>NC_054057.1:72547542-73961504 GCF_017639655.2 Falco naumanni
CGACTGCTGCTAAGTTTACTTTATACATTTCGGTAAACTACAGCAAATTAACCTGATTTTTTAGCTTCTTTTTCATACCTAAATAGGACTATACCACTGTAGATGTTCTCAAAAAAAAAATATATATATCCTTGTAGGTCAATGCAAATCAGTAAAATGAAGCTGTATAATTACTGGAAGAAAGCATTCCCCTATTAGGCATCTGCAAGCAGAACTATTTCTTCGCTGTTCGATGTGTTAATTACAACTAGATAGGATATGCCACAGAAAATTAACAGTCTTGCACAGACATCAGAGGTAAACACACAAAACAGGAGCTGCTTAAGGGTCAGGAGAGCAAGTCAATTTTGAAGAAAGATAAAAGAACTGTCATGTATATGATTGCTTATGAAAGAAAAGAGGGCAATCCTGCCTTGTTATCATCAGTTAATTAGGCACTACAGTCAGGCATGCATACACTGCAACATTTGCCATGGTAATCAAATGTATTATTCAAATGTGAAACAAAACAAAAGCAACTGTAACTCTGACAGGGAAGAATACAATCTGCCCACACAAAGGTGCTGAATTAACTTCACCTGAGAGTTAAAAGGAAGCTCAGGAATATGTTCTATTAACTTTCTCAAACAGCACTGCCTTTTAATTCAGACTACAGTTCCACTTCTACAGAAAATACTCTTCCAAATGTGATCCACATACAAGGTGACGACCTTTGCAAGCAAAGACAAGGGTAATGAAAAGCCATTGATAGTGCGGCAGGATCCCGTTATGTCTTTAATATAAATATGACAGTGAGACTAACAAATGCACTCTTGACAAAGCATGCTATCTCATGAGTCAGGGAAAAAATAAAAAAAATAAAAGAAAATAAAGCAATATACAATGTTTTCCCTGTCCTGAGCTATAACTGCAAGCAAAAATAAAACTAATAACTGCTCTGCAAATGGTGTGATGACACTGTGTGATAACTACCCTTTCTGTCTCACTAAGGCTTATACCACATTCCTATACAACCACTCTTTTTCAGTTTATACAAAATGGATGCTTTTGGTCTCATTTCCCTTTGACTGCTCAGAAGGCATCCAATACCAAGTTCTGTAACAAAATTAGGCTATTAGCCAGGGAATGACAGCGAGCTAATGGTTTCCTATTTCTTAATATTAAACTTTTAGACAACATAATTTTCACATCATCTGTTTCCTTTGCACACGTAAAGATCAGCAAGAAAAATCCCACTGGGCTTCTTTCAATTTAGCCAAGCTGTGTGACCCCAAAGTGGTGACTCTATATAAAATGTGTGCTCCCTGCTAGGACTCAGGGAAGGGAGAGCAGGGCACGCTCCCGCATTCAAGCTCATAGAAAGACTGGGAGAGTTGGGAGAGATGAATGCCAATTAGTTGACATTGTTCCTCATCTCAGCTGGTAAGATGGTGAAGGACCTGGAGACCAGCAGATGCCGTCGGACACAAACACCCCAACACCCCTTCTCCCTGTGCATCGGGGGCTCAGAATTACCACCTTGCGCCCCTTAAACATGAGGAAGGAACATCTGAAACGGTGATAATGGCCCGGTATTTGGTGACTCCCCGCCTCCTCCCTTTCTTGCAGCGTGGAAGCAAACCATCAGGGCCATGGACTCCTCAAACCAGCACAACCACCACTGCCTCTGAGCTGCCAAGTCACAGCCTGAGAAACCTGAACTCCAAAAGCAGACGGGAGGCTGTCTTCCCCCTGGAGCTCGAGATCTACTTCTGCAAAACCAGAATATAATTTCTACTTTCTCGTGCCCATGTTGCAGAATCTGCTCTGGAGTTCAGATATTTTTCAACTTCATTTTCTTGCACAATAACTATGGCTTTCTCACATTTTGCCAAAAACCATGCAATATGCAATAAAGGAAAACATCTTTGCTGAGTGTGCAGGTACTGACCAACTTCAATGATGAAATTATTCTGCAAATATCAGTAAAAAGAAGTAATAAATATACAAAATTATGTAGCAGGGTATTATCTGTTATGCCATTATTTTGAAGACAGCTGCCATCAGAAGATATATACCCATAATGAAAATCAATACAAACAAAACCTATTAACAAATCTGTATTATTTTTTTTGAATGTCTCCTTTTTTCTAATCCCTCCTTTTCCTGCACAGTATTCTCAAAGTTTGACCATCTCAATCAAATACTATAGGAGAAAATAACATGATACAGAAGTCTCTCTCCTGATCAAATTAGTCTAACATGGATCAATACAAAACCATAGTGCATCTGCAGTCTCAGAGTCTTCAGTGTCCAGGCATACGGTAATCTGTGAGAAAGGAGTAATATCTGTTTCTTTGGCACGGAGATTTTCTTTTAGTCAGTCTGTCACTTCCCATTTCAGTTAACAGAATGTTGAATGCAGCTCATCCTTGGACAAATATTACAGCTCTGTATCGTACAAAACAGGAGGAATCATTTCAGGGTGAAGATTTAATACAAAAGCAGATCTGCAAGGAATTCTAAAAAACTTCAGAAGACAGAAATACACAAACACGAAAACATAAAAGTATATATACACCTTAGTTTTTCCCTAATCCTTTCAGAAATGCTTAAAATTTATTTTGAAAGAGAAAAAACCAATAATAACCTCCCCCCACATAAATGGAACCAAACAAACAAAAAAACCCCTTGAGGCAATTCAACTTTCTGGCCTTGCAAACAGGTCTTGTTTTTCCTTCTAATCAATGCAAATGTTTACAGTGATCACAGATAGAAGACCTGACTACTAAATCAATTAAACATTCATCTTGCTAATATAAACAGGTATGTTTTCATAATGCAGGGATGCCAGTGTCTTGTGGTCAATACACAAAACATCTGGATGGAGGAGTGCTGTGGGTACCTACCCAAAAGCTGGCATTCTGCAAAATTAAGTCCATTTAGTCCTCCTTATATTTTACTGCATTTAGAGCTGTCAGACTTATTTAGTTGGAATTTAACGTGAGAATGAAACAATAACTATCTGAAATTCACAGCTCACTGTGTTCATCACCCAGTTTACACCTGCACTGCCTACCGTTTCAGGGGCTCTCACTGAAACCTGTGGGACCTTTCTCAAGGATTAATAATACTCACCCTATGGAGGCTCATACAGATATTTGATGTTTAAAGAGAGGCATGGCTACATACGGAAAATCAGCAGCATGCCTGTCACACTAAAATTGTTGAAATATGTTAAATTAACCAAAAATATTTTCCCCTTCTTACTATTCTACCTGGTCAAAATAAAAGATTAAAAAAAGAAAACAAAACACCCTTTCACTTTTTTCCCCATAAGGCAGCTACCACTTTTATGTCACACACCAAGACCTCTCTGACATTGTTTTATATCCACCCAAACTTCTGATTTATGCTGCTATGTGGAAACACCTTACACCTACACATAGAGTAGCAGTGAGGACATACAATTCTCATCCTTTAAACAAATACATCCACCTTGCTTTGATTACCAGGTAGTTCCTTCAGAGCTTTCAGCCTCACTCCACTTGGCAGGCCCCACGGTAGGACGGCACACAGCTCGCCCCGCTCTCCCACCCCACACCAGAGGCTCTGCCCTCACCCATGGGCTCCAAAGAGAAAGAGGAGTCCCCTGGGGGGGGGGGGGGGGGGGGGGGGGGGGCTACATGCAGGACTGCACATCCCACAGCTTCTGTACTGTTTGAAGATAGGCGCTGGCCTCTGGTTATCTGCTGTTGCCTATGTCATCGCATCAAATCAAACCAAAGTCTGTGTTTTCATGGAATACTACATAAAGTTAATTGAAAGCCAAAAATAAAATATGAAAGTTAAATACCTTTCTTCTTAACAGAAGTAATTCTTACACCTATTAATTTCAATGAAGAGGTGACAAGCTAGACTTTTTTCCATAATTAAGAGTTTAATATACCTTTTTTTCTTAGGTATTTAAAAATTTATCATTTTAAAAAATCAGATATTCACTACCTTAGATTTCCAATGAGAGGTTTTTTAAAAACTGAACATGAAATTTTAAGAGTAGTGTCCAAAAGTATTTCTATCTTAAATAACTCTCATCTTAGAGTGATCTCCATTTGAAAGACATTTTAGTGATAATGGAACTAACTTTCTAAACCTTTCTACCCCCAAAAGAAGAGAAAAATAGGTCTACAGCAGCAGAACTTGTTGATAGTATATACAAACATCTACAAATAAAGCTGGGCTTCCATATCTGCATAATTCAAAAATGTCCATGAACACCGCCCCCCCCCCCCCCCCCCCGGAAGATCTTTAACGTACAAAGTCAGAATTTTTAGATTACATGACACTTTGAAAGTTCAAATAGTGCACATCTTCTTCCAGTTCCTGAAGTTATACTATTTCTTATTGATGCACAACATAAAAACTGATTTTCAAGAATAAGGGCCAATGTGGCACCACAGCATTATTACGAGGAACTCAATATTTCAGGCTCTTAATTTTAAGATATTGCAGTTTTATCAATTTTTTTCCACACTTTAATTTTTTTGATTAGGCAAATACCATATCAAAGCAGTGACACTAAAGAGAAATTTCATGCTCTTGAACTTCAGTAAGAAATGCCCACCAGCAAGAAAGCGAATACAATACAATCTTGAATTTCTAAGGCTCATCTCAGTCCCAAAGAGAGCAAGTAGGTGGTGCTTAGAAAAATACAGTTGTCTGGGAAGACTAAGTGCATTATGAGAAGCTTTTATTTCACATGACTATTATTTCCCAGTTATAATAGTGTCACATGATATTTTCTCTACATCAGTGGGAAATAACAACACTTTGGGATTTTAACAATCTCTCTGAATGTGTAAAATAAATTAAACATATAGTACTCTGCATTATCTTTCAATGGGATTGTGCTCCAAATGGGTATGGATATGATTATAGTATTAGCTTTTCCTCTTTTGCATTTAGAACATTTTCCCCCTGCTCACAACGATAAAAAAAAAAAAAAAAAAAAAGGTATCCTCAATCCACTAAAATAAATACTTCTGTTATATTCTGTTGCTTCAACAATGAATAAAGCAACCATGCAGGTTTATAATATCAATTCACAGGGCTCTTTCTGCTTCACTGAACTGTTACTGAAAGGTTCAGAACAAAGCTACAGGCAGATCGGACAAAGCTGCTGTAACAGGATTTACATTATACTCAAACTGATAAGACCACATCAGAGAAGTGCTCAATCTTCAGTACCTTTGATTAGAATAGCACAAGGACTGTGAGTATTTTGGCTCTGAGCACCTGATCACAGCATCTGTATTACACCTACTAGCTTAAGTGTTGATCCAATCTTACATCAGTCAGATAATTTAAGTTTCCTCCTTTTCCTTTGCTCCCTCCCTGTCAAGTGCATTGGGATGGTGATAAAATGGGAAGCCAGGAAAGCAACAGTAACACTTAGCTATCTATTATACAAAAATAGTTATGAAACAAAACAAAGTACTTACATGTTAATATTTTTTGAGATCTAAAGTAATTAAACAATTCTATTTTCAAATAATTAGTTGACACACTGCGGTGGAAGGAGGGAGACGAAACAAGGAAGATCATATCCCAAGGGCAGGCAAACGTAATGCTCAATAAATCATTAATTAAATGCCACCAGGTGAAGTCACTGCCATGGAATTCTTGCAAGCAATGAGATTCTTTGTGCAGACTTAGCTACCGCCACATTCCTGAGTATGTTTCTGCTTAAAGTAACTGCTACGTTTCAATTCCATCTTTTTCCCTTCACCACATTTATCTTTGCAATCCACACTGACTACACCAGACTACCCCAAAGAATCTTTTTGTTTCTATTTTAGACATTCAACAATCGATAAACACTTGATTATAAACCATTTGCACCTGACCATAAACTCAAGGCTTTAATTAAATAAAGCACAAAAGCAAACCATGCGACATTTATAGAGCATGTGCAGTGATGTCCATGTGAAGAGGCGAATCCCTGACAGGTCCTTGCCCAGTGCCACGGCCAACACACTGGGGTTGCGTCCCCAACACGAGCAGATGCCAATTACACCTTTTCTGGCAACCAACATCGCATCATCCATGATCCAGTCTTTTTGACTTAAGCTGTCCTAGTACTTGATAAACAGCTCAAAAATAAGTATAGCAATTAAAACATACATTGCTTTTAATATCCTAAGCACAATGTCTGAACTCACCAGGGAGGCAGGACAGAAACTGCTCCGCGCCAGGTCTCGGGACAGATTCCTGCTGCCGCAAGCGCTCTTTGCCTGAGCATTCTGCACTGCACTGCTGTGATCAGGCACAGCTTTGGGGCTCTTATTACCTCAAGCAAACCTTGGCTTTGGAAGTGCACATTTTCTGCCCAGAATGAGACAAAACCTGAACCAGAACTAACTTGTGATCCACAAAACTCCTGACTCAGCAGGAAAAAATGCAAACAAAGGAAAGAAACATCTTTACCAAAGTTAGCAGGAATAAAGTGTCTATAGCAACTTTGCTTTTTGGAATGAAAAACAAAACCACCATATACACTAAACTTTAGTCATTTGAACATCTCACTAAAGAAACACCCCATCACCCAAAGTTAAGACAGTAACATAGCGGAATATTTACAAAAGTCTGCAACTACTTGTTAAACCACTGCATTATTCATCTATAGCCTGTTAACAAGCATCTTTGTGCCAGAAGAAAGAAATAACTTTTTAAGCATGTGATACCCATAAATGATCTCACGCTGTATCAAATGGTTTGATTCCCAGCGCTTAGTTACAAAGAGAAGAGGTATGCTCTTAAAGAGGTCGGGAAGATGCTCCTGCCTCTGGAAGAGGTTTTAATGACTGTATTCATGAAATCATGCACACATGTGCTCAGCAACTTCCACTTCAGCTGTAAACTTTGCTTTGGCTGTATGTTCTTTGGCAGCACCTGGTGGAATTTGGATAAAACTACAATAACAACATAAAAGTTACTACAACTATTGTATTTTTGTATAAGTACTTCTGGTGAAAGTTACTTCTTAAATGATACACAAATCACAAACTTCAAGTTAACGTGAAAACAGACAATTCCTTGGGTTTTATAAAACATCAGTGGGAATTTTTGTAATATGAACTACCATATTACAATAACTACAATATTTAGCTTTAGTCTTGAGATTAGTAGTGAGCTTGTTTTGCACTGCTCTAGTGAATAAATAACAGTAAATAAAATTAAAAGATGCCGTCCGTTTAATACAACATAGAGGAAAGAAAGGATTTGATATTTACAGTAAATTAACTGTCACTCACAAGAACAGATCAAGTAAACTGACACCTCTATAGAGAAAAATACAATGAATTACCACACATATTTTTAAAGACATTTTAGAGAAAGCATCTGACCACATTTTGTACTTGCCTCTGTCACCAACTGGTAAAACCTTTTCAATTCAGTCATTAGCAGAGAGCAATCATTCAACCTAAACAGAGAGCTAGTAGGTAATTAGATATTATCTGCTTGTGGTGCAGAGCTTCTAAAATTGTCATGTCCTATCAAAAAGTATTCACATGGGGGGGAAGGAGACTTCTGCTCAAAGTAATACTATAGGAAGTACTTAGCATAATATGAGCCAGTGGCTGTCAAATTAGTCTCGTTTGAAATACTGTAATTAACTGAAGGGAGCCTAACACACTTATCACAGTTGGCCACTTGTATTCAAATCGTGCTGAAGAGTTCTGAGGCCCAGAAACATTTTTTCCCTTTATTATTTTCCCCTCTAACAAAGCACTAAAACACAGCAGCATTTTACCCCAATAATAACCTTTAAAAAGCATTTACGATTTGATTTATTTTCTCTTTGTACAGTCTAGGAATAAATCAATGAAGAAAACTACTGACACAGGTGAGACCTTTTACAGAAGGCTTTCACCTTATTAAAATCTATGTTAAAACAAGACATGATGTTAAGAAGTAATTGTACTGATGAGCAATATCCACACTTTTTTTGTGCCAATCTCTTCCATTGAAAACAGTTTTGTATTCGTATATTTCCAAATGCACTGTCCCCTTTAAAATTTGGCTTCGAGATGTGAAACATGTTTGTCAAGCAGCGTTCAGACATACAGCATGAGATTACTTGACAGCCACACATTCTGAAATACCTTGCAGACCACTGCACATCACTCCAGTCTATCTTTGCTATATTTATTTTACGAACAGATAATACTATATGCTGAAGGCTAATCCAAGATGTGGGATGTATGTCAGTTACTAAAATATTACTGTGACACAGTTTTCTGGTAAGCACAGACATAACGCTACCCATTTAAAATTAGGATCTAAACTTTAAGCAACAGGACCACTTCTCTTTTCTCCAGTGCCTTTCACCTGAGCACGATCAAGCTCTTTACAGACATTAAGAAACTGAACCTCACAAAACCTCCAAGAGGTCTGAAGAAGGGTATATGTATCACTTAACCCAGAACTCAAATACAGCCACCTTTTAGGTGAAGCACAGACGCATCAGTACATCCTGTAACTGCTTCAGACAGAAAATAAGGGAAAAACCTGCATCCTGTTAATAAATGATATTCTAAGCTACACCTTTAGTGTCATGGTGCATGATGGCAATGTCTCATAACCAAAAGCAGACGTGCCTTCAGCATCCCGTCGTTACTCAGAGACTCAGATAAACCTTTTTGCATGTTTCCTATTCTGTCAGAAAGTTTGCAAAGCTATCACTAACATCAGAGGCTTTAACGAATCAAGACAAGATCAGACTAATTTCAGATTTGTGAGCTGGTACTGTGTGCGTCTCCAAAATAAGCCCTGCACAGGCTCACAAGATGTACTGACTCTACACCCTGATCTGCATGACTGCACAGTTCCACATTTCTGATATCAGAAAAAGACACCCCTTTATAGTCGGTAACTCGGAACCTTGCCAGTCAGAGGTAAATACATTTTTCAATTAATACTTTCAGGCTTTTTTTGCTTACAGTTCAACTACCTTAAGAATTTCCCCCCCACACACACACCCTTAACTTTTCAGTGGCATTACAACCTTGTTTTAATAAACAAGGTTGGTGCACTTTAAGTCATGCATACCTTTTATTTACTTTAGATCTGCTGTCAGGAAAAGGGAGAAATATAGTAGACAAAAGGTCCAGCAACCAGAGTTCAAGATTCAATTTCTTTAAATGCATTTACTTGAAGGATCTAAAAGCCATGTTATAGTTTAATCTTCCCCAAACCATTCAGTTTCTGCTAGATTTAGCACTTTTGTCCCTTTGTATTCACAGACTTCACATAGCTTCTCCCAGGCTGGCAGGCCAACATATTAGAAATAAAATGCAATTCTGGTATCTGACACTTCAATTTAGCTTCTTCAGTAGCAAAGATCATCAACTGCACTGCTTTCTCCCATGACAGAAGATCACCTAAATATCACTTAACTGATGTGAGCTCTGTTGGTAATGCATACACTGTCTCCCCACTACATTACCACCATGCTGCCTAGAACAAAAATCAATTTTTAATTGACTGAATTATTTGAGGAATGTGGCCCATCCACTGTGCACTGCTGATAGACTCTCCCACTTTTCCTGTCAGCAAAGACTGTAAAATTTCAAGCATCTTCAATACAGTAATTCAAAGATTTATCCAGAAGCCATATGAACAGAACAACATCACAATTTTTTCAGTATCACCCCTCCATTGTTCTCTTTCCTGGCCAGCAAAGTTAGGTCTCTACACCACAGCACAAACGAGAGAAAGCACTGACATAGGAAAGATGATGAGGTTTTCACCAAAATGAAAATTATGCAAAGAATGCAAATAGATGAGGAACACAGAGGACTACAGAAGACTTGAAAAATTCCCTTTAGGTTTGGCACTGAAAGTACGCCAGTGCATCATACTGTATAGAGTACCGAAACCACAAGATCCAAGAACACCATGCAGCACCTGGCCCCAGCAGCAACCAGAGGACAATTTCTCAGGCAGGTATCATTCCTGTTTTCCTCAGGTATCACTACTACCTTGAAATACAAACCCAAGTGGTTAAGGCAAAGGGTTGACATTAAAAAGAAACATTATACAAATGAAAATACAGAGGTGAGTGGGTATAAAACACTCAACAATTTATCAGTAAACACTGCAGTAAGCAGTTTTATGAAACAGTGTAAGGTGTTCATTAAATATTTTGTACAAACACCATAAAAGTTTCTGCCACATCAAAGAGTTTTCTGACAGGTAAGGTGCATAAATTTACTAACTTCTATCTCTCCCTTTCTTACTGCTCAAACAAAAGACAGCCGTGCTGATGTACTAAACAGAAAATTCCAGCCTGGCACCGCAACCCTTTCCAGCATACTGACCTGCCAAATCTCGCACCGCACCCATAGCAGTTTCAAATTACTAATTCTGATCAATGTCAAAAATCAGTGCAGTTCCAGAAATTACACATTTAAGATACTGATATCTTGCCAGTAAAGATATATATGAAGATATGTTTGGCTTGAGTTTCTGAGTCTCATTTCACAAAGGCCCAAAATAAGTGTTTTTCTTTCACCACACACGTCAGAGCTTGACCAAGTGGTCAACAGGACAGTACTTTTTCATATTCCCTGGGTATCACTTCTTGAAAGTACCAACTTTACTGGCATTTTCCAGTACCACTGCAAAGTAACATCATGGCATTTTATGCCACAGCCTGCTGGACCACGTTCAGCCGGTGGAGCTGTGTTTCAGGAATTCAGCCCCTGATCTAACCCTCTGTGAGCATGATGCTGCCGCCCCCCCAGCCCAGGCAAGGGGGTACTGCAGAGCAAGCTGGCATGGGCACTACTGCTCCTTTGGGAGCAGTGCTGCTAGCTCCTGCCTGTTTAAAATGTTAGCAAAAGCACGTATCCTGCCTCCAGGGCTGTTAGGATTCTCCTACCACTGTTACCGGATCTGTACATTGCTGCATTACCTGCAGTACAAATTTTAGAAAACTAGGTAGTCTCATACTTCTACCCAATAAACTAGAACACATGGTTCAGAAGGGGGTTGTGCTGGCTTTACGAAAGCTAGAAGAAGACAGGAATACCAGATCTTACATAAAGTTGGAGTGACACAGTAAGAGAATGCCTGATTCAGTTTAGACCTGTCAGTCCAAAGCGAGCTTGTCAAAGTTTCTATCAGATCAGCACCTTCTGCCCTGTTAGCATGGCATTTCGGAGGCAGTACTAAAAATCCTAAAATCCAGGCTTTCTGGATCATCAAACCATTCCCCATATATTTGCTGTCAAAATTCACAGATTCTGGAACTTGATACTCACAGAAAACTCTCCTCCTCCACTTTAACAACACACACAAACTTTTTTTTTTTCCCTCCCCAGAGCTCTATCTACTTTAAAGCTGCTCCATGAATTCTGGAAGTGGAAAAGAGCAAAGAAAATACTTCAACAGATAATTTTTGGGAGTTTATTTCCTGGTGATTCAAGGCAGTAACACACCCAAAACTTAACCAGATGTCAGACAAAAACCAGCCACCTTGAAATATGGAAAACAAGCCAGGTCTCTTGAGTATTTCAGTAACTGTCAATCACTATTTCAAAAGCAGTGTATTTAAAACTAGATTTATGTTTTAAACAAGAAAAAAGCATGATTAAAATTACTTTAGAATACCAGTTAAAAATAAGAGTAGACCCTTTCACCTTATGTTTCAGAATCAGGAACATGTTTGTGGTCCAGGCTGAAATGTACATTTCATATGCTACTAATATCCACTTCCAATACACTTCTGCCTTCATCCAAGCACTCTTGCACACCAACTGCTACAGCCCTAAAAGCATCCTGGATACAGTGACTACAAGGAGCACACAAGATGAATATAAGACAGAGCAAACTTCTACTACTGTCTTTTAAATGCATTCAGAAAAGGGTCTGTGACTCCAGAAATGCTGTTTAATATGAAGTAATCCAGGAAGGAATCTCCTTAATCCATGGATTCTATATGGACCTTGAATTTCTGTTCTCCAGTTCACATGGAGGCAGAGGACCAGGCTCGCAGCCCAGCAAAGCTGCACTGCACTGGCTTTCGTAACACCATGTCAAGCATTAATTCAACTTAGTAACTGCAGAAGCAGGAGTCACTGAAAACCACGGTTTCCACAGCCAATGTACACAGAAGCCCCGTCCCACCGACAAGCAGTGAGGAAATCCTCAGGCAGGTGTCTGTACCTCTGCCCCAGCACCCTGCCTACCTCCACTGAGCTGCACAAGCTCAGGGCTTCTGTTCAGCCTACGTGACTGCTTCCCCCAAGAGTAAAGGAATACGCTGTTATTTATATATAGATATTTGTTTATGAAGTTTTTGTTAACGTAAAACATCAAAACATAACAATAACTGAAATTCTAAACACTTTAATTACCTATGTCAAGTAATTAACTTGTGATTTACTGGTTACTTAACAATAGCTCTATTAACTCATCTTCATGATAGGACTTTTCAATACTGGTAGACAACTGCAAATGAGCTGCTTAGGGAAATTAATTATAAAATAAAGAAACATCAACTTGCTCAACCAATATAAATGACTGGATTTGATCTTAAACACGAATGAAACTTGAAGTTGCTGTTCCATTAACACTTTGGACCTGTATACCACAGCTCAGCTTTGACAAATCCAGTTTGGTGCTATAGTCCATAGCATTTAAATGCCAATCCATGCCTTTGAGAAGACTCTAGTCAAAATCGTTCAGTTGCTGATCATGACAATTGAAAAATTGGGGAATTGTTTTTTTTCTCCTCTTAATGAGACAAAATGTAGCTCATGTATCGCTGTGACTGAGAGTACTGGGAATGAGTCCACAATGTAAAAGATTCCAAACTTATTTTGATAAAACCAGCAGTAACACACTCCTCGTACAGAGTGCATTCCCTCTATTAGTGCTATTTTACAAATGAAAAAAAAGAAAAGGGATAGGTTCAAGGCAACGTTTTCAAAGATTACTTAAATGGCTGCAGACTGATTGGTTTTTCTGAGGCATACATCATCTCTTAAAATGAAGCCTCTGTGTCTACATTCTGGCATCCAACTGTTGAAACACCTAAGAAAACAGATTTCCCCAAATGTAAGAAAAGCTTATTAAAGCTCACAAGAAGTAAAGCCAGAAGTCCTGACAGTTTGGTCTTCTGAGTTTACCGTTGGCTATCTCATGGTCCTATGCAACTCCAGCACTTACTTGTACAAGAGCTGTGACTTGGCACTCTCCACAGAGGCGGCGGCAGCCCTTTGGTAGGTGCCAAAATAAAGCTCGGTTATGTTTGATTTGATGCAGTACTTGGAGTGGTACAACACCTAAAGTTTCCTGCTGTTCCAGGTCGCTACAGTGAAACTGGGACTAAACAAGGACCACACCAGCATACAGATTTATGTTCCTGCAATATGAATTCTTCAGAATAAACCTGAATTTTAAAGTCAAGTTTATGTTCTTTTACAGTTGACGGGAGGTACATGTAAAGCACTTATATGAAATATTAGTATTCTTCATAGCTAACCACACAGTGTAAGATGGTAAAGTATCGCTGAATTGACCCTCACCAAACCGTAATGCTTTGTCCCTCAGATCAGCAGCATTACCCCAAACGAAGAAATGACAAGTCTATTAATTTCAGCATTAGCCAATAACACAGCTTGCCATCATAGTAATTAGGCCCATAAAACCAAGCAGGTTACACTGGTGGAGCAATATTATAATCTCTGGTTTATAGAGAAGGAAACCAGAGCTGCACATCAAAAAAGATTTATCCATCATTGAACAATGATCCAGCGACTGCCAGCAGTATTTAAACAACATAGTGTCTTTGTTAAAATACACCTAGAAGACCTCAGTACTTTTTGTTGTTATCTATGCAGGATTTCACACCAAAAGGTGTCTGTGGTTTTCCATCTACTGAAAGCCATTAAGAAATAACCTATCTTTTGGTCAACTGTCTTCTACTTCATTAATTTTTGCTTGATGTTTTCTAAAGCATCATTTTTTGGGGCTCTCGTAGATTGCAGGACAGCCTGCAAAGCTGTCTCTTAGTGTTTCAAAATCCTCAATGCTGCACAGAGGAAATTCTGGAGACATTTGTGTCAGTTATTAACAGAATCTTCTGTGGGGTTTTTCAGCTCCCTGTTCCTGTATTACATATTAAATTTACTTCAATTTTACAGTTTTCTAAAATGCTACTTCAAACAAATAATGATGGAAAACAGTCTGCTTCTGGCTACGTGCAGGCTCTATGCTGGCTTTTCAGCTCACACACACAGAATACTTCAAGCTATTTTACTTAATTTCTATTTAATTGTTTCTGATAGCAAGTTTACATCCATCCTTGGTTTACAGAGCTGCAATTCCTTCACCACATTCTAAATGTTTTTCTTTGGCTGCAGTCCCTAACAGCAACACAGTTCCTCTCCTCCCATCAACTTACTGCTTTACGCTACAAACCCTTATGAATTTAATTTAGGTATATATACTGGTAAAAATATTTAGTATAATTCAGACATTTATTCTTTTCTATTTCAAACATTCATTTAATAATGCTAGTCTATTAATCTGATGAATGCTAAGTACAGGACAATGTGCAGATACCTAATTTTACCCAGAGGGAAACAAAGCAATTTCCAAAAAGCCATCACTTACTACAGCTCTCTGTTGATATTTCAGAAATGCATTTGTCCCTTGGATATATTCAGAAAGCGTTGTACAAGTCTACAAATGCATCTTTTTAATAACAGTACCACATAATTCTTCAAGGCTACACAGAGATGAAAAAGTGCAAATGTTTTATCTATCCCCAAAACAAAGGTAATAAGCCTTTGTCTTTGCCTTTTTGGCACGTGCTTGAAGCATTTACCTTAACGAGCTTTGTTTCTTTGTACCTCTGGAGATTAGTATTCTGCCGGACAAAACAATTTATTGCCCAAAATGTTGCTACTGCTGATAAAATCTTAGCTTCTTCAATACTTCTGGCTTGACAGCTAATACCTTAATGTTTCATTTACAGCTGAACAAAGCAGCTTATCTCTACTAAAAGGGGAATTAGTTAGTAGTAAGAAATAATTTCAATCATCTGCTCTGCTTCCAAAGTAAAGTGATGACTTGTGCATTCTTGCTTCTATCTGATGACAGGTATGTTGCAGTCCTTGGAATACAGAACAGGTCTGTCACACAAGCTTTGTAACTTGTACAATGCAGACACGTGGATTAGGGAAGAGTCAGGTCTTGGATGTCAAAAAAACCCCTGCAATCAGCAGCGTGCGGCAGTCAGCACTTTTACTTTACAGATAGGGCATGGACTCAAGGGAAAAAAAATCCATTCTGATCAATAAATAGCTTCATTTAGTATCTGCAACTCTGTAATATTTCAACAAGTGCACATGTATGTGAAAATTAGTACAAGAATGGATTTTGTTGATGAAACCATACTTTAAAGCATGTGCTTTGTAAAAGTTGTTTTGATCATCACCTTACTAGGTAACTAATTACTTATATCCCCAGGAATGAAAATCTGCTAGGACGTTATCTATGTATGATACACATCAAATCAGCTGTGGAGCTTCTATCTAGAGGAGCTGATACACACTTGGAAATCTCCATGGCAAAGGACAAGGACTGATTTCTGCTTGATGTCTGAACGACCTTCTTATCCCAACATCATTTTTTCATGTTGTTACACAATAAGGTCACCTGAATACTTCAGGGAAAGCAGCATAACATTTGCCCACGCTCTATTGTCTTTGTACATTTTCTCTGTACTAATGTTTTTTGTACCTAGTCATTTATTTTGCACTGAGTTTAAAAGAATTATGGAAGTAATTAGAACTACAGTGCCATTCTTGAGTTGTCTAATATTTGCTTCTTTAATTGGGCACCACACACAGTTTATGACAGCATAAGAATTTATAGCTAATACATTTTTAATTCAGTATCAGTTTTATCAGCAAAAATGAAATTATGGATTTCAGGTGGCATTGGTAAAAAAAGCTGTGGTCAGAGGTGAAAGGTGCATTAGATTAAAATATTAATACAAAGAAAAAAAAATTAAAATAATCCTTCATAATTAACTGGAAAGACATTACATGACAATCTGATGTTAATTTCTACTGGTACATATGTATTTCCCACGTAGTCAACCACATATACCACTGATTTCATTCAGCTTGATAGTTTAAGACACATATTACACATAGACACTGAACTTGTGTCAATGCTGCACAATTTCCATAAATGTAAGTGAATGAATTAGGGAAAGTGCAGCAATGGTTGTAAGCACCACACAATAAAAAAAATAATGTTTCAGCATTACGGTACTGTGGCTTTGGTCTCTACTTTCTCAAAAATTACCAAAAAAAAATTAATAAATCCTCCTAGACAGTCCAGTGGCAAGATCCTTGTCAGAAGTTAAATGGACAGCACCACTGATTGCAATGTTCTGATTATTATTTTTATTTTTATTTTTTTTAGGTGATGGAAAGTATGATTTATCTATTTGATTACAAATCTTTACTTCACTCTCACAGGCGATGGGAGTGCTCTGAAAATACAAATCCGATTTCTTCTTACGCAGTAACAGTAAATTACCTAGGTAGGAGAAAGAGGCACTGTTGTTTTGCAATCCCACTGTATAATCCTTCATTCAGAACTTTCCCTCTGTTGTGTCTTAATGGTATTCCAATGGGTTTGAAATTAATTGCGCAATTCTTTCTGAGATTCTTTTAAATCTTTATATTGCATCTTTACATTTCAATCACCACTAAATGTCATAAATCAGTTAAAAACTTCTTATAATGTACATTATAGGTATACTAATAGTATAAAGGCTTCCAATATATGTCATCTATTGTATGATATCAAACTCGATCTTTCTGCCACATGCATTTGGCTGCCCGCTTTACCACACACTCCTTCCCAGCCCCCAGGAGAGGCTCGGCCACGTTAGCATTTTTCATACGCCTGTTAGTCCAGGAATCTGATCCAGCTTTATATGGCTAAAAGGTCAGTTTGTTCCTCTGCTGTGAAAGGCTACTTTATTTTACTTCCATGTGTCTTATGTGGTTATAAAAAGCCTAAATGGGCTAAGCAGCCATTTTTACTGAAGAATGTATTTCTCAAAAAAAAAAAAAAAAAAGAAAAAAGAAAACAGAAAAAAAGTAGTAATATTACTAATATTACTGAGGATAATGCTACATGCTGATTTACCCCAACAGCCATTTATTAAAACCTAAGTTTATACTTCAACTGAGCTTGACAATGAAAATCTTAAGTGCTTACTTGGCTGCTGCACCACATGGCAAGTTCTGCGTGACTGCCCAAGGGAAAGTCAAGATAAATCAAAAGGTTGTGATCAGAGATGAAGCACCAATCCTTTTACACATATCCATGTGAAAATCCAGCAGCGTTCAGTTAAATGCTGCTAAAATCCAGAAGCGTGCATTCTTTCACTTATCGCTAGACTGTAACTGCCTCCGAGATTCAAACACATTCTGCAAAAGGAACACCTACTCACAAGGGTTCAAAAGGCAACACCAGAAGAAAGAAGCAAGCAGGGTGTTTCTTCCAGATAGCACGGGGTCCGGCTGGTCAGCTGCAGGGAGCTGCTAAATGAGCAAAATGCTCAGGTCTTTATTTCTTGTCCAAGACGGTGTACTCTACCAGCATGTAATATTCAGCTAAGATAACCACCAGCACAGACCAAACCGCTTGTTACTAATTCTACTACGTTTTTTCTAAACTTTCCTTACTACCCGCAGTTTGTGAAAAAATCCATAGAAGTCTCTTGGGTTTTTCAAATGAATTTTGTTTTTTACATTAAGTCTTTAAAGTGGTTGAAACGAGCTGATACCACAGAATCACCCAAAATACCAGCACATTGTCCTAATTCGAAAAGGCCAAGACAGAGCAAATATTAATTCCCGCATATCCTCCTACTGTATTTCAACCTTTTGCCTGTGTGCCTACATATGTATCAACACAGGCACACATGCATGTGGCCCCTCATCTCACTTTATAATAAGCATATATCTAGAAACAATAATGAAAATATCAGAAGAATACTTTCCATTCATTTGAATGATCAAGGTATATATTGGCCGTGCATTAAATAACTTGGGTGACAGTTTAAAATGCTTATTTAGCAGATTCCTTAACATGAATAAATGTTCAAAAGGCAAGCCAGAAAAATATACTTATTATTTCAGAGTGCCATGAAAGGTTTCAATCTCATAAAATAGATGGGATAAAAATACTTCTACCTACCCTGGAAAAGAAAGAACAATTTTATTTTTGGTTTAGTCATGATTCTCAATAAAAATATAAAGATTATATATAAAGGTGCAAGCTAATGCAGCTGGAACAACCACCATTATACAGACAGCTATATGTAAAATGAAACTGGGAGAGAATCTGGCATGTCAGGTAAGTTCAAGCATCCTGAAAATAATACTCACAAGGATGTGGGTATATGTTTACACAAGGCTAAAGCCCTGGGGTTCTTACTCACTAGAACCTTATTTAAAACGATGAAAAAGCTTCTGTGAATGGATATTATCAGACGTGGTCCCACAGAATCTTGAGGATCACACAGAGTGAAGTTGGATTCTATCCTGATCTGTTCCTCATGGTACTAACGACAATGTCTACACATACAGAACCATAAGGATTTTACCTGGCCTGGAGTTAATTTTTAGTGCAGGTATTATGCTGTCATTAATCTTTGAAAATAGTATATAGCGCAATGATGCATGCATTGAAAGTGTAAACACACAGCTGTACAAGATTTAATTCCACTGACAGAAGTGGCACTGAGGCATCCCTTTACTGAGATTTTAACTCTGAAATTAAATTTTGCACAAAAGGTGTTCTCGAAAAGTAAATTACAACTAAGATTTTACAAGTGAAAAAACGTAGTTGATTCTGCAAGCATCAGATCTATGTCTTCAGCCGCAGTGTAGTTACCACCTTTGACATTTAGTATAGTTTCAAAACACATCATTTTTTCTTTCCCCTCACTTACTGTTAGTAATTTTAAAAATATATGAATTTGACAGCATGCACAGAAAGATGTGGAAACTATCTATTTGCTGCACACTGTGTCAGTTCAATTGTCCATAAATGCTTAAGAAAATGGAAAAATGGTAAGCACATGGGCTGCACGCGCCGACTGTGGTCACTTCTGTTATTCTTTTCCACCTCATCACACATTGTGTGAGCTGCATTTCCAATTAACCTTTCCCTGAAATAATGGAACTTGATACAGCCTACACTTCCTTTTCTTTCATACTGATAAAAACTACAATTCCTTTATCACATAATAAGATGGGCTCTTTAAATTTATATAGAAGCCCAGAACTTGCAGTCAGCATCCCAGAACAGAGCGGCATGCCCTGAAGACTCCGTGAAGCCAGGGGGACCCACTGCGGCAGCAGCCGACGGTCCAAGCATTACACAGTTCAAAGGAAGAATTTTCCGCTGTTTCCATGTCTAAAAGACATTTCGGAAACGTAGCACTATCACCAAATATAGTAGTAACATGTGTGAATTACTGAATGTGGATGAGAAAACACAGATTTCCTATTATTCATGGACAAATTTAGCAGGTTAATCCTATCAACTGCAGGGATTTTGGCAGCTGAAAATGCCCGAGCATCTGTGACTGACTTTTCTTGGAAAGAA
Organism: Falco naumanni; assembly: GCF_017639655.2. Taxonomy (NCBI): domain Eukaryota; kingdom Metazoa; phylum Chordata; class Aves; order Falconiformes; family Falconidae; genus Falco; species Falco naumanni. The sequence goes on from NC_054057.1 coordinate 72,567,238, forward strand.
AGCTGAACTGGAAGATAACTCCTGAGTCAGTGAGTCCAGACACCTGCTAAGAAGCCACATGATGTAATTTTTGTTAAGGAACTGAAAAAACTCTGCCTTAAAATCTGGCAAATGTGTGACCTCCCCTGGCCGACGCTCAAACTGGAATCCTGTTTCAGAAACTCCCTGACGTGACTATTCAAAGATTCTTTTATATCTTTCCTCAAATCAGTACGGACAACATATACCTACTCATCTCTGTGTCTTTTAGCTTAAAATGCTGTCCATATCCCTGCCGTTTACTCCAAAGTATTCAGAGAGAGGAACGATACCTTCAGCCCTTTTCTTTGCTTGACTAAACATGCCAACCTGTTTCCTAATGTGACCACTCTCCACTCCCCTCATCCTACTCGCGCCTGTTCCACCCGTCAGGATCCAACTGCACCATCTGGTTCGATGAAGACACTACATGTACTTACAAGTGTGTGTATAAATACATACTTTGAACTAGTTGCATGTTTGAGTTGGGGATATATAATTCACAGTGTTAGCTTCGATGGTTTGGAGCTATTACAGCATTTCACGGTAACACCTTAGCTGCAAACTCCTTGAATACAGGTAACATGGGGACAAACACAGAAACGCTAGGCTCACAGTATATACTTGAAATAAGTCTATATGGCCTGTTCATGCAAACCCAGCAGCTTTTAAACATACACATTTCTTACAGATCAGTTCTATCAGTATGATCAAGCCTTGTTTTCAATATTTTAAATATTATACTTCAATTTTAGAGTTTTAATTATTATGCTAGTAACAAGAAATAAATGCAACAATAAATATCTGATAATTTAATAACAGGTTGTGTGATCATAGTATGCAAAGACTGCTTAAACAGTTTGAGAATATTATTTTAAGCATTTGTTTGTACTCATATGTTATGTCTGGAGAACTATTTGCTCACTTTAGCTAATTATCTCTGTATTTATTATCAAGACCAGCAGTAATTATAGAAAAAATATTTTTTAATGAATACACTGGAGTTTCTTTAGACTTTTTGCCATTTTACAACAGGCTACAATGCATGCTACAGTGTGGGTGTCTTTGTTAGGTGGCTACTTTAGAATGAAATCGTTGGAACGTATGGTAGGATAGGAGAACAACATGACAAAAAAAGAAAGCATTTTATTGGATTTTTCAATCAGGAGGATTTCCTACTACTACACCGCACCCCAACACGAACAGTCATCACAATTCTAGAAAAGAATGGATATATAGCTTAATATAATGTAGGACTATTTATTTGTTATGGACTATGTTATGTCTGGTCCACCTGGCTGCATACTGCAGGATACGGTGGTGTCTTGTGAACGTGAGCTCATCAAATATATGACACTGCTACTGTGAGTGCATGGGAATATGTTGTCATCATCATCTTTGCCCAGCAAAAGATAGATTTAGTATATTTAGCGCTACAGCTCAGGTCCTCAAGAGGAAGAACTTCAGCTGAGCTGTAATGATTTAGAAGAGTGAAAGGTCTGGTCTTCAGCACGTGTAAAATGTCCCTTGTCAAAATACTGTTCTGCTAAAAATGAAGACCAAATTGACATGAAGTTTGTGGTCCACCAACTCTTTCAAAAAATTCAAAGTGATTTTCATCACCCTAACAGTTTTCAGTTTCTGGCGGTTCCATAAAATACTTACATTACCCATAGATCTTTTGACCAATGAGGAACTGATCATAAATTTACCATTGAACATGGCTAATATGTGAGCAACATGATCCTTCAGAACATCTCATTTACCAATATGAAACCACATTAAGTTTCAAACTCATTTAGGTTACTGCATTATTCAGGAAGGATATGTATGAGCCTGTTTAACTGGTGTTCCTTCCATGCCAATTAATGTACGTACGGTAAGTATGCAAGTTACTGTAAACTGTACAGGAGGATAAGAAAAGACTTGTTGATAAATAACATGTGCCTGAAAGAAAACCATAAACAAAAATCTTATTTTCTTCTATTTCCAAAATAACTCTTGGTTTACAGGCATGTTTTACTGGTTGGCACTCAATAATTAATACAAATAGAAACAAAAAGAGAGTATCATTGAACAAGCTTAGCGTAAAAAATTCTATAACCATAAATTATGAATACTTAACACTACAAAAACACACAGGTATTTCTTAATGTAAGAATTCTACAGATAATTTCTGTATAAATAGACATAAATCCATATGCATGTACAAGGTACTTCAAGAAACTTTAACACTGGAATTTGAAAATTAAAAGTTTATCAGATAAACTTGTCATCTAAGATTACCACATAATCTTACAGATGATTTATTAAATACGCAGTTCTATGAAAAACATAAGTAATCACATCAATCCATCAAGGAAAATACATAGCTGACTGCCAAAAGCTAGGCAAGAATACTGAAGCTACATACACACTTAATATTTTACTCAGGCACAGCACGCTCTGAGGAGTACAACTAATTTCACTAGGTATTAGCCTGTCTAGTAACCAAAGTTTGGGCTTTATTTTACTGGTACAGATAATTGGCACTGACGATGTGGTTCCATAACACACAGACACCGATAAAAGTACATAAATGGTAAATAAAGATACTCAAGAGACAAATATCAACTATTTTAAAGTAGAGGGTCCCTTCCTGCTTGCACCCTGTGTGGACAGACAGGTTATTTCCTGGTGACAAGTTGGATATTCTCCCAGCCCCCGACTTATCACACACCATGTGCCATTCATTTTTTGTGGGTTTGGTTGTTTTTTTTTTGGGGTGGGGGGGTGGGGGTGGGTGGGTTAATTTTGGTGGGGGCTTTTGCTGTGCTCCCCCATCCTAATCTTACCAGCTAGCCACTTTACCAAAACAGGGTATTTTAAACGCACCAAACCTGAGATTCCAGACCTTCATGACAAGTACATTTTTCATGGATCTGCTGAGCACTCACCAGCCGGAGCCAACCCACAGCCGGGTCCTGCGCCAGCCCTGCGCACCTGCCATTCTGCTCCCATTTCAACCGCAGCAGCCTTGACTCTGCTTCCCAGAAGCACGGCTCAGCACTTTGCATGAACAAGCCAAACTCATAGTAACATCCAGAACACCTGGTAAACACTTCACAGCACGGAACAACGCCAGCAAGTTTTCATAGGCATTTTCCACACACAGGGAACTGGAGTGGGACCACAGGCTTCTCACACTCATCAGCAAGCTCCTAGGTCTGACCGGTCCAAGCACCCACGTGAAGGTTCACAGTTTGTTTTCCAGACCCATTCAGCCTTTAGCGCCCTGCCACTGCAGAAGACTGTGACCTTCTACAACAGCTTTTTAGATGCCAGTCACCAGGACCTTCTGCGTGAAGAACAAGCTTACTACACAGACACCACGGAGTATGCACCAGCGCTCCCAGTTCTCAGTCACTACTGATGGAGCGCAAACGTGAAGCAGCATGATGAAGGTGAAAAAATTTTATCACCTACAACTTTTCCCTTACTTCCTTACCTTTGTCACTGCAATGCATTATTCTAAGATACTAAGGAAAAGCATCACACACAATATTCACTTATGGTTTTGGATCTATTTATAATCTTCTATTAATTATTTTTTTAAAAATACTATTGAAATCTAGATATTCTTCACAAGAAAAGTCACTCATTTTACCCTAGTTTCTAAGAGTGAATGGTTCATACAGTATTTTGAACCAGGTCATTAAGATCTGTTATTCAAAGTGGTTACATTTGTTCTTCCAAATTTTGCTTGACATGCTCCAAAACATTACGGAGACAGACGTATTAGACAAGGGTAGAAGAAACTGTCACGTGCCCCATATCCTTTTTACTTCCTAATAATTTCTGACATTCAAAAATATATTTGCAATATATTTAACGTTTTAACTATAAATATGACCAGATTACATCATTATGCTAACCTCTGTCAATCACAACTGAAACTTCTTTGTAGGTAACAGCTTTGCAAATTAGATGACTAAAAGGAAAAAAATTTAAAAATAAAAATCTGGACACTAATTTACTTTTTTTTTTAATATGTCAGAAAAGGAAGAGCACAGGTTACATAAATAAAATTATCATGCTCTTTTGTAATTATTTAGGCACAAATACTTGAAAACTGACCAAACCAACAGCCTATATATGTACACTTGCTACACGAATTAAAGGTTTTCATTATTGATGAGCAAAATACTAAAGTAATTCTCAGCGCTGGATTCAAGCAGCAACTAAGGTACAAAGCAGGGTAAAGTGTCTTTGAAAAGTGTGTATTGATGCTTGCTTGATACCTTGAAGATGAATTACAGTTCTGTTAATTCAAGCTGGCAGATTGGACTTGGCAAGCATAACAGTGAGATAGCTTTCATGACAAGTGTTGAGCTGAGGGACCACAACCCACAGCACTTAGGATAAAACAATCTACAAATTGTCTGTCAGTTGTCTGTCTGTCATTCTTTCAGAAATCATGCAGGATCCTCAGCTAGAACCAACCACAATTAATTCCCCTTCTGTGTGAATTTCCTAAAAAACTCACGATTCACCTAGTGTCAGCACTCTGATAAGCGAGTAACAGTGAAGAAATACAAGTCCAGATAAGAGCATAAAACCTGGAAATTCAAATTAGAACACCGTTACCCATGTGATGTATGTGGTTTATGAAAATCAATAAAATTATGAATCCTCCATACAGCTCATAAGAATCACATACTATAAAATCATTCTGATTAATTATTTATGATCTGTATTGTCTTGATCATTTCAGAAAGCTCTACAGCAGGTACCTTTAGTACAAATACCTAAACTAAACGTAGCAGATTTGGGAGGCTTACAACTTCTTGATTTAATTGCATTACATGTCTATAAGTAGGAAGCAATTTTGTCTGAAGTGGTACTTATGCATTATTCCTTTACAGCTTCTCAGTAACACTGCCGTTAAATTCTTACCATTCAACGTATTCTAGTTTACTAAGTTAAGTAGAAAAAGTGATGTACACATTTACATTTTAATTATGTAGCTTAAGAAATGTCCAGTAAACACATGATCTTTTAATTTTGTAATCACAAACAACCAAAAAGCAACTTTCCCCCCCTCCCTGTGATTGATAAATTAATCAGCCATTGTGTTATGAAATTACAGGTTGTAAAGTGTAGGAAATATAGCTTTCTACCATTGTATTATCTATATACAGGAGAACTGTCACTGCTTAATATATGTTAACAAGAATGCCAAGGACCTACATTTAATTAAAGCTATATATCATTCTAGATAATTAGTAATAATTAAGAAGAATTACCACCCTAAATAAGGCAAGTAATATTATTTCAACTGAAACTTGAAGTCTGAATTCAAAAACCCAAAATAAACTCTTGAGAATGCAAATATGACATTATGCAAACTGTTTTCTTTAAGTATGATATAATTTATGTAATGAAATAAATCTATGCTGTTAAAATATTTAGCAGAACTTAGAATAATGAGTAGAGATAGGATTACTTTAATTAGTTTACTGAAATGGCATTCTTATAGTGGCTAAGTGTGATATATTAGCTTTTGTCACTTGGAATAAAAAAAGAGGCAATTAGTTCTCATTCAAATATATTGTTTTCTTTGAAGAAGAAATTGTAATAATTTAGGCTGCATAATAGAAAATAATACATGGAGCATAAAACTTATCTCCTTCATCCAAGAGTACATCTATGATAAATAAGAAGAAAACAGGAAAACCTTAAGTATTCAGGACTGTAATCTTGAATGCATAGATATAATTTACACTGGTGCAACTCCATGGATTCAAATGAAATTACAACTACTCAAATCACAAAAGTCCATTCATCCTTTATCCCTGCCTAATCTAAGAGACTGTTAGAAAATCTATCCTCTATCCAGTAACTACTTCATTACTCAGAAAATCCTGTAGTGTTGTCCTAAATCAAGGCTTTCACCAGAATGACTCAAAATAAAGAGGAATGCCTTCCTCAATATCTACTATTGAACCATAAACACATCCATTGTAAGGTCAGGATCTAATTTTATTCCCATAAAAATATGAAAAATAACACTTAAGTATTCTTTTATAAAGTAAGTATCATTTTGTAGCCAGAAAACTACTTAATTGCAATTACACAATTCTGAAGACAACTGTATGGAATATGTTTAACAAGGAACTGAAAGAAAATACTTTACCTTTTCCAAGAACACGGTAAATTTGATTTTTTTCTATTCGGAAGGGGGTATTATTCCAATCAGGCAATATGAATGTATTCAAACTAGATTCTAAAGATCCAATAAATTAACCCTCTGTAACAACTCAACAGAGAGGAAAAAAAAATAATTGTAGCAATACAAAGATGGGAGCAGGAAGAATACAGAGAAGTTAAAGTCTTGCAAAGCAATTAGATATACTTTTCAGTTAATGCAATAAAGACATTATGAATGGACCAAATTTATTTCTACTTTAAATAAACACTCAGAAAGGGGAAACCCTCTGCTGTAGCATACTGAAAAGCCTCAGGCATCAGTATAACAACACATGCCATCTATCATTTAATTTTGCTTTTTTTGGAACAGTATTGTCGCATATGTGGGAGCTATTTAGCATTCTGGATTGTAGAGTTTAGATGATTCCATACACAAGCTTAAAAGAGTTCCTAAAATGAAATACAGTAAGTCAATAAAAAAAAAGATGAGCTCTCCCACTTGTTATTTCTTCCAGCCATCCAGACTTAGACATAGCACTTTAGGTGGAAATTCATAATAATTATGAGAAAGTAAAAAATACAGCTTACACTTGGATTCATTTGGAGTATTTATGGCGATGGTTTAGACTGAATAATAACACAGACACCTGAGCTCTGAGGAGCAAAAGAAACATAAAAGTCATACAAAGTCTTCACTCTCCACATACTTGTCAACGTTTCCTACTCGTGTCTAACTAACACTGATAGAATCATATAATTGTTTATGTTGGAAAAGATCTTTAAGATCGAGTCCAGCTGTTAGTTAAATCAACTCCCAGATGATTCTGAAAACAAAAGCCCATATTTCAGAACAGCAGAAGTGCCAAACTTTAGCTTCTTTAAATTATCATGATGTTACCACATTAAGTGAGTTGTCATATTCCTATTAGAAAAGTGGGCAGGCTGTGATTTGTGAGTCTTGGAAAGCCATCACCGTATTACTAATTGGCAAGGCAAAACACATAAACACCTCATATGATGAAAAATACACTGCTGCTGACGTTACTGATTCTGGAAATGTGCTTCTTCTGGACAGATAATACAGGGTCCAGAAATGGATAATGCAAAGTACTATCTACTACTGTTAGATTATAAGAAAGGTACATTATAACAGTATTTGGAATTCTAAAAATCTGTATATTACTCAACGATATCGTAATGAAGACAGGAGAGGAACTATACAATTTAATTTGCATCTTTTAATTGTAAAGTCCGAACAATAAATTCAAAAGAAATGAACTTGCTGCATGATACAATGAAGATAATAAAATCAAAGATGATTTAATAAAACCAAATCACACAGTTTGGTACTCAAGAGACTGATGCATAATTCATAAAGTTGCCACATTCAGTCATTAGGTCAAATATATTAACTAAGTAGTAAGTTATTCTGAGAACTGGCTATGAAGCTAAAAGATTCTTAAACATGAGCAGTGAGCACAGAAAGAGCTTTTTGCCTCATTTCTAAGTGTTGTAATTGTTCACGGTTTGCACAAAACTGCAGAATAAACAAAAGACTAGACTGATGTTTATGGGTTTGTATACATACTTTCTTATAGGCACTCACTCACCTCACCTCTTTCCTCCCCCCTCCAAAGGAAAATACAGTGGGCTTTGAATTTTCATAGTAAAAATGCTGAAATCACTAGAACATATACAGGATGATGGAATTCCCTTTACAGTTACCCATTAGAAAGGATGTGATATAATACTAGCCCATACATTACAATTCTAGAGATAACACTAATCCCCAGGTGCTGCTAGGAGCATAACTCAGAGCTTTACTTGTTATCTATAAGAGGGGGAGAAAGATGGGGGGAAAAAAAAAAACACCAAAGAAAAAAGAAAAGAAATGCCTCCTTTTCCTCATGGAGCCACCCAGGGATAAGGATGTAGCGTAGGAATATCCAGCCCTCAGAACATAATGACACAGAGGTGGCCAGAAAAAGTGACCTGTGGAGAGGCTCACTTTCTGTCTTTTAAAAGCGTGAAAAATCAGGCTGGCTGGGAGTCACTACAAAGCAAATCCAGCGCTAGCACTAGAGTTCTGTCCCTCGCTCCCCTGACTGCCACCCAATTTCACCATTCATTTAGGGCTCCAGCTATCACATGAGATTCCAACATCTCTGTTGCCAAGAACCCACCAGGTCTGTATATTTTGTGATGCCAGAACAAGCTGAACTGTGTTGTGTCAGAAGGGAAAGTGAGGCTAAAATTCCTCCCGCAGCACAAGTTAGCAGGAAAATGGAACAAGATGGTTACAAAGACAGAATACAATGAATCTTTGCAAAAAATCCAGAGGCTCAACTGTATAAAATATGCATCTGACAGTTACAAAATCCCTTTCACCATTTTTTTTAATGTAAAGAAAAAAGTAATATTTTTTTAAAAACAATTCTTACAAGTTTAGCAAGCTCTACCTGCACTCCCAGCACTTGCACCCACCTGCTGGAGAACAGGTATGTTCCTCTCTCCCAGGAATAATACATTCTGCTTCTTAAAACAGATCACCTACATAATCTATCTTAGGTAGCTTGTCAGCACAAACATTTTATCTGTGTGGGAAGAACAACTTCAAATCCTCAGGAAATCAAGCCAGAAATTTAGGACTCAGAGGCACAAAGATGATGGGATCATCTCAAGGGAATTGCATGAGTTAAGTATATCACTGCATCATGGGAACCTGGCAAGTTTCTGCACTACAAATAGCCTTTTGAGTTGGTAACAAATCTGGTATTATCCCATGTAATGGAATCTTACAACAAGACAACAATGTGATGATGGCAAAAGTCAACTAGGGGGGAACCTGCTCATACAAATAAAAGACCGCTTCTTAACTGTGCCCCAAAACCAATTTGTTTCAGTTTTGCTTTTGCTTTTCAGTTTCGAGGAAGAAGGAAGGGTGCATCTCCAACCACATATCCTGGCAGTACATCACAGGCAAAACCCTACCCAAGCTGATATAACTGTATGATGTTCCTGCATGGACTCTATTCACCACAGTTTAGTTTCCATGTTATACTTCGTTATGACACCTCCATTAGTGACCATGATGTACTTTCTGGCTTGCAGAACCCACACTGGTACACATTAGTCCACAAGATGTCTAATTCCATGGACAGATATAAAAGTGGATGCCGATACAACACCAACAAAACATTAAATTCTTCAACATAGTTAAGCTGTAACAGTAATCACATATAATGAAAATAAGTTCTTGTATTTTCTCCAGTTACACACATTACACATTTATTTACACCTGTTCTATTGTAACAAATATAATTATAATATGATCACACCAAACTTCAACGAAGCGTGCACTCTTTGTCCATAAATCAGCACACAAGGCAGACACCACGAAACATGTATTAAGCATTTGTTCGTTACCTCATTTCCAGCACTCAACTGATAAAAAAGGTTAATATATAATACAGTGTGGCTGCTGGAACAAAAGAGATGGACTCTATAGCAGTATTACAGGTTGAAGGTCAAACCTGATAATTACAGTAGCCCCTTCTGGACTTCTAGCCGCTGAATGTTATGGAAAAAATTTGAGCTACACTTAAATCACATCTCTTATCTGGAATTTATTCTGTATCCATACCCTTTTTCTTTTAGGATTATGAAAAGAACTGATTCAGCTCTTTTAATAACTGCTAAATAAGAATTGCTCAAAGAATCCAATTTTCTGTGAACGGAATTGTACAACAAAATTCAGTGTAATGTAAGGTACGCCATAGTATCACCAAAGCTCTTAAATAAATAACTGGGAGACTTAAACATGATTTTCTTTTCTCCTCTTAACTTTTACCATATTAAAAGATACAAAACCCAAGAAGACATGGAATGGGCTCAAAAAACTGTGCAGTTCTCCGGGTAATGCAACTTGTGTATATAAAAGGAAGTAATACAATTACTTTAAAAGCTTTTCTTCAGACGCAGTTCCTGTTTCCCACTGTACAGTCAATCGCATGACTCTGCTCTCCTGTTTACCCACAGTTTTCAAATCAATACGACTGAGGATGAATCAGACTCCCATACATGAGCATGGGATCAAGCGAAGAAAGCAACTGCACTGTTACATATGTGCCTGTACAGCAAGAAAACTCACAGCTAATACAGTAAGATTGTCAACAAAGTTTTGTTCTTTTGGCTCTTGGGTTTCCGCACACACACCCCTCCCCTCCCCCCGCCCCCCCCCCCAAAAAAAAGAAAAAAAAAAGACCTTGTAGTCTGCCTATAGACATCCAAAAGTAGATCTGTAACTGTTAGGGTACTGGCACAGTTTTAGCCACGGGCAAATTTCACAATGTAGTCACACCTTCAGATATTAAAATACTTTTACTTAGAAATGCAACACAGTACAAATGGCTGATTTTCAAATAAAGCAACAATCCTCAGAAAGAATAAATGATTAAAACAGTTGCTACCAAACTTTTTGTGTCTGTGACTAATAGTAACATATTTAAAATGCAAACCATGCCTGGCTGCTCAACTCAACTTAGCTGGCTAGTAATTTGTTCAGACCACAAACACACATCCCTTATAGGCTATTAAATTATGCCATGTTACACAGTATTAAAATGTTTCCCTTAAAGCAATTTGCTGTAATCATTAAACAAGAGTAAGGAAACAAACTTAAACTGAGGCTGGGTTAAGAAATGTTAATGCCCGTTCAGGACAAGAAATCAGTGACTGGTACACAGATTTCTGTCCTCTAGGAAATAATAAGAAATAACATCATTAAAATTTCCAAGTAAAAAAACCACCCATTCACACGACCAAACAAAAATACAGTTTAATGTGCCATATTTCATTTTTAACAACCTCGAGGAAAACTTTTTTTTTTAATAAATTTTATTTATTTTGATTTACTTCACCTTCTTGTGTAATTTGACTAAGCTCAACGATGGCAAATAAAGTAATAAAAAAAGAAAACAACGAACCCACTATTTTGCCGAGCTATGGAGATTTCTTTGGGACTATCAGTGTCTTACAAGAAAAGCTAAGAGACCTTTGCAGTTTTTTCTGAGGGCCATCCTAGACTTTTAAGACAAAGCATTGCCTTTATAGTGCTGCATAAGCAGGAAAAAATATGGATCAGCTAAATACAGTCATGCTACGTGTGGGCTGAGATACTCATACTTTCAAACAAGGCTGCTGAAAAGTCTTCTGCCCTTAACATGGATTCTTGGCTGCCTGCCCATGCCATCTGCCTGGAATGGCACAGTGCCATACTTAAATTGCTATGACCCTAACTGAATAATATGATGATGAGATTAGATGAAAAGTCCACTGACAACTACATACACAACAATATGTCCAAAATCACTCTTTAGAGAACAAATTTACCACATTTGCAAGATACTTTTCTTGCAAACAACAAATGTTTCAAGTTCCAAGGCAAAACCCAGCAACATGGATGCAGCAAATACACAAAAACCAGTTTGCAAAGTCATGCAGAAGTTTCCTAAAGGGCTTCTTACTTGGAAAGATTTCTTCAGTAGCTGCCTTTTCTTTCAAAACCTGAAACTATCATTTGCAATTTAAGACTACAAAAGAAGAAAACCCAAAGCTTAAGATTATTCAGAAGTGAAGATGTATGTTCCTCCCTTTTCTTGTAGTGCAGTATTTTCTAGTAAAGCACAATTGAGCATCAATGTTACTTCTGAGCCAACGGTACTCGTGGACGTTTGCCTAGGATGCAGAAACATCTCTTCTTAACAGTACCTATTACTCACTTCTTAGTAGAGTTATTGCAAATTGCTTTCATTTCATATAGTCCTGCCAGTCATTCCTGCAGAACATGAATGACTGTGAATTTAAAAGCACTGTGTCCTGCATTTCTATGATTCTGCAATGCCAGACCCATGCTCTGGATACCTGTCAATTGTGAGATGCTGTCCTTTTCTGTAAGAATTTTCCTGGAAAGTTATGTAGGCTGACAATCTGCAAATCTCAGCGCGAATGCAAAGACTAGAAACTAGCAACTACTTTCCTACTAGAAACGGCTTTTAAAAAAATCATGCCACATAGCAAGACATTCCGAGTGTGACTACTTTAAACAAAATCCTACAAAGGAGCAGGGTGTTCTGCAGCAGCAAAACCTGTTTGCAGTTTTGGGTAAGCTTTATTTTGATTGGTATTTTCTCAGCATGCTTATGACTATGCATATGCATATCTGAAACTATGTAAAGTATTTAAGAAAAATCAGATGAAATTTCTAATTGTCTAAAATAATAGTAATAATCAACATACAAATAATCAGTCCAGAGGAAAACAGTGATTTGTCCATTGTTTCGCCCCTACAATTGGCAGACCTCACATTTTAGCAGGTCTTTTTAGAGGTTTAAAAGTGCTCTTAAGACCTGGAATGCAAGGCCACAACCCCAAACACCACAGATCACCACCATTGACAGTTATCATTTTAGCTAAGTTTTATCTTTAGAAAGACAAACTGACATTTAAAGCAACACTATTTTAAGGTTAAAGAACTTTTAACTCCTACACAATTATCTTGCATACATACCTAAGAAGTCAAAACAAATGAAAAAGTACGGAAATGTTTTTGATTTGTAAGATTTTGGAAAAGTCTGAAATTGTACGTCATCAGTGTATTATCTGCTAGCATACCTGTCCCACCTTTGCTATATATTTGAAGCATGTATATTCTCATGTGTCTAGACAAACATCTTGTCTAAACTTACTAATATACAAGTCCATATTGATCTTTGTAATTTCAAAATTTCTGAACCTTCAGAGAAAAAAATCTAAATAATGCTAATTTCATTACTCTAAAACCAAACCTAAATCTTCCAAAAAATTCACATCTCATGAAGTCTCCAATATTCCTGCAAATTAAATGATACCTATTTTTACATAAGCATCTTGATGAACGCACTGTAAAACAGCGGAGAAAAATACTCTCCCAAGACTCTTCAAGTTTTGAAAACATCTAGTTTGTTAAAAAAACATTGCAAGAAGATGGCAGCACACACTGCTTCACGGCCCAAGAAGCCCTGCACCACGGAAGGAATGCACATCATGTAACTTCAGCAGCAGAAGCTGAACACGTCGCAACTCTAATAAAAGCATCGCTCATGAGCCCTTTGTGTCCTCCCAGGCCACTGACCGGTGGCACACCGCCACAGCTGGCCACATAGTCACACACAAGTGTCAAAGCTCTAGCCCAAGTTTGGGAAAACACTTCACACCGCACAGAAAGCACTATTAGCAAGAATTCTAGAAGGCAAATGGCTGTTCAAAGACTTACAAGACCCCAGGTTTTGCATTTTTTTCTTCCAGTTGAAGCTGGAAAGTATTAAATGTCTGTTGTTGTTCTCTTCATCTCCAATAGCTGCTTTTTGGTTTGCTACAAAAATTCCCTCTATTTTTAAACAGCCTCCATTCAGCGTCAGATATAGCTTTGTTTCTGAGTGTAAGAGGTCCCAATGCAAGTTCAGCAAAAAAATTCATCTTAAATTTTTTTTTCACAATATCTGGACTTATTTTTGCCCCGACATCTCACAAATGTCAAATAACTAGATAACACAGGCACAATAATAGCCCCAAACCCAATAAAAAAATGAAGTAGCCTTTCTTGCCTGTCAGAGGACCCCATTTTCTATTCTGAGCAGGCAAGCTGAAAGCACTGCTCCTCTGTCATTCCTTGACAGTTATAGACTAGTTCTGCACCTTATTAAAGATTAAGGTTTGCCTAGGCACTCTCTTTTGGCCATCTCCTGTCCACAGTCCGGCATTTATTACAGGAGAGCTGGAGATTAGTACCATATGTTCTGCTTTGAAAGAACACCACACCTGAAAATGAGGCCACGTAACCAAATGTCACTGAGCAATTCCAAAAGTACTCGCTGACAGAACACCCTATTTCACTTAATTTGATCTTTCTAGATAACCATATCCTTTAGGTTACATATATAGCCGGGTTCTCTCACTTATCTTTTGTAGATTTTGAAACATAGAACTGGTAACAGGTTGCCTTTTTATGATGAAAACAGATTTTTCGTTTGTTAAAAAAGAATTATTAACACAAATACACAAGACTTATATAAGGCCCTATCGTGTGTAAATATTTGCTACCTGGTTTTGGTTGGATGACAACATGTCATAGCAAACGTTCAGCAGCTGAGCTACTACATGAGACATATTACCTGTTGTGGGATTTCCACAGGACAGTGTCCCAGACAGCAAAAACTGTTGTCAGCCCTCAACATATCTTAGAGGCCACCATGAACAATCATCACCAATTGTTAACCAAAAGCTTTAGAAAGTCTGCATGATTCCACAGAACATGTAACACTGTCACCTGGACCACAGTTTGAAAAACTTTTTTGTAAGGTTAGCATTTTAGGAGCACTGCTAGTTAATTCTAAACTGACATCCTAAAAATATTCATTGAATGTCATAATGCATTTTCAGACAGGCTACCATTTTACTTCCTCTAACTTTTGAAGATGTATTGAAAAGCAATTGCAAATGGCCAAGTGGCAAAAAATTGTACATAAACAAAACTTGTTCCACTGCAGAGAGCTAAAAAACAGAAAAATAAGCTTTTAAAATGGGTTACGGTGGTTTCACTTAAACAAAATTTCATTTGAGAACAGATAGAAAATATATATTTCCTTGCACTTCAATGGGAACTATTAAGTAGTATAAAATTGTGTATCTTGCAGCAAACTTTTACATAAACTAATAAAAACTTACAAAGGATATTGGAAGGGCTTAGCCTATCTTCCATAGATGCTACATCAGTAAAAGCATAACAACCTGAAACTTTTTAAAATGCATGAAATGAAGGCAGGGAATTCTGCTTGCTTAAGGGAGTCATCCAGTCTTGGGTGGGTTTTTGTTGTTTGTTTGTTTTTAATATTGGTAATTTATGGGAAAGTCTTATCTCTTCAGCCTTTACGCTAAGGGCTACATTCACTCAGGACCTAAAGCAGCAGAATTTCATTGGACTAATGAGCCCATCGATAGCTTATGAAGAATTGGATAGATTAATGTTAATTTTAATAAGGGAAACGTATCAGTCAATTTTCAAACACTGGAGAGTTGGAAGAAGACTCCCCCTGCTCCAGGTACCCATACATTATTTACTTTGACGGTACACCATGAGTACACAGCCAGCCTTAGGTTTATGTGATGCTGCATTCACTGAGTCAACCATACCACCAGTTTTCTGAAAAGGAAGATCCGTCAGGGTCTCTTGATTTTTAAAAGTTCTAGGGCTTAGGACCAGCAACCCATGACGCATGCTGCAGTCCTACAGTTCTACCCACTGGGAGCACTGCAATGACAGTCTAAAGCGTCACACAGTGTTGTGGTGGAAAAGGACCCAAATAGTTTTGGATCATGTGCAGAAGCTGGTAATGACATTACGAACATGGTTCCCTATCAAGATAGAAATTGAAACACTGAGATTCTATCTGATGAATTATTTACTACTCAACATGATAAGCATGCCAAAGTGTTATTAAAGCCTGTGTCCTAGGAACACGGGAAGTTCATTTATTGATAGGATACATACCAGCCCAGATTCAAGAGACTTCCTTCAAAATGCATGCATAATTATCATCAGAGTATTTTTCCATTACACTTTTCCTCAGAGAAGGAAATCGATATAGGCCCTTCCCCGCTAGCAATTTGGTGTAAGTTTCCAGTAAAGCATCTGACAAAGTATACAAGCCAATTAAAGGCTACACTGTAAATAAATAACTTTAAAATAACTAGTGACTGTGGCTTCCTGGGCTGGGAGGGAAGAAAGTTAAGCAGAGAGAGAACAGCAAAGGAGAGAAGAAGAATATTCCACAGCTCTAAAACAATTATTTGCTATTGATGTAGAAATATCATTATTCTCTGTACGAGTCAAAATGCATTAGCATTCCATCTGCCAATGCTGCAGCAACCATTTTTCTCCATTTCTGTTTGACCTCAAGCCTTTTATGCATAAATGTCAGGACTCTTTACAATTAATCATGTCTACCACAGACTAATTGTGGACAACAGTAGTGCAATTAACACAAATTTGCTTCAAATATTCATGAACATTCAAAAAGCATTCATTGACACAAGTGTTAGTTACCTAACCACAAAAACTGACAATTCTTTTCTGTTCTCCAGCAGCCTCTGCATTAGGAAGCTAAGCACACCACCAAGGACGATAGCAAGACTGGAAAAATATTCTACCAATTCTTAGAATATGATTGCTTTCAGTGTTACTTGCTACACATATGAGCTTGGAGGAAACAAGCAAAGTAACAAATATGAAAACTATTCCTCTTTTAACCTTAAGAGTAGGGTAATCTAGTGAATATAAAAATACTGAATCACATTTTCTGTCATACAAAAATATTTGTCATAATTCTACCTTAATATATTTTATTCTTATTATTACTTCTAAACCTTATTTAAAGAAAAAAAAAGTTCTCACATATTAAAAAACTATTAGACCTGTATTGCTTGTCTTGATTGATTCTTAATACTACACCTGGTACTTTATTTGCATCTCACTAAGGAACTAATGGCAGGAGTCTCCCTAACCATACAAAGCTATTTGTAAAGCCTGACCTAAACACAGCAGATGTAATACACATTTTTTAGTATTTTTTTTTTTTTTAATACATGCTTTACATTAAAGAATTTCTTGGACAGTTGTGCTATTTCTAATCAGGCCCCATGGCAAATATTCACCAACCCTCACAGGAATAAACTATTCTCACTTCAAACAATTGCTACAGTTTGAATCCAATTGACTCCAGACAAAAGTACTGAGATAATCAGCATATTAAAGCCAACACTATAACCATATGTTAATTATGTAAATGATTCATTTTAATCAGCTAGAACCATGTAAAGAGTTACAAGGAATGCAAATGTAGGGAGTTATTAAAAATCTCATTATTATTCATCTTGGTTCCATGCGTGAATGTATCCATCCAAACAGATGAATTAATAGTTAGATGAAAGATGAAAGAGCTAGAGGGGAAGTCTGTGGGAAACCATCTGTCTTGCTTTGTATCCCTCCCAGGCTTCAACCATACTGCAACAGCTACATGGAGAACAACCCCAGAGAAGAGCCAGTCACTGTCTACGCTGCACCTCAACCAGCAGGCAATACTTCTACAGAAGATTTAGAAAAATCCTAACACTTCTCATTCCTTCCCAAACTGATAACCCTGGCTAGGTCCAGGAGACGGAAAGGGAAACCTGAATCATAAGTTCAGATGAAGTGCTACAGGATCCGTGCCAACCAAAAATACACAGATTTATACAAAGGCTCTGGAGTATTTTAAAGACTTTATTTAAATAAAGTCCTTTACACTCATCAATTAGATGTAAAAAGATATTGGGGAGTTACTGTGATTCGGACCTGTATTACAATCCAAACTGGTTCTCTCAACTTCAACAGAAATCCCGTCTGTGGGAAATGCAGAAATCCTCCCAGGAATACTGCAAAGGTCTGCGCTTTCTCTAGTTCTCCCAAGGAAAATGGGGGGATTGCAATGAATTGAGGCTTGTTCCTGGAAGGGTTATTTTTCATTTATCCCATTCTCTCAGTTCCCTGTGCAAAGAAAATGAATTCTGTGCAACAGCCATTCGTATGAAGAATAGTCAGGGTCAAACTCCATGTCCATTCCTGGAGTTTGCACACCGCGCAGCAGCGTGCCTACTGCGCAAGGAGGTAAAGATGAGCTGGGCAGGCAGTGCCTAGAGCCTCAGAAGGAATACAGGGGTTGGTGTGTTCAACACTGTTAGGCACGCGTTAGGTTAAATCCATCCTGCAGTTTTTCTCAAATTTAGATAGTGTTTTATTTAAAATTAAAGATACAATTTATTTTCAAATCCTTGGTTACAGCCAGCTTGCGCTTCTGTACAGATGAAACTCAATCTTCACAAACAAAATGTCTGAAGAATACAATTCAAGTGTTTAGTTCATTACAACATTGAAAAAATATGTACTTTTCCAATAAATTATTATCATTCTAGTAGAGTTAACAGAAATAATTTTTAAAATATGTTTGTCAGTTTTCAGAAGCTTTATAAAGCTTTGTTCTTGATACTCTAATTCTTTCATGTTTTCCTGCCTGATGTCTCCTCATGCAGTTTCACTGGAATCATTCTATTTTTGATCTTTAATCCTTTTATATGTTTTTTCTTTGCTTACTCTTGCATGCCTTTGTAGTTTCTGTAATTGGGTCTTTGCACCATTTTAGCAGGTTTTAGCACTGTGCAGCTTGTCATATTTAAGTAGAAGTGAGAATAATCTATCACTGGTATAATAAATAAGCGAGTTAATTCACGTATCACCAACCTAAAGTGAACGTTTGCCAGGAAAAATGGTAAACTGCAATTTCCCTCATTCTGCAAAGGCTGGTGAAACTTTTATCCATTTTGTAATCCAGAAAAAGAATGCAATTGCACAGTAAGTACTTTAGATCACCTGAAGTTTATTAAAAATGGCTACACATGTGCAGTGAAACAAGACTTCATTAATTTCTTCGTGAGGTGCCTGTGTAAATTCAACTTCGGGAAAAGTGCTTGACAGCTTTGCAACTATTGACTGACATTCTTCAGCAAAGCTCCACTGAGTACAGAGCATAATTTAAGCACATCCTGGTGATAAGAAACACAGAAAGTGAAAAAGAGTATGCCTACGCCCACTAAAAAGAAAGAGAACTAGTAATTTTTAGGCATGTAGCAAACCTTTGCTAATTTTAAAAGCATTGAAACTCTACCTTACTGAGAAATTTCAGTCAAGTATCAAGGATTTCTTATCCCTTCCATACATTTCACCTGTTTCTCTGGATCCTGGCAATATTTACTTTTCACAGCAATGTTCACACAAAATAACTCATAAGCTAGATAAAAACTTAAAACACAGTGCTGCATTCCAACAAGTGCACAGAATTTAAAACTATACACAAGTCCTTTGTACATGTTTCCCGAAGAACACCACTGTTGAGGTATTTTGATTTTATAATGTATGCAACTACCTCAAAATTTGTCCCTGAAAGGATGAAATCAGCTGTGACATTTTTCATGAAATGAAAATGCATGATCCATGTTAGATTACAGGAGAAACTGATCTCTCCTCACACGCTCCAGACAGAAATGTTTCTCATATAATTAAATAGGCACCCATCCTTAGACATATACATGAGACCAAGTATAAAACATATTATTAAGCAAACTGAAAGGAGGTGTTCCCAGCCTCACACTCCTGATGTTGTCCACATTACAGGGATCACTTCCTGTTTCTGCAGCCATGGACACATACAACAGGGGAGAGGGGAGAACGGTGAATCACAGTGAAAAAAGAAACTGAAGAAAAATTATGCTGAGAATGTGATAGGTTTAATTTACTAACTCCTTGTTTATCATTATGAAGGTTTAAGCACAATAATAACCTTTACTATTATATTCCCCTCCGTTCTTCCATGATATAATGGGAAATTACATATAAACTCCGTAAATATTGCTTTAAGAGATGCTCTGTTATCTGTATTTTGTGTCTGGGAGCAAGTCATAAAGGCACTCTTTCATCTGTATACATTTCTTACAACATTTTGACCGTTTACAAGCTCTCCCCAGTGCTGGTCAGCAAGAAGGGAGGCAGCTTTTGTTCTTTGCTGAGCTGACACAGTAAATCCTACAAGAACCAGACTTGGCAGTGGCCATCCGGAGGCACCGAGGTGCCACCACGCTGCCCTCACGAAGCCCTGGTTTTATTTCTGCCGTGCACACCTCAACACATTAACACTTGTCTGAATAACCAAGGAAAAAAGGCAAGTCAGGGCAGGAAGATTCCTTAAAGCAGAAATGTATGATACATATGGGGTTTTTTTGAGTCACTTTGTGTAAAGTGATACAAATAAAAACTGGCAAATAAATCTCACTCCGCTAAGGCTCATTTATTTTGCTTTACTTCTCTGTGTTTCTTAATCTCTTTGCTCTTCCATGACCATTTATCTGCCTTTTCCTGATCACAGACTGCTCTTGATCCATGCCTCAGAGTTTCAGGTCCTATCACAGATATTAACACTAGGGGAAAACTTGAGAAAATGTGATTATATTTACTGAATACCAGGATCCTACTTTAGGAAAGCACTTCAGCATGTGCTCTACTGTAATTTCAGAGCCTTCTTGAATAGAAACACATGCCAAAAATATCTTCTTTTACTGCAGGCTGTCAAGTGAAATATAGATTAATTATGATTTGTAACATGTGACATTACAGCACTGTAGCTTTAAGAGACCTGAAGAGTATGTGTATTCATATATCATATTTTGTCAACTATCCTTAACAACCATTAAAAAAAAAGGAGAAATCATACATTTAGAATAATGATTCTCCAAAATACAATGATAATTATAAAGGGAAAATTAAATGCAGGTAACACAATTGTAGCATATGTGCATTTTGTTTACTGTTTTGCTGTTAATGCAATCAGTTGTCCCCACCAATAAACATACAACTGTGTTGCGGTTTCACTTCTGCTTAAAAGAAGACTATGTTTTTCTTGTATCTAAATAATCTATGGCTTTTCTGCTGTGATTTCCATAATGGTATCCACTCAAACAGTGGGCGTAATAGAGTGAACTCATGTTGTATGAGTACAAAAAGCCACTGCAGTAGTTAAACATGTCCTATGTTAATGTAAACACCATACAGTAAAATGAGGTGTCCACACATTTCTGTAGTAACGGGGATTGGGGCATTGTTACACTAATGTAAACAAAAAAATTCAGACGCAAGGATGCCATGCTCCTGTTCTTTGGCTGTTCAGAGGCACAGGTTACCTGCTCTGACAATGCCACGCATGGAAACCGATACTGCCCCACACAGAGCAACACCTCAACATTGAGCCTCAGCTGAGTTGCTGATGAACGGGCAGGCCAAAAATTAGTAAAGAGCCAGCCTGTGCTTTAAACGTTTTTCATCCTATTTCACAAAATTTGACAGCCAAAAACTGCAGAGAAGTCTTCAGTACTGATTATCTAAATGGATTACTTAACAAATGTCAGTCTTTGCAAACACATAGGCAACATGATTGCTGTTTCTTTCAGCACTGTATCAGAAATAGATTCAATAAATGGGATGCTTAAAAAAAAAATCCAAACACTTATGAATCGTTTGAACGTACTGTACTGTGTCTTGTTTACTGCTGCTCTAGGAAGCTTTTCTTAAAATAATGTGTTAAACCTCAGAGGGATTATCCTGAAATGAAATTTTTAATAACAGCAAAATAAACTCATCTTTCACGGTGCTCGGTGTCTCGTGACTTAGCGTTAACTCTCACCTTTCCTCCCCACTATACATCTGTATCTACTAGCAAAATTTTGTTATCTCCTATTTGGATTTCAGGTATACAATGGGAAGTTATGCTTCATACATTACTTTATGTTCTTCTCAAAAAGAGAAATGAAATACTTAAATAATTCTGTGGACCTAAAAATCTTATCCATAATGTCTCGCAACTGTAGGAGGCTAAGAAAAACTCTAGAAGGGAAGATTGAAGGAATGAGGATTGCACTACCACAAGAAAAGAAGGCTGAGCCTGACATCACTGTCTTTAAGTAGATAATAGCCCACTATGAAAATGATGGAAACAATGCATTTTCTGTGCCCACTCTGCATAAAACAACAGTGGGAGGTTAAATTACAAAATTAAAGATTTTTTAACTCAGACATCAGGGAAAAAAGACCCAGCTCTAGTGTAAGTGTAAAATGCCTGGGGAGATTAGAGAGTCCCTGTTGTTCAAGATCTTAAGAACGGGCTAGAAAGGCATCTGGCAGGAATGACACAGGCAAAGCTGATCTTGCTTTCAGGCAGAGGATTATATTACATGATCCCACAAGGTGACTCGCTTCCCTATTTTCTCCATGTCTGTGACATACATCTCTTCCAGGAGGTGGTACTCTTTAAGACCTTCCTCACTTGTTTGTGGACATTTTGCATTTTCAATCTTGCAGACAAAAAAACCCAGCAGGAACCAGTAGCTAGAAGCAGAAATAAAGAGCCTCGCAGTGTCCGAGCTGCAAGGGTAATAACCACTCCAACAGGTCAGCAGGGTATCAGAGAAACCGACGGAATCAAAATTACCTGGATGTTTTAAACAAGATTAAATATCTTCCAAAAAGTATGCTTTATGCCAGTCTCAGAGAGAAATTCTTTTTCATGTATTTTCAAGAGGACAGGCTGAATTATCACAATGATCCTTCCTGGCTTGAATATCTTGGAATCTGTGAATCAGAAATCCCTCTTCACAGCAAGAAACCTTTCTTATATAAATATATATATATACACTCACTTCATGATTTGGCAGATAAATAAATAAGACAACAACAACAACAAAATTAGGTTTTGTTACATTAGAGAAATGGTTTTCATCAAAGGGTGCGGAATCAATTTTTAACAAAAATGTTCTGTCCTGAGACAAAGAGAGAAAAAGAACCATTATACATTCAAGTTGATTTTGCTATTTCTGCAGTAGGTAATATATATTCAAAGTCTCCCGTCCCATTAGAGAACATAAGATAACTATTGGACAAATTCACAAAGTATGTGCACTGGGTTTTTCAAAGAAGGTGTGGAGGGTAATTAACACTAAAAAATACTTCTTATTCTTGGATCACAGTTACTATTCAACAAACAACCCCCCCAAGCCCCACCCCCACCCAACCAAGAAGTTTTACTTCAAATTTATAACTTTTTTTCTTTCCTCCAAGGAAACATACTGCTTAAGCAGAATGATGAATGCATCCAGAAGAACAAAGTGGTAAATGTAAGAAATACTGCCAACGCAATACTACCTGCATACAGTATATCCACAGAGAAATTAATTGTTTAGTTTTAGTCATTAGGTGAGGGAGCTAGTAGTGACGTGGATGCTGTTTTAGACAGTACACATGAGAATCACCTTAAGCTAACAGGCATCATTCTCAAGAAATACTTCCAAAAATACTTCAAATACTTGCTACTATATAGAGTTCCCTAAAAATACATCTTGGATCTGTTTCTGATGGTGTTTGATGCCCAACTCAATCTATTTTAATGTTGTGAATGCCATATCATGGTTTTTTTGCAATGGAATTGAAGAATGGTACTCAGAAGATAATTTTACTTAATAAAATGCAAAAATGGTTACGCCATTCTTGTAACAGAAAAGTGTTCCAAGCTATATAAAAAAGAAAACATTACTACAGCAACAAGGTGAGAGAAGTGAGAGAGGCATGCAGAATACAGAACGTGAGAAACACGGGGTAAGAACTGGAACATTACAAAAGCAGTCTTATAGAATGGGATTAAGAAAATTAAGTACTGGGCATATTATCTGCTGTGTCAGAAAAGAAGTGCTTAATAAAAAAAAGGAAAAAAAAAAAAAGAATAAAACTATGAAGAAAGGGCTTAAATTACTGTGGAGCCTGGCTCTGACCCAGAACTACTTTTAAGTATTTCAGGTACTTCATCTTGACTTCTGGAACTCAGGGGAGGAAATCTCTGCAATGAATGCAACTAGCAAATTGAAAACATAAAAAAGAAAATGTCATCCCATCTATCCAGAAGTACACTACTACACATTTATTAATATTTTGCAATAATCTCTCCCATGCTAAGTACGATTCACCAAAGAATCACTGGACTACTTCCCTTATTGGTCTCCTATTTCTTCTGAGAACCAAAAGAATAAAATTATCTTCCTCAGCATTTTGCTATTATTCTGCTAGAGGAAGGCTTTTACTAAAAAATTGTTTTGTGCAGTTCTGTAAGAATGAACCAATAATAATGCAAAAAAATCTGCTGCCAGAAACCTTCCACCAGGAATATACTGACCTCAAGATGACTGCTGAACTGCATGTAAAAAGTACATTTCACAGACACTTAATCAAGACAATGCTTCTTGTGGCCAAGTACCAGAAATAAACACCCTGACACCCCATGAGTTAAAACGCAGAGTCATTTTTACGCACTTGTAAGGCCATATGCTTCCCAGCAATGTCCTAGGTAATCCTCAGGCGTCCCACAGTTCCAGGGGACTAAAGAAGAGATAGGTAAGGCATTCTCTTTCAGAGGAACAAAGGAGATTTTTCAGAAAACCAGAAGAGTCTCTTTCTTGCCTTAGTGAAACACAGGTAACAGTGTATCGTCATCTGCACGGAACTACGGGCCAACTCTCTCCCCATTTCTGCCACGTCTAAAGATAACATGAGATACTAAACCCTATTTACATCCATCCAAAGAGGAACTTAACAATGTCATATAGAAAACTAAGGCCAGAGGAAAATAGGGAATCAATATGCAGGTTTGTGTCTTTACTACAGAAAAATAAGACTAGAGCAGCAGGCAGGTTTTAGAGCGCTCTTACATATTTCAGTGAGAAGACTCACTGACTTCCCTGCAACAACTTACAGATTCTTTTTACAGACCTGGCACAGAGCTTTTTACATTATTAAGAGACAGGCATTACACGACGGAAAAGCAATGTCTGTCTTGCATTTGTGTCTCCCACACACCCCGCCCAAAAAAAAAAAAAAAAAAAAAAAAGAGAGAGAGAGAGAAGACGACTGATATGAAATACCTGCTGACATTTTTAGGTCAACACACTTTCATAGCGTCTGTATGATATTCTGATAGAATGAATATAGTCAATCATTGCATTCTTTTGAGACACCAGGAAGGCATGCTTTTCTGGAACAGCCAACTATAATGCGTTCAGTTACAATATATATCACAAAATATAAGAGTACTTGGTTCTCAGCACCTTTTTCAACAGTAGATGCTATCATATCATTGGAAATGGCAAACCCCACTCTGCATAAACACATATGGCATGATTTAAAGTCTGCAGGTCTGCAGTGCCTTCCTCCCTTCACTACCAGTATGCCTCTGAAATAAAAAAGTACCTCACATTTCAGATATAATACGCAGAACAAGAGAAAAATATATCCCCGTAGTCATCATGAAGAGTTGCCATCATAACGCTGATCACAGTGACAATTAGACTGAATGTGGAACATTACAAGGCATCATATCACAAGCTTTTTAAGTCAGTTGGCAACATAATACCAAATGCCGCTCAGAAATCAGATTTCAAGTGCTAGCATCCCTGAAATGCAGACGAAATCTTCCCGTGGATTGAAAGTTTCTCTTAAAGACGTAGTTTACAGCACAGAGCACTGGGGCTCAGCCTCAGAGCTGTCAGTCAGGTCTCCTATGTTTTTCACACAGTGACTCAAAAATCTACTGCAGATGAAAGTTCATATAAACTGCCTTCTTTCCAAATCTGTGCTTCCCTGTTGGGAATAGATTCAGCAGACTTGGCTTACAGTACAGGATGTATATACTGAGCTTAATTGTGCCTAACAATCGCCTTGGCCAGTAGAAGGCATTTTCAGATGGGAAATGTGTATGAACATCTGTTACGTTTCCCTGTGCCTGATTTTAACTGTTCCTTCATGGAGGAAGGCATAAAACCCCAGGCATTCATTTCTGCAGTAAAAAAACCAGGTACTCACTCCAGTCAATCCAGCACAGTATGTCAGTTAAAACCGGTACTCTGAGAATCCTGCAATGGATTTATTTCATTTCCTAGAACAGCAGTGTTCAAAAGGCTCGCGTGTGTTTTAACAATTTAGGTCTACATAATAAGTCATCACAGGAGCCAGCGAAGACATTTTCCCACTACACAGTGACCCATGCTACAATGAAACCAATCCACCTGTTATTTTTCTTACAGACTGATTAGTTTTGCAAAATTTCTTTGAATCATCAACAATTCTAGGTAACTTTTAGAAGCATTTACAAGAAAATCCTTACACACAACAGTTCCCTTCGTTTTATATTTAAGATTCTGAATAAGTAAACAAACATGGAACTACATGAGACATTTCTGCAACTGCAGATTTTTTTTTTTTTTTTTTTTTTCAGATGAATGGCAAACTTAAGAACTGGTTTGATAAGGGAAAATCCAGTAGAAAGAACAATTTGCAAAAGACTGGTTGGTCTTTTAAGGAGGCATGGGCCAAAGCCTAGCTGCTGTCTACCAATTAGCTGTAAATCCTCTTCTGTTACTGGATCCAACTAGTGATAACTGCTAGATCCTCCTAATTGTATCTAGGTAGTTAGAAGTGAGATGGATACTTTGGTCTTGAATTGAAAGAGAAGACAAAGAGAACATGGAAGCCAAAATTTAAATTTTATGAGTTAGTCACAGGCAGATAAAGATATTTTTAAGATTTCAAGTTTGCTTTATATTGGTTTTAGATAG
This sequence comes from Falco naumanni, assembly GCF_017639655.2. Classification (NCBI taxonomy): domain Eukaryota; kingdom Metazoa; phylum Chordata; class Aves; order Falconiformes; family Falconidae; genus Falco; species Falco naumanni. Next base: position 72,593,773 of record NC_054057.1, read on the forward strand.
TATAAGACCAGAAGGGCAAAAAAATTATGGGTACAGCCTTGTGTCTAGACATAAGATTTTGAAAAAAGTAATAATCGAAAGTGTAATTTATTCGTGTCTTCCAATTACACTTAATTTCCCTTAGTGAAAGGAAAGCTTGTGCTATCTTTTCCACAGTCATCTCAGAACAGACTCTTGCGTGACTTGTCACAACAGAACATGCTAAATAGGTTGAGAAGAACGAGCATCTCAGGACAAGGTAGATAAGAGTGCTGCACTTCTGAAAATCAGGTACGGTGGAACGGCGGTCAAACAGTGCAACCACGCTCTGCAGCTTGCACCTGAGGAGGCAGCTTTCCAACGTAGGACAGTTTCCAGGTACCGCAAATTTAAAAACCACTTAGTACTAATTAGTTATTACAAAAGCATAACAAAATGTAAATTATTTAAGATACTGAGAAGCAGAACTTTTCAAGCATGGTTCAGGCTCTGTGGAACAAAGCTTTGTTGAGACTCTAAAGAAATCCTCATGGCTTTCTTAAGAAACTGTATTTTCTGTTTTGTATACAATCTGCATTGTTTTCCATCCTGGTTTTTGATGGATCTAAATATCATGTATGTTTTGGGGGTTATTTGGGATAACTTAAGTTAAAATATTTTCATACTAACAGGACACTGAAATACAGCTGTAGAGCTTTACCTCCTCTCTGTACCTCAAAAGGTAGCAAGATCAAATTTCTGTAAGAAATATTCTTATAAGAATATAAGAATATTCTTATTTCAAATAATAATTTTCAGAAGAATTCCAAGTCAAATAAAAAAAGGACATAACAAATGTGAGCTTATTTGATTGGAATTAGGCTTTTCTGTATTTATCGCCATATTAAAAAGTTATCTCCAATCTCTTTTTGCTCAGAAAAGATCTAATGCATCAGAGAAACAAAAGAAAAGAAATACTAAAAAGATGGTCAAGCACTAAACTCATTCTCCTTAAAACGAAATAAAACCATCCCCTATACACATAAATACCGATCCCACACCTGGGGAAGGAGGGACCCTCTTGCAGAGGAGGCTATACACCTGCACACTGCCTTCCAGGGAACCGAAGCAGGTCCCGTCTTAAACACTCAGGTCAGCATCCAACTGAGCCACCTCACCTGAGCCACACTTACAGGGAAGAGTTCTCTCTAGAGAGTAAAGGAAAGACTTCTTGGGTTTGCTTATTCACTAAAAGTCAGCATCACACTGAGGCCAGTAGGGAAAGAAAAAAAAGGATGATTCATTCCGTATTATTATCTACAAGATCATTCACAGATGTCAGAAGACCTGCTTTCCCTTGCCTCTAGTCACTTTTTATTTCGCAACTAAACAAAACTAAAGAACGAACAAACAAACAGCCCACTGCCAGGCTCTTTAACCTGCTCTTACCACTCTTCGGAATGCTCATCTACGTTCAGGTTCTGATTTAATACAATTCAGGATTTTATCTAGGATGGAATACAAGTAAAACGTTTGGAAATTCCCTTTTTGATTCCTTTCTTGCTCTCAACTGTCAACGTGATTTGTTCTCAGAGTATTTGAAACATGCATGGACATAGCACCACTGTCAGTAGGAGTGGAGGCAGCTGACACTTACCTGCACAGTTGCTAGTAGCACTCAGAGAAATCTGCACATTTGCATTTTGGCAGCCAGCCACTCACCTGGGTTAGATGTTTTGCAGTTTGTGTGCCTAAGATGGCTGGAGATGCATTCTACTGAATTTGCTAGATACTCAAATGTTACAGAAAAAGCAAGGTGTCACAGACATTTATCATAGTAAAATTATATATATACAGCCTACCATTGTCTCCTCCATTACTTTGAAGTTTTACTAATTAGCCTTACATAATTTTGAAATACTATGGCAAAGTAGGGACAGGGACATAACAGAATGCCACTTCCAGCCCTATGAGATGAAAAAGCATTGGGCTAATAATCATTTTACCAGATTTTGAATCTCTCAGAATTTACAAGAAAAAAAAAAATCACCATAATTCAGATCAGTTCTTCATGGGTATTTTTTGCTTTATCTAAATAAGTGGTTTTTACTTAGGAATACTTTCCAATAAAGTCTGGATAACGTTTCCTTGAAATGCACTATTTGTTTTATTTAATTCAAAGGCCTCAAAATCTTAAAAGACAGAATATGAACCACTATGATGCTTGAAAATACAGGCAAGAGGCTTTTACGTTCTTCTCAGCTTGATAAAACTCAAGTTTATCGCAGCAATAAAACAATACATAGATGAAAAAAACCACAGACATTCTTTATTGATTTAATAAAACCATCAGAATTAGGAGGATTAAGTCATCCTTGAAGCTATCTAGCTCATGTATCTCTGGCCACTAGAGGAAGAGAAGGAACCAAGGTATGGGAATTTACCCTAATCCAAAATAATCAGAATCTCACAAAACACAAGTGAAAACTCTGACATGGAAAATTTACCTGGATCAAATTCCTGTTATCTATTTACAGCATTCATGACCTGCAACTGCAATAAAACCCAAATAAACAAAAAAATTCCCCACTTTTGCAAATTTGCTGTGAACCCTTCCCATGCTCATAAACTTTAAGACAGCTACAATACTACCTGGCAAATTTTTAGCCAGGTGCAATTCCATCACTCTCACCTTGTAATAGAGCAGTTCACATGCAATCCCCAATTACTTCGGCTGAAAATATTTGTCGTTTAAATTATGACATCCCTACTATATTTTTTTCCCCCCACATCCTGGTCTATTGCCATAGACATCTCATACGTTTTTACGACACCTTCGATGAAACCAGATTGGAGAAAACAGCTGCACACCTCACTTAAAATAAAAAAGCAAGCAGACCAAATAAAACAAAAGATGCATTTAACTGGGTCTCTAACTTTAGCTCATGTAATACAAGATAACTTATCACAGGGTGAATAGGTAAAACATTCAAGCCATCTCCATAAAAATAATTGTTCTATGTTTAGATATACAAGCATGTTTTGATATCAGTTATATATCATTCTACTGAAAACAACAGAACTTCAAAGTTCTATCTCCCACCATAATCTGGCCGTCATAATTTTTATGATTAGGCATGAGTCAGAGGAATAATAATAATAAAAAAAAAAATCAGCTGAAATTCCAGATCCTTGGAAACAGCGCTATCAGCTTGCTGACTCCTAGTTAAGGAAGCCAAACCAAATAATCTGCTTTGCGGAGAAGCTGAAACGTAAAAGTTTTGTCTTATTTAGGGAATAAGAAAATAAATAGAAGTTGTCCTAATGAAAGCTATCTATAGAAACTATTCTGTTCATACAAACTCAAATATCCTTTTATTTATTCCTCTTAAAACACACTGCAGAAGCTGCAGCCACGAAGGCCCAGGTTTACGCAGTGTCTTGCCGTACTAAAACACCCACTGAAGTGTCTCGCCTGACACACCAGTTAGAGACCGTGTTTATATACTGATGTCTATAATTCACTAATGCTGGTATTATATGCAAAAGTGGGACAGGAAGGAAATTCGGTGTCTGTTGGGTGTCAGATGAAACCCGCTGGGTTTTTTGCTCGGCTCAGGGAGAAGCCCTGACTACACCGTGACAGGGACTGAGCTGACAGAGAGAAGCAATGTAGTGCCCGGCGTTCAAATTATGGTACCTGCTGATGTCCAAAATAATGGCTAGTGAGAGAAGATCATGCAGATGGGAAGAGAGAATAGCTACTTGTTTCATAGTCAAAATAAAAGTCTTTAGATAGGCTATTCTCACTTAAAAAAAAAAAGTCTTTTTGGTCAACAGGAAAGCCACTCTGTGTCATTACCCCTCCCTCTCTGCCCCGCAGGTCCATCACCAGGTATATTATGGCATCTGCACTTATTAGCAAGAAAAAAAAAGAGGTTAAAAGAAAATAAATTCTTGCAATAAAAATAACAAAACACATTCAATCTGACTGTAGCCTCTTAAGGAAATGACAGGTTTCACAGAGCAGGCACGTTGGCTACACTGTTTTATCCGTGTATCAAAAGGAAAAAAAATATAATCTGAAGTTGTATGGAGCAGATCACCCTGTGTGCCATCACACGGCACGTGCGGGACAGTGGGGATCAGGCCCAGCCAGCGCAGGTTCATGGAGGTCAGGTCCCGCTTGGCAAACCTGCTCCCCTCCTGTGACAGGACGACCTGCCCGGTGGGTGCGGGAAGGGCGGTGGGTGGTGCCTACCGGGACCTCGGTGTAAAGCCTTTGGCACCGTCTCCCACAGCATCTCCTGGAGACACCGGGGCCGGGGGGGCTCTGCGCTGGGTTAGAAGCTGGCTGGGTGCTGAGCCCACAGCGTGGCGGGGGATGGAGTCACATCCCGCCGGTGCCGGGCACACGGGGTGTCCCCAGGGCTTGGTGCTGGGGCCAGCCCTGGGTAACGTCTGTACCGACGGGCTGGGCGAGGGGATCGAGTGCCCCCTCGGTCAGGCTGCAGGTGACCCCCAGCTGGGGGGTGCTGGGGGGCAGGGGGCTCTGCGGGGGGGTCTGGGCAGGCCGGGCCGAGCGGCCGAGGCCACTGAGTGAGGTTCAACAGGGCTCAGTGCCGGGCCCTGCCCGTGGGTCACACCAGCCCCGGCAGCGCCGCAGGCTGGGGCAGGGGGCTGGGAAGGTGCCCGGTGGGAAAGGGCCTGGGGGGGCTGCTCAGCAGCCGGCTGGGCGTGAGCCCCCAGTGTGCCCAGGTGGCCAAGGCGGCCAGCAGCATCCTGGCTTGTACCCGGAACAGCGTGGCACTTAAGGACATGGTTTAGTGGTGGGCTTGGCAGTGCTACGTTAATGGTTGGACTTGATGATCTTAAAGGTCTTTTCCAACCTAAATGATTCTATGATTTCCAGAGGTTTAAACATTGATAACTGAAATTTTTTGTTAACGCATAATATGACCACATCCATCACTATCACCACCACCTCACATCTCCTATTAAAAGCATTTGTTGATACAGAAGGGAGAAAAAACTCTGCCACTCAGACTAAGAGAAGAAATTTTAGACATACACTCTCAAAAGCAGAATAAAATACACACTCAGAGGAAAAGTGATTGGAGTAGTAAAACATGTTAGTTCTCTACTCACAAAGTGCTGGGAGTATAGTACTAGTAATAGGAGACCTTTATCACTTGAAAGACAAAACAACATAATCGAGCCAGAATAAATCTGCATCTGAGGCAAATCATCTCCTTACTGCATTTCAAACAGGCAATTCAGCCAATGTAAACAGAAATTATGCACTGCATCCCACTAGATCATAATCTAAAAACAACGAAACAACTACACGCCACTTCAGGCAACACAGGAAGAATTAAACCACATCATTTCTATTTCCAATGTATTATTCAAATAAAACCTGCTAAATTATAAAATACTTTTAAATGTAAGGTAACACAACACATCCACAAAATTCTCCAAAGCTGGACGGCCAGGAAGCAAGCGTGACTTTGCAGGTAGCCTAACATGCTAGCATCTACCAACACTTCAAATGCATTCGCTGCTCACACTTCCCAATACAGCACTAAAACAAGGATTTTACAGACGGGTAAAGATGGAACTGTGAAGAAGTCTGCACCAGTACTTTTTACAGCATATTCTAGGCAATTATCTCAGCTCTGAAATAAAAATGGAACTGCCTCCAGATTACCACTTTTCCAGTTGTCAGTCAAACACACCAGTTAACCAGTTATGGAAAATCAGATGCTCATATATAATCAAAGCATCTTCAGAATAATTTAAAAATATGAATTATGTACTTAGAAGGATGGTAATTCCCCATTTATTAAAACAGTTAATCAACAGCTATCTATTTCCTATTTTTATTCTACCCCCCTTTACCACCACGCAAATAAATAAGCAAATAAAAAAAAAGAATGAAAGGGTCTAGCTTAGCCAGCTGAAGTCTTCAACAATGAACATAAGCTTAAACCCTCAGAACTTGTCCAGTTTTTCTGGTCACTACGCTAAATAAAAGCATACTTTAAAAAAATGCTGACCATATTCAGAAAAACACACCATCCTTTTAATCTTTAAAGTAGCACATTTTGTATTAAATAGAATCGTTGCTCTATTTAGAATGTTCCAGTAGTTTATTGAAAAGTCTAAGTAATTTCACCTTTATTAGTTTGCATAATTATGTATACAAACTCCTCTTTCTCTGCTAAATGGGAATTGAGCCACCTAAACCAGCCATGTAATAAATAATTTAGCATCTATCATTAAAATGCCATATATTGCACTTGTGTTTTTGAAATATTTTATCATAATCCTAACATCGCAAATATCCAGAGCATTGCAACGATTTTATATACCCAGAACACTCAAAGCCACGAAACATGAAGCTAACATGGAGACGTTTAACTTATTATCGTACAAAACATACTACCCTTCTATGAATTGCAAAACAGTTTTTTTGATGCTGTACTTCGTAATTTTAATGAACAATGGAAAGTCATTTCCCAGGTTTGTTCTGAGAACAGGTAAGACAGCGCCATGGCGCACAGCCCCACTTCCCGACGACAACGGTCCCACACCCCGGCCAACGCAGAGGGGTCGTTTTCTTCTGCTGCCCACCACCCGGTGCCCACGCCACCAAGGGTTCCCCCATGGGAATTGAATGACGAAACCGGGACACGAACCAAGGGCAGAAGACTATGTCCCTTACTGGATTGCCATTTAATCCTATATACCGTTGTTGGGTTCTTTTTACATCTCACCTGTCCGGAGCAAAAGGACAAAGTTTTGACACCCAGTGGCCCTGCTGCCCACAGCTGGCAGACTGCGGCACCTGCCCTGGTCCTCATGGCAGCACACTGGTGACAACCCTGCGAAGCCACCAGTACATCTTTTGTGCCAAGTCAGAAAACTTCTCTCCACCCACATGAGCCATAATGCTATTTATGCATCATTTGTACTTTCATGTGATTTTTTTTTCCTCCTACAGTTTCACCCAGGAGGAAGAAGGGAAAGGAAAGGATATTTTATTTTTCTCATTAAAAAAGTGTTCAGAAATCATAGGCAATAATAATACCATCATTCCAACTAGGTTTTTTTTCTTAAGTATTCTTTTGTTGTTGGAAAATAAAACCAAGTTTGCAAGTATATTTCACATAATTTGATAAATTCTGACATATCTGTAATTGAACAACTACCTTCTCTCTCTCCAAGAACATATGCATTCCATTCTTCATCATCTCACTCAAACATAGGATGTCATTAAGATGAATATAAATCTTAATAGAATAATACATGCACTTGGGAAAATAGACATGGCTCTACCTAAAGTGTTTCCACAGATGCATCCACAGTATCTGCCCTTTTTCCTTCATCCTAAATCTCACACACTCCAGTTCTCTGCGACAAGAGGGTGTGACAAAAGGAAGCAGAGGATGTTGGATAGAGTGTACTGATGAATTTAAGAAGAGAGGCTGGAAATGGCTGCACATACACAGCAAAAAGTAAAATAATATACAGCACTTGAAGGTGCAGAAGCCTTAAAGACTAACAGTCCTCCACAGAGATCTGAGCTCTCCTTTGCTCAATCATGCAACATAAAGCATAAAAAAACCCCACAACAATAGTCCCCTAAATCTCTATGCAACACTCTATACACACTTTTCATATGCAATCTTGATGTAAATCCAATTGGAAATCATGGGGAATCCCTAATCAGAAATACATCTAGCTTCTGCAGATATCCACGCAAATAAATACACTGCAATCTTATAAACCTCTAAAATGTTAAAACAGCCTTGTATTCAAAAATACTTTGAGGGCTGTGGCTCTTAACCTGCAACTCAGTAAAAAATATTTGCATAATCAGTTTATCAAGGCGTATTTTTGAAGAAAATCTCCATTAAAGTTCTGAACATTATGTAATTACTGCTTAGAAGAGGATGATGTAAATATGCCTATCAAGTGTCCTTTGCACTATTTATTTTGGACACTTAGGTTTACCTTAAGAGATAAACAATAAGCATTCTAGTATCACAACCTGACTGCAGATACTGCAAATGCAGATCTAAAAGCTTGGGATGAGAAAGCGGTTCAACCATTTAATGTTTCAGTTCACCCCCTGACAAGAACTTAAACATTCATTTTGTTTCCAAAATGCATTTTTCAGGTGTGACATGAGGGAGAGGGAGAGAAGAGGGGTGCCTAGGGTAGTATCCACATGAAGAACACTTTTCAACTGGACTTGTAAACATACCTATTTTGTGGTAGAACAATTCTTATTGCTTGCCTATTTTAGACCTATGCTAATGGAGCAGCACAGGCCTGGATTTATCTTTCTAAGGAAAGAAAGAAAAGAAAAAAAGATTGAAATAAGGCATCCCGAATTTTCGAAGGGCCCTTTCTTCTAATCTGTCTGCTTGGATAATGCGTCCAGAGTGGCATTTTGTAATGACAGCAACTTTCCAACAAATCAATAGTTATTTAATTCCCAACAAGCTCTCGAGTCCATTAAACCTGATTACATTCACCCATTTCAGTTGGGTGCAGTTATTTTTCCTACACCGGCACTTAATCTATAACAGGAACTTATGAGAACTTTCAAAAGCAATTTCAACATCAATCAGCATAGAGTGAAAGGCACGATTTGCTTGTAATTATTTATTGGACAGGATGGCACAAGGTCTGACTGAGCTCTAGCGTCCGACCTTCACCCCCAAATTCTAATGGATATGAAGGCCTGCTTGACATGTTCAAGTGTGCTGCTGTGTCTCACTGCATAAAAAAATAGCATCAGCTTGCATGTCTCGGAAGACACAGCTTTTCTGTACCTGATAATGGCCACCATGCAATGCTATATTTCTATTTCAAACATATGTGTCTGATATTAAGCCTAACGTGAGGAAGAGAACTCACAGTCTTCAATTACTGGAAGGACCGATATGGGAAAAAACATCTGTTTCAAGCTGTGATTGACCCTCTACATCAGCTAACTGTAAAGGAGCATAAAGAAAATGTGCCTCTCCTCCACAGCTAATTCGATTGATCACTAGCGTGGCACAGAAGCGCTGTCACACACGTGTGCCTCTCGACTCTGTTAATGCACAGTATCTAACTACTGCCATTTACAGGGCACAGGCTTTTTAATTGTTCCAATTCTGGGAATGTTACTTGAATCCTTTCTTACTGTCTTCTTGTACTGTAAACGACAAAAATACTTTTTGCTCAATTAATGTCTACTTAATCTGTTCAAAATCCTAAGCCTACCAGCAGAAAATTCTGTAATACCACTTTTGGATAAAAAAAATAAAAAATACAATCCAAAGCAGACAACACCACCACCAACTAGATCTAGTAATTGCCAGATCACTTCTGAAATACAGAACTCTTGCCCCAAAGCAAGATCTTACACTTGCAGGGTTCAAAAGAGTTAATATGACGTGCATCATTATTCTGTGAAGGTGATACATTTCTATACACACAAAAACACAAACCCTTTTTCATTCAGGGTGATGCATAACATATGAATTAATGCATATTTAACACTATTCATATTTGCTGTGCTAAAGCACTTAACCTAAACACATCATGGTATGTTACTTTGTCTTATGACCTGCCGTGGGAATGCTGACTCCCTCAGAAACCTAGAATGGATAGCAAATCCTCTGCCCTGTGGTCAACCTCGTGAAGCAAAGGCATGAATGTTAAACAGCAGACAAATCAATACAAGCAAATATAGCTCAACTACACCATTTATTCAGCCATGAGAGATGTCAATACACAGATTAGGGTGATCCATCTTTTTGATTTCCTACTGTCTTCTCACTGACTACATGAGAGCTTTTGCCTGTATTAAAAGTGTTTGCTTTCTCAACCATAAAAATTCCAATTATTACTCTAAGTGCACTAGAGTTAAGTTGCTTGTTGGAAGCGGCCTTGCATTACCTGAACAAGTCCAGCGAAGTATGGTGCTGCCGGCAGAATCATTGGCACTCCATATGGATGTAGCAAAACTCCTTGAGACGACAACATGGTTTAAGTGATAGTATTACTCCCACTAAAGCTAAACACATCAATTGAAAGTTAGGGGAAAATCTATATACCAACTTCTTCCAAACTCAGAGCTAGAACCAAATAACTTCTGTCAGGGGCAAAGCCCACATCAGCTGTAAAAAAAAGAAAAAAATTGACGTCAGCAACTCAATGTTAAAATTTTCTTCAGAGACAACAGATAGAGACAACAGCTGCAAACCTAACTCTACCGAAAAAGGAAGGTGCTATTTTGGGACCAGCTTAAGTAACTTGACTAACCAACTACTCTTCATCAGTTCAGATTTTTACGTACTAGACACATACAGATCAAATTGTGTACAGATCTACCGATGAGAATTAATTTTGCTATCAGTTCTGGCATATACATGACAACAGTTACTACTAGAAGCCATTTAGAAATTAATCAGACTTATCATGATTGCACAAATAAACATTTCCCTGTATTTATAAGCTGTTAAACATTCATGTCAGAGTTTAGTTAGAGTCTGTTACATTGGATACATATTCTGTCCCGGTTTTTCTTGCTTATTTTAAATATTTGAGCTAACTAATGCAAGCTAACTACTTCTATTAGTGTAAATTATATTTTAATGGCTTTTCTAACCTTTTGCAACATCTATGTTGTTACATTTATCATAGCTTTTTTAACAAGAATGAATTTGACCTTTAGAGTATTTCATATCTGTTCTCCAATTAAACTTACACTCTCAGTGTAAGAGACAAAAGAGGGAAATTTAGGCTGTTTTCCCCCTAAAGAAAACAGATTCGCTTTTTAAAGTACTACTTGCAAGACAATCTCTTCCACAGCTAATAATTTTTACTTTAAAAAAAACCAAACTTAGTCATTAACACCTGTATCACGTGCAATGTATCTTCTACTGCAGATATGACTAATGGCAAGAATTATAAGTGAGCAAGATTTTTTTTTTTGTAATTCAATAAGAATTAGCAAGATGCTTAAAACTTCATGTTACAAGTAAAAAAAAAAAATCCTCTCCTACGGGCTTTGAATAAGTGTTTCACATCACTAATTTCAGCTACTTGATTTTGTTGCATAATTACTTTTCCAGATAACTAATTGCAGACAAGATTTGATGTGATACTCAATTATTTAATGTCACATTTTGACCATCGTGAAAGGTTTTCAGTAATTGATTCTCATGTATCAAGGCAGCCGTGTTGCACGATTTAGAAATATACCTTAGCAGCTGCCCGCTGGCCCTCGTTACTAGCAGCCTTATACCACTTCTAACTTTAGATGTTGAATTGTGACCCTCTGTGATGCTCTTTTGAGAAACTGCCAATGAGGGCAGCAATTGTCACATGATGAAGCGATGTTTACCTAGTTCCACCTCCTGTTATAGAATCACTTCAGTTTTCTGTTGGGGATAATGCTGTTCACGCTGGTTATCTTGACTTACGCTTAGCTATTAATCATATTTCTTGCTCTTTTCTTATTAAGGAACAGAACCCTGCAGTTTAATTATTAAGCACACAGTAGGCTGACACATCGTGGTGTTTGCCAAAAGATTATCATAAATTCCAATAAAAAAACAGTTATTAACTTTCATACAAAAATATATAAACAAAAGGCATATATGAGAAAGCGAGTTGCCATTACAACTCATTTAAAGGTATTTCATTTCTAAAAAAAAGTTCATTCTAAATATTACCTATTTGTTTGGCCTAACAGTGAGCTGCATTTGAAAAGAAAGAAGATTTCTTTCACCTAGGAATGGAGATTATAAAATGGATTCTGCAAGCTTTACTCAAACGACTCCAGTGGGACAATGGACGTAAATAAGGATTGTTAAATCGCTCTGTGAAATAGCTAGTCATTTTTTTGTTTCAGCATGTATGTATTTGATAAGATGTTAGAAAACCTGAAGAGCAAGATGATTTGTAGAGGGAAGCACAAACTTAAGGGAAGCTTTTCTGTGATCTCTTTTGGGACAGTTTTGTTTAACATTTTCATTAATTATTTTGGCACAAGGCAACATGCTGATGAAATTTCCTGATGACAAAGTTGGACGATACCGTCAAGACTGAGAAGGATAAGAATATTATACAGAAAGAATTGCTCAAACTTATGGACTGCCTCAATAGAAATGGGCTGAAATTCAATAAGACAAAACGTAAGGTCATGCTTCTGCTAATAACAGAGGAGGAAAAGCCGGACCTCATTGCATCTGTTTAAGGAATTCGAACTGCCAGTGTGATGCAAATATGAAAAGGCAAATTATCAGTATTCCTTAATTAATTTTATTTCTCAATTAATTTCTTAATTTCTTAGAGGTACTTCCAATAGCATACAGTTTTCTATCCATATTTAAAAAAATGGCCACAGTCAACCACAACAGCTGTAGGGAAAGCCCTTTTTGCGCTGTTCAGTGGAATGGAGCGACTAATGTTATAACAGGAACCTAAGAAAGTTTGATTTGTTTACCCTAGCAAAACAATCTGTGAACAGGGAAGAAAACAGTAGGAGGAAGAGACTGTTTAGGCTAAGGAAAACCCTGACACACTAAAAATCAAGGAAAAACTAGTTATGCATACATTTAGGCTGAAAATATTTTAAGTTTTTTTTAAAGTATCCTGGTGTTGGCTAAGTGAGGGTCTAGAACAGCCTTCTAAATGCACAGTAACAAAGAACGATAGCTTATAAAAGAAAATTATGTGATGCCAATAGCAGTGGTAGTCTGAACTCAGGAACTTACAGGAGGACCCTTCCAGCCCTTTTCAAGCAGTATAAACATTCAAGAACAATGAAAATATCAAACGTGTAAAAAGCATTTATATTTACTACATTGCAGATTGTAATATATGAAAATAAACTTTGAAAATAAACTGTAGTTACCTGTTTTAATGAAAGGATGCTTTGCTTGCCTCACTATAACAACATGCTTCTAAATGTATAGCTGTATGGCACTCCAAATCCGAGTTCTGACTTTCTGGGTGGGCTCTGTGATGATGTCCCATGTGTGCACCAGCTACCTAAGTTCGCACAAACCTCTGTGAATCAAAACCACAGAAGTACAATACAGCTTTACTCGCATCTCCGCCCCGTGCCAAATTCTGAACTTACGCCAATGCAACTATATCAGCTTCACCAGTTTATACCAACATATTTGTTCTCCCACCCAGCCACAAAAAAAAAGGAAATTTATCTATAGTTTTACAGTTCACCATTAGTTAGCATTAATGGTCACTCCTGCTCTGCAGGAATACATTGAATACATGAAATTTGACCATAGTGCTGAAGACTCAGAGAATGAGCCAGAAGAGTATTAGATATGTTAATAATTCTGTTTCAGTTTAGCAGGACCTCTGGCAAGATTAAGGTTAAGCATGGCCCTAATTTTTTTTTTGCTAGGACAGAGCTAGAACGGTCAGTTCTACGCACATCAATCACCTGTCTGAAGCCACCGAGGGTGACAGCACTTACTTCCTACCTACTCCTGGATTCTTACCCCCTGCAAAAAATTAAGCAAGTGTGTGGGTGGAAAACGGGAGATCATCTATTTTAAACAACTAAACAGCTTTCAGTTCCACTACATTCTAGAAAATTTTAATGCTGCTAGAAAAAAAGTGACATGCTAAGGTATTTGCAGTATGCTGATGGAGGGGGTGTTTCTTTCAGCTGTTTCCAAACCTCAGGGTGTTTTTCGGGGGTTTTGGTTTTAATTCAAATTTTTCAAGAATTTTTTGAAACTGAAAACTGATTTTAAAAACAGAAGACGAGAAAATAACAAGAAAATACATGAACGCTACTTTTATATAAAATATGTATACACACAAAATACACAATTGTATTTGTTTCATTTCTGCAGAATTTTGCCTAAAGGCAAGTATTATTTATGAAAAGCTGGTTTTAAAGGTGAACAGCAAGCTTCACCTTTAGGTTAAGCAAGCTAAGGTAGCAGTAGAAGGTCACAAAATACAAAAGTATTTCAGGCCCAGCAGTCTAATGCCATAATATTATGTTTTAGCACAAAACTGAAGCTACTGACAGGAGAGCTCTAATAGTGGTTTCACCATGGACTTGCTAAAAAGTAATTTGAAATGGGAAGGAAATGGCAACCACTGTACAGTACAGATGCACGCAGAAATAAAGTCAGAAGTATCCTGAAAACGGAACAACACATTCAGGAAGAACAAGAACAATGAAAATGATGCAACAAGGGCCAAGGTTTTGAACCCAGCTGCATGTAATGCCTAATTGGCGCATTACACAATGACCAAAACACTTCTCCAGGCAAAATCAGGTGCCTAGTTTTGCTATATTTCAAGGTAAACAAACAAACAAAATAAACGGAAAGACTTCAATAACTTCCCTGGAGCCACATTGCTTGGAAAAGGCAGATCCCTGCAATGCAGTCATCAGCCAATCAATGAAATGTGCCCTAATCAGATCCTGACAGAAGTAATCTATTTAGACCACCTTCCTGCCAAATAATTAATTCTTCTTAATGCCTGTATCTAGTTCAAAATACCACAAACAATGGTTCTTCCAAATGCTATTCAACACCAACAAACTTCAAATCATTTCTACTTCCTTCCAACACTGGGTTAACTTTCTCATCTCACAGATCATAAATAATTGAGGTACCACTTTGGCACCCTCTTTGTAGCTTATGGTGTGTCATATTTGATTCCGTTAAGCTCTACTCCAAGCCTCCTGCTTCCTGGCCACCTTTCCTATTGTCCAAATGCCCTGCATTTTACCTTTAACATTACTCAGTGGTTTTCTGGTAAAGGAAAACCCAGAGCTGACAGGATGAAGTAGTTTCCAGGTCTCCTGGTAGTTTCCATCATCTGTGGAAACTTTTGATTATTGTCCCTAAAAAAGAGTATTAGCAGATCAGTACCATGCATGCTCTGAAAGAGAAGGTGAGCCGCCACTGACAGCATTGCCAGAGTGAAGCAGACCCAGGCACTAAATCAGATACTGGTAGATAGAGCAAGCTGTCTGGAATGTCTTCCCCACCCTCCCAACCATGACTGATGCCACTTCTAGAACTACTCCACTCATCTTCCAAAGACTATTTCCACTTTTCTGTAAAAGACATTTGGGACCAAAGGCTCTTCAAGGGCACCAGAAGCACTATCCGGACATGACCCCTGTCCTCAGCTGCTGACTCCATTCCACTTTTCCCAGCAAATCCCGAAGTACACGTAGGAACTGTTCATGCCAAGTGTCAATTCCCCAGCCAACCCCGACAGAACCAAAATACAATGTGGATATTTTAGTGCCTTTTAAAGTACAAATTTTCACATATACAAACCAAAGGTATCTACTGATCTCATATCGATACAGGTATGGCAGATATCAGAGTCTGTCAAGTTTATTAAGCATCTCTGTTTATACTAGCGTATAGGGCAAGAGTATAGAAGCTGTTTACAGCTGGGACAGCATATCTTTTTAAAGTGTGTGGAACACTTGTGGGATAAAGAACATTTGGTATTAACTTGTTTTTCTTCTGAACTTAAAGTTTCTACTTGAAAATCACTTCAGCTCTCAAGAACAAATAAAAAAACTAGCCGCAGTTCAAGATGAACCTAGCTGATTCTTTCAATCAGAAATCAACAATGTTTCGCTTCCACTGAAGTTCAACTTTCTAGCCTTTTTCTTTTAAATATACAATGGTGGTAAATTGAGAGACTTCAAAGATAAAGATAAATACCCTGCTGACTACAAGAGCTTCAGACAGAATCACCTTACACAAAAATTGAGGAAGAATATTTGGGAAACAACTTGTAGCACTAGAAAACTCAAGGCTTTCACATTATAGGCCAATTGGTCTTGTATTATTTGAAACGCAATATCTCAGCAAACGTTGGTCTCTGAATACATGGCCAAACCTTTTTCTTTGGTTTGACTAACTCCAGACTTTCTTTTCTGTTGCCAGCACTGTGCACTGCTTCACCTGCCACTCACCAGCTGAAGCATGGCACGGCTCCTTTGTGTTTCTTTTGGAATGCTCTCACAAAGATCACTTCTCTTCCCTCGTGCACTTTCCCACAACATACCCTTTTACTACCTCAGCAACTATATGGTACTTGTTATCACCTTCAAGGGCTCACTTCAGCCTATTGCAACCCAAGCTAGTCACGTAAACAACCAAAAGATTAATAACTTCTTCATATTGTCTTGAATATTACACTCCTTCCCCTCCTAACTACACTCAAAATGGCATCCAGGCTTTCTCCTGTAATGTCCCCATACCAGGTAAGAATGTCCTATAAACATCTGGAAGTTTTATCCTTCAGCTCAAAAAACCTCCTCTTGCCAGGATGCCACGCAGAAATACTTCCTGGGGATGAAGTGACTGCTGGGTGGGATGACCACCAACATCCCTTTTCCTCTGCAATTCAGCTGATAATTTGTAACAATCTTAGACTATAAATCTATTTTTAAGAGAACTGTGTCTGGTACAAGGAGATCACCTATAACATTAATATGAAAGAGTACACACATTCAAAAGGTACACATCTACTTTACTTTTTCAGGAACGTGTGAAGGCAGAGATTTTTACAGAAGTGGCTTGCCCTCTTCTTCATCTTTAGAAACCTTCAGTTCCTTCTTAGACTGGATTGCTAGAGATAGACATTTGTCTCCTGAGAGCAGACAGAATGATTTACCCTTCAGTGAGTCACAGAACACATTCACTTACATAGGTGATAAAAGTATGCTGGAGAGAGGAAGCCAGGTTAGAAAATGAAGTTAAGGGATGCTCTGTGGCTGGACTTCCCTTTGGCTACAGGGGCAGGTAAGGATCTTCCATCAGCCATACGTATCATGGCACAGAACCAGAGAACCACCTGTGAATCACTGCTCCCTGAAAAAAAACAAGCAAATAGCTATAGGTGCCTTTCAACTTAGCAGTGTTTTCAAATGAATTAGATTCTGAATCACAAGCAGATTGGTGGTTTTGTGCCATAATTTGTGTTAAAATTAAAGCAGGATTAATCTGGGAACTTCAGTTATTTAAGGTGCTGGACACTGAACTAGAAAGAAGGATAACATTAGACAGCAGTCACACCACAAATCGTCTTTTAAATCTACAAAGAGCGGCACAGCACACATGGCGATGCAAACCATTTGCAGGGCAGAGCTCCTTCAATGAACAGCTCCATGGCCCTGTACAATTCTATTTATAAAGGGAGCTTCTCTCTCTTGTAGCGGCCTGGATCACTCAAGAGAATTTAGCTGCACAGCTGGAGGAAAATACTATTGCTTTACCTACCAAGAGTTGATTTTGACATGTGTACATTACCACTTATGTACAACATCGAAGCTGTGTTGCATAGGTCTTCGCTGTGTTTCTTATGTCTTAATGAGCACAGCATTGCTTATTTTTTCTTATGCAGTTCCCTACCGGCTTTTACTACGTAATTCCTCTTGGCTGGACAGCATATCAAATCAGTTGTACTTTCACTGTTGGCTTCTTCGGGAACAACCTCTTCTCCATCTCCAGGCTACTTCAGATATCTTTCACTACTCTGCTCTTGAGTTTATCTGTCATTTCTTAAAAAGTTGAGATAAGCCTCCAATCTTCACCCCCTTAATACACTCAGGATTTGCTGACAAGTAACAGCTACTCGTTCCCCTGAGTTCGTATTAATAGGACTGCACAGTGAATCTGAAGATGGTGTTAAACCATCCCTCCTGCCTGTATAAATACATCATTCAAGCACCCTATGATGACAAGTGCAACGCTCTGATTGCAGAAAACAGCATAGGGTAGATATCCTTAGCAAGCAGGGTGCCTTGGAGAAACAACTTATTCAACCCCCAAAATAATAAAGACCCTACAGGTCTTTAAAGGGGTCGGAGGGAATTTCTGTTCACCACTGACAAGTTTCATATTCTTCAGAGATAAAACATCAGGACTTGAAGGCATCAGATGTAACCCGAGCTGTAATTCAGCTCTATTCAAGACATTGGCAATAATTTCCAAATGCTGAAGGTTAGCCAAGCACTGCAAGAGAGGAGCGCCTGAGGCAGGCAGGATTTGGCTAGAAGCGTTAGAAAGTGCAGTTGATATGAAGGTTGCCTCCAAACCTGATACCGCAAAGTTAAGAAAGCTCTTTCAGATTCATTGCTACTTGATGTCTGAAGTCAATTCAGTCGCGTAGAGATCTCCTAAAGCAACTGCTTGGGGATGCACTTAATCCCATGTTCAGCAATTGAGCCCCCACTCCTAAGCTCAGCCTGACGGCTTACAGGCAGCTGCTGGGCACGGCCTGCCCGGCCAATGGGTCGCATGGCACAGCGGCGTCTGCCTTCTCCTGGGATGGATCGGATCCCTCTGGCCCATATCCGAGGGTCTGTGCCTCAGGCCAGGTCAGCGTGAGAGCAGTTGCTCTGGTATCCTGTGCAGGCACCCTCACCTGAACCCTGAACAGCTACTACACAGAAAAACTGCTTTGAAAGAATAAAGTTCCCCAGATTAAGCTTCAACAAAACATCCTGGGAATACAGTAAACAGATCTCACCTTGAAGAATCACAACACCCGTTTTCCTTCCTTCCCTCCCTCAAGACCATTTAGACAATATTCTACATATTCATTACACATTCCAGTCCTAAATAACTATTCTACCAAACAGTTGATTTTCTTCAGCAACCACAGCGGATACTGAATTCCTGCGACCCCTTGATTTCTCATGTTCTCTCTCACCACAGCTTCCTCAGGCCAGCACACACCTACAGGGATCGCGCTATTGATCAGAACAACAGACGATACAACAGGCGCTGAAGAACAGAAAACCGTGAGCCTGTTGTATCAATGCCAGATGGTAAGAGCCTTTCCTGTCATCCACTTCTCAACTTTTTTACTTTTGGTTAATTCCATTTTAAATTAGAAGGTAATAAAGAAAGAATAGCCTTTTTAATCTCACCTTCATTTAGGTTTTAATCCACCTTTGTCTGTGCCCTTGGAGCGCACCAGCAAAGGACTGGTGTAAATTTGTGCAAAGGAGGACAACAGAAGAGGCTTATTTCTGTTTTTATTGAAAGCGGTACTGCGGCTGACTTAACCTCAATATCAGCTGATTAGCTGGATACAAGCAGGATTTTGTTGCTTCAAGAAATAAGACAAAGAGTAAGTAGTCTCCTTCTAAGACCTGGGATGTGCCCAATTCTCCTGCACTGCACCATAGGATCAGACACCAAAAATTTAACTCAAACTCTTTGACCAAGAGCATCTTACGTTTTCTCAAGATTTTTAAACACTGCTTTAAATGCAACCCATAATACTGTCTAGTAAAAAAAAAAAAAAAAAAAAGCAAAACAGCAAAAACAGCAAATTGCGTGGAACAAATGAAAACAAAAAAAGAAAAGTAATGTAATATTGCCCTATAAGTTTTGAATTTTCTTGCTCAAGAAACTGGAACCACACTGAAAGTTCATATCCTGTTGGTCCCACAGACATAACTTTTGCACATCTGGATTATAAATGCTGTTATTGGAACATCCCGCTGGTATTGCGATGACAAAAAAAGTGCTGCGTAGCTATTTCTACAGAACTGACAGATTTCAGAATAATTAACAAATCAACTGGGACTAGTGAATTCTAATATAAATGATTTTCAAAGGTTTTTATATCCCTCTCAATTTTTTTCTTAATGTCTCCTTCACAACCTTAGATGCTTGTGTGATCTAGTACTACTGCATAAGCAATGGAAGTTAACAACTTCTGTTGCTGTCTACTGATCTGTTTGACTATTTGTGGTACTAGTAAGAGTGCTAATTTTCCTGAATTCTTGTCCTCTACTGTTCAGCCCTGATTAGCTCTTTCAGATTATACAAAGTAAAAACACTGAACAGTTTTGTGCTCCATAGTCCTAACTCTTCATGAAGCTGTACAAACAGTGTCCCCTACCACAGATCAGATGCTGCTGGCTGTAACTCAGCTTCCTTCACAAATCTGTGAAAATAACCTTCCCTTACAATCTTCATAAAGCAGTTTCAAAGTTCATTTTGTGCTGGAAGTGGGCACCACCACTTGCATAATTTTAGTGCAAGTAAGTGCTTAAAACTATTCTCAAGCAGAATATACAGGAAGATGATGATGAAAGAAAATGCATGTAAACTGTAAAATGCATTAATGTTACAGCATAGCCAAGGATAACATCCTTAGTGGATGTTAATAAACTGTGTTGATCTACCGCCACAGAAATTCTCATCCCAGTTTTCTCTCCCATTAAAATCCATCTCTGTGTTGCATACCATGAAAAAATAGTGACTGCTCTGTTCCCACACGGACATTTGAAGACACCTGCATGGTTTCTTTGGTTGTACAGGAACACATCTGTTTGTTCATAACAAGCAGTTCCTAAGAGACACACCCTACCAAACCATCTAACAATAAACATTATGGAAAGAAAAACAAACAAGAAAACCTACGAAACCCAAACCTACCGCTCCTCCCCCACCCTGCAGTGGGTTTCTGGAAACACATTGAAAACAAAGTTCCCTACAAACAGCACAACCCTGGCATTCCTTTGGTTTTTAGATAAACTATTTAGAAGGTCCTGTTTGAGTTTCCATTTGTCACATCTTTGTGGAGCATCAAAACTGCAAGTGTAATCCTCCAGGTCTACTGAGGAGCAGTTACTGACACTTGAAGAGAGCCGAAATCCCTGGTCTACATCCACGTCTTTGGCTGCTGATGCACACAGATAGGTGAGAGGGAGAGTATAAAGTATTTCTAACAAGCCCTTGCCCAAAGTGAGGAATTTTCATTCTATCCTAAAAAACTGGATGACATTTTGCAAAACAACATTTAAACAAGCACCTGAAACATCAGCCCCACAAGACTGGTCAACACGCTTACTTGTATGAGTAACTATGCTTATTATGCTCTTTCCTTTGAATTCAGTTTTTCCAAATTATACAAGGGTAGTTCATGCCACGTTAAAATTATATTGAACAACCGTATTTCCATGGAAAAAACTGTGTACATAAACCAAGCACATTACATGTGCAGCATTTCAAATGTACACACGTAAGGAACAGCTATAGGTGGCTGTAGCTCTGTAAGGGTATACACTGGCACCCCAATGGCCATGAAAATACTGAACTCATGTTCCTCCTTTTTTTTTTTTTTTTTTTTTTTTTAATAGATAACTTTCTGCAGTGCTAAAAGCTGCAGCAGGCCTAATTTTAGGATTTGTTCATCATTAGCATCTGGGAAATTTTCTCCTACATTTTATTTTTGAGGCACAACCAACCACATGCTGCACAGTTGGAATTTTTCAGCGATTTGCCTTCATCCATCCAGAGAGAGTATAGTGGACATCGGTGTTATGTGAAGAAAACACAGTGGACAGGTACATTAACATAAACCCCCAAAATTCGAAAGAGATAATGAGACAAGCACTCTGCCCAGAGGACACCCCTTTGCAGAAGAGGCAAGCACAGCAGTGCTGCCCCCCGCACACACAGCACAGCATCCCTTGGCAGGGGGGTACCTGGGCTCTGCTGCCCTCAGCACCACCTGCCAGCGTTGAGCATTGCCTTCCCCAGATGATGCTCTGGCAACAGTGTAAACTTCCACTCCAAAATAATTCAAGTTGATTAATAATTTTTCCTGTGAGCAGTAAGAGTTCATCAGTAGCTGTTTCAGTAATAAATGGAAGTTAATACACATTTCTGGTTTTGGTATTGGCATTCACAACTCCAGCACATTATTTCAAAACAAAATGTATGGCGAAATCAATTTAGTAGTGGCAAAATCAACTTAACCCATATATTATAAACTAGAAATTCACTATTAAATAAAAACTGCCCAAGATAATCACATGTTTCTTAATGGAGTAGCATTTATTCAACCAAAACAAAAGATTGTGCAAACACTAGACAACTAATTACATAATGTACCTTTACAAAATTACATAATATGGGTGCAGCTTGTTTCCCTGTTTTCTGTTTGAAAAATAGATTGTTTAATAACCCATCAAAGCTATCTGTAAACCAAGGAAACAACAGAGCAGATGTTGACTGTTGTCTTGTGCCTCACAGACATAATTAGATACAATGAAACACTCACGCACCCAAATAATAGAGGACAAACAAATACAGAAATGGTACTTTATAAACAGAAACCTCATTTACTGGGCACCTGTCTTATAATAATCTTCGATATTTAAACCAGGGATAAAAATGGAAAAGATGTTCTTTATCTGCCTTCAGGCTACATCAACTACAAACAAAAAAATGCCTCTTGGTATGAAGTCGCTTTAACTTCTGCAGTCCTGACTCCCACGTTGCTGACGTTCCCAGCCTGGGGGGAACCACCGCCTCGACTGCCACAAAGCCAGGACAGGGCCACGTGCTCGGTAGGCAAAAGCTACATGAACCAGTGACACTGAATGATCCGAACAGACAAAACCCACTGTACCTGCTGTGTAAGACAATGTCTTAGGATCCCCCTGAAAAGCCAGATTCCCTTTAGCTGCAACACACATTCCCTGTAATTATTTTCTACTCCCACCCCCCTTTGTAAAACAAAATGGAAAGTAAAGGTTAGATTCTGTAAGTATCAAACCAAGTGTTTATTTTCTAGGCGACTGTCCCATAACATTGTTTAATGCTCCACTTCACATGAGAATTTGAGAGCTTTTTCTCAAACCATCCTTCACCTTCATTTCTATTATCAAGTGTAGATACAAATTTTCTCTAGCAATGTCAATACACCAATGGAAAACAATCATTATGTAAATTAATACAAAATTAAGTACCCAATCCTGCATTTGCTATTATTAGGAAACAAAGTTTCCAGATAAAAAGAAGCAACTCTGAAATCTAACACTCATATTTATTGAAAAAGAATACAGAAGTGTATTTCTGCTAATTAAAAATCTTCTTGATTTTAAAATGAGCAATGCTTTAATAATTGTTATTACTTTTTTATTATTATTTTGGCTCAAGAATATAAAATTGCTTTGCCTACTGCAAACATAATTTACCTTTACATTTTATTTAGTTTTTTCTAAGAAACAAGACAGAATATAATGTGATCTGCATTTCTTTATGTTAATAAAACCATGCTAGTCTCGTTCCATAGACAACACCATAAAGCATAAATACCAAATGGAAAACAAATGGAAGTATAATTCCACTGTGAAGCAAACCAATCAACCCTAAAAGAGCTGAGAGAGATCTCATCCAGTAGTTCATTCATTCTTTATAGAAAAGAAATGAAAATATTCCTAGGTGAATCAGATTAAAAAAAAAAAAAAAAGGAAAAAAAAAAAAGAAAACAAAAACCAACAACCCACCCTCAGCAGCTCTGAAAGGTTGTAAAGCACTAAATTCCTTTGATTTATGAAGGCAGCATCCACCGCATTGAGCAAAACAACTCAGCATGCCAGGACCCTTTTCCCTGAAATTCCTTTATTAACACAACCTGGCTCCGCCAGTGAACAAAAGCAGTGGCGCGGTGTGTATAAATCATTAATAGTGTGCTGTGCAATGGCTGCATTTCCTGGGTGAGCTGGAAAGCCTTCCTGCACAACAGGGATTTTGGGGTTGGAATTGGCTGCTATGAAATGTACTTCATCATTCTCAGTGTTTGACGCTTCCCAATAGCTTTGTACTTTTCCTCTCCTTTTTCTCCCTTAAGCCCAGCAACTGCAATAGAAATTTATTGGATTTTATGTCTTCAAATAAAGGAAGAGAAAAGAAGGAATGAAGCAAGCAAGCTGATTTGGAAGTAGAATCCTTTCCCCTTCACTTAAAGGCAGGTTGTGTTCAAATAAAATCTACTACTAATGAACAAATTCTAAATTTTTTAAAATGTTTAGTTTACCACTTCAAACGGGAAAAAACTACTGAAAATATAGTTAGTCTTTAAAAAAAATACTTTAAAAAATCAGCTATCACTAAAAAAGTGACTCCTTTCCAAATTAAGTGATTTTCCATTGGAGCATTTTATTTATTTATTTATTTTAAGAGTGGGCAGAAAGACGGGCAATGTATGATCATGAGGAACTCTGAAGCGAGCTGTATCAGTGTTTGTACTTTAGGCATTCCACAGAGCAACAGGCAATTTCATGTGCAGGTGCCAAGTGTGGTATTTGAAGTGGAACTGGAGAAAATGGCAGCAACGGGAAAGGAAAAACAAACCAAAACTCTTGGAATTGCAATTTCTGAACAGTCCCGCATTTTTGCAGTGACAGACATGAACTTGGATGGGGATCATTACAACTACTTATCTTGCCCCTGAAGTACACGCAATACAACAACAAAACCAAAGTTGAATGGTTTTCCAAACTTTGAAATGAAATAGCAAGTAGGCTTTATAAAATGTGTTGCATTGAAATATTCCTTTTGGGGCTAGACTTGGAAAAACTAAAGAGCATGACAGAGAGAAAGTAATGCTGAAAAAGCAGTCTGAAACCATATGGCACCCAACAGGAGAAATGACACACATTATAAAGGTAACTAAGGATACAATCAGTCTTCCAGCTAGGCCAGAGCACGATTCCAAATGTATCAAGCATCAGCACCACCGACAAACACATTTATTGCCATCTAAGCAGTAAATATTTAAGACACTTGGAATGCAGTTCTGCAAAAGTGAACGAGCTCAAGTCGGAATAGGGAAACATCCCAGTATGCCATTTTACACTTCTGCAGCCATCCAGCAGACTAAAGATTACAAGAATAAGCCTGCAATGCATGCAGAAGTCCCTCTGCATTACACAATAATGACATTCTGAACGGAAATAAATGAAGCCCCTGCAGTGCTATTCTGTCAGCTTTTGAAAGTAAATAACTTCGCTTCTGACAAGAGAGAGACATTTTTTTCCTCCTCCTGCCATAGAGCATTAATTGAGCTATGCAGCCATGTAACATCCCAGAGATAGGACTAATACATGACAAGGAAAAAAAGCTTAAGAAAGCAGGGGATGTTCATGGAATAGAT
This sequence comes from Falco naumanni, assembly GCF_017639655.2. NCBI lineage: Eukaryota > Metazoa > Chordata > Aves > Falconiformes > Falconidae > Falco > Falco naumanni. The sequence goes on from NC_054057.1 coordinate 72,618,733, forward strand.
GCGCTACCTGGCTTCTTTTCACCCCCAAATTTTCCTGCTATCTCTGTTTTGACAAGATCTTGTTCTCTGGAAGAACTTTTCACAGGTTTTTTGCCTCCCTCTGCAATGAAACTTATTTCAAACACACACTTTAAATTCACACTGTCCTATGAAAGATGGTGCCATTATGAAAACATAAGCTTATATTTTAAAACTTCTTATCACCCCTTGTTCACAAAAAAAGTTTTATGCCCATAATCAATAACTTTAATCATCTACTTAATTTACAGAAGGCTTACTGGCCACTGTGGAGATAATGAAGATAGCAATAAAAGAAGAGGCTATGAGAAGCAAAACCAAACAAGCAGCCTTCAAAACTGTAGAATATTAATAGTAGTAATAATAATAATAAGTGTTAGTGCAAGTCAGTAAGGAATTGAGACAAGGCATGTCATAACTTTAGGTGAGGTGTATATATATACAGACCTAAAATATATATGAGAGGATACTATGAAATTTATGCACAGTTAGAAAAAAGTCATATTTAAGATGTTGCAGATAGGAAGACCAGCAATTTCTGGTGTTTTGATATAAAGGGTCAAAAGGTAAATGTAAAAAATTGTCTAAGACGAAAGCACTTGTATCCTTATTCATGAGCATCTGAACATCTTAAATATTTCAATTCTAAAGTACCACACACTTTCTTTCCGTATCGGGGGGGGGATTAAAAAAAATCAGTGACTCACTGTGAACAAAAAATAATTCACTGAATGCTTCAGTTCTTACTACAGTATCTAATTTTGATTCTGCATGTGTTCAACACAATGAGAAGGAGCAGGATCAAAACACAGTGAGATCTCTCCACAGCTGGAGCCTGCTATAGTGCAAAAGACCAAAGGCCCAACTACAACTAGTCAGGATACTATAGACATTAGATATGCTATTTTCTCTAATTAAATTCACTGGGCTGCTGCACTGACAGAGTAGGAGGGGAAGCAAAATGTAAAAGAAGTCAATGGCGCTGCACTAGGCAACTCAGAGGTAAATCAGCAATGCTAGCAAAGAAATGACAGCAGTTCCTCAGGAGAGCTCTTGTACTACACATCACACTTTAAAACTGATAAATCAATTGCACATACACCTTTAAAAGGCAGGAAAGCTTGAAGGATTCTTAGAGGGTGTTGACTGCTCCTTTCCACTAACATTATCCTAACTACATAAAGCAAAGTGATAAATTCAGGTGTCACAATTTTCATCACTTTCATTTATACTGCCTATTAAACACTTCAGAAATATTTTAAACAGAATTAATTCAAACATGGTGACAGTATTTATTCATCGGTTCAGAAATACACACACAGAAAACCAAAACACCTTACAGTCTAGTATTGCATAGCTACTGGTCAAAACAATGTAAACAAACTGAATGAAACATGTACTAGTCACCCTGAAGAAAACCCCCTGCTTACAGACCCATAAAATGCCACACCACATATTTTTTCAGAAAATAATCATCTATATACAGATTTAGCAAATACCAATGAATAGTGACAACTTACGATGAGCTCACAACAGAAAAGCCAACCATCACTTTTCAGCTGAAGTGTTTTAAAACGTTCAAAGAGCCCAGTTATAAAAACAATGATTATGCGAAAACCATTCACCTGCTCCTGCCACTTGGAAGCTCCTTTGCAACTGCTCTTGCTCTTACAGTCCAAAGCAGCAAGAAACCCTCTTCAGCGGCTCTGGGTGGGTGGGGGGGGGGGGCGGGGGCATATGGGTTAGTTTTGTTTGGTGGGGTTTGGGGTTTTTTTGTTTGTTTTAGAGTGGGCTTTTTGGTTTGTGTGTGGGGTTTTTTTTTCCTTTTTCTAGTATTTAAGGAGGGAAGCACTTAACTAAAGCACCTACTCTTGCTATTGTGAGAGGAGACTGACCTTGCATGACAAGGCTGTAGTTAAATGCCCCAAACTAGCTCTTACTCAGAATGAGTACTGCTACACCACTCGATCTCTAAACCACTCCTCATTAGTCTCTAGAAAACCACAAAACAGCTCTTGTGAGACAAAAGGTATGTAAATACGTAAATTTGTCTTGAATCAGAGGTGGAGTTTCAAATAACAGCTTCAAAGTTTATTGGTGAATACCAAATTATCTTATTTACCCTAGTGAAGATAAGCAGCACAGAGACATCAACGTTCCTTACTTCTACATTGGCAGCACTTTTGGATGCAACAATTGCATCCCCACCTCATGAGCTCCGTGTCATTCACACCACACAGGTTCCCAGGGGTGCCACGCTGGCCCCTCAAAGTGCAAAGGCAGCTACCAGGTATGGTTTGTAGCATGGAAATTCTTTCTTTTTTTTTTTTTTTTTTTTTTTTTTTTTTTTTTTGAGTACTGTAATTTATCTGACAAAGTACAGGTTTTACCCTACACGTTTGAATAACTAAGCGCTATGTTTCTCTTGGGGCAGCGAAGCTGGTTAAATGAATCAGGACCCCTGAAAAGATTGCCTACCCCCAGTCCAGCAGCTATGGGACAATTATTCAAGGCCCAGCTGTAAGAAAAACAGATGGTGAGTGAGCATTAGTAACGTGGACTTCTTTTCACTCATGCAGTCATAAGCAGAGGTTGTATGTCCTCACATGAAAATTGCAATGAAACAGCAGAGTGAGGAACAAAACTGTGCAAAGGCTCCAATCTGTAAGCTAACAGATGCTAAAAATTTTCATCAGCTGAAGTCAGAATGACTGATTTTACAGGACAGCCACAGAGTATTATAAATGGGCTAGGTAAAGAAAGACAGTGTTCTCATGATAGGTTTCAACAGCGTTATCATAAAATATGAGCTAGTGAATGCAACCAACATACCTGATCCTTTGAAGACTCACTAAAGTGTAAAAGGCAAAAGACACACACTTAAAACTGTAACTTCAAATGGTGGCATTCAGCAATTGATGTGCTTGTGCTCCACAAAAAATGTAAACCATACCCAGGAGTTGTTCATCCATTTTAATTCTTTACACAATTTTAGCACCAAGATAATCTGTTCTAATCCTTATGCCATTATTGACACTATTGACTACATCAATTGAAAATGCTACCAAATAAATCAACATTGAATTAAGCCATGAAGAAAGAATGTGATGAAAAGTCTTTCAGACTCCTATAAATCATCAGATCTAGAAGCATGACATAAGTAACTGAGTGGGGAATTCAGCTTTTCTCCATAGTCATAATGCTTAAGGCCCAAATAAAATTACACTAATTTACCATGTAAGCGCTAATGGAATAGCTGGCGTAGAGGTGGGGCATTTGTTGGGTTTTGTTTTGTTTTCATGGTGGATTCCTTTCATCATTGATACAAGAGCTGTACCGTGAACTACTTTCTTGTTAAAGACAGAAAAGGTTGATATTGAAGTTTCAGTTCAATTGTTTTCGATCTGTGAATGTCCACTATGAGCAATTGCTCCATTTAAGAGGAATTACCCTTTGTACAAACCACTTCACTATTTAAAACAAAGCACATCTATCATCATTAAACAGAAAAAAAAAATTACCAATTTTAAAATAATGACAGCAGCACTGTACACTATGACATGGAACATTATGTGGTGTTTCAAAACAGTTGACTTTGTTTCACTCAGAAACTACCATCTAAATAACCCTGCATCAAGGCAAACATATATCACAGGGAAATAACAGTTTACTGAACTAAGCCTCTGGTAATACATGCTAAATCCTAATTTACAAGTGGTCAAAATTTTGCTGCAAAAATTCTTCTTGATGTAAGTATTGTTTCTTGCATTGATGTGTCGTACTAAGGAGGGGAAGAGAAGACAGACGTATTTAGCTGTTTCTAGCACGATAAAATATTATCAAATCATATGCTGCACTACAAATTCAAGTTCCCATTTCTTGCATCTTTACATACTGAAAATTAAGTAAAAATTCCAACCCAAATGCACCTATACTTTTCCCAGCTATCCCTTATCGTTATAATGATGCAGTAAAAACTTCCAATTCAAAACCACCCATCCTCCTCCTGTTGGTTGCTGCCACTTACACAGTCATTTTGGTTTTATTGGTGTTTGAAAACTCTGGATTTCTAAAGTTGTAAGCATCTTTGTAAGAGAACATCCAAATAATTGCAAACCATTTCAGAAAACTTAACTCACTCAGAAGCATCCTCCAGCTTTTGTTGGCTTTTTCAAGTGAATACCTTATTGACAGTTAATCTATAATGTGAACTAGGCCTTTGTACTTTATTTATTTTCAACTCTATTTTCAACAGTTAAGCTTTGATGTTTTTAGGTGAAGCAGCCTGTAGGCAACTGCTTAAAAAAAAAAATTTAAAAAATCAGTTCCTCACTCAGCTCCTAACACACTATATTCATCTGTAATCTGGAATTTTACCGGAGCAAATACTGAAGTTTCTAGCAGAGGCCAAAGTAGCAGAGCACTTCCCTGGGCACCCTGTGGAAAGCAATTTATCCATTGACACTAAACAAACTGACCAAGCGGTGTTAGTTTAGCAAAAAAATAATAACCAATTTTAAATGGACTACCAAACCACAGATTTTCCAAAATTATTATTACATCTCCACAGAAAACCGCCATCCTCATGGCTACATAAATGTTTATTGAAGGGAAGACTGGTTTGTCCACCCTGAGAAGAACACAATGCCTTTTATAGTCTTTCAGAAAGACATATATCCAATTATAAAACTGCAATGTGACAGAATACTAGTGTATTTATCAGACACCCAAAAAATAGAGAAGCATTTTTTTTTCATAGTTTCTAAATAGATAATAAAGTTTAACAAGCGAGAGAGCTCAGTTGTAATACAGATGTCTGAATTCCTTTTAATTGAGGTACAAGTGAGCAGACATATGTGAAGTGCAATTTTTAGAGGAAAAAAATACTCCATAGGTTCACATAATGTCTATATATTGCTGGTCATAGGGTCCACAGGCAGAGGGAATCACTAGTTATTAAGTTGCCAGATAAAGCTTTTAGGTTAAAAGTATTGAAGCTCGATAGACAACTTTATAGTTTGAGAAAAACACAGTTGCACTGGGATAGTGGTATTTGTACTAGAGATACAAAACATAGGTATCATCCTAAGTTTGCTAGAAATTATCAGATATGGGAAAAATAGAAAAAAAAATCACAAGTAGACTGTCATGGTAAAAGTTGATGAACATTTTTCAAAAATATACAACAGTTCTTTTATCCTTTCCTATTTAAAACCAGAAGCATGTTACAATAGCTTCGTAGGTAATGTCACCACAGTACTATCTTTCTACCTGAATAAGATTTGAGATAAAGTAACATTGTTTCTAAAAAAATTACTTGACCAAATATATAAAATAATAAATCATATCTGAATCAAGATGAAAATTATCTCACTGTCTAGGAATCCAGAATAATTAAAATGCCAACCAGCAATCAAAAGAAGCAACAAGCACAAAAATTTGAACCTGCTACAATTATCATCAGGAATTCAGATGACTTTTTAACTTATATTTATGATTGGTAGAGGCAGAATGATTCTAAACTGACAACAGGATTGAGCAGATGAGAAAGCCAATACTTTGGGGGGGGGGGGAAGATACTTCCAGTGTGGCAGTTAATCCACTTAAAGAGTTAAAAATTATCCGCTAGATATAGCTCTTTGTAAAGTGCATTAGCAATCACTTCTCATCTTTATCTCAAATGGAATAGATGGAATTGAAATCACTATTTTAAAGTAATCATTATGGTTGCACAGTTTCTTAAACCTTAAAGCAGTGCCATACTATAGATGTGTTTGCATAATGATACTGCAATAGCTCACACAGGAAGGTGATTATAGCACCTAACCTCGTCTTTATTTGTCCTTTACCAGCTCCTTGTGTGGCCATGTTGACCTCTCACCTTAATTCACATTTTTCCTTTTGAAAGCGGGATCTTTAACATACAAATTGGTGTTTGGCAAACTCAGAAGAACAAATCCAACAAAATACAGGAGTACATTTTGTATACAACCAGTAAGTGCACAAGTCACACTGGATCATTAAAACTGATCTATAAATGTCATTTCCAAAACGTATCCAGAATACAGAACTACTGAGAACGTGCATTTTAGTTATGACATGCAATTTATTTAAATACTAAACACATCATATTTATCTGATGCATATTTTAATTGCAGACATATGAATCCCTCCTACATACATGTATAATCTAGGGCGTATACAAGAATCTTTTATTATACATTCCCATGCTGTAAGTCAGAAATGGCTTACACTACACTACTGAAGAAGAAGAAGAAAAAAAAAACCACAACCACAAACAAAAAAAAACTACAGAAGGGTTTATATCCTGCAAATACTTAACTTCTGTTTTTTCAGCAGTAACAGAAAATAAACATTCTGAAATAAAAATAAACTTTAAATCTATTTTATTTAGTCTTTAGGAACAAAAATAAATACTGTAAAATATCTTTCAGGCATTTGTAAATACAGAAATAAAGTTACAGAGTCTCGTGGAAGTCAATATGCATATAAACTGCTGTAGTGGAAGTGGGAAGAAATGTCCCTATCTGTTACAGTAAGCACAAGAAATTTTTCTCCCTGAAGTTTCAGCAGAAAGTATCAGAATAAATAGGATGAATCATTTTTGCATGATAACATATTTCTGTCATGGCTCTACATACTTACTAGATGACTCTATATTTTATAACTGAGTCTACCATTAAAGTAGAATACAATGATGATTCCAAAATACTAGTTTAAAAAATAATGTATTATCCAGTTATTTCTTTCATGTAACAGAGAGAGGGTACCAAATTGTAAATAATTTGGGGAGGGAGAAGGGTGGAAATACCTAAAAAAAAACCCCTAGAAGCAAAAATTTTATTAAATTACTTTAAAAAAAAAAATCTTAAAAATGGACTAGAAATTGGTATTGTTTTGCTGACATCAGAACATTTTTTAAAAGCCATTTGAATATACTTCAGTGATAGAAGTATTAGTTCTGCACAGATAGAGCTTTATAAATTTTTTTCATTTTCCCTTTTTTTTTTGTGAACTAAAAATCAGCTTGATTTTAATCAGCAGCATGTTTCAACACAGACTTAAAATTCCTGGCTTCAAAGAAGGCTTAAACAAAATTGCCATTGGGCACATTTACATTAGAAGTATAATTTATGCCTGCAAGTGAATAAAGAACAGTCCTTTATGGCTGAAACTCTGCTACAGTATCCACAAGAATTACAGTGAAAGCACTGTGTTAAATATCTATAAACACCATCAATAAAGACACTGGGTGTGTGGGGGGACGACGACACAAAAAATACAAAACCCAAACAAAAAAAGATATGCAAAGGCTTGATGCTCTGTTAAAATATATTTTCTACTCACTCTCACCATTCTTAAGCGCAGGCACAACATTCACTCCACACAGTGGGAGACATTTATACAGTCTGTTCACATAAAAAAAATATCTCCAAGATTACAAATACCCCCAAACGATGTCGACAACGCAGGCACTATAGAAAAAGAAAAAGTTAAGCAAACTTACCTGCTGTAAGTACATAAAAGTCAAGGCACAGGAGAGCTGGGGACACATGCCCACATTCGGCAGTGCCACGCAGGTTGCACCCGTAAGGGGATGCTGCATGGTGTTGCTCTGAAGTCTACGTAGAACAAGTGAGGGGGCTTGCATGCAAGCACGTTTGCCCTATCTTGTCCCTATGGGTTAGTTTTGTTGTTTTTTTTTTTTTTTTTTTCTTTTTGATTATTTAAGTAAGAAACAGTATTTCTTTAATGCCTTTTTTTTCCCCCCGGCGCTAGATCCCTACATTCATTTGTCAGCTAAGGCAACTTGGTAGATTTAAACTACGAATTTTTAAGAGAGAGGAAAAAAAGAAGACACAGCCTGCAGCCTATTGATGAGCAAATGGAACTTCCTCAATGACAGAGAGCTGAAGCTTGTCTCACAACAGTAGCTGCTGACTAGTAGAGAGAGAGATTGACTCAGTGAGGCTCAGTCGGCTGGTGCTGATGCTGCACAGCTTCTCATTTGTCAAATGGGTCCTAGGGCAGGGTCTTTACCACTCACCAAAATTCAAATACTGCATTTTAAAAATCCCTGGAGAGGATAGGGAAGGAGAGAAAGTGAGCGCGCTGCATCACAGGCATCCATGAGATCTGGGCAATTAGTGTCATTGCCCAGCTGGGACTGAATGCCTGTTATGATTCCGCACGCACACATGCACACTCACACGCACACTTCCCCCCCCTCCCAGGACTCACACCTGACATGAAAAGGGCTTTCCCCTTCTCAGAACAAAAGTATGAAGCACAAAGTGGGGAAGGGAAAGAATCTTGGCTAGGCAAGAGGATTCTAGCAAATACACAGTGCTATCAGTAAATGAGGTTTTTATAGAATACAGATTAATTTTATACCTACGTTTCATTCACCATCTAGTTTCCCAGAGAAGCCTATAAAAGCGTTACAGAGAAACTGTGAAATATCTCTGTAACCACTGCAGCAGAAACACTGGGAATGAAACAAAATTCCACAGCACACACTGTGTCTACTTTACTGGGGGGAGGGGAGCAGGCTTGGATAAAGACTGTATCTTAAAATTGGTCTACAGCCCATCTCATCTAAAATTACAAATTTGTTTGACAGCTAGGCTATCTATTATAAAGGGCTGCCCTATCAGGTTACATGGGAAAATTACATTTGCAATTTTCAGAATTTCATGTTTACTTTTTACTTTGAGAGTGATACCTCAAATTAGTATTCCACTCTTGCAGGCTTTTTCTTCCCCCCCCCCCCCCCCCTTTATTTTATGGAGTAATAATTATTCATTAGTAGATCTAGTTACTCCTTATGTAATAAAGTAGGATGTGACCTGCAAATCAAATAATTTATATTACAGCTCGTCCTTGAGGTCCTATATTACAAGTCTCTTTTTTCTTAGATACAACTCAAGTATAAGAGAAGATACTACTATTTTTAATTGGAATTTGACAAATGAATTAAATATTAATTCTTCAGGAAAAAAGGTCAAACCTCAAAGCAGCACCTGAGATTTCGAAGGGGTTTCCTTTAAAAAGACTGCAGAAGATTTTAAATCACCTGTTTTATAGGATATCTCATTCCTACAAAAACGTATCTTAGATGAAGAGTTTAGCATTAACAACAATAAATAAATAAGCCACATACAAGAGAAGTCTATTTCATCCACAGCATAACTGGTTTGATATTAAGATCTACCTTAAAAACAAATAATAGTCCCCGCTTCACTGGAAACAGATACAAAACATGTCACTGCAACTCAGGTGCTGTATTAAACAAAATAATTCTTTTTCATTCTACATGTGCGCACACATACCTGCACCCACACAAGCTTCAGAGACTGATTTAGATCCACTAAGTCTTCTTCATGCAAAACCGAAAATTTTCCAGTAGAATCAGTTATTACATAATTTTCTTTCTCAAAAGCAGTCAAGGCAACAAAACCAATGTATTTAGAACTCAGCAATCGACACCAAAACAATCATGCACAAACTTACAATACAGGGATTGCTTTTGGCTTAGGAAACTTCCATGCTTTTGCAGTTTATCATGGGCCGATCTACTAGAACACCCAGATAAAGTAATCTGTGCTGGTTTGTATCACAAAAAAAAAAAAAAAAAAAAGCCCAGAAAAACAAAAATAACAAACCACCAACAAAAACACCCCACACCCCACAGAGCAAGAGAGAGCGAGAAGGAGAAACTAACCCTCTCTATGCCCTATCTCCTTTTTTCATTCTTTCTCTCTGCCTTAAGCAGTCTCCTGTTCTGACAGGAGTATGTCATGCTTTTCTTCATTCCCCCCCCCCCCCCCCCCCCAGCACAGAAAGGCTGTTATTCTGGAAATGCCCTAAGCTGATAGAATTCTCCCTTCAGCTCATTTTCATATGAAATACCATAAATAATACATGGTACTTTAATAAGACCTTATCAGAATGTTTAATGAAAAACAAATACGTTATATAAGGAGGCAAATAACCAACTCGTTCCACATTATGTCAAAATCAAAGGCAGCATGCTTCCTAGCCAAACAGTTTGGAACTATATGTCTATCCAATTTCCCAAAGTGAAGTTCTGGAACATGGTGATAGTCAAAGCAAAGTTTCTTCTGCCTATTGCACTATTTTACTGCTAAAAGAACACCCATAAAACAGATTAAACTCCTAAAAGAGTGTGTTGAACCACTACTTCAAGAGAATTTCATAGTGTAAATGTATATAACACTAATTGTAAAAGTAAGTTTCTCATTGGCCTTTTAGCTTTAACTTTCACACCTTTCAAAGTAAGAAAAGTATGACCTACAAATGCTACAAATTTCTTGTTTTAATAATAGGAATATACAAATGTAAGAACATGAATGTAACTATCCAAATCATCTATACACAGAGAAACAATAGATGAAATACACAATTCAGTAGTGCAACAGACCTAAAAAAGAAACAGAATTCTTTAGCCTAATATACGCTATTCAAGAGAGGCAGGGGCAAGTCATTACTAATTTGCATCCCTTCCAAGAATAACTTGTCATTACGTCTCAAAATATAAAAGGTAACAAAATGTGTTTTATTTTTATAAAAATAAAAATCAATGTCTCTTCTTTAAAGCCATGTCCTTGTTTATACACACTCTTCTACCAAAGCTGAGCCATTAATCATAACCACATTCCAAGTTATGGCCATCTATACAGTAAGTACCACCACAAACTTGCCAAATGTACATGAATGACTGTACACAATCTGACCTTCTATCCTCGTGCACAGGGACAGTATCGTTGTACCTACTATGCAATTTCACAGAACAGCATATGAACCATCAATCTCAGCTGCAAATTATTAACAATTTCATTTTCCCCTTATTCTACACAGATCAGTGTGCCCAATTGCAAAGCCCACGTCACCTGCAGCACACAGCATCTTCCATTTGCCCCAGTGCTGCTCTGTCCGGCCAGTAACTGGCCTGTTATCCCACACTCAGTTGCTGATATTATCAATTAGGTATCAATTAACTACAAACCCTATCCTTTGAGAGGCTACTAATCTACACAACCTGAGCCAGCCTCGATGGGAGCTCAGCTAGAAATGTAGAAATAAAAAGTTCTTCCACACTAATAATAGATCCGTCCGGGGGGCAACACCCTGAGAGGCAACACTCCCTTTTCCAACCTGGTTGGATTGTCAATGTTATGGTATATAGCACAGGCAGCGCACCTGCAGATACGCACCCTTCCCCCCATGCAATGAGCCTGCCATTTGAAAGAACAAAGTGCTGCTCAGTCTCGAATATGCAAAGAAGAAAATGAAATCGAAGAACCTCTGAAGCCAAACAAAAAGAATCAACAGCATTTCTCACACAGCTGACACAAACAGGCAAAACCACTCTTCAATTCCAATGCATTTGTTTATCGAGTATAACATCTTCCATTTAATATCATCCACTCAATCACTCGTTATCTGGTAGTCAACTTCCACTTCTCAAAACTTAAGTTCAAAGTTCACATTTACAAACATTCAGCCTAAAAGTTAACCTTTAGCATTATCGCAGCAGACTGCCTAATCAGTCAAACCTTTTCCATCAAGCAAAAAAAAAAATAAAAATCTGATAGAGATCACCTGCAAGGCCAGACACCATTTTTACACTTCAGGCTTGTCTAAGCAGTACCCTACACTAACAAGCTTACACATATAGAAGCTATACAGTATTATAAAGATCATTTGCCTCCAGATAGCAAGCATTTTGAAAAAAATAATAAACCACAATGGCATATCAAATTATCCATGTGAAGAACATATTTTCTTCTCAACTTTATAAAATGGTTGATGTGGAATAAAAATAATTCAGGCAAGTGGTATAGAACTAATAGTAGTGCAGACCTTTCTCTAAACACTCTTTTTCTAACACCACATGGAAAAAGCAGCTCCCAGGACTTCAAACCAGGAAACGAAGCATATTATGAGCTTTAAACCAGGATGCTTCATTAACATATTTTGAAAAATTGCTAGCAATCATTAATATCTTTGCCTTTATTCCACACAGTATTCTATTTTCATATATATATGTGTTAAGGTTTTTAAATATAAGCTAGGGAAATATCACCAATGTTTTTAAATAATTGTTTTGTAAAAAAGACTACATAAAAGCTTTTCCCTCTATTCTTTTAAATTAACGGGCAACATTTCATCCTTCCAGTGATATTTTCTTGTCATGAAAATCCCTCGATCTAATTTAAGGTTTCTGTTAAGATTGCTCTTCTTTACTAGGTCTTTGCACAAAGATCAAGACATTACAGAGGCTCGTGCTTACCTCAGGCAAGCGAGAATCACTAATTTTCTGTTTCTATTAAGCACTAGGTTATGTCCATCGACTTCCCCAGTCTGTCATACCCGAAGCCCGCACAGCCCCTGTAGTGCCGTTAACCCCTTCAGCGCCACCCCGTAGGTATCCTACCAGCGTTCAACATCAGCTCTGCATTTCTCACAGCGTAAGCAGCCAAGAGCCCTTATTCCCACCCATGTGTTCGGGGTGGGGAAGGTAACCAACTAACTAACTAACAAACTAACTACCGACACGTTCAGCTCTTGGAGAGTTAGGGGTGCTTGGCACGGATGATGTGTGGTCCTTGGCAGGTCTCATTTTCCCGGTCTACGGTATTCAGATACTGCGGGGGGAGGATGGGGAGACGCCAGGCCCTAACAGCGTGATCCGATGCGGCTATATACGCGGCTACCCGGCGCCCCGCGGGGGCTGCAGCCGCCCCCCCGCAGCGCCCCCGCAGCGCCCCGGCGCGGCCGCAGCCCGTCCCCGCACCCCCCCCTAGCGGGGACGCCGGTTACACCAGCCGCGGCCGCGGGCCCGGCGCGGGGGGGCACCCGCCCGCCAGGCTGCTCCGGCCCAAACCCCGGCGGAAAAGCCCCGCGGCGACACGGCCAGGCTCTGCGGGCGGCGGCGCGGGGCGAGGTGCCGAGCGAGCACCTTACATCGCTTCGGGATGGCCGCTGCCGGCGTCCCCTGCTACCCGCTCGCTCCCGTCCTCCTGGGACGCCGCCGCTGGCCCGGCTACCGGGCCCGGCGGGAGGGTGGCCCAGCCGGGCACCGGGGCAGCCCGAGCTCTCGGGAGCGCTCCCGGCCCAGGGGCCCGAGCATGGCCGCAAGAGCAAGGGGCTGCGGGGGCAGCGCGGGGGCAAGGAGCGCAGCAGCCCCGCTCCGGGACGGCTTCATGATGTGCCTTGAGATGGCGATAACGTCGGGGGGCGAGGGGAGCTTCATCTGCACCGTTACCTTGGGAGTAGGGCGCGAGAAGCACGAAGCAGCACCAGGAAGGTGAAAAAGGAATCGGTACAGCAACGTCTTTTGTCAGCCCCACACCCACCTGACCTCGCATGAAGAAGGTGCAGCCACCTCAGGGCTTTATTTCCAGCAGCACAGGGTGCTCCCACCCACTGCTGTCACACATCCAACTCAACTTTTGCAAAGAGACGTACACAGAGTTTCTTTAAGTCCGACACACTGGTGCAAGCCTGATTCACCAAAGGACCACTTTGACAGAAGCGTCCAGCTATAATAGTTACCATTGAGGTTACTCTTCATGTTATGTTAGCAAGAAGACTGCGTCACATGTAATGTTGCCCTAGAATACTCTTTCCAAAAGTCTAGATGAAAAATGTAACCCTTAGAAAATTAACTCAGATTTAAATTTAAAACCTCTGAATTAAAAAAAAATAAAAAAAAAATTAATGAGTATAAATCACAGAAAATCATGTACAACTTGTTAGCTAGCTTAGCGCTTCAGTATGTGGGATGGGAAGGCCACAAACTACAAAAAATAAGAAATCTACAGTTGTGTGTGCAGTGCTGCAGCCTACCTTTGCCTGCCGCCACTGTGGGCTGTTTGTTAAGGATCGGTGAGGAGACAGAAAGCGTGTTTGAATAGTAAGAACATACTACGTAGATTTCAACCACATTTGTGTTTATACAAAATTCTGTTTTCTCATTTTATATAGACACAAGTCACTGACAACCTCTGTTTTCTTCCATTGAATACACTTAAACTAAAATTTTCTATACTTTCATTGATCAACAAAAGTTTACCCCAGTTTGTGCGCTTTCATTTGCACCACCATGTCTCACTTTGCTGCTGTTATGAAATCACAAGGGGAGAATTTAACTTGGAGTGCGAAATAAGCAGCAGGAACACACAAATTTAGAGGTATTTTTCATGTGATAGTTATAAAGTAAAAAAAAAAAAAACAACAACCAAACCAAAAACCAACCCCTCCAAAAAAGAAAAACACACCCCAAAAAACCCAACCAAACACCAAGAAACCACCAAATACAATTATTAAGTATACATAGTCGGGCAGCATAAATGCATCTCGCCGAAGTTTCAGATTTTTGTGAAAGATTATTAATCTCTTAACAAAACAATTAAAAGAATGTCAAATCTCAGAAGTAGAATAAATGATAGATTAATTATACCGTTACGTAAAGGTTGTATCTTTTCTCTGTAGGAATTAAATTAACTGGACATCAGTGCAGGTTCTTTCTGTAATGAAACCACTTTTATTGTTCTGTCTGCAGCTGGGTATCTCTTATATTCTGCCTGGATCTAAATCTACCAGACTTAGTCCACAATGCAGCAGCTCGTTTTAATGTGTAAAAGCTAAATATTAACAGGTCATGTATCAAACCAACAAATGCTCCATTAACTGCAGCTGAATCTCCAAGTCTCCGCTTCCCTTGTCCTCTGCTCATGGTTTACAGCCTGCCCACTCCCTGCGAGTATGCAGTCCCTCCAGTGCAATGAACAATGCTTCCACAGCTCCCCTGTGGACTGTATTTATCATCATCTACCAGTAAACCTCAAGATATTCCTCATAATTTTGACACTACCCCATAAGATGGACTAAGTCAGTTTTAAATTTAGCTCAATGACTCTTCAAAATCTAGCCTTTCATCTCTAATTCTTCCTTATGGCTTTCAATCTAACTTTCAACTATAACATCTTAAAATTCTTATGACCAAGCCTGAAGGGTTCTAGTTAAATACCCATCTTCATCCAAAGAGATAAAGATGCAGCTCAGGAGAATTAAAATGGAGGGTTTTGTAGCTTTGAGCTTCAGTTTGTACTGAAGCACTACCAAGGCTTTCCAAAGTAGGCAGCTATACAACCTCCAAAGACCAGTCCAGCAGAAAGGCATCAGAAGGCATGACCCAACCTCACTCCTATGCCAGAATCTATGAGGAGAAGAGTTGGTTGTTCTGTGGGTTTGTTTTTCACTTCAGAATTTTGGCTCTATATAACCCTTGCAGAATTACATGCTTTGGCATACGGGCAGCTTTTGCATATGGAATTGATACAAAGCTGCCTACACAGGCCTGCTCATTAAGCCTTGAAACAGGGACAGAAGTACTGTGTGAGAAAGTTCAATTTTATATACAGAGTCAATATTATGCCTCTTCTTTTTTTTTTTTTTTTTTCCCAGTTTAATCTATCCACTGGTTTTGAAAAATACGGTTGCTTTTTTTCTAACCATTTCCACCTACAAATTCTTCAGGGATCCTTCCCTCTCCATGCTGCCTTTCCAAACACTTCATTAGTGTGACCTATATCAGGAGTGTTCTTGAGTCCAGCATCAGCTCCCTCCTCTCTTCACACTTTAATTGGTCAGCATCAGCTCCCTCCTCTCTTCACACTTTAATTGGTATTTTTTATCTTTTCCTACTTCAATTGATAAGGTTTCACATTCAACATCTCTGAGTTTTCCTTTCCCTTAGCTAGTAAGGAAAGAGACTGCGAAGTCTTCTACAATATTCTCTAGAAGCTGTTTGCTTTCAATCAACACTAATCAACTCTCTGGTTGTGGTGGCCATCCTTCACCTCTCCTACTTGTAATTCCTTCCTCTCTGATCTTCTTTCATTCAATGAAATACGCACTGGTAACACTGAACTTGCTCTTCTTCCTCCCTCTGCTGCCTTTTGGCAGCATCAGCACTCCTTTTGCTTTCCGCATAAAGTTAATTTTCTCACCCTCTAGGATTCAGACCATTCAAGACCTGGCATTAAAATCTACTCCCGTTGAACATTTACGCACATAACATATCCGACATTCCTTATTTTCTCTAAGAACCCTCTCAATATTCTCTCTCACACATCTACAACCAGACCTCCCCCGAGCTCTACTCATGCATCAAACAACCTTTCCCTTTGGACAGGACCTTCATCTCCTCCACTTCCTTCGAAAAACTGACATTTCCAAGACAGCTCAAAGCACAGAAGTCACCTTGCATGTGCACAGTATAATGGACAAAAAGTTACGCTCAACATTTTGTCTCAGAAATAGCCCGGATGCCCTTCAGAGAAGCAGGGATTCTACATTTGCTGTTAAGCATGACCACAAGCATAACAAGCAGTACTTGCACACTGTCCACCTTCCCTCTTACTCCCAAGAATCTTCCAGTCATGGTAGGCATAAACATCCTAAATATCGAGAAGAAACCATACACATTAAAGCTTATTTATTCTAACTATGCTTGTATCACTCTTAAAAGGTCCAGCTTGTGCCATCCTGTTCATATTCATGTACTTTGAAGAAAAAAACCACAACTTTTCAGCACAATTCTCTCTGAAATGTTTTATGCACACAAATAACACCTTCTCGTTGCTTTTCTTGAATATTAGCCCTATTGAAACTAGCTCTACAGTTGACACTGTGATGTATCTATTCCTTTAAGTTTTATAATTTGACCATGAATTTCCATATAATTTCAAGATCAAACATCAAAAATTTAAAATTAAATAAAAATGAAACTGTCACAGAAAAATGAAAATAAATTACTCTTAAATAAATTTAACTTATTTTTAGTGGCTCCGAACCTGTTTTCCAGTTTCTAACTTGTTTTACACAGTACCTCCAAGGACTCTCAGATTAAAACATAAATCTGAAAGGCACTAACCAAAGAGGTTAGATTTTGGCTAAATTCTGACCATATAAAAGCTTAAGAATGAATCTTCTCATAGCTTTTATCTTTTGTCAGGGAAGTATACCTTGCATTGTCATATCTCAATACACTATCACTACAACATGGTTTATATATTTTTTTTCATTAAAACTACATAGAATAATATAAAAAAATCCCACAAACCCAAAACAACAAAAAAGATGCAGACGAAAAAGATCTAAAATAATGTTGTGAACAACTGCTTTTGTTTGAGTACATTATTTTTTAAACCTGAGTAATACCTGAAATTCAACTACTAAAACTCTAAACCAGGTAGAACACATCTCAGTGATGTAAGACATATATATATAAAGTGCCGTGACATAAGGTGCTAAGTGCATTCTCCAAAGCAAGATGAATACATACCCGCTACTGTCTCATGGCTTGCAGCGCTTCCCCGCATAGTGTCCATCTGCTCATCTAAACAGAGAAGGCATTTTGTCCCAACTTACATCTCCAACAGAGCATTTTTTGGCTTCACCCACCAAACCAAACTCCCCTACTATGAAAGGCCTCTACAACTACGTCCCAAGAGCAGAAAAGGAGCAGAAACTCATCAGGCCAGACAGCTAAGGTGAGGCTAGCACGGGTAGGCTTGTGCCTTCCTCAGCAGTGCTGACAGAGCATAGGTATCTTTCTGTAACTACTCGGGAGACAGCAAGCTAGCAATGTTCTCCAAAACATGTAATTTCTGCTCAAACAAGGCAGAAAAGAATACATCGAAGAGATAACCTTATTAATTACCAAATACTGTATCTAAGTGAAGGGATGGGGGATGGAGAAGCATAGACTAACCTGTTTGTCAAGTGGTCCTTCAAAGCAATACAAAGCCAAGACTTTACAAGGAACTCACTTCTTTAAGTTCTCTTACTATACCCACCAAGTGCATACATGGAACAAAAAAGCACCATCCTGTACACGTTTTGCACATTATTACAGAGATAACATTAACATTTAAAATTAAATTTAAATTGCCATGTGATTCCTATCAGATCATAGCATACCTGTTCTTCCTTATAACTGAACACAGCGTAGGGCAACTTCTAACGCTTTCATGCTTTTCCAGCAGCTCTGACCTGTAAGGACTGCCTCCCAGAACCACTCCGTAGATTACCCTGTATGTCTTTTCAAACCTTTGACCTCCCCCCAGCCTGCCGTCACAGGTGCCAGTTGTGATGAAGATACCTCTGCTGCAGGAGACTAATTGAGACCAGCCATGAATCTCATGCAGGCCACTGAACAGTCACCAGGTGCCAACATCAGGTGTCAGTCAGCGTAAGTCAGGTGACCCACACACCAAGGGTTTCACATTTAATTGCAAGTGTTCAGTGCCATCCAAAGTGAACTCTAAAGAGACCGTCCATACCTCGCTGTGTACATAATAACCTCCCTGCTCCAGGGACAAGCTTAACCCTTATTAGCACTTATCTTAGTCTATCAGCTACATTATGTGTACAATAGATGCAGTTTTAGTATTGGATCTCAATTTTTTACTTTACTATCATTGGTTCCAAAACTTCATTCCCTAATTCTGGTAAGAAACATTGCTGGGGTGCAAGAAACTTAGATATCAATAAAAAGGTAAAATATAAAATATTTCAACTGTCTCCACTGGAATACAGAATAGTTAAGAACAAAATTAGATGCGAGGACTCACTAGTAATCTCCAGAGACAGCAACTTCAAGAACTCACAGATAAACAAAACAGCAGCAAAACAAAAGCAAGATTAACTAAAATCAGCAGCTAGACTACACATAAGAAATAGTAAAAAATGCTGTAGTATTCTTCCATCCTTCATCTATTGTGAGCCAAACTCACTGAAACTGGTAGAAGTCCGAACACTCAGTGAATGCAGTCTTTGGCTTTCTGAACACAACACACCTGCAGTGCTGCAGATAAGTTAGCAGGAACATTTTTTCTCAAGGATTTGGTGATCCTTTTCAAGTTAAAATGCATGAAAAAATAATTCGTTTTATTAGTTTCTGCAGTATTACTAATATAACAGCAATAGCAAGACTGGATCATCATTTACACCTGATTTACACCACCAATCCTCAAAAAATTTGTCTCAACAGAAAGTCAAGGTGAGCTTTCATTTCATCATCATTCTTACTTAAATATCTCAGAACCTGCTGCTGAAAAGCCAACGTGATTTTCCAGACTGAAGTAATATGGAAACATATTTGAAAGAAGCAAACTTTGTCTTATCTGCCTAAATCTTGCCAAAATAATTCAATTGCCATATAATAGACTGAGTCAAGAAACGAGACAGCCTTGCTGCATAATTCACCAGCCTCTTTAATCCTGTTTATAAGTATCAGGTTTGCTACAGAAATGTTTTTAAAGAATGCTCAAGAAAAATCATTGCTAGTTAGGGATTTACAAGATGTATTACTAACAGATAAAACAATAAACCAAATGCCACCCTATGACCTCTGTAATGGCACACAATATTAATAGAAAAGAAAACCTTCACCCTCCCTTGAAATCATAAAGAAACTGCAAATGCTAATACTTTACATGGAAAACTGATCTGAGTTAATAGGTTCTCCCTAGCATTTACCTTCATTAAAAAATACTACACACAAAGAAATATTCGCTCCATTCTGAGATTGCGCTATATCTCATTTACTCTGTTCAAGCTAAATACAAAATTTAAGAATTTAATCAACCAAATGGAGCTATACACACAGGGTTAGTCCTATTACTGCAGAAAGTTTAATTTTTTACTAATTTGATTTTTTTTCATCTGTACCACCCCTAAATGATTTTATGTACCTACACATTCCCTATAAAGTACACTGACAAAAGTACATGGCATACATTACTAAGATTGTAAACTAAATATTCAAAGCCTATGAAACACCAAAACTAACTTTATCTGTGTAATGTGAATTCATACATCTTTCCCACATGCATCCCGACCCTCTCTGAGTCCACGTAGAGTCAAAATAAAATAGTATGTCCCACTGGAAGGACTGAATCACAAAGTAAGAAACCTTTGGTTCCTTGTCTTCATTCATTCTTTTTTGTTCTTTAGTTTAGCGTTTGTTCCTGCTCCACCAATACCAGGCACTTGTCTGTCCTCCACAAGACTGCCACGTCAGCAGGAGGGAACGAAAGAGAGAACAGGTGCCCTCGTGCCCCAGTGCCCTGCCCCAGTCTGGCCCCACACCCCCTACCCAAACCAGCCTGCAGGCTAGTGGATGTGGCCGGCTTGCCTGGGGACAGCCTGGGGACAGCACTGTTGGATGCCCTGGGACAGGCAGCCAGGGCAGGACAGCCCGCTGTTCCCACACGGCT
This sequence comes from Falco naumanni, assembly GCF_017639655.2. Classification (NCBI taxonomy): domain Eukaryota; kingdom Metazoa; phylum Chordata; class Aves; order Falconiformes; family Falconidae; genus Falco; species Falco naumanni. The sequence goes on from NC_054057.1 coordinate 72,639,087, forward strand.
TGCCCACACGGCCTGCTCCGTACCAGGATGGGTGAGGTGCTCAGAAGGGGCAAAATCCTGAGATTTTAACCATTAGCATCTAAGTTATTTGACAGGTATTAGTCAGACAAATCTGAGCAAGTACTCAGACTGATTTTAACAGGCCAATGCCATGCTCATGAAGAAAGTCCCATCCTTCTCTGGCCATCTATCAAAAGCTGCTAGAATCTAGTAAGAATTTTCTTCTTTTCCTTTTTTAATTAAAAAACCCAACAACAAACCCACAACACAAAAATTACATTCCTTCAGCTGTATTCTCACAGAACCGAACAACCGTGTCATGCTCCTTAAGAAGAAAGTATAGGCAATTGCATAAATTCAAATTTTTTCATTCATAAAAGTTTATATTTATCAAGCTTATCTTGAGGATGAATTTCACATTTCTGGACACAATCTATTAAAGTCTTGCAACCCCCTCACTGTCTGATGGGCATGAAAAGGAACCAGCTGGACTAACCCCAGCCCAGCTCTGCCCAGCTACAGGTCTCAGAGGCTGACAACTCTTGCTTGCCCCCTTGACAATGTCTGTTGTACCTGCCTTGTGTCAATTCATGCAGTGGATTTCATGAGTCACTCTTGGTTTTGAGAGTCAGAGGCACCACCAGCACATGAGGCTCTGCTACTCATTCATAACAGATTATCAGAAGAAAGTAATACTCGAAAAGACATCAGCTTTCTTTGTAGCAAGAAGGTTTTGTCCCAACAGGCAATAAATCATCGTGGCTGCATGGCCAAAGGTCTTTCCTCAGAGGTAGATATGATATTAGGCTGATGGACCCTTAGATATAGGCACACACCGATATGAAATAGGTTAAGGCGGCGGCAGGCTTTAAAAAAATAATGCCGCAGGCACCTTACATAGAGTGAAGCAGCAGCCCTGAATCTATGCTCAGTTCTTGATCATTCCTGTTACTCTTTCCGTGGCAGCACTGGGGACATGTCCTTCACCTACACTCCAAACAACTTTTCATTCATCATTACAGTTACACCAAATGAACTTTGCATGTATACATGCACCCTCCCACTCGACACCGTTCTGAGCATGAGGGCTGTTTGTGCAGCCAGCCAGGCGCACCCAGCCCGCGCCCCGGACACCCTGCAAAATGAAGCCCAGAGTCCGCAGGGAACGTGCCCTGAGTAACGTATCCTTGGCTACAGAATGTATAAAGCTGAATATTCATTTGTAGTAATGGTTGTCTGGGGTCTTTTTACTATTAGAAGAACATTTTATTCTTGTCCTTCAGTTTTCATCTCACTAGAATGTTGTGCTTTTTGCTTCAGAACAGGTAATGAGTTTTTTTTTGTTTTTTGTTTTTTTTTTTAGAAAACATTGCTGTTTGCATCCCTTAAGAAATTTTGTACAGAAGGAACAGTGGTAGTGTACCATAGGTACCAACTATTTTTTTCTTGACCATGTTAACTACATAGCATTTAGTTGCACTGCAGAACTGTAAGTATTTCCATTTATTTCATGTCAAAAGATCTGGAATGTATATTTTGGAGTGTGCAATACGCAATTTGCTTTTGATTATATGTCCTAGAAATGGTTCTGCGAAGCATAGTAGTGTTTCACCCTAAATACTTTCTATATACTTGGTAACCTTCTTAGATAATTTACAAGTAATTAAACAAAAGCTGTTATATAACCCCCCCCAAAAAACAACAGAAAAAAAGAAAAAAGAAAAAAAAAAGCACCCTGGTGCTTTTTTTATTATACATACTAGTTCAAAATTTTTCCTGTATAAAAAAAAACAAACAAACCGCCACAATTTCTGTATTTATATAATCTTACAGTAGTTCAGAACAGGGTGAGGTATTTACATTGTATTCATTGACTACAAAGCCCAATACTTAACCTGGATGGAAATAACCAATCTGCATACGAACTCCAAGTTCAGATTACCTTAACAAACCTCAAATGCAAACCCAGACATATTACCTATGTAATCATGAAGACCACACCCATGAATGGAGACAAAATTCATTGAAAATGGGTGCCCTGACACAGAATTCACAGCTGGAAAATGCATTCATTTCCCTGTTTAAACAAATCTTGCCTCTCACCAGGATAACCGAAAAGGAATGCTGTATTGCATGACAAATATACGTGTTTTGGCAGTGTACCTTGTCTCTGCCGGCATATATCACATTCATTACTATGGCCTAGGGAGGACAGAATGGGTTACCTACACAGTTGAATGTGTTGATGTCTCTTTGTCCTTTTCCTCCCTGGGTAAAATGAAAAATGATATGACTTTTTTGTTGTTATTAATAATGAATGCCTTTCTTGTTGACAGTCCTTGCTGCCTTGAACTTTAATCTTTATGATGTAAGATTTCTGCTCACATGGAAATCAACCGAAAGGTTCATATAGGAGAAACCTTATACCCAGTTTCTATAATATCAGTTGTTATATCCCTTCTATAGTTTTGTCTTTGTTTTATTTAAATCTCTCAGTACTGTTTTTCCAACACACATTTGATACCACAGCCAGACTGGGGAAAGCACGATGCATCCCCTTTATTGTGTGGCACCAAAAAGACTCTTGGTGATTTCTGAGGCACAGCACTTAACGAAAAGGTGAGCTGACGGTATTTGCCCCTGTATTATTATTCCCAGAAGTTACACAGCTCTGGAACTCTTTAATAGTATTTAGAAATCCATCAAATACCATTTGTCAATCACTTTTATGTTTCTGTATATAAATACACACTTACACACAATATAATCACATATATTTTAAAAAAATATATCCTGGAAGATACATACACACATATATAAATTACTATTATTCATTACGTAATGTAAACATAATGCAGTATTGTCAATAAATGCTGTGATTCTCTTTTATTTTCTTAGTCTGCTAGTGAAGATTATAAAAAGAGCTCCAGATTATGAGCCTCTGTTGGCTGGAAGTGTATCTGGAGTAAAAGAGTGGCTTGCTTTCCTTTCTCATGTATCCCCTGTCCCATAAAGTTTTACCTACTTCTAATTTCTGTTACACATCTCCAGGGTTGCCCTGGAATGGTAATAACTCTCGCCTGGTGATGTTCTTGATGCTCTAAGCCACAACAGAAGGATGCTGAAGTTCAGACCGAAGCTGCCGTTCCAAACCCAGAATATCACTAGGAAAAAGGGAACTCAAAAAGGAGTGGCAGGGAACAAAGTTCAATACCAAGTACCAATTTACGGGCAAACTAGTTCTCATTACACATTTCACATTACACATATTTAAATTTATTTCTCTAAATGAAAGCTAAAATTAGGAAAAAAGAAACAAGATGTTGTCATGAAGAATGACACAATGAATTTTATATCTATGTATGTATGTATATTAATGTAACATGCATTCTATTACAAATACATTACATTTATAAAATTTAAGAAATACAAATTAAAACATTCATTAACACTTGATCTCACACAGCTCAGGAGTCTGTGCATTCTACTAAGTAAAACTGTAAATTTCAAATATTTTATTTCATGAGTAAACTTCTGTAAATTAGACTCTTCTAAGCTCCTGGGATGACCAATGAAGGATCCATGGAATTATCAGCTAAGCTTACTAGTAGATATTAGAAATATGGGTAGCAAGAGATCTCTTTATAAGAACTGGGAACCTCTCTAAAATAAATTATTCTTCATACCTGCATTATACAGTGGTATTTGAAAAACTTTTTTTTTATATTTTTAAGTTTTGCTGGAGACAGTCTTCCTTAAAGTACATGATATGACCAGAATGTACATTCTACAATATCATTCTTAGTGTCTGTGCTCGAAGGAAACACTCTGCGCTGTTTTTCTGATGCGTTTATCTTGTATAAAAGGATGCTTGCTCCATAAAAAACATACAAAACCTCAAATACCTTCAAAAGCATCATTCTGATTGTATTTCTTATATCACACGCATAACCTTTAATCAGAAAATTCTTACATTCTTTTGTTTTGAAACAAAAACCCCAATCACTAGAAGCTTCCCTTCCCTTCAGCACTTTCAAATACCCTGAGTATACTGTGCAAATACTTAGCTACACAGCGGTTTTTGTGCACTATCACTGTCCTGAGTTAATTTTGGTTTCTGCATAGCCTTTGTCAAACTAAACCCAACATGACTTATGTCCCATGCCATTTTAACTTTAACTCCAGTAAGAAGTCCAAATCAGATGCTTGGAGAAAAACAGTAATTCAGTTAAATTTAGGAATTTCTGGTTTTCAGCACAGGAAAGATTCAAATGCTCAGCAGTCCTGAATCTTACACATAATTGTTCTGTTGCTTTATTGTTAAATAGAACATGGCTGTGTAACTTAACCTAAGTTTAGAAACACATTTGCCACTGGCTGTGAAGAAGTGCAATGCAGGGAATAATGGGCTTTTGTGAGGGATGAACATGGCAATTTATCCTTGTGTTTTTCTGTTGTCGCTACTGTAAATTCAGTATTTGCTAATGTAATTTCAATAATTGTGAGATACAATCTGAAAAATAGAAATGACAAACGTTTAATATAATGAATTTACTGATCCCCAAAAAATCAAATACTTGATTATTTCAATGCCACACCCACAAAAAAGATGATATGCAGTCTGAAAATTACTTTTTTCACCGTAGGTCAAAAAAAATGAATTTGCACAAACATATAAGAGTGTTTCCACACCTGCTGCAATGTAGACAGTTGTAGTTAGGGCTGGGCAGAGATGAGGTCAGTGACAGGAAGGAAAATGTGGTTAAGTAATTCTCAATATGATGCCAACTATGACCTTTGGATTCCATTTCAAATCTAGCTATCATGTTACCAAAATAATATAGTACAGGATGGATACCATTTTGCTAATATGACATATAGATTCCTAATAGGAATTTCATACTTACAACTAAATTACAGATATGCCAACTATGATATATCTTTATGTGCACGTGGCACAGTATTTCATAACATGCTACAGCAATTTTTTCCCTTGACATACAAAAAGACTGAAGAAAAAAATAATAGAAGATTCAAGCTGAATAACATGTCAGTGCTTGCAACTTGAGTTGATTCTGTACACCAAATCCCAAATGGTCATCTTTCATTAATAGTTTCTTATTGGGGAAGCATTAAATTCCTAAAAAAAATCTTGCAAAGGGTATGAAATGACATTTGGTTAAACAACACAGCAGTAAGTTACATGGACTAAGATTTGATTTGATATTAAAACATCGAGGTTGGAAAGGACACTACAGAAACCTGCTATATTCTCTAAAATTCTGTGCTCCAAATGGTAGTTTGTCGATGTGAAGTGAGTTATGCTGCTTTCATCGTGAAGGTGAATTTTGAAATACAAAATGACAGTTTCTTCCCAAAAGTAAACTGAAATACTGATTCATGCATCACGTTACTAGAAGTTAGGCCTTCTCACTCTCGGTAACGATTATGTGAATGAAAACGAGAGGAGATACCAACTCAAAATAATCACACCCAGAAGTCACGTTTTAAAACTGCCTAATTTGCTGTGGATCTGAAGAACACAAGGAGCTGGGAAGTGCTAAATCCACCATTTTCAACTTGCCTGAAATTTGTTTTTAAGCAACTCATTACAGAGCAATTACAAAAATATCATTTGTGCATTCCCTTTTCAGGCAGGTGCCTGAAGGATCATGAAGCCATGGGCCAGGCCAGCCCAGCCCAGCTCGGAGCCGCAGAGCGAGCCACCCGGCAGTAGCTCAGGGGTACGCACTGCTGGAAGGTCACTCGATGCTGAGAATAGAACAGAATCTTCTGCAGGGGGAACAGCTGTGTTACTGATACTTGCATTCAGGTTCAACAGAGAGAAATAGATTTGTCAATGACAGCTTTTGATCATTCTGCAAGGAAATTATGAGTACAAAATGGCAGTTATCTCCAATTACTAATAATCTCAAAACTGCATATGCTTAAATTAAATATGTAACCTTATCCCTTGCCTTCCGCTTAAAGCACTACGAGGTTTTAACACACTAGAAAATAGACTCAAAGATAATTTCTTCCACTGAAATGCTGGGCCCTTGCAATTTCAAAAACTAAGACAATAATTAGCTCTGAAATTATGAAAAAAATACATCCTATTTCAAACAAATAGGTATGAAGAAAGTATTTTAATTACACAAGCAGGACCTTGACCAGGTTTACTGGGGATAACTAACTCCAAGAAAACTTTCTAAGACAGAAAGTAATTAGAAACTTGGAGCATTCTTCACAACCCAGGACCCACATACTCACTCTCTGCCATGTCATCTAAGTATCCCAACCTACTGAATTCTTGAAAGAATTCCTCATGTCAACAAAAGTAAATTTTCTCCAAACCCCTTCCTTCATTCCTTCAGTTCCTCTATCCCGTTCATACTCAGTAATGAGAAAAAGTGTTTTGAAGCAAGATAACTGAATCCTCTACACAGAAATTACAGTCATTACATAATTTGGGGTTATTTTCAGATTTTGTTTAAACAAATAAAATTTAGAACCAAATTCCCTTGATATCAATAGATCTGAGCACTTGATATGCTAATATCAGTAACCAGTAGATAAAGGAAAAGTTAATCATTTAGTGAGGTAGTGTGCAGGATTTGTGCCAGAAGCCTACTACTTTGTTTTGTTGAGTCTATTTCAAGAAAAAAAATAAATCCACAGAACTCTTAGGCTGAAACAGAAAACAACCTTAATCTTTATCTTTTTCAAAACAGGTGTGAAATGTGGCTCAAAAGAAAATAGCAAAGTTCTAACTTGCAAGAGAATTAAGCCTTATACGATGATAAATAAAATGTTCGGTAATGTACTTTTGATGTGACTGAATAAAGGCATCTGGATAAAATTGAGACCTATAGGAGAACATTAAATCATTTTAAAAATATGCATGAACTTCAGAATGATGCTGCCATCAGATTATTTATATTCCAGACATACAAAAGTGCTATATATTTTAGGTCTTTTATGGCAAAACAAAAGCTTTACACAAGTAAAATTAAGTATTTAGATGCTTTCATGAAGGATTTAGTATTCATATTTTGCCTTGTCTCTATATTTCTCTGAATTTCAACTGTGTTTTTGTTATTCTAGTTTGACACTGTGCGGTGCATTTGTTTCATCATATATTAACTGCTGAGCAATCTGAATTCACACAGAGCTGGGTACACCTGAGAAAACTTATCCTCAGAGGATCACCAAACTAAATAAAAACAAGACCCAAAGCTCAGTTTCGTACTATTTAGACAAAAAATATCTGTACACATCTTTAATGCTTATCTGAATTCACCATGCCATACAACACAACTAGCCTATAGAACAGCCATTAGTAAAAAGGAAGTTACTTCACACAGTAAGACATACACTATTTTTGGAAATATTTTCCCAGTACTCTTCCTTTATAAATACATACAGACCTTCACCATACAAACAAACATGTACAAGAACATATTTCCTTGTTTTCCAGAGAAACTGTATAAATTATACAATTTTAAGTGGTCTCAAAAAACCAAACTAAAACAACAAAAAAACCCCCAAACCCTCAATTTTTTCCTATCAGCACCAAAATCTGGTCTGTGATCTAACTACTAAAATACAGGCTATGCTATGCCTATCTCTTGCTTTAATCAGAGCAATACCTCTCTTTCCATGATTATTTATTTTTTCTCAGCATTAACGCTAAAATGCTGCTGTTAGCCATGCTGCATCTACCAAGTCACATTTTTATACTTCAGCTTGCAATTTTCCACAATTTGTCCCTAAATTTTGCTCTCGTTCTGCCAACTATTCTGAGTATAGCCATCAAAGCTTTCTCGTAGTAACCTTTTGTAACATGGCTTCAGACCAGCTGAACATACCAAGCATTCAAAATGTCACAGAATAAAGAGCTACAGCTCGAGTGTTCCTCCTATCGTGCTGATCTGTGTACGAATTTAACAAAACCAACTTTTACTTGATAGCCACCTTTGTTAACGCAGTATAAACCTACATAGTTAACTATGATTTGATTTGCTTGTTCTACCTCAATAGATTAAGCAAAACAAACAACAAATATCTGTAACCAAATAAAAAACATCTACTTGCAAAGCTGCACTGATTTAAAAGCATATTTGTAGGCAAACTGATATAAATTATATTGCAAGATATGCATAACCATGTAACAGGCTGATTGAAGATACAGAACAAATCAGAATGATTCTGTATTGTTAACACAGCACACTTGTAATCCATTGCTTTTCTGTGTGGGATCGAAGAGCTTCGGGAACTAAGCAGAGGGGAATAGCGTTTGCTGGTAGCTGTCGCACACCTCTTTGTAGGACTTTAGATGATGTTTAGGCATTTAACAAGTTTTTGTTCTGCTCACTGGAAAAGGGTTAAGGTGACTAAGGACAGGGCAGTAAGTATGGAGGGAATCCCCAGGGACCCCTACCACATCGATTAGGATATGGCAAACACTGGACTGCTTTCCTCACGCCAGGATTAACAGAACCGCTCAAACAGAAGTCTTAACCGCCCGACATAAAAGCGCCATTGCATTTCTTTTTTTTGCCACTTTTTTTGCCACTTTTTTGAAGTGGCAAATTGTGTGCTTAAGATATTCTAGTGAGCCAGAACTCAGAGTTTTGAGTAATATTCCAAAGCATGACGGTAGGGTAGATCAATGAGATAAAGTATATAACCAAGATAATACACTAGCATCTGATGTAGATAAGGTGTAAAAATGCACATATATTGACTCAGTAGATGTATATTCAAGCACACAGAAATTAGTCTTTATTGTGACAGAAGCAACAGAAAGAAAAGATAAACTCTGAAGCTACTTAAAACTTATCATGTCAAATCCTTTCAGCTCACACCAAACATTGTATTTTCAGTTTGTGGGTTCAGATGTTAATATTCTCAGTGAATTATGTTTCAGGAGTCCCTTTTCTTCGAAACAGAAAGTTAAGTTTTCAAATTCCTGTTATACATTAATTATAGCTTCTGTATTTTAGCATGTAGCTAGATATAGGAAAGTCACCTTACTAGCTTTTACAATAAATGCAAAATTCTTTACTTGAGAAACCACCCACATATAAAACCACTAACAGAAATGCTGACAATCAGTCTGACATCCAATCTGTTTCCAACCTACAGCCACAGAAATAGAGCACTGCAAATTCCAAAAAAAGATCACTAACATTTTCCCTAGTTTAAAGAACTTTCAAAGTTGGGGTTTTTTTATGACTCAGAAGTTTTGCCCCTGATTGGTTCATCCTTCCTCCAACTCATTAACACGTACAATTAAAATGTAACCACCTAAAGTTTTTGTACTGGGGTTTTCAAAGAATAGCAAGGCAAGAGAGTCTGTCACTGAAATTCCAGGCGCTGAGTTTGCAATGATTTTCTAAAAGCTCACCTTTAATAGTTACAACTGTAAGGTGACTATGTCAAGTGACAGCAATTGATTCCAAATAAGCAGTAACATCAAAATCTTAGGATTTTAGGATATTAAGTCTCTCAGAAAAGATATAAATGGAAATCAAAAGGGAAGAAAAAACATTAAACAGCATGGGTGGAGCTTAGGATGCATACCATAAAACACCAATGACTATGTTAATTCAAAATTCAAAACATTTTTAGTGATGTAGCGTAAACAAAAGGTTTTAATGAAACACTAGTGAGATATTTGAATAATTTCTTCTGTGAAGCGCAAACTGCAAAATACCAGGAAGATTTAACACTCACAGAATACAGGTCAAGGGGCTGGAAGAAGTAAAACCTGGAAATCAGACTTTATCCATTACTTGAAGCAAAAAAAAAAAATACTGCTACTAGTACTACTAAAAATGCAAGCGAAGTGATGAAGCCTGGTAATGAAGATGCTGCAAACGGTACACCAAGTAACGCCAGGGCCTCGTGCCTCATGCCCAGGCACAGGCTGGGGAACAACTGGCCGGAAAGCAGCTTTATAGAAAAGGACGTGGAGGACCAGGAGGACAAGTTGAACACAAGCCAGCGACGTGCCCTTGCAACAAACTGGGTCTGCAGCATCCTGGGTTGTGTTAGAGGGGTCCTGGTGAGCAGATCACAAGGGAGGTGCCAGTGATGGCATCTGGCTCCTTGGCATGCTACACTGACATTTGTGTTGGCTTCTTTGCCATTGTCTCTGGGTTTATTAATGGGTTAAGTTGATTATAGGATGTGGTCTGATCCTGGATACCACATTTCTTTTAACTCACCTTTGATTTTATTCAATTTCTGTAAGAATAAATCTGCTCTTCATCCTCCTGAAATCTCTGTACTTTAGCTGACACATGTAATGATGTGATTTAGGACAGTCCTGTTGTGCTAATGGATAATTTGGATAAGGCAAGCTACTTCTCTGTACATTTTACAATTAAAAAAACGATGTCTGCCAAAACTTATTAACACAAATAATTTATTCAAGGACACTGTTTTCTTTTCTGATCTTAAAAAAAGAACTAAAACTCTTATAATGAGAAAAGCAAGCATTTTCAAAATTTTATTACATTTCATTATACTCCCTTGTCTTGCATTCAAAAAAATGTTAGTATCCTTCTCTAGATATTGCAGAAAATGCTGATGGAACACTTATACTTTAAAGTAACAATTCAATAAACTGCTCTAACACATCACAAAAGGTAACTCCAATGGGTTTATCTCACAACAACATGGTTTCTAGTTCAGAAATATCAGTTTATATGACAGTAATTACTAAAACAGACGGGCAAGGAGCCAAAAAGCAGCATCACATTGACAATGGGCTGAATGCAACTGGGAGCTATGGAGCAGAAAGGAGCTATGCCAGATTGTGTGGCAGCTGAGAATCTTATTGGTGACCATTTGCTGTGTAATCTCAGACACATCTAAAAAATTATGCATTCCCCATTGATTTCATGCTAAAATGGCAAAGGAAAAAAAACCCTCTGTCTGAACTTGAACACAGTATGTGCTGACAAGTTCTTTCCTTTGAATACTTAGGATTTTCGATCTTGTACTTCCTTGCTCCTTTCTACCACTCATAAGACTGGCTTCACATTTTAGATTAGTATTATCAGATGTTACATTAGGGGCAGTCAAAACAACAACAGAGGTCTGCAGAGCAAACTGTCCGTTAGATTCAAAATATTCCTAAAACTTAGCCAGAAAGAACCCCAACCAAAACAAACCAAATCTAACCCCAAACCACCACATATTATTTCTTCCCTTCAATAAATCCATTTTAAAATACTGATAAACACCACTTTGCTAAAATAAAAAAGAAATAAAAATCTAGACTCAAACAACATATGATCTCTAAAATTACTATGAAAATGCAAAGACAACCCAGGAGTCTTAAACTTCATCATGTTCTCATCTGAGAGATGTTGGGGGTTTTTTTCCCTTCCAAAAAATAGTTCACACAAAACTTTCATTTAAATCTTTGTGCTCACTAGTCAACAACTGTACATTTCAAGAAAAGTATTTTTCTAATTATTATTGGAATTGGCCGTCATTACACAGAAAGCTAACTATCTAGCTGAGTTCATCAAGATCAATATTCATATGAATTGTTCTCTTACTGTAATTAATAGCTTTCAATTGTTAAAACCAGTACAGTCACAATAAAGCATTAACTTCAGTCCAATCTGATATCTAATGTTATTTAGATTATGAACAACTTTTAATAAAGAAATCCTTTGGATATAAAAGGATTGGCATTTCCTTCTGAGTCTCTCAACAGGATATTCAGGCGGGTAGCCTTGCAATTAATCTTAGCAGTTCATTCATTTTCCAAACATACTTGCCTATTGACTCCTAGAGAAAAGTGCTCATTCACTCACTTGGTTACATTAATTATACATAGCAGATAAAGCCAAGGAAATCTGCAAGACACCAAAGACTCCATTAGTTTTCTGTGTAAATTCCAAATTTGTTTCATGTAAACAGAACGAGGTATATTATTGACACAGGCAGGTTCCTGTCCAAACAGTCCTCTGATGATGCGTGTGAGTTAGGCTGATACCGCATCACCTTTGCAACTGTTACAGCAATCCTTACTGACCTCACCAAGAGATTTCCGATGGTTTATCTGCCTTTCAGAATTTAAGAGGCAAGGAAGAGGCTCTGCAACACCAAACTTCCATCAGACTTCTCCAGCTTAAGCATTTATGCCTGATATTTATACATGCTAAACTGGATTTGGTTCCCTTGGATTAACACTAGACATAAGTGAAGAAGGTATGAAAAGGTTAGTGGCTGGACAAACAAAAACTCAGACGGGGGGAAGGATGAGGCAAAGTAAGAAGAGCAAGTTAATTACGGTGTAAAATAATTTTGATTTACCTGGGCTTCTTTACATTGACCTCTGCAAATATTTTCTCTTGATTTTCTCCTTCACAACACCTAGAAAGTAGCCCAGAGATGAACTCAATAATTATTGTGTACACCTCACTTTTGTTCCAGTTCCAACAAAATTTGATACCTCTCCGGAGTCCAGAATTTTCCTGAAGAAAGTGACCTAAAATTCTCTAAACTTAGCAAGCATGCATGATATATTATAGACTTTGCCCAAGTTAAAAAAAGTCTCTTCGACACATGCCAATATATGCCATGCACGAGGCGCAGTATTTATCTTGCATAAATGGAAAGCAAACTTCTTCTTAAAGGTAGGACAACATGGATATGAGGGAAACAGCTGTACGTGTGAACAGAAAAATCCTATTCCTACTTGAACCACAGCATACAGATAAATATTCCAATTTTTGTGTGCATGTGAACTTGGTACGATTTTACATAACATATATTTTGTGAATTAAAACTTATGTCAAATTAACGTTACTTTGAACATGGATTTAAGGAGTAATTTGCATATGTATGTTATAAACACACACATATGTATGTACGCATTCCTGGAAAAAACCCTTACATCAACCAATAGCTTTCTGGAAAGGTAAGCAGTGAAGATCATGGTTTGCTGTCTTTAGTAATTTAGAAGAAATTAAAATAAAATACTATTAAAATGCAAGAATTAATCTTCAGCTGGCAACATTAAGGTCATCAATACTGTGAATTATCCATTAGCTTAAAAAGGAAAAAAAATACACATATGCTAAGAAATATATATATATATGTGTGTGTGTATATATATATATATATATATAATTCTATAAATCCACAATTAAGTCTGGTTAAGTTTAGGGGAAAAGGAAGTTTTATTCAATCTGTATTTTGTCTAATACTACCACTCCAGTCAACAGAAGTCATTAAAAGGAAAAGGACACTGAATACTTCCAGCAAGTGCAAACTGAAAGTGGCAAAACACAGCTTTTGAACCTCTAGCTCTTGAAGAAGCTAGGTGCACCCAGTGTAGGATGGGAGACATCCATCCTATTGCAAGATGACATTCTTACCAGAAGAAAAATTTGTGCTCAATAATTTATCATTGATGACAGTATTTCATTCAGTATTGAGGACCTGATCATTTTGAAGCAAAAGAAACTGACAAAATGTCTCTCTCGTGAAATTACTCCAGTCTCCAACACCTCTTGAAAACAATCAGTGTGTATAAAAGTAGATGGTACTATTGTGTTAGACCAACTTTTCCTTACATCAGGTGACCTGCCCACCAGTATAAGTGCAACAAACTCACTGTAGCCGCTAGCAGGTGAGCTCATAATATTGCCCTTCTCTGTCATCAGCTGTTTTGGGGCCTGGTGCGTGACAGTCATGTTCTGTGTTAAATTATGTGCTTGAAATAGACAATTCTCTCTTAAAATACCTTGCTTTGTCCTAAGAAGAAAGATGAGGGGAAAGGCCACCAGTGCATACACGCTCTTACAACTGAAACCCCCAAGGAAGCTCCTTCCCTTGTGGGGAAGCGGCACGGGGCTGCTGATGCTGCCCCCCCACTGAGGAGCTGGCGAGGCAATGCTGACCTTTGCAAGTTGCGCATTATTTCATGAAATGAAAGAATTTCTTTGGTGACGGCTTAGAAGATCTCTATTCAATTTCTTTCTCAAAGAACATTTTAACTTTGGACCATCAACCTTGACGGTGGTTCCTTAATGTTTGAAAACAATAAATGCAAAACCGCCAAAAGCTGTGCGTTACGCAGGTCCTGTGGTCACCATTAAATATTAAATGTGCACAAAGTGGCGAGAGAGAGCTGCACCATGAAGTACAACAGGCTTGAAAATTCCAATTTAAGTGAACCAAAGATTGAGTGAGCTCTTACTGATCCTGTGTGTTATGGAAAGAATTTATAACAGAGAACACTTCTGTTAAGAAACTGAAAAGTAACATAATATAAAACCCACAGTCACTGAATATACAGAGAACCACAGCTTCTTTACTTGAACTATACTTTAGTGGGACTTACTCCATGAGAACATATAAGTAAGAAAGAGCCATTTTGAAAAACATTTCATAGCAAACATGTTAATATCACTTATTATAAACGTATCTGGTCAATAGTCACTATAAGCCACCGGTTCATGCTTAAGAATTTCCTTGCAAATAGCAAAATTCCTTAATGGAAACAGATGCAAAGCAAGAGCAGTCTGAACCCAACCATAGGCAGTTGTCACTGCCAAAAATAAAGGTAAGCCAAAGGTGCTGCCAGAACTGTTCTGTTACGGTGGTGTTGGGGGTCAAAAAGGCAAAAATAACAGAGAACCTGCAAGGGGAGGAGACAGGGAAATGCCAAAGAGAAAAGTCCATTTTAGGAATTTTATCCCAGGAAAAAGGTAAAAAGAAGGTTGTGGGCTGCGGGGTGCCCATAAGGAGCTCCTATCTGAAACAAAGAAATCAGCCTTTGATAATTTTCTATTCCTCTTGTTTTCATCAAAATACAACTTTGTATCTTTATTGTTAATACACAGAAGAGAGTCAAAGAAGCAAATTTCTGTTTTCAATTTACCTCCTAACATAAGAAAAACACAATACCTTGAGAAATTGCATGACCATTCAAGATAAAGAGAAAATCAGGAAGATTATAAACAATAAACAGATTTCTTTTTTTATTCATCTGAGATGAAGCAGTAATTTAGAGAAGGCAAAGCAAAAGGTATGCCACCTTATAAAAAGACAGTAATTCTTCTTTCAGAAGGAGGAATGTTTTACATACCTAGCTTTTTAAAGGGAATTATAACTTCTCTGAGGTATGAAGAAAATGTATTTGATTTATAGGCATTTGGTGCAGTTCAAGGCATTCTATGACAGCAAGATCTACTTGTGGCACCGCATAAGGCATCTATCTTTCTTGATTTCCATTCTCAATACCTATCTATATTGTAGACTTCTATAATCTCCCCATTTTTTTCTCCTTTATGTTCTGCTATCCCTCTCTCTTCTCCTTGCTCTATTGACGTTTTCCAATTCTGAAATTTTTTCATTGCCACATTTGTCTCTTCTTGTCATTAGACTCGGTTAGGTACATCAATGGAACCTATACCCTACAATCCTACAATCCCACTGACAACTGTGAATCAAGCAAGCATTTCCTCTAAATATATCACCATTTGTAAACGTTTCTGTATTGAACTAAGATGAAAATATCACATGACAATAGCTATGTATTTTTCCCTGCTTCAGAACAACAAAATGCACCACTAGACTCTTTAGTGCCTAGCTCCAATTGCACTGTGAAGCATAACCTTATCTAAGATGCAAGCAAGTTATTTAATATCATAATACACAACAAAACTACAAGAAATACCTTTATCAGCAACTTCACCTTTGGATTCTGGTGCTTACAAATGAAGGAATAACAGACAGCTCAACTATCTTCTGTACCCACAGAGCTGCCAAAGGTATACTTCTAGAAATATATGTAAGCAATTTTTGAAAAGGTTTAGAACATCATTTAATGCATTAATATCATATAAGTAGTTAAGAACATGCAGCAAACGCAGCAATCCTGTGGAATACAGAGCTTTGTAAGGCCAATGTATGTCTTCTAAGATGGCTGAAAAGAGCAGAAGGAAGAAATTAAAGAGATTGGTGTGAAAGAACAAAATTAAAGAAATAGTGTCTGTTTGTATCATTCACCTTTTCTTCACAAACATAATTATGACACGCTAAACAATGTGAAAGTCGAAACTAAAGCAAATCATCACGAAAATAACCACTAAAAAAAAGATTTTGACGGTTTTATTTTGGTTTTGGTTGGTTGGTTGTTTTTAATTTAAAACAGTCATTTGGCTTTGTCTTTTTTAAATCTGAGGTCCTCTTGATCTGCTCTCTCCTATTCCATTTCTATGAACTTGGATTAATGGCATAGTACTGATTAAGTTTACTGACTCTTAGTAATGACATTAATAGACGACATTTTATTTAAAAAAATATAATAATTTGTCTTGCTAACTGCAACCTGTAAAATCATACATGTTTTTTATTAAAAGATGAGGAAATACTATGCTACTGAAAGCCATCGCTATTCTGGTTTTGCCCCAAAGCCACCATCACACCAAAAAAACCACAAACAGGGCAAATACTGGCATGTAACCCTTATAAGAAGGCAATAACCTAAATGGAATATCCAGTGTTTAATATATAAAAGAGTTATTAAAATATTAAAATGTAATTAAATTCAAATATTTAAATGTACTTGACTGGGTAATATAACACAGTTCACAAATGTAATGTATGCAAATAGCTGGGGTTTTATTTATTTATAAATAAATATGTTAACGTATACCAATGTCATCTAAAAATAGATCAATACAACATAAGATAATCTTGGTATGATAATTTTATCAGTAGCTCAACACAACTTTAAAATCATAGTAATAATAAAAGGTACTAGAAATAATCTATATATTGTTCACCTGTAAACAAGTGTACTTAAATAAAGCACATTATCTTTTCATCCATTCCATTAAATACAATCTCCGTTCATCTCTAAATAAAAATATTTATGCACTTATCTGAACAATAGGATAAAATGTTTACATTTCTGTTTATTTTATGTATTTGAAATGGGTTTATGCAAAAAGTAAAATTAAGGATTTTAGAATGAGTAATGCTGCAGTACTTTAGAGCACATGCAATATGATCACTACATTAGGCTGACCTCAGTGGAATAAAGTCTATCAACAAACAAGTGTTTTACTGAATCGCATTTCATTTAATAATACCTGTAAATGTGACTCCAGTAAAGCTCCAATATCTTGCACGCAACCAGAAATGCAAAGAGACATTTTCAAGAGCCAGGGCAAATGCTATGGATGACTTTCCCTGGCTTTCACCAGGCACTGCCATTAGAGTGCTTTAGCTTCCATTAAGTTGTCAGTTCCTGGTGCTGCCAGCTTTTCAAGGGGGACAATTCGTTCTGACAGAACCATGGCCTGTCACATACACTAACAGTTCAGTAGAAATGAACAGGAAAACCCTCAAAGCTGATGGATTTATTAGTGATTGGAGCTGGCATCTATATTGCTTATATGTACAAATCTAGGTAATTAATAAGCTCTAACCTGTCCACCCTAAGTACCTCCTATTTTTTCGCAGAAAGTTAATTCGTGGCATACAAATGTAAAACACCCACAGACATTCTTTCATTGGATTTTGAATTTTACAATTTGTTAATTACCCCTGATTGATTATGACAGCTTTGTACCAACAACATGTAGTTCATACACATTTTTAATACATCAGGATTGCCATATTGCCTAAGAGAAAAGGTTCATCTAGTCCAGAACTGCAGCAGCAAACAGTCAGGGCACAGACATAAGAAATGCCATGTGGAGCCCAGCACTTGTCCTCAAAATACAACCCTGCAGCCAGCGGCTCCTGAGCTAGGGCCTCTGCATGCACAGGTATACATACACACCTGCCTATACACCTGTATATACCAGCCACCACTTCATCCATCCTGTTTGAACCCAAATATATTTTAAGTTCTGCAAACAGGGTCCATGTGAAAAAAGTACTTTGGTTTGCTAACACTGAACTTGCTGACTGACAATATCACTAATTCCTGTACTATGAAACCATTCCACCTTCTCCAAAGCACTGCTGATTGTATATTCTCACTTAGCTGTCATTATTCCAAGCCCAAGAATCCTAAGTTATTCAAGCTTTCATCCAATAGAAGCTATTTTATACTTCCTGCCACCTTCTGTCTCACCACCTTCTCTGTTTCTACCCACTGGACACAGAGGTGGCCAGAAATACACTTGCTGTATAGGCACGAACACATGAAGGATTTTAACATTAAAGATCTCCGCATCATTCCAGTTTTCTATCACAGAAATGACGATCATCACTCTAACATGCTCGTTATACTTTCAGTTTTAGTGACAATGCTTAACGCGCTATTAATTATATTTTATTCTTGGCCAGTTTCAACAAAGGAACTTCATACAACCTGAAGCCAAACAAATTCATTAACTTAAGTAATATTCTGTATTTTTACAAAAATGAGAAAATGAGGCATTAAAGACAGCAAATGGTTTTCTGAAGCAGAGGTTAATTATAGAAGATACAATTATACATCCAATCCTCCCAAAAATAAGCCAATATTTTCCTTTTATAAATCCTTATGAAGGCTTTTGTCCTTTCTACCTCTCTCCTACTCCATCCATGCTTAAGTCCCCTGCTGGAACTCAGTGGCTGTCACTGTGGTTTATAGACCTTCTCGATGTTATTCTGTTGGGCTGCAGAAGGCAGCAGTGGGGCTATGGAAAGAGTGGCAGAAAGAGAGTACATGATGTCAAAAGAGAGGAATCAGACTATCCAGACACCTGGGAGAGAAGAGACACTGGAACACTAGTGGTATCAAGAGCCAGCATGGAGACAGTCCCAGCCAGCTGGCTGAGAAGAGAGGATGACAGCCATCAGATGAACTGGGAACAGCCAGGAAGCCTTGAACACCACCACAGCTGAGACTTGGCCCATCACTAAGGACAGAATAGAGGCCATTAATCCTTCTGAAGGACATAAGCAGGACAGTTGTTAAAGGGGAGAAAAAATAAAGTAACTGAAACTTTGAGGGCAGAGGAGGAAAAGACATTTTACTAATTCATGGGAGGTTAAGGTAAAATCTAGGTTACAAGAAGATTAAACAATAGAAAGATATGTAAGGAGAGTGCACAAGAATTACTAGAGATAGGTATGTGAGAAGCTAAAGACAAAAACAAAATAAGAGATGCTGAGTTGAAGTAGTAAAAGGATGAAAAATAGTAACAAACCCCCTAAATGTTGATTATAAGTTAGAAGTAAGTTTGACTACTTAATGAGGAAATTAAATATACAATAGAAATTACTGAAAGAAAAAGAATATACAGAAATCATCTTCCCTGCTAGACAAGTGAAGACAGTAGAAATCCAGTTTTCCAGCAGCTGAAGACTTAAGATTTAGTGACAAATCTTCATGGGAGGTGAATAATATTTTTTCATTACTATCCTTATTTTCTAATCAAATGTGTTTTGGAAGTTAAACATTATTATTGAGTCTAACAATACTCTGACATTTACTATGTCCCTTAACCTTCCTTTTGGAAATAGAAGCAAACTTAACTAAGTTAATTAACTGCTCAGCAATACATGTTTCTTAACATATAATAGAAGGAACACAATCAAAATAAATTGTCTCCAGTTCTGTTTGCGCATTGATATTCTTAGTTGCACAGTTATTGGATGAATCTGGTATCACCTGTAATGTACCAAGTGAAGGGACATCTAATTCTCTGTTGCTGAGATTACTCTAACAGCAGACATGACCACTTAGAAGGTCAACTGTTTAGCAATTCTAGCATAACTTCTATTGGCTTCTCATTATTACTTTTAGCTTTAACATGTTTTGTTTCCCTAATTAAAATTTTCACATATTTTAAGATTTGTTTAAGATGCCAAGGCGCAGATGCTCATACATTACCAGTCTTAGTGATTTGCTTCTATACAACATGAAGTGATAAGATCTATCTGACCTAACACAATACTTGGGCTAAAATAAAACTGTACACACTGATCATTGTCAAAACTCAAATTATTTAGAATGAACAGAAAGTGAAGGAGATGTTTTAATTGCTTAAAAAAGACAGATTAAGTTAGCTGGTGCCACTGAAAAATCAAAATGACATTTTTCTTATTACCTATACAGTCTGACCTGTTATTAACTAAATTTTGCGGGCTCTGAATCAGACCTTCTAATGCCCATAAATTTTTTCACCAATAGACAGCCATTGCAGGTTTGCATTTTTGTATGTTTAGCAAAGTCAATCTTACTAATAAGGTTTTTAGGACAATTCTGTTTAATGAAAGTATTTTTTGAAAAGATTTTTAACCTGAACTGCTCTGAATTTTCTACACATATGTCTCGAGATAAATAGAATGCCTCACATAAATCACAGAGACATTTCACCTGTTTACTTCCCTGTTATTATTAATATTAGGACTTCTGGGACCCTTGGAAAAAATCAAGGCTGAGTGGTGTCTTATGTTGCCAGATGGTTGGGCTATTGAAAACTAGCATCAGGGAACAATTAGTCAAGTTTTCAAATACTAAGTACAGAAATATTCAGTTGAAAAAATGAATTCTGACAAACTTGTTGGTCAAGTAGCAAGCAGCAAACAGTTTCTTTTTTGTTTGTTTTAAAGTGCTTGTGATATTCTTTAACATGCCTAATAGCTGCATTGAAAAGAAAATTTATTTATTAACAAGCACTCTTTCCATCCTTTGACAGGCTCCCCACACCCACCCCCCCCAAAAACCCAACTTTCAACTAAGCTCATCAATTACTCTTAACACTCTAAATAGTTGGCAATGTTTACACAACATCCTTTCAGAGTTATTCAGCTCGATCTTGCAGCTCATTAAAAGGATCTCTATTTATTTGCTGTGTGTTACAGTTCTTAACTTTGGCACAACACGCAAAAAGGAAGCCAATTTTACTTTTCCCTGTGGTGTTAATTGGTGGAGCATGCTGCCTGCCTCTTCATTAATTATGTCAATGTGTATGAAACTTTCATTTTCATGGCAATGTATTAACAAAGCCCTGCAACATGGCTGACAAAAAGCCAACAAGCTCTAGTTTATAAAAAGTGGATAATGAAGGCTAGCAGTGGTCAGAATATACTATTTATTTCAAAAAGCTGTTTTTTTCCTCCTTTTCAGATATCATCTGAAGCAAGCACTTACTGAAATAAACAAGATGAGCTTTGCTGTTGAAAGTAAATAAATCTCCATATAACACACAGATAATGGATCTGGAAACACTGTAACTTCACTGATAGAATGAATGAGAGAAGGACCTCTAGGCCCGCTGACACGGTTTTGCTCTTAAACCCATTTTCAGACAATTTACTGATCTCATTCTAACAAGTGTATAGAAATCGCTCACTGCCTGATAGCTCACTAAACACTGTTTTTTTGTCTAAAGAAAAAACCACCACTGCCACAACAAAACCTGACACTGTCCACACAAAAGTCTTCTGGACGTCATCAGCCTGTTTCTGTGTGCTAACTACAAAGGTTGGTGAAAGAGTGACACCTAGCTTTTCTTCCTCCTTTATTTCTTTCCTCAAATAAAAAAAAAAAAAAAAAAAAAAAGAAGCAGCGTCTGTCGGATCTCAATGATTTTGGATAGAGCACACAGAATTTAAGTACACTGAGGACACTGCCTGGAGATGGAGAATAAAGTAACAAATAAGGTATATGAGAACCCACTTCAGCCTGGAAATTCTGAAATGCTAAGCATAATTCCCTATTTTAAGAGATTCAAAGCATTACAAACTAGAAATGAAACACCTGAAGAAGTTCCCATCTTACAGTCTTGGAATTACATCTTACAGTCTTGAAAATCACAACTAGAGAAGCTTCTGAATTGCCACTGAGACTGTAAATACTACAGACAACAGTCACAGATGCAGGTGCTTAGACCTCTTCTGGTCAGATTAAAAAAAAAAAAAAATCACATTGATAATACCTGTATTTCAAGGATTTAAATAAAGAACAAACCAACCAACCCAAAACACCCCACTGCCCCCAGAGCTGAATTTACATTCCTAGCTATGATCTAGCCCCTTTCCTTCTATACTTCTTGCACTATAAATTATTTGGGTTAACCATAAAGTAGTCCTTTGCAGTGAGACTGAGTAATAAAAAGAGAAAAATGTATTGAAAACCATTCCCTACAGTAGGCTTAAACCCTAAAGCAACAACAACAGAATATCTGTACGTTGGGCGCATTCATCCTTCAAATTATTCTAGTCAGGGCAATCACGAGGATGGGATGAGAGAGACACTCACTCTAGGGGAGCACACACCTTATGGTGAATTCACAGAACTGGAACAAATATGTCTATTCCCTGTCAAATGCTCTTGCCACAAATGAGGACGGCTAACTGCCTGTCAGGAGATCTACCAGCCAGCCAGGCAGGTGCTGGAGAACTGTGGGTGCCAAATTGTCTTGCCAGTTTAACTCTG
Source organism: Falco naumanni (assembly GCF_017639655.2). Lineage (NCBI taxonomy): Eukaryota > Metazoa > Chordata > Aves > Falconiformes > Falconidae > Falco > Falco naumanni. The sequence goes on from NC_054057.1 coordinate 72,661,513, forward strand.
AATCCAGATACCCTGTGAAGCCTTAGAACATCTCTCTTGCCACTTTTGTTTCTACTTTCCTCCCCTACTTCCCCAGTACCTATGATATTAATATATTATTTCTCTTAGGCTATAAGTTTGTTAGTACATGGGCTGCATCTTCCCGTGCATCTGCATGGGCCAGCAGGTGGACCAACAGGACACTACCAAAGCACAACATATTAATGCTTTTAGTAATTAAATTTCCTGATGTACCTCCTTCCATACTCAAGTCTCTGCAGAAATACTATGAACATGAAACAAAAAACATTTTCTTGTATGAATGAAATACTGTAGCCTAGCAGAACTAACAGATGAGGTCTTCTTGCAGTTATGCTTGTCTTCTTGTAGTTATGCTTTCTTATTCTCCTTTTTCTCATTCTTTACACATTTGACCTCTCTGTCTTTCCTTCTAGTGACAGCACTCTTCTAGCAGCACTAATGTCCTGCTGTCAGCCTTCTCCTGGCTCAGTTTCTCTTAATCTTTTGCTCCCCTTTCTCCTCTTCCATCAAGTTTTAACTGATTTCTCCCATGCACATGAAGTCTCTTGAACTCAAACCCATTCCTGGCTTCAATTCTTCAAGTCAGTTCTCCCAGGATCCTCCTTCTCTTCTGACTTGGTCTCTAGACACCATTCTTAAGACTCCTGCCCACTGCTACAGATCTGCTTATATCCCTCCCATTACGTGACATGCTTCACTGCTGGGCACATCTATGGCCTCTGTTCCCGACAACCTTGCCTCTAGGCATTTCTTCTTCCTTCCTGCCTGGTTCTTTAGTCCTTCTCCTTTGTAAGTTCCAAAGTCGTTTATAAACACTGTGTTTCTTTGCTCTTACTGCCATAAAATGTACACTGAACATTTATGTTTATTCAACTCTTATCACTTCTTGCTTCCAGCCAGTTTGAAAAAGCTATGACAACGATGCATCATGAAACACTGTCTACATTATTATCCCTTATCTTCATTAGGAAATAGTTTTGCAAAGACACACAGAAATTAAACATGGAATATAAAAACAGAACTGAACAGCAAAACATCTACTGTTCTATAAATGAAACAAGTCTTAGGAATAAAATACTGTGGAAAAATCTGTACCCTAACAGCACTTCTTACACAAAACTGTGGTAGCTGGGTGCAGCAATATCATTTTAGGAACAAGAATTGAAAATAGGTCTTAAAATGAGGCATTTACTCTTATTTTTCCCTAGAAGAAGCTGACACGTCAAGAGTGTATCGTACAGTAGAAGCTATTCCCCTTGAATTTCCTGTGCAGTTCTTATTTGTTACTTCTGTATAAAATATTGACTTCATATTAAGAAACGGGGTAGTACAATGTCTTGGAAATTTGACTATATTGATATTACTTAGAAGCTGTAAAAAATACTACACAGAAGTTTTAGTAAACTTGCATACCTAATGGAAAGCAAGTGTGAAGGAGAGAAGGGAAACTCTTTAAAAAATAGATTTATGGTCATTTGAGTCAGAATTCATCAAAACTGAAAGCTTATATACCAAAGGTAGCTGATAGATATTTTTTTTCTCTTCCATATGGATAATTTTTTCTCTGTCACACAGATAAAATATTCTTTGTCAGCAGCTACACTTCCCTGTCAGATTTTATACTTCAGTGAAGAATGTTTTATGTTCAGCAGCTGGCACATAAGTATCCTCATGCATTTACTGCATTTCTACACTTTTCAATTCTGCAGGGTTAGACTTTGTTTCCTTATGTTCTATCCCAACTGAAACCAAATAAAAACATCATTTCAAAAAAAAAAAAAAAAAAAAAAAAAAAAAAGAAACTCAATACAGCTTACCTATTCTCACATACCATCAGCTTAAACAATTTTTTTTCAATGACAATTACACTGAACATCCATAATTGGGTACTCCAGAGCTTATAACACCAAAACAAACCTTTGCTTTTGCATGTAATAAAAATATGTTTCTGAGTCAACTCTTGTTCAAAATAGAGCATATGCTTTGGGAAAAAAAAAACCAACCCACCAGAATTCTCAGAAAGGCAGAAGTAACTTTCTCGAAAGTTGCATCAATGCTTCATTTCTCTCAGTGCCAAAACATTGCAACCTTCATTTGTCTAGTTTTGATGTCTTGGCATTGGCTGTTGTTATACTTGGGTTAATTCAGCTGAAGAAACCTCTGTTCTCAGTTACATTCCTTGGTAAATACATATCAACCAGGAACAAATCATGACTTATTAACTTTGGTCAAGCCAGTTTAATAGCTTTCTTTTCTTTAAATCATATGATGTCTCTAAATCTTTCACTGTCAAGTACATTTCCTAACCTACGCATCATTTTCATGGAGTTTCTCTAATGCTGCAATTTATAAACATTCCTCTTGAACTTTCATGTATGACAACTGGACACACCACCTGACAGAGGACAAGCAGAATAAATAAGCTGAATTAAACAACTGTATCTAAGTTGGTTGCTTATGCATCCGAGAACTGTGTGATTCCTTCTGGACCTCGTGACATGGAATCCATATTCCAAGGCTCTATTGAGATGGTAGAAGTTCCCACTGAAGGGCTACATTCTTTTTTGCTACATATATGAGTTTAAATTATAGTTTTAAAAACAAATTATTTGCTTGCAACCAGTTTATGAAGTGATCAGTTTGTTATGACTCAGTCAGTTCTCCAATATTTCCCCTTCTCTGCTCTCTTTATCACCTACAAACTTCGGTCTGGGATGGTGTATGTGTATCTTGGCCAGTGACTGAAAGAAGTGGCACATGGCTAACCCAGCTCCAGGGCTCAACGCAGGACTGCAGGCAGGAGGCACACAGACACCCACACTTCTCAATCCTAGAACACAGTCAAAGTTACTGTTAGCTGTGGTGCTGTACAGACTGGGAAGGATTCAAAGCGAGTTCGTATTCATCATGTTAGCAGGCAGCGGGCTGGAATCAAAGTTAGCACCATGGCCACAGATCGAGCCAGTCACCACAGCTGAGCGAAAGCAAAGCCCCAGTACTACACATGCACTCATTCAGATTAACGTCATTCACACACCACATGCCTAAGCAATTTTCCTTCCTGCAGGAAACAAACCTAAGACAGTTTAAACAGCTGTATATATTCTGTTCAACATAGGTGAAAGAAAAACGCTACGTGAACATCAGCACTATGAAAGGAACAGCACTTCTCATGCATTTGAATTACTGTGCTAAGATTACACACTGTAATTTGGACAGATCACCTCTCTCTTCTTACATCCACTTCTGTTTTCTTTCCAAATGATGTCTTCAATGGCACATAACTGGGATGCATCTGGCACTGCCTGGTTAGCCCCCACAGGTCTAAAAGCCTAGAGCAACACCCTGTATTTGGGCATATGTGCACTAAGTTGTGCCTATTTGTACCGTGCCATATCCCCTCCTCAACTATGATCATAAAATTTTATTTCCAACTTGGAGGGAAAGAGAACAAAGTGCTGTGGATTTGGGGAATGAGCCAACAGGAAATGCTAAATGAATAAAGACCAGCTGCAAGTGTGCCCCAGGGACCGAACAGTTCGTGCCTACCACACACTGCTTCCAAGCCGGGATTCCGATTCTGGTTCCAAGAACTTGTATGTCTTCTTGCTTCAATTACTATTAATAAATTAATATAAAGTTTTAAATAACCAGACCTCTAAATAAGCTTTTTACCTTTTCTAAATTGAAAGAAGCATACATAACAAAGCAAATAATTGCTACTATATTTGAAAAGAGATTGCTTCAAGTTATTTTTATTTATTAAAAAATGTGTTAGTAATAGACAAAATAAAACAAGGTTATCAAGTACAAGGAGAACACTTTCTCAAAGCTCTTAAAAATCATCAGTGTCCTCAGTGTGCATGAGCCAAGTAAGCAAGGAATAGAGAAATACAGCTGACCTAGACAGACCCTCTGGTTGCCTCACTCCCTTCTCAAAGCCTTTCTCTGCCCCAGCTTCCAGCATGAGCTGTACCTGCAACTTCTGACTACATTGTTTCTGCAAACTTTTATTACTAGAGATCCTAAGCAACTCTGTCCAGTTTTCAACTGCTCTTCATAGAACCACTGAAGGCTCAGGGCTGGAAGGGACCTCTGGAGATCTAGTCCAACCCCCCGCTGAAGCAGGGTCGCCTAGAGCAGGTTGCAGTCATGTCCAGGCAGATTTCTGATTTACTAGAAGCTAAAATTACTGTACTGCAAATTACCTACGCATTCATTATGCATTATATTTTCACAGCTGAATATTTTTAAGTGTAGACCTTTTAATTTGCCCTTCCTAAGCCACGTTCTGTTCTGCCTCCAACTCATCAAGGTCACTTTTAATTCTAAAGGTATGCTTGCAGGTCCTTTCAGATTGACATTCTCAGGGAATTTTTAAAATATATTTTGTTTTCCATCATTCATGTCAATAATGAAAACACTGAGTATTTGTCCTAAAACAGCATTTTGTAAAATTGTTCCCAAAACATTCATCCACTTTGACAGAAAGCTATTTACAGCTATTCTTAAAGTATCGTGTTTTGTTGGGTTTGGATTTGGTTTTTTAGCTGTTTTATATCCACATGCAATAGAGTTACCTAAGGTGTACTTCTGAAGAAGTAACACCACGCTTGCTTACTGGAACTTGCAAGGCAGAATTTTGCTACTGAAACACCTCTACACTGTCTTTTAAAGGCAGATCTAAGCTCACTGTGCCCAGCTCCAAGACAGATCCAAAACAGAAGCAGACAAGCACGGTGCTGTTTGGTCTAGTAAGTCCTCTAGTCAGAATGGAGAGAAGGAACTGCAAACAAGTTATACATATCATTCACAGTATACTTCAAAATTAGATTTGGGGGATGGGGGTGCAGGGCTGTGCCCACCCCATGGAGCTCTCTGTTAACCCAGAATGGTTGCTTAATGCTTTTCTCAATAAAGAGATAGTAATGAGCTAACTGCGCTAGCCCTACTTAGCTGTCAATAGTAGGTATGTCTGGCCAAGTACATCCCAAGGTACAGATTTACAAAAGATAATAAATCAACTGGAATGCATATCTCAAGTTAAAAAAAAAATAAATGAGGGGGAGGGGGAACTTTACCATCACTGAGTCAGGTGAAAGCAAGGCCTGTGGTTTGACAGAATGCCATCTACATCTCCAAAGAACCTGAAGTAATCTTTTATTTAACAGTAGATGCATCAAAACTATATCCTGAGTAACTAGAGACTGATTCTATGAAGAAAAATCGAATTCACAAGGGACTCCAAGAGCACGCATAGGCAACCTGCTATGGTGCAGCAGGCATATGGGCACTGAGATGGAGCAACGTAGGATGCCGGGAAGGTAAGAGAACAAAAACTATAGAATGAGGCAATAAGTATTTAAACACATCCAAATATAAGGAGGTTTTCATGCCACCACAGCAGTTGGCTGGCCAGGATGAGGATTGGCTTTCACAGAGGACAAGCAAATGATTTTGTATTCAGATAGCAATCAGGCAAGATTACACATAATCATATCAGAAAAGAATAAAATTTCAGGATTTTTTTGCTCTAAGGAACAGCTTTTATACATTGGATCTGTAGATTAATGTTTCTGATACTTTTTCTTTTCCTTCCCCACAGAGATCCTTAATTGTCACAGTAAAAACTGATTCTTGCATTTTCAGCTGTTACGTACAGTGCTTTGGGCTAAATCAAAAGTTGTATTCCTTGTGGGTTTTCAAGACACTAAAAAGTAAAATGTCTAAAAAGCAGTTGAACATACCTTGTTGATATATTTTCACATGCTGCATATGGAAATGTAATGTTCTATTATTATTCTGTTCTTTGTATTCTCTCTAACTTCACATAATGTTTCACAGCTGCTCTAGAGGATGATATAGTTAAAAATAGCATGTTCTCCCCACTTTGGGCAAAATTCCAATCCATAGTGAGTCTGTGGCTCACTTTGATACAATTAGAATGGCTTTCTAAAACTCAGGGTACTTCTTCATAAATGACATTTTTTTAAATGCAGAAACAAAAATAAATACATCCAATCTTAATGCTTCATTGCAAATATTAACTCTTATTGCTCAGTAAAACATGCATTGCAGTGTCCTTTTGAAATAAAGTTGATGAAGAAGAACAGTTGCCCAAGTTGGAAAAGCTAGTCATTGTTACAAAGTTCCAAATTCAGATTGTTAATAGTAAAACAAAAAAAAAAAAACCCAACCAGTCATTACTATACACAAATCATAGCTTAGAGACAAACTGTAATTCCCTACATTTATAAAAAATGTTATCATTTTCTTTTTCTCATGTTTTATATTTGTTTCCTGAGGATCCTCCATCTTGCTCCAAGGAAGGTGACGTTCTGTAATTTCTTAGGGTTTTGCAACTCTTAGATCTATGAGGTGGCAGCAGGGCAACCCCTTGTGTCTTACCCTTGTGGAGAGAAAGAGTATGGAAAAAGCAATTAAATTAGCAAAGACTAAATATGAGAAAAACAGCTGAGTGACCATGAAGAAGCAAAACTGTACACAGATAAAAAATACTTCATGGGTTTTTGGAAGACTCATGGCAAGGCTAAAGCACCATTTGATTTTCTTTTAATAGATAGATAGATAAGAGGAAAAGGTAATGAAGAAGCTAAAAAGAGAAATAAATTGTAATCCTCTTGCTGATTAGTAGAAAATGTCATTAAGATTGATGGGGTCATCTAAGACACTGTTATCAGCTGTGCTAAAGCACATACACATCTGCATGGTATTTCCATAAAGCCTCTGAAATCACAGGGATGAAGAATGAGATTATGATGAGCCACAAAGGGCTACACTGGCTCCAGAAGGCCATCAAACTGTGTGAACTATCAATGAAGCAGTGCAACAGCAAGAAGAAATGAATTAGTATTACCCGTCAAGATGATTTCTCCAAACACTCTAAACTGAATTTCCGTTTCTTTCTGATAAGTGTATTATTAAAGTTTATAAATCCTGACTTGCAGAACCAGTTCTGCTTTTCATTCGGTGGCCCCTGCTGTATGCAGTTGCTATTCAGAGGGGTTTGAGACATTTCCTTTCTGTCAGGCGCCTGGGAATTCAGTTATTGGAAAGCACACAGGACATGTAGTGGGCATGTGTTTGTCACTCTCAGCAAATCCCTGCTCTGTGGCAGACATGATTTGGAGATCACTTTGGAAAGCTTATCTGAGTGAGGGATAAGACGACATTCACATCGCTTCACCTCAGACACAATGTGGTCAGTAACAGTATGTTAACATACGATTGACAGAGAGATGTTCCATTCCTGGCTTTTTAGGTAAGCCATCTCTACCGCTGCCCCCCTAAAAGAGAAGCTATTGTAAATGCATTTATTTTCAGTCGTTGAAAACAAGAAAGTCTCAGTGCAAAGATGCTTAAGTTCAGCTTTAAATACAAATGAGTGCTAGAATCATTGCTTCACTAAATGCATGAAAAAGCTGAAGCACGTTTAACCTGTCTGCTACAGCATTTTGAAAGGATAAAGTGAAACATCTTCAACAATTACTATTTAAAGCATTATTACAAATTTATTTTTAGCAACTTTGACTCTTAGGAATGGATTAACTCTTTTCCAGGAATACCGTTCTATTAGCACAGAACTGTAAATACACATCACGTTGTAGCATCTTGAAGGGAGGACAAATTAATATTTACTACAACCTACTAAATATTTTATTGAGTACAAAAGGTCCACTCACTTAAAACACTCCATTACAATCTCAGAAAAATCTTCACTTAACAGAAAATGTTCTGATGTCAGGCCACAGCCACCACCATTTAAAAATGTTGCCATGACAACCAGTAGCAACTTAGGGTAATGCAACGCATAACTCGGATCCAACGCTTAGCGCTCTGCTCATCTACTGCAAAACCCCCTATCTTTCATAAACCAAAATCCTAGAAGTCTGAGAATCTGCCTAACCTAGCCCCTCCAACTATCTGGCCTTGCAGGTGCTCATTACACTCTGTACTAGCCAGCAACTGAATGCGGATTCTTGGAGTTCTTAAAGGAAGTCCACTGTAATCTCTACCTACTTTTAATTAACATAATGATTATGGAATTAATTCAATTTCAGCCATGTATTATTTTTTTCATCAAAGTGTGAAATCTCAGTTCAGATTCTGCTCTTAGATTACAGTAGGCATCTTTGCTCTCACAGTTCGTACCCATGCTCATCTCCAAACATAACTGAATATACTCCAGACTAATACAATAATCTGTAATAGAGTAGCTTTCTTGAGAAGGCTTTGACTGGAAAATAAAATCATGGGCAGATTAAACACCTGTATCCTTCAAGGTAAAAATAAAATAAAAAAATGTTCTAATTATAAAGAATTATACACTGTCCTTCACATTTAAGGGGAACATGTAAGTGTTATAATTAGCTTAAAATCATTATCAACTCTGTTAACTGTATTACAAACACAAACACATACCTTTAGGAAAATGGTGGTGGTACAAATTGTGCATTTCAGGTGAGAAGTATTTTATTATTCAGAAAGTTATTCTGATTTATTTTTCCTGGTAAAGCACAGCAATATATTACTTTTGTACAGAGTTTCCTCTGTAAATGTCTTATACATGATTTCAAAGGGAGGGTTGAGCAGTTTCTTATAAAATAACTGATCTGTGGGGATGTCCTCCAAATAATTTATGGGAAGTCATCCTAATGGTTACAGTTTTGAAAAAAGTAAGCAAGTAAGGTGAAAATCTCTAAACCTTTTTAGCAAGTGCTGTAGAGAGCACCAGCCTACATTTTGAAACAGCTTCCCTTACATATTGCACAATTTTTTTGTCGAGATGTGTCTCTCTCTCTCTCTCTTTGTTTGTTGTTTTGTTTTTTTTTTTTTTTTTTACAAATCGCTATCAGATTCCTTAAATGACAGAACAGGTAAACCTTTCAATGCTCAATGAATCTTGAATTATTAAAGATAAAAGGGTACTTGGTATATTTATTATCATATTGTAGGAAATCATCATCGCTGATGTCTGTATTAAGCTCTTGTCTTTTTAAATGGCCCATTCAGTGCTGAGGTAAACTTAAAGATGCATTGCTACAACCCTGCAGAAATTAGGTTTTGGGTGTTTGGTTTGGTTTGGTTTTTTTAAACAACTTTTCAATATTATTAAGTGTACTTTCACCGTGCAGCACATTTTATTTGAATAAAACAATGAAAAAGTTGTATTTAAATGAAAGATAGAACAGATTAGACTCCACAAATACATGATTCCTTATTTAAATTATTTTGATTTAGAATTATTTTCTATTACCTGTACCTAAGTTATTCCTGCTTAAAGTATCAGGAAATGTAAGCATATTAAAACACACACAAGGAGGAGAAAATAACAAAATATCAATGATAATTTTACTGGAAAAAACTGGGAGACAGTTCTTTAGCCAGTGGTCACCCCTGTAGTTCCATCAACTTAAATGCTATTCCATTTAATTATCCTTGTGAGCAAGACATGGTACAAATTATTCAATTCTTCAGTTACGCCTCATGACTACGTGACATATTTTGCTGACACTGTACACTGCCAATCTTCTATCCTAAAAAAATTACCAACAAAAGTTCAAAGATCACATAATCTAGTGAAATGCACAGAATGAAATTCACAGTGATTTATATGCATTAGTATGAACAGTAACTATGGACCTAATTTTTAAATAACACTCTTATAAACCCCATGGCAAAGAACTAATACTTCTGATGCCTTTTCTATGTTACCCTGCTGATTACTAAATCTTGTACTTCCTTGAAAGCTTATCAACTAACTAAAATCCTTAGCCTTCTGCAGTCACCTCGTCCATCTTCTAATGCAACTACGAAGGCTGCTTTGATTATAGCTCAGTTTTTACAACCTGGATAGCCATATGTTTATATGGAAGGTATTAAATAAATAGTAAATAACAGTTAACTGAGGGAGATGGTTTAATTTCTCAAGTGTGTTTTCCCCTCCTTTGCCCCACACACTCAACGCAGTGACAGTTCTTTAACCCTCTTACCAACTTTGTGGACAAGGCACAAACTCCACTGATGAGTGGTAAGATGAGAGGAACAGCCAGGACAGGAGGCTTCGCAGTTCTCCTTAGACATTGTTCCTCGGTTATAAGGATGCTGTCTGTTCTGTACCATCATCCCACTATGAAAGCTGGCCTGCATGGCAATGCAACAAATCCGAATGGGCACCTGTTGTATGACACTAGATGAATCTTTGGTCTGTCTTATTTCTTTTTAACTGGTATCGGTGCAATCCATCTTATTTCCCTTTCATTACCCAATGGCACAAAGAAGAGAAGAGGGGTTCCGGTTGGTTTTATACAAAGCTACTACACAGCAGCTTAGACTTGAACCAGATTGCATGTTTCAGCTTGTTTGCCTGGTGTAGTCTGGGTCATTAAATATTGGCTTGCATGGCTCATAAACAAAACAAATCCCTAGAGAAATATGTAGGAAGAGGTTTGGATTTGGAAAGATCTATCGGGTCTACTAATTTGCAGAGTAGGCTTATGAATGCAGATAGACCAGAAAGCCAAAAGCTACATACATACAACCCTAAAAACTACTCTATGAACATGAACACAGTGTGAAATAATGTATTTAAGAGGGCCAAGGGGGGGAAACCATAACAAAAACCCTAAAAATGTAAATTAAAAATTATATTCTTCAAAGACAGGTTCTAAGACAAGGTCTTCTGCTTAACTTTTCTGCTCTAGTGAAATGACTTTGCAAAACAGGCATCAGCCTTATTTTGATAAAAAGTGAAAAATACTTTCACATAAAATCGGGAAAACTCAGTACCATATTTCCAAACTGAACTTTAAAAAAGAATGAAAAAATATGAAGAACAATCATTCTTCCCTTTGACTGAGTTAAGGTGAAAAACCTCTTGTTTGCATCCTCTCTACTTTCGTGCCACAGTAACAAGTACAATGCTGGAATTGTCTTTTAGCAGATATGCTAGGAAAAGCAATGTAACCTCTCCAGAAAAGTCCCCCAGGATTATATAAAGTTCAGGTTCTCATTACATTTCTCTTAGCTACTTCTACATCCCCCAAGATTCCGAGCTGGGAGCCACACACAGAGCACGATGACAGCCGAGGTTCTCCAGGTGATGGTCTGTAAAGTTTCTTTAGTGGGGAAAGAAGCCAAGATTGAAGAAAGAAGGGCTGCCTTTTTTCACACTACTAAGAACATATATTTTTTTATGGATGGTAAGGCATTTAAATAGTTAGAAGGCTGTAAGAATTCACCTCCTTGGCAGCTACAAATTCTTTCTGATGAGAAAGATGAGGCATCAGAAAATCTGCCTGGTAAATCATGCAGAGTTTCCAAATAAGCTCTCCCCTCCCATGGATTTTTTCTGCAGGAGATGATGATCAGGCCATATGTTACTATGACAGATTTGGTATTTCTTAACTGAAACACATACAGCTCCTACATTAATATTTCCTCAAAACAGGACAATTTTTAATAAAACCCAAAGACTCCTTTAATGTCTACATCCTACAAAAATCATGACTGGGGCACTGTTCCCAAAAGCAGTGCCATATTCAATTATTTTTGTAAATATATGCCCTTTTGTTATTTTTAGGTTTTAAAAACAACTAAATACTGCATTTAATAGTAAGCATGTGCCCTACTGAAGGGAACACAAACTATAATGATATGCCTAGCTTAAAAGCAAATCTAATCTACTTGCTTATTAAATTTAAATGTGTTTAAGGCTGATATGGTTTGAAAATGATATGTAAAATAACAGCTTCCATGGCTATAAATGTCAAGTCTAAAAATTATATGCAATATAACATACAAAATAAATGCTGCTTCATCTTTACATTTCAGTGTGATCAATTCATTAAATGAGGTATTACAAGCTATGAGAAAATTTTACAACTCCTGAGACATAATTCGTCACAGTGTATTACAATGCAGCAAGGAAATACTTTAGAGGTTTTGTCATCAATGGATTAAAATTCTTATTAGAAAGAAGGTGGGGAAAAGTAGCTTTCTGATGTACCATGACCAAAATTACTCATCACAGCACATATTAAACTACCTACGTGATCCTTTTTCATGACAGTGTCTGTATAAAATGCCTTTCTCCCCACCCCCTACCCCCACCCCCACCCCTTCGGAAATAAAACAAGGAAAAGATAGGTAATATATTTTATTGGGCCAAGATATAAGGTAAAGATATTCTCAGGACACAAGGGCTCCTCACCACACCAAAACCAAATATTCTCAGGAGGTCTGGGGTTTGTTTGGTTTTTCTTTATCTCTTTTTAACTGCAGTATAGGAATGGTCTTTTCCACCTGCTGTGTTTTCCACAAATAACATGACAACTGTTTTTATACAACTAGGCAGAAAGAAGCTAAGAGCCACGATGCCAACAAATGCCGTGCATGTGGCCCCCCATCCAAGTCCCTACCAAAAAGCCTCTAACACTTTATGTAGTGTAGCTAAACACTTGCCTAGAAAGTTGTAAAATCTGGAAAACCATTCTCTGTCTTGAACCTATGCAAGTCACTATTCCAGAAAATATTCACAACTCCAGCTCAGGGAAGCTGCTCATTTTAGTGTTCTCAGCCAAGAGATACAAAGAGAATCCCACAGGACATGTCTCAGACCATCTAAATCAGACTCTTACTCTGAATTGCCTCCTGAAGGCACATCTCTACTGATTACAGAGGGATGTCAGGCGTCTGTTCTATGAACACTGCCCGCTCTTTTCTCCAGCCTCCATCTATCCAGTAAGCCTGTTTCCAAACGAGAGACCACTAACAGACACTTCCAGTGCAACAGCATTAGCTACTAGCCCATCACATTTATTTTCTTAGCCTAGTAAAAGAAGTTATAAAATTATCATGATCTTGATGATCACTGAAAAAGATCCTGTTTCAACTGAAGTGAATGCTTGCTACAAGTAAATAAAAATAAGCTATACATTGATGGCTCTTAATGATTTCACACAAGCATCAATATACACTTCCTACTCAAGTGTTCCAAAAGTCTTGACTGAAAAAGGATATTATTGTGATCTAAAATTTATTCAGATTTCACTATTTATAATAAAATCCTGTTTCAAAAAGCATCCTGGTTATGAACGTTCAGGCTTAGGGGCTTTTAATAAGGCAGCAAGACAACAGCAATTTTCTTTACATGAACCTTTAGAGCAGCTAAAAAGCTAAATGCTACTTCTTTTGTTATTTCTTCACAAATTCAGAATAATATTCATGCTTATGACAAACATAATTTTATTTTTAAATGCCATTAATATTTCTAAGATATGTACCTGCCTCTTGCCTTATCACTTTTCCAAATTGCCAAATATTTAATGCATTTGTCTTTCTCTGACATATAATTTTGATATCATGTAACACAAAACCACATATCACCCCAGATATTCTCAAGGTGCAATAAAATCTGGTAATACTTTTGCAGGCTAGTATCTAGCCATGAATTGCTGCTCCCACAAACCATCCATATTACCAGGGGAATTATTAGGTAGCTGTATCTTTCCAGGCACTCAGAGCAAGATAACCCTAATCTAGTCTTATCACTTGCACACAAAAGCATTGGATCCAATAGGCTTCCATGTAATCCATCTCTGTCAACTGCATTAAGGAAATTACCTGTCACAAATATCATGGCCAAGATTCCGTGATTAAATGCAAACTTGGAAAATGCTCAAGGGTATAGTAAAAAAAGCTGCCTAAAATTGCTTTCAGTTTAGTTTTCCTTATGTTAAGGTTGTGTCCACAAGCATTTGAACAACGTGAAGAATCAAGTAATTTATCAACCAACTATTGCATTCCCAAAGGAAACAAAACAGATTTTTAAAAATGTCATAATTCCATGAAATTGCCTTTCATTAAGACAACAGCATATATATTAAAAAATAAAAATAAAAAAATAAAAAAATCAAGACCTCTCATGAACCAAAAAGCACATCAGATTCTTTTTTATGTATCTTCCCCGCCCCCGCCCCCCCCCCCCCCCCCCCCCCCCCCCCCAGGAAGGGGAAAGTGCTATGGCTGATGAAGCATAGAAATATCTAAACCTTCAGATTCACAATCCTAATACTATTCCCCTCCCCCCTTTTTTAGTGCTTTGTCTCTATGAACTTTACCATTCAAAATTGCTTTTAACAACTTTGCATAGTTAACAGCACGGTCACCTCAGGTCACTCAGGCCCAGTCACCTTCTCCATCAACAACTCAGATCTTTTCCTTCAGCATCTTTCCATAAAACAGACCGAGCAACCATACATACATGTGATTTGACCATAAATGCACTATTAACTGGGAATATCCTGGCTCTGTGTCAAAGAAGGGAAGATAAGTAAAACAAAAACCAGCTTGACCACAATTCTTCAGCTAAACAGTTAAAGAAATCAAGGGGGGGGGGGGGGAATTACATTATTAATATTTAGTAATATTGATTAATATACTCAGTACAAGGCATGGACATTCAGGAGAGACTCTAACAAAGGGCCATTGGGGTGATTAAGGGACTGCTGCATCCCTGGTATGAGGAGAGGTGGAGAGCGCTGGCCCTGTTCAGCCCAAAGGAGAACGCTGAGGGGGCTTCCCTGTGGGCAGCCCCTGAGGGGAGGGCGACAGGAGGACAGAGCGAGGCTCTGTTCAGTGGTGCCCGGTGGCAGCAGCAGAGGCAGCAATCACAAACTGAAGCAGAGGAGGTTCCCTCCCAACATCAGGAAACTTTTTTCTCTGTGAGGGTGACTGAGCACTGGCACAGGTTGCCCGGGGAGGCTGTGGAGTCTTCCACCTTGCAGATACTTGAAAACTGGACGTGGTCCTGGGCAGCCAGCTTGAGGTGGCCTTCCTTGAGCAGTGGGGTTGGACCAGGTGACCTCCAGAGGTCCCTTCCAACCAGAACCATTTTTTGATTCCACAAACCCACTTTTCCAAGTCCCTCCACAGAGCAGCCCTGTCCTCCATTACATATACTGCTTCCTCCAGTTCAGCACCACCCACAGGATTCCTGACAAGACACCTCACCCCACTCCCCACATCACTATTAAACACTACTGCCCCTTGTACCAAACCCTGAGGCACACGGTCACTAGTAAGCCACCAAGTGAACACTAAAGCACTGATCACAGCCCTTTCAATCCAGCAGTCAAGCCAGTTTTTCAGCAGACTTATCCATCCATCCCTTTATCCATTCCATATCTCAACAATATGGCTGCAAGAATACCAGGATAGAATATGTTAAACACCGTGATAAGAAAAAGGTATTGAACCTCCACTACTCTCCCCTTCTCTTCATAAGACAGGCTGATTATTTACTTTAGGAAGCTTTCTTTTGAGCTACAGTGTTCAAGCATGGTATATTTTGAAGCATGATGACAAAAGAAAAAATATAAGACCTTTAAGCCAGTGAGAATATTTAATGTGTATATGTAACGTTACTGGAATTCTAACTCAAAAATTGAAATATAAATCATACAATGAAAATGTTCCCCTGTGGTGACAAATTGGTGGGAATTTGTTCTCTATCAGACAAGTAAATGGCAGTCAATAACAGCAATCCTCATGCTCAGCTCTCTCATTGCAATCCAGCGTGTATTCCCTTATTACTCATAGGGAGGGGAAAAACAAATGTACTGCAATGACTCTAATGGTTGCATCACTATTCAGAATAGATACTCAGTATGAACAACCATTCAGGAAAAGGAGTTTTTTCTAAGCAGTGGTATCTATTCGGCTAGACGGAAGTTTCCAAGTAGAAGACCCTACGCCCAGGCAGCAAAATTAAGGAAGACAAACAAGTCAGAAGCAAAAGGAGAAAAGAGGAAACATTCAGAATTCATCTCTCCTTGTAAATCTGGAAATGCACTTCCTCTTTCAGAATAAATTTTCCTGAAAAATCACCAAATCTCTCTTGCAACAAGTGATCCACCTAAATCCAGGCAGAAGCAATGAGAAGCCAACAGCCAGCAGCAGGTTAGAGCTTGGCAGTTTGTGCATCCAGACTCCTACATTGCACCCACTATGCCAGGAGTACTTACAGTGAGACTGAAAAGTTCTCTTTGATATGATGGCTACATACCTATATGGCTGTCTTGGTACTACCAAAATTTTCAAACTACATGATTAAAGAGTTCATACATGGGAAGTTTGACTCAAGAAATACAGATTTACTTAATTATGGAAGGGGACAGAAGGGATAGACTAGTAACCTCAGAAAACTAGCATTATGATGCTGATTATAATACAGGTATCTTCCGATTAAGATGAAAGGCTGAAACTCTAGAAATGCAATCTGGGATGCACTCTTGCAACTATTTTCACTCAAGGCACTGTAGAGTATCAGATTTACAAGATGAGGGGTGGGGTGGGAGAAGTTATATCACTTTAATGTGAAGCAATACCACTACAAAGATTTGTTTCCATGACAGGAGAGAGAAGAAAGTCGGTGTACAAAATGGATGTCTCTTTCCTCATCTTTGTCCAAGGTCAATCTGGAGTTCCACTGAAGTTCTCAAACAAGCAGAAGAGCTGCAGTTGCTTCTGCTAAAGCAGGCAGACGCTGGCAAAGCCAGCTTATGGGCAAGATGTGTCTCATCCTTTGTGAAGATAAGACTAAAAAGCCAACTAAACATGAACTAATGAACAGCAAACGAAAGAAAAAAAGTTACTGCATGTGCTTGGCTAGAAGGCCTATCGTGGAATTTACACCTAACGTCAGTTAAAAGAACTAGTAATAAGGCTCAAGGAGTGAAAACAAAAATTCCTTAAAAAGTATTTTGACAACCTCATTTGCTGTTCTTATGCAACGACCACTGAACAAATGCAGCCGATTAAGTCTGGAATAATTGTTTTCACACAGCATTTACAGCTCAGAATACATCAGCAGAAGCCGAAATCACAGACAAAACAATTTTGAACCTTGCACATTAATTATGTATCAGATGAAAGAAACAGTTGTAAAAAAATAAAAGTGGACCTATGTTCCATGTGGCACTTTTATCGGTTAGTTTATCACCCTCCATATGTGCTGCCAAGGAAAATTATAATAGGCTACCACTGCTAACTACAAAAGAAGACTATGAATTATTATTTATAGGCTTATTAACCAAGTTAGTAAACTCCACATAACTGGGTTATGATCATAAGAGAATGAAGCTCTGTATTCAAGAAGCATAGTGTACTGAACAGAAAGAATAGAAATACATGAGTACTTTTAAAGCAGGGACAAAATACAGTACAACTGCAAATTTAATCTTAAAAGCACATATTGACTAATGGTGATTATACCCAAAGTGAGCTGGATAACAATTGTTTCCTAGCAGACCATTTGTATAAAGCAAGAGTCTTTCTTGGAACAACTCTCAGATTAATAAATTCAATACTGTCTCCCTTTTATTAGAAAGCCAATTCCATTAAACACCCTGTATTCCTTCAGTAACAGAACATATATTTGCAAATGAACCCAAAGACTTCATAGCAGGCACCTTAAATTCTGGAATTCAGAATGGAAGCACTCTGTAATCTCTGTTCTAGGTATAGTACTGATTCCGTAACAGTGGCCTAATAAAAATCTTCATGCTTATGCAGAGTGAGACTATTTTTCAGTAAGCCTTTGAAGAAGAGAGGGTGACAGAAAGGCTGCTTTCTCATGCAGATTTCATGCAAAGGTTATTCTGCCTAGCAATCCATGCCCAGTCACTCAACCTGGTACATCCTTCTAGGTCTTCTGGATGAAAACCAGCACACATTCTGGTCTACCATCATGTGTCAATAAAATTCTCTTTTAATTATTTTATTTATTTCTACATTACCCTGTTTGCTATCATGGACTGCAAGTGGTATTGCAGAATGAATCGCACCACACCTGCTGTATGGACCCTCACACACACCCAGACTACACCAGTAGCCTGTGTGTGAAACCAATCCCTCACCAAACAGGGTCTTACTAAAAGATTAACGAGCCAGTACAGTAACAATGACTATTATCACCACCTAGCGTCATCACTACCCATCATCATCAACCTGATGAAAAGAAAAATGAGTTGGAACTTGAGCAACTCAGCAAATGTAATAAAATGAAACAGTTGAGGAAAAAACTCCAGGAGTTCCTGATTCCCAGCTATGCATCCCAGTCCTCCAGACAACACCGTCCCTGTAGGCCTTCAGAGCTGTGATACTACATCAGACAAAGATTAAGACAAAAAGATGGGAGTTAAGTTAAAAAAAAAGAAAAAAATGCTTTTTGACTAGTCTTCCACCAATATAATAAAGTCGTATTTCTCTTTAGGCTAGTTGAAAAAGATGGACCTGAAGGGACTTACGATGTGATGTTTTTCCTGGATTAAAGTATAGCAATTGCTAATAGGAAGGCTCCATGGGAAATGTACCTTCTTTCACTGACCTTCAAAACTAGTAAGCCACTACTCTGTATTTAATAGCTACATACGTATATTTAAAGCCCCTGACACAGTAATACCTGTGTTAAAAACCTAGTTTTACTCTGTTTTCACACCACGCTCTCCATCTTAGTACCCAAGAACTGTCCGGTAAAGCATTAACCAGTAATGACAAACATCTGTCATCCTAGTTTTCCTATCCACTGTTCACCTTTGTCCTCAGTAAAAATTGAGTGTATAAAGCAGGCAAACTTGGGCAGGCAGAGCAGAGAACCTCAGGGAAATACGCTATCAGCAGCATCCTTCTGTAGACCTTGCATTGTGTAATACACATGGAAAATAACTGTATCACCAAATCACAAAAAAAAAAAAAAATGTATCAGCTCTGAGAGCCTATAGCTTTTTGGAAATTAGTATACACCTCCTTTAAGGTATTCTGCATAAAATATTACAAAATATATTTGAAATAAACTGATAGTTCCTTTTTATAAGGTATAAAGTTAAAATGGACTGC
The DNA here is from genome assembly GCF_017639655.2 of Falco naumanni. Classification (NCBI taxonomy): domain Eukaryota; kingdom Metazoa; phylum Chordata; class Aves; order Falconiformes; family Falconidae; genus Falco; species Falco naumanni. Next base: position 72,680,452 of record NC_054057.1, read on the forward strand.
ACTTTACATGATTCACTGAACAAACTGGCATTCAGAGCTTACGGAATAACTAAGCACCACTTTCTTAGTCAATTCTGCCACCTAGCTCATCTTGTGAAAGCTAGCTTCACTACGTCCTACTCCTGAAAAGCAGTTTGCATCTTATTTAGACTCGAAATTCGCAAATAACCCACTCAGAATACCTAAATCACTTCATTAAACACAGGTAACGTGGCATGTTAAAAAGAAGAGTCATTTACACCAGAGGTATTAAAAGAAAGTTGCTGTGCATAGAAAAGCTGTCATTTACAAACGAACTTTAATTCTGATTGATTCAACATACAGCAAGCCATTTTGCTTCATTTAATCCCTTAACCACAGCTAATGTTTTAAAATATTCTGAGGGATTTTAATTTTCAAAATATGAGAGAAAAGAAAACTTCCTTTATCCACTCTAAACCAAAATGTGTAATACCGCTTCTTAGATGGAAATATTTTGCATTTTGTAATCAAATATAAAACTACTCCTCCTCTTTCAATGCCTTTCCACAGAACAAAATGTGCACTGGGACAGACTTTCAAATCCAAGTACGTCCCTGCATGTTGTTTCATAAGCAAGTACTGTCACAAACCTGCATTTTTAAGTGAGCACATATCCAAATGATGCCACAGGAAAGTTGTAGTGATGATTTGAACAACGACACATATTTAATATCTATTAAAAAACCCCAAACAACAAAACCCAAACACACACAGACACAAAACCAAGCTGAAAATACACAGGCTTGATTTTCTCTGAGCATCTATGTTGAAAAATAAGGTTAGGAAGTAAATCTGAAATCCATAAAGCTGCCAGGAGAAAGAGACAAATTGGGTTTTTTATTTTTTTTAAATTACTGAATTCTGACATATATAAAGAATACAAACCTAAGTATCTTAGAGATGCCTGAATATCTCCAATACTCAGTAGTATTTTAATCAGGAGATGCCAGATTACTGCTTAGGAAAGGTTTGTGGTGAGGTCTAAGTAATATATTAGTTGACACGATCTGCAGGATCTTTCCATCTTCTGTGCTCTTGGACTTCTTTAATTGTTGTGTAAAGAATCTGATGCACAGCACTCATGCTTGGTCTTGTTTATCTGGTTTATGGTATGCATTAACACCACAAAAAAGATAAACAGCTGACATGATTTTTGATGCTTTTGTAGTTGTGTTGTGGCTAGTATAACAGTGCCTTTGCTTGCTGCTAGTACGATTAAGTGATTTACCGGACAATATTAACCCTGTCACAGTGTAGATGTTCCTTTAACACACAAGTTAAATCTGGAAGTAAGTATTTTCAGGTTACCTTTCCAAGGAATTACAGAGGTGACTGTATGGATTCCTACTAGAGGGTAAAGAAAAATCCTAATTCCCTAGTATTATTCCTTTATCTTAAAATCTCAAAATACTTTACAAAAACTGCAGACTACACTACAAAGAAATCATCTTGCTCAAAATGGTAAGATATCTAAATAAAAAGAAGTGACCTGACACACAGCACAACTGAAAATATACTCCCTGAGCTGATTCCAAACTTAGGCTTCTACAAAGCACAGTATTAACTTCAAGTATATGGCAAACCTATAGCCCATATTAACAAGGATCATTGATGTCAATACTTTTAAAAATATTGCTCTTTATGTTTAGAAATATCTAAAGTATAGTAAGAATAAACCCACACATACTAAGCAAGATACTATTGCTATCACCTAATTTTCCAATATCCACCATAAACTTTTAGAATTAATAAAGAGAACATTAGACAGAAGCAGAACTCCATGGAAGCTCCTTGGAGAATAGCAGAAATATGAAATTTGACACATGAAGGTAGGGTAGAAGTAAGGATTTCCAAAAACCATTTTCTCCCTCATTAGACAAGTAATGCCTTCCTCCTTTCTACATTCTCTTGACTTCCCAGCGCTCATTCAAAAGACAAGGCTGGGGGTATAATCCAGCAGACACAGCTCGTGTGTGTGTGTGTGTGTGTACAGAAATGCTGTGTCATTTCCACTCCTTCAGCAGGGATATACAAGGAAAACTGTAACACTTCCTTCTTCTTTTTCCAGCATACATTTCTGGTTACTCCCCCTGTCCTCCTGCAATGTTTTCTGTTCTTAAAACTGACATATCCCTTTTTGTTTTGCTTTTATACCCTCCTTGCTTTCTCATCCTGTCTATCCTTTCCCCTCCTCTTTCCAAGTGCCATATTACTGTTCACCTCTAGTCTACACCTTTCTCTACTCATTCAATCTTTTCTTTATTCACCTGTCATCCAGAGATGGATTATTTTAAATGCTCCCTCAACCTTTGCTGCTTTCCAGACAGGCTGACAAGAAATCTGGAGACTTAGATCTAAACCTGCTTCATAGCTTTCCGAATATGATGCCGATAGGGATGGAACAGAAGGAGAGTTGAAAACATGTGACAGCACCGTTGTTGTCAGAGATCCTTAACAGATGGACATATGGAACCAGCTCTTCTATGTTTTACGCATTCAGCAGGGCAGCGTTCCCAGCCTTCGGCCACTGCACAACTCTCTTCTTCAAGCTCCAAACCCCTTTGCACTTGACCTCTGAGCTCTCAACTAATTGCTCCCTAATGCCCCAGCCAGAGACCTGACTTGTTTTATTCTTAAAGCAATCACGACACTCTTCTTTACAGAACAGTAAAAAAAAAGTTGCTTTGTTTTCAGAAAAATAAAGGACTTGCTATTTTCATAATTTCTCCTTTTTTTCCTTGTTTGGCCAGCAAGGGAGAGGTGTCTAGATTTATTTTGGAACCCAAAGCAGCTCTGCTGAGAGGGACATCCACAGTTTGTTAATTCAATAAACTGCAACAAGCGGCAACATAACTATTCCAATGACACAAACAAATTTCTGCAGTATGTCAAATGCTCAAGTTTCTGCCGATCAGTCTATTGTTCCAGTTACACAGCAAGTTTCTTTCTCTGCAGTAACAGTAAAAATAAGCACAAAAATGTCTGTCAGGTCTTGAACAGAATAGAACAGAATATTTCAGTTAGAAGGGTCATCTAGTCCAAACCAGTTCAGGGCTGACCAAAAGCTAACGGTATTAAGGGCATTTTCTCAAATCCATAATGTAGCAGAAGCACTTCTGGGCACTGTTCTAGTTCTTATCATTGTTTCATCTTATTGCTCAGTCGAGACACCACCCTAATATATTATCAAAGAGAAAACTGAAGGTTGTGGTTTTATTTTAAAGAAATTTAATGTGGATATGGTCATGGTTCTAAAACCAATCAAAGTGTAAGAGAGTAAAGAAAAATAATCACTGCATCACTACTGAAATGACAAAAGAAATTCCAAGTTTCCATAATACAGCTTTTATATATCTTAATATTGATGATGCATTTTCTCTGAACATTAATGAATCTCACAATATCAAAACTCTAGTCAGAAAAAATCTGCAATTTGCACACACCAGCTGAGCATCTCTCCCCAAAACTTTTACAAATCATTCAAAAGACTCTATTACTGAGAGTACACAGAGAGGATATAATTTTTACTGTTTCAACAACATACAACACTAATAAGTCTACTGAACTTTTTGTACACAAAAGAAGCTGTTCATAAGCACTACACTACAAAGATATCAGATAGCGTTGTATTCAATAGTAGCAACATAAGACAACACCTACAATCAAGAATAAAACTGTATGAACACATACAGATTTCTAAATAAAAAATTTGTCTCACATTACGTATATACTACCCACCTACCTAATGGGGTGTAATAAACAAAGGGGAGAGCATTTTCCCATATTGTTTTAAAAAACTTATTACACAACATTTTGCGTAAGTACCTACACATAGCAATTTGAGCATGGTTTGTAAAACTTAGAATGAAACCCAGTGTCCTGCTCATTGTGAGAGAACACGATCACATAGCCAACAGCCTGTGCATATGAAACAACAGTTCCATTTATCATGTGGGCCTTGGAGAGAAAAAACCCCCCACATTTTCCCAGGTAAAGCAGAGGAGCTCTCAGATACAAATTTCCTACATACACACACATACACAGCCCTCCTTGTCTCGCATTCGATTTTTACCTTCAGCCAAGCATGTGTATATCCCCAACACCCCAAGCCTTCCAATCAGACCTAGAGGGCTCATTTGGCAGAGCTGAACCCTCTGGTGAACAGCACACTGAAGTTACAAGATAGATACATACATACAAGTTATAGTAAATGTCAGTGCTGCTGGGAAAACCTGTCGAGCCTGCTATGCTGTTGAAGCAAGGAAGCCTTTACAAGCCCACCACCCAAACCCAAACAAATGCAGCGTTGGAAACCATGGGACCTATTAACCTACCTAAATAAAAGTCATCTCCTGTCTTCCATAGCAATGTGTACATCACAAAACAGGAGCAGAGCTTTAATACTGGAAAACCAAGACAATGATCTACCTGCTTATATTGGCACCAATGAAATTTCAACAAGGCTTTTTCCTCAAACTCCACTGCTTTCAGCTTTGCTGGGGGAAGTACTCTGCAGAAAGTGCACAATCAGAATAAATGTGTATGTCTAATTCTAGAAAATTCTAGGGAAAAAAAACAACCTCAAAACGAAACAGTTTCTGCATTTTATCTTTTTAACTGAGTTTTCACACAGAGTAATGGAAGCATCTGTTTGATAAAATGGCTGTTGGAAATTTAACAGAGTGCACAGCTCCTTGGGTGTTGTAGGGCACTGCACCATCCTCCTGCAGCTTCTGGAAGGAAAATAAAATTGCTGTGCCTTTTAAGCCCAGTACTATAAAGACTGTACACAATCAAGTATTTCCCAATTACTGATGCAGTACTATAACAAATTGATTTGTGCGCGTAAGAGCATCTAACATCTACAGGGCAGAATTAACTCATTCAATTAGCTGTCACAGGCACAAAATCTAAGGAATATTTCCCAGCATCTTATAATTGTCCATTACTGGCCTCAACAGCCAGGCTGAGTTTTGCCCTTACCATCATGAAACACTCCAACAGGTGGCTAAAATCTATCAACTTTTTCCAATTGCTTTGGAAAGGAAAAAACAATTATAGGAAATGTCAGAACAGAAAGCAAAGCACACAAAAAACTTACTTCCTCGAGTAATTTTGATGCATTGCTTTCTCTTCCACCTAGCATACATACATACATAAAGGATAAGATTCCTAAAATACATAAAGAAATATGTATCTACATATGATTTTAAACACAGGAGTTTTTCTTTTCAAGCCAAGAAGTGGGGCTTTTTTTCAAGCCAAAAAATAGCACAAAAAATAATTCATATGTAATAGCATATGCAAAGTACATACTTCCAAAATTAAGACTTCCAATTTAGCAAAATTAAGACTTCCATTTTAGCAAGTAGAAGATTTAGCCTTTTTTTTTTTTTTTTTTTTTTTTTTTTTTTAATAAATTTCTTGAAATTCCTGCATCCATGAATGCCTGGAGCATCCTGCTATACTTAGAGAGGGAAAAATGTTAAAATTATCCTCTGCAGAACTCTATTTTGCCTTGTTCAGGCACAATCTACATCAGTCTTGGACTTCCAACTTTCTTTTGACAAAATTCCCTTTCTTCCCCTCAGACTCATTACGTTAGTAGGCAACTCTTCCCAAACCACTGTGCTGGCCACATAATCAGTACACAAATGTGATATACAGTCCCATCTGTAGTCAAACATACTACCTCCTTCCACCAAACTTGCTGGTTTAAGACAAGGAAGACATTTAAAGAAACTAAAAGACCTCTCTGACCCAGCTCTTCGACCCAGCTGCAGCCACCCTATTAGCTCCGAGCTCCAGGTGCAAGGAACGCTCTGTGCATTCCTGGGCTGCAATGATCTCATGTTAGCAACAGGTTTTAGGAATTCAGGTGCAGAGCTGTACCAAACGTTTGGCAAACACACACAAAAAGCCAAACACCTGCCATCCGACAAAGTCACATCCTTTGATGCGCTATGAGAAAAGCCAACTTCTCTGACTTTCAAATTACTATCACAAAGAATAAGAAATAAGAATATTCCTAAAATTACTATGACAAATTTTAATAAAGACAAAATAGTATTGTTCATATACTCATTTTCTTGAGTGTTTCATTTTCATAGTTGCACATTGCAAGTAGAAAAAAAACCCCACCAAACAAACAAGCCTCTAAGGCAGACGCCCAACATGTAAAATTTCAAAGTGAACAGTTAAGACAGACAATGTTTTAAGCAACCAAATCTAGCTGATAGTGTCAAAGAGCTGCCAGCAGTTTCATCTAAAATAATGACATCAGTTTCAGTTATTAACAGGTGCTATTAGTTTCACCTCAAAGAATGGGATGGCACAACCACAGGACTAGACTCCAAAGATCTTATTATTACTGATGAGAATAAATGAGAGGGGTGCCATTTGAATTAATTAGTTGATAGTTTTTTAGGAAATGCAACAGACAGTGATGGTCTGCAAAAACACCAACGAGAATCCTCACAAATGTTATATGTAATACAAACTGACTAAAAATGGACTGCATCCACATGGACCTGCTATGAATTTAGGCACCTCCTCTAAACTGCTCCCCATGCACAAATGTTTTATTTTCACCGCTTCTGTCAACTGCAAAGTATATAATTTCTGCTAGACCACAAAATGGAAATTCCCCTACTGCTCTTGTGAAAGAAACTTAAAAAAAAATCTTTACCATTCAAAACAATAATAATAATAAAAAACCCCAAACAGACCAACTATGTGAAATCTTAAAAATGTTCTTAAACCAAACATATTTCAAAGTTTTTTCTAGTCAGAGACAAGGGAAGCTAGAGACCTACTTTCTGGCTGTTAAAAAAGCTAAAGCAACAGACAACTGAGACACACTCAGGCCACTTCACATGACAAAAAAGAGGTGTTCTGAAACACTGCCATATTCACAAATTATTTTTGAAATGCTTTCAGTAAAAATTTTGGTTGTTTGATAGCTGGTGAACTTGTACTTGCTCAAATTGCATTCTAGAGGTAACAAATCTCTGGTGTTCTTTAGCCGAACAGCAATAGCAAGTATTCCTGTAATGCGCCTACACAAGCCAAACAGTTAGCTGGATATTTACTTTAATTACTTTAACAATTTAGAATTCATACACGTAAATCCAATAGCTAGATTGGAAAAGAAGAAAGTGAATGTGTATTGTTAGATGCCAACACTCATTATCCAACACACAGATAGTGAAAATCCAGCCTTGGTAACGTGTCTCATGAAATAATTTAAATGAATTTATTAAGCTATGTAATACACTAATACCAAAATTTAAGTTCATTTAATTGTTCTTTCAGGCAAAACGAACAGTTATTTCACTGCTGACAAACACTTATTCTCATTTTGTAAACATCGATACTTTTAAGAAGTAGGGTGACCTTTGTGACAGCTGAGGGAGCACTGAGGAGCTTTAACCAAGTGCACAAGAGTTCGACCCATTTTCTTCTTGGTATTTTTTGTCACATCCCACCAGGTCCCAATTGCACTTCACAATTTCTGTCTTCTAAGATTTAATATTATTGATTACGTTGCAGTCAGACTTACCGGAGTTCAAACGCCACCGTTACTGTGAGAAACTGCTCAGCTTATGGCTGGGTTTTTCATTCAAAGCCTACTGCGTGCATACTGTCAATTCCATTTTGAAGTTATATTTATACATGCTCTGTGAACGCATGTATTTGTGTGTGAGAGAGAAGGAGCAAGCAGATGTTTACCTCTGCCTGGATACCACCGTTGGGAAGTGGTGACCGGGGGCACAGACCTGCCTGAGGGGTATGAAAAGCTTAAGGGGGAATATGGGATATGACATTTTAAATGCCACCAAATTTCACTTAAAATGTAGATTCAATTTCATTTCTTCCAGAGGTACTTCACCAAGACAAGAGTGTTGAGGAAGCTTTTAGATGAGTATGCCTTTAAGAGAACATAAATATCCGTTCTTAAAAGAACAAAGTATTTAAGAAGGTTTAAACACAGTATATGGCTAAGTGTGAGTATGGACTAATTCACATGACTATTTCATCGAAGTAGAAAGATGTTTCTAAAGACAGACATCCTTAATGGAAAACCACACTTAAACATAGTAAAATTTTGTTCTTATTCTAGATCAGGTGCAGGACATTAATGGTAAAATACAGAATTCTTTTGATGCATCTCCCCTAAGTTTCCATCTGATCTCAGTCCTGCACAGACGTGGCGAGCCCTTGCCATTTGGGTTCATTCCCATTCAGCACGACTTCACCATCCCTAAAACAGCATGCAAGTACTCTGAAAGAAAATACTGTCTAGCAGTTTGCATAAAATTTCTTTTGATTCCATAGCAACACCATATTATAATGACATTGTGCATGGGATACAACCTTCTATTTACCCTAAATTCATTTTCAAATTGAAATGGTATCTTGTACTACACATGTTTTCAATGATAGAGGTTGTCCTATGAATGTATTTAATAACTAAGAGTATGGTCCAGCTTCCCATTTCCAGAGACCAGTTCTCTTCAGAACAGACCATCACATTGTACATATGCATGAGGAAAAGCTTTTCAACATGTAAGACGACTGCTGAAAAGATGATCAGATGAGTTTCGTTCCATTAACCTACACTGATGAGAATAATACTGCCCATGTCATTTCACTTATATACCCTTAATGACACTGAAGCCTCTGAATATTTCGTGTACAATCAACTATAATAACACTGAATGCAAGGACTAGCTTTGAATTTATCTGTATATAGAACAGTGCTGCAGCCAGGTATAAACAAGCTGTATCACTGTATGACCTAATGCACATATAGTTTGCTCAACTAACGCGCTCTGAGGTTCTAGTGTAAACATAGTTTGCATTTTTGACCTATGAACTAAGTGACAATATACCTAGATTTCTCTGCTGTCTCTAAAAGATCAAGACATTTTGACTTTGGAGAAAAGGTGCTTGCAAGATAAAACATGTTAATATGCATTTTATTTTGGGGTATTCCGGACTTTCATTGGAATGCTAGCAGGCTGTTTTTCTTCTTGTACAGCTTTGAATCACAGATCATGTTCAGTATTTTGAGAAATCATTCTGAAAAAACTAATTTCACATGTTTATAAATGTGTATCACCTAATATATATGTACTTTTTTGTTTACATATTTTTTCTTGTTAAACCTAACTGCTTGCTGTTCAAATTCTCATTCCACAATAGCATGTATTTTATATATTTATTAGCACTCACCAGCGTAGCTAGAATAAATACAGAGTGCATTTCAGAACCATGAACCCGATTCTTGAATCTATCCTTAATTTATCACAAGCAAGCCAGATATCATGGTATGTTTTAGACGTGAACTAGTTTTAGATGTAAAAGTTGCACGTATCAGCAATACAAGATTTGATTCCTTCATCTTTCTGCCTTATCTCTTTTTTTGCAACACTTTTCTTCATGGTTTCATTGGTGTTTGGGGAAATCACCTGCAGATAGTGCCAAGAAATAAACTGTTAGATTATGGGATATTAAGTAGCACTGCTCTCCACGAGAGGTTCAGTGACTCGGTGTTCAAGGTTAATGACTCTCGGTTTGGACCAAATCAGAATCTCTCTGTCTTTGCCCTTAAAATTCTGGGAGGCAGATTATTTGAACCAGATTAAACGGGTTGATATGGCAAGATGTGGAATCTGCTTATGTGTGATGGCTTGTATTTTTAATGTTACTCATATAGCTGTACCACTGTGTTCCATGAATCTTTCCAGACCAACACAGGAGCATGATGATATCCTTTAGTAATTCTGAGGATAATGCTGGTTTTACTAGTAAGCATCAATATCCTTAGAATCGGAGAGATGGTGTAGGTCTATAATGCTGCTGATTGGCTAGTAATTTTAGGCCTATTAACCTGAAATTAAAAATATATGACAATAAAGGTTTAATGATGAAATCCAGAAAGCTGCCACAGCGCCTCCCTTTTTCATCTGAAGGCTCCCTGTACAGCGAGCTGAACACACCAGCAATGGGCAGCATTTCCTGAAGTCTTTTCATCTGGTCAGGTGGCTACTAAAACCCAATTTACAGAAATGCACTGCCAAACGTAAGGACATAGCATATGAGCAGTTGTACTAGGTTGTATCAAAGGTCTGTCTGTTCCAAGATTCTGTCTCCAGAATTATCTGAAGGTTGGAAGGTTTGGAGAAAGAAAAACAAGGAAACCATATAATGGTGCTTCCCTGCTACCTCCTTACCTGCTTACCTCCACCAAGCTGTGTCAAGCACTTCTGCTCAAATAATCCATTATGAATTCACTTTCCCTGTTTACCAAATTGATTTTGAACTCAGTAAGGTTTTGACATGCACAATAATCTGTGACAGTGAATTAGACATTGAAGTATGCTGTGTTCTACCTTTTTTAATTATATGAACTTTGTTGTAAAAAATCGTGTCTCCTACCTCCAAGAGCCGACCTGTAGGCTATTCAGCACAGCCTTTTGAAGAGGAGACATCTTCAAACAACAGTGTAAGTCAGTAAGGTAGCAAAAAGGTGTCTAGATTACTGCCTTGGAATCCAGTGGCTATGCCTTGAAAAGAATGAGCACTGCTGATAGTTTTTCATGACTACATAAAGGTTTCTATCCTTAGGAACAGATTCTTAGCTCTGGACTGACCACAGACATTAAGTGCTCCTGTTTCGTCGTTAAGCTGTAGGGACAGAACTTGAGACACCCTTTACATATACTGCTACTAAACACCAGGTGACATTGTTCTTCACACAAATTTCTGTGTGTTCTGAGCAACAGCATTCTAAGTATGCACTGTTCAATGAATGCAGGTACCTAACCCTGGATTTTGCAGATGAAAGCCAAAATTTTAGACATTATAAGGATGCGTAGACATAGACAAGTAAATAATCTTGCAGCTATTTCATCATTGCAGTGATGTGATCACTCAGTTCAATGACCCAATGCTACTAAGTTACTCAATCCAAATGCAGCCCAAGTCAGCAGATCTCAAAAGACTTGGTTCAATTGTACCATCTCAATTACACTGCCAGCGAGTACAGCTTGTCTCCACATTATTCTATTCTGCATGCTGTAGCAACCTCTGACATATATCTATAAATAAGGTAATAGACAGCAACAATGAAAATGAGATAAATTTTTCCATAGCATTGCTACTTCAAAAGTATTTTGCTACTTTTTAAAAATAGCTCATCAGTAAGCATTTAATGACTTTAGCGTGTGTTTAATTTCCTTTCTCGTTAGTTAACCTTCTGATACTGTTATGTGTATTCATGCCTTGATATCATTAGTTTTGTTACTGATTTACATGTGATAAAGAGGTTACTGGATTCTTTTTTTTCTCTGACATCATGATGAGGTCATTTTTTACAATGTTGGCTGCCTAATGCAGGGAGAGATCTAGAAACTGGAATTAATGCAAAATTGCTGCTTCTTAGTCTTAATGACTTTGAAACATTTATAAAAGAACAACAATCCTGGCCAAAAGTAAAGACAGAATTCTTACACCTGAATTGGTTAAAAAAAAAAAAATATGAAAAAAATAATAATCTACAGATACTAGATTCAAAACCCAGGAACTATGAACCTTAATGTCCAATGAAAACATGAGTTACCATGTTAAGTGGGAAAAAGATAATTCTCTAAGGCAAGCATATGAGTTGAATACTATGTTACATTTTCTAGTATTCACAGAATGCTTTTTAGTTTCATACCTTTTTTTTTCATTCCTGTTTTTATATATTTATCCACACTTCTGGTAAGTTGGAACAACTATTCACTGTTAATCTGTTTTTGAACTATATGAGCCACTGTTTTGTGCAAGATAATAAACTGCTCTAGAAATGCATATTAATTACTGGAGGGAAATTTAGTAATCTTTTATCTGACATAATTAAATCTAGCTAGCAGTATGCATTTAACGAATAAATTATTCTTACCTCAAAGCTGGCTTGCTCTGTAGTCTAACAAATAAGGAATCTGAGTAATATGAACAACCTGGAGTGGCTCCCACAGCCCGAAAGGTCAGTAGATGGGCTTTGTTAGATGTAATAGCAGTCACAGACACTTTTACCTTCCATATTTTGCCAGAGCTGTTACTGAAGTGTTCCACCCCTGCAGGCTGGGGCAAAACTGAACATGACACGGTCTCTGTAGGACCACACTAATGGCCTCGCATATTAAATTCCACAGCTGTAATTTCTGTTCAAGCTAACACGCCCGAATGCGAACGTCAGTAGCTAACGAGCAAGTCTGTGGCCTTTTTTTGTCACCTTTAGTAGTAAGCTCTTGCTATGGCAAGGCAGGTAGCAGAAACAATGATCTCTTTGGCCCAGCGTATTAGCTTGTTACATTACTAAACATCTAGCAAACAATATGCCAGCTGCTGAAAATCCAAGTTTCACTTAACTGTCCTTTTGTCAGTGCAAGTCTGGAATTCTGAATGATTAAAAAACCCCGCACAAACAAGAAACCAGAAGCAGCTTCAAGTAACACAGAATGCACATGTCATCTCTTAACCAGTATTTCCCACAAACTGATGAAAACACAACTTTTTACTTACTTATTAGAAGTCAGTAGCCTGTACATCATTCAGTGAATTGTGTGAAAACAAAGTAGAAGTTACAGACATCTACTCTGTTATCTAACTGCAAGTTAAAAATTATCAATATTGCTTTAAAATCAAATGCAAGATATTCAATGCATAGCCGCACTCTGGCACTAAGTATCCTAGAACTGAAAGGCTCTTGCTACTGCAGGCAACTTTTAAAAAATACTAATCCTGTTTTCTCATGGGTATGTAATAGATAAATAATACTACTGGGTAAATTACCTAGTGATAAATCCTTAGTCTTAAGAATTCAAGAACAAACCTTTATCATTTAAAAGGTTATAGTTTAAAAGACATCTGCATCGTAATTACCACACTAGTATCGGTTTATTTTATTATTAACTGGTTTTAAGTTGCATATGGAATCATCCTTAGAGAAAGATGCTGGAGAAGAAATGTCGTATTTTTCAATCTGTTCACCAGGTGCCTTTGACAGCCCATGGTATATAAGTGAGTTTTACTGCTTCACCTGTGGAATGAGTCAGTCAGTTTCTGTAGCTACATTCAGTTGCTTTTTGTCTGATTATGAAGGAGTAAATCTATCAGCAGCAAGGTATCATACCTAACTCAACCTGGGATTTACTTAAATTCTGTATGTCAGTAGCTTAATGTGGCATTAATCTTATTTTGAATTGTACTAGCTTTTAAGTCCTACCGGAGGAAGTATTCCAGCTGTGTAGAGGTCTGTCTGAATAGAGGAAGCCCCAGCAACTGCATACTTAATTTTAAGCGTATACTTAATTGTAATCAAGTTCAGTGAGGATGGGTTTCAGTACCTACCTGGGGAAAACTGATGCTCCAAAGCAAGATTGTTGCACTGATAGATAACTATAGAACACAATAAATAAAGGTAAGCATAGAGAAAGAAAAACAATGGAAGACACTGACAAATTCTCTGTATTAATCTGCAATTAGTTGTTTAAATGTTTCCTTTCCTGTTGGTAGAGGACAACACAAGTTTCCTAAAAAGTCTTCCCCATCCAGATCAAACATGAATGTGAGCCAAACACTTGAGGGGGGCACAGTAGTTCCTTTTTTTTCAGTTGGTATACATTCCAAACCTTTGCGATAAATCGTACTAGTCTCAGAACTTATCATGTTAGTACTCTGCATTCCTCCCAGAGCTCCACTATGAGTAGCTCTGCAGGCAATGAATGGTGAAAGATTTACACCTGACGGGTGTCAGCGCTCTGGGTACACTGCACACCGGTACGTCCTGCTGGATGGCTGCAGGGCTGCTCTGGGCACAGCACACTGGGAGAGGGCAGCGGCAGCTGGAATTGCTACGGGTTTGGCAACTCGTAATTTGACTGAAGATTACAGTTGGATGCTTATTTTTACCCCCCAAGATAAAAGTTACCGCCAATAGGCTTAGCAAAGTTCAGGAGCCTAAATGTGATTGTTGGTGCTCCAGAGATTTTTTCAGCAGAAATGAAGTGACTAAACCTGAGGAAGTACACTGAGAACAGTACAGAGCAACACCAGAGCCCTTTATCTTAAGGAATTACAGGTCCAGTGCTCTACCTTGTGTTCTCTTTCCTCCTCTTCTTAAAAGTAGCCAGGCAGTTGAACAGCACAGGGGTTTTTCACTCTTTTCCCCCAGCACACAGTACTTACAGAGCACACAATAACCATCTCTTTTCACTAACTCGTAGATTTCTCTGTAGAGTTTCTCAGAATAAATTAAACCAAATCTCAGGGGCTGCTTCTATGATGAAAATTTTCAGCAGTCCTCCCACAGCAAAGCAGTTGCATTCATGATAGTATTACAGTAAAGAGGAAGAAACTTGGTACTAGATTTTAGTACAAGGGTAAAAGACCTAAACATGATCCGGAGGTAATGCTGTGGGTGTTGGTGGAAGCTGCAGGCCAGCAGCAGCCCTCCGCCAGGCCTCCCCTCCGCCATCTTGCTCTCGAATGCATTCAGCATCGCTCACACCACACACCAGCTGCCCCCCACAAGCTAACAAAGGCAGATTTTGCAATGAACTCTGTGACTCAGTGGTCTTCCTATGGCTTTTCCTTGATAAATCTGAAACTATACTCACCTATGTAACAAGTAAACAAACAAAAAAAATAACAGAGGTTATCCTCCTTTGAAGTATTTCTCCCTGTGCACGTCATCGGTTCCCAAATGCTTTCTGTTGTAGAACATTGACAGAAGTACCTTACTCGTATCTCATTTTTTCTACTAACTCATTTAAAATGAGTTATTCAGTAACATTGGGTAATTTTAAAATACAGTATCGTTGCCTTGACTAGGGTCACAAACTAGTGTATCACAGCTGTCAAAATCAGTGAAACACTTCTGTCTGCCAACCTTTGCATAAGCGAAGAATTGTTTTGGGTTTTACTGAGGGAAAAAAACCCATAAATATTTCCTTTGCTAGTTCCAAAGAGAAGATTTGATTAAACTATAGAGAAAAGTAGGTGATGAAATGAGGTAAACATTCTGAAAAAGGTTTGAAACCTCCAGAAGAGCTTTACTGGCACATTTCCAGTGAACATAGTAGGAAGTGGTGCTCATCAGTGCTTCCAAGCAAGGGGATAAACAGGTGATGAACCCCAAAAAAGTGACTGATGCAGGATGGAGGTGAAAGAAATAGAAAAAGTTGTCTATTTGTTGTGTTAACGAAAATGCATCAATCACACAAGAAGAAGGAAGTGGGACAAGCTGATTGCTCTACAGGTGTTAATTGCTATTTCCCCAAGACACTAACAGCGCTCAGGCTGGGCTCCTCAGCCAACCCTGTGACCAGGCGGCTGACCTCAGCAAGCACAGCTGCATCCACAATGGCTAAAGCACTTCTTACATTTATCATTAATATTATAACACCTCCTGCCTGCTTGCTGGGAGGATGCACCCAGGGCAGAATTTAGGAAGTCAGGTAGTGCCTGGGGTTGGAGTCATTTCACTTGCTGATTATTTCATTGATAGTATTTTTCCTTTTGAGCCAAATTTCAAACAATTCAGCCGTGAAATGGTTTTAAAAATGCAATAGTGGAGACAGCTGCCTGTGGGCATCCTTCCCTTACCCACCTGTCATGATCATCAAATGAATATGAACATCAAGAAATGATAAAAATAACAAGTGTGTTTAATTGTTGTGAAAGGAAACCATTTTTCTGACCCATAAAAAGATGACATATTTCTGTTTCCTCTGGACATCAATTTCCTTTCTGTGAAAGTAAGGAGGTTGATGCTTTGTTTTCAAAAGACAAAAATCTGTATGTCTTTTATGGGTGCACATACATACATAAGCAAATGTGTATACATACACACACAAACCCTTTTCCTTGGCCATCTATCAAAACACATCTATCATAATTGATTGTATTTTCTAGTAAGATTTCTCCTGCTTGTGTAGCCATGTATATCATAGTTGACTTAAGTAGTTTTCAATAAAGCCCTGCAACTTTATTGCAAGAAAGAGGCCCTGATCAATTTCTTCCCTAATGACGTTTTTTTTGATGTGTGGTAGGAAGAGTTGTAACTTTAGGTGGGTACTTGGTGACATACTGACAACTGGAGACGTCCAGTCTTACAAGGTACTCATTATGGGGGACAGATGGACATGGAATGTTTATTACCAATCCTTTCCTTTTTCCTTCCTTTTCTTTAGTTTTGTAAAATTAAATCCAGGTAATCTCCTGATCAGAATCACTGGTTCTATGCATTTACATATCTAGTTTGCACAGAAACTATGAAACGGCACCACATCCATGATCTATGGTTTCTCTGATACTACCTCCTAATTTCAGCAACAATCTTTACGTGGTATCCCTTAGAAACATGCAAGAAACCCTTTTCCCTCTCCAATGAGGGGAAAAAATAATCTTTTATCTCCTTAAAATTGTGCTTTTCAGTGTTTTGGAATACAGGCATTAATGTAATCATAATTCAAGCCATTTCACTTAGATTTCTTTTGACACTGGATGGCCACTGCAAATACATAAACATTCAGTTTGTTCTCAAACGTTGCTACTTTGACTTCAGGGTATCTTTTTGCCTTTCAGAAAACACCATGCCCACTGTGAGACAGCTCATAGATGCTCAAAACATGTGTCAATAGAAAGTAAAACCAAATGGCCTCATTAATATTAGGCTAATCAACTAGTGCATTTCTCACTAATCCATGCTTTTGAAGTAGCCAAGGCTAAAGCAACACCCATATAGTCAGGATGTGTGAAAGTCTCCAAAGGATGAGAAAATATGCTGTGTTAGGCTAGGAAAGCCTGTTGGTTCGAACTACAATAATCAAAGTAATAGCACTGCCTTTCAAAGCAATTTAATTGTAAATCGCCAGTAATCACAGACTGGTTTGGGTTGGAAGGGACCTTCAAGATCACCCAGTCCTAGCCCACCTCCCACCCACCCAGGTGGCTCCCAGCCCCGTCCAGCCTGGCCTTGGACATGCCGGGGATGGGGCACCCACAGCTGCTCTGGGCAGCCTGGGCCAGCGCCTCAGCACCCTCACAGGGAAGAATTTTTTCCTAATATCTAATCTAATCCTGCAGAAAAACTCAGTTTCTGAAAAGGTAGGCATAATTCCATCCTATTTGAAATTTATTAAGAATGTCACCATAATTCAGTTGTAAAAAGATGCGTTACTATTTGCTAAAATCTAATTTCCTAGACATTCTCTAGCAAACCTTCATCGCTATGCAGATTCTTTATATTGGTACGTCTCACACTAATGCAAAGTAACTGTCAACTGTAATCGAACTTTCTTCTGAAGTCTTTCAATGTTATGCAGAAAAATACACAAAGATAAATAGTAGACCTCCCAGATTTTCATAAGACGGAACCTTGAAACATACATCGGCATCAGGAATATTCCATGGTTATTGTGCATCTGCCGCACAATCACCCTCACAAGCAGCTGACCCTACAATGGCTACGAAATAAAACCAGTGCACACAGAGTGGCCCTCTTCACAGCCTGGTGGGGAATCTGGACAAATGGCCAGAGTCCTCTTTTACCAGTAAGACAAAATTATTATGCAGAAAAATATGTTGTGTCTAGTGAAATTAGAAGAAATACCACAAAATGCACTTAATTATTGAAGTTATAAATTAAATAGCATCTTCTTGTATCTAAAAGCTGACGTAACATTGATTTAAGATTGTTTCCCCACAAAGCAGAAACGATTGCTGCTGTTTCAAGAAACGGATCTGAAGATACCGCTTTCTATAGCCACATTGCATCTCCCAGTGTTCAAAAGCTTTAATACAGATTAATGACCTAATGGCATGCAATGAAAAGGTAGTATTCACTAGAGTTTTCTAGCTTTGAAAATGGAGATAACAACTGACACGCTCCTTACAAGGTCTCTAAAATATATTCCTTGTCTCCACGCTTATACCTCTGAGTGCAGAATTACTCAGGCCTCAAACAGATGGAGCAGCTTGTATCTAGTACCAGGCGATCCTTACAGAAGTGCTGGCAGAAAAGCCCTGAGGAGACCCAGGCAGACATCTGGATGTCGAAATGCCCCAGCAGATCTCGACAACAGTGACCTGCTGTAGGTCGCCCAGCGGGATGCTGTCCAGCCAAGGACCTGTGCTCAGAAAACAATCCTGGGCAATTTTCAGGCAGCCTCATATCAAGCCTTTATTGTAGCCTCACATATAGATATTGAAATCTCTATCATTAACATAAAAATTATAATAGAAAAATAATTAATCTTTAAAGACTGCAGCGACCTAAAAGAAAATGACCAAAAAAAAAGAAATAATTTAATCACTAGCCATGGAAATGCTACTGCTTTCCTTTTAAAACTACAAATAAGCAAACTTCAGTTACCTCCCAGGTTTAAGAACAAAACCAGGTCTATTTTCTTCATACCTAGTTTTATTTTGTTTTCTCTCGATTTACCATAAAACGATGATGCTTACCCATTAACAGCTACTTGATTATCCAACAGACACAAAGGCAGCTACGTACCATTCGCCCAGTGAAACATACTAGGGAAGTGCTTCAGCAAACATCAGAATACATAAAAAAGGTGTTGCATGTTTTATTGAGTGTAGCTCTAAACCAAAGTCTCTTACAAATGAAAACAATTCCATTACCTTTTATTCTAAAATGAAACAATACATTATACATTAATATTTAAATGAGCAGCTATGCATTCCAGGGCTCAATGAAATTGTTCATTCTGTAAATCAGTATTAAACCTCAAATAATCAAGAAAAATGATTAAGATTGGCACAGTTAGGTTGGAAAAGAACTACCTGTCTGTCCTGAAAGAGGAAAATGTTTAGCTAATCAGAACCAATTTTCAGGACATCCACTTAAATATCATTAGGAACGAAAAAAGGAGTAAATCCAAGTAAATATTTAAAAATATAGATTCTTGTAATCTGGATAAACATAGTTGAATGGTAACACTGAACAAAAATATAGCCTTCCTTTTATTCAGATTTGAAATACCTGCAAAGGGCAACCTCAAACTGGAAAATGGTGTAGGTGCAATGAGGCCTTTCGAATAATTATGTGTTGTTAATTGAAGAATGTTAATCATGTCATATTAGGAGCAAGACAGGGTTAAATTGGTAAAATTTCAATTCACTTAGGCCTTATCTCTTGTTGGAATGAACCAGATGATTAATCCTTAATATTCTTCAGGGATACAGAGAACATCAGCAATTAAATTAACAACTACAAAGTTTATGCTCAGAGATTCAGAAATGAAAGACAGAAACACTTTAATTTTTCACAAGTTGTTACCTTAATTATTTTCTTATTGCTTCTGTCTCTTCTCCCTCATTACAAAAACACACCCCTTAGTATTCATGGATCCCTTTAATTTGCTGTAGCTCAGCAACTATGTAAGGAATGTCATCTGAGCTGCAAAAGTCATAAATCTTACTTTGTGCATGCTCATTGAAAATAAATTGTTCTGCTGTACCTCGTCCCTGTGTTCAAACTGCAAAGTGCTGACAAGTTTCTGTTTCCTTACAGTCATTAATGTCCATCAAATTTTGATAATAGAAAAGGAAGAAAAGGAAGCACATAAAGTGCTGTTTCTTTTGCAAAAATATAAAATACAGATACTTAAAGTCAACTTCATAGTTAATATGCAAAGTGTCAGTTGCAATAGGAAAATACAGAGATAAGTTTCTTAAGAAACCTTCTCATTCTACAGTCATGAAAATAAGAATGTAGTTCCAGATCATTTATGAAAATTCCATATCATTAAGAAATTCAGCCTGACATTCAAATGAAAGTTCTTTGATTAGAGAAGAAAATAACAGAGAAAATGGAGGACTTCAGAATGTGTTTGGGATTCTTTCTTAAGGGTTGCATTAGAACTCTTACAGAACATGCAGAATCTTGTTATCAATACTGGACTGCATCATATATTGAATGGTTTCAAATGTAATTGCTGTGAAAGTAAATGCTCCCAGAAGTTGAATGCAAAAATCCATGCTTGCGAAACACGGGGACTTGACATTGTTATCACTAGACATGCTTTCAAAATTACCAAAGTTTTAAAGTAAAATGTCATATCCCTGAAGGGTGCCCTTACAACAAATTATTAACGAAGCTCTATTGATCTCCACCCAAACAGAAAAATCTCAATAAATCTCATCTGGACCTTTGCTGAAGCTAGAAAATGCATTACACCCCCCTACTGACCACAATTTTTATTATCGCTATTGTGTTTGCAGGGCAGTCAATTTTATACGGCATAACAAACTGCCAAGTGCTAAAGTGATTTCCTCTATTACTGAGGTCCATGTATTAAATTTAGTGAGGCACAATATCAAACTTCAAATATTGCAGGGTTTAGAATTGAATGCAGCTGAGCCTAATGTTATCAACCTGACAAATACACTGACATATTAAGTAGCAGATCATTTATTCATATTTGGAACTGGTTTTGTTTTTCTATTCAGCTGTACAGTTTTAGATTAGCCACAATATTTCAAAATGTGACTATTACTGTGAAGTCCAAAAGCACTGTGGAATATATATTTCATATTCCTATTATGCACTGTAGATCAGAGAAATATGCCTCAATAGCCTGTTATCACATATAAATACATGTAAATTAATAAATTACTTTGCATAATGCAGGTTTAGGCTGCACATACTTTAACCCTTCTGAGTGATCGGTGATAAGCGCTTCAGATACTTTGTGCTATAGTCAAATAAAAAGCTTAAATTCTCGAAGTGTATTCTTGTGCTCCTTTTTTCTCCTGAACATTCATTTCCCTCCAATCTAAAATATTCCAAAATAGTGGATTTCTGCTTTGGAGATACTATTTGAAATCTAGTTTTTACTGAAATATTCCTGTTTTGATGTACACCATGTCCACCTGGAAGAACTGATGTATCCTGAACATTCAATCAACAATTTAAAACACTTGACACGGGTAAGGAAGCATTCTTAGGCAACTGATTGCTTATATCAACGCAGATAAAGCTTTCTATCATTTTTTTCTTCAATAAATAACAAATATTGCCCAGAACAAACTGAGAAGAAACATCCAGTATATTGCTTATCTGAAATAAACCAAATGGCTTGTACACCTGCCTCACAAGGGAGCGCAGTTCCAAAGTGTTGCTACTATGCACTTTGATTTGGAGTTAGAAAGCCAACTTTCTGCTGGAAAGCCTATTTCAAGCCCTGAATTTTTGTTTCCTTGCGTGTTTCCCCACATATTTTTCCCTCAGTCCTTCTTAGAAACTTACTGCAGCACTAGCTGGCCGCAAGCAAACAAATAACCGGACCGAATGCTGAAAAAGAAGCATTAAATATTTAAACTTGGAAGTGCTGTGCTCTTGCAGCTAGACCGCTGGTGCTTTAGCTGCAAACCCTTTCCTCGAAAGATAAACCGTTTAACATAAGCTGACACTCCAACATCTCAATCACATACGCTGCCAGATTTCTTCCTTGTCACTGAAAAGCAATCAGATATCATTTTGCTAATTGGACTGAAAAATGCTCTTGGCATTCAGAATTCCCACGTACACACCACTGACTACTTGGACCATGTAGGTCCCTGAAATGACTTTATGGAAGTTTCTTTGTCTTCTGCAATCTCGTCATAATTTAGACTCCTCTCATTCAAAACCAACATTTAACTGTTAATAAGCCCGTCTATTCAGTTCCATTGTGGAAATTCCACGAGTGGTGAGGAACAACAATCTTCATAGTTCTATGAGTAGAGGTAATGGCACTACTTCTTTCATTCCTGAAATGTTAATTAGCTCTTAAGTCTGACACTTGGTAATGGAATATTTATTTTCATGGAGTGCTACATGTAATTTGAGAATTTAAACAGTGAATCTAGATGTATTACTGAATATAAAACCCATTATTCTAAACTACATTCTAATCTACAAGGGAAAACCACAACACACTATTACAAAGAATTCCCTTATTCATATGGCTGAGCACTACCCATTTCAAGCAATTTGCATTTTGAATTTTGGAAGAGCTACCCCTATTATTTGCAAGAGTTCTCTGAAACACGTAAGAAATCCCACCAACTTTATATGCTTTAATTCCAGCATTAAATTACTTTACAATACATTTCATTTAGATTCATCAAGGATGTAACCAAATCAAAACTTATTTTTTGCTATTTGTGACCTGAACTTCTCAAGAAGTTTAACAAAGAAACTGGATATGAATACCAAAGTTATGGAACGATCATGTTGAACTGGAAACGCCAGGGAGTCCTCCGAAAAAACTGAAAAGGATGCAAATATTCACCTCGGAAAACCCCAAAACCTGAACAGAAAATGATTACAAGAAGGGTGGAAGAATAGGTTTGCCAGCTAATAAGGTAAAGATTCTGTGGAGATTTTATCAGAGTAAAACAAAGGGACCCTGTGTTGTTTTGATCTTAACCTTGACAGATTGATCCTTGCATCAGTTCATTCTTCTCCCAATTGTCAAGGAAGATATTTTTTTTTTCCCCTGTCTCCTGACTCACCTGCAAGATTGCACAAGACTACGTTCTTTGATTCTCACTTTCTGAGGCAATATTTGGGTGATGGCATTTTGGATTCCCTTTCGTCAGGATACTCACAGCATACAGCTCTACTGCATGGGAAACCTGCTTGTGAGATGGAATCAGAGATTCCAAGACTTAAATGACTACCACAACTTAAACTCTCTTGGCAAAAAGCACTCCACGTGGCAAATGGTTTACTTACTGCTGTTCTGGAGTTCTCTAGAAGCTACTATAATAGCCTGTAACGATCTTTTTAGTATTCATACTTCCTGATGGCTACATGCGCCTTCATGGTCACCTTTTCGACACTGCAGTGTTGAAGAACATTAACAGACTTCCGATGCTTGCCAGTGAGCTTTGTCAATGGGATGGACAGCCATGAGAAGCAGCTTGTTCACTATAGTCAGTAACACTTTTCAAGCATTGTTCAGAGTGTTAAAAACTCTGAATTGCTTTGATTTTTGTTAGCCAAGTGATGTCTGCGCCTCACCCAGCATTAAAAACCTGTAATAATACTTCTAGCAGTAGTATGTTACTTAAAACCCCAGGATTATTAGATGGTTTAGAATCAGCTTTTACATCACGTATGAGCACCATACACTGCAAACACGGAGATTTCACAACCTAGCATAAAAATAATGCCCTTCTAGAGATGTGCTATTTAGGAGGGACAAAACTCATGCTGTTTTGAGTGTCTGGACGTGCAGTCCTGCTAGCCTAATGCTGCTGGATGTGAACATTCTTGTTGCTTGTTCTTGGCATTATTTGGAAAAAAACCTGCAGCACTACTGACTAGATTGATGTTATTTGCTTTACAAACTCATTTCTCCTTCTCGAACTTCAGAGAATTAAAGGATTAATTAACTCCTAACACACAAAAAAATATTACAGTATCTTAAATCTAATTTAACTTGGCTTTATTTTTAGATTTCCTTTTTCTGCTTTCATCTCTTTTTTTTGAAAGACTATTTCAAAATTTGGCAAAGTGTCTCCAGAAAGCCACAGCAGCCCATATAAAAAAAACTCAACAAACAAGTTTTGATTATCGACAAGCTTTCATATTCAATAGCTTCAAATACTAGACAACAAAGAGAATCAGAAAAAAAAAAAAAAAAGACTGCCATTTTAGAAACCTTAATGTGGTGCTCCTCTGTGTGCTGTATAAATGGAAATTTAGGTAGAACGTGAGCAGATGATCACTGATAATACACCTAGTGTATTTTTTTTTACACCAGAATTCCAAATGTCACTCCCTGTTGTGCGAGTTGACCATTCTCCAGTGCAAGAAACCAAGAATAGAATGTCAACAATAGAATGGGAAAATATTATAAAAATCATCTCTTGAATTATTTATGGCATACAACATTTATTCAGACACATGTCACTGCATGAATTTAACCCCAGAGGCAGACTGTATTAAAAATGTGTACATTTTTCTATAAGTGAGGACATTTACACAGGCAGCCAAGAGATGGCAGCAATTGACAGAGGTGGGCACAAAGATGGGGGCCTCCACACAGACTAGAATGAAGGTTTTCAGACATGACATGCCACAGGCCATACCCCACCGAAGGTGTTGGGAGTTGCTGTCCCCGCCAGAGCAGAGGCTTTGACCCAGAGAGTTCTGGAAGGTGGATCGAGCCCTCCAAGCTCCAGGACGCAGGGAGTACCTGGGGCCTCCTGATGATGCCAGAAGAGATGGTGGAGTTCAGGATCCTGAGAGAGCAAAGTACAAAACATCCTGGACTTCAGGAAAACAGTCTTTGGCCTCTTCCTGAGAACAAATATATAAGCTCTGGAGGGAGGAGGGACCCAGAGAGCTGGGTCAAGAATCAACTCTTCCAAGCTCAAGTCCATCCCAATAAACAGGGAGTCTTGCAAAATCTCCAATAGGCTGCAGAGATGAGTAAGGAGCTCCTGGCAAAGCTCAAGCACAGACGGGAAGCACAGAGAAGGTGAAAGCAGGGACAGGTAACCTGGGAAGGGTACAGAGACGCTGTCCAGGCCTGCAGAGGAATGGGTGGCAAAGTCAGAGCCTACCTGGAGCTGACTCTGGCGAGGGATGTCAAAGGCAACAAGAAGGGCTGCTCTAAGCACCCGAGTGGCAAAAGGAGGACGAGGGGAAGCGCGGGGCCATGGCTGCATGGTGCAGGGCCCTGGTGACACCCGGCATGGAGCAGGCAGAGGTACGGAGCGCCGCCTCCACTAGTAAGACCAGTCTTTGGGAATCCCAGGCCACGGAAGCTGCAGGGAAAGTCTGGAGCAAGGAAGACACAGCCTTGGTGGAAGAGGCTCAGGTTAGAGAATGCTTAAGCAAACGGGCCGCAGGTAAGTGTGTGGGCTTTGATGGGATGTGCTCACACGTGCTGAGGGAGCCAGCTGCCGCCATCACAGGGCCATTCTCTATAACCTCCCAACATTCCTGGCAAGTGGGAGCGGTGCCCGAGGGCTGGAGGGAAGCAGATGGGCGTCCTGTCTTCAAAAAGGGCAGGAAGGACCCAGGGAAGTACACGGTGGTCAGCGGCACCTCGATCCCTGGGAAGGCGATGGGGCAACTAGTCCTGGGAACCTTTTCCAGGCATATGAAGGACAAGAGGGTGAATGGGAGCAGTCGGTATGGAATCACCAAGCTAAGGCCAACCCACCATGGAACTCCAAAGTCCTGCAGGTGGGGAGGAACTCTTCCAGACACCAGGACACGCTGGGGGCCATCCAGCTGGAAAGCAGCTTTGCAGAAAAGGCCATGGAGGTCCTGATGGAAACCAAGTTGAAAATGAGTTGGCAATACGCCCTTGCCTCAAGGAAGGCCAGTAGTATTCTGGGCTTTATTAGGAGAAGTGTTGCCAGCAGGTTGAGGGAGGTGAACGTGAGTAGTTGTAACGCATTCAATAAGAGGATTTCCAGTCGTGCCTACCCAACCTGATGACTTTCTATCATTAAATTACTAGCTTAGTAGACAAGGGAAGAGCGGTAAATATTGCCTGCCTTGACTTCAGGAAGTTTTTTGACACTGTCTCCCATCACATCTTCATAGGGAAGCTAATGCAGTATGACCTGGGTGAGCAGACAGAAGAGCAGATTGAAAAGGCTGGAGTGGTCCCAGCAGGTGGTGGACAGTGGTGTAAAGCCTAGTTGGAAGCCAGTAACTTGCAGCGAACCCCAGCCGTGGTGCAAAGGTAATGACTCGCCACCTCTCAGAAGTAGACCGGCCAGTCTTCAAAGCAATAGTCACTTCTCCAAAAAACACCTCCCTTCTGCTTTTATTGCTGAACATAAACTTGTTTGGTCAATTTGGGTTGTCTGCTTGTAGGTTGTGTCCCCCTGCAGCCTCTTGCCATCTGCAGCCATCTCCAGCTGGGGCTGGGGCCAAGTAGGAAAAGAGAAAGCCTTGACGCTGTGCCAGCACTGTCCAGCAGTAGCCAAAGTATGGGTGTGATATCCACACTGGTTTCAAATGTAAAACACAACACCATATAGGTTCTACGTAGAAAATAAACTCCATCACAGTTAGATCCACTACAGGGGTTTAAGTTGTGTAGCTGAAATTCCTCCTGAACAGAGATGAGGGAGAATTAAAGAAACCAGCTATAAACTTCCTCCAATGCAATTTCCGAATGGCCTGTCCTAGAGGCAGTTCTTGCCATGCCATGCAAGTATCTTTTGCCCAAACCACCGTTTCTTTAGGGTACCCACACATGTGTTTTTTCAAAAATCAGCAATGGTCAGGAAATGTTTAGTGGTAAAAAGAACATACGGTCATATTCCACGGGGACCACATGACCCTGAGAAATCATTCTCTCCACTCAAGCCTATACTACCAGTTCTTGGCTATTCAATGGTCCAGTAACTTTTCCAATTTACAATCATAATTTAGTAATAAACCATTGAGCAAAACAGCTGTAATTCCTATAGTTGCTCCAATTAAATTGCAATAAAATTTACTGTTTAGAGACTATTCTGTCGAAGAGGAATTCGTCTGACAAGTAATAGCATGACGGTGTTCACATGAAACAGTTCCAAATTGACTGAGCTATTAATGTGTATAAAATCTATATGATAGCAAGATTCTCATACAACAAATCATATACAAAACACCTCATCCCATGAATATCAAGACAGAACCATATCATCCTTCCATGAATCATTTATTAACTCTCTCCTTATCTCCTTACTACTACTTTTGATGATGCATTTTCAGATACCATTCAAGCCACTCAATAACTAGCAATAACAGAGTCAATAGTGTGGCACATAATCATTCTGCAGGCCTGCCTTGATGTGGGAAATGGTGTTTTTGAATTGCACTAAGTCAGTGTAACATGATTGAAAGGACTGGTTAAAATACATACTAGCATCTGTGAGGCTGTGCATGCTGACTTTTCTACAGGGGAACCTGAGCTAAAATATTTAGCCAGTTAAATAATTTGCAACTTAGAAAAATTGAAACAAGACTGCTTGGCCATATTTATCTTATTTGATTCTGATAACATTATAAAATTTGCTCCCTAACAGTACATACCTCTAATGTAAATTGGAGTCACTTCACTTAAAAGACAATTGAAGTAGCTCTATTACTTTAGTAGTGTCATGGGGGAAAAAAAATGCATCAGTGTGTTATAGGCTCCTGCAAAACATGAGTAAGTATTCATTTCTCCACGTCCAACTGAATAAGACATGAACTGGCTTGCTCTTCAGGAAAGAGCCTGAACAGACATGTGGCTCAATTGTGTATGTTTTATAGCCAAGAGATAAATTTGACTTGTCCACTTATAATTGCTTTTTATAAACCATTTAAATTAAGAATTTGTTCACAGGCTGTGAACATCCATATCTTAACTTAAAACAGGACTGTTATCTCAGGTTGCACTGTGTAGTTTTGAATCAACAGCAAATCTTCTCAAATAAGAGTAACAAATACTTAACACACAAATTGATAGTGAATAATAAGTAACAGAAGCACATGCAGAACATTTACAGGTGCCAGTAACATACGTCACCACATCATACCACAGGATTACTTATGTGTATGTGAGTGGTAGAATGAAATGTTTTATTCTACCCTGGCTAGGACTGTATGTATTATTAAATTGCCTCCCTGTCCTTTACAGGTCTCAATTTCACAATCCACGTTTGTCTCCACCGTATTTTTTCCTACAGCATTTGTAATTTTGTCTTCCTCGAAGATCAGCTTTCTTGTCTTGTTTGAGAGTAAGCTCTTCTGTTCTTCCTAGCAATCAGGAGGAATGGCCAATATAAAAATAAAAATGTCCATCCTATTATTATTATTATTTTTGCCCATAGCGTCACCAGATAGATTGCCACAGTAGCGCTTATTGATGCCTTTTCTGCCATTAACACCTTTTTTGCTAATGCATGTTATTACCACTGCTGTGTGAGATTCTTTTCTGGGTATATTTAGTTCTAATATGGTTGTTCTAATATGAATATTCTAATTCTGTAAATATAAACATGTAATGCTCTAAGAAAAGGTTCTTTGGCTATAACATAAGGTACTGAAGGTTTGAATGAATAACACAATAGGGTCTGCCCTTCTTGATGAACGTTAGTATGCAGTTGCCACATATATTTCTTTTTTTTTCATATTTAGAAGACAAGTCTTGAGTACCTTAACATGTATTAATAACCATGAACACAGGTAGAACAAAAAAGAGATTCACTAAGGCATGCAGGCTGTGGAAGGGTGTGGAAGCCACCCACTACACAGTGTTCAGCAGCCAAGCTGGCACGCACACCCCCAGGAGCCAGATTCCTTCTGAAGGCACCGAGCTGCCCTCAGGCATTGAACACTGCTTACCATGTATTATTACCACTCTGCAGCAGAAAGAGAATGCAACAAAAATACTCTGACTCTTAACCATCCCATTCAGGATAGTTTAACTGCAGCCACTAAGTAGCCATTTCAAGGGAATTCCAATGAAAACATTTTGTTCAAAATTCTGAACAAGATAAAGGACAGTGTTTCATTCATTAGTACAAGCATTCTTAATAAAAGGAAGATTAAATTGTTATGATGATTAGAGCACTCAAAAGATGAAGTCCACTATTTAATTCAAAGAATGAATAAAGGGAAAACATTTTATACTCCTAACTAACACTGCCATGAATAAAAGTCTCTGTGAGAAAGGGAGACCTTCTGAAGAACACCCACCAGTTTTAAAAGCAGAGATCTCAGGCTTGAAATGTTGTCAAGTATGCTCGTAACGCTGTGTCTCCAACACAGACCTGTTGAAAAACTAATGTTTGCAATCCACGTGCATGAGTCAATTGAAATACATGCATTCTAATTTGAAGAATCTCTTTGAAATTCGACCATGTTTTCTAATCTCAAAACATTGCTGGTTGGGCAATTTTCATTTTTGTGATATGACAAGTGATACTTCATTTTTAGGTACTGGTTAAGTTCCCAACTTTACAAAATGCACTCCTCTCTAAAATAAACCACTGCATGCTGGTGCCTAACATTAGAGAAAAATGTTCACACAGTCGAAAATGAATGGTTTTTGCATTTCAAGGTGACAAGTACAATGTCAGACACAATCAATCGATCACTGCATAATTATTATTGCAAATGATCCATATCCATGCTGCAAACCTTAAGGGGAATTTAATGAAGCAGTAAGCACATCAATAATAAGATCTACTTTGGACTCTGTTAAATCTCGTGATTCATAAATATGTTGTCACATTTTATTCTTCCTTGAGTTCCTGTAATTATATTTGAGGAGAAGTTAACTGAAAAGTAAAATTCAAATATATATCAGCTTTTTCTCTATAAAAGGAGTACTTCACTGTATTCTATACACACCACAAAAAATAAATTTACAAAACACTCTTATCAAATAAAAGGCCAAGATAGTCAACAAAGAAACAATTTCTGAAGAAAACTGGAAATATTAATAATCAGACTCAGCCTAAGACATTTAGCTGCCTTAACATCTGTATTGGGTGGAGGGGGTGAGGTTTTGGTAGCTGAGGGCCTGCCAGGGTGGCCTCTGGGGGACGAGGACAGGGGCTGCTCCTGTGCCGGACACCCCCGGCCCCAGACAGCGTAGCAATGAATCCACCACAGCCCGCAGCCAAGGCCGTCAGCCAGGGGGGTGATACAGCTGTGAAGCATATGTAAAGAAAGGGCAGCAATGCTGTAAGAACAGAACAGGAGGAAAGAAAAGGAGAAACAGCAGAGGAAACACCAAGGCTGGTGCAGAAGGAGGCACTCCATGGTGGAGCAAGCACACCCCCAAGGGGACTGCAGCCCATGGAGGAACCCAGGCTGGAGCACAGGAAAAGAGTGAGGAGGAAGGATCCATCAAGAGAAACTACTGCGTCCTGCCTGCAGTCCCTCTATGCCACCCACTGCCTCACTGAAGGAAGCAGGGGTCGTGGGTTTTGTTTCCTACTACCTGAATCCGAAATTAAATTGGCAAGTTGAGTTGGTAGAAATTATAATTGGCAATAAATAATTTCACTTCCTCCAAGGCAACTCTGCTCTGTCTGTGACAGTAATTAGTAAGTGATCTCCCTGCCTTTATGCTGATCCATGAGCTTTCTCACTCCTGTTCTATTTTCTCCTCCCTTCCTGTCCCACCAAGGCAGGCAGCAAGCAGCTGGGAAGGAGCCTGGCTGCTAACTGGGGCCAGTGCATGACAGTCACAGCTCTGGAGGGGAAGGAACACAGGGTGTGCTATATCCATGCATGGAAAGCGGTCGCTTCTGCAGGTACGTTGGACTTTGGCTGTCTGACCACAGTAAGAACAGGTGTATTTCCACACTACGCCATCAGAAAGACCTAAACACAGATTCATTTGGCAAGGAAGGAATATAAACCCAGGAGCAGAAGGGAAAAAGGAAACTAATACAGAAAGACAAAAAAAGAAGATCATGATTTAATGGAGAGGTGAACAGATACCTAGGTTTCCATTTACTAAACATCCCCTTTTGCTGATTAAACTGAGACAGTCAAACTAGTTATACAAGGTAAATCAAGTCTAATTGCATTTGTACACATCAGTGAGAAACCATAAGCAAAATCTTGGCTTAGGGACTACCCCAGTCTTGTCCAGCTTCTCAAACAGGCATACTTGGCTGGAATAAATATGCAAAAGCAACCAGTCAAGAAATTGATGTCAGGACATGAACAAGGTTTTTCAACTTCCCAGAATAGTCTTCAGGACTTGCTTTTCCTTCTAACTCAAAACTCAAGACCATTCAAACAGTAGCTAAGAATCCACAATTGTGGATGCAGTAGCATACAAACTCTCCAGATAGTCACGGAAATGGTATTTGAAAAGAATTTCCACTAAAAGATGGGAAGAGTAGGACAATAGAAGAATCCTAGCCTGCTCACCCAGCCACATTCAATGCAGTCTTTGTTCAATTCCTTCCTCACATAAACATCCCTGTACTGATAAAAAGACATCCACACAGTTCATTCAAAGCTGTAATGGAAACCAATGCTACTAAGAGGGACAAGAGGAAGATAAGATTAATTGAACAAATGTAACTTCTCCCTAAAGTTGGGGAGGTGGGGAGCAGAACAGGTTTGGTAATTAAAGTATACAGAGTATATAATGCAACTTCAGAAAAGAACAGAGTAAGTCTATCGTAGAGCTTCACACAAACTGCATGCATTCTGCTGAAAGAATTAACAACAATGCATACATTCCTAATGTCCTACTTAAACCAAATTTCATCACACATTAGCACTTACTTGTATGCACATGCTTGTGTCTGAAGGCAAGCATATTATTGTTAAAAACCCAAACCGCCTTGCATGCTTCAGCCACCATTACCCAACAATGGGTATCATGGAGCATAATACTGATTTTGTTCACTTGCTCATATTGTTAACCTGTATAAATAACAGAATGTTGTTTTACAAAATAGTGGAGCAGGTCAAAAAAACCTGTCAAGACCGAATATATTGGATGAATAAATGTTGCTGTCAAATATTCTACATTCAAATTACCTTTCTCTTCTATTTAATTTCTCTTCTTCATATTAAAAATGTGGTTTTGCAGAATCTTTTTATGCTTTGCATGTTATTGTGATTTTTAGCTTCAGTCATTCCAAAATGAATGATAACTATGATTTTTAAACCAACTTATGAGTATATAGCAATAGATACAAGAAGATAACCTACTGAAAATTGTCTTAGATTCTACCTTAACTAATTGTAATCCTGTTTTCATTCAACATCTCTGAGTCCTTTTGTTTCAGCCATCAAGATTGCAGATTTATAAATTGCAATACTTCATTATTCAGGTTTATTGAGTCAGATACCCTTGAAGATCCTTAATATTCATATCAGCATACTCTATTATTAAATCATTTTGTATTTTTCTGTATTAATAATAAAAGGTACATATTTATTCAACACCAGCAGTCAGGCAGTCAGATACAGAGTATGAAGCTACATGTTTTATTCAGGGTCTTGGTGGAAAGCAGCATGAGGATCATTATGACTGAAGGTACCTGCAGCTTTCCAGCTAGCATGTTTGATTTTTCTTAACTAAGAGGACCTAAATATTTTGATTGTTCAATGACTCTATGCAACAAAATCTATACCGCTGAAGTGTTCCACTGGCAAGGTTTTCAACATACTCATTTAGTCTTTCAACTGAGTTCATATTATGTATCAACTCTCTGTAGCTCTTTAAACACAGTGAGTAGCGCATTTTTGTCTTAGTCTGTGATGTTATTGGGAAACCCTCATTTAAGAGAGAAATGTCTTGCTTAATACAGACAATGTCAATATCACAAAACAAACAAACAAACAAAAAAAACACGTAGGCAAGTTACTCAAAGTATATGAGAATTGTGTTGCCAAAGGATATTCTAGCTCCTTACTCCAAATCTAAAAATGCCAAGATTTTGGGTTTTTTTGTGATCTTAGTAATCTTTACATCTGTTTCGGGGTTCTCATTTTTGTTAGATTCTTATCTAGTTAAAACAAGTGTTTGCATTGCTTCACTTACAAACCCATCCTGTAGCACTTGGTGCACAAAGAACACAGGCTAGGTTTGAAATTACACACTCCATACTGCCGGAGAAAGGCATACTCCATACCTGCAGGTATCGGGCAGTACCAAAGAACCAGCAAGACTTTGTCCTGCTCAATGGAATACCGCCTATATACCATACACAGACTCCTATACACATATTAAGACCCCTCAAAACAGGAGAAGCTTACTAACAAAAGTACCAAAACCGCTATTATAAAGTAGTTTAAGCTCCTAAACATTTATCCAGATAAAATTTCTGATCCAGTCTTTCTGTTACTCCCTGTTCCTCCAGCCTTCTCCCCCAGTGTTCACCTGAGCTATGTTTTGCTAATGAAGGCAAGAGCAACACACAGTTCTCTATTGGACCCAAAAGCTTTATTCTTCAGAGTTGTCAAAACACTGTTCTATTCCCAGAAGAAATTATCTTGTTGCTATTGCATATAATTTTTTCCAATTTGTTTCTCTGTATCTGCCTACTCTAGTTTTGGGCAAAAACAAATTTCATTTGCTGACATGCTTTCTGCCTTACTCGATCTGCTGCTGAAGCTGCTATGGAAAATCACCGCTAAATATATACAACATTTCTGAAAACTCATTCCCTATTATTAAAAAGAACACCAGACTGACAGGAATGAAGCACATCTCTGACTAAGCAGATATTAATTAGATGTTTATAAAATTTACAAAATTTTATTATGGTACATAAGGGTAATTTTAGTTCAGCATTTTCATACCATGTAACAAAAGATGGAAACCCAATAATTTGTATTTTAAAAAGCATTTACAATTGATTTTGTTCCAGGTTTTTTTTACAACAATATTTAATTGCATACAACTTTAACTTTTTGATGAGATGCAGTAACTTTAAACCCTCATCTTCTGACTCAGAATATGTAAGTTGAACATGAGGTCTGTGGGACCTCAGATTAGTC
Organism: Falco naumanni; assembly: GCF_017639655.2. Classification (NCBI taxonomy): domain Eukaryota; kingdom Metazoa; phylum Chordata; class Aves; order Falconiformes; family Falconidae; genus Falco; species Falco naumanni. The sequence continues at coordinate 72,714,023 of NC_054057.1, forward strand.
CAGTCTGAACTACCAAATGGAAAAGGAATCATCATGGAATATTGTTGGGAAACAAGCAGTTGTTCAGGCTGTCAAGTAGACAAGCTATGCTTATTTTTTAAAATACGAAAAGGAATAGTAGGACTAGTATAAGAACAGGTTTGGAAAAGTATGGATTCCATGAAAGATTCTGAGCAGACTCAGCTTTCAGCCATGAACAATCATTGCACCCACTGATATTTGTGCTTCTGTTTCTAAGGCAAGTGGAGGTCAGCAACTTAAAGCCCTCTAACTGGGAAAAAAAATATTAAATCACTTCCTTGTTATATTCTGGGAAAAATCACATCTTTGGGGAGGTGAGTTGCACTATAAAATGTGAACGATAACCTGCAGTGATGAAGAACACCATGCATCACCTCTGCAACAGCCTTGCGTTGGAGAGAAAGGTGCATTGTACTGCAGCAGGATCAGGATATACCCTTTCAAGTTAGAGAAGATACAGGTCCTTTGATTGCTAGATTTAGCTGTAGTCCCCAAATGAGTCCCTGAAAGTCCTCAAAGTTCAGTGGTCAATATGAAATCGGATATTGATGAACTCTGATTCCTAGAGCACAGGTGTCTGCACATAAAAGTACCAGACCAAAAAAAGTTCTCCTTTTTCTAGGGATGGAGGAAAGTATAAGCATCATTAAATAGCTTGGGATGCCAACAAATATGGACTTCCTTTGACAGGATTAACAGTACTAAAATATTTCCTTACTTTCTAAAAATTTTGAAATAAGTAATTAAAAACAACTAATGAAAAGAGTTCCATTCAATGGACTGAATTACTGGCTGGACACTGCATTCCTGCAGAATGTTTCAATTAAATTAGCTGAACATGTTCACAGTTTGCTTGGCATAAAAGAAACTTGACATCAGAAACAGTAGAATTTTAAAAAGAAAAAAACTTGAACTGTTAGAGGATATTCATTAGTAAGACATTATAAAATGTGAGGAAACAGCAATTTCCTTTTTCTTTGTAAATATCACAAAGTATTTCTATATTATAAATGGAAAGAAACAACAGGTAAGCACTGCCATAGAAAGGAGCATATAGTATGAAAAAGTCTTTATCAAGGAAAGGAAATAAATTCATTTTACATTTTTGAAAAAAAGGGAAGACTACATTTTCACACAAGTTGGCTACTTTAAATTTTAATAATATTGCCGACGAGCTTTTACATAATTATATAAAATATTGATGCGGTGCCAGGAGAAAGCATTTCTAATGCTGCTGTGAGTTTATACCTTTTACCTGCATACATTAAAAGGCTCTTTTTTACGTACTGTTTTTATATGCAGATATATACACATGTGCACTTAGTATACAGAGTTTAAAAACCATACAATTTCAGAAACAAGTTTTCTACGAACATGACCAGTCTTTTTCCAGAACAAAAAAAGTAGTAACGTTCTTTTAGAATAATAATAAAAAAAAAGTTAATTCGCTGTGCATTCCTACTAATCTTAGTTTGAGATTTTATTCAACTCATTTAGACTAGAAAAGTTAAATTAAAAGTGGGAAGGATGCTTAATACCTAGGTGCAGTAATGCCAAAAGACAGACAGGCATTCCCGTGTTAAATGACTTATGCTAATAAAATCCCCCAACCAACCAACCAACAACTCCATAAAAAAGAAGACATCATAAATTGTAAGTAAAAAGGGCAAAATAAAATCAGAAGAAATATATTTTTGAAGTTTCAAATACTAATTACTGGAAGCTTTGAAACCAGGAATTGGTGCCATCAGAACCTGCTTGTTACTGGTTTTTTTTTGCTTAAAGCACTTGTAACTATATATATATAGTTATATCTATTTACATACAGTTATACAAAAGGAATAACTAAAAAAGTTCACAATATAAAATACAACACATTGAAGATAATAGCAATCTGCAGAGCTACCTTTAAGAAGCCATGTTTCAATAACTTTTCCAATTAACAACAATTCACAGGATGGGGAGGGGAGGGGGATGTCCCTAGCTTTTAAACCTTTTAAACCAGTGTCACAGAAATAGAATAATATGTGCCCTTTTCACCCTAGTGTGCATGTCAGAAAAAAGGGCTTATCCTCAAATATTTACTGTGTGTCTCCTGGATGATGTTAACTGCAACAGCAGAATACAGGAGAGTTGAATGAAAAACAGGCTACTGCAGTTAAGCGATCTGATTTATCAATTTAAAAATAGAATTAAATTAATCCTTGCATTAGTGAAAATACAGCTTCAATGAGGAATCATGGTAAGGGTTAAAAATAAGCAGCAACATGGGTTACTGTTACATGCACAGATACTTGCCTGTGAAAATTAAAGTCACTTGTACTACAGAATACAGGAGAAAGGAAAAAAAAAAAAAAAGACATAATCATAAGGGCTCAGTGATTGGTGAGCGCCTGAAATGGTGGCACGAGTCAAACAACTGAAATAAGAAACTTAACAAGTCTGCATACAGTGCCATTCGCACAGATGACAAAAGTTACTACCCTACACCGGAGGGGCAACAGAAAGTAGAAGGAACCGTAAAGGGCGATTTACAGCCTGAACTACAAGCAGTTTAAAAGAGCAGCAGTGATTTACTGATACTATCTCTAAGATTTAGATGTTGCTCGTATGCAGCCTGGTTGGCAGCAGTGGCCCAGATTAGCTGCAAACTCGTCTTTTTTTACATACATTTAAATTAAATAAATAAACAGTCAAATGAGGTTAGTTTAAAATATTTCCCCAGAAGATGTACAGTCTTTGAAGAGGAAGACAGAAATGCTTTTTGAATATACATATTCAATCCGTGATTAATTTGTGGGGGTTTGGTTTTGGGTTTTTTTGAAGGGTTTGATTTGGAATTTTTTTTTTTTTTTTTTTTTTTAAGAGAAAAGGATTTTGTAGCTAAACTTGAATGAATTAACTATAGTTTCACAAATTCACAATATACATATCAGGCACAACACTATTTTTCAGGTGAGCAGATTTTGCTGCAAGGAGTCTGAACAATGCTGAAAATAAAAATCACAGGAAAAGTGCATTTCATCTATTTCTTTATCTGCAGTTGTCAATCGCCTGACACTTCAAATGCCAAGCAAGACTGTGAGAACTAATATAAAACCAACCACGTCAAGTAACACAAATTATAAGTTTGAATCACATTATGACTGTTTCATTTCTTACAAAGAAAGCAAATCCTGAACAGCCACAAGTGATGCAGCATTCGTTTTATACGGAACCACACAGTGAATCTTAAAGATACAATTGTAGCATTTTCTAAGGCAATGAAAAGAAAGCAGTGCACTATGCCACATCCTGCAAACCCTGAAAATAAATTGCATCTTAATGTTAATGAACCAGTTTGTTTAAACTCCCATTGGAAATGCAAGCACATGTACTGCACACCAGCTACGCTAAGCTCTCCTGCAGCATACACACCTTTATGTATTAGAAAGCATGCTGGAACTATAGGCTAAAATCTATAGTCCCAAAGTCAATTTATTAATAAAAGATTGACATGGAGAGAGACACTACCTACCCACAAATACATCATCATCTTGAAAGAAATCAAGGGCTCTGTCAGCACACAGAAGTCTCCTTACTTCACCAAGTATGTCTGGAAGGAAAACTGAAAACAGTGGGTAGAAAATCTTGCCTTTTTCTGTCAAGTCCTCACAGTTCTCTTCTTTTCTTATACAAGGTATTTTTTTTGAGTTTGTTTATAAGAAGAGCATTCGTTCAGTGGCTCTTTCTGCGTGTGAAGTGACTTGCTTCAGGCTGTCTTTTTTCTTCCCTTTTTCTCCCTAACTCGGTCTGTCCTTTCTTTACTGTCAAGCTTGCTTAGGTAACAATTCTTGGTGTATCTATTTAATGAGCAGGTCCGTGCACTAAAGGCAGCCAACTACATTGGAGAAAGAAGAAAAAAAAAAAAAAAAAAAAAAAAGGAAAAAAATAGTAATAATAAATAAATAAATGGGAATATACCACTTCCTGATTGTTATTATGGGACCTACAGACGCCCCCTCTGTAGGAATTTATAGGAAGATTTCTAAGACGTCTTGAGGGGGAAGAAAAAAATAATAATAAAATTCATCAGAGAATAGCAGGTGACTCCAGTGGCACTCAAGCCATTACCCCTGCTTGCTAAAGGACCCAGTTCACAAATCCTGCATTCGAGAAATTTTTAAACTCAAAGCAAAGCTCCTACAGAAAAGAAAGGAACATGTACTGCACCCTGCCTCTCCTTTATCTCTTTAAATGTACTTCAGATAAAAGCCGCATCCAGTCAGGTCAAGGCCTTTCCCAATCTTATTACGCTAACAGAAGAGTGTTCAACATACTTTTCTACAGCCATCTACTGACTTCATGGTGTTATTGCTGCTGCTGTTAGCACTGCTGGGAGATAACTGCCAGTAAGAGGAACGGGGAAATACAAGGAGTAAATCAGATAATAGTAAAGTGTTTGCAGTAATTATTTATTTTTGGTAGGGATTTTTTGCTTGCAGTAAGACATATTTCAAAAACAAAATTAGAAAGAATTGTGATTCGTATGCTTAACAAGGGTTAGTAAAGAGAACTGGGTTTGTTGGTTTGGTTCTTTTGGGGAGGTTCTGTTTGTTTGTTAGTTTGAAGTTGAAGGTACTTTATGCAAATGATAGAGTATGCAAAGGACTCAGGGATTTTAGATTACAGCTTAGACTTTTATCATTTGCTACAGGGAAGTATTTTTAACACATTTCACCTGTCTCATCGTAATGCACAATATATTTAGTAAATCGATCAACAGTGTCCTCAGGTGAGAGACAATTTTTCAATGGAAATGGAAAGGAGACAAACCTTGGTCACTTTTTAGTCTGTATTACTAGTCTTGAAAATCATCTCTGACCTTGTGAACTGGCAGCGTATCACACCATTGCCATAATATGCATTGTGTATCGATGTACAAAGCTACACAGTCTGTCTACTAAGTGCATAAACTACTACAGTATATACATAATTACTATAAATCAAGGCATAAATAAAATGAGGAGGTATAAAAATGGCCATGAGAATGAGATTACACAGAACTTTTGTCTTATTTTTATGTCTGATTACTTATTCATTATCTGTGCTCATGGACCGTGCACTCCTTCTGACAAAAATTTGTTCTTTTTAACTAAAGACTGCAGTCGATTTACATATTCAGCCTAACTATACAAGGTAAAATGTCACCTAAATAATTAAAATGCATTAACTAAATTGCATAATCATTCACTGCAGCAGGGCAGGTGGCAAATGGATAGGCACCTGCTGAAACAGCCTATAACAAGGAGACATAACAGCAAAGCAGGACTGGGGAGAGCAACCCAAAATCCATACCGTTAAACAAACGGTAATCAGGAGAGTCTTAAAGACTCCTGCCACGGGGGTGAAATCAAAATAAAAGTAACTGCTATACCACTAACATTTCAAAGCTGATTTAACATAGAAAAATGAAACCATGAATTAATGTGATACTTAATTCTAAGATTTATATAGAGAAATTTATCCAGATAAACAGATCCATATATACACACAGAGCTACTCAAGTTTGATCCACTAAATACTACACCCAGGTGAAAGGTTGGTGTCTGTTTTAGTAGAAGCAGAAGAGAAAAATTTAATGTACCAATCACTAAAATGAAAACTTTTACAGTACTGCACAAGGAAAACATAATTTTAAGTAAGTTTAGTGCAATTTCGTAAAGTAAAGCCACTTACTTTTCAAAAGTAATCCTCAAGAACTGCCTTTTGCTTACAGTTTTGGGTTAGGCCATCTGCCAATTTAACCACCAACATTTGGCAATCCAACAGGCCTAACCAGATAACTTTTAAGCTGTACACTTTCACCTCATTTTGTCTACTACATAGTGCCCTGTGTTCTTCTGTATTGAGTTACACTATTATAAACTTGAAATATCACATTAGAATGAATTAGATTATACTGGTTAAGCTGAAAATACATTTTCTGATACTGTATCTGCACATCTGCCAGCCAGCGGTTCTTCCTGATCTGTGCACCTGAACTGAACACACCAGGCTTCAGAATTTTCAAAGACCACTTCAAGATTTTATTAATATGATAACAGTGTGTACAGCTATAGCAGATAAATCACTTTCCTAACAAAATGTCCCTGTTTCTGAGCATAGCCGGCATATAAAACTTCAGTGAACTGTGTCCCAAGGCTCTAAACTAATCTTTCTGTATTCTAAATTCTCTTCATTATTAAATTGGTTAATCAATTCCTCATATCTTATTCCTTCAAACAAGTGGAACAATTTCTAATGCTCCTACACAAAACCATTCATTTGAAGTGTTTTATTTTTAGTATAGCTATTATTAAATGCTTTGCTTGTTAGATTATCTGTAGTTTCTGCACAGGTAGAAAAACATAGATAAAAAGAAGATTGAGAACAGGTATATTACTCTGCTTTTGGCATCTATGACTAAAGTTTAAACTAAACCTTGTTTGCTAAGGTTAGTTCTTACATGTTCTGGATTTGCCAGCAGTGTCAAAAACAGTAAATTGAAGGTACTGACCATGATCATTTTAACAAAGGCTGGTCCAAGAGAACTGACACTGTAATCAGGTCAAAAGCTATTGAGATCAATGAGAATCTTGCTGTTCTTTTAAATAACAGGCAATCAGAAACTCTGTTCCAACTATGAGTACAAGCCTTTTGTGTGAAGCAATGGCTCATTTCTTCTGACACTGCCAAAGATGTTCACTTGAGGCTTTTCTGTCGGGGCATTGACAGGTAGTTTAGCTTCAGAACATGGCATTTCTGTATCTGCTCATACTACAGCCTTAACTTTCATAATCAATCAGAATATAAAATATTTTGCCCAAGGAATAACAAGGGATTGATGAGATATTAAGGGTAGATAAAAACAGCTGATAACAGTACAAATGAAATAATAAATAGTGTAATCATCATTAAAATTAGTTATGTATATGATCAGCACATTCTTATTGGCACCTAAACAACTCAGATTTATTAAAAAAAGAAAATAAGCTCTAGATTCTAGGAGTTCCATTACCTTATTAAAGAGGCATAATTCATGGACATATCTTGGCATATTTATTAATGACACAGTAGATTGGAAATAGCATCAATATTGCCGCTTACTGCATTGGAAGATAAGAAAATGCAGATTACATTTCTCATCTTGCAGGGTATGTAAGATTCTCGGGAACTGCAAGAATATTAAAGTAATCGCAGTGCTAAACGGCAGCATCCCTATTTTGCCGGGTGTGATATAAACATACAGAAGGATACTGAAATCATGTATTTGACTTGCAGATTGTGAAGACAAAACTTTTGACTTTAATGAGCTCATGTTTTCAGCTAAAGTGCTCTGCACTTTGGGATTTAAACCAGAGGGGGTGGTGTTTAATAATATTTTTTTAAAAATGTTTGATCAAGGAGGGAGAGACTGTGATGGGCATGGCCACTGTGACAGTACTGGTGATGAACTGGGTTTTTTGTTTGGTTGGGTTTGGGTTTTTTGGTTTTTTTTTTTTTTGTATTTGTTGTTGTTGTTTGTTTGTTTTTTCACTTGGGCTTCACCAAGAATAGATACCATCCAAGCACATGATACATGAGCTGCAAGAACACAAAAATCTCACCTGATTTATATAGAGTACCCAAAATAATTTGAAACATTTAGAGAGCTAGAAATATTTACGTTTATGCTTAATTTCCAAACCTTACAGCCTCATCTATCATGGCTATTTATGAAATGAAAAACTGCAAATGCTTAGGTGGTATGGTAACAAAACAAGCCTTAATCTGCTCTTAAATCACTGCAGCGTGAAGGGGGTTGTTACTGGGTTTTTGGCTTTTGCTTTCTGGTTTTCAGCATAACTGTAGAAGAGCAACATTTCAGTTGGTTTATAAACTACTCTGTGTTTTCACCACACACAGCTTTTTTTCCATTTTCAATTAATCTCTATTAATTTAGCACTTCTGTCTCTTTTGATGCGAGAAATTAGTTTCTGTGTTCATTTACTCTGTACTGAGGTCAGAATATTGTCCCAGGGAAGCCTGAGGAGCAACCAGCCAACAACCTGGTCATTAGACATCGCCACAAATTAAAATATTGAGTCAGGATTTTTGGCTGTCTGATGACTTTTGTTCAGTGTATAGTCCAAGGAGTGACAAGCAGGATGGAGACAGATGAAAGCTTCCTCCGATCCCAGATTCCATAACACATGCATGGGATGTACACAGCTCATAGTTTTCCACAGAACCAGGAATATGAAACTTTCTTTCTGTTATCTTACCATAACAAGGTGATGGGAAAAAATCTGACACTTTGCCTGGCATGTACGCTTCATTTGTGCCATTTCTGTAACAAGGCAAGCCACTTGTTTCTCCCAGCATTCAAATGTTCTATATTGACAAGACTCTTAAGGTAATTAACTGACTATAATTAAACCAAACTATTAGCGGACACTGTCCAGCTGGTAACAGCCCAATCCCTTGTCCGTAATCTCAATGGCAGGTGCTGTATTGATGCTGCTTCTCCACTGCTTTTCCTGAGAACAGACTCAGCCAGTTGTTCTGAGCAAGCAAACCCTGACAGCCACAGGGAAACCTCACATACCCTCACCTGGTTTTAAGATGTCATAACTAGGCCCCAGTTTCAGCCCTGATCAGGGAGGGTGTTACTGGGGGACGATGATGGATTTCACTTTATTTAGAATAAGGTTTGTGAAAGGAAAATGAAGGCTTACAAAATCCTTTCCCAGAGAATTAACACAAGGACAGTGGAATCAGAATTTTCTAGCTATTAGAAAACATTGTTTTAACTCAATTTCCTGAAGCGTTAATCCTTTTCTCCAATTTTTTTCTCCTAGATAATAATGCCCAGGTGTTTTTGCAAATCTTCATCTTGATTTTAGAGATTATACTTATACAGATAACAAAAAGAAATAAATCTCTTTCAGCATGTAATCATTCACACTTGGAATAAAGCAAGTTAGATATCAAATACTGAGTCCTGGTAACAAGTGGCTCTCAATTTGTCTGTTCCTTGAGGACTTACATGGGCTGAATAAAATTGAATGAACACAAGTTAAATAACTCAGGATACTCTTGAACAGAAAAAGAAACTCATGTCATCAGAAAAATTATCTCCAGGCAAATGTTTGATTAGCTCTAGTCAACATCATCTTCTCACTGCCTGTAAAATCTTTCATTCATGAGAACACAGTCTTGCAATCATCACACATATTTTAAATCTGGTACAGGGTTTTTCTGTTTTCACAGTAGGACATAATTATATTCTCCTTAGGACAGGCTAATCTGAAACCAAGTATTGCTAACTTTTATCTGCTTATTGAAACACAGGAAGAATCTCTTGTCAAGTTACTACACTCTAATTTGCTTTGGATGAAGATCTTTTACCCAGTAGTGGAGCCAACTAACACCATTCCTCCGCTAACGTCAGCCAACAGGTTTCTGCTAGCAGAAGCATAAATCAGTTCACATCAGCTGACACAGGGACCTGATGGAGCGGGGGTGGGGGGGTGGGGGGGTGGGAAGGGGGGACACCGGACACCCAGATGAAGAAATAAAACTCGCTTCACAATAAATTAATACAAAGTTATGCCCATGACTTTTTTTTTATTTTTAAGTGATTACAACTTTCCTAAAGTAAGATTTTGTTTTAAAAAGGGGAGTAGGGGTTAACATTATAATAATAATCATCACTAATGATAAAAGGTTGCTATTACCCATGACTTAAGGACTACTACCCTGTAATTTTCAGTTTATGAGTTTATAAATTGCTTTGTTATTTAGTGCAGGCTCCTTAAATTCCGATCTCTTTATGCACTGGATGATAACAAATGGATCAGTTTTATCACTTATAATAGTTCAGTAAATCATGAAGCAGCCTACCTTTCAGCGAAGCCATCATATAGAACTTATCACAGCAAACCTATCAGTTGTTATTTCTGACTATATATCTGACAACACAAATTCATGCACTGCCTCCTTGTAACACTTGCTTTTTAACAAGGTGAGAACAGCCTCATAACCGAGGGTTAGTTACAGCACTGCCTGGACTTGGCGAGGGGCAGGCGCGTGTTAAGGGCACGCCGCTGCCTCTGGGGCTGCCCACCGCACCCCTGCCGATGCCAGCAGCATTGCTACAACAGCCACCAGACCAAGGCAAAAAGCTACCCCGCTGCCACCTGAGATCTTACTGCCTTGGGGAGCACCAGGACTAGCCCTGCCATTAGGCTGCCCATGATCTCCACAGTCTTCACCACAGAAGCAGAAAGGCCTCTCCACCAATGTCCTGGTGAAGGCAGGTGTTGCCCGCCCGCAGGCATGCAAAGTTGCACATGGCAGAGCCAGAGGGCACTGACTTCGGGAGGCACTGGGGGGCAGGGGCAGATGGAAAAGTACAAAACTAGAAAATGTGGACAATCAGAAAGGAAATGTGTAAAACACCTGACAGAAGAGAATTCAGATATCCACCGAGATAGGCAAAAAGCTGCCACCACACATGCTAGTCACTCCAGGTCTATCCCGAGTCCACAAGACCAGTACCGTGTGAACTCAGTTAACAAAACAGCTGAATGTGTCATTTTTAACTGTTGACTCACAATCTCTAGATTACCCGCCTCATTAAAGCTAGGTTTTATATAATATGTCATGATTGAAGAGTGCAAAAACTTATGTGCAGAACTGCTAGGGTATTTTGTACACAAGTAACACCACGTTTAATGAAGTGGGGAACTCGTATGTGCAATCCCTGGCAGATCCTTTACATCCTGAATTCTCCCATTAGATGCGCAGCCAAAGCGATGGTCTGGCAGTGGCACAGGTCTGTGAAATAACTGGCTTCAAATTTATTTTTTTTTTTCCCAGAAACTCCTATTCCTCATTCTCAAGGAAATCAGACTGCTCCAGGAGCTCTAATGGCACCATCACATCAAGAAAAGGAAGCTGTGATGCTGCTCTTTAATGAATCAGAGCCTCTTTGGCTGCCTTCCAGACCACAAAAACACTTTGGGCATCTCCGCCTGCTGTTCATTTTGTGTCTTGTAGGACCCTCTCCATCATCCTTATGTCTGCATATATTCTTCATAGCCCTTTCTGGTTTCTTGGCTTCTGCTTTGAGACTCACTGAATATTTCCCTTTAACAGGTCTCAGACCATGTTCTTCCAGAAACTTTTAATGTTTACTGGAACAGTTTGTGTGTTGATGACAGATCAGTAGTGAGACAATAGTGAAAACTGCATCACTCTTTTCCTAATGCGTGCAATGTGCTATTTGTATACCTACGCCCAAGTGATTCTGATTTTCAGAAGTGATAACTAAATCTTTAGAGATCACTTCAAATATATTGGGAAACTTCTGCCCATCAGTGCAAACCATGTGAGGGAATCCAGGGAATGAGATGAAGAGTGCCTGTTGGGAGTCTGGCAGAGGGAATGGCATTCCTGTTGGCTGAGTGTAACACACCTGTGAACGGATCCACAAGCAGTTGTTCACACCAAACGCCTAGAAGCACAAAGACTCATCTCCAGATTTAGAATTTCTTTCAACAGGACTTGTTTGGTTTTGAAGAACTTCTACAAGAAAGCTAAGTGCAACACACAGCTACCTGTAGAAAAGTACTAGTGTTTACAGCTGGACATGCATACTGCAGGTAAATGCACATGGCATTGCTCCAAGGAACATGCTGAGACAACAGAATTCTCCGTTCCTTCCCCCACAGTGCTAGTAGACGACTAAGTCACTACACCCCTTCCAACATACCAGTAATATGAACAATTTGTTTCCTCATTTTAAATACTTTGGGAGGATGCAGCTTACTGCGAAAGGTCACATTTGAATTACAGAACTGGTCAGTCCTATGATTCCACACCCACTTGTACAGTCACCAAAAGGCCAATAAACTAGCCAATAAGCCAACAAATCTGTACACAGTCCAGTCCACACCAATGCCTTCTTACACTCCCTGAAATTCCTTCAGCAAAGTTAAGTCTGATTCCCTGACCTCTCACCATTACAAAGTTCACCTTTCCTACAATTCCCTATTTTGTCTGAAATAAAAAATACTCACAGTATTGTCTCCCTACATTAGCTGCCCATTCTTTCAGTTATTAAATTGATTGTACATTAGAGAAGCCGTGCTTTACCTCAGACACTCTCCATTAGGAGGGATCCAGCCTGTACACTAAATATTTAATTTGTGTTCCGAGATGCTCTGAATCTACATATATTCTGTTTTCCTAAGGGGTTCATGGTTCACATCAGTTGGATACTTCTTTCCCAGCAACAAAACGCAAATTTAACTATTTCCAGCAGCAATGCACATGTACCAACTGCAACAAAACAAAACTACACCCTATTCTGAAGTTAGTGAAAATCTGGAAATACAATCTCACCCTCAAATCAAAATGTAGAATCCTCTCATACTGTAGTCTGGAAATACTCACTTCTGAGTACATGTGAAAACTGACAGTAACCTTTTTCCCTTTGGAAAGGCAATTCTCCAGCAGTGTCACAAGGAGTGATTGTTCACCTTCCAGCTCCATCTTTCATCACAGACAAGTCACTAACATTTTGATGTCACCCAAGATTACCCTACAGTTCTGAAGCACTGCCCTGACAAAAGGGTTGGCGATACTTTAAGCTGGACTACAAAACAGCATCAGCAAGTGGCAGAAGAAACATCTGCTTTTGTCTTCAAAGAAATCTACGCACACAAGTAAAAGGAGCAGCATCCCTGTGACCACAACCTTAGGTAATAGTATCACTGTCACTTTTCTCTGGAACTACGTTAGTCTCAGCTGGGCTCCACGCACAAAGTAAATTGCAAAACGCTGATCAAAGGCATCACAGTTTCTTACCACTTTTCAATGAGTGAGACCTTGCTAAACCACAGTATATTTGCAAAGTGATCGTTGCAAATAAACAATATTGAAGCATTTCAAAAGATACTTTGATTTTTAACATACAAAATTCCATGTGCTAATACAGAAAAATGGCAAAACCCATTCAGAAACTGGTACCCTGCTCCTGTTTAGTTCACCCAAAGAACGCGCTACACACAGAGTGAAGTGGCAACTAGCAAGGCTTCTTTTCCACAATGACCTGCACTTCAAACAAGGAATTCTAAATGAGTAGAGCTCGTTAATGCAATTCTTTACAGGCAGAGACTCCCGGACTGCAGTATCAGATTGCATAAAAGCCCATATGGCTGCTCAGTGCTGATATTTTGCATCGTTTCCCTCTGAGCATTAAACTCAGATGCTCTCTGTACAGTAAGTCAGTCTCCACATTAGCTAAATGTTCTGAATTAAGGTCTTCCATGATTATGGATATTAAAACATGCAAGTGAGAGAGCATGAACATCTAATTAAACATATGCCAAAATTTTCTTAGTGTAAGATACAACTTTTAAGACTATTTCTACGTTACAAATTCCAATACCATTTAAATTCTTTATACCATCTGGCAATGGAACAAACATGCACTCCCTGGGCCTCCAGCCCTAACCTAAGCAGGCAAGAGGCCAAGCCGTGCAACTGACTGAGTGCTCCATGTGATGTACCACTGAAGTGCACAGCAATGCATCAACACTGTGCTTTAGCTTCATCAAGAGAGCCAAATACACACTGAGGAACATGGCAAGCATATGGGTGAAATTTAGTTTATAAAAAACATGCAGGAACAAAAATCTGCTTTTGCTATTTACTGTAATAATGTCAAAACTCTTTGTTTCAACTGAGTTTTCTCCACATTATATTGTCATACTAATTGTAGCAATTGCAGTTGCATACTTAATCAACTTTGTTCTATTTTTAATAACTCCCGCATTTTCCAATGCTTTCAAAATAAAGCTTGCATTAATTTTAATCACATGCGGAAATACTGTTTCATTAAATAATTTGAACAATGAGATATATCTTCTTTCAACCTTTTCTGAAGGTTTGACCTAACGATCTTTCGAGGTTCCTTCCAACCTAGGGTGTTCTACAGTTCTTCAGATTAGGAATGACAACATTCTGGCACATATCTGAATAGCATATGGAATAGAAATTAAATTCTGTTTTCAGACTGGTTGAATTTATAATGATTCCAGATGATGGCTCCTAGGGAGTCTTCTGGGAGAATGATTAATAACAAAGCAGCTTTCTCCTCAGAGCTGGCAATGTGACTACATGCAGGTGAGCTCTTCAGCACCCCTGCCTATATATGCACCATATACCTTCACCATTCCGATGACGAGTACTCAGAAGAGAGCTGTGTGTGACAACTTAGCTGTAATTTTTACAATGCTGTTGTCTATGCGTTCATTTATTTAATAACAATTTTGAGCAATTCTCAAACACTTTTGATGAGAACTTGACAAGCTACAGCACTCATGCCACTGACATCGGTTTAGAAATATGTAATTAAAAAGTGTTAACCACATTTCCAGAAACTTTTTTTGTCTTTACAATTTGAACCATTAATTATTTTAAATGCATCTCACTCTACACCACTGTGCAATTATGGTAGGCTATTGAGGTTTTGTTTGCAAAGGACTAAAATGAACTCTGGTAAGTGATTTTATTAGGATTTTTTGATGCCTCGGTTATCACTGGTGTTTGGCTTTGGAGCTCCTTTCCATAGCAAGTTTCTCATTCCCCAAAATTACCCCTGATGGAAAAAGACTTGTTTTCAATTCACCCTTCCCCCAGAAATTTCCACATGGTTCCATTTTTCTCTCCCAAGTCCCTCAAGCATGTAGCTGCTGGAGGCTGTTCCATGCCATGAGGAGCACAAAGCAGTAGCTGGAAGGTTGTGAAGATCTAACTAACGCAATGAAGAATTTATCACAGGAGCATTTTAGTAGAATGTATGTTTAATGATAGTTATCAGCCTTGTTAACTGACTGCTGTTACGTGATTCCTTTACACTATGGCCCTTTCATGTCACCTCTGGTTTTATATACATAAATAATTTCTGGTCATTATAGTGAGTTTCCATTATTCCAAGCTACACTTCCTGGAGAGTAAAGTGGGAAATAATATTTAAAAAAAAAAAAAAAAACAACAAAACAAAAAAAAACCACAAAAAAACACAAACAAACCAAAACCAAAAAACCAACACCTACCTCCCAAAAAACCTACATGCAAAAAAAACCCCAAACAAACAAACGAAAAACTCAACAACAAAACCCACAAAACTCAGCAACAACAGATAAAGCTTAAAGGTCAAGATTTCAGAAGAAATGTGGAGGAATATGTTTATTACATTGAGGTCAAGTGGGTTATTTTTGGTGAGGTTTCTAGGTTTTGCTCCTCCATCCTAAAAGGAGCACATATTAACTATAGAGGGAAAGTTAAAAACCATCAGAAAGTTTCTGTGAATACAAATAAAAGCCAGTGTTCTCCATATCATTACATAATTGGTACCATATAAGCCACAGAGTCCTCTAAACATGGTAAAATTCTTTTTGATAGTTAAATGTAACCCTAATACTCTTAGATATATATTTTTAGGATAAATCTCCGATTCCTTCTCCAAACAAGAAATGAGTGAAAAAAAATAAAAGGAAATATTATTTTGGGTCAGTCAGATGTATCCTAATTTTCATGTTCTGCATAGAGTATGGAAACTACTAATCCTTTGCAGCCATTAGATCTGAAAACTGTGTGGTGAGCATTGCTTAGTATTTTCAAAGCAGAAAGAACTGCACGGCTTTGTCAGCACACCATGACTGCTCTGTTCCCATATCAACATGTGAAAAAAATTAAACGGTTTGGACACATATGAACTTAGAAAAGTTTTGTTACATTTTAATCACTGACAAACATTTAAAATATTTTCCTGTTTCTCCCTGTAAAATCAACACTCTGGATACAAGATTATCATAACTGAAATAAAAGCCCACCACACAATCCTATACTGGACTCCACAATTCCATCTGAGCATATCACTGGGAAGATGACCAGCACCCAAGACCTGGACATTTCAAGGTTTTAGGGTAAATTAAGTTGGTGAGTCTATAGTCTTTCCCAAATTTACAGGGGAGATCTTTTGTTTGTTGGGTTGGTTTAATTTTTTCTTTTTTTTTATTGGGGGGGTGTGTGTGTGTGTGTAAATCTATATTTAAAGGTGAAGAAAGAATAGTAAATAATTACTTTAGCATTCCTTTGCTGTATTTTGGATTGCTACTTTTCAATCAAATATCAGAAAATATTTTTTCATTATTTTTGAATTAAATGGTAACTACAATTAGATTTTAAAAGTGCATTTTAGTGAAAGCAGGACTGTAGACCAGGTTTAAAATACCCTTCAACTGGGAGCCTAGCAAATGAGCCAAAAAAAAAAAAAACCCAACCCCCTACCCAGAACAAAACAAATACAACTTCTCAAAGGTTTTATTACAGAACGCAATATCAGGTTTGTACTTGGGCACTGTGGCAATGTCACAGGAAAATTCCTGGGAGTTTCAATTATAAAAAATGGAAATCCCAGTAACGGTATCAAGGAAAAAAGAACCCGGCAAGTGGGGACTAAATGATCAAAAGTTTGGATTGTTTTTCCCGCTCTATGCAGCTTTTAGATGCAAATTTATATGCACAATAATGTGTGCCTAGAATTATTAGTAAGCAGAATTGTTTACAATACCTTTATGCTACGTAAGAAACAAATGATTAGTTATTGACATCACAAATTGAGGCACACAGTTGTGACCACCATCATTTGATCATTAAAAGTTGTGGGAATAAAACAGGAGAGTAATGCAATCTACCTTAACATTCCCAGGCCATTGTGTTGCGTAAAAAAGGTACACAGGCAACCAAAGGATGCATCTGCACTACCATCTGGGGCAAAGGCAGGATCTTACTCCGTGCTTGTAAAGTGCCTGTAATTTACGGTGCTATATAAATGATTTTTAACAATGATGAAAACAGTTGTAGAAAGCACTAGTTCAGTGAATGGGGGGGAAACAGGAGAAATGATCTGATAGTGTATGAAGCAGCCTATAGCATGTAGGGAAAAACAATGAAAGGAAATTACTAAATCAAGGTAATAAACCTATCAATTATGTGTTCTTTGGAGGGCAGCTGCTATCAAGAAGGAAAGTGACCTTGAGATGAAGGCTACTTTTTTACTTCCAGTATTGTACTCCAAGAGATTTAAAGAATCCATAGGCAGAGACAGCTACGGTGTGAAAAGCATTTTCCCAATGAACCTGTGAGCACAGAGTACATCTGTATTTTTGCCCGTTACCTATGGAATAAACAGTTTGCATAGCATTTGATTACATACTTGGAATACACCTGTAGCCACACGTTTACATGAGGGCTTAAATTTCCAGTATTAGTGGGGCATGAAAAATGTGTGTGATATGATGTATTTGGTTTTCATATCTCCTTCCTCCTGTCTAAGACATACTGGTTTTAATTATAAACAGAGGTGATCAAAGCTTCCAAATACACAACAGCAAACAGATGTGGGGGGGAAACCATTCCTGAGTCAGGTCAGCTTCTCCCAGGCATGACAAACAACGTTACAAATCAGCAAAGCATTTCTACCTTTCTCAACCACCTGGTTTAGCAAATGCATTCTCTAGATATCAGGCTACAAATTATAAAAATAGCCACTTACTACTTCTTCCACCTAATCAGTTTGTCCCCCAGTCTGTACTGATACAGCAACTGCCTGAACCCAGGTGCAGGACCTTGCACTTGGCCTTGCTGAACTTCACAAGGGTCACCGTGCCACTCAAGCCTGTTGAGGTCCCTCTGGACGGCACCCCCTCCATCAGCCTGGGATCACCCACAAACTTGCTGAGGCTGTGCTCAACCCTGCCACATCACTGATCCAGGTACTAAATAGTATTGGTCCCTACAGAGACCTACCAACTTCATCATGATCTCATCAGGATCTTTTAGAACCTACCAACCTTTTTGGTTTTATTTTCTTTTTTCCTCTTGGAAGACTGTGGCATCTCAACCACACCATCTCTCCAAGCACGTATCCAGTATATGGAACAAGGAACTTGCCCCACTCCAGTGGCAGAGACTGGGGTTCCTAGGATAGTGATCTGCAGGGATTTCATCATCTGTTCTTTACAGCTGGTATTTCTGATTTTAATTTTTAGTTTGACTTAAAATATGATTTTTCGCTGGACAGTCCACATGTATTGACATCATTGTCATGTGTTTTTCTGCTGATGAACTGCCAGCATAACTTCACAAATTGTTCTATGCTTAGTATAGATCAAATACATTCAAAAAAATCCATCTGCTCTGTGTTTTTGGAGACATCATCAAGGTTTTTTAAACAAGCAGTAGGACAACATTTTTTTCCTACAGGTAGAACTAGAATGTAGTTAATATATTTTTATATATATTTTCTCTACCTATCATGTGGGAGTTTGTCAATTACACAAATTTTAAGAAGATACTTTTAATAGGAAGGTAGTTAAAGCTAATAACTTAGCAATAATTTCTCAACATGCAGATGTCTGTCTAATTTCACAGGGGTATTTTCACCTTATGGAAATGAACAGGATAAGTAAAGGGAGCAAGATAAATCCCAAATATTAATAACAATGACAGAGTAGGTGCCTTTTTCTAAAATTACTTTTTCCAAAGCTAGGCCTAACTGAAGCCAACGTTTCACCCTTGATGTAAACAGTATGGTGTATAAGCTCTGTCACGTGTCAACTACAAGTCTGTAGGAGTGGATCCTGAAACTGTATTTTTATATATATATATATAAAATACTGATGTATGCCTTTGTGTTTTTATACATCCATATTGATACTGATGCATGCAACTGCATTTTTTTTTTCTTTTAGGATTAACGTATTCTTCCTTGTAAGTTTGCTGCTTTGAAAATAAAATATGGAAGCTACTTAAAAAAGCATAATTAAATAATTTAATAGACAAGTCAACATGACCAGTTTAAACAAGTAAGGTTTAGAAAGACTTTACAGAACACAGAAAGACCACTACCATCAATACTAGAACATGATGACCATATTATGATCAATATTCCTTCATTCTCTCTACTTCAAATAATACAGGTTATTATTTGAAGACAAAGAGTCCATGTTATGCGATGGATATAACTCTTTATAATACTACATCATCTGGATTGTCGATGTAAATTATTTTTTTCAATTATGACAGTACTCTCGATGCCTGTCTTGTTCCCTTTAAAAATCTAGTTGCTCAGTCATTTGATAAAATTTGATAAAAAAGTAAATGAGAATAAAATTCCACTATGCAAAAAGACCAGAGTACATACTCCAGCCCATCGACCTGTAACTGAAGAACTTTTTCTTCACTTCAAGGCTTTTCACTTGACCCAGGGATGGGGGGGTGGGGGGTGGGGTGGAGAGAGAGTAAAAAAAAAGAAAAAGTACAAGCCAATAGCACTGCCCAGCCAAAAGCACACAAGCCCCAACCCAAGCCAAGGCCAAGAAAGGCCTTGTGGAAAGAGCCTGGGGGGAAAACCAAAACCAACCAACCAAAAAAACAAACAACAAAAGCCCCAAACCAACCAAATACAAAAAAACCCACAAAAACCTGCAATAAACCAGACTGACCAACCCACAACCCCCCAGATTTACCCTATAAACTAGACAGTGTTTTCTACTTGATTTAGGTGTGAGATTAGAGGACTATGGTTTTTGCCAGGCAAACTGACTAAGCAACAGCAGTTTGAAATAAGAAGTCAGGACAGTACAACCACTGTTAAACCTGTGCACTTGAAAGTCTGGTTTCAAGATGATCAAAGAGAAATTCTAAAAGCCATATGACAAAAGAGCTCCCTTTCAACAAATACAAAATATGCAAGAAAAACCTGCTTTGCTTCTGGGACAGCACCACTGATGACAGGGAGCGCTCTGCAAAAGCAGCTGTATGCAGCCATTGCTGCCAGGCTGTGCCAGAAGTTGCTGTTGTGAGTGCAAAAGCTGTTCCCAAATACAGTGTGGATCCAGTACTCTGTATTGATGATGCTTCTGTCCCCTCAGAAGTCTGCCCCTTCCAGAGCCTTGATTACATTTAGTGAACGGTCTCACAACCCAAAAAATAGCTATCCTTGGCTATCTGTACACAAACATGACTTCAAATATACATTGAGTATCTGCTGAATTCCATGAAGTGCTGCAGCTCTAGACAGAATCTGTCATGCCAAACGGACAGGTACTTGCTGAAAAGATTGCTTCAGCCTCACCAGATATCACTGTAACTCCGCAGGTTTTTTTTGCAATTATCAACCACCACATAGAGAAAATACTTGGCTGTGCAAAAATCAAAGTTGAATTAGTGAAAAAGTGGCATTTGAACAACAGAAAATCCTCTGCCTACTGTTCCCAGAGAGATATGCCAAAAGAACATCAAGAAAGGAATGGAAGGTTTTCTGAATGGCATTCCAGCAGCAGCAGAGACAAGGAAAATACCTAAAGGCTTCTTTGCTATTCCTGAAAGAATGTAAAGAAACCTGAAGTGGATGGCACCATGACTGTGTACTAAGGTAAGTAGTGCCTGCAAACATTCCTTCTTCTCTAGGTCAAAGGCGCATATTATTAGCAGGTAACATTTTAAGAGGATAACAGCATCCTTGTGGCAAGAGACTATGCCACTTTAAACATGAACCATAACAATTTTCACTGCCTAGCCATTGTTACTTTTTAAAATAATCACCATGGTTATCAAGCAACAAGTTGGAGCCCAGTGTTATCTTAAGAAAGCTACTGTGCTTAGGAGGGCTCTGGAAGTACACCAGAACTTCCACAGCAGGGCTGAAATCAGATTTCTTCGGCTGCCTTCCACTGGACACATTAGTTTCTAGCTAGATGAAAATTTAAGTGAAATGACATCCCTGCAATCAACTCCCCTCCCCAAAAGCTTGGCAGAGTATTTACAATCCTTTCATTCTTCTTTAGATTTTAGTTCCGATATTTTTTTCCCCAAAACTATGCTGTGCATTACTTTCTAGGTAACCACCAGGAATGTAGTTTGTAAGACGGTGAGACTAATTTAGTTCTATGTCAACGTGTAATATAGACCAGGAATCAAAAATACAGTGCCTTCTTATTAATCTCACCTACCTGTATTTTCACCATACACCCACATGGATGATGACACATCTAGCTCACTGCAGGAATAACTACAGAAATTAAAGGAGGATCCCTTTAAGCCACTTGTCTAGCATGTCAAATGCAGCATAACTTACCTACAAGGATTCCTAAGAAAAGGATGAGTAGTAAACACACATCAGATTGATACAACTCTGCTTAGCTTTTCCCCTTTTAACCTGTTTCCCTTTTTGAGAAGGATGTATAACACTGGGTAGTTCCAGATCACCCTTCCAGGCAAAACATACACACATTGTTTGCAAATGTATGCCGAGACGTTGTCAGAAGGAAAAGAAAAACAGTGAAATTTGTATTAAGGGCCAGAACTAGCTGCCCCGTTTTGCAGAAATGCTTGAATTACTGTGTTGCTTTCTAGTAACAAGACACCACTGACTCTCAAAACAAGCTTAGATACCTTTCCTTTTCTCCAGACAGAGTGGGGAAAGGTAGAGATTGAAAGCACAGCATCTTTGGCCAGCCACTAAATAAGTTCTGCTATGCTACCACCATACTAAAGTATTTCAGAACATGCTCACAAATAACATTACTTCACAAATCAGCTCCACTCTGATTCTCGTTCTCTCTCCAGTTGTTTTATCCCCTCCACCCCAACTGATTAAAAAATTAGCACCTGCCACTGAATCACAATTTACCTCCTTATGCATCAGAGGAACATTGTACACAAAAGTTAGCAGTTGATCATTCTTAGGTCACTAAAGAAAGCTAATACCATAACGACGAGCTTCAAATTTTTTCTTTAAAAAGTTTCCAAAAAACCACAAACATCTACACGACTGAAAACCTTACAACTTGATGAAGTAATGCACTCAACAAAGACACAAAACACACTAAGCATTGCAGGATTGTGGTCGCTTAAAAATAATGCTGGACATAAATGCATTTGCTTTTGTTTTCCCTCCACTTGGCAGAACTTTAATACATTTTTGGCTGCATGTCACAGCTTATTGCATTTACTGTATAAAAGACAAGACAAATAGAATGATATTGAATGCAAAACTTCCTTTTGTCACCTTGGAAATCAGGGCACTATAAAAAAAAAAAAAAAAGTAAGTTGATATTAAATACAAGATGAGAGTAAGAGCCTGCCTTTCCCATACTTCAGACCAGAGAAGGAACTTGGGCTGCATATAATGTATCTTGATAGTAAGTGCATGTGAAAGAAGCTGTTAATTAGAGCAACAACCAGGTCACTTAAAATTTCAGATCAAGGAAGTTAATCACACCATTTACCATTAGACCTCATTGGTATTCACAGGAACATTTATAAACCCTCCTAACACCACAGCTGGAAAGTGCTCTGTGCCCACCTTGGAGAGCTCAAGCACTGATGCGGAAGGACCAAAAGCATCAGCTTATATAGCAAAGCTCAGGCATGGAAATACAGGTGTAGAACTTCAGTTTAAACAGTTACTTTGACTTAATAATGCAAAATAATTATTTCTTAGTTGAGAGGAAGGTTTGGTAAAGCTCAGTAAGGTTTAAAATGGCCTGTAAGTTTAAGTAATATCCTTAGGCAATGATAAAAAAAAAAAAAATTAAAAAAAAAGATAAAATCCTAGGTTAATGTCAAAGCAGTAAGGTAGGTTTGGTGGAAGCAGCAGATAGCCTTCTGAAGCTGTCACTACACTTTTTATAGTTTTACGTATGCTACAGCTTATTCTACCTACAGCTAGTATCCTGATTCTCTTCACAGCCTTAAATAACCTGCATCATTCATGTTTCAAAGTCTGTTTTCCCAGACCCAAATACAAGAAGAAAAATGTATTTATACGATTTTGAGCAAGCTCCGAGTTCTCTGTTTTTGCAGGTCATTTATAATGCATCAGAAGGACAATTACATTAAGCTCCACACAGTGACTCATAAACCAGCAAGTTGCAGTAGAAATGAGGGTAGGGTGTGTCTGTCCAAGAAGAGATTTATAAATCAGGATTGGAGAACAGAACACAGGAGGAGGCGGCCTCAACAGGATCATTATTTTCTTTAAAGGAAATACTGACAAAGCGGTCTGTGGATGAAGTGGAGAGCAATACTGATGAGTTAATTTCCCTTTAAAGACACACTAAGTTATTTTAGTGCAATTTGATTAAAATTAAGACATATAGCAAAAAAATTACAGAAATATGAAAAAAAAATCAAGGTAGCACATGAGAATGAAAATAATTTCCAATGGAAAGGGAAACTTAAAAAATGTCATTAACGGTTTGTACTTTTTGTTTGGTAATTAGACGGAAATATAGTGAAGTCAGCTGATGTTATATATTCTAATGGGGAAAAAAAGCCACACCCAAACAGCTGTGCTAGAGATCAAATTCCCTTGCTTTCTCTGTGAATTCCCATTAAAATTATTCAGTTCTAAACATTAATGTCTAGCTGTGAATTGTACCAGGTTGGCAAGGCAAATAAGTTTCCAGCTTGTGGTCACTGCTATTTGCAAAGCCTGAGCAGAAAAGGGTTAAAATATACAGGCTTTCTTAATTATTAGAATTGCCATTCATTGTAAATATAATGTATAATGGCCAGAGGCTTCAATATGAATAAGAGTTTCATTACTCTAAATGCTTTATTCCAGAGAGTCTTTGCTTTGCATTTAGAATTTAAAAGCCAATAGAACAGTTAAGAGGTGAGATATGTCTGAATAAATTATTGTAGGAAGACTTGGATATTTCTTTCTATAGCCACGCAATGTCTAATTATTTATTTGCAATATTGCACTTTAAAGGAGCCCTTCTTAAAGTGTCTTTCTTTTAGAACTTCTTTAGGACTTGCAGACTAAGGAATAAGTAGGGAATCTGAAAAGGAGACTGGCAGACACCCTGTCATCTTTACCAAGGAAGGTGGAAGATGATATGTCTTTTGTATTGTATTACGAGCTGATCTAAGAATAATCTAGTTTTAACTCAGTTTAACAAACACAAACAGATGTTAGCATTTTGTTGTTTTAATCCTGTTCTCTTGTTATATTTCAATTCGTTCAG
Source organism: Falco naumanni (assembly GCF_017639655.2). Taxonomy (NCBI): domain Eukaryota; kingdom Metazoa; phylum Chordata; class Aves; order Falconiformes; family Falconidae; genus Falco; species Falco naumanni. The sequence continues at coordinate 72,738,160 of NC_054057.1, forward strand.
TTGGGATGAAACAATATTTTGTTGTGAAGAGATGTGTTGCCTCACATCCATGTGTTCTCGGTAGGTCAGAAACCCCAACAGAACATCTTGCAGGCCTGAACCATCTAACTTGGCCAATTAAACATTTCTTTAACAGCACTGCTCAGTTAGGAAGCCAATTAAAAAGTGACAGAATGGTCAAGTTACACCCTGAGAGCGCTGAACCTGACAGCAGGGGGCTGTGTGCAGCATGACTAAGGAGAGCCAAAGGTGCCAGCACTGAACTAGGACCATAACATCTCCACATGAAATATTGAAATTTCACTGTGACCTTTTGTCACAGCAGATGAGTTGCTGTAAACAAACAAACCCTGGGTACTGGTAAACGTTTGGGCATTTGAAGACCAGGCAGGGGAAAGGACGAGCTCTGCCACGCTTGGCGTCTGTCTGCGTGAGGCTTCTGGGTGGTTACAGGTTTGTCCTACAGGCAAAAGCCCCAGCTCCGTGCACTTTCAGCACACCCCGGCCCCAGGAGCAAAGTTTACACAGATAACTGTATTTCATGCAACAGGAACATCACAGCAGTATGGAAGGAGATGTACCTAATCTTTGTAGGCTAGAGATGGTTTGGTTTTTTTCCTAAGTAGTCATGAAAACTCATTTTTGATATGACACAAAGGCATCATAACCATTATGCTCATTATTAGATGAAAATATTTAATACTAGACCAGAAAGATACATGAAAGTTTTACTGCATCACATTTTACCCACTACTTACAAAAGTAACACATATTAACTTGAAGAAATAGCTGGGGGCCTCCTTCCATTATATTTCAAAACAATGCTTTTCCTCATTCAAAGGAGAAAACTTAATAAAAATAATAAAACCAAATGAAACTTTCTTTGTTCTCATGGCACTGCTACCTTTTGAAAAGATTGTCCTTCAGGTACTGTTGCAATATTTTAACTTTGACAGCTGCTCTGTTGAGACATTACTACTGATAAAACAAAGCTTTGTCACTCCAGCTTCCGTATAATAGCAATGCTGTCACGTGTCGGCAAGAAAAGAATCAAGGACAATATGTGATGCATCATTCTTGCAAAACTTGTTTACAAAAAACCCCATTGCAAATACGGTGAAGACCACCTGAAGCATCTAGATATGTTGATGAAGTTAATCTAATGAATGGCTGAATGTTTAAGAACACGGCACAACTTATTTTAAGGCTAGAGTACATTCTTTGTTCTTGCAAGTCATGCAGGTACTGGTGATGCTTAGTAAACTGCAAACAAAAAATGCCACATTTTCTGTTTCCAATATTTTTTTTTTGTTTGCATAAAGACTTTTATTTTTTCCCCTCTGGCTTGCCTCTTGCTCTCCATTACTATAAGGTAGTTCAAGAAAATACACATCATGCAGTATACATAAATGTTATCTAATAAGCAACACATGGATGACCCAGAAGCTTTTTTTTTTTTTTTAAATGAATATGAAATAAATAAATAATGAAAACTCTTATGCCTTTTCAAACTAATACTAGAATCAATCAGTTGAACAAGGAAATACTTGTTACGAAAAAGCATCTACAGAGATACGTAGCATAAGTAGCATTTAAAGGGAGCAAGGACTAAAACCTGTTTAAAAGACTGTCACTTTAACATAGGAAAAGGGGAAAACAAAATAAAGGTCAGTAACCTGGGTTCAGGAATTCCATCACGTTTACAGATTGCACACAACCAATACACACTAAAATATTTGGACCCTTTCTGCCAGTTCCCTCACATTCTTAGCACTGATTTCTTTCTGAAAGCACACATGCTATTAAAAAATCCGAAGGACAGTATCTTCTTGTTTAAAACAATCTGGTAGTGGAGAAAGATTGAGAAACAGTGACCTTTACCACTACTAAATCTTCACACGGTGCACAGGAAGAGCATGCTGTGTGTCGGAAGAGGTCCCGTAAAGAGGTACTTACTGCCAAAGCTCATTAAATAAGGGAGTAAAAACCTCTATCTACTGTAATTTTTTTATAGAGATACGTACAATATTTACAAACAAGCAATACAAATTGCTAAGCATGTTCCTCTTAAATAAAGTAATCCATCTGTTGCTAGCACAAACTAGATTCTGCTTGTTTTAAAGAAACAGAACATTTTGCATATCATTGCACTTACCCTTAGTTGCTCTCTTTCACAACTCATCTGTTGATTTGCACTCTACAAGAGGAAAGAAGAAAAAAAACAATATAACTTTGAAAGTATAGCATTCTTGCCACAACAAAGCTGCAATGTCTGTGTATCTTACACAGATAGATACTGGAAAATCACCACGAGTCTAAACACAATACTGTGCTATGGGCCTAGACAAAATCATTTCTGCAAAAAAGTTGGGTTTTTTTCACTTATTTTAAATTTAAAAATTTACAAACAGGAATTGACACCAGAACCCACCACAAGTATGAAATACAGAAGCATTTTTGAGATTCTAAAGGTCTCATTGGCAGTTCAGTCCAGGAAGAAGCTTTCCCCTTCTTCTGCTCTATCACACGTCTATGTTATATTTCTGAATATCCCACTACTATGATACCATGATAAGATTCACAGCACACCTTAGAAATAAAGATCTAGAAGCTTCAAGAATGGATCAAATTCATTCCTATGACAACGTCCAGTTCTGATCTGGTATAAAAATTACTCTGAAGAAGACTTGTTTCCAATGCATATTTTTCCATACTGCTGTCTTTATGTTCTGCCAGGTTTGTGAGAAACAGAGCGTGAGAGCGGGCTTCTGAGCAAGACATCGCTACCAAGTAACAGCAGACGCGAGTCATCAGTCAATGGCAGCACAATTTGTGAAGTTACCACTCTGCCACAATGAAACGTGCTCCTCCAGGAAGAGCTCACAGAACTGAACGGCAGCACCGAAACCTCCAGATCCTACTTTGCATTCTAGCTCACTGGTTTCTAAGGCAATCCTGCCCCAGAAGGTCTTGAATGAACTTTAAAAGCTATAAAAGATGTTGATTTGTCCAACCTGTGGTGAGAGGGGTGTTTGTTGGTTGTTTGGTTTGTGGGTTTTTGTTGTTTGTTTGTTTTTGTTTAGTTGGTATCTGTTTTAAAAACAAAATATTTTTAGGATACATTTAGTATTGTTAGTATCATTAGTGTTGACAGTAATAACTGACGTTTCTGTAACTAATGTACATGCAAACACTATTCATAACACATGACAAATGTGATGCAGTGTTTTCTAAGGATACTTTCAGAGATTCAGAGTACACATTTCACTACTTTGCACCTACAAAAACTTAAAACATGAACCAAAACTCATTTGCATGAGATACTTTTACTCTGTTGTGATGATTAAAAGGGGAATTTCTCAGGCAAATTTAGGTTACATGCAGAAGAATAACACTGCCAGCCTATTTTTCAACCCAAAAAAATGAGTCCTAACAAATAAGTTACAAGCTAAGCCTTCTATGTATGTAGCAGAAGTTTTACAACAAAGTTCCTGCACAAAATTACAAATCTAACAGACACAAATGCTCTTCTGATATGTTCCTTAAAGTTCTCTAGCAGGGAACAAAAGGTTGAAGAATTCAGCATATGTCTATATCTACAATCTTCCCCTAAAGAGTAAAATTAAGTACAGCTCAAGTGACTATCACTTGCAGACTAATGATTCCCTTTATCACAGTTCATGCCTTCACACCATTTATAAATTAAGGTTATATAATTCTGCATTATAAGGGCCCTTGTGTAAGTCTCAAGAGTTGAGTTTTGATCTGAATCTGCTCTAGGTGAACCTATTCACATTGTTTAAAAAAGATAAAACAGACATTAAAATAAATAAATAGATAAAATACTTCCCATTTGGAAGGGACCTACAATGATCACCTAGTGCAAGTTTTAGCTGTGTGTGGGGGGGGGGGGGGGGGGGGGGGGGTTGGGGGGTTGGAGGGGTTTTGTTTTGATTTTTTTTTCTATTATTTAGTTTTTTCTCTATGTAAGCCTTCACACCAGAGATTTTAACTTCAACCTTCACAAGAAAAGACTAGTTGAAGTGTGAATAGTTTTTTGACAATGATCTTATACACAAAAGCAAACAATTTTTAAATCTTAACTGTCTACGGTTACCCAGTATTTGTTAGTAGGTTATATTCCATATACATAACAACATTAATACTACCTTATGCAGTTGTGGATATTTTCCTGAGCAGTAATAACACGAGACAGGTATCACTACGTTTTTAAATAGATAAATGGGAGCACAAAGACTTTAAGAAAATCATTTGCCAAACTAAGAGCACATGAGCTTCACTTTGCAGACTGAACAACATCCAGAATGTTTTGTCTTTATAGTATTTCACAGGTCAGTTTCTTTGGATAAGGCTGTTAGTCTTACATTCTATAATTTGTGTTCTAGATTTACCAGCTATTTTTCTAGAAGAAGTGTTAAGCCTCTACCATTAATTCCAGTACTTCTCAGGGTACAAATTAGGCATTAAAAAAAAAAAAACAACCAAAAAACAAAAAACAACAAACCTGAACGAATAACATGGTTATTAATTGAATAAAACAAAGGGGGGGGAAAAAGAGTACATAATAGAACATGCAATGTATTTCAGAATGCAGCAATATTGTGATTGCTTTCTATGTAATTCAACATAATTTTATTGAACTGCCTTTTGCATCTCCTGTCAGATTTTCTGTTTCACCAGTCAGACGCCTAGAGAGCCTGACTTTTGCAGCAGGAATATTTTTAATAACTGGCCTGCAGAACATAGTAGATTTGTTATCTTTGTAGGTATTAAGTACTAGTAATACTTCAGTAGTAATAATAATTTTACAAGCTTCTTCTGAAGACAAAAATGTAAAAATGTAGAAAAGTTCATCATGAAAATCAACAGGAGATAAGAATTACTCAAAATACTACTGTAAATTACATTGTTACTTAAGAAAAAAACAACATGAGATTTACATTTGCTTTACAGCCACAGGATACGGAATTAGAGGATCCTTCCCTCTCATCTCTAACATGTTTATCCTCCAGTTTGCATCACCTTTGTACGGCACAGGCGTACACGGCTCACAAGTTTGGTCTCTCTGATTAAAATACATAAACAAGGAGAGATTAACCAGTCTTCCCATTTCATTCACCATATCCCACTGGAGGGCTTGGACACACCGACTGCATGTTCAGGTAAACTATGAAGATAATTTGTTTATTCTGCAGCAGCTGCAAACTATTCTGTAGTATTAGTTTAGACACTTTTCAGATGATTGTGAAGAGGGTTTTGGAAAGACCTTCTAAAAATGTATATTTACTATTTTATTTCTAATTTTACATAGCGGAAAAATATATTTGGATTGTAACTTTAACATCACCCTTCAAGAGAAGATGTTGTCCTCTCCCCCACAGAATGAAACTTTTGGCTCTGACTTCACATTAGCTGCGCTGATTTACAGGCATTCTGCCTTCAGACAGAAAGGTGATGAAGGTTGTTAAAGATAAGGAAATATATCTAGACAGGAACAAGTAGGAACACCAGAATCATCCAGCCTGGAAAAGAGACGTCTGGGAGCAGGTGCCTACGAAATTATGAATAACACTGAGATGGAAAAGCTGGAATGATTGCTGCTTCTCTCTCCCCAAAAAATCAATTAGATGGCAACAAATTAAAAAAAAAAAAAAAAGAAAAGAAAAAAAAAAAGGTGGCCAGTGCAAACCGAACTAAGTAAAACGATGACTCTTCATACAATGTGCAAATAAAGGGGTAGGTTGTTTGGATAAAGAGAAGAAGAAAAAAACAAACAACCCAAAACCACACACACACACAATAAAAAACCCCCAACAACAACAAGAAAAAAAACAAACAACCCAAACCCACACACACACAATAAAAAAACCCCAACAACAACAACAACAACAACAACCAAACCACACAATCAAAAACTTACAGAAGATTATTAAATGCAAAAAGACAACCTTTGCCACACAAAGTTCCTGGAGGCTGGCAGAAAATTTTGGAGAAGCTTGTTTTGCTCCCCTCTTCCATAGGCATCCACAAAGACGGTATCTCAGACTTACAGACCTCTGGTCTGACTCTGAGCAGCTGGTTTTATCTATGCTATTAATAGAAACACCTAAGTTCCCAAGAACATGGGGTATTTGGAAACATAAGGTGGTGGCAGAAAGGGAAGAATTTTAGGATGGCAGAATGAAAAATTGGTAAAAACAAACGAAGTGTATTAAATATCTGTAGAGTGGAGCGGGAGTTACAGCTCTTGACTATTTAAGCAGATAATTCACTTTGTGTTTTAATTAGCCATTTACAAGACTGTCTACTACTGTCATTTTAAACATAAAGTTGAGAAATATCTAACATGACAGAGACCAGAAGAGGAAATTTTACCTAAGAATGAAAAGAAGTATTAATAAACAGTGGGAGAATACAATAGAGAAGCAGAGCGTAAATGAGAACAAAGATGCCGGAGTCAGGAGAGGGTGACTGCCTCTTCGCACCCAACTGCTGTACCACACTGGAATCAAAACAAATAGAACTGCACCATCCATTTGAAAACAAACAGCTTTCATATGAATGCAAGAGCTGTACCTAAAAATATATTTAGATTTGATCCACCACAACATCTGTGTTTACTACAAGAAATAGAGGAAGACAACAGTGGAGATATGCAGGGCACAGCAATGCAGGCAATTCCCTTTGTTCAAAGTTCATCAAATGGTTGATTCCAAACTTCATGTTTCAGCTCTAACAACAAAATCCATTTCAGTGATGGCCTCCCTCCCAAAGTGAACTCCCACATAGATAGCTCCCTCAGCACCCATCATACCAGAAGCTTCGCCAGAACAAGAGCAGCAAGGCTTAGCGATAAGGTACTATTAGTATGAGATTAAAAAGAAAAAAAAAACAAACAAAAACAAACCAACCCCCCTGACCTTAATGAAAAAATATTTTTCATAGTTTAAACAATGATGTCATCTATCTGTCTATCCCTCTATTTATCAGTTCAAGTTTATTACAGTACATCTGGGGAAGGCTCATTTGGGCACAAATGGCTTTCTGCGCAGCTAGCCAGTGCCAAATTTGCTCTCTCATTTTGTCTTTTTTGCTATCTGTGTCAGTTTAAGAGAAACATCCTGGCAGTACTAAGCACTTAAGGGAAAACATAAATAATGCATTTACAATATGTAAACCTGTACAGATAAATGAGAAAACCTGAAAGCCATAACATATTTAATTAATGATCAAAAGACCCTAGAAGCAACCCTTGTGCATATCCTGCAATTTTAAATACATTGCTTCTCAAACCTAAATTAACTTTGTTATGTCTCTGGATTGAACTATATGCAATGAACTACTTCCCTCTTTTAGTTCAAGACTGCTTGAAGAACCTGGTCAATATGTTGAGTGTCATTATGTCAAGCTCTCACACACTAAGTTTAGTGGAAGAATGCCTAAAATATTGATTCTATTTAAAGGATTTAATCAAGGAAAAAAATTTAAAGAAATTGAACAATAGCTCAAGACTACTGGTCTTTTTATAAGATAACAGTCTTCGAAGACACTCATGCTGTCAGGCTCCACTTAAAAAAAAAGATGCTTTGGAAATACTGTGCAACCTGATGGTGCCATTCTTTGGTGAGTTCATGAATACAAATATTTTTTATTTATATATTGTGTTTTGTATTCTTTAAAGAACCATAGCAGGTGGGAGACTTAAGATGTTTTAAATGTATTTATCAGTCATCCACTCTTCATGAAGACATGCAAGCCCTAGCTCTTTAGAAATAAAAAATGGACAGATTGAGAGAGCAAGAATATTACTGATGTTGCTAAGGAATACCAACAGTACACCTGGGGAGGATTCTTTGCTGCCATGTTTTTTTAATTGTCATTTTAAAGAAAGGGTTGAGGTGACGGGGCAAAGCAAACAATACGATTGTGACAGGGTTATTTACCAAAGAGAGTCTGCTTAAAATCTAAGGGGGGTGGGGTGGGGGTGGGGAAGGTTTTTTGCAGTACAACATTCCCAAGTATTTGTTTTGCATTTACAAAATCAAATTATTTTCAGGATTGAGGTAATTTGAAATAAAGCACACTCCCAGTGGTTGAAAGATAACCAGTGAATATCTGAAGTCTTTTATATCCTAGATATTTTATCATAAACAAACACGTGTGGAGAATTGACTTAGCCTGTGTTCAGAAAAAAAGTGTTTATAAAGCCGTCCCATTCCCAGTGAGCAGTCACACCAAGATTAATTATCCATGACTTTCTGTGCAGCTTAAGACACCTACTCCAACAGCAGCTCCAGGAAAGGCCCTCCAACACTTCTGTCTTTCTCCTTCTACTTCAAAAAGGACAATGCAAATATGATTACCTGAATTGGAACAGCATGCCTGTTTGCATTAGGAAAGGCTAGTTTAAAGTCAGTACCTACATATAACCTGTGCAGCATCCGAGTCAAACACAAAAGATTTGGCATTGATCACAAAAACGGTGCTTTTACCAGAATGTAACTTCACAATTAGTAACAGCTTATTCATCTGATTGAGGTCTTGTACTTCATATTTAGCCATAGATTAAACAGCTGAAATAAAGCCATAGATTACTCCACCACATTGGAGTTGCATTTCACAAGATGAAAGTCCATACCATTTCATACTGTTTGGAAAATCTATCCACCAGCATTTTCCCTCGTTAGAGACACAACTGACTGTGAAAGTTTTATCTCAAAAATTAAATGCCTAGAGTTTTTCCTTGCCATGTTGCACAAAAACAGTGTCTTACACAACAACATACACTATGCTTTGTTATCTGGTGTTATTCCACATGAAAACAGTCAATCCCCTTTACATCATTTTATAACATTAGTTTTCCTCATCTCATTGCCCAACAGAATTCAGAACAAATGATTCTTCAAGTTATTACATATGTGGAGAGAGTATGGGGTTGTATAGAGATGTATAAATAATGTTGTGTATTAATCAAATATTTCTTGATACTTCATGTGAAAACCCCGAACACAAATGAAGTCAGTGTCCATCCCAAGAGCTCACAGTGCCACAGCGTGGAGCCTGAGGTGCTCAGATACAGAAGACTCATTAAAAATACCAGTAACTGCATAAACATACAAGCCAATTTGAACTGGAAGTGGGGTTTTCAGAGTCTTTGGTAGTGTCTTACAGCATCATCAAGAGGCTTCGAAAAATAAAATCAACATTATTTCTTCTCAAAGAGTAACTGGGACCATCCTCCTCTTCTTCTACAAGCTCCTTACATTTTTTTTCTACATAAGGCTCCCAAAAGGCCCCCAATGTTGAAGAGAGTCTAATGAGATGATAAGAGTGCTGAAAACCTATAGATTTTATGTGTACAGTGTTACTAATACAAAGGGTACAGAGCGTATATGTCTATGCATATGCAAATTTTTCCAGAACAGAGAGCTTCGGGTTTCTCTTGGCTAGGTATGTGTGCATGCATGCACAGAATTTTAATTTCACTTGGTTTTATTACACCCATCCGTTATTGTGCTATAGCAGTAGCTAGAGGGACTGATTTATTCTCAAATGCCCTTGGCTTGGTATTGTATATCGACTAGCACTGCTGTCATAAATATATTTGGGTGAAGAACTATCTACAATTCTGTGCGTAATACTAAGCAGAGTTAAGGTTTCAAGTGTCACATACAAGTGGGTTTATTTCTACTGGAAGAAACAGGCAATTATTATGGCCCATTGAGCTCAGATTAAGCATTTCCATCAAAAAAAGAAAAAGAGCCTAGTGCTACAATCCTTGTAAAGCTGTAAATGCAAATGGGGACCATCTCATCTTCCATAAAAAATAATCTATGGTTTTATAGGCACTTCTCCCTCTCCTTTTCTTCTTATCCTCAAAATAGCAAAAGATTCAAAATAGGATAACTTTATTGAGACAAAAATGTAGAAAATATCTAAAAATAAAATAGAAACACTGTATAAATATTGACACATTAAAACAGCATGTAGGGAATTATTTTCTCGTGTTAAAAGGCTCCTTTAATCAATTTAGAAAGCCCAAAGTCCAATTCTCACCTGTTCTTGCCTTCATAAGGTATGATTTTTCAGCAAGAATGTATATACTGCTTGACCAGCATTGTTACTTGTTCAAATACAGTTTTGTTGGTTTTGCTTAATTTTGTTTGGTGGTTTGGTGTTGGTCGTTTTTGTTTGGTTGGTTGGTTGGTTGGGTTTTGGGGGGGGTGTTTTTTTTGTTTTGGTTTGGGTTTTTTTTGCTTTGTTTTGTTTTAATTAACCTTAGTTACATGCCCAGAGCATGCCGCAGATCGCAGATCCCCATGTCTCTGAATGTGCCTTTGGCTCCCCAAATGTAGCCAAGGAAACTTGTGGTGCTGCTGCACAGCCTGAAAGCTTTTCGTTTTCTGACACCCCTTTAAGCAAAGGGCCTGCAAGGTGGCACGATGCCAGCCAGCCCCGCAGCTTTCCCTGTGTTCCACCTCGTATCCCATCACATAAGTCACACTGTTTTTCCGCAGGAAGTTTAGGAACCATGGGTCTCTGGTATGCCCTTGTGAAAAGTGCCATGAAGACAAGAACTGGTTTATGTTTAATTTGCATCCACACTGACTAAGCCTTGGACATAAAGCCACTGGTACATTTTTACTGAAAACAACTTTGCAGTAGATTTTAATATAAACTAGGAAAAAGATCTCTAAGAAAACATTTTTTGCAAGTATCATTCTACAAAAACACTTCTGCAGTAAAGTCTCAAAATTACATTCTGCATGCATGTTCTGCACATATTAAATTGTACATGCAACAATCCCATGAGAAACTTTATCTGTACTTAGTATTCAAATATAAACTCCTTTTATACATAACAGACTAGCTATAGTGCATTTTACTTAATTTCCCTGCACAACACAGTAAGTATTATAAGGAATAATCGGAAGGCAAAGGCACTGTACTAAACAAAATAAATGGATACTATGAAAAATGTAATTAAAAATAGTGTGATGTTAAAGCAACAGCCAGTATAGAATTAAAAATATGTTATTTTAGAACACAAGCACTACCAGGCCAAGCTTGGCATATTACAGATATTACACTATTTACTGCAGCATAAATCATTTTTGTTTCATAAGCATATTGCTATTAGAAGAATTTACTCTTGCAAAATCTTGTAACTTCTGGAAAATGGATTTTAATCCTCCTTCCCTAAAATCTCTATCCATAAAAAAACCCAAAATACCAAACAACAACAACAAAAATATAGTAATTAATACCAATTAACTCTGAAGCTAATATAAATATGGAATGAAGAAAATTGAGGTATTAATAACTGAGTATGTGTTACTGCTACTAGCTTTTGAATTGAAATCTAAGGGTCTGCATTAACTTAAACATAAAGGTAGCAAAAAATATGATAGTAGATATTTTGAATTAAAGATAATTGACAAAGACAATGACTAAAAACTATAGGCCAAGAACATAAAATTAAGACTGTTTTTATAGAAAAATTCCATTTTACACAGAATAGTTTCTTATATTTTGAACAAAAAAGTAGCGTTAGCCTGTTCAGGTGCCAGTGACACTGCCGATAGCAATTCAGACACCTCAAGGAAGAGCAGAGAACACAAGACTGACAATAAGGATATCACTGGAGACAGGCATGGATTTTCAGACAATTACCAAAGCCAGTTATGTTACTAAATTGCTACTATAGACATTGCCTCTCTGTTATCAGTAAACATCTAGAGGGCTACTTGCTGTGCTTGTGTGCTGATAAAAAGAAGTTCATTCAGTCACCTAAGCTTGACAAATTAAAAAAAAAAAAAAACAACAAAAAACAAAATACAGCTTTTATCTGGCAGATCCACATTATTGGCTGAAGAGGCTGTTACAGAAGGAAATGGTCTGAGAAACAAGATACTGCCAGGTCAGCAAGAAGCCAATGAACTGATATCCAAACTTTGATTTGTCCCCGTCCTCACAGTTACTCCTTTTCCAGAAAAAAAGTATTACTCTTCAGAGTGCTAAAAAGAATAAAGGGTGTGTGTGTGTGTGTATATAATATATAAAATAATTTATTTATGTGAAGTGATCCAAAACATACTAAAATGTCATTCTGCAGTACAAACCTAATATATCAATCATTAGTAAAATTATCTGGAGAGCCTATTTTAGTTATCTGTAGGTAAAATAGGAAATCCCTAAATTTTTGAACATTAAAAACTATTTAAATTATATGTTTTTAACTGAGGGCTAATTAATAATATCCTACTACAGTTTAATTTAGGTGGTTGGTCAAGCTATTGTTTTTTTGGTTTGGGGAGTTTTCTTCTTTTATTTAGGTTTTGTTTCTAAAACAGGCAAGAACTCTTCTGGCATGCGCAGGATTTGTCTGCAAACCTTGTTACCAATAAATAAACCATGCCTACACAATTACACGTACTTTATACAGATATTCATTGTCAGTAAAATTTGATTGCAAAAAGAGGTGAACACCATGAAGTAAATTAATGAAAAATCATCTGGTTTCATGTATCACTCCACCTAAACAATAAAGGTTGATATTTTTGTGGATAAATTCATTATTTATGAAACACATATGTCTGCTACTTCTCTTTAGCTTTTGGGAGAGAATTGCAAGGACATAAATGCAAGGTGCAAATAAATCATTAGCATCCACACATTTTCAACAGCAAGCAGGCACCTAAATGTCATTAATGTCTTTGAAATGAACCCTTTCTGTTTTCCACAGGAAATGCAAAGGTAAGTTCTATGCTTGCACACACACAAAATCACAAAGCCAAACACAACCATTGTACCCTTTGCCACACTTTTTTTTTTTTTAATAGCAAATATTTTGAGCAAAGCAGAGGTTGCCTTTACTGCACTAATTGCTAAAACTGTGGATGCCTCAGGTGATACTCTTTTCCTAAAGCATAGCAGCGACATGAAGGAATTATGCCTTCATGAGAATCTGAGAGAGAACTTCACACCCTACATGTGACACAGCAAATGTACCCAAAATCAGAAGCGTGTTTCTTTGTTTTTGAAGGAACGAGTTAGTCCCAGAGAGAAAACATGTGCACACCCACCAGTGGGGCTGTTCTTGCTCTTACAGCATGAGCCCAACCTGCGCTTTGCATCCAGACCAACACCCGTCCTGTGCGATGCCGTTCACCTGACCGCTTCTGAAAGCGCAAGAAGCTGGAGTGAGAAGAAACTGCAGGTGGCTATTTAATGTTCTGTAAGACCAAACATAAGCAAATTTTTTACTTTTTTTTTTTTTTCAGTTCAGATATTGTTACTCAGTGAAACTGTAGGCTGTACAAGCAGGCAGAACATTTGGCTCTCAGAGGCAAAAAAAAATCATTTCTCTAAGCTGTTCATAGTAGTATAACATGCAAAAAAAATATTTTTTTTTAATTGTACTGTAAATCTTACATACCGAAGGCAGTACTTTGTTCTTGCTTACAGCAGCAGAATTGCAGAGGAACTCTACTGAAACAAGTAATTTTATATTTAGAGATGTAAAGAAGGGTAAAAGTCTTCTGGCAACCATCTGAAGAATAACTCCAGTTCCTTGCACTTAGAAAATGATCACAGGTTCACTGTGGTTCAGAGCACTCCAGAGGTGTGGCAAGACAGTGCAAACGCTTCTCCTGCTTGCACCTATAGATCATTATGTCATCATTTGCAACATTTTTTCAGCTGTCGTGATGTCAGGAAGAAAGCATGGATTTCAATTTGAACTAGATGACCTTTAAAGGTGCCTCCTAACCCAAAGTATTCTATGATTTAAAAGAGTAATGTAAGCAAAATCATTCATATTTCTTACTGCCTATTGTCTGCATTTTTGAGAGAGTTATCAATTAACAGTTGATTATCTCTTAATATTCATATAAAAGAAAAAAATCCAAGATAATGGCAGTGCCAAACACAGCAGTATTGAGAATAAAATGCACCCATACATGAGAACAAAGTGAGCATTAATTACCTCATAATAACACTAGCTATATTCAGTCTCAGATGATGCCACTAACCAGAGAGAGATTCAAATTTTGGTTTGCCAGGTTTCTTCTCAGTGGGAGAATACACATTCACAACCCCGCTTCAGATTATAGATCTTTCTAGCAGTCCTACATTTCTACCTCCAAGACCTGATCTGCAATTTGTGATCATTGTGTACCTGCTCCGCTGGTGAAACAGCAGCCTGGTAAAGCCTGCATCACTTACTCTGTGTCATTAAGCCCTGTGTTGCCATTCTGGCCCTCTGTCGGGGGAACGAAAGTATGGCATTATATAGCATAGCTATTGCAGTGCTTCAGAGGAACCCTAGATCTGCAGTATGCGTTGGGCTCAACTATTATTTATTAAACCAGGAATCCCCTCCTGGCAGTGGAGGAGAGCAATGCTTCAGGAGCTTCCCTTTCCACTGGCATGGACCTTGTAGCTTGGCAAGTTTGAAACATGGGTGCTAGTATTCCAAAACGCTACTGTTGTGCCATAGCTGGTATGGTTAAATGTGTGCAAGTCTGTTACTGATGAGAAGTGTCCCACATCAGGTGGGTAGGAGCAGAAAATTCTGGTAGGAGCTGAAAATTCTGTATTTGTATGCACACACAGCTAAAGTAACTCTGAACACCCTTGCTCAACTTAGGAACTGTCCCTTGAAGGAATTGCTTTCTGAAGAGTAAAAATTATTTTCCTTCCCAGGGAGATGTACCTTTAAGGCCTTGAAAGTATTTAACTTGGCTCCCAAATTGTCCATGACTAGCATGTGAAAAAGCGAGGGACAAACCCAAAGTTTCTTCGAGTCTTTGCAGCACTGGTATCCTGAAAGTGTTTTATTCTGGAGAATACTCAAATCCAGTAACTACACAGGGAAATGAAGGGCACAGTACCTTAATCTCCTCTCCTTAACAGCTTAACTAGCTATGGAAGATGCAGTGCCTTGCATTCGATAAGTACCCAGCGCTTTTACTTGTTCGAAGAACACATTACAAAGACTGTCAATAAACTTTAATTAGCAATATATTTTTAGTGGCAGTGCTACAGCTTGCTGCAATGAAACGTTTCTCCGAAGAATTTCTAAAGCTTTCCTAAAGAAACCTTGACACTTAATAACAAAAGACATTTAGGGATTGTCATATAAGAGCATCCATTAGGGCAGTACATTCTTCTCACTCAGAAGTGGTAAGGTTACCTTGAACAAGTAAGTGTCACTTAAAATGGTCTTTGCTTTTCTGTTAAGAAAATGAACAATCATTGGCAAAAATCAGGTGCACCTGACAAAGTTAAACATTTTCTTTCACCTCTTAATGAGTCCACAGCAACAGCCTTGCTGTCCTAAAAATAGAAAAGTAGAAGGAAACATTTAAACTTGTGTATGTGCTCGCAGAGGCATGCACACCCACGCACATTTTGCAAACTAAATGTCATGTTCGTCAATGACCTCCATGATAACAAGCTTGAAATTGTAGCTTCAAAATTCTATTCTATCTATACCTGCTGAAATAATTTTAGCGACACATTGCATACAATCCTTATGCATGGAACTGCTGCTCCCAACATCTCTGGAAAATGTGGTGATGAGCTACACCGAGGTGAAGTAAACTGTGACCTGAAACCCTGTCAGTTTAGAAGACAGATAGAAATCTTTCACTATATAGACATGAAAGATCCAAATATCGTATTTTTTTTTACACTAAATATAAGCTCTTTTCTTCTTCATATAGCTATACCTATCTTCACTATTCTGCCATATATTTAACCCAGATTGAAAGTCATCAAGGACATCC
Organism: Falco naumanni; assembly: GCF_017639655.2. Taxonomy (NCBI): domain Eukaryota; kingdom Metazoa; phylum Chordata; class Aves; order Falconiformes; family Falconidae; genus Falco; species Falco naumanni. Next base: position 72,753,972 of record NC_054057.1, read on the forward strand.
TTCCATCTACAAGTTTTCTTTTATATATATATATATATATATATACACACACACGGGAGTTGGAGGGAAAGAGGAAAGTATCTCTCCTACCTATCTATATATCTAAATATTTTTATTGCAGCACAGTATAAATCTAATGACTGTATTAATAACTAATTTCAAAATCACATAATAATATACATAATTAATATAATAATTAGGATGCACAAATCCAAAGGTGCTTTTCAACCTCTTCTACTAATGAGTAATGCCCGCAGTGTGGTGGTAAAGCCTGTGTATTCAATACCTTATAGTTGTAGCCTCAAGCAAGTTGTCATTTAACTATTTTTCATTCACTAAATTTCCAATGTTTGTGACAACTCTTTTCTGCTTTTATACATGAACAGATTTTATAGAACTTAAATTTTGCAATGAGGTAACTATGCAAAACTACTCCAAGTCGTTTTGGCTTGCACATTATTTCCTTTTCCCCCTCCTTTTTAAATCCAGAAATGCTGTTTACATACACCATCAAGAAGCAAAGTAAAAGCAAAGCCCTGAAGTAACTTCAAGAACTGCAAGACGATGCATATTACCAACGAGGTGTTGAGTAAAGCTGTTCAAAGTCAAACCCACTCCCTTTTTAGACAGTCTGCTACCACCCTAACCAACTACTTTCACTTAAATAGTAGTAAAAAAGCATCACACAGAAATAATGTGGAGTTCCTCTGATGTAGGTGGCCCTTGTGGGGAAACAAGAACAAGAGAATTTAAGACAGCAGGAAGTGTTGTGATGTTCTGTGTGGTTAAATCTGAACCACCACCATCTAGTCTGGTGAACTCAAGATCCGAACTCACTCATTTTTAGTCTTGGTAAATCTAAAGGTTTAGCAAATCTTCAAGCCTGGGATTAGTTTGAGATTAAATGATTTTTAGTTTTATGATGTAAAAGCCATTTTAGTCTGCTAATTACCTGAAACAGTAAGATCGGCTTCTTGAGTAAAACCTCTCTTCCACTTACTGAGACAGGATAAGCAGCAATTGAAAGGGCAGGGAACGCTTCTCTGCATGAGGTTACTCGTCTAGGTTTTCAAGATACCATAGCCCTTGGTTTGATTTCTAATTGTGCCTAGAGACTTCAATTCCAGCCTTTTACACCTCTGTTACGTATATTCTGTGACAGGCTTGTCTCTCATTACTTCGAAGGGATTAGGACTTTTTATCTAACAGACACACACAATTAAAAATAATAGTTCATTTCCATCAGTAATAGATACTATTGCTTAAAAATTCTTACCTGTGCTCAGTTATAACTGTAATGTCCATCATGGACAAACAAGTCCAAAGCATGGAATTTATAGTATCTAACACCCATTATTGCATAAAGAAGCAAACCTTGTGGGAACCACCAAGCACCTCCAGTTAAAATACAGCCTTTGCCTTGCATCTGCTGCATGCCATAAAGGTCTCTGAATTTCTGAAGACCATTCTGAATTTAGGAAAACCATGGGATAGTCCTGAAAACCTAGAAGCAACTAGCAAGTGGAGAACAGAGAGAAACAACATGCTGTTTCCTAACACCAACCAGTACAGACAAAAGCTGAAACCAGGTGACATACAACAAGAGCTTTGGTCGAAACACACAAAGGGCTGCAGACAGTAAAAATCTTAATGGACCAGAAAAGCAACTGAAAAGGTATTGGTGCATACCTAGCACTAGTTATGAACAAGGTGATAAAGGCATAAGGAGGACATGGACCTGTTGGAGTGAGTCCAGAGGAGGCCACGAAGATGGTCAGAGGCTGGAGCAGCTCTCCTGTGCAGACAGGCTGAGAGTTGGGTTGGTTCAGCCTGGAGAAGAGAAGGCTCCTGGGAGACCTTACAGCACCTGCCAGTGCATAAAGGGGGCTTACAAGAAAGATGGGGACAGACCTTTTAGTAGGGCCTGTGGTGCCAGGGCAAGGGGGAATGGTTTTAAACTGAAAGAGGGTAGACTGAGATTGGATATTAGCAAGAAATTCTTCCAACTATGAGGGTGCTGAGGCGCTGGCCCAGGCTGCCCAGAGCAGCTGTGGGTGCCCCATCCCCAGTATGTCCAAGGCCAGGCTGGACGGGGCTGGGAGCCACCTGGGCGGGTGGGAGGTGTCCCTGCCCATTGCAGGGGGCTGGGACTGGGTGATCTTGAAGGTCCCTTCCAACCCAAACCACTGTTTGAATCCATGACATTTGTTCATTAGATTTGCCAGATGAACGACAACAGAAAGTTCTACAGTGTTCAACTTAACAATGGCCTGAGAGCTTTCTGTAAGCCCACTCCCCCGTCCTTCAGTTACCAACAGTAGGTTTCTTGGGAGCAATCCAGGCATCTGACCAAGGCTCCAAGAACCATCAGCTGCCAAGCACCACTGCCAATGGACCATGTTACAGCTGGAGACCTCAAGTGTCAGAGAATCTGTGGCTCTAGAGCAACCACAAGATAAATCTCTGTTCATTTTTAAAGGGTTATAAAAACCTCACTTTAATTCCAAATAAAGGCAAAAATCTGTATTAAAACATCAGAATTTTCCATAAAATTGAGGATAGGTTTTATCCTGTTTTTGTTTTAACCACTTTCCTCAGTCTCAGCTCTTACTGTCCCTCTGTCTGGTTCTTGATGAAAATAAAGGCATCTAGCAAAAAAACTGAAACCTCCTTCTAAAACCTAACCTTCACAACCGTGAAAAAGTATGACAGGTTACAGATGTAGACTGACAAGAGAAGCATACTTTGTGCTCAGTTTATGCACTAGTTTTGCATTTAGTAAGGTTCAGTACTTAATTAAAATGACTATACAGCATTCTTTAGTAAATAAAGCCAGACTTAAAATGAGTCCTGGAGATGGCTTTTTTTTTTTTTTTTCTTTCCCAAATCCTATCACTCAATTCCTGAAACACTAATTCATATGTGTACATTTAGCAGCCTGCAGACTTGTGAGCAAGATCACTGCAAAGAAGAAAAAAACCAACCAATCATCTTTCATCTGTCCAGGTGGAATATATATCAATAGTGAGAAATCCTTTTACCTGAAGAGAGTAAAAAATACTTTGATCTTATGAAAACAGTTTTCAGGCATCTATTAAACAGGATTTTTTGATATCCTACGTATTTTCTATAGTTGTTCTCAGTTATGCTTGATTCCTAGAGCTGAATCTACCAAGTAAGCAGTATTGTACCATGGTTTATAGTGTGCATGCATGTGGTTTGTATTCTAAGATCCGGGCCAACATTGATTTTATTTCCTCTTAGTATTTTATAGTTATTCAACAGCAATAAATTTTCCTTAAGTCAAGTCTTGTTTTAAATATGCAAGCCATGATGGAAAGGTACTGAATCTATACTATACCACAAATTTAGTTTTACTTGTGATTTTTTATTTTATGTTACAGTTATTGGGGAGATAACTGTATGCTTAGTTCATGTACCAACTCTTCTGAAAAACCAAGCGAGATCTTGCAACACTGGAAACAGACATGCACTGCTGGTTTCGTCTTGCCTTGCACCTTACCAGATGTTTTCTTTTTTATTTAGAGAGAACAGTGTTGCCACAATCTGTCTTTAGGAAAAATAAAATAAAACTTATGAAAAAGAGGGAAAAAATGTTTTTTTCAAAGTAAGTCAAAAGCATAAGCAAAATAAGGGTGGAGGGGGGTGGGGTGGAAATCCAGAACATTATAATGGAAAATAGATTGACTGAAACATGAAATAAACCAAGGAGTGAGTTGTTCTGCATTTGATATAGTCTTGCTATCCTTACCTAAATATCCGTCTCCATGAGAAGACAAACAAATCTGGCATTTCATAGTGGGTTGGGGAAAGTGGGGAAGGAAGATAAGAGTCACTTTTGGATTTTATAACAGCTCTGAACTGATTATATGAGAAATGTATCCATAATCTCTTCCTTCTGAGAAGAAAATAAATTCATCAGTTATCTGGTAGAAAAAAAAAAACCAACTTAAAAATTTCATACATTCTTGTTGCACATGTCATTTTCCAGCTTCAGAAGTGTGAAATGCCTGGGGCCCAGAGAACAGGAAAAGAACTACTCTTCATTAACAGGTTATATAAAGTCTCTCTGATGTCTGGAATTATTTTCTAAAAATAAAGAAAATTACTGCAGTCCATTTACCCTGCATTTTACTCCTTGTAGTGCCCAATAACCAAGTTTCAAAACCTATTTTTTCTCTGTTGTTTAGAGGCAATGAGGAATACTTGAGCAGTTCTTTGCCAGACATGCTAGAAATTCCCCTTCCTACTTCGCTTTGGCAGTCAGCTCTTACTAAGCTAGAAAACCTTCAGCTTTCACCGGGATAGTACAGATTACATCTTCCCAAAAGCAGTCCATGCTTTCCTGAACAAACTGTTAGCATTCTGTCACATCCAACAAGAACTAAACGAATTTTATGTGCAATAAAAAATTCTGCATTCTAATGGAGCTGGAAAGATCTTAAGCCTAGTCCTAGGTGCCTGAAGTTTCGACTTTTCTCCCTTAATGAGCACTCTTGAATGGCACATTAATAAGCAGTCTAGTCCACTCTCAGTACATTGAGAGCAATCATCATTGCTGAATGCATATAGTGAACCAAAGGTATGGTTTACATGCTAGCTTGCTTACATGCCCACATCTGGCTCAACTGAGAAATGCCATGTTCATAACTTTAAATTATATTCCTTTTTCCATCTAATTGAAAAATACTATTATAATATTGTTTACAATCTTGACATTATTTCTCAGTGTTTACTGTACAAATTTCAAAAAGCTGAAAGTTTCTCCCGTGACCACCAGTGAAGTGTAGTCAGATATATGTTGTAATACAGTATTATAATATACCAGTGGGAAAAAAAGATACCTTAACCACCTATAATCAGTTCTAAGAACATCTCACAATAGGAAGAAATAGTACAGAGACCCATAGATATATAACATAATATAATGAGGTTAAGAATTGGTGCCTAAATTCCATGACAGGACTTCTGCAGTTAAATAGCGAAAAAGTTGCTCCACCTGTCAGCAATTCTTCCCACACACCCAGATGTACACGGCACTGTCTTGACTACAAAACAAGCAGGTTGTCAGTGCAATTGAAGATCATTTTGATTACTTTTATTGCTCTGGAAAGGTGAAAAAAACAAAACAAACCCCAAAATCACAAACCAACCACACCCTGTTCTTGCTTTCAAGAGTCTGTATTCAAGAGAAAAATGTGGCAAATCATAGGAGGGGAAAAAAAAAAGAAATATTCTGCTTTCCCTGAAATATCTAGATCATGTTAACTGACCTAGTACCTCATTGCTAGACAATATCAATTAGCTCACTGATTTCTGTATTTGGATGATCTTGCCTCTGCGAACTATAGATCCAACAATACTCTGGGGGAGGGTAGAACTCCTCTCTCTTTTCCTGGGGAAAAACACTTAACACCTTCTTCTCAAGTACTTGCAAGTCTGTAAGACATTCTAGGGTCACCATCTGTATTATAAGTTTTATTTCAAGAGCATAACATAGAAATTACTAAAGGTAATGGTACTGTGTGTGGCAAGCAGAAGCAACAACACCTTGTCAGTGCAGTTCCACGGAACAGTTGGATTCCCATGGGAGAAGCAGTTTCCAAGCATGCTTCACCTCCTCAGTCCTGTTTGCTATGCACTATGTTTTAGCCATATGTTTAAAAAAAAAAAAAAAAAAAAGGTGTATAATATAGGCCTTAAGATGCTTCAGATTGAGGTACCACAACTAAATCCATTCCATTCTTAAAGAATGGTCTACAAAGATATGCACACCTATTTAGTTAAACTATTAACAGTGAAGTTAAGCATTTGCATAAGTTCTTCTGTTATGAAGATGCTATGTTGTTAACTTCACAGATTATTAGTGGCATCTAGCAACTTCTTTGAGAGAGAAAACACATTGAAAAAAGCATTACTGTAGTAAGTTTGTTGCTTTAGTTTGATGCCTTTAGGATATCCATTACTACATCAGTCTTAAGAGAAAGCATCTTTGCTTTCCTTAATGTTGAGGTGCTTTGACTTTTTGCCTCAAATAACAGCAGTAATCTAAAAGAAAGGGGGGAAATATATGAACTCTTTCACTTAGACTTTACAGAATTATTCATAGCAGCTTGCAAGTCTACTGGGATTACTCCCAACTTGAAAAGAAACCCAATATTTCAATTCTAATATTGCATGTACAGCTTTCCAGCAATTATAAAACACACTGCTTAGTACTTTAACATAGGCTAGCTTGAAATTAATTGTCCTGGAAAGAAATAAGTAGCTCTCATTTACTGCTGGAATATAACCTGAATACAGTTTTCATGTATTAAAACAATTCCCTAGTGACAAAAACAAATGAACAAAGACTCAGTGAAGGTAAGGGTTTGTTCCACAGCAATTATTTATCATCACAGAGTCTGAACTCCCCTTTTCTTCTACTATTATTTTTAAGATGGGAGGTGTAAAGCTAACTTAACACTTCATGCAATCAAAAATATGATTAGAAAATATGCACTGTATCATGCATTTCTCAGAGAAACAGGTGCTATTAAAATCTAGTATAGTAGTATTACACTCAAAACTTTGTCACTTTTTTATGAATCCTGCAGTATTTTAAAAGGAAAAAATATCTGAGCAACATAAATTCTACTTTTTTTTTTTTTTTTTTGTTTGTTTGTTTGTTTGTTTAAAAAAGAGAAACCAAAAGATATGGTCTTTGCTTTCAGCTCACTTAAGCAGCCTGAAACAAATTTCAGGACTTAGTAATCACTTAAACTAGTTTTAAATTACATTTTTATATTGAAAACAAACACTTTGAAATATTTAGAAGCTTTAGGATAAATTATCTCCTCAATTTCATCCCTGCATTCCCATTGTAACCATGTGAGGATTCATTTCTCTTGTCATTTATTTCCCTACAGGTGTAATCACTGTTAAAGGGGAAAAGTCCTGTGCAAATACTGGCTGATCATTTCCCAACGATACTGATAAAACTGCACTGCATTGAAAATGAAATAGAAGATGTGAGCATAAATCTTACAGTGTTGGCACTAAGGTAGGGCACTAAGCTGAGATGGCGGAACAATTACTGATCACACGTGCCCGTCCAGCTCCTGGAACTGGCTGCTCCAGAATCAAAGACGCCAAAGCAAGATGCATGGCACTCATCTGTCATAGTTATGACCTAACATACAGAAATGTGAATCTTTATATTTCCTTGCTATTTGCTTATGTAATTGTACCCAAGCTTCCCTACCTCAGCAGCTCATAAACCAAAATCCCCACCAATAACACACAGCAAAAGTAGCAAAGTTATTTTGTTCACAAAACTCGCTCTACATTTTCATGCAGAAGTGGTGCCAGGTTCTAGTCAAGAATCTCAGGAACTATGTAGTGTCAATACCTCAGTCCAATTTTTACACAAATGTTTGTATCTTGAAAGTGGTAAATTGATATAGTTGAATAAAAATAACCCATCCAATACTGGAATTAAAGCAGCCAATTATTTCCAGATGGCAAAGCAAAATGACCTACAGATTGGTTTCGGTGGTTTCTCAGTGGCTAGGCAGCCATCCATTTCCTTTTCTTCAATTGCTCAAACCCACACATAAATGGTCCTTGTACTCCCTGAATGCTGAGCAGCTCTGGGACCAATCATTTATCTTAAACAAACAAACAAACACACACACACACACCCCCAAAAAAAAACAAACCACCCAAAAACAAAACCCACAAACAAAAACTGAGAAACACTGTTGACAAGGGATAAGGTGACATAAACAGAGTCACTATTCCACTCTTCCTCGGAATGTTCCCTTCCAAACACAGCTTAGAGAACCAAGCTCCCCAGAGCTTTTGGCCCCAGGGAGAGGGCAGGGCTGAAGAGCCCATGTTCCTTCACCAGGAACCCTAGGAGTGCTCTCCTTGGTCAGTGCAGGCTTGCAGCATCCTCCACATTCAAGCTTTGTCTTAACATTCAAGCTTTGTCTTAAAGCCAAAGGTCAAGTCACTGGCCAAGTCAGGTCAAAATGACAACAGGTAGGCTCATATAGGAAAACAACTAAAATTTAATATCATTATTAAAGTAATAGTAGAAAAGTCAATAACAGGAAGTCTTCCCATTCTTATAAATGTGACAAACGCTCTGTTTTGGAGAAGATTTTGGTTGGTTTTTAAAATGGGCAGATGACCACCAGCTCCTAACTTCACTTGCTGCTCTGGGTGTACTGGTAGTAATATGTTCTAAAACAATCTATTCTTCCCCCAATCAACATGGAATACTAAGCAGACTAAAACTAGCGACCATAGGCAAACATTTACAGAAGTTAAATAAATTTGAATTCTCTAAGGGTCTGTTAAATATATTATTTTTCCCATCAAGTCTTTAAGCCTGTATAAAGTCTAATTGATTTTCAGCACAGGAAACTAGTAGCTCTCAATTCAGCACAGGGTCCTTCCTCTTTGCAGTAAGAGACCAATGTATAAATTGTTAAAGTGTTCGCAGTTAACTAGATATCTTGCACACATGTTAATATTCATTGTTTGCTTTGATTAAAATACAAAGTTTCACATCAATTTAGGGATTATCTTTTATAATGCAGATGAGTCGCTGTGTTTGAGTGCCCCTTAACATAGTGTTTCATCAGGAAAACCACCCTGGCATGGGCTGTTCACGCTGGCTCTGCTGCCTGCTCCGTTCTTCCCCATAATTGCAGGATATACTTTATAGTGACAGGGGCCCGAACAGTGGAATTCCAATATGCTATACATCAGGTTCTCCATTATTGGATTAGCTAGATGTGGCATCGTTACCGCTGCACTTTCATGCCTATCATTGATCACATCATTCTTTCTATTTCACAATTAATGCAAGTCAGCTGGATTGATCAATCTTGTGATGAGTTTGGGCCACAGTCAATATATTCTTATGGCTCTGTGCTACTGATCTGTATGTTTTATAGCTGTGCCTAAGGATTTGTCATTCTGGCTACAGATTTTCTTGGGGTGTTTTTTCTTTTGTTGTTGTTTTGTTTGGGGTTTTTTTGGTTTGTTTGTTTTGGTTTTTTGTGTGTTTGTTATAATACTTCTGCTCCCACCTTGCTGTCTATACTGCAAAGTGTTTATGAATTACTCATGTCACATGAAGAAAAGAGGGAGCAAAAAAGTCACAAAAATAATAATTCCAAATAATTTTTTAAACACTGAGCTTCTAAGGAATTGAAAAGATTTCATAGGATTGCAGCTATTTTAATTCCTTGTTTAAACATGTTAGCATGGTCATGACATGAGGAAATATGTCAGTAATCTGACTGTTAATATTTTGCTAACTGTGATATTTAACATAATTTTTGAAAACTTAACTCTTCTTCCAAAGGGTAGATAAATTTGCAAGAAAATCTCTCTCCACAATGTGAGGAAGAATGAATTGATGTGACATTTGGAGAAATAGTGAGCCACAATATTAGCCTGATACCACTTCTCTGTTATGCTATGTCACAAATATGATTTTGTATATTTGAAAATTTTATCTATAGAGTGTAATATTGAGTTACTGTACTTTTCTGATAAAACATAGCCTATACACATAAGTGCAATGCTTTCCAACCTCTAATGTTTTTTAAATAAATGTGTTTACTCTGGCTATTACACAATGTACCCAGATCCATGCCTGCAGGGTTTTTTTAATGTCCACCGAATTTTAATGTTTTTGAAAACAAAAACCCACAAACACCACCACCCCCCCAAAAAACCCCCATACCAACACCAAAAAAGCCCCCACAAATCACAAAACCTACAATAATAAATAAAAAACAGCCAAACCTTGAAAGGAGCAATGTTAATACTAGTGCACTATTATAGTTCCATTTTCATTCATCCACATCCTAGCCTGATGTACATTACAAGAATCCTCAATAAACAAATGATGCTGAATTTGAATATAAGAAAATTAACTGAAACTTGGACAAAAGGTACAGAATTATAATGAATACATTCAGACCAGAGTTTAGATTTTCTGGACTGGTTTGCACATTACACAGAGTGCCCTCATTAAATGAAGAATAATTGCTTTTTCTCATCACTCCGTCTCATCCAGTTGCCAATGCCAGTACTGGTGACAATTACAAGGTATTAGCAATGACAACTACACTGTGATATTGTGACAGCAACAACACAGTTTTAAATACCTTTTTTTGTCTTGAGGAATCTAAATCTACAGATTTAAAACACTGATAACTAAAATCATTAATTTTTTTTTTTCTGCTCAGAAGAGCAAAACACCCCTTGAAACAGTTTTCTGGTAAGGCCTGTAAATACCACCTATAAAGGAAGAAAAGGAAACACTGTCTGAGAGTCGTAAATACTCTGTTAAATATCAGATGTGTTTTATTCAAAGCAAGTAATGTGTTTTCTTAAACATACTGTCTTAGAAGAGAGCAGGCATTTTAGATTATCCATACATAATTCAGTTCCGCTGAAAGTGCTCTACCTAAACAATTTTCCATTACGTTTCTAGTAACTCTGAAATATAAAACACAGAGCTTGTGCCTTAAACTGGGATAATATAACACAACATTCAACAGTTACGCAGCTTTCAAAAGTACTTTTAAAAACAAGGAGCAAGCCTTTCCCACTGAAGGGGGGGTGCTTTGTCACCAGTGCCAATCAGACAAGGATCACTGCCAGGAACCATTGTTTTTCTCCTTTAAGAACAACATGAACTGAGAAACATGCTCAACAATTTGAAGCCTATTTAAGTCTTAAATTAGTTCATGCTTCTATATTAAGGCTACCTACATATATAGCCTGGTTTTCAGAAATGCAGAGCACAGCAAATCTCAGCAAGTCACCGTACTTAAATGTGCTCACATCTTTCAAAAATCAGGCCATTATATTTAGATGCTAATTATGGGTGCAAGTTTTGAAATAACTCAAAATTGCAGCCTAGATGAGCACAGATTACATCACAGTTCTTCTGAACTTGCTTTAATATATGACATACTATGGTAGATTGCTCATAAATGTGTAGAAGTAAATCCCCTGATAATTAGACATATATTACAATTTAATGTGTTGGGTGCTTACTGAGAAAAATAATCCTGTTTAATTTCTATTTAAAAAACTTACAGTATTTACAGCTGCAAAGAGAAAGAAATCAACGTTCTATTTAATCCTATTACCAGAAGATTTGCACTACACACAGAAAGTTGTGTTACTTTTCAGTTTCAGGAAACTGTGCAATGAGATACCAAATTACAAATTAAGACATTCCTAAAAATCAAGTAATATAGATTGTGTGTTTGGACAACTTTGTATTTCATATGAAATTGGAGAGCGATCCCAAATTTTGCAATTAAAAGATTTTAAAATATTTTATTAATGTTAAGTAAGGGTCCATTGTTAGAGGAAAACATCTCACCCATAAAAAAGTGCTACCTTGTAAAAATTGAGATGCTTGGGGTTTTTTTGGTTGTTGTTTTTTTTTTTTTTTTTTCTTAATATCCTCAAGAGGGAATCAGCTGCCTTCTTTTATCTATATAGTCACCAAATGACTTAGGCAATGGTGAGCAGAATTTATACTGAAATGTTTCTGTTTTGACATTGGTATAGCCTATTGTAGTCTCATTAGGCTTTCCAAACAGAACCTTCTGGTTTTCTTAACTAGATCCTTTTGAAAGAAACTTTGGCTACATATGACTACTGATATCGCATAGATCCCTTTACCTATGCTTGCATAGAACAGCTAAACGTTATTAAAAAGCTCAGTGAGAAGAATGAGAGGCTGAGCCCTCCCCAAAATCCAGACATGTAAATTGGTGGGTTTAAGTGGGTCTTTAAAAACAGTGCAAATGCTAAAGTGTGTGTTTCTCTCTTGGTCTCTGTATTTTTATGTATCTCTTACATAAATGTATTTTATGTAAGTTTTTAGGAATATTGCAGTTAAAACCCTCAAAATACTAAAATTTTAGCTTTTCTGTAATTTATCATCTTTGTTACATGCCTGACTATTTAACATCCTTCTAGTCTTTGAGAATTCAGTCAAAGAGTGGAGTACATGAGGAATTTAGACGGACATGAATCCACCTGCTCATTTCCAAGAAAACATTGCATGGTTACACTAACTGAAATTCTGTCCTCAAATAATGAAAACAAAACTAGCAACTCCTAATTTGTCTTTTACACTCAAATAAATTAACTGCATATTTCTGCTTTCAAGTTGTCTATGGAAATTACAGGAAAAAAATACTGCAGGCAGGAGAATTTTCCATATGTGTGTATATATATATATATATAAAAAAATAAAAGACACATCCACTCTCCCAGGCCAAAGCTTGTGGGCTTATTTAGTCCTCGCACAGGCAAAACGCAGTCAGGATGCACACACATGCAGCCAGTGACACATGTGCAGCTCAGGCAATAGGATACACAGCCTCAGCTTGGGTTCCCACCTCCTGAAATGTTTATTACTTTTTCAAAGGAAACAACTTAGAAGTAATTGATGAGGTAATACACATAATTGCTCTAGGCAGGGGAAAACACAGCTGCCAAATACTGCAAAAAAATAGGACTTTAGGTACCTTTAGGACTTACAAGGTATTGCCAGTTTTTCTTTTGCAGAGTTATAGTATAAATAGTAGAAAATACAGTAGAAAACATTAAGTAATCTACACGTCCTTCTCAATTCTAGGCATAATCCAAATGGGCTAGTAACCATCAATTTTCCTCATGCTTGCCCTCCTATAGAAAGTAAGCTGAAGCTCCAGCTTTTGTGTTCCCTGGGTTTTATGCCATCTCCGTTGTTTACCTGAGATTCTGAGTCTCATACCACACCATAATACATCATAAAAAATAGTATAAACCTGGATGTATCTCTCGAAAGGCATATATCAAGGTTCCACCAACAGCATCACCATGAATAGATTTTGATTCCATCTTAAATTTCTTTTCTTTGCTTACGTTTCAACGCCATTTAAATATTTACCTAACATCTTTCTGAAGACACAGCCAGCATCATTAAATCAGAAAGCAGAATTCTGTTACGAAAATTGTAATCATTACAGCTTCACCTAAAAAAAAGCTAATGTAGGCTTTTCTTGCGTCTAATTTTGCAGACAGAAAAGCAGTTTCCTGTGACTCACTGATCCTGACAATACCCTTAGACCAATTCCCGTGATTCCCCCATCATGGGTAGATATCATTTCAACAGATGTCAAGAACAGCTAAGTGCACTTAGGCCTATTTGTTAAATTCCTAGGGGGAGGTAGATTGGCGAAATTCATCCTGTAATTAAACCGCATATTTCTTTCAAGTTGCCTCTTCCCTCTTCGCTTCATAATCCCTCTGCCTCGCATCAAATCATTTAGGCACTTATTGGCTACAATCAATACAATATGAGATACATTAATTTAGTCCCTAGGAGATTTGCTGGGAATAGGCAGTATTGCTCTGCAAGCACTCTGAAATGTTCACGCAGGCATGCCATCAACAGCAGCGATATAGCACTTAGAGTCAGCGTAGGCAGATTTATGACAATTCCATACTGTGTGCCCACAGCTCTGGTCTGCAGCCAAACATACATAAATTGGATTGAAACGGGAAACACTAAATATATTACCTAACGCACACAAACGCTAAATAGTGCGCGTGACTGAAGAGTGGGAATGGCTGAACAGAATCTGAACAATTAAGCTCAAGATTTCCATATGTTCAAATACCCCTTGTGCCTCACTATGGAGAGTGAAATTAGGATTGGAAAGAAACATTATCGAGGGTTCTCATTTACAGATACAGACTTCAAAGTAACAACTTTCACTTATATTTATATCCTGGCTTTTAACTTGCACATCCTCATATTACTGAACTAATAAGATTTGTTTTTGTCTTCAGAGAAGACAGGATGAATCTACCCCTTTTTTATTTAAAAAGAGGATATAAAAAGAAACCTGAAATTAGACTACATTTCACTTTTAAGGATAGATTATTACATTTTTCAATTATAAGTAAATATATAAACCAAGTCCCTAAGACGTAACTGAAATTGAAGACTTAGAAATGTCAACAGAAAAACCATATTAAAAGCTTCATAAATCCTAAGCATGCAATGCACTGGGAAACTATCAATATCTACACCAAACAATATGTCATTTGCAATCAAAATAATATTTGCAACAGTAACGACAGCTGAAATTGATACACACAGATTACTAATGCAGTAGGCCAACTCGGAAAGTGAGAGAAACCAAGACTTAATTGGATTATTTTGCTATAACTGCAAAAACTTATTGTATCAGACAAACAGAAGTTCTGAATATGATTGTATGTATTTAATTTCTACTGTAGAGAACTAATTAGCCTTTTTGTCCATTTTCAAATTAGTATAATCTATAATTTTCTGATTAACAAAACCTAAATTGGATTATGTTGTAGTGTATTTGAGCTTGTTTCCTATGGAAGCATGATGAAAACCCTTGTCTTTGAGGTGCAGTTACTTTTTTTTTTTTTCTTTTTACAGACACTGAGGAAGAGAGGAGTGCACATAAGCAGTCGCAGGCAGAAAGAGACGAAATAATGAAGCTGTTGGAAAGACTGAATAGACTGAGCAGCACAGAGGTTTCAGATGGCCAGCAAAGTCTGCCACGGCCCTGCCTCTGGATGCTCTCATTAATTTGATTTCCCAAAGATTAATTTCACACATTTTCCTCCTGCTGTTAATATACTTGCATAGATTAACATATTTAAGATTTGAAAGGACCATTCCCTTTACCTCCTTTATGCCTTTTTTAACTTTTTTTTGTGTGTGTGTGTGAGTAGGGGTGACAGCTGTTGCTTTAACACCTAAATGGGGTGGGAAAGGCTGTTGTAATTCACAGGCTCTCCTGTGATTAAAACTGTCACAATGCACACAGGAATCTTTTCAACTATGGGGAAAAAAATTTAAAAAACATAGGTACCAAGAGGTCATCACTCTGCAAAGCAGTGGAGCTAATAAAATCTAGGAAAAACCAAAACCAAAGAAAATACAGACTTCAAGAATTTCAGAAGGGATTTGCATTCTTTTAAAACACATTCTTTTCTCTTTGACTAAAGCTACTTTCTAGTTTAGATTGGTAACGTCTATTACAGTTTCAGCACAAAACAAATGGAGAAAAACAACCATTCATTTTATAACCAATAACCCTTCAAGTTTACAAGGTTAACTTGAACAGACTCATCTTTCTAATTGGAAAAGAAAGTCTGAATCATTGCCATTTATACTGGTAACTCTTTCACTAACTTAAAGCTGTTTCCCAGAAATCCATTTTGGACTTTGTACCAATTCCTTTTCAGGAAATATTTAACCAGATGATATTTATCTTTCAACTTCACAACTTCATGGAAAAGTCAGCCGCCTTCTTGACTCACCTTGTGCCTGAGCTTTCTTAACACAAAACCTGCGGCCAAAGGGGCATCTACTGATCCTTCCAACTGAAACTCACTCTTTTGGGTTGGGGTTTGGGTTTTTTTTGGCACTGTTTGAAAGGCACGACCCATTCCTCCATCATCTCTTACAAATAATTTCCTGGACATAACTCTCATAAATGCTCCCTACTGTCCCACTGGGATCAGGTTATAGTCAGTTGTATAAGAATGTTCAGAGTAATACAAAATCAAACACTTGAGTGGACATTTCTGTCCTTTTTCTGTCCTTCTCCCACTTCTAAGATGGTTTTGAGGAGCAGAAAGAAGTATCCTATTTAGGGGACCAATCTGTTGTCCCCTCAAAGAACTTTTTTTTTTTTTTTTTTAACTTGGGGAGAGTTATCTCAAAGCAGATTGTATTTCCTAATTTAGAGTGACTGATTAAATTTTTACTGACATGAATACAGGTGGTACACTCTACAGTAATACACAAGCATCCTTCTGACTTTCCAAAAAACTTGGAGAAAAGAAAGAAAAAAAATGTCTTGCCTAGAAACACCCGACTGAAAAAAGGAGTTACAGTTCATGCTTTCAACATGGAAATATGCTGCCTTAACCTCACACTCATGAGTGGAGGGTTAAGCATTCTAGACATTAAGACATAAGGAAAAATACGCTATCATCCAGTAAATACTTTTATTATATTTAAATTCATTAGAAGTATCTTCAAACCCTCCCTGGAGAAAAAGTACAGTTTAAAATTGCTTACATCTTTCTTAAAAGATGAAATAAGCTGTTCTGTTTCATCTTATATAATCTTACTCTAAAAGTTTGTAAAAACTGCTGACTTTGCTCTGAAAACATAATTATTCCAACTATCTTTTTTCTGGTATTTTTTAGGTACACCTAATTGTTGTCTACCTCTTTTGCATTTTACTTCTGAATGCCGTGAAGATTTGAGAGCAGAAGAAAATCCAACACAAGAAAAAGAAACACTGGATACACCTGCTTAATGACAATAATTAGGCTACTATTAATTCATTAGCTGTTACTGCAGGCTCAGTAGGTAAATGACTAAGGCAGATAGCTTCAGAACAAAAATAATTAGTCCAAGTGTTTTAATATTATTTTTAGGACAACAGCTCTGTTCCATCTGCATTCTCCCTCACCCCACTCCCCAAAACTTTTTTTTGACCCAGGTAGTCATTTCATAATTACTGGAGTAGCAACTGAAATAACTCTTCAATTTAAAGGTAACTTCTCCTTTCACATTTCTCCTCTTTGAATTGTTCCTAGTTTCAGATTTATTGATTTGTAGGAGGACAAAGGAGGAATAAGTATTCTCCTGAATGTTCTCCTAATCTACAACAGTTTGAGGTTTCAAAACCTCTTGGTACAGATTTGTGTTTAATATTACCTGATAGACTTTTTCCATGAAATTCTCAACTCTTCCCTTGGACCCAAGTAAAAAATTTGCATTTGCAACCTCATGTCGCAAGAATGTCTACATCTGCATATACACTGCAGGAAGCATTGCTGCCTTTTGTGCTTTCCAACCCTGACCCTGCTAGCATCATTTAATATTCTTTACTGGCAGTGGAAAGACTGAAAAAAAATAAGCAAACACAAACAAAAAATAAACCCTACCCAAACCAATCTTTATCAACACTATTTCCTTCTCACCCAGGATTTTATAGACCTTTTTGATATTTCCCATCTTTTTATTCCCTTTTTCAGATTGTTTCTACTCAGCTCATGATTATCATTTTGCACCTGAATTCTGGTTTGTCTTCTCATGCTTCAAAGTCCTTCTGCAATTTCCTTCAGTTAATCCTTATCTTAAGTATCCTAATCAACTCTGTATCGTCAGGAAACCTTGTCACTAATGACTCTTTCAATGAGACTTTAACGCATGGGTCACAGTACATAACCTTACACTACTGTAAACACTGACCATTACTTACTCCTTTTCATCTTGAATCATTATTTTGTTTACTGAAGGACCTTCCAGTCATAAGGCCACACAGTTTGTTTAGAGCCTTTCCTGAGGGACTTCACCAAAAGTCTTCTGGAGACCCAGGCAGATTGTATCAACATGGATTTTCCTCATTTACCATTTCAAGCAGCACTAATAGCTTTGAGTCATAACCGTCTTTAAAAAAAAAAACAATAAACATTCTGATCCTTCACCTGCATATCATATTTAACATTGTTTTCAATACTTCTATTCCTTACTGAATATTTTATAAAAAATCAGCACCACAAGAAGGGCTGATATTGCAACTAGGAAAGGCAGAAATATGTTTTTGGAATTGGAAATATTTAGCTGAACATGCTAACGTTAAGCTTTTTTGGCTTTCATTTACTTTAAGCCCATCATCTTAATTTCCTCACACTCCTTCACCTTTTAAATATTAGCAGAAGCAGGGATGGCAGGAAAAGGACTAACTTATTTCTTGCTTCTAGCAAAAGATGGTAATGCAGCATGAAAAGATGGAGATGACAGGACTTATATTTGTATTTTCTAGGGAACCTGTTATTATTTTAGAATTAAACTGCTTTTTAGAATTGAACTGCTTTTGTCCCAGTCCAGACTCTGTACCAATAAAAACCTTCCTTTTAGTGATCTGTACTCTCCATAGCTTGTGTTAGGTAGTACAGCATCTATAAGACACTTCTTAAGGTGTTTTACAAGAAAAAAATAAAAAAGCAAAGGCAACTAAACAAAATCATAAGGATAACTTAGAAAGCAGGTATTTTAGAATTCTAAGTACTTTATTTAGCAGCTTTGGTTTTATTTGAATATATTACTGCTAGTGTGAAAGTTGCTAATTATAAATGAGGAAACTTATTCCTTAAAAATTGCCATAGACTTATAGAAAAAGGCAAAAAATAGTTATAGCAGGTTAAGGACTCTCTCAGTGGTTATTAACTTCCACTCATTATTATGCATTACTATTTCAGTAGCATAGAGGGAAGGAAAGAATTTTTGTCTCTAAGAAAGATAGGTGGTCAGTAAATTCAATAGAAAATAAGTGAGTAATAAAATTCTGTGAAACACAAGTGAAAAGTGATCAATAGGAAAATGACTCCTGTTTTCATAGAATCATAATATTATTTAGGTTTAAAAAGACCTTTGAGATCATCAAGTCCAACCATTAACCCAGCACTGCCAAGCCCAGCACTAAACCATGTCCCTGAGCACCACATCTACACGTCTTTTAAACACCTCCAAGGGTGGCGACTCCCCCACCTCCCTGGGCAGCCTGTTCCAGTGCTTGGCCACCCTTTCAGTGGAGACATTTCCCCAGCACCCAACCCAACCTCCCCTGGTGCAGCCTGAGGCGGCTGCCTCTTGTCAAACACAGGGTTCCAGGTGCAGCCTCACCAGTGCCCAGCACAGGGGGACGGGCACTGCCCCGGCCCTGCTGGCCGCGCTGCTCCGGGTACAAGCCAGGGCGCTGCTGGCCGCCTTGGCCACCTGGGCACACTGGGGGCTCACGCCCAGCCGGCTGCTGAGCAGCCCCCCCAGGCCCTTTCCCACCGGGCACCTTCCCAGCCCCCTGCCCCAGCCTGCGGCGCTGCCGGGGCTGGTGTGACCCACGGGCAGGGCCCGGCACTGAGCCCTGTTGAACCTCACTCAGTGGCCTCGGCCGCTCGGCCCGGCCTGCCCAGACCCCCCCCGCAGAGCCCCCTGCCCCCCAGCACCCCCCAGCTGGGGGTCACCTGCAGCCTGACCGAGGGGGCACTCGATCCCCTCGCCCAGCCCGTCGGTACAGACGTTACCCAGGGCTGGCCCCAGCACCGAGCCCTGGGTGGATCCCACCCAGCCCCATGGACTTGTGCTTGTCCAAGGGGAGCAGCAGGTCACCGATTGTTTCCCCCTGGACTGTGGGGCTTCACTCTGCTCCTTCTCATGCCCATTTTCCACCCTCGGGGGCTGAGTACCGTGAAGGTAAGCAGTCTTGCTATTGAAGACTGAGGCAAGTAATTTTGTTCCAGTTCAATTATCTTCTCTTCCAACTATGATCAAGTATAACAATAACTTGCCTCTTCATAATAATTACACACTAACTGTGATTGGAATAGCCTGAAGGCTCAGATTTGGTTGCACCTAGAGATGAAATTATTTTGTAAGCATTATTAAAAGCAAATGAAGGAAAACTAGGAAAGTAAGAGCAATAATATGTAAAGCAACACTACTCCAGAATGCCTCATTAGTAAAATTAATAGTTTTCTCTTTAGAACAAGGAACTATGAAGAAGAAATATAAATCTCAGATTGCCAAAGACAATAGATTTTGTGCTACTGTATATTTTTATTCTAAGATTTCATGCCATTCTAAAAATTGAGACTATACTGTCTTTTTGTGAAAATTGTTCAGATTTTTTTTTGTAGACACTAGTTAGATATCTTGCCTGTTAAACAGTAAGCCATTCTCAGCCTTACCTATAAGCCTACCTCTTAAAATCATAGGTCCTATTATTTCCCCTATAATCATACAACTTAGATCAGATCTAAACTTTATATCTGTGAAAGCCTGAATTCAGTCTTAATTTCACCAAAATTCAGTTTTGAATATTTTGAAGCTACATATTTAATTTTGCATATTTAGGTAAAGCTTCTTCCACAAAGAGAACGTAGAACTTATCCTTGTTAATGCAGCACCAAGGAAGGGAGACACAGACTAGTTCTAAACCATCTTGGTCATCTTTTTAGTCCAATGCAGTTCCAAGATTCTTACCAGGTTTTTAAATCATGGTTTTGCACTGAGGCAGTTAGCCCTGCTTAAAACAATCTCGGTTCCTCTTACTTTGTTATTTCAAGGAAGCCCTTTCCCTCCTTAAAAGACTTCAAGGCTTCTCTTGTCTCTTGAAAGAATGTTCCTGCTTCCCACTTTTTGACATCAGTTTCCTCTCTTTATACTTCTCTGGAATCACTCACTCGCTCCCCTCTGGTTTCTCCCATCTTAAAGACAAAGATCTAAGACAAAGATCAAAAATTCAGCTTGCTGCATTTCTGTGTACAATAGCCTCTTTAAACTTGCCAAATGCTGTGTTTACAATAATACTGTGGAGTTTCCCTTTGACGGTTCCCATTCTGCTCTCCCATGCGATCCATCTGTTTGAGGAAATGTGGTTGGCAGAGCCT
Source organism: Falco naumanni (assembly GCF_017639655.2). NCBI lineage: Eukaryota > Metazoa > Chordata > Aves > Falconiformes > Falconidae > Falco > Falco naumanni. Next base: position 72,774,528 of record NC_054057.1, read on the forward strand.
TCTAATGAATGTTTTCTAAGCCAAGGCTAAAAGCTAGTACTTCATGTTCATACTCATCTAATCTGTAAACCATTTTCTATAACATCACCCAGACAGCTGATCATAATTTCTCATGTAATTACCCTTTCTCGTTATGTGTCATCTTCTTGTCTACCATCAGCTTTCCTTCCCCCCCCCCCCCCCCCCCCCCCAAGAGGTGCCTGTCCTTGCTTTCCCTTTCTTTTTCCTACACCTCTTATCTTTGGCCATTTATCACCTACAAAGACATTCTCTCATGACTCATAGGGTCATCTCTCTAATCTACATATTTGAACTAAATCTTGTTTTTGTCAAATCTCTTCATGCATATCTAACAACTGCTTCAAGTTCAAAACAGACTTGTGTTTTTTCCCTACCATCTTCCAGGCCCTCCCTTTTCAATCTTCCGTAACTTTATCATCTTGAACTCCTGGCAAAACTTCCAAATTTGTTTTGTGTGACATTTCTAAGATCTAGAACTCCATATCCATTCAGATAACGTAAACTCTCAGTTGACACTTCCTCATAGCACTTTACAAGTAACACTTCAACATTGGCTCTTTTTCTTTACTCATAACTTCTTAGATTGCTGCTGCAAACATAATTTTGCAAAATTGCTGTTTTGATTTCAGCCATCTTCCCTCTCCATCCCCTCAGACAGTCCTACCTCTTTCCATGTCTCATGAACAGAAGTGTTACTTTCCCATCTTCAGTTGTTGCTCATTTCTAACATTTTCATATATATGCTTTTTTGCTTTACTTTTATGCTGCTCCCTAAATTTGCTGAGCTGTTTCATTTCCCCCCTCTTCAATCCCTCTTTGCTTTGCTGTGGTGGCTGCCAAAACTTGACAGACTGGTACCCTGAAGTGGTGATGGGTAGTGCGATGCTTTACTATTTCCTTGTATTCACTTATTCCAAAAGTTTTCTAAATGAAATTATCTGATCAAAATTATATTTAAGTATTTGACCTTTCAGCATGAATTACAAGAGAACTTTAAACACATCGCTAGATATCCTTGCCTTTATACTTACATAAATACGCAAAGAGCAATAACAATAAACTACCAAATTATAAGGAACCCACACTCAGAAGTCAAACAACTAACATTTAACTTAATTAATATTCATTATGCTACTTGTCAGTATTATGTAGGTTGTAAACTAAAGCATTCTTTATTCCTGCAAAAAGTGATATAAGATGTATCGCTAAAGCCACAGTGAAAGGTTATTATGTAGCCAAACAGATGCCTAGTAAACCCCTTTTATTCATATTAAGAAAAAATCCTTCAATCAGCAATTCATCACGCATTTGCCTCTATTCCACCCTTTCTTGACATTTGCACCTTTTCTCTTTTTCTTATTTCCTAACCTTAAAGCCTTGAAATTATTTGGGGTCTCCTCTCCATAGCCAACAACCTGATAGCAATTAATTTGCATGCAATGCTGAAATTTTGGGGAAGACTGAAATAAAAGTTAAAAGGTGTTATACTCTAACAACTTTAAATGTTATAGTCAGGATAATGTCTATTATTTTGTTGTCAGGCTGTCTCTTATTCTTTCTGTAACATATTGTTTTGTCAGTGTATAAATTATTGATTTTAATCAATCACACCATGCAGTCCTACGATCAATTGAAAGGTACAAGCTAAAAAAAAAAAAAAAAAAGGTAGCTCAGTCATTATTAGCTCTTTGTTCTAAAGAACTGTGGTTTAACTTTTGATCTATATACTTCAGACAACGTAAAATCTATTTGTTTTAGTTTAAGCCTAATCTGTGCTTTGTCTGATAATGAGGCAAACAGGATGACAGCATCACTGGAGAAGTTATGTTTCCCACAAGAGTACAATCACCTCACTTAGGTCGATGTAATGGACAGAGATCACTACTATCAAAATAACACTTAAAGAGATCTTGATGTGCTTGTGTGCCTGAGCCCAGCTGCTACAGGGAACCACCGTGTACCTACAAATATATATATATTTTCTCATTAGTGAGCTTCCACACTGTCCGTCCAGACTGTGGAGCAGGGTGAGGTCATTGGTGCTGCTTGTGTTCATTTGGGTGCTGTGAGTGTCTCTGACCTGTTCAGCCAACTGTGTATATATGCATATGCATGTAGCATGTGTGCACACCCGTTGGGACAAATCTCCAGCCTCACTACTGGTTGAACCCAGGGATATGGTGCAGCAACAGCCTCACAACCTGAGCCGTTGGCTCTGGCATGACGTTTTTTAAATTTAGCATATCAAGTTACATTTTAAAACAATAAATTAATCTAATAGATAAAAAATAGAAATATGTGCAAAGCATACATATAATATGTAATACATCCCTCTTTTACTCTCTTATGACAAATATGTTTTATTTAAAAAACAAAAATAATCCCTTCTATTTTCACCATGCCTCCTACCTGAGCTGCTAAGTAACTTCTAATTTACAGAGCTAAAAATACATCTAATTCATCTCTCTATATATGCAAACATTACCTGTTACCCTTGCTTAAGTGAAACAATGGAACTGTATGAGCGCACACAGCAGGCGGCAGATTCATGCCCCAGGGAATGGGCTGTCCAAGCAGAAGGACCAGTGGCCCAGCTATGGAGGAACCCAGGTGACTGTGCTGCTGTGATTTGCCCTGGCTGACATGTCTATTCCCATACTCACACACAGAAAGCTGTTTAACCCTGATCTATGGAGAGAGACTATAAACCACAGCTTGATTCACCTGAAAGCCACCCAAATCACAAAAAGAAAATAATAATAATAATTAAAAAAAAAAACCAGTGTGCTTGGGCAGCAACTTAATCACAACCTTGTTCAACAAAAAGAAACTAGAGTTAGATTTTTTCATGATGTTAATGTGAAACCTATACCTTCCTCATAAAAGCAAGTCCTGTGGCTTTTCCTGGGCATTTTGTTTGCCTCATTCAGGCTAGGACGGAATGATTAAACAGTTTATATCTAAACTACCAATACTGAGTAAAACTGCTCTGCATTACCTTGGAAAACTAGCACTAGCATGGGGAATCTCTCCCTGGAGCTGATGTTAAGGTTTATCGCAGAGTCTGTTTTGCTCCAAGTTCTTTCAGAACAACAAAACTTGGTTAAGAAAGCCAACTTTGGGGGCAAACTGAAACCCTAATAAAGCTGGTGGAAGTTTCTGTTATTAGCTGAAGCATATTAACAGCGTTATGTCCTAGGATTACATGATTGAAAGAGCCACTGTCAACTGCCTCCTGCTGCACACTTAAGACTTTAACGACAGCTGTTTCCTACAATGTCTTTAGGAACATAAAATCATTTTATGACTAACAACGGGAGGATTTTTTTAAAACATGACTGTATTATTGTAAAATTGTTCTAGTATCAGACAGTCATGAAAATGTAATTTTAAAGGCACACTACCACTTTAAATTCACTGTGTACCACTCAGTTATGTTGCATATCTTAAGGTATCATGAAAAGAAACACTTGAAAACAGGGTTAAATACCTGCAGGATGTAACTTTATAGCATTAGCTCTGATTATAAACATAAAGGTAACTGATGCATTGTAATAGAATCTTCTTATGACCCAGGCTAAGACTGTAAAATGTAAAGCTTCATACTGTGCTCACCACATTCAGTTAAAAGCAGAAAAAAATAGTGTTGCATTTTCACTGTCATCAGCAGAACTTCCATCCTTTCTCACAGGGTTTTCTAATCCGTTCTGGCACCTGAGGCATTTGAACAGTTGGTGGGAAGAAGTGAAACTGTGACGAAGTGAGTCTCATTTCAGATTTACAGTCCAATCACTCACAAAATCTGCCAATTCATTTTATGGCGTGTACTGTGAAAATTCATTATTTAATGAGCCTCCCCCCAAAATCTATTGGTGCAGTACAGTAGCTTGACTTTGAATTAGAAATGAATAGGCAGCACAGCATGTGGAGTCTTTAAGCTTGTCATGAGGTAGCCCAGCATATACTTAAAACATCCTTTGTACATTTCAATCAAGCATTACATTTGTTCAGCCAACAAGCTGTTCTTTTCCTGTATTTTTCCTGTATTTTTTATATGACTACTACATATGTATATATCTGTGTACTCATGTATGTGTCTTAGAAACTGAGAGTACAGCAATAAACAACTGGCCTTAGGTTAGAAATGGTTTCTATTTCAAATATTTTCATCTAAACCTATTATCACAAAACTTTTCAGATATTGGTTCTTAAAGTTCAGCAGTAAAAGATAGAAATTCTTGAAAAAAACCCCAAACAAAACCCCCCACATTTTAATTCATCAGTTCCCAGCTAATGGAAATCATAACCACTGAGAACAGGTTAACTCTCAAAATACCTTTTTTACTTTATAGCTAGATGACTTAAGGGAAAAAATACACTACAGGGACTGTGAACCCTGTAATCACAACTGTGTCACGTGATATTGTTACTAAGTTAGAGCTAATAATTCTTCACTCTCCTCCCCAATACGGCTTTGGTTACCTTGTGCTCAAAAAAGGAAAAAAAAAAAAAAAAAAAGCAATTTCTCTCTTTTACAGTCCTGTCATGCACTAAGACAAAATCTTAGAAAAAATTAACTTACACGAAAAGAAATTAACAGGATGTCTCCAGGTCTGTTTTTTATTTGTATCCAGCCCTGTTGACTCATGCTGCAGAATCAAAACTGTTTTATGTCAGTACCTCTGAGAAAAGCAATAAAGTGAGAAGGAACTGGGCCATTCATCTTATCTACATGTAAAAGCAAGGGTAGTGGATTTGGATCATCACCAAATCCACACCTTGATTTGCTGCTGATCCTCACAAACTGTAACCTCACTTGGGCTGGCTACACTCCTAGATGATTTCTGCTTCAGAGAACAGCAAAGCCTCAGTATAAATTTGTAGTTCGCAATATATCAAATACCATCAGTTATATAGTGAGATGAGTTGACTAGTGACTGCATTTACAGCTGATTACTATGCTTTAAAGTTGCATTCTAATTTTTTATTATATTTTTATGTTACAAATTTATACACAATTTAAAAGTTTGTGATTATTTATCCTACTAACAAAATTAAAACGTGCAAAATAAACCTCAGACAGGCTTGTAAGTTTTACAAGTTTTTTCCCCTTTATGTCTAATGCATTCTCTTTAATTCCTTACTTTTTATAGCAGCAGTTTGATATAATAAACCATAGTTTGTAAAAGCCATTAAGAGTAGGCTTGCTAGTAGCAATCCTATTAAGTTACCTCATCAAGTGATGTGCTGTAATGTTTTCACATCAACTTTCTTTAGCTTTTACATTGTAGCATTCACAACTGTCTCAAATTCCAAAAGTTTATAAGCATTTTGTTGAAATTATGAGCAACAATTTCTTAATGGAGAATAGAAAGGCAGAAGCAATGTTAAAAATTAAGTTCAGTTACAAAAGTATCTTTGAAAAAGCAGTTCACGTTAGCAATACTGGAACAATAGTTAAAAGAAAGGTTCAAATTCCTAACATGGTGTGGAGGAATATGTTTACAATCTAGTGTGAGATTTTCCTCACTGTTTAAAGTGGGAATCTCAAACCTACATTCCCTTAGTTCACTTCTATTAAGGTGAATTAACATTCCTTCATTTGTGTGAGAGTATGGCATCAACATGGCAATAGCCTCCTGCATGGTCCCTCTGCACAGGGGGCTGTTAGTGGAATACTCACTTGCAACTACAACCAAAAACTCAACATAAATCATTATGGTCATCACAGTTATCATGAGCTTCAAGGTTTCAAAAAACCATAACTCTAAAATGTTGAGAAGAAATACTCATCCAAAAGCTGAATGCAAGATAGAACAATATTTATGAGACATATCAGGCAGCATCTTATTTTTTCTAAAGGTCACGTGATAAACAGCCATACAGCTACTGTACTTCTTACAGCACACAAACTCAGGATCAAGTATGCATAATAAAACATGTTTGGCTTATTCAATTCTGACATTGTTAATTACAATGAGTTGTCAAATGATTACCAATAATTGAATGAAAAATCTATCTTTTCTCAACCATCTTCTCAAAAATCAGGATGCAATATCCTTTGCCAAACATTTCAGCATTTCATAATTTTAAAATATATTACATGCTACCCTTTGATCTATTAACGTTTATCTTTCAATATGTTTCAGGTTATATATTCTGTTTTTCTTCAACTTGGTAAGTATCCAATACCAATTCTTTAAAAATGAAGCCAAAGCATGAACTACTTGTACGTGTTATTTTTCCACAAAGCCCCATACTTTCTTCTACTTATATACAAAATTTTCAGTATTTTGATCCTTCCAGGTTTATCTCTCTCTTTTCATGGTAATCAGGGCTTTTAAAATGATGTACCCTGATGGCCAGAATTCCAATAGAGCAAGGATTGCCTTAGCTTCTCTCAAGGTATCTTGTCTGAAGGTGAAATAGCTTGGGTTGTTGGGTTTTTTTCCACAATGAAAGAGCATCTAGCAGATTGTACAAAACCCCCCACTTATATATATATTTATTTATTTAAAATAAAATCCACAGTTGCCGGTTTTAATTCAGGTTTCACTAATCCAAGCTGCATAACAGCATTCTTGAATACCAGAATTTTGTCATTTTTTCTTGATTTTTCTTGTTGCTGTAATAGCTCGATGACATATCTTAAAGGGTATGACATCTGTTCTGGAGGCCTGGCAATTGAGCAGCATTGGCTGAATCTTTAGAAACAGCTGAATAATTGGTCTCATTGAATTGCATCTGTTTTGCACCAATTCAGCACTCAAGGAGAGCCATCAAAGGCCAATGTTTGCCTTTTTGCAGCCTGATCCCAATCCCATGACCCTGATGGGGTGACTGGTGAACCACATAACCCAGCTGAGGAGGCACAGGGCTGTGCTGGGCTGCAGGGGAACCTCAGCCAGGAGCCACCTGCTTGGTCTTGCCTTGCCTTTACCTAGCAGTGCCGCAAGAAGCTCTCGTGAAAACATCCTTTATGAACACAGCTGGGTTTTGTATGGAAGTGACACAATAGGCTGAAAGACCGAAAGAGAACTGCCTCCACAGACAGCGTCTGCACAGTACATTGTGAGCCCCCCGCCGCGGTCCATCCAGTACTACACGAATGGAAGCTTCCTACCACGTGAAGGGATGTAAGTTTTACTCACTATCTCTATTCCTCATTTAATTCCATCTTATTAAAAGAGCAAATTTAAGCAGTTTTTAAGAAAGGCCCTTCTTACTGAGATCCAGAAAGAACCCTGCACCCACCCTCTCTCATTCACCCTGCAGAACAAAACCCAACTGGACTGTAGATTAACGTGGACCTCAAGCTCATGAGGATTTTACACACACAGCAATGCACTGTTCTGCAGAACTGACACGTGTTTCTACTTCAACACCTTCTCATTGTGTTAGTATTTAATTGACCAGTGAAGTAATTACTTCCTCCAGATAGAAATCAGTTCACTTTCCTATATATTGCAGCTAGCCCAATGTTGTTTCTAACTCTTCCTACTCAGTTCTTCAGAGAAGATAAATCTCCACCAAATTGCAGTTCCTGTTTCTCATGTTACATGCCCTTTCAGTTATTTGTGTTCCTGCTGTCTACTTTTCCCTGTTATTGGACTAAGGAAACAGTATTTTTCCCATATTGATTTCTGTATGGTTTAAATAGCTTATTTCAAAAGGAAACATTTATGAAGTTAATAAAGCAGTGCTCTGTGCAAGGTCATCTGTTGGTGTCTCCAGCGGGTCTGCAGACAGGTTAGTTGACTTCAAAGACTTAGCCGTGTACCTTCAAGACAGCCACAAATTGTCAGGTATATAAACAGGGTGTGAAGAATCGGAACTTAGAACCACAGCATACGGGCACCTACAGCAACAGCAAATAGGAAGCAAGAAGAAGGACACAAAAACCTATCAGGGTCTAACACCTGCACTGTCTAAGATATATAAATAGTTTGTATAAACAGTAAAGGCCCGAACCCAGCCACGCAGACATAGTGTTTAAGTCCGCCTCAACTTGCATCACCACAGTCGTCTTCTCACAAATATCACATAATTATTAACAACGTATGGTATTTTTTTTTTAATAAGCTCCTTTCTTGTCCATCTTTTCTAGTGTCCCTAGGCCAAGTAGCCCACAACATGAAAATGCTGCAAATTTCTTTTTTCACTCTAATATTTTCACAAGGGCATACCTTACTATGTTTTATAAAGCTAGTTCATTTTATTAGATGCATTTCATATAAAAACTATAAACCAGGTTTTATATCGCTTTCAGCTTTTGACCATTCATCAGTTTTTCATGATAAAGCCACAGTGAAATCAATAGCCTTGTAAAGCCAAGCTGTCAAAAGTTACTAGACTATTTCCAAAGGCAATTCCAATGAGACAGACTACCAGATGTTTTCAATATATTTTATACAAGATTGCATGATAATTTTAGTGGGACCAAAAGAAACAATACAACAGGTAGTGTTTTGGGGTTTGACATTTTAAATAGCAAGCTCGATTGATTTTTATCAGATACCTGAGACAAAAAAAATGCCAGTTCTTAGAAAATTTACACCCAAACATTCATCCACAGAAAATAAGAGCAATTGTGTTGTCAAACAGCAAGAAAAAGAGATAGCCTTCAGTAACAGTCAGTATAAAATGTTCACTTTACCTATATGTGTATGAGTGGCTGTATTTATATGCAAAGCTGTGTGTTTTAGATCTAGACATGTATAGGTGTATAGAAACGTATGCATTTTACTACATTAATTTAGCACTTTTGCTGATTTACAGTTTTATTCTTACAGAAGACTGCCAATTATGATTAAAATTCCCCTTATAATTCATTCAAAATTTTATTAAATCCAGCTTTTATAACTTTAAATATAATAACGCCAGCCAACCCAGGGCAAAGAATATGTCTAGTCATTAATTTTACTTGTATCATTTCTCATCCTTCCAAAAAATGGCAATAAAAGGATCCCTCCTTAGAAATCAGAGTAGCCACGGCCATGCTCATCTCCATAATAGCACAATTTCCAATTCACGCCTCATTTTCATTAATGTTTCTATCCATAAATTTTTAAGCATATGATAAAAAATTTCTGAAGCAGCATAAAACTAACATGAAGAGGGAGTTCATTAGTATGTGACCCTAATTAGAAATTCCATATTAAGTTCCCATTTCTGCTTGTGCATGTCCAATAGCAGGCCTAATATACTGTGTATCAGTCCTACGTTTGTTGTAAGAGCTCTTCCCCCGCCTTGTTATTTTTATTTTTTACATAATTTCTATGTTTCCCCTGCTATTGAATAAGTCAACAGACAACTGTATCATAGTAGCACCTTGTGTCACAAATTATCCTGGAGAACTGTAAGAAGCTACCAGCCCAATGCTTTATTAATGATACCAGATCATAAAAAGAAAGGGGAAATTGCTGACTCCAACTCTTTTCTAATGTTGGGTGATAAAAATGCTACTTCAGGATTCAGAAGGTTAAGTTCTAATGTGTATTTTGAATAGAGTATGCTGAAATAATTGCCTCATAAAGCAATGCATTGACCAGCCTGCTAATGGCTGCATAGTGCAAAACTCAGCAAAGAGTGCCAAGCTTACTGGAAAAAATGCTGCGGCGCTACTTTTGTAGCTTTCCATATTAAGTTAACTTTCCCCTTTTTCACTTTACTTTTTTAATCCTGCCCAAAGAATAACCCCCTACCTAAACCATTACAGGCTCCTTTTGACTACGTTAAGACCAAATTATTACAAACCAGAACAAACAAAACCCCAAAAGCCAATACGCTGGGAAACTGGAACTCAATAGTAAGAAATCACGATCACATTTCACTTGTATGAATATAATTTACTAATTTATTTTTATTTTTATGCTAGTTTCAGTTTAACATCAAGCCAGTTGCCAAACTGAAACCAAAGCAATAATTACATTTTAGAATATGGATGGATTTCTAGCTAATAAATCTCTCATTAACAAGAATCTATTTGATAGATAAAAGTCTCCTTTCCAGCAGCACACCCTCTAGCCCTCCAAATAGACGGCATTTCAGTGTTAGCTTAAGTCTGTCCCCATTTTATTGTTCTTGGGTACAGTGATAAATAAGTCACAAGAGGTTGACACACACGCAGAGTTGCGCAATACTCTATGCAATGTACCCAGAATTAAGGAAAGAGGCGATACAAACAAACGCCGCTGGGTACCAGTACAGCACCAGCACCAAGGTTAGAGCAGGACAAGGTGGCTACGTAGCCCCTAGTCCCAACCAGGAGGGCACAGACCAGCCACCACGTCCCTCCCCATGTTTGGTGCTGCTTCCAAAACTGGCATCAGCTGTGTTACACACACACCCCTCACAATCAGGCTCAGGGAATGAAGAGAGAGCAACAACAATGCAGACAAACAGCACAAATGCCTATGACCATACCGCACCACCAAGAGCAGCAAGCTGCGTAGCAGCTACCTGACTTCTTGGGAATCCCGTTTCTCAGCCTCAGTGTACAGACAGTAGAGGGAGATGGCAGCAAAAGCATTCCAGAGTGCAGGAGAAAATTCAAGAACAGAGACAAGTAAAAGTTATTATTGGACAAATATCAGTTGTAATTATAATTTCAGAGACCTAAGTGGCCTTTATCCCCAGGTTTTGAATGATTACAAAGAAATTACACATCTTTTTGCATCTGCACTCCTAGAATAACGTCTTTATCCAATGCAAATGTTATCAGCAGTGAAGCTTCAAGCACAGAACTACTGTATTTGCAGCTCCAATGTTTCCTGCAGCTATTCCATGTGGTTATAGCTTGAGGAAGAACTGGGTTTAGTCACTAACACAAAGCACTAAATGCTACTCATGACAAACAGACTGTTCAGTGCCTATCACAAACATCCCACTCACTTCCTCGTGCCGTGCAGAGCACTGGAGTCTCTCTCAAGCTTCACCTCATTCGCAGCTTTACTTTCAGAAACACTGAAACTCAGGTTTCAGAAACTGTTAATATCATATAGGATTCACAAACCCCTAGACTTCACATTTTAATGGCAAGAAACTAGGCAACCTCAGAAGAAGGTCTCACTGTTAGAATGTACTGCCCCACAAAAGGCCAATAAAACCAGCATTATACTTTTTTTTTAAAAAAAAAGGGGGGAAAAAAAAAAGCCATAACCCATACATTTTTACTCCTTTCCCCTGAACTGTGTAGGTAAGAGTCTAGAAGTACACTGAAGTGGTTTCATTTGGACTTTTTTTAATGTTTGGTTGAATGTTTTTTAAATGTATCTGAAATCAGTGATCTACCAATAATTTTTACTTGAAAAAAGATAGATGAAAATATGTTACCAAGTTCAACAATAAAACTTCTTCTGCCCTTAAAGTTGCCTGTATTAACATACAGATACAATCCATTATGAACATTTCTGATATGCTGGTAACCACCACAAATATCTAAGAAATTACACTTCACCCAAACATATTCTGCCGAAGAGGGTCCCCCATGGAGAGTCAGCCATGTCATGACAATCACACCAATATGGCTACATGCCATGCTCCCTTTATTAAACAAACAGGTCATATTTATAACTTAAACCAACTGCTCACCCGACTTTACACACAGGTGATTGGATAAAAGTCTCTGCCGACGTGGGGTCCGTGTGGCTGACTGGTGGGCATGCTGTAGGCACCTGATCACAGTGTGCCTTTCGCAGCTCCCAAGGCTTGCTCCGCACCTGGCTTCTTGTTTGTGCATAGCTTGTTTTCTTTCTCACACTGCTTGTTCCCAGGACAATTTAAAGCTGCTCTGCAGCTTCGACTAACCAGGCCTGAGTTGTCCAACCTGGACAATGGTAACATATGTCCTCGGTCCTTTAAAAATCCCTCTACATTCTGACTCAAAGGTGGGATGGAACAGGCTGCCCAGGGATGTGGTGGAATCATCATCCCTGGAGGTGTTTAAAAAACACACAGATGCAGAGCTTCAGGACATGGTTTAGTGGTGGACTTGGCAGTCCTGGGTTAACGGTCAGACTTAAAGATCTTAAAGGTCTTTCCCAGCCTAAATGAATCTATGACTCTGTGTGTTTGGGGTGGTGTGTATCTGACTCCATCACCTTCTGTGAAAACACTGACACACAGAACAGCAAAATGATTATCACAGATCAATACAAACTTGTTTAGGATACATATTAGACCAAAACCCCAAACCTAGAAAGCATAATGAGAATGCCACTGATTAAAAATACATACCAACACCAGTGTACAATGATAATCCTACAGTCAAGTATTAAGTTTTTAAAATTGTTTGGTTTTGTCTCAATTGACAGATGTGCATTTTAAAATATGAATTGCTCATGAAAAAAACACTGACATCTTTCTGCATTATAAAAACTAATGGATCAGAACACTGATTACTGGAAGAATAAATCAGCTTTTCAGATCTTCAGATACCATAAACTAAGCATCACATGCTGTGGATATGAGACATATTACCAGAACCATTTGATTGATTTAATGTTAGTTTTGCAATCAGTCTTTTCAACCCTTTTTTTAAACCCATTATCACTTGTGCACAAAAATATTAAAAGCCCTTTGAGTGCAATGTATATCAAGTTTCATATGATATTCTTAAAAGATTTATTACAAGTAGCAATTAAAGATTCAGCTCTATTTTTTAAAGTGCCCCTACACTTTCCTTTTACTAAACACAAACAGCAATAAAAGCAAAATAGTATGGCCTTTCCAGATTGCAGTCTTATATGAAAAATGTCAAAATTAAAATCCTTAGTCATTTTAAGGGTAAAAATAGAAGTGATTTTCAGTTTCTCTATCCCCACCTCCCCCATACTTTTCCCCCTCCTAGGAAATAGTAAAAAAAAAACCCCAAAATATTAGTTATTACTATAAAAAGTAGTCAAAATCCTATCAAAAGACAATTTTGATAGATTGATATTTGAATAAAAATGAGACAGGCATTGTATTTATATGATAAGTATAGATGTGATATTAAATGATATTCAGAAACTTAAAAAAAAAATAATTATCTCTGTTTGGATCAAGTGCATTAAAATGAGACAAGCCAAAGTTAGCTCAGATTCACATAACCTAGCAACGACATGACCCACTTCAAATTTCTTTTCTAAGACTTGGCTGACTTAGCCAAAGTTAAGGCACACATCTTGATATAATGGGCCAGAATATAAACTAGGAATTATTTTTAATCCTCTACAGCTATTCTGAGTACTATTTTTAGAAACCATTTTTAGAAATTTAGATTTAATTAGTCAAATTTATGTTTTCATTGAACTCTGCTGCTTTTACTAATTTCTACAAAACAAAGGGAAAAGAATAAGCATAGTTAACTGTGGCATTTACAAAAGGGCTATTAATTGGAAATAATGTTTGCCTTTATTATATTTATAGTGCATGCTATCTGCGTACCAACCTAAGACTTTTTTATGTTTATGCATCTATCTTTGAATATTCAATTAGTGTTTCGAGCAGAGTTCAAATAAACAAAATAGCAAGTAAAAGAGCAATCGGACAGAAGGTGGAATTGGATGTGACCCCACCACCTCTAGCTGAGTGCCTTAATCACCTCTGCTGCTCTGAGTAGTCACTTAACCCCACGTTTGAACCCTTTAGCTTTCTAATAAAGAATTCAACAGTCTTTGAGGCAGAAAGCATTCAAGCCACACGTAGATGGGCAAGAAACTCATCTGAGACATTAGAGTGAAGGTTTAACTCCAGCAAATACTTCACTACATTTATTAAGTCCAATCTTGTCCAAAAGGGGATTTAAAGAATTTCAGTTTACCCACATAATGAGTAGGAATTCTCAGCTACAGCTTGTGTTTTGGTCTTGAGAATCATACAATCACACTGTCACTCAGGCTGGAGGGAAACCTCAAGAGGTTTCAAGTCCTAACTCCTGCTTAAAGTATGGTCAGCTATGAGATTGCACCATAATTGTTCAGGCTTTGATCCAGACACTGGAAACCTCCAAGAACGGAGGCAACACAGCTGCCTCCCTCAGCAAGCTCTCTGAAGCTTAACTACTCACAGTGAAAATGTTCCCCGTATATCCAGTTTGAACCTACCTTGTTTTAACTTGTGTCTCTTGTCCTCTTGCCATGCTCTGCTGTGGAAAACCGTGCTCTGTCTTCTTAATCTCCTCATGGGTACTTAGGGGCTGCTCCTAGATGCCCCTAAAGCCTTCTGTTCTCCATCCTGAAGAAACACTACTACCTCAGCGTCTCCTCACAGGATACATACTGCATTCCTAGCCACCTTTATAGGCCCTCTGCACCAACTACTACCTTCTTTATAGCTTTAAGGAGCTCAAAACTAAAGGCGGCATTCTAGGTGAGGTATAACAAGTGCCAAGGAGAGGAAAATGACCTTTTGCCCAATCTACTTTACAGCAAAGCACCTAGACTGCCAGGTGCCAAAGCTTGTCCCATTATTACCTCCAGCTGTTCTGTGTGGGCACCAATGATAGTGCCGGGGCAATTCAGAGGCTATCAAAGAAGACTATAGATAGACTCTATAGGTGATGGTTAGGGGTTTGGGGTCCCGGGTAACAATCTTCTCTAATCCAGCTAGCGGGGTATGGAGTGTAGGAAAGAGAGGTCTGATGCTGGTGTTGGCAACAGCAGCAGTGCTTCAGTCTTTATGATTTACGGACCTACTCTGAGAATCAATATTCGCTTGGGAGAGTTGGAATCCACCTCACTAAGCCAGGCCAAGGTATCTTTGCCAGTAGAATAACCGACCTGGTAAGAAAGCCTTTAAACTAGGAAGAGGGGAGGAAGATCATTATCAGCTGCCCTACGAGGGAGTTATGGCCAGGGCTGATGAGCGAAGGGCCCGGGGCGCTGTGAACAAAAGGGGCACACAGCATCAACAGAACAGGGCTCAAAAGGAGTCTCCTCGAGCTTGCCCACGGAAAAGCAAGGAAGTGACTACAAAGCGACACATTAGGGTGTAAGCGATCCAGGAGGTTCCCGGAGTGCATTTATGAAAAATTCCTGCTGATGCAGCTTGGATGAAGGGTACAGTGCTGTTCACACAGAACTGGGAGGAATGGCTGACCTGGCAGAGGGTTGTGCTGCCATCCAGAGGGACCCTGATTTCTTACTGCAAGGGTGAGACTGACCACTGGAACAGATTTCCCAGGCAGGCTGTAAAATCTCCATATCAAAAGCTGCCTGGTCATAGTCCTGAGCAGCCTACTTCAGGACACCCCTGCTCGAGCAGGGGAGTTGGAGTTGAGGATCCCCAGAGCTCCCGTTCAACCTAACCCTTCTGTGATACTGACTATGCTCCTGACAATGCTGCCCAGGATGGCGCTGGCCCCTTTTGTCCGGGCACACTGCTGTCGCCTGTTCAGCTTGTCACCTACCAACACCTCTAGGTCCTCTTCAAGATGATCTGCTCCCCAGCGACTCATTCTCCAGCACTCTGACCAGAGCCTTTGTGTATAAAAAGAGAGTACTTGCTTAGCACCTCCCATTGAGTTATCTCACAGAAGCTGCATTCAACAGCATTTTAAATTTTGGCCCAGAAATGCTAAGCTGCTTTCTAATTTTCCACAGTAATGCCACTTAAAAAATGCAGCCATCCAACTGTTTCATAGACATACTGTGTTCTGCCCTGGATATGTGTTTCTAAGTTATTTTTGTTGTATGCAAAACATAATCAGGGCAATGCAGATGTTGGGAACCTCTGTATTGTTTGGCTGTTGGTTTTTTAAGTGTATTTATTTGAATGTATTCCCTGTGTAACCATACTGGTTTTCAATTAATATAAATACGGAATCTCATTTGCAATCCACTTCTACATATGGTGCGTAAGTATTGTAGCATTGTGAGGGGAGAACAGCTGGATAAATACTCAGGAGAACAAAGACGACTTATTTCAAGACACTGCAACTTGAGAAAAGTTGAGGTCTCTTTCTGTACAAGAATCATACGTATTGACTTGACTTCAGCAAAGAATCTGACCTGATAAGAATCTGAACATTCCTAACTCCCATGATGCAAACAAATCACAGTTCTAACCTGACATAAAGCCGAAATTTTCATTCTGTTTCACTTTTTTTGAGTTATTTATAGTTACCAGAAACATGCACGACTTGAAGCTATATTTAAGGAAAGCTGAAAATTTTAAAAATAGCACACAGACATGAATTTGCACTGCTGTTAAGCCGCTAGTTTAAAACGTCTATGTGACACATTGATAACTTTTTCTGGTTGGATATTTTTCTTTAGCTTTCCCCCACTTTTTTTTTTAACATACATCTTTCTGTATTGCTTCCTCGCTAGCACTGATAGCTGCAGCTAGTTCATAAATTCCACTGCTGCCTGCTGCCATGTGATGTGGTCATGCAGAAAATATTTCATAGGAAAAAGTGTTAGCTAGCTAGAGGCAGTATTGTCGATCATTACTGGGAACTGCAGCTACTGGTATGTGACTATGTATTCATTTCATGCATTATAACACCTAATGTACATGACAAAATGTTGAATATAAAGTTAATTCACAAACTAGAGGAGCTGGTGTTGCTGAAGCTGTATAGAGAATAGGTATTATTATTCCTTCTCCTATTCCAGTGTTTTCTAGCAATTTGAAAATTATTCAGTTTCAACATTGCTTAATTTCACAATTTATTCTAGCTAGATTTAGTTAAATAAAGTTTGAAAAATGCTTTGATGTCCTTTGCTGGGAGCTGCCCATTTTTTATTTTACCATTTTTATTTTTTATTTTACCAATTTTACCATTGTCTCTTTATGCTCCAGCAGCTGTAGAAATTCAAGATGACAAAATCTGTCCTTAATAAAGTTGTCCATAGCATTTTTTTCTAAATATTAGATGGTAATTTGATTGACACTAATAACCAGAAACAAACAACAAAAATAAAAATAATGTCTTAATGCTAATATTCATTTTTAAGCAAGTGTGTATGAAGGCTTGATCAAACTATATTTTCATTTCTAGGTGTTTTGTCACAACCTAAATCTGCTTCTACTTAGGATGTCACTTTTAGGATTTTGAAAAAGCAACTGTGAACTAAAGAATTGTTTGAAAATTGCCAACTAGAATGTATGCTCTGGTATTCTTATGTCAAAGAGGCTAGCTACTCTGAGGAAGACAAATGCTGTCTGCCTAGTGAGGTAGCAGAAGGCAACCTTTATGCCAAAGATAGCTATTTTCATGTTAATTTGTTCAATACAAATATTGTATGCTAATATACATATTGTAGGCACTTCACTTGAAAAATCTTCATCTGCTTTTAACTGTACTGTATAAGAACACAGAGTTAATTGGATCATGTCAACAGGAGAAAAGATAAAAGAGAAATACATTGTTAGTATCAGCTAATAAAACCCAACATTGAATCAGTCTCGGTGACAGTCAGTATTTACCTGTTTTTCCCAGGAATGACAGGTATTTGCCTAATTTTATAGCTGACTATAACATTCCTATTACCAATCACATCATTAGTTTCTTCAATTACAGTAAGTTTTCCTGCTAGCACCACATGAAAATAAGCACTTTCATTAAAAAAAAAATGTTTTATAGGTGCATCATTGTGTAAAGATATGTTTTAAGAAGGCAGCTGCTCCTGCATCAAAATAGAACATGAAAATCAAGTGTATGTGACAAAAAGCAGATACTTTAAAAAATGAGAATGAAAAATGTACTTTATATATAAAACATACATATTATTATAAACACCAGGAACCAAATGGATAAAAGGTAAGAAATATATGAGACAGATTATGCATTTGCACTGCAAATTCCTATTCTAAGGACTGAAACATACCCACAAAAATAATCAAGCTAGTAACATAGTTGAAAGGGAAAAATATGGTGAGAAGAACATAGGAAAGTTATCTACCTCCAATGTATCATTTTTTCCAAATTTTCTAATTCCAAATCAGGAACACATAGGTCTTTTATTCTACCATGGTCTCCACAGGAGCACAGGTGTTTCTCATGAGCAGCGATATCTGACAAAGACCCCGCACAGCCATTTCAAATCAAGGTATCATCCCGTTGTACCCCGGAACACAGACTTAATGTGGAAGATGATGAAAGAGAATTAAACCAGGTTTGCATGAAATTTCAATTCAGCCAGGTCCTGTGCAGCCACAGAAATACCTAGATTAATTAATTCTTCTTCATTCCATATGAATGCCCATAATACACAGAGAAACAAAGATAAGATTAAAAACAAACAAAAATTTCTCTTAAGAAAAGAAGTTTCTGTGGAACTTCCTTTTATAGAGTAAGAATATTGCTAGGTGACAGCTGTTTAGCTGATGAGATATGCATTACAGATATGATGGGTGAAATCATATAAGAAGTTTTGCACACCTAAACATTCTAATTCCACGATTAAATAATATGCATTTCTCTTTGCCCAATTTATGTTCACCTTCTGTTAACATTTTAAGTAACCCACTAATACAGACACAATGTCTGCAGATGGTGAATTTTGAAGTGAACTTGTCCTTTCACAGATTCCCGTGCAGTATCACTCGAACAATATTACAAACACCATGGAGCAGAAGACTCAAGGATTCTTTTGTTGAAAACATACACAATTACAGAAAAGCTGATGATTTTAAGATAATCTGCACGTGGGAAACAACACTTATAACAGCTAGATTTTCATTATTATATATGCATGTATACGTATCTTTTTAGATACAACTCCAAAGAGGCCCACTGCATATTTATATAGTCCAATTAGTATGTTCATTATGACATTGAGCACACACAACTAACCTGTAACAGTAGCAGTAACACACTCACATTTCTTAAAGACTTTTAATTGAAGTTTGAATGTAGCAGATTTGCCAACTACATCTTAACCCAATTTAGAATTTATAGTGTATATATAGATTAAAAAATTGAGATAGTCCTGTTTTTCTAAACCTGTTTCCTGAAAAGTTATTTTTCATACTTACTATGTCACCTGCTCTAGGAAATAGGAGTTTAAAATATGTTATTCCATTTGAGTTCTAATCTACAACTCATTTATGAGAATATAAAAGCAAAGTATTTCTGATTTTACAGTTCTCATGTCTTGGCTAAAATAATTGCACATTTACTTCAAAAGACAACTTTTCTTTGGGTGGAATCAAAAGAAGAGAGAGAATCATATATAAGACATTTTCTATTGCTGCAAGCAACTAAAAACACCCCTTAAAATGGGTCCTGGGACAAATGAGATTAACAAATGTTAATTACAGTAGGTTCTACCTGCATTATTTAATAAAAAAACAACCCAAAACCAAACAAACCTATTATGTAAATAAGTTTAGAGATATCCATTATTTGTATCAGACAATAATTAATTAGTAAGAAATGTATTTAAACATATGTTAATAGGAATTGCTAAAATCACAAGACAAGGCATAGTTATATTCCTATATATTTATATCATTGAAACACACCTAATGGAGTTTGATTCTTCTCTCCTTTATCTTCCTCTACACCTGAAATCAAATGCTTTGATAGCACACTATGATTGGTTAACCTTGGCCAGCAGCCAAACATCCACCCACCCACTCTCTCACTCTCCTTAATGAGAAAGGGGAAGAAAAGAAGATGGAAAGCTCATGGGTCGAGATTAAGACAGGGAGATCACTTACCAACTGCAATCACAGACAAAACAGACTCAACTTGGGAAAAAGAAATTCAATTTATTGCCAATTACAACAGAATTTGATAGAGACAAGCAAAACCAAAATTAAAACACCACACACATGCACAGCCCCCTTTTCCAGGCTTAACTTCATTCCTTCATTCCTGACTTCTCTGCTGCTTCTTCCTCCTCATGCTTTACCCCTGTTCCCACACAGGCTCTTCCTGTAGGCTCCAGTCCTTCAGGGAAAAAGTTCTGCTCCTGCATGTGTCCTGGGTTTGGCTGGGATAGTGTTAATATCCTTCCTACTAGTTGGTACAGTGCTGTGTTTTGGATTTAGTACGAGAATAATGTTGATAACACACTGGTATTTTTAGTTGTCACTAAGTAGTGTTTAAGTCAAGGACTTCTCAGTATCCCACCCCACCCCACCAGTAAGCTGGCTAGGGGGCACAAGGAGCTGGGAGGGGACATAGCCAGGACAGCTGACCCCAGCTGGCCAAGGGGATATTCCATACCACAGACCATCATGCCCAGTATATAAACTGGGGGCAGTTGTCTGGGGACTGCTGATCGCTGCTTGGGCACTGGCTGGGCATCGGTCAGTGGGTGGTGAGCAACTGTACTGTGCATCACTTGTTTTTTGTTTGTTTGTTTGTTTTCTGTGACTTTTCTTTCTGTTTTTGTTATCTCCCTTTTCATTATTACTATTACTACTGTTGTTGTTGTTATTATTATTAGTAGTAGTAACTTTGTTTCAATTACTACACTGTTCAACCCATGTGTTGTAAGAGCATTTTTTATTTTTTTTTATGGTCACAGGTCAGATCTAGTGTTAAACAGTTACCATTTGTAGCAGAAAGAATTCCTCTGCCAACCTACAGTAACATCCCAACAACAAACTGTTTATCAGATCACTGTTGTTACTGCATTGTTAACATTTCCAGAAGACAAGATCAAGCTTTGGACACTTACAATCTACTCTCACACTGTACCAATGAGTTCTACACAGTAACACTAGCACAAATTCACAGGAGATTTGGGAAACTATCCTAAGAGCATGTCATAACTCTGACAGACTTTCAAGCAAACAGTAAATTATTTTTCCTATTGAACTTCAGAACTCTTTTCTTCACAGCAGCCAGGAAACCCAGCAATGGCAAAATAATTTAACCAGCCACAGAAAGGATAGGAAACTGGTTAAGAGGTCAAAAAGATCCCACCTTCTTCAGGCAAAGTAAGGAAAACCTTTCCTAAACAAAAGATATAAGCTGAGCAAATGATGCAAATGATGCGGAAAATGCTGTATCCAAGGTAATTCTCACTGCAGAAAGATAAAATCCTACACTGCAATGAATCAATATTCTGGGGAGATTCAGTTTTATTCATATCAAAATAGGAATCTCACCATCCCCGAGTCTACATCATTCAGAACTCAATATAACCTTACCTACATGAACAAAATGAGGATAAATTATTTCACTTGGCAGAAATAAAGAATTTAAATTTGAATTTAATGTTAAGGGTCTTGAACTATGTTAAGTTACTTAGAAGAAAGTAATTCTGTGGTCTGTGAGAAGACAGAACAAAACGGTTATGCATGCCATAGATGACTATGTGCCATATATCTCTGCATGAACAAAATAAAAATTATCTCTTATCAGATACAGGGGGCTAAGGTCAGACAGTTCTACTGGTATCACACACTGCCTCTGAGGAACAAGGGTAAGGGGGAGAGTTCTCTTTTGCCTTGTACAATACAGCATATGAAGCCCCAGGTAACCCTGCTTTCTCTGCAGTGGAGAGAGTACGGGTATTTTCTCCCCTTCCAACAGTGAAGTCTCCCCAAGAAGGATCCTTAGTAAACATGAAGTAAGCACCACACTTAATTCTTCGTGACTTTGTTTTGCCTTGCCTTTTAACAGTAAAAGTCGGTGCACTGCAACAAGTTAATGTCTTATGCCAGTCCTCATGTCTTAATGCATCATTCAAATGGCTTACAGAAAAGTATAGGACAGGCTGACATTTAACAACTTATGTAGTGCCTCTTCACTAGCCCCACTAAAATCACCCTTCTTCACCCGAATGAAGAATGACTTTGTCAGCAAGTTAAATAAGTAGCAGTGGCAGTCACGATTATCAAATCTCTTTGTATTTCATTGACTTTGTCAAATGTTGTGAGTTACAACAGCAACTTTGTAGTATTAGCTAATAGTTTTATTGTTCTCTTCTCCCGAGAGGAGGCTAATATATTTAAAAACCTGATATACAAATTATGTATTGTGAAACGTTAAATCCACTAGTGAAAGAACATCTTATGAGGGAAACAGGACAGTTTTAACAGGGCACAGCATCACTACACATATCCCGAGAGAAGGAAGTGATCAACATCTTAGAAGTGTATTGTTTTGATACAGAGACTTCATACACATGATAAAGGTCCCAATTGATACCATGGGAATTAAAAAGCAGGTTATTCCAAAGAGCTGGGCTCAATTCTTCCACTCTCTTATGACAATAATAACAAACAACAGCCAAAGCCTCAATACAAAACAGTACGCAGAGGTTAAAATAAAGATGGCTTGGTCAGTTGTATCCCCTTGAACATATGACTGTATAACATGAACACACCATGTACAGATTACAGTTGTGAGAACACTCATGGAAGTGGACCTCCACTGATGCTGGAAAGTGTTCACTTCAATATGGCAAATATGGTATGCTTGTCAGGTTAGGTCTTGTTTTTAAAAGTATAGGAAGAAAACAGTTGTGAAAGAATGTCTGTTCTGGTTTATAATTGCTGTTACTTTAAAAAGAGTAAAAAGAGTCATGGGGTTGGTTAGGTGGAACCCCCCCACCCCACCCCACCCCCTGCAGAAAAGGGAAGCGCAGTCGTCCCTTCAGGTGCTACCAAGTATGCTTGCTGGGGAGCCGGGTGAGCACAAGGTGACAGCAGGGAACCGGCCACCCAACTCAAGAGTCAGAAAAAAACGGCTGATGAGTAGGGAGCAGCCAGAAGGGTCTCTGTGGCACACCGAGAGCTGTGCAGGGGCTCAGGGGAACACAGCAGTTTGCTGTAACTTAGAAAGTCACCAGCCGAAACAAAGTCTGTAAGCAAGGACCTGCCTGCAGGGACACAGTAGGCAGGAGAAGAGTTGTATGTAACCCCCTTTAATGACTTACTCACTCTGAGGCTTCTGTTCAAAACCCTAAATATTCAAGTTTTAGTTCTAATAGAACCTGTCATTTAAGAGACATAAAAAGCCTTTTAGCTTTCTTTCGGGACAAAGGAGAAGGTATATTTAAATCCACTTAAAAGATCTAGCTGACTCAGGGTTCCATTATGTAAGTGTATAATCATATTACAGATAGCCAAAAAAGAGCAAAATAAAATGGGAAAACTAGTCTGCCTGTAATCCTTTACTGAACTTTGAGGACATACGTGCAGTATCAGAACAGAATAATAATTTCTCAAGTAAGCATGATAACTTTCAGTGTGATGTACGGATTGTATCTCTAAACACTAAACATTGTTAAGATTTTGGTGAATGAAGTGGAGTGAGATTCTTACTTTACTGTTTCGAAGAAAACCAAGCAAAATCCCTCAAAAGACTTATCTGCAGGTCAGAGGTCTGGTTTTGGACACGTGCAAGACAAAGAGCAATAAAATTCTGGAGATAATCTCAACTCCTCTGACTATTTTATTCATAGATAAAATAAATAAGGCAAGGATGTCTTTTGGTAAAGAGGGAAACTTTGCGTTGCCCCAGGGTAAAAAATATATTGCAAAGGTCTGCTGCTAATGTGGCGTAAACCATACTGAAATATTATTTACTGTTAGATTTCTAGTATTGCTACAAGGCTTCAGAAAAAAGAAAAAAATAATATTGCAACACAGTAACAATTTTGATAAAAGATCTTTCTGACTTCATGCTACTTTTATATACCAGTCTCCTTAAGTCAGGACAGGCTTTTTCCAATTTTACATACATATTTCTTTCTGACAGTTGTCACCACTGCATTAAATGTTTCCTTTCAACATGTTTCATATTTTGTAGTATTTTACATTT
Organism: Falco naumanni; assembly: GCF_017639655.2. Taxonomy (NCBI): domain Eukaryota; kingdom Metazoa; phylum Chordata; class Aves; order Falconiformes; family Falconidae; genus Falco; species Falco naumanni. The sequence goes on from NC_054057.1 coordinate 72,798,265, forward strand.
CAGTTAAATGTAAGGCTAACTTTATCCTTTGGATAAATAAATAGTTCCCTACTACTTCAGGCTGCCTCTTGTATGAAGTATGTAACCTTGTTGAATGTGGGAGGGCGTTTTGGCCGAGCAGGATGGGAAGAGTGTGACCGCAGCTGGTGTCACAGCTCAGCCTAGCTGCACGTTGCCTACAGCTGCCACCAAGCACTTTCTCAGGCTCCATAGTCATGTACAATGTAACTGCCATAACTGTCAGCTACTAAGGGTAAGTCTCATTACAATCAAGCTACTACTTCCCTGACAAACTCAGTTCATGCTTTGTTCCTGCAGTTTCCCAGCTGGCCCAGAAAACACTGCAGCTGGAAGCAAAAACTTTTACAGCCACAGAAAATCTGTCCTAAGCAGTAAGTTAAGTCTTTGGCTTCATATGCCTAAAGAGTCCCTTAACCTTCCTAAATAATTTTGGAAAGCATTTTTTTTTTTTTTTTTAACTCTTGCTTCAGAAGATGGAGAGAAAAACATCATTTTGCTTTTAAGGCCACAACTGGGAGTTGCAAGTCCAATGCATCCAATTCATAGAGGAACTCTTTAAAGTTGAAACTTGTAGCAGAATTTCTGTTCACTGTACTCCCAGCTTGTCCTGCAATTTATACTAAGAGTGGCGTAAAGGACATTTGCTATATAAATGAAACTTAAAAACTAAACCCAGTTATAGGATATAAAATTTTCACTAAGTTTAATTTTGTGCTTTATATGGAACAGTAGTCATTCTCAGACTCTGTATAGTGTCTTCTACTGAGAAATCCCTGAGCCAGAATGATACTTTTTTGCATTCTTGCCAAGATAGCGGAGCAGGGACTCCCACACCTAACTCTTCCCTGGGGATAGGTATTATTATTTTATTTTTAATGGACTGAAAAATATAGAATATTATTTTTTTCTTCAAAAACCTATTTGAAAATAATATTATGCATATTTCCAAACACACACACTCGGGCACAGAAGTGGCAAGTACTTTCACGTGCAATGCTTGTTCACGTAAAACAGTTTCTAAATGTTACAGAACAAGTCAGAGAGCTCACTTAAGCTATCAAACACAGGCATGTATTCATGTAACAAGCACTTGCTAGATAAGTACCTTATCAAGTATACATCAAACATAACACATTTACAGAATTGCCAGCTGCAACATAGTCCATGTGTGTTTAAGCAACAATAAAGGTGAAATAGGAAAATATTGGAAAGATAAAAAATGTTTGATGTATATCATAAAGTAACATGAAACAAATAGGGGATTTTTTTTTTTCACCAGTACACTTGTCCTACATATACACATATATATATATGATGTAACTTTTTTTTAAATGTAGGTCAGGACAAGAGAAGCCTTAACTTTTCTTATTGGAATTAAACCAGTCTGAGTAAATCCTTTGAACAAAATAGTATAGCTACAGGAAATCCCCTGAAAGAATAATTTGTAACTATTTTTCTCTGCACTTCATAAATAATGGATAGTTAAAAAGAAAAACAACCCACTGGTATCACTTTTTTCATGCATGAGTTATGCAAGCAGCCTACAAGTTCCTCTAAATACGAGAAAAGCTGAAGTGGATAGTGCTTTGTTTTGTAAGGAAAAAACAGATTATTCTGACACCTCGCAGTCGTTTTCCCCTCACAGCTGGATTTTTAAACCTTCTAAAAAAAACCTGCTTTCCAAATAAGTGAAATGGTTACAAAACTGTTTAGACTACAAATCCATTATTCTTTCAATCTGATATCATCATATATATATTTCTTCACACAAGTAACCATCTATTAATTGTTTTTGTATATAGATTTCTACACTGAATAGGTATTCATAATCTGGCAAGGTAATTTAGTATGCTTCTATAAGCCATTATAAATGACTTAATTTTCAAAAAAGACTGTAAAGGAGAAACTGTCTCACCCACACTAGATTCACAAATGCGAAAACTATTTCGCCTGAAAATCTGTACTTTTGTCTCTTTTTTCATGGAAGATTTTACATGTCTGAGCAAACAATGTCATTAGACAGTGAATGTAAAACTCCTAGATATTTTTACCTTAAACCTCGTGCTCTTGAAGCAGGAAATTTGGACAATTATCAATAATTACAATGCATTGCTACCAAAATAGTTTCTATTTCTTTCTAATAACTACTTTCCAATCACTATTTTAAAGAATATATGATGTTGAGTTATAAAATGTAATATTACAACAGACAACACAAAATTCCCAAAAGGTTAATATAGGACAGAAGGATATTAGGAATGTCCTAGGTGGAAACTGGTCACAGTGTTAAGCCACACACTGTTGCTTCCTTTGAAAACTATATTAATGGAGACAGCTTTATTTTCATGTCTAACCCAAAGTCAATGTAAGACATGCCAAACAACACCACAAATTATAGTATAATGTCTCAGGTTGATTTATAAAATATATTGAGATCAGTCCAACAAGATCAGAATAATCACTTTATATAAAAGAAAAAGACATTGACAATTTCAGAAAATGGGACACAAAACCTCTCAACCTTCTTTTATACCTTTCTTAAAGGTGTGCTATATAAAGAAACTACCTTTATTTGTGTTGACTCTTCCTTTAGAGCTATCCATTATTGCTGCAAAACACAGGTCTGTCACTAGACCAAACCCCTATTATTACCAAAGCAGTATAATGCAGTTCATCCAAAAGATCCACTGAATGATCCTATCAAGGCTAAAGCATGGATCTATCTTAGGAATCTCCTAGCAGACTTAGGGTTAATGCTGAATCTTAAATTTCCTCCTCAGATATTAAACACAGGTCTACATGCTCTTGGATGCCACCTGGAAATCACAGTGTCACACAGGCAACATGGCTCTCAGTGACCCTGCAGGTTCACTGCCCTTCTCAGCATTCACAGATAGACTTATAGCAGCACAGAAGCCTCCATTTCCCCAAACAAACTTACTTTCATATATTCTCTCAGAATCCAAGACTTGGCAGCATATAAAGTAAAAGGGACCTTCCACCACTAAATATGCACAGAAACTCAAAAAAACCCACCAACCTGTAACCAACCACCCACAAATTATGTACTGGAGGTCTTAGAGGAATTCAGTCCTCCGTACATCCATTATTTACCATTATCCCTTACCTTAATCACATTGGGGAAATAATCTAAAATTCTCATGGAAAGAATCTTACTAAAGTACTAAGGAAGATATAAGTATGGTTATGTAGTTTCATAATATAACATCCATACTTCCATTTTCCAAAATAAATGAAAAAAATCACTGCCATTCTCCAAATACATGATATAACACTTTTGGATGCACCAAGTTGAAAATTTTAAAAAATACCATGAAAAGACACTTGCACAGTATTTATTTCATAGATCATTATAAGTAATTTAAGACCAGCTATTGCTTTTTATGCATATATTTGAAAATTATGAATGAAACAAGATTTAATGTAATGGAAACATATAAATGGCATAGTATTTTGAAGAAGAAAAAACTGCTTCAAGTTTTCTTAGCAGTGAAGCAGCCAGGTAAGTTATTTTTATGCATGCAATTGGCAGAAAAAGTTCAAATATTATTATGCACACTGTGAATGCATCCTACTATCCTTTTTATTAGTCAGATAATTAAGTGTTAATTGTGAGAGTGGGAAATTACTTAGCAGGTGTACAACACGCAGAGCAAAAAACTAACAGAAGGGAGAAATAAAGAAGGAAAGCACTCATGCCTTGGAGAGGAAGATGAGAAAACCTGCTAACGTGAACTGATAAGAAACTAAACCACAAAATAAGAACAGTGATCTTTTGGAAATGAGGTTATTATTCACTGATTCTTGACCTGACTTGATTCAGGTTATCTTTTAATGCAAATATTAAAATGATGTGTAGGTATGATTTTTTTTAATTATTATTTTTCAACAATGTAATTTTTTAAATATTTTCACTGTTTTAAGTGCCTAGTTACAAAAAGGTATAGTACTGGGAATTTTGAACAAAGGCTGACCAAAATAGTAATTAAAGAATTTTTAAAGATTAATTTTTAAAGAAATTAAAAAGATTAGTAGTTTTGAAAGCCCAGTTTGTTACAATTTCCCTTATACACATCATAAAAATATTTTAAATTACATTTTCAAAACCAGTATATCTTAAATTAGTCCAGTGTGGTATGCAGTGCACAGTAAAGTTTAACCAAGTCGAAGATACGGAGAATTTTTATGAACAAGACAAATCAGAGGAGCTAGCTCATGTTATATTTCCTCCCATATGATGCATTTTAAAAAATTTTACATTCTCACTACCAAGAATCATTCTACTTTTCAGTCTTTGCTGTCCTAGCCTAGTGCATTTTTCCTATACTCAATACCAATTCTTGCACTTCACTTGCATGAACATAACATCATTCACTTCACTTGACACACCTCTGACTTAAAACAACACTTAAATAACTTTAGAATCAATCCCATTAACTCCATCTTTCAGGAAATGGAGAAGGAAGGTAAAACCTACACTAATGAATAACCTCAATGTTAAATGGACTTGTGATAAAAAGTGTAATTTAAGTGTCAAAACAGCAAATGCATCCAGTTTCAGATTTAGTACTTACATTCCTTCAACGGCACCTGAACAACAGCTCTGCTTGCAACATGTATTGCCACGAAGTCCATAGTATTAGCAACACACTTTTAAAAAACCAGCAAGCACTTAATGTGCATTCCTTTCAACGATGTAAAGCAACTAGATCTTTATATATTAGTTTTATGTAGCTGCACTATTAGGAAACCATTATACAATCTGAAGTTGTTTTACATCGCAGAGGATGCATTACCACAGTCACAGAAGTGCAGTTGGAAGGGACCTCTGGAGGTCATCTGGCCCAACCCCACTGCTCAAGCAGGGCCACCTAGAGCTGGTTGCCCTGGACCATGTCCAGACAGCTTTTGGATATCTCCAAGGCTGGAGACTCCACAGCCTCCCTGGTCAACCTGAGCCAGTGCTCAGTCACGCTCTCAGTACAAAAATGTTTTCCAATGTTCAGAGGGAACCTCCTGTTTTTCAGTTTGTGCCTGCTGCCTCTGGTCCTGTCACTGGGCACCATGGATGAGAGCCTGCCTCCATCTCCCCTACAGCATTCCTTCAGATTTTTACACATGTTAATGAGATTACCCCTGAGCCTTCTCTTCCCCAAGCTAAGTAGTCCCAGCTTTCTTGGCCCTTCCTCATATACAAGATACTAGAGTAACTTACTCGTCTTTGTGGCCCTTCGCTGGACTCTGTCCAGTTGCATGGTCTAGCTGTTACACTGGGTAGGCCAGAACTGGACACAGTACTCCAGCTATGGCCTCACTGGTGCTGAGCAGAGAGAAAGTCGTACCTCCCTCAACCTGCTGGCAACACTTCTCCTAATAAAGCCCAGAATACTACTGGCCTTCCTTGAGGCAAGGGCGTATTGCCAACTCATTTTCAACTTGGTTTCCATCAGGACCTCCATGGCCTTTTCTGCAAAGCTGCTTTCCAGCTGGATGGCCCCCAGCGTGTCCTGGTGTCTGGAAGAGTTCCTCCCCACCTGCAGGACTTTGGAGTTCCATGGTGGGTTGGCCTTAGCTTGGTGATTCCATACCGACTGCTCCCATTCACCCTCTTGTCCTTCATATGCCTGGAAAAGGTTCCCAGGACTAGTTGCCCCATCGCCTTCCCAGGGATCGAGGTGCGGCTGACCACCGTGTACTTCCCTGGGTCCTTCCTGCCCTTTTTGCAGACAGGACGCCCATCTGCTTCCCTCCAGCCCTCGGGCACCGCTCCCACTTGCCAGGAACGTTGGGAGGTTATAGAGAATGGCCCTGTGATGGCGGCAGCTGGCTCCCTCAGCACGTGTGAGCACATCCCATCAAAGCCCACACACTTACCTGCGGCCCGTTTGCTTAAGCATTTTCTAACCTGAGCCTCTTCCACCAAGGCTGTGTCTTCCTTGCTCCAGACTTTCCCTGCAGCTTCCGTGGCCTGGGATTCCCAAAGACTGGTCTTACTAGTGGAGGCGGCGCTCCGTACCTCTGCCTGCTCCATGCCGGGTGTCACCAAGGCCCTGCACCATGCAGCCGTGGCCCCGCGCTTCCCCTCGTCCTCCTTTTGCCACTCGGGTGCTTAGAGCAGCCCTTCTTGTTGCCTTTGACATCCCTCGCCAGAGTCAGCTCCAGGTAGGCTCTGACTTTGCCACCCATTCCTCTGCAGGCCTGGACAGCGTCTCTGTACCCTTCCCAGGTTACCTGTCCCTGCTTTCACCTTCTCTGTGCTTCCCGTCTGTGCTTGAGCTTTGCCAGGAGCTCCTTACTCATCTCTGCAGCCTATTGGAGATTTTGCTTTGGAAGAGTTGATTCTTGACCCAGCTCTCTGGGTCCCTCCTCCCTTCAGGGCCTATTTCCATGGGAGTCTTCCAAGCATATTTTTTTTCTCTGGAAGAGGCCAGTGTCTGCTTTCCTGAAGCACAGGGTGGTGATCCTGCTTTTTGCTCTGCTCCCTCTTCTCAGGGTCCCAAACTCCACCATGTCATGGTCACTGCAGCCAAGGAAACATTTGACCATTATACACCCAACAAGCCCTTCCATTTTTGTGAGTGTGAGGTCCAGCAGAACATCTGTCCTTGTTGGATCCTCTATCAGTTTGGTTCTTTTATCATTTTGTCTCATCTAGCCCAGTACATTTCCTATATACAGTAGGCAAATGAATGAGTCCCTTACTTTAGAGGAAAGCTAGAGTGCAGAAATGTATCAGCAAGTCCCAAATAATATTTTTGATTGAAAGACCCAGACTGAAACTCCTCTGCCTTGTCTCCTAAAATATCCCAATTTATGGGCTAAGAGGCCACAGAACATAATGTAAGTAGTCATTAAGTTCAGAAACAAGAGAAATCTGGAAACCTATGGATTACTTTTGGTTTTGTTTGACCTTGGTATCTTGGAAGGAATAAACAGTATGTGAAGCTTTTCTGGGACTCTAAACTGCTGATATATATGTTCCTTATATGTATTATTTGATATTACTGAAGATCCGGCTGTAAGATCATACTGCAAGCTTACCCTAATTTGATGGACTTATAGGCTAATTCTTAGCGCTACAACCATGTGCTTCCTAAAATCTGTGGCATATCCACACAGACATAGCAGGAATAGGAAGTAATATGACTTCATAAGCCTTATTTCCCCCCAAAACTGTGCTGCATTCAGAACAAAACAAAACCATTAACACAAAACCAAATTAACACAAAGGTTTAACATTTATATGAAAATAACTGATCAGGAAACAAATTATTTATCAATTAGGAGGGCTGGCTGCACAAGTATATAAAAATTTCTTGTGAAAATTTTGCCCCTTTAAAAAAAACACCATCCAGTTGTACTTTATAAAGATAATGATACTACTCCTGGAGATGGTAGTTCAACGTTGACACCGATATATAAAATAACTCTCGAGTGTGTTAGAAGCTGCAGAGTATGAAGACTCTTGTTGCTCTTTAGTTACACAGCTTTTATCACTGTGGTGGAAAGCTTCTCAGTTTTCACCAGGATTAATAAAGAAAAACTTGTCCGTTGCATCTTTTACAAAGTATATGTCAATGGCCTAGTATGAAAGGGCACTGACTGACAGTCAAATGCTGAATAAAACGATAGTAAATAAATGAATACATTAAGTCTCTTCCCCTATTCAAGCAGGGGATCAGAAGAGTGAGTCAACATACATTCTAGTGAAGAAAAGGAGAAATTACATGGTGGATTTAAAAATCTTTCCCAGACTGTAAGAGACTGTCTTGATATTTCTACTGAATTCAATCTTTTCATTATAACATCTCATGTGCTACTCACAGTCCACAAAGTGCTACCAACAAAAACATATTAAACCTAATCTTGCTTTTATATTAAAGTTCAGATATACCATGATTTGGCTCAGGTTCTTTCAGAATTATCTAATTAAAACAGGTCTCTTAATAACATTAATTCACACATGGCAAAGTGATGGTTATGCCCTATTTTAATGGCATTCAAGGCTACAGTCATATAAACCTTCGGATCAAAGAGCCTAGAAAAAGTAGAAACCCTCTTGCCAAATCATTAATGAATTTCTAAGAAGACAAGGGAGTTATTTTCCTGTAGAGATTGCCTTACTTTTGCTTTGTGTATTCGTCTCTAAGCACGAATTGCTACATGTCAATAGAGAAACAGCTAGACAGAACACTGATGTGATTTAAAATTCTATGTTGAAATGGTTGGGGGTTTTTGAGTGGTTGTGTATTTCTACTCTTCTAATAAGGCTTCTGAGAAATCCGTTATGCATCGATAAAAAAAAAAAAAAAAAAAAAAAAAGCTTTTGTTTAATTTTTGGTACTTCTTACTGTTTTACCAATTCTTGCTTCAGATGATGCAGCTCACTTTAAACCCTGAAGACAAACTGAAACCTTAATTCCCTGCAAGGATGGAAACAGAACTGTCCTTAGTAATTCTTATCAATGTCACAGTCTAAAGAGTGACACTGGTAAGTAATCAATCCCTCAGTAGGTTTCTGGTAGTTACCTGAACTAAGACGATGGCCCAGGAGGCTGTTGTCACGTAGGACACAAATTGTGTGCTTTCTTTTGGCAGGTAGAAATCCTAGTCTCTTCTCCATCCACCTTAGGTAGAAATGGGCACGCACATGCACATATAAAGGAGCAGGCCTCCATTCTTCTTGCCTAAGCCTAATTTGGGAAGTATTTCAGTTTTGAGGAAGAGGAATGAGATACAGTACAACTTAAGAAATAATTCCCACGGGTACTGGGCATAACCTGAATGGTTTGCCACCTTCATGCACGAGCAGCTAATTAATTTACAGACAAGTGCCCAAGCAGCTCATGTTTGCTTCCCCAATTAGCTCACATACGAGCACCGTATTAGCTCTTGCATAAGCGTTTAATTAGTGCATGCATGGGTACCCAGCAAATTTATGCATGAGTGCCCAATTAGTTCATGCATGGGCAACCAATCAGTTAACATATGTGTTGGCCATACATTGCAGGGTTTAGGTAGCCAGTCACAGGTGGGTCCAAAGGGCCCTGACACCAGTGTGAGCAAGGCACCATATGTCAGAACTCCAGTTGGTCAGAGGAGTACAGAGCACCTGGGCTCACACGGACCCAGCAAGAGCATCAGCTGCTAGGGAAGGAGCAACGTGAGGGGAAACATGCTGGGAGACACTTGAAAAGGCTCCTGGCAGGAGAAACTGCTGAAGAAACATGCAGCTGGATCTGGAAAAGTGGGAGATCTTTGCTGAGCTGCTGAAGTTTTAAAAACTAATTACTCCAAATGAGATGGAACAGCTGTGGACTGTGGGTCTCCTATGCCTTGGCTATTTCCTTAATCATTCTGCTTTTTCACTAACTCATTCTGTCATACTAACATGTCTTTGTGGTGAAAAATAAAAGTAAATATTCTAGTCTTACTTCTAGTATATTCAGCTACCATTAACAGTCAACTAGGTGGAGTAAGGATCAGGATAGCTAAAAAACTGAAAAGGCATGCTAACTTTTAATGTGGCAGTAAACTTGATGATTTTTGGAAGACAAATACTACAGATGTAATGCTACAGATAAATCCTTGATGGGAATAATTTAATAGAAACCGGCCTAGTAGCAAATCATCTACTAGTATAGATTTTAAATTGGTTTGTTACCTCCTTACTTCTATACCAGCATCACATAAAATATAACTCTAATAATTTCAGCTGTGTTAGAAAAAGTCAGAATCATAGTCACACAGCAAGCACACACACACACATAAATATAAATAGGCAAGCACACACTTATTTAAGTGATTACAGTCATTTCTGACAAAGCACACGTACATTATAATATATACACCAGTTAGCCAGTGTAGTGGAATTGATTAAAAATTGTAAATCACAATATTTCAGGAGGTGTTTGGTGTTTCCTTTATAAAGTTGCCCAAACAAAAACTTCAGAGCACTAATCGCTAAGTTTCAGAAATGCAATTATGCCACATGCAGTGATTGCAAGCATGCCGCAGTCTCATTTTCAGCCACGATGGACTCTGCAATATGCTATCAAATACTTAACCACTGGTTGCCCATGTACTTCCTATTTGGAGATCTCTCTAGTGTGCTAATTAGTTCAGAATGTAGCTGCCAAAATAAAATGACATAAAAGAGACTAATGCATCATAAATATCCCTCCTGAGTAAAATAAGAAAACATCTGTTAAAGAGCCTCAAACATTCATTTGCCTATTGTGGGGGGGAAAAGTAATGAATAAAAAAGAAAAAGCAGAAAGTTAAAAAAGCAGGGAACAAATGTCCAATTCTTCCTCTTTTTCTCAAGACTCAGTAATTCATTCTGGTAGATGGCTTCTTCCTATGTAGCAGGTCCAAATACAGGCTTATTTGCACATGGGAGTGGCAATTGGGTCTGGTCCTTCGGTGAAAGACATGAGGAAAAAGGATGGTATTTTCCCCTGAGTTTCATCATATGTTCTTTACAGTAAGTGGAAAAAAGTTTATCATCTCAGCATATAAGTTTAAAAAGCCTCCAAACCCAAAATATAGCTGTACTGGATGAAACACCAACAGCAAAGATTTACATGAGTGCTTACTCACCCAACCTGAGGAGCATAGATCCCCTGTCTTACAGCGGTCTGAAATACCTACTCCAAAGGTTACAAGTGGGACTATGGAATTTCCATGTTACAATTAATAAAATAAACTGAGCAAAAATAACAGGTTTAGGGTCACAATTTATAAAGCACTCAAGAAACCTGTCGGATGTTGACATACTAAAAATTTCTAAGTAATTATAATATTTTTAATTTTTTAATAACAGATTGCTTGAAAATGAATGATAAGTACTTTTGATCTCAAGTTTTTTGTAGCAGTTCTGTTTATTATTGAATAGCTGATTTCATTGAGATGGCTGTTTATTAAAGGTGCCCAAAATGCTTCATACTAGTAACAGTCTCAATCTAGGGAAGAACATTCTAGTGTTAATGTAAAATAAGAAAATACTACAATAAAAGTCTTCCTAGATATACGCTAAGCAGAATGAATGACAAATGCATTTCTTGTGTCATATTGGATTTCTTTAACATGGTCCCATTTGTCTCCCTAAAACACCTTCCTCTCATTCAAACACTGATTTGATTTAAAAAGAGCCATTTCTATTTAAAAAACATACCCAAGATAAAAAATGTAGAGGCAGACTGTTACTCAGACATCATGGTAAGAGTACACGTTGAAGGCATAACAGTCAGGACATGGGGAATTTTACTAAATTTATTGCCAATTAACACAAAGTTCTAATCACTGAATCAGATATTGAGAAAAAGATGATATGAATAATTAAGTGAACACTTAAGTACACACCTTTCCTCACTCTTTCCCATACTCAACTTCAGCCAAATACTTTTCCTTCCCCTTCTGAGTCTCAGCTTCCCTTGCTTTCACCACATTGCACTTCATCCCAATTTGTTCAGCAAGGTGACACATGGTGCAAGGAGGTTGGGGCTGTTTGTGTAATGGTTTATTTCTGCCAGATCTTGCTACTTAACTCAGTCTCTTCTGTTTCAACGTGGGTCCTTCATGTGTTGCAGTCCCTTCAGGGATGTGCCTGCCCTCATATGGGTCAACGGCAGAGCACAGTTCTTCGGGTATATCCGTGCCCTGATGTGGGTCCTGCATGGGTCACAGCCCCTCAGAGGTATCTCCTCTTGGCATAAAGCCCTTCATTCAAAGAGGTCTTCAGCCATGCCCACAACAATGTCTTCTTGCACACTTCCATATTTCTCCTCCCCTAAGGACTCCCACAGTTTCTTCAGTATGTCCGAGCAGAGATGCTGCGTGCACCCCTCTGACTCACGGCCGTTTTGGCACGGGGCGGCTTACCTGGGTTTCAGGGCCAGCTGAGCCTGGCTGCCCCTGGCACAGGGCACTGCCATGGCCACCTTGCATGGAGACACCCCTGCAGCCCCCTGCTAGCAAAACTCTGTAATTTGTGCCCAATAAAGTATCTGACTTTAAAAATCCTCTTACTTTTTTCTTACTCAAGCATCGTAGAAATTATATGCATAAACTGATTAACAATATCAAATAACGTAAGAAGTTATATTGTTTACACAGATGTTTATCTTAGAATTCATCCTAACATTTATAAATCATTCGTGAAAAGAGTGGCATGAGGGATAAATCCAAAGCTGTGTGTATAAATAAGGAATTTGAAATAGTTAAATATAAACTAAAACTATAAATATAAACTAATATGCCAGCCCATTCCAGATTAGCTTAATTCATAAATACTTCCTTCCTCTCAACTCATCAACAAGCCTAGGAAAGGCACAAAACTGTTTTGCGACATATTCTGAACACAAATATTAAAGACATTTTTGATAAACTGTTACCGTGTAACATTTTCAGGCCAGTAACTTCATAATACTCCAAAATGTCAACTGTATCTTTTTAAAGCACTGGGGGGTGGGGGGGGGGTGGGGGGGGGGTGGGGGGCACAAAACAATCACTATTTTACCACAGCTTAAAAAAAAAAACAAACAACAGATAAAAGAAAGTTAAAAATAAATTACACACTACAGTTCTACTGTATACTAACTCAAAATTAAGAAAAATCAGGGTCCTACAAGAAGTAATCTGTCACACTGACTCCTGAGCTCCTAAGGAGAAAAAGTAAAATTCTAATTTATATTGTGCATACCATTCATAAAACTACTCTGTTTAGTTTTGCTTTTTTCTTTGGCTAGACTTGCAGTTTGTTTTTAAATACTGTTATCAATTAATTACAGTTTATCAATACTGGCATATAGCCCAGATGATAGGCAATACTGTTTTCCCATCTTCTCCATTTACTTGAGGATGTTGACTAACAGAAGGAGGAAAACATTTCTCTATTTGCCAAAATCCATTGCTGATATTTCAAAATAGCTTGACGCACTCAAGTCATAGTGATGCAACATATAGCTGAAAATCTGAATGCACATTTCTTAAGTTAATAATGGAAACATGGCAATTAGCAGAATAATCATGAAGTTACTAAGGATTAATGGATCCACTTAATGAGAGGAAATGAGAAAATAATTCCAGTTCCTCTGATAAGTCTTTTAAAATAACCATACTTGCGCAGGAATGGATTCATCTATAGCAACAGTTTGCAAGCACTGGGATTTCTGACCAGGCTGTGCTCTGTTGAGTTTTCATTACTAATGGTTATGATTGCTCACGAGGAAGTGCACAACACCTTCTCAGAGATGACAAAGAGAAAATGTGGCACGGGGGAACAAAGCAAGGGTTAACAATGCTCTTCCATTTGAAAGCAAAGTTATTGCTAGCAATAGCTAATTACAAAATTGTCATGACACAGCTGGAGCTCCTTGGCTGACAAACTTAAACAGAACAGTCCCAGAAGAAATAAATGGAAGAATTTCTGACAAAGATATGCCTGCAGTGAAGACGTCTAAGAGGAATTATAAGCCTAGGAGGAAAGATGCTTCAACAAAAGATGCTGCTGCTTTGTGTTTTGGACTACAGGCAGGCTCTGACAAAGGTGCTAAGCTACTTATGTGCTGAAGTCAACAAGATTTCTCACATGCCTAAATACAGGCTGTGCAAACTACCTTCCAGAATCATAGTCATAACCACAATATAGTTTCCCAAATAGGCTCTAGGAAACTCAGGACCCCACATCATTCTTGTTTAACTGGCAAGGGAGTGTGAGGAATGTACCTGTGTTTCAGAGTCCCACCAAGAAAGGACTAATGACTTACATTTAGGAAGAAAGGGGATAATTGAGATTTTTATCCCATTATCCCAGCTAAAGAAAAAGACATCTCTTGTTGTATTTTTAAGACTTTGTAAAGCTTGGGCCAGTCATGAAGAATAACAATGCTTCATTATGTAAACCCAAACCATTACACCTTTTGAGATCACCATCAACAGAACATCTTTGAAATCTATGTTTATGGCTAGCACAGAGTTATGATGGCCTTTGCCACCTGTCTCAATAATTCTTTTAACAAACAAGCAAAGTCTATAGACCAGAGATCATTTTCCCCTAATGTTTTCTCATGTATTGTTTATACTATATATTTTGTGAGCTGCAATATTATTAGAGGTCTCAACAATCACTTCATAGTGTCTACACCATAACTGAACACAGCTTTAATACCCCAGTGAGTACGTATAAATATTTACTCCTTATGTATCACACAAAGGTGGGAATTCTTTCAGCAAATAAGTCTTTGTTGTTCTACTTTTGCAATATGTACCTTCTGCTAAGACACAAGCGCTTGTGCAAAATGCTCTCAGATACTTCTTTGAAAAATTTTGGCAAGTAATTTTTATTTTAAAATTGACTATTCTTTCCATATATAATAGAACCAAAAGTGGGGATTATTTGGGGGTATCTTATCCTACTTCATAGAATTCAAGAAAATAGAGGCTGAAATCAACCAAAGGAGAGGAGAAACAGATGGAGACAATGCAAGCAATGGAATACATGCCTATCACTTTAACCCTGTTATTTCCAGCCCTCATCTTCCTTTTGTTTTCTAGATGACAAGAGCAAAAGCAAAAGTGTCACGAAAGTGTAAATTTGTTCTGTTTATTTCTTGGGGCAGAAACTACAAAACTGCGGGAATGCACGTGTAGCTGATGGTTATTAACAGTGACGTGGACACAACACCTCACACCGGTGAACAGGCCAGAATACACTGTTCATAGGCTGGGGTGGGTGAGCAAACAACAAACACCCTGCTCCAACCCCATACTTTTATGAAAGCTTCAGTAATACAGATAGTAAACCTCAAATCAGCTAGAGTTTCAGAATAGTAACGGGGATTATTAATATGCTGAACACAGTATTATTTGTTGGTGCTTCAAGACAATGGATAATTTGGCAGAAATATTTTTGTTCTGCAAAGAAACAAAAAAATATCATGAGGGATCCTGAGACTGTTTTTAACTGCAGCAAGAAAGCAACACCCAGTCTCTCAAGTGAGCATTTACCTTCACAGAGAAAGCAGTGACTTGAGAATAGGAGAGTTTAGGATTTTGTTTTTAAGACATTAAATACTCTGTACTTAAAGAAAAGGAGGCTAGAGATTTCCCTCTCAATTTTTAAAAGCAAAAATAACACTGCCTCCAATAAATGTTATAGGATTCCTAATTCTAGCAAAAAATCAGACATAGTAGAAAGTTTTAAAAAGTTCTATTAATTTAAGTCTGTAGATAAACTGAAGAAATCCACCAAGTCTTTTGATATGCTAACAACCAGATTTCCTCTACCAGATGGGGGTATCCAGAGAGACAGTCCCTACTGTTACTGTTTATACAACAAATTATTGTTCTGTTGTCCTAGGGAATATAAAAGTGGGAGTTCAAGGTAAAGCCTAATCTAGATGAAACTTCTCACAAAATTAATAACTCTAATTTATGTTGAAACCCAACATGGAATTAGAATAAGTATTCTCATAATTCAACTCTGAGTTTCCCAGCAGTACTTACAGTGTGCTTTTTGAGTAACAGAATAAGATGATCACTTTTGCCTGAATTTTAGTGGGTTTTTTATTTTGATTCAATTTTCAAGCCAGCAAGCAAATATAAAGAGTTTACTAGTCTCTTCAAGGGAAAAAGGTGAAAGTATGATGGCACACAGACAGACAAGATAAAAAGGGGCTGGATGCTAAAAATCACTAAGCACCATTAAAATAACCACATTGTATCTTTGGATTCTCATGTAAAAAAAAGAAAAAAAAAAAAAAGTAACTAATCTTTATCACCGGTATTGGTATTTAAATTTCTGAGTAAGATCCCTAAAGAAACAAAGTTTTCCTTATTTGCATGACATTATGAGCAACATAGCATTACAGAAGAAACTAGGCAAACTGGGAGCTGCAGACAATATAAACTCCTCCCCAGTATAATGATGCCAGAACTGCTCTGCCTGCCAGAGTTACCTGATGCTGAAAGCTCCCTACACTTCAGAGTATATCTTCATGCCCCAACTTATCCACAGTGGAAGTGGTAATGGAACATCTAAAGAACTTCAGTCTGAAGTGGCACAGCATGAATCTGATCCAAATCAAACGAATAAAAATTTGCTAATACAAACAGATCTTGCAGTTTATTTTACTTGGAAACAGTCTAGTTTCTACTTCTCCATGCTATCAGGTAGCACCAGTGCTAATTTTATGGATTCATCTATGTGTACAATGTTTTGCAATTGTATTTTAATCAGTAGTTTCAACAGTCTATCCCAAACCAAATCAATTTTAGGACTGCAGAACACAGGACTGCTTGAAGAGATTAGCCTTCATCAGAGACACTTGTGCCTTTATATAAGCCATGTTTTAGTCTGGACAAAGAACTTCATTTCAAAATACTGTCAACCCAACAGCACTGTTACGGACAATATTAACTCTGTGAAACAGAATAAATAAGACAGACTACTTTTGTTTTACTTAAGCCAGCAAAAAAGAGCTGAGTAATAACTGTGTTATAACTATTATTAATGTGAGCATGAGAGAGAACCATAAAGACACAGGAATCAGATTTCCATCCGATTTGCTATATGCTAAACAGCTAGCACTTTGTTGAATTAAGTACACAAAAATCAATTTGTATCAGCAGAAATTTGGCCAAAGTTGTTTTCACAGTTTCCTAAAAACTGAAGTGCAACATTCAATACTTTAGATGGCACTAGCAGCCACTTTGGGAAGTTACTATCCTTATACCACACATTTTTCTTCTAAATATATGTTATACTAAATAAATGGTCATTTTATAAGAACTGGCTAGTTAGGAATTAACTCTTTCATAGTTCCCAAGGAAAAAAAAAAAGAGTATTAATCACATGGAACTGCAAGCTTATGTTTGATCTTGTGATATTATTGGGAAAAAGCTAACGTCAACAGGCTATAATAGCATCAAGCTGTCTTCTACTCCATTCTTATCATCCCTGGCACATTATTCATCTCAGCAGGTATTTAAAAAACACAGTAAATTAAGTCTCTGAAGTGAAGTCTTTATACTTGCTCCAATATTTACTAAAGGTTATTCTCCTGAATGCTTAGCATCATTTTATGGAAAAATCAGACATTTTACACTTTAATGCCTTTTTCTTCTCCTTCTATCACTTCACATTTTTATACTACAGAAAGCTTTGGGCATTACTTTTCCTTTCTCTCTCATTTCAAAGACTTGTTCATACTTAGAAAATACCTCATTCTAAATAGTGGTTTTACTTCTGCAAAAGCATTCAAAAACTTTTCTAACTCTTACAGATGAATCCTGCACTCTGCTTCTTAAAGCTAAAAAGTGTGCTAAAACACTGCAGTTTGGGCAACGTCTTTGCAGGGTCTTTGGTTTTAGGCTCTGAGGTCACTAACAGTAGCTAGGAGACTGAATCAAGAGGAAAAAAGGTTGTTCATCTAATACAAAACACACGCACGTACACATAGCTCTGCTCAGCTGTTCTCTGCTTTCTTAAACTAACCTTTGCAAAATAGTTTTCCAAGCTAAAATCTACCTGAAGAGAGTATTGAAATCTCCAGGCAATTTTATTTTCAGCTGAAAACTTTTTGTTCTTTTCCCATTTCTTTGAATTTTTTTACTTCCCACCTACCCCCCGCACACACACCCCACCCCACCCCCCTGCCCACCCATCCCCCCTTGTCAAAATCAGCAATCTCACTTGTAACATTTGTTCTTCAGCATTTGCAATGGCCAGGGATAACAGACATCTATGGCAAACATCAAGCTCTGGTCTGATCAATTGGATCAGATATATGGAAATCACTTGACATACTTTCTTCATGTGTGGTTAAGATAACTTTAAGATCAGCAATACATTTTTTGAATATGTAACTGGAACGAGTCTGTGAGCCTTCTGATGCTTACATATCACTGCTCCCAGCACTGACTGAATCATGTTACTCATTTGAGATGGCCCCTTGGGATCCTTCCAAGAAGGTGAAAAGTTTTGGAGTCCAATGAGAAAGGTGATTGACAGCTCTCACTTTTTGAATATTCACCTTATTCCCAGGTGCCTGGCTTCATTCATAGTTTGGGAAGTGCAAGAAAATTTCTCATCCTGATTAATGCAATTACCAAAAGCAGACTTCCCTGGTATCATCCCTTATCTTCCCTTCTATAACATGTTTTTTTACTACATTTCCCCTTTGAACATATATTAGAAGGTTTGATTGTTAGCACAAAACAATTCTTTAATACAGGTGTAGAAATATCTTAACCATGTACTTGTTTTCCAACATTTTCCGCATTCCAAGCCTAGTCACCAAGATGCTCCGAGGGACATGTTTGCTCTTGGAGGCTTTTGCAGCAAAAGAGTGAACAACAATCTTTCCAGCAATAAGGAACATGTACCAGGAAATGGATGTGGAGTACAGTTAAATATCTGGAAGCCTCCACAGATCATATAGGCACCCGCCTACATGTAAGTCTCATTTGATATAGCTTAGCTTCTGTCTTCTCCATGACATTGATATTTTTAACACACAATCAATGAGATGTTGATACGCTGCTTCCCTATTCCAGCATAGCTAAACTTTGAAAAACAGCTTTCCAATTCATCCAGGAATAAGATTTATTATACCTTATTCTCAGTAGATTTA
This sequence comes from Falco naumanni, assembly GCF_017639655.2. Taxonomy (NCBI): domain Eukaryota; kingdom Metazoa; phylum Chordata; class Aves; order Falconiformes; family Falconidae; genus Falco; species Falco naumanni. The sequence goes on from NC_054057.1 coordinate 72,816,942, forward strand.
CAGAAACTCAGTGAAGAAAAAATGAGTAAAATCTCAATATGCAAGAGAGGTCAACCACAAGCTCTTTGCTGCTAAGGGAGACTTCTGAACATTTAGACATTAGTATGATGTCTTTTTTTTTTTTTTTCCTCACCCAAGAAGCATAAAATCTACACTACCATTCTATTCAAGTCTTAATACAAAACAATCTTGCATTTTTATAGATGTTTGCATGTTTATCATGATAACTGGCAGTCACTGTAAAGTGTTAGTCCAAGGCAAAGACAGAGACCTATGAAAAATTACTACACTTGAACTGAACAGAGTATGGTGTGGGTGACGGTAACACAAAACTTCTCTTTCTCTTAATTACTTGTGTCTACTTCTTGCTGTAGTAATTAGGATAAGACAAATAAGTAATTTGCTCATAGATAGACATTTACCAGCAAAAAAATTACTTGTTTACAAGGAGAAATGTAGCAGTAAGATATGCTCTACACTTTACACTAGGGATAAGCAGCAAAAATGGAAATTGTATAGAGACAAAATTGTTTCATAAGAAATAGAAATGAAATATAAATTTGAAAATAACCATTATTTGAAAACAGAAAAGGAAGCCTAATGAAATAACATCACGCAATTGAATCTGATTATTTCAAAACCACCAAAAAAGACAGACTGAGTCACATTTATAATTTGGATTTCCTGTAACCTTGCCAAAAGGTGTCAAAATCTATTACAATTGATGTTTGGCTCTTATTGTATGTTGCATTCTAAGACTCAGCTTTATGTATTTGTTGACAATACAACAGAATTCTGAAGATGTATCTCTGCATGTATATATACAACTGACAAACAAAAGTTAAAATAACTGATGCCTAGTATTTACTAAAAGTATGAGCTGGGTACCTCATCTACCAGGAACAGCACAGCCCCTCTTTCTGGTGTGAAGATAAGCAACAGGCTGAAGAGCAGGACTCCTAGGTCCACTCATATCTCACCCTTTTTTGTTGAATTAGTATCAAGGGCATCAGTTTGTGTGTAATTTAATTACATTCATCTGCAAGCCCTCCACATGGCCACAAGCTAAAACTAAACAGTCCAGTGAGACTCCAATGGCCAATATTCACTATATTTAATCAAGTTTAATTTCCAAGTTAGTAATAGGTATGAGTGATGAATGACCCCCAAACCAGTCCGTGAGGCTCCTCAGACAGTCAGAATGAAACCCTAGGTGCATCGCCTCTGGTCTGCCCCACCTTACCTTCGCAGCCAGTTTCAACTTGGAGCATATTCCAAATCCAGAACAGATCGTGATTTCTACAAACCAAGCCACTGCTGACAGGTGGAACAAGTCACTTACAGAAGCATCTTTGACATGTAGAAAAAGTAAATAAGCACTAAAATTTGTTTTTCCAAAAGTGCCCTGGTCAATTTAGTTTTCCACCTGTCCCTGAAGCCTCACAGAGCTGTGTTGCATTTATCTAGCAGTATAAATAAAATGAAACATTCTTTCAGCATTACAGAAAGCATAGTCAAAAAGGCCATCCTCAATAATGAAATAATCTACCACTAATTTAAGAATCTACCTCAAAAACTGCTCTCAAGATGCAAATTTCTTAATTATAAAAATCAATACTCAAGAAATCACCTCAGTGATATTAGCACACAACTGTAATATTGGAAACATTATAAAACAAAGTACTTTGTGATCTTGAGTTATGTACATCCTTTAGGGAACATTATAAAGGCAGATTTTTAGAAACTGAAAAAAGACTTTAATTGATCTTAGACCTAAACACAGAAATATTATAAAAATCAAGATGCATCCAGGGACTTCAATAAGCTATGTAGAATCTTTTGGCACAAACATGACAGTAATTTTTATTTTAAGGTTTTATGAAAACTTCAAGCTAAATAGAAATCTAGCTTTCATACTACTAGTGCTTATTAAAAAAAGAAAAATAATTTCCCCCACCCTGCAAACAAAATTTTCATTGCGTACCTCAAAATGACCCCAAGCAATCTTTCTTTTACTCTCATTTTTCAATAGCTGAATACAAGATATAATGCAAAGGATCAGTTTAATGCATTGGCACACTTCAGTGTATCATCTAAAATCTAATATTTTGAGACACCCTATCTATTAACTATCCAGAAGCTATGAGAATGATAAAAATGTAGGACCAGACTATCAATATAATGGTTTAAATAAGGGCATACTAATTATTTCAAATGCTTCCTAATTCACCATTGCTTATATCCAGGTCTGAAGCTCAAGATAAATTGAATTAGTTTAGGCAAGTTTATGCTTCCTTCATCTGAAATTTCATAAAATACTGTTTCTTCTTGTTTCAAGAACATGTAAAACTTTCCTATAGAAATTATGCAGATTAATTGATAGGCCCTTCTCAGCTAGTAGATAAACAAGAGACCCATTCCAGTTCTGTGCTTTGTTATTGGAAAAGAAACCTCACACCTCATAAATGAGTATTAATTCTGAAGGGTCTTTCCACGCTGATAGCGTGCTTTAGACCTAAGAATTATTTTTTACAAAAATTACAAAAATTCTTGCAAAACTAATGATTTGGAGTAAATTTGAACTCCCGTCTTCTTTTGTGAGTACTGCTCATAGGAAACAGAGGAGAGACTACAGGTGTTTTTTGAATAAATAGTAAATGCAGAAATTACCAGCTAGTGCAGTAAACATTGTGGGGAAAAACACAGTTCAGACATTTATTTATAACGAAGTTTAGATACCAGCTACAAGCCATTTTCAGAAGCTGTCCTTATCTATATATCACACCTAAATGTTAGAATTCTTACAGCTAGATACTTATGAAGGCAATCTAAAGAGTGCCTTGAATAATAACACTAAGTGAAGATTTCACACTGATAAAAGTACACCCTTTAACTAACTGCATTTGTCACAAGAATAACACAGTGATTTAACATAATCAGCTTTAAATTACAATGTTCCCACAGCATATGTAGATAAACCAGAACAATTAATTCAGATTTTCCAAAATACCAGACACTTACATTTAGTTAAAACAACAACAAAAAAGGTCTAAAGAGATGTTAAAATTGTGTTTCCCCAATTTAGCAATATACAATTACGCAGTTAAAAATACCTTGGTACAGAACTGAAATGAAACGTTAACACAAACAGCAAAATTCCCATCTCAGCAGTAATGATCTATTTGATGGATATTGCATCTCATTGTATCAATTAGATCGTTAATAAGGTTTTCTATAAGCCTATTCTGTTAATTAAAAAAAAGGTAATAAATTGGTGAATTTCTTCCTTTAGCTATTTATCATCTAGAAGTAATAATATATTATTGTGAGAATTTTAAATCATAAATGGAAAAGAACATTTTAGATTTTCAAATGTCAGTCAACCCTGTATAACCAAGAAGTAATAAAATAAAAAATAAAATAAAATAAAAAAAAGATCAATTTTTTGCATTTTACTACTAACAGACTGAGAGCTATAGCTGTGACTTTGGGAAGGCAGACCTTACTGGCATGTCTGCAAAATATTTTGGTTCCCAGAAATCACTGGGGACACTTTCTGCCTATCCTAGCAAGATTTATTAAATCGTGTGCTAAGCAAGTAGAGCTGTGACAGCTTCTAAAGTACGTGTGTATTCTCCTACATGCCTGATAAGCTGACCAAGAGTAGATTTGGAGTTCAATCTCTCTTCTTCAGAAGGCTAACCCTGAGGCTAGCTAAAGATTCTCTTAGTCTTTTGCACCCCTCATGATTTTGGAAAACACAAAACAAAACGTGAACTACTGCAATTTATCTTACGTCCTTAACTGAACACAGATTTTTAGACATGCAATTAGCATTCAGCAGCACTTGTTTTGAAGGCAGGTTTAATAATTAAAAAAAAAAAAAAACCAAACCAAAAAACAGACTATTTAAATAATCAAACCATTAACTTGACTGCCCCCATTTAGTTTTAGTATCATAAATAAGATTATCCAAATGCCAGAGATTCCTAAAAACTTGCAAGACGGACAGCAGCATGTGGAAACAAAACTTTCAGTATACAGCCTAACCCTTCCGAAACCTGAATGTTATCTTCAATGTTGCCAAGTGCAGCTGAGTGAGAAGTAGTTCAGCCAAAGATCCTAGAGGTGCTCCCAAAGGACCTGACCATGGACTGAAGCAGTGGCACCTGCACAACTAACCTCGCCAGCCACAAACCTCCTGACACTCTTTCAGAGAAGAGCACATATGGTGGGGTGCCCTGGCTAGGAAAACAAGTTTGGGAAGGCACAGCAAAAATGTTGCACACTCACAGATCTTGTGACTTACTCCCTCAAAGCAACAATAATCCCACTAAAGGGTCACTTTATGCATGTCAACAACTGGCCCACGTTTCCACACTGCTCGGAAGGGAAGAGCGCTTTGTGATAAGCCAGTGAAATGCCAGGACAAAACACGTGACATGCCTCGCTCAGATGGATAACTGAATTTCCAGGAACCATTTATTTTGTACATACAATATGTCTTTCAGTATAAAAGTATTCACTAAATTACATTGCAATACACAGGATTTTCCACAACGTCAGACTGAACGATGTGGGTTTGTGCACGCAGCCTCCTGTGTAGCCTGGTGTGGTCAGGCGTCCTTGGAGAGCTGGAGCTGCTGAGCTTGTTTCTGCATCCCCTGGCACAACTTCTAATTGTCATCAGTCACCCTGGGGACCACTGCTTTTTAAAATGTATTCTAGTTATGACCTTAAATGACCTTATTATTGGCAACTAGAAACCTTAGAGTAAATTAAAATAATAAACAAGTATGACTTCTCAGAGGATCAATAGGAGCTGCATAAAATATCTTACTTTAAAGCATTATTCTTTCATTTAAGTTACAGTTTACCTTCTGGGAGAAGAATGTGTATTATTCAGTGGGTATGATAAAGGCAGAAATACCTAGATACACAACAAACTAACTTTTTTCTCTTTTTTTTCAAGTAGCTACTCCTATGATTTTGTAGTCAGAAATTTAATAATGCCTATTACCTTTGCTTTTGTACTCGCTGAACACATCCTAGATGCTTTCTTGTACCACTCTTAAATTTTAATGTATTAAGGAATTATATGCTTAATTACTTAGAGTACCACAAGATCTTTCTGCTTAAACATTCAGCAATTTCAAACATAAAATCTATCTTCTATTTGGATAGTGGCATTCGCTAAATTTGTGGAATATATGAAATGTTTAAAAGCTGTTTACTGGATATGTAGCTTTCTAATATCTCCAAAGCACCAAAACACAGAAAAGATACTTTTTTTTTTCTTAGTTTTGAGAGACCTTCACTAAACTAATGGCCTTGGTTTTTTACTGTAACTGAACTAGCATTGTTTGCTAAAAGACAGAGCAGTCAGTAGCTGGCCCCAAAGTGACTAGAAACTCACTACATTCATATTTAATAAGATGCTATAGCAGAAATATAGCATGCATTCTGTACTTCTATAGGGCAGCAATATTCATTATTCCACAGATTATTCCTTAATACATATTTCAGAAAGTCAAAGTGGAAAAAAATCAGAATTGTACATACTGCGCTTTTGATAGTTTAAAAGCACTTTTGTTTTCTGACCTATGATGAATCCTTACGTTGTTTTCATTTCTGATGCATTTTAATGCCATTATGGGTTTGAAATTCATCTTTTGGTCAGTTTGAGAGGATGAAGATATCTGATGTTTTGTTAGTGTGCATAAACAAGTTAAAAGTAGATTTCCATTAGTACATACAGAGAGCTGACACTTTATTATTATTATTGTTCCAGATACTTCAGATAACTCCATATAGATATAATGATTTACTGAATGGTATCAAGAACAAATTGTCAAGCATGCTCACAAATTCTCCCTTCTGAAAGTCAAGGAAACTGACTGCTGGGCTGTCATTGTTCTCACTTGCGTATGGTAATGTCAACAGCAAAGAGCTATTTGAGAAACAAAAAACCCTATTATCCCTCCAGTAGCATCTTTTTTTCAGTTGATTTGTGTAGCTGTGCAAGTAACCTTAAATTAATCATAAAAGATAGTGGGTTGAGTTAATGCAGCTGCTCTTTAGCTCAGACATAACTATAAGTTAAGATATAGGCAAACCAAGTACCACCCATTCGAACCGCTGTCCCTGCTCTGGTGGGATGGGGGAGAGAATCGGAAAAATAAAGTGAGAAAACTCATGCAATGAGATAGAGACACTTTGGTAGGGAAAGCAAAGGCTGCGCACACAAGCAAAGCAAAACAGGGATTCATTCCCCACTCCCCACAGCAGGCAGGGGTTCAGCCGTCCCCGGGAAAGCCGGGCTCCATCGCACGTAACGGTGACTTGGGAAGGGAACCGCCATCACTGCAAACATCCCCCCTTCCTCCTTCTTCCCCCAGCTGTATATGCTGAGCATGACGCCATATGGTATGGAGCATTCCTTTGGCCAGTGGGAGCTGGCTGTGCCCCCTCCCAACTTCTTGTGCCGCCACCCCCCCCCACACCACACACCCACACACCCCCACCCCCCCGGCTGCTTGCTGGTAGGGCCTGAGGAGCTGAAAAGTCCTTGACTTAGCACAGATATTACTTAGCAACAACTAAAACCATTGGTATGTTAATAACATTTATTGTCACACCACATCCAAAACATAGCACTGCACCAGCCACTAAGAAGAAAATTAACTGTATCCCAGCTGAAACCAGGACTTCAGAAGCAGTAGTTAAGAAGCATGAAGGGGGCTGCACTGCAGCTGCTGGGCTGACCATGCCAAGTGCAGCTGGGAGAGCGATGCAGAGCAGGGCTGCAGAGCTTGGCTGGGGTGGCACCTCGCATGGCATGCGGGGAGCCACGTGGGAACACATCCAGCTAAACACACACACACACACCCACACACACACCCCCAACGGGAGAGGAACTAGTACTCCAAGGAAATGTCTGTGACCCTGAACTGTGGGGATGGGGTGTGGGGGTGGGGGTGTTTAATCAGAAATTTGATTCCAGATCCTTTCTAAAGACTGAAAAAAATAATTATATAAATACAGTTATACCTGATGCCAGAAACAGAACCTTGGTATCCAAAAAGAGTATTCAAGCTCTTAAGGAAGAAACACATTAAAGCCCAAAGAGCCCAAAGGCCAGGACCAGTCTCGGCAGTGGTGTGTGAATTTAAAAAAAGAAATCATCTTCCTAGATCCAAAAATCTTGATGTAGCTTACATTCAGGCAAGAGAAAGATTTTTTTCCTCCACCTCTGAGGCACATCAAAGCGAAAAATGAGTTTTGCCCGTGGAAAGTGTTTTGGAATAAAAACTATTTCAGGACAAAACCAAACCCTGCTACAGGGTTCTACTCCAAACCACTGTTACGTGAGATAACAGAAGCGTTTTGGAATCACATCATCATCTCCCTTACCAGGTGAATGAGTAGACAGGGCTGTTAGTCTGTAGTGAAAATGAAGATACTGAATATGTGCTCTCATTTTAATGAGCTGTTAATTCATATCTCCTAGCCAGGGCCTTTTATTACAGACTGTAAATCTCAGACAGACAAGGAGTCGTGAGATTTTGAAATTGCCTTGTAAATTAGTTACTGGTAATGAAATCATTTAGTTTTTGAAGGGATGGGATTGTGAGGGCTTTCCACGTTGAAATAATTATTGAGTATTACTGAAGCAAATAATTAAAATGTGCTATATAAAAACTCCCATAATAATATTCACACAATTTCCTTTTTTTTTTCTTTTAAATTTCTCCATTATGAGACTTATTATTGATATGTGAAGGTAAAAAATATGACTGTCAGAGCCAATGTCACATTCATTGTTTCAATTTTTATAAAAGATGTAGTAAATGACGTATATGATTCAAGAGTGATTCACCTTCACCACATAATCTACCAAGAGTCTTATATTTCTGGGATTTTTAAAATATGGCCAGATAAAAGGATATTTTAAACACCTTATGATAGTCATAGATTGTAAATTAAACTTTGAGGTGGTGAAGTTATGAAAATGCAAAGTCGTGTTGGATGCTTTATCAATGACATCTCAAATTAGACTTCAGGTTCCAAATATTACCAATAATACCAGTGCTGATGAAGGGGGACTATAAACATACAGTTTAATGTGGAGAAAAAACCAGCCCTTCAGGTAATATATCCTCATTCAGGTTTCTTTACTGCTGTTTGGAAACAAAAGAGGTAGAGAGGAGTGCTTTGGATTAGACTATCACTTATAAGTGATCCTTCTGTCATTATCCTGACCCATGAGCTTTTTTATCATATTTTGTCCCCCTGTTCTGTTGAGGACAGGAAGCGAGAGAGCAGATGGGTGGGGGTCTGGCAGCCAGCAAAGGTCAACCCATAATCAACTGAAATTTAAGAATTCCATAATTCCATATAAATCAAATCCATTGTGCTTATTCAATTGTCTTATATGTTAATATTGATTTTGCATAAAATAGGAAAGTCATAAAACTAACAATGATAAAAGTAATATGCAGATCTTAACTTCAAATGATCTGGAAAAGATCATGTAGAAAAAATGCCAATAAGTTCAATATCTTTGATAAGCATTTCAGTTTGATCTTTCATTCCTAAAACGCTTACTTTTTAAGTGAAGGAAAGAGAGAAAAAAAATCAGCATTGAAAGAATCTAATTTTAGACTATTTTGCTCCAATACTCTGGGGAAAAAATACCTTTTCTGTCTGTACACAAATCCACTTCTGCACTGTAAAAGCATAATGAAAGTAGCTAACTTAACACAAAAAAAACCCCTCTCATCCTGTGAAATCTCTAACAAAAATAATCCTCCCCCCTAATATTTGAAGATAACTGTTTGAGTACATAATAATACTATAGTGAATTTCTGACATTGAAGTATGGCCAGGATTTCCCCATCTGTTAGCGTGAGATAAGTTCTGATTTGATGTGATAAGAGGTTTTCTCATGTTCATAAAACAGAGGTTACTACTGTGTTCCCAGCTCAAAACATAATTTCTAGATGTGAATTACTAGGAATATTATTTACCTGTTTTCAGAGCCTCTGAGCTAGAAGTTGACTTCTATATATGGAAATAATACGATAAACAAATATGGACTAACTACCACAAATACATTATTTCTATCAATCAGAAAACCATTTCTTAATGATAGTAAGTAATATGTAATTCTAGTTAAGGAACATTAAAATTAGTTTTTGTCATTTCATCCATCTATTTTTGCAGAAATCTTTAAATGATGCTTTATGGTGAGTCTCTGTTACAGAGTGTTTTACTCAACTCATGACTATTCAACTTTAATCTGATCTCCCACCTGGTTAATTCCCTGAAGGAATCAAGATGTAAAACTCAGGGATCTGACCAACCGCAGATCTGCGTCTACTGACATCTTAACACATTCCTTTTTTACCTTACACTTCCCCCATTTACTCTGATAAAAGAAAGAATAAATTCAAAGAGCACTCTTGTTAGATTTTTAATACAACCCCCATGAACTAAAAATTCTTAAGTGATGATTGCTCCTACCCGTATGTACAAATCGTGGTTTAAAAGTGCTAAACTGTATTATAAGATTACAAGGATTTCTACAAATAAGGTCTACTGCAAATAGAACCTATCTGTCTGGGTAGGTTCTTCTCAGCAGTACCAAAGGAACTTGATCTTCAATAACATAATCAAAATGTTCAAGTACTTTTACTATGAAGCTGAAAAATTTATTTACTAACATATTTATGTTATGTTCTTACTTCATTTTAAAATACTATGTATGTAAATCTAATCTATCATAACTTATTTTTATGGACTGTAAATTCCAAGACTCTCTTAAATTATACATACTCATCCTTATTATACTGGTTATTATCACACTTTTCAAAAGCAGAATATGTATTTCTCAGAGAAGATATTCAAATCTAGAGTTTTACATTAGTAAAATTAAACTTATGCTCTTATAATCGTGTATTATATACCCAACCTGTAGAAACTGTACATATAAAACATGCAAAGTAGCACAACTGGTCTATGCTTAAGGATTAGACAATCCAAAAAGAGAATAAATAGGTTTAATGGCATAGTTTTTTGTAAATTATTTCAGACCAAGACCAAAAAGGCATGACTCCAACAAAAACATAAAGGTCTGATGAAGAGCATTTGACACCTTCGCTCTATAGTCGGAACACAATCAGAGAAATGAAGCTGTTCTTATGACAAAGGTGACTTTTAACCTTATCACAGCCTACGAATGCAAGCTTAGCATTTACTTTATTTCTCTTCAAATAACAGCTTTGTCAATAGCATAAGCATCCAGCATCCAATAACACAGTGAAGGGAACTGTCAGGTGTGATTTCATCATTGTTTGGATAAGCCTAGGAAGACTGCAGTCTCTTAACAGAAATCAATAGGTAGCTAATGAGCACTTCAAGGCATGAAAGGCTTGAGCCAGGTAAAGAAACCCAAGGAAAGTAATTCAGCAGTTAAGTAAAACCCTGAAACACATGCTTAAGTCTTATTTATCTTATGGGAATATCAATACAGGTTTAAAGCTGCGTGATTTTCTGCATAAGCATGCCTAAATATAATTTTAAACTCTGAAGTACGAGCCACTGACTGTGCTTAGCTTAGGAAGTGTTTGAAGTAGGTTACCTTATTTGAAATTGTAAAATCCTGCTGAAGTTCAGGCCACCTCCAAATATTAGAGGAAACTGACAGAAACTAAAGGATCCTCTTACTAAACATGAATTTATAATTACCATTCATATTTTAAAAATATTTCACACTAGGTCATACCGTACGTTGGTTCAACTCTAACCAGAACAATACCCCTAGTATTGTGGGGTACCATATTTGTTTCCCCTCAAAGATGTCTTTGTCAAAAGTGTTGCCAAGTTTAAAGTTGTTTGGTTTTTTTTTAACTTTGAGCTCAATCTCAATCTGGGATTTGAAAGTCAAATTGGATTCTTCTCCTTTTTGGCCATTACTGATTGTAGTAAATATTTTTTTTCTTAACCTGGATTTGATTCCTGATGTAACCTCATTTCTTCAACTAAACTCTCAGATAAACTAATACAGAGTTATTTCCATTAACTTAAGGCTTGCTTTTATGCAATTAACTAGACCACAAAAATTTTCCTTCAACCAGATAAAATAAAAGTCTAGCAATACGAACAATTAAGTGTTAAACTAAGCTTTAAGGAAAAATGTTGGATTACATGCTTTTGATATTTTCAAATAAAAGTGTGATGCCCTTCTGGAATACTTGTGTTACACAAGCTTAGATTATCACAGCATACATAGCAGTAACAAAACCAAGCAAGAACTTGTTTTATGTTAAATTATATGTGTATAAAAATAACACAATTTATTTTGGATAAACTTTCGGTCTAACCAAGTCCCTTCTTTAGAGATTATTCCCTTTTTGTTTCCTCATTTACAAAACAGGCAGGCAGGCATGTTTCTTGAAACACAAAGGGAAAGTGTTTCTTTGTTCTCTAAGTCATTTTCTGCCCTGTCAACACTTAAACCGGGAATTTTCTTACACTTTTTTTTTCTGTGGCCCTTAATCTTTTGTCTGTGTAATTACCCTTGCAGAGTTCCCTCATCTTTTCGTTGTTGTTTGTTTGTTTGTTTTTTCTTCCTATTACTATTCAACATTCTTTAATAAGTCTTAAAGTCTATCCATCCCCAGATTCTAAGATTGTTGTTTGGCAGTACTGTATCTACCGTAAAGGTTTCCTTGCACTAGGTCAGCATCACAATTACCACCAGATGGGTAACACAGATTTTGAATAAACCTGTTCTGTTCAGATTTGTTCAAAGTAACTTTTAATTAATGGGCTATATACCAACTCAGGCATTGTATATCAGTACCAGTTATCTTTTATGCATTGTCATGTAGTTCTCTACCCAAAGTGAGCACAAAGCTGATATAAGAGCATCAACCAGCATGAATCAATATCAAGCTTCCTAGTTAACTTGGTAAAAACATAATTGTTTCATTGTGCCTCATTCATGTCAAAACCACAGTCTTCCAGCTATGTACAATATTGCTGATCAGGAACTTACATCACAAGAGGGTCACCAGACCACTGTCCTTTGTAAACAATTTTTCACCCCATTTGATAGCACAGAGATATATAAGTCTGAATATGCATATATATGTGATGAAGAAAGGCAAAATAATAAAACCAAAACCTGTAAAAGGATAATAATGGAATAAGAAAGAAGAGTTCTGTATAATCACTATTCAGAAGAGAAATGCACTGTAAACCTGATACCAAAATCAAGAGGTATTGCTACGACTGCTTTCTCTAGAATATCTCTGGTTTTCCCGGCATTGTTCTGGATAACCACGAGTTGGCTGAAGTAACTGGCACAGTAAGTACAACAGGCAATGAAAACCTGCTCATATAATAACTTAGGAACAAGTTTTCCAGCCACACTAATACTTAAACTGTTATAAACAAATGATCTCAAAGAAGCACAGGATAACCTCAGTGGCATGAGTTTATACATTTTCATCTTACACACCAACTATTTGGACACTTATTTTCTCACAGTTCACACTATCAGAGGCATGCTTTCTTCTACAACTACTTACTTTTTGCTTACATTTGTGCAGAAGACCATCTCCCACTCAGAACTAAGAAAAGGAAGTGGCCATGTCCCAGCTTTCAACCACTGGGAAGCAATGATTTTTGTGAAATAAGAGGAAACTGCAAAATACGCCAAGGAAACTGTAATGGCTTAAAATTTCTTAGGCTTTACCAGGAAGTCTGTCATCATTTGCTATTCATTTATCATAATGAGCACTAATCTTATCTATCAGCTATATTGTGTAAACAACAAATGCTGCAGGAAAACAAAGGCTTACTAATTGCACTCCATGCTCCTTTACTATTAAAGGTCTACTAAAATGTATACTTCATTTGATAAGGTTAATGGGAGGAAAATATTTACCCTGGTTTAGTTTGTTAGGTTCCAGAGAGGTATCAAGGAGAGTCTTTGGACTTAAGACCTTCCCTTCTGAGTTCTCTTCATTAGACTGTACTTTGGCATATCAAGATCTATGACGTGACTACTTGTACCAGGGACTTGAGTTCTATTAGCATCTGATGGGTGATGTAGCCAGCTAGTTAGCAGCTGAGCCACGCTGCAGAAGTCTGTCAGCCTGAATGTCAATTACACAATGTCAATAAGTAACACGAACAGCAACAGTCGTCATTTCTGCTTGGCGACAGAGCTTCAACAGCTCAACAATAAACTGTATGGACCATTTATTCAATTATAAATATTTCAGAAAAGGACTGGGTTTTAAAGAAATGAGAGACAAAGGAGGTTTAAGATTGGGAGTCAGCTAGAATGCCCGTGCTATGTAAGTCTACCCAATAACTGTGTTTTCTGAGTGTATATTGAATAACAATTCAATTTCTTAGTGCCAGTCCTCAACCACAGAAATCCTCAGTGTTTCTTTTTTTCAAAGACTCCATCTCTAGAATTGTCACTGTCTCTTCCCTTTTAATTTGCAAGTAAAATTAGGAAAGACGAACTATTAAGCAAAGCAATGAAAGGAAATATGGTCAAAAACGACAACTTTACAGCTTGTGATTATCTGTTAAATAATGAAAGAAAAGTATTACCTATGAGAAAATTGGATGCAGCACTTGGGTAGGGATTTCACTCTTACAAGACTTTACAAATGGGGATCAAATGAATCTGAATATTATTATATTGTTAAAATGTATTCACCTTTAATACAACTACTTATTTACATTTCTTTGTAGCCAAAATACAAAGTAGCATTTCTCAAAATATTAAGGAAGTTGTATCAAAATATCTATTCTGTTAAATAATTTTTACCTTTTTAAAAGTTCTAAACTACTGAAGTCTTCAAAGACAATGCAAGTTATTCATATGAAGCATTTTTGGAATCTGAAATTTAATATTCAAAATTACACTGAACTCTTTCGATGGTCTGTTCAGAGAAAGCGACGGTTCCCTTAAACAAAGCTAGAAGTCAAGTACATAGAGAAGGCACTGTGAATTTATATTAAGCGAATTTTAGATTTGAGTCTTCAACTGATTTGGGTAAAAAAAGTGATTCCCTAATTTACAGGAAAACTGTATCAAAACTTGAAATTAATCTCAGCTCTTCTGAGATCAGCATCTGAATCCCATGATCTCATTTCCTTTTCCCTCCTGTTGCTTTACTTTAGGATCTTTTCCCTGCAGTGATGCTTTGGGATGCTTTTTCGTTTTTTTAAGACTATAATAGAATGCCAAGAATTTAAACCTTATTTTTATATATATTTTGACATTCATATCCAATGCAGGTACTGAACCCACACTGTTATGTATCAACCTCTGATCTCCAATATTTACAAAGAAAACCATGATTATTGCTCAGATGTAGAGTTCACAATTTAGTTATTTATGACTTTCCTCAAAAACACTATACCAATAGCAAACAGTAATTTATGCGGGTAGTAAATACTTACCTTGTTAAATGTGTACCATTAACCTTTATCTTGATGATTCACAGAGACTTATTAGCAAACCAATCTGCAAGCTTAGACTTATTAGAAAGTTAGCAATCCACTCTGATAACTGGGAAGGTACTGTCAGGGTGAGACGCAAATGATCTGATAGCTACCCACCCCCCAAAATCCTCCAAAACAAACAAAAGAATGCCCCTAAAACATACACGGCCAAAATTAATAAAAAAGGACAGTAAAGTCAGTTTTATATGGGTAATTCTTTCCATAGTCAGTAGAATACTGTAAGTGTAGAAAACTAGAAAACTCTTCCTTACTGATATTTATACATTTTTAAAAATAGCTATTAGGACAGAGGGATAAAAACAGTAGAAAATATAGATATGCAAACATTCTTAAATTCAGAATGCATATAGGCATTAAAGTCCTGTTCTTCAAGCAATTAATATGACACTTTAGACATATATACAACCAATTTTTAAGTTATTAAATAAAGCAACAGACTTATATGCTTTATTCCAGGAGTATTGCCAAATATTATCATTAAGATTTATCAACACAAAAATCTCACATCTTATGCTTCAAGAATGTGCTGATGGAAAAAACAAACAAACATAAAATTCCTCTGTGAACAAAAGAACTACTAATTGCTTCACAGGCAAATGCTTCTGTATCTCAAAAAAAAAAAAAAAAAAAGCAAAATAGGTGTTCACACATTTACAAAATGCTTGTAATAGTATAACTTTTTGGTATTTAATTATTCTACCAATAAAGACTTACGAGTGCCTAATACTCAGAATGTACACTTTTCATACACTACAAGGACAAATGAAAAAGGAATGGAAACATCTGTAAGAAAAAATTGTCAAAAACATTTGTTCACCAACAAGATAAGATATTATAAGGTAAATTCCATAACTTCAGAGATTAACAATATCTAACACCTCAGATTTTGACCAATGAAATGGCAGTCTAGCCATGGACCTGTTCAGCCTAAGCATCCATCAATAGCACAAGCAAGGCAACTGTATTTGTCTATACACTGAGGCTTCAGCTTTCCACTAGGGTGAAAGCGGCCATCCCTAAATCATGCTCCTAAAGCAATTTTTTGAAACACAACAATTAAAGTACTTTCTGTTTCCTCAGTTGTTAGGCAACTCCTGCTTCTAGTGCCATGTCATTGTCCTTGTTTTCAGGTACACTTAATTTCTCCAAATCAGAAAACATTTGTTTCCCAGTTTATGTCTTTCATCTAGCAAAAATAAAATTAAACAGTTTTAGGCTTTTGCTCTTTCTTTTGCCTTTCATATTTGAATGTGAGCATCTCCTGAAGCTGAATTGCCTTTCTCATTTGCCCAAATCCTATTGCCAAATTAGCTATTCTAAAATAACTCACATGATCAACAGACAGGACAAATTTAAGACACCTTTTGCCAGTATCAATTTGCTTTCAAGTCAAAATTGGTTTCAGTCCAAGGAAATGCAGATGGATGATTTTTGGCAGGCATAAATTACAAGAACAACAGAACATAAAGCAAATCTTGATGGTCAGTAAGGTCACTTTTTGTGGGTAATGTGGTTCTTCACAAATGATGTTTGCAAATTATTGGCAGAAGGATGTTTTTAGCAAAGATTTTATTTGTATTTACAATATATTTGATACCTAGTGCATTTCCATTCTAGGCTTTTAGAGGTCACTTCATTTGTGGAAAGACAGAACTCTTGGTGTTATTAATGGCAAATGGGGTGCAAAAAGAACAAAACAAGTACCTAAAATACAAGTTTGACAAACTGCAAATTTCTCATTTGGAGTAATGTTAAATCTAGGTAAGTATATTAGAGTGTAGCAACACTGGCAACCTTGAGATCCATCATATGTCTCAACAACAGGCCGATACATTTCTTACAGAAGGTAGTTCCCCTTCCTCAATGGTAACATTACAGCTACATTTACAACATAAAAGAAATGCTAACATGTCAAACTTGCATCACGTAGGAATTCATTCACATGTTCAATTTTAATTATGACATATCAACTCCTATATTCACATGTACATGTATATTCATACATATTTCTACACTGGCATAAGTTAGTGTCAGTACATGCATGTTACCTGTTATATTAATGTTACAGCACACTGGCCTGTTATCCATGACTGGTCTTGTATAACTTGATCTATGCAAGTATGATCAGTTTAGAAAACAAATCAATCAAAGTTTATTATTGAAAAAGTTGGTGAGCAACTATGAAGTTTTCAATAAATTATATTACTGTATATGTGGTAGATATCATAATCTGTACAGGCTATGCACATTCTTAAGGGATAAAAATAACATATGCAACTGTTTACACACATTCATACATGTATTTCCTCGTAACTGTATTCTCATCCTTATCTTTATATTGAACTCAATACAGCCACTAAATGTACAGGAAAATTATCTTTTAAAATATTAGAAAATTGAAAATTCTTGTCTTCAAGGCAGTTTTGGGCAATGGCTTCTGTATGTAGTGAATAGAACAGAAGAAATACTGGGGGGAGGAGTTAAAGGTTCTTTTAGACATCAAAATAAATTAAATATTTTCATTTTAATATTTTTGTTGTTAAAGAGAAATTTTTCAACAGTAGAGGAAGCAGATTCCGAGACATTTTAAAATCAAATTCCTTTAATAGTAGATTTAATTTGACTTTAAAAATATACTCAACAAGTAGCCTGTTAAAATTTATACTGAAAAGTATAAATAAAATACTAAATAAAAGTCAGCACTAACTTCCACAAATAAAAGATACTGTAATTAAGCAATTACAGTTATAAATAATCACTTCATACCTGTAATGCAATCAATTAATAAAAATACTCCTAATTTGGGAACAGGAGGTGGAGCATATGGAGAGCAAATTCACAAAATACACTCACAAAATCCTCTGATACTTTAAACCACGTGAATTTGGTAGGAGACAAAGCAATATAAAACCTCAGTGAAAGGTTTTGCCATGTCTCTGTAAAAAAACCTTTTCTCCCACGTTAACTGTCTCATGGTAGTCTCCTAACTTCACTTGAATCAAAAACGGGGAAGGAGAAATAGTATCCCAACAGTTAAAGTAAAGTAAGCATATCAAAATACATGCAATGGGCTTATTAGTTCAGTTTTGACAGGTTGCTAAACGGTAACTCAGAGCGAAGAGCTGAAAACATTCCACAATTAATTACCTCGATATGCATTGCCTGAGCTAAAGCCTGCAAAAGAACTGCTGACAGTACAAAATTCGCATTCCAGTGCTCCTCCCGCCTCTCCCAATTTACAGGAGAATAGGAAATCATGAACAATTGATACACTCTGTTAGCTCCTATCATGGAGGGTGAGCTCACATGTAGCCTTAGGGGTATCTTACACAGTTTAATGCTGAAAATAAAAGGTAATGTTCTTGGCAAAGAGCTGGGGGGATTAAATTTGGAAGGCTTGAAGCAGCTTTGAATTGTAGTCAATAAAAAAGAACCAAATAGTAATTTTGTAATTTAACTGTGCTGGTTATGCCCAATGACTCAGACACTTGTGAAATAAACCGTGTAAATAGAAAAATGGCTTAACTCTTTCTGCAGTTGCAGTGTATTTTCTCCCTTCTTTTTCCTCCCTTCCTTCCTACCCTCCTTCACTCCTTCCTTCTCTCCTTCCTTCCTTCCTTGTTTCTTGGTTTAATACTACTATATGGTTACCTTCTCCAGCTTACTCTCTTGGGAAAACTCATCATTCAAAGAGAAACTGTCTTTTTGAAATACCCTTTTTAAAATTTGTTCTGTGCTGTGGACAACGATGACTACGCCAACAGAGCTTGTAAAGATAAATGCCTGGCAAATGTTCCAAGCAAATTAAACAAGTGGCTCAGTATTATATGCTGGTCCTATTGCAAACACTACAGTCAGGGTGACTCCACTTCTGAACAGTGTCTCACCTGCAGTATGACCTAAGGTGACATACTTAGACCTACATCAAATAAAAAACAAGTAAAATTTTGCATAATGAGATGCTCACCTTCACTTGTCTCTGGTCAGCTTTACAGAAATGAAGTGGACAATGACCCCTACCAAATCCTCCAATTCTTTGGCAACCCTGCCGGCAAACTACACAGCTCTTGCACTCCAGATAGAACTACATGGAAGATAAACAGGTTAAGCAACTGCCTATTCTGAAGTCCAAAAGCACTTTGTGTCTGCAGGTGCTGGCATGGACAAAAGACAGGTAGAAAAAGAGACCACTGAGCCCAGGCAGCATGGCTATTTCATCACTGAATGGAGCATGTATTCCAATATCCTGCAATAATAATAATAATAATAATAAAATAAGACCTTGTCAAGATGCAAGCCAGCTCCACTATCTGATTACACGATTAATTTGCCTGCCACTACTTAAATGTAACATTTCTACAATTAAAAAAGGAATTACTTTGGTATCTATAATAAAACTAAACAAGATATACATTATTAACCACTTCTGTAATTGTAATAATTTTTATGACTTCTTAAATTACTGAACCATGAAATTTATTCAAAATAATCCAAGCAATTCCAAGTAGGGGTAAAACTAAATAATTTTTTTTTTCAAAAATGTACCCTTATAATAACCTCACAGTAGTAAATTATTCACATTATGATTGTACTGATTTAATAAGATCATAACCACATTCAGCCTCATTTAGAAAATTACCGAGCACTACAAAAACTAGGTTATTCTCCGCTGTTTCAGTGGTTGCACTGACTTCACGTTCACACTTTAGTTTTTAGGAAGTTTATTAGAAGTTTGATTTGAGTGGAAAATTAATTAACTATTTCAAGAGAGAAGGAAACTTAACAAAACTAACCCCATTAAAAACCCATAAAAATCCAGGTAATTTCATATTTTTGTTCTGGAAAATTATATAAAATCAGAACTTATCTGGATTATTTTTTTCCCTCCTAATTATTGGCTTTAGAGGAAACATGAGTTAAACTAAATCTGTAAATCCCACCTGACCTATCTCAAATGCTTGCTGTTGTTAGTATCTACTGAGAATCTATTTTTACATTTCAAATCACTACATGCTTTGCTTAAGAAGAGATATTTTAAGAGACTGAGTTTTTTCTATACTACACAAAAATACACATGCAAACAACTCCTCCTCCTTCTCTTCTGGCCCTGGCATCCACAGAGATAGCAGAATAACAGAACCAGGCAAGCAGGGCTTTGTTTTAGAAAATAGAAAATGTGTTTGAATCTCCACATGTTGACAAATAAATTAATGCTGGGTGATTACTCCTATGACTTTGATATTACATACAAGTAAGACCCAGAACAGTAGCTTCCTCCTGGGGTTGGCTTTTTAAAGCAAAGCTCCCATAACTGCCCTGCTGCAGATGGCACATGGCCAGCAGGTCTGCTGGGCGGCCAGCCCTGCGCCTTGGAGCCAGGATTGAAAGTCCCGGTGGAGCTCTGCAGAAAATGCATGCACTGCCCAAGGTGCTGCCTGGTCACAGGCAGGTTTTTATTACAGAACTGCAGCACCTAATTTAATCTTTGATCCACCTTAGGCCATCACATCTTTCTTTTTGCATGAGGCTACAAGGTGGGGCCCCATGCTTTCATTACTTTGAAAAATGGAAGTAAGGTTCATTTGGAAATGATGATTGTGATGCCTCATTTAAAACAATGCATTAATATAAAGCTTGTTCTCAAGATACAGGTTTTGAAAAGTGTTTTTAAAAAACCCTGGTTTTGTGTTCCTAAAGGTGGTCACATTGAAAACTGATAGATCTCTAAATATTTTATTAAATAATCACTTCAATGTCCAGGGAAAAAAAAAAAAAAGAAAAAAAAAAAGGGAAAAAAATCCAAAAGAAAGGCACCAAAAGCACAGTTTCACTGTGCTTGGAAGGGGGAAAAAAAGTGACTGTAGTTTTAAATGGAAAATAATTGATACTTTCATAGGAAATTTCCCCACATTTTGATTATACAAAACACAATGAACAAACACTAATAAAGATCAGCATTACCATGGGTGGGTGGGAGGAATTATCTTTGAATAAAACAGTAGTTAGAATAGATAATGTCACAACTGGGGATCTGGCTAACATAGCTCCATTTACATGTAATTGTGAGCGCCAGTAAACAGTTTCCTTGACATTGAGCTACTGGATAACACAAACTGAGATATTTTAAAGAACAAGTGTAAGAGATAATAATGGATCTCCATGAAGACAAAAGGCCTTCTTTTTATATTGGTATACATTTTACTGGAACAAATGCAATACTAATGTCTATAAGGAGAAAGTCTACTGTAGGAAACAAAGTATTGTAAATGAAAATGTTTAAGTGCTTTGATTCAAAATAAAAAAGAACTTTCAAAGAGGAGGGGGGGTGTCTCTGATCCAAAAATAATGTGTATTTCTGTAATGCATGTGTATGTTGTTATATATGTAATGTGTATGCTGTTAAGAAACAACATCATCTTGTAGATGGCACTGACCGCTCATTCAGACCATAGGTATATTAAGTATTTAAAATCTTCTTTATAACAATTGAATAAAATATATTTATTCAAGTGAGTAAACACAGTTGATTACATCCAAGCATAAAATCTTGAAACTTCTGTTTTGGAACGAAACAGGTAAGATTAATAATTTCCAGAAATTTCAGTAGGTGCATCCTCAAATCCTCATTAAAAAAATTAAATTCAAGCAATCATGAAGAAAAAAAAAGTCCATTATTATCAGTGATCTCAGTGTAGAGATAAATAGCATGATTTACCCATTCTAAATAGCTGTTGTCCATTAGAAAGAAAAATCTTGTGCTGTTTAGGATAGGACTTTGATAATTCTAGGAGGGTACCCTCAATGGGAAATTGGCATTTTTGGTGCTGTAATCTAAGACTTTATTATCTTCAGTATTATTCTGTTGCATTTAAAAATAAAATTATTTATTTACTTGGTTGCTAGAAATCATTGCTTTGGTGTTCTTTTTGTTTGGTTTGTTTTTTGGGTTTTTTGGTGGTTTTTTTTAAGATTTGCCATCATTTTCTTTTGTCTTAATTTATTAGTTTTGAAGATATTAACAACATTCTACAGTTTTGGTTGTGCTTCCCCCGCCTCCCCAGCCTGTTATGAGAATTTTCCTTGCTTCAAGTGGAAAATAGGCATTTGAACATGATCGTCTTAATCTACTCCATTCATTTTAAATTTTTTGCCCCTTTCACTGAACCGCCTGACCCTCTAGCTCCCTTCAGTTTTGAACTAGCAGCAAATGTCATTACCTTTCAATAAATTCTTTCTCCCATAGGTCACTTCTATTTGAAATGAACAAAATCTGTCCCTGGTATAAATTCTTGTCATATTCAGCTATCTCTGAATCAAAGACAGACATAAGAAAGAAATATATCACGTTCCACTCTATATACCAAGAAATCCAGATAAAATAAGGGAAAAGAAAATAAGGGTAATATGCAAGGGAAATGAACTGTAATATGGGAGAACTGTGGTGCAAAGGAAAGAAGCATGGTGTAATATGAAAGGAAGAAGTAGCAGATTATAAGAGACAGGGAATTGTTCAGGATGATGTGGAAATTTTTAACGACCTTTGCCCTTATGAATCATTTATGGAAGAACCAGTTGAGACTCCATGGACTGACAACGAGCAAATAAAATTCAATGGATGGTAATGTTTTCAGAGACCAAGGATAGTAAGGCTGCCTTCACTATGTAGTTTGCTAACATAATTAGCTTGTTTGTTTTTGGAAGAGATCCTTGCAATTTTTTTCATTTTTGTTGGCTGGCATACAGGGCCTCTGGAGTATACTTACATCAAATGTTCTATTACCATTTTGACAAAGCACTTCCCAGCATCATTTTAGAGGCCCCTCATGAAATGTCAAAGATAGGTTTTACTGGGAATAAAAAAGTAAAGTGAACAAAAAAAGTCACTTGGCTAACCTTAGTATAGCTATATTTTTATGCAGCATTCTAAATATTATTTGCTATTAAAGCATTTCCTTGCACATTTTTTCATATCCCTACTCACTCCAAATGTTAGCTTGAATTTAGTTCCACTTATGCAATGGCAATCACACATGGGAGCTAAAGTTTAAGAGGACAACCCTACAGATCTATACAGTAGGTTAAATCAAACATTACTGCATGAAAATCATCAGAGTAATTTGTATTTTCTGATTGAATGGTAGTCTTCCCCAGGTTATAACTCAGGTCAGCAACGTAAACCATTCTGGTGTGGCTTAACCCACTTTTAAGCCAAACTGTTCTGATGTGGCGTTACCCACTTTTTAAGCCATCTTTTGCCAAAGGACAATCCTCACTCATACCACGGTATCACTACCAGGGTTGGTGCTGGCATAGATATTTTAGTTAAGAGACTGCAATCTGGCAGGGGTTCTTTTCGTTCCTATTCCTAAACAATACAGGTTATAAACAGAAATTAGATGCAACCAAACCCCTGAAAAAGCTATCATCCCTACGCATTACCTTTACATAGGTTCTTTTTGTGAACAGAAGAAGAAGGGGTATTAGAGCTGAAAAGTATAAAAGATTCCAGACTGATGACTGCAGTAAATCTTGGAGAAACTGTTCATTTGTAAAGAACTGAGTCTATCACAGCAAAGATCTATGCAATGTCCTCATATTTATGCACAAAAAGTTGTACAATTTGATGAGCATAAGATCTACCAAGCAAATCTTATAGGATGCAAGTACTCATATTTCTTTCGAGAAATCTTAAGACAGAAATAGTGAAGCCTTCCCTTGGGTACTACATGATGATTTAAACTTCTCTGTACCTAAATTACTTGAGCCATAAATAATATTTGCTTAGTCCTTAGAGGAGTGCTGCCTCATTAAGTAAGAGCATTATAATTACTATGATCAGTTGCTTAAAGAAGTGATCAAAGAATTACCAGCAATCAGCAAATCCTTCTAGACTGGAAGTAAAGAAAGACTTGCACAGTGACACTAGGAAATTACTGACAGTTTAAGAAAGAAAAATGTAGCACTTGATTCAACAACACAATATGTAGATCTGGCAACTGAGAATCTTATCTTCCATTTCTACAAAGGATATTGTCAGAATTGCTTTGAGGCAAGCTCATATTCTCTCATATTCTTCAACTTGGATGTCTTTTGCTAGAATCTACAGAACTTTATACCTCTCAAAGTCTCTCTCTCCCTTAAAAAAATGGTTGGGTAATAATTATTGCTTGTTCTGAGTGTATCTGTGGGCTGAAGGGTACAACCTATGGTCCTTACAACAGCCGTAATTGTTACTATTTCTGTTTTATACTATATTATAAACAATGTTACTAGTTCTATATTAGTTCAGGTAGAGGCTGAGAAGGTTCATTCATAATATATATAAACACTTCTAGGTAAATATCCCTCAAAACGATTTATTTCTGAAACCAACCTCTCACTGCAACTATAAGTCATAATTTGCTGTTACCACAAATTAATGGTACTGCTCTCTTGCTCCCACATTAGCCTATAGTTTTTCCCCTTACTTCAAATTAACTTTTTGACATTATCTCTTGTGAACAAGAACATTTTTTTCCTCTTGCCTGAGAAAGCAGTCTTATTTTTATTTCATATTGCATAAATACATGAAATTAAGGCTAGCACTACTGTACACTGAAGAAAACAACGACCCTTGGATGTTCAGTAGCAAAGTATGCACATTCTTCCCTTCTGCCTCTAGTGCCATGCACCATCCTTTTCCAGCTGATAACTCTATACAATGCAAATTGAAGTTTTAATTAGGATTGAAAATGCTACATTTTGCTGACTGAAGCCTCCAATCTGTTAAAGGCAAATGAATCTTAAGGATTTTTTTTTAACATCTTGACAGGTCCAGTTTCAAAGAAACTGCTCAGTACAAAATGGGTTTCAAGGGGAAAAAAAGATTCTTAATTAGATACACAACAGAGAAAGTATTTCATTTGGAATTTTTTTTTTCATAATTTTTATTTGCCAGTTCAATGTTAAGAGCCATTTATCATACATCCTAAGAAGTCCTATACCAAACTGACTTCTACTGAGTATCAGCAAATCTCCTGCTTTTTTTTTCAGTCATATTATGATTGGTTTGTCCTCTGCCGTTCTCCAGAATATATGTGAACTAATACTAAGACTATTGCTTTGGCATAATTTGATATCAAATTTTACTACAGCTTAGTCATTTCCTTAGTTACATAAAATTAAAATAAAATAAAACAACAATAAGGAGGATACATTTTTTAACTGCCAATAACATAAAATTCTTCTCCAGAAGAGTTTTGCTTTTTGGGGGTTTATGTTCACAAATTAAATGAAAGAAAAAAAACACCACCAAAAATCACACACACAGAGAGCAAACCCCCCCCCCCCAAAAAAAAAAAAAAAAAAAAAAAACAACAAACAAAACAACCAAGGATAGCTTTTGTGAGAAATGTATCCATCTTCACTAATAAATTCTCATATGTAAAAATGTAGTCAGGAAGTAAAAAATGTTAGCAATCAATTTGGTTCCAGCGTTACCAATTATGTCAAAGGGAGTCTATTTAACCCTGCTTCAGAAAAATGCATTTTACTCTGGTGCTTTTAAGAAGAGTGTGTAACATGAGTAGACTGATTCTATCTGTGATTAATGGCACAGGTGTGCTGAATAACCTCCCTGTAATTTGTTTTTAATGTATGATATATGTGTTTCTGTCTTTTGTAAACTTTTGCATCACAAATTAAGTATTTTCCTAGCCAAACATCAGGGAGTTTAAGCTACCACCAAAAGCAGGAAAAAAAGGAAGAAAACTCCCATACAGCCCCTTGCAATAAAGTCTGAAATGTTTAATACAGTTTCTCAAAATCAGATTACTTACATAAATCACTTGATATAAAATGTACCTACCTCTAAATCCATGACTAATCTAAGGCTTTAATGTAGCTTCAAGGTAATCGAGCAATTGTCCCAAACAAAGCAGAGAATCCACAGAAACGTGGTTTTCTACACCTCACTCAGCTGGCAGGACCAAGATACACATAGAAAATTGTCTGTTTAGGTATGTATAAGCATAACACAAAAGCTGAGCCCTTTGACACTCAGAAGCAATACATCTGCAACATCCTTTCTCTTATTAAGGGCTTCTAAGTAGGAAGAGTACAGGGTATTTTATATCTAAATGCCATATTTAAAGAGAAAACAACAACCACAATAACAAAGGAAATAAAAATACAGCAACATTAGTACGCTACACTAAATGCACATTGTGTCTAAAACCAAAGTATACATTACATCTTTGATAGAGAGATTAAGTATGTGAAGGTAAAAAAAAAAACAAAAAACAAATGCATGCAATATACCAGCAAACTAAGCTGAAATTAAACAAGAACCAATTCTGTAAAAACACAGACAAAAGCTAATTGAAATAGTTACAGGGGTGCAGAGAAGATAAATCCAATATTGTCAAAATACCACAAGGTCTGGCATTTCAGTATTCTCAGACAGCCTTTTTTGCTTGATTAAAACTTCACTTAGTCTTTCTGTCCATATTAAAAGGAAGTTATTTGTGCTCAAAGCTGTTCAATAGGCAGCAGCAGTGCCTTACACTTCAGCCTGATTATCAAGGCTGACAATGTCTACATGCTGAAGTGTTTCAGAAGTGCAGTTTCAGACACTGTGCAGTGACTGAGTCAATGGGGTTAATGGTGGCAATGAATATAATCACTTTCTGGCAGAAAAGGATATGTTTAAAACACCTGAGTTAGTCTCCCATCTGTGTTCTTTTCTTCTGAAAAAGATACCAGTAAAAGTCTCAAAGAGATGCCAACAAATCAATGTCTGTGAAGAACATGCTCTGCCTGTCCCACCCCTTGCTCCCTACCTTTTCTAAGGTAGATCATTTATTATGAGAAAACGGCCTATTCTGGGGAAAGCAAAGGCTTCAGTGCCAGACAGTTTTCATCTTTCCCCTTAAGACTATTCACCTCAAATTATTTTCATTCACCTAAACTTTTTTTCTTTTTTTTTTATTTTTTTCCTAGGCCTCTTGAATACTCAAAATTCAAAACAGAGTCAGTGACATTTTCAGGACTTCTGGAAAGCAGGTCATCATTTCTAGTGTTCACAGTGGATTTTGGGAGCAGAGTGTTAGAGCTCCAGATGAGGAAGCTGTGATTTTTAATCTGCAACATAAAGCTCAGACTATCTTGAAGTGTGGTAGGCTACTGTTTCTAAAATCTAGGATTCAATCATCTTAAAGAAGGAACACTGTAGAAACAGACCCGTAATCTTCAGCTGATATACTGAACACTTTTCATTACAAACACAAAATTCAAAGTCCTGTAATTTCTGTGCTGCACCTTTATCTGCTTTTAATAAAAAAATATACCATTCTACAGCTGCTGACAAAGCCATATGAACACTGCCCCATTCCGTCACCAAATATTTACCTGCATATTCCTTCAATCATGGGTGTAAACACATCTTATGGTACTAGTCTGAAGCCCTCACACTTAGAAAGAAGTGTGATGAATGATACAAGCCAGTATACAAATTTTAAAAAGCAGGGCAATACTCACCCGAAGGCAGGAGTTGCTAATCATTTGAACCTTAGCAATCAAATCAGCAATACATTCAGAATCTTGCCTCCATCTGACCTTGGGCTCTCAGTTTTACTGTAATAATTCTGAACTTCCACGCATAAACCATTTCTCAATAATTCATTGTATCCCAACCCAAAAGCCTGGACTCATACCCTTCTAAGTTGCTTTCCAGTAAATTCCATGGCATAACACCTCCCCACACCCCCACCAAACAAAATAAATATAGTCCACTGCTTGCTACATCAGTTGTTGTGGAGTATCCAGTTGAGGGCTGCAAACCTTTTCTCCCAGTTAAAAATTGTCCTTGTATTAAGACAGTAGGAGATTTCTGAGGCTCCAGGATTAAAGCAGAGGTTAACAACGCCAGCTGTCCTAAGCATGAAGGCAAATCATAGCTGTTTAGGAACTGGGAGACAAAGATGGGGAACAAACCACCACAAATGAAACCATAGCTTCTTGCAATAGCTAAATTGATTGGTTTAGTTGTCTGCTCCAATAAAAGTAAACAATACTTGAAATAAAGTCCTGTAGACACTTCCCCCCTGCCACTCTAAAAAGACTAAACCTATTAACTGCAACAAAATATTACACTACCCACACAATATCCTGCTTCTAAAGAGTGTGAACAGTCTTGCAATAGCTACAAGTTTCTTAGCTTATATATTAGATTACAATAACTGATGGGAATAAAAACTTCAGAAAGTTTGAGGGGCATCTTTGTTACTTTCTGGGGGAGAATGAGCTGAATGAAAGAAAATATCTGTTGTCAGTAACTGTAATCTTTGGAGAAGAATCCAGCTAAGCTTCCTAAACAAAATTCAGTTTGAAAAGGTGGGAATGTTACCTCTTGTTCCCTGGAGGGAAGTAATAAAACACCAGTCTGATTCAGAGGACGGAGGAAGAAGGAAGGAAAATGCATTTTCTAAATTTTGACCAGCGAATATAAACTACATTAAACCATACCAGAACTACAAAACCCACGTCTGATAAAAAACGGGGTTAAGGAACCAGACACTTTAAAGTTCTGCTTCACACAATGACCCCAGATTTTGCTTTCAGATGGAAAACTGAGACCTGTGTAGAAATGAACAGCAAATGCACCTATTCAGTGTGTCTCCCACAGCAAAACAGGACAGAAATTCTGAAGGAAGGCCACAGAGACAGAACCATCTGCTCTCTTTCATACGGCATACTCCTTGAGTATAACGGGATTACTGAGCACAAAAGACAGCAGGTATAATTCACCATATGATGTGTGACAAATATGCCATCCTTCTTAGACCCACAGACCTGTTCAGTATGTCTCCTTACACTATAGTATGATCCATCACTAGTCCCATTGAAATGAATAGGAAACAGTTTGTCAGTTAAGAAACTGCAAATGGGAACAAGCAAATTCAAATTTAGTCCCATGTTATTCCCTATTTTTAAGCCACTGTGTGCCTCAGTCCACAAGTTATATACAGTAGCATCTCTTAACCTGCTCAGCAAGTAAAACAAGCCGTTTAACAGTTACATGGAGAATAATAATAAAGCTAAAAAGTTGTAAATTTTTGCTTGTCTTTAGACAGAGCCTTATGCAAATAATTGTCATTTTATAAATTTTATTACTGCCATACAGTTTTGCTTACTGATCAGACAAAATACCCACTAATGTTTTGATAAGTAACAGATGTTTCATTTTTAATAGTTACTGAGAAATCAAATTGTGGTTGAAAGGTCTAGTAGGTTAAAATTCCAGTAATATTAATTTAAATAGGGGGTGCTGAATGAACAACATCAAAGAGAATTTGATTATCAAAGTAGCGAATTACAAAATAAGGCCCAATAGATTTGTACAAAGTATTTCTGTGCCGTAATGACTGAAGTTGTTGTCCTGTTTGCTACATTACAGCTTTATGCCCAAATCTCACTAGACCTGGATATTTAAATGTATTTTAACCATACTTATTCATAGTTGAAAAAAAGAATTTTTAAATGAACTCTATTGTTCCCTCTGAAAATACGTTGAACACATTAATACTACACAGTGGTGTGTAGGTTTGTGAATGCCACGTAAATAACGTTGCTCTAAATGTCACCTGTTATTCAAACTTGAATGAGAAAAGGAAGGAAAACAATACATTATATATGCAACCTATGTGCTAGCCAAAATAGCTCTTAATAAAAACTTTACATGGTAAGGCAGCCTATTTATGATACTCTAATGCAACCTTCTGCATGCCACAGACCACAGAATTCCTCTAGTAATTCCAGCATTGAAAAGAGTACTTTCCTACTAAGTAAGTTAACATTGTCAACCCCAATAAAACGTGCCTGAAATTAGAGCATCTTTTTGCTTCATTTACTTTTTCATTTCGTGTACAGGCATTGCTGATGGTCTCAGTACAGCTTGTGAAGTAAGTCTAATTAAAATCCTTTCAGTCCTACAGTGAACTGACTAGAAAATGGAATAAAATTACTGCAGTGTTTTAAGGTTTCAATACTGGAGGATTAGTCAGGCAAAAGTAGCTTTAGAAACATAGAGACTTCGGGCTTCACCTTTTCACATTAAAAAAGTAGACAATAAACCAGAATCTGGCTTTTAATGTTTCCGTGTTTACTCATTGGAATTTCTCAGTGCATCTTACACAAGATGTCTTACTGACACCAACTGCTGATACTACAAAAGAGGAAATGATGAAAGTCACATTGATATCCAATAGTAAAAGCTGGAAATTAAGAATGTTACAAGCCAGGGCTCAAACCACAGCTGCCTCATTTGGAGCACTTCTGACAGTTCTCTGACTGCTGCTATATAGGATGTATCCTATAAACAGACCTATATATTGTATTGGTTGTTGTGACTGAACTGAACATAAGCATAATAAATGCAGTGATTTTGCAACAGACTGGGGTGAGAGCTATTTAAGTATTAAATGTAAATATGACTTTGGTATCTTCATAGTTACAGTCTCACTAAAATGCTTGGTAATCCCTTAATGAATTGTCTCTAAAATTCTCCATCTTAATTATTCTTTGTAATTGTTTCATTTGCACAGAAAAAATAGTTTTTATATCTGCCCTACTCAGCCTTGTTAAAACATCGTATCAGTCCTACAGAACTGCACCTCAGTATTTTCATCAGTTCATCTAAGAACCGTGTTCTTACCAGTTTTCTGCTTCAGACTGAAAACACCTTTCTGGAGTTCAAAGAAAATTTATATTGAAATCTCCCTAACTGAAAAGTAAAGGAAAATCCCAAAGACCTCTTTATCCGAATGGATGTTTGACAATGCTGAGATTTAACAGCTGCCCAGAGTTCTGTCTGTTTTGCAGCATAGCTTAAGATATATTTCTGCAAGTATATTGTGAGGAAGAATGTCACTCTATATTCTTTCCACAGCAAAAGACCTTTCTTACAACCATCTTTCAAAAATTATTCCTCATATTTCACAAAGGTGACCTCATGCAAAAAAACAGACTTGGATTTCAAATATTGGTACCTCCACATGTCATGCTATTATTATTTATAAGAAGAAGAAAAAAAAAAAAAACACTATGAGCTTGCCAGTTGAACACATCTACTTTGTGCTCAGTGTAAGTCAGATGGATTCCAAAACTGAATCATGTTCCATACATATTTTTGAAAGGTTACAGGTATTTCATTTTACTATCACTGGCTTTCATTCTGCAGGTGTTCACATAGCTTTAAAAAAAGTATATATAGAAACATTAAACAGAACACTAAACATAAAAGCACTTCAGCAGAATTTCTGGAATGAAAAAAGTTGTTTTCACCCTGAAAGCTTTACAGGGTTGCTCTGGAAAACTGTATTCTCCAAAAAGTTCTTTTAAACTATGCTTGAATATTTCCTTCTACCTATATTATCTTTTAACATCTCCTTAAAATGAGACAACAAAAAGCAACTATAATTAAAAGTAAAGCATTTTCTTATACAATACAAAGTCAGTTTTGTGTTGATTATAGCCTATCTGCTAATTTTTCAAAAATGTAAATATTTACCTCGCTACAATTACATTTTTAATGTCCATAAAATTTGACTCAAATTATATGTTATGAATGAAAAATAGGAATGTCTGTTGTTTTTAATAACTTTGGCCATTTAGAGTGATAGCAACTGTAGTCCTACAAAGGAAAGTATTGGTAGCACCACACCTGTCACCTCAAACTGTGAAATACTGAGGCTTTTAATCCAGGGTGCTTAATATGACTAGGAAGTTTCCTGAAGATGGAAAGACATCATCTCAGGGCTTCAGCTGTGTGAAAAATTTAGAATCATTATTTAAAATCCTTTCATTAGGAATACATCACATTCTCTCTCAGAATATTAAAATAATTTTCTTAGAGAATAGAGATGCACTTGGAATAGCAATTTTCTAGACAAAGCCTCAATCAAAAAATATCCAAGAGTTTTCCTAAATAAAACCCACATATTTCATGTGCAACTGCATTGAAACATGTCAATAGATATTATATGTTGCTAAACTATATTTCCAAAACTTTTAGTAAATATTTTGTTACCAACAGTGGGCATAGCTCTGCTCCAAAGACATACAAACATGAGAATAAACACTGCTTCAGATGGTACCTTTGATTATGTAATACCACATACATTTAATCAAAGAACTAGATTGGATCTGTTCTACAAATAACACAACTTTCAAACCAATACAGTGGGCACATCAATATCATTATTAGAGCTTAACTAAATATCATTAAGACATTTCATTCTTCAGTCTTAAATCTATGTGCTTGAGCAGAACAGTTGCTTTCCCTTCCGCTGGCCCATCTTCCACAACCTGACATCAAAAGCACCATTTATATGTTATGGTGACAGTCTAATTGAGGGCAAAAGCGTATCAGTGTATACTCTACTCTCATGAGGAGTAAAACTCACAAAAAGTTTTTATTATCATAACAAGCTGTTAGTGGTGACATTAATTAAATGATGAAGCATATAGCTTACAACTGCACTAAATGTATGGTTGTGCAGCTTTGTGAAATGAAAAGAAAGCTCTTCACAGGTGTGTCTCCTTTTATGTCAAAACAAGCTCACTGCTTCATTAAAGTGATATACTGATTAATGTAGACAATGAACAGAGGGATATGATATTAGTTACTGAAAGAATGCAAGTTCTTTGAAAAAGTTTATTTTTCAGCCAACATAATAAACAAGTAGTGAGAATATACTGCATGCAAAGGTTACGCAAAGACTTAGCAGAAACACCCTACTGTGAACTTGAAATAAAGATTAACTATATTTTTGGTGGAAAATAGAGGGAAAGTACAGATTCCTTCCAGAGACCTATGCAACTGAGGTTCTTCAGTTATTCTGTGAATACGTAAAAAGAGATAAACTTCACTTTGCACAGCTCCATGCACATACTGCACTGCTGGCTTGCCTATTTGATGCTGTCTAGTCTGTTCTACTTTCAAAGATTCCATCTATGGAGGAGCAGATACTCCTCCATTTATTTTTATCATCAACAATCATGGTGCTCTCTTTCCTGATTAACACACGAAGTGGTGAATATTTACGCCCTGAATACTATAAAAGTTTTGCCCCTAATAATATGTGTTACCTAACTGCCTTAGGCTTTGGCTTCATACAACAGAAGAGACATAAAGGACAGTGCTCCGAGCAAAGTTCTGTCTCCTGCTATCTTTAGCAGAAAGTAGATTGCTGTTACTGTGACTGTGATTTCCAGGATCTCTAGCCCTGAGAGATACTATTATACTACACTGATACTTTTCCTGAAAGACAAATAGAGTAATTCCAATTAATATTCCCTTGCATACTTTGCATTTTGGGACACCGTATTTAATAGATATGCATATTACCAGCATGGGTAAAACCACACATCTTTTGGCCATGAAAAGAAGTAACAAGAATATTACAAAGATGAGACAACCAACCATTCAACTCTAAAGATTAAGGGTAAGTATTCACTTAACAAAAAATGTGTAGCATTTGAATAACAATGGCTATTTGGTCTGAGTCCCAGTCTTGCTCTTATATGTGGCAACACAAGTCCAAATTGTTTGTTTTATTCAGATGAGTATTTTCATAACACTTAAACTTTCTAATTTTTTGTTACAAATATTTAATATGTATGATGTCTGAGGATGCTAAATAATATCCAAGTTTTGAAGATAGGAATATTGAGGCAGAAGGCACACAAGTGATTTTTGTGACAGTACCTAACTAACAGAGTCACATTTAGAACACCTGAACTTCACAGCTTCCACAGAAATGAAAGACAGTAGGGACCAAATCACCTGGTCTGACATCCAGCCTACAGAGCAGAAAATCAGTCCCAATGTACCTTAGAGTGGGCAGGAGAAGAGGTGGGAAAAAGTAAAAATGCAGATATCAGTGCAGGGCAAACCACAACAGTTCCCAAAATGGCAAGGAGTTTGATTACATGATACACATCCAGCTGAAACCAGAGGACAAACTATTTCCTTTGTTGCAGACAATGCCCAAGGACAAAAATGAAGGTCCTAGATGATCTGAGAAAAAAATAGATTCCTGTCCTGTATTTGGTCAACTGTTATTAACACTGGCATATGAACAAGATGTAGCATCTAGACACCTGAGGTATTTTCACGCTTATCTATTTCTAGCTGGGTCTATTCTTTGATGCTTCAGGGAGAATAAAAAGCAACAATCCCCCTTGCCCTTACTGAAGCAAATGCAATGGAGAAATACATTCCATCTTAAGAAAGCTGGAGATATATATTCTTTGTGTATACTTTCAAAAATGTTGTCTTAATGCAGAGCTGCAAGTATTCTCAGGACACTGGGAGCAATGCAACATTCCCCAGAGCCAAGGAAAGCAAGGACTGAAGGGGGGAGTCAGATCCAGGGATTCTGAGGCCAGTAAAGGTCTATCACAACCAGCTAGTCTAACCTGTAAGGTCAGAACACAACAGAAGTCACCTTGTGCTGAACATGTCCTGTATGTCAGGTAATGACATTATGCAAGCTCTGTCAGACCAAACCTTGTATCTAACGAAACCCCTATTGAAGAACAAGGTTTTCGCACTTGTTCACCTGTTTACTGATACAGTGAAAGTATTTTTTTTATTATTTGGGAAAAACATAATATAACCAAAGATGTCCTTTCTTTCCCCAAGAGGTGGAACAACAATATTAGACTTGCGGGGAGGAAAACATCATCTTGAAATAAATGTTTTTTTTTCTACATGGAAGTGGAAGGGATATAATAATAGCAGCGGGGTTTCACACAGAACAATGGAATGTAGTTTTCATCCTCTAATACCTCATCTAAGAAATATATGAGATAAATACTGATCACAAAAAAATCTTATTATGTGATAGATCATGTATGTTTGCTTTACCTATTATAAAAAGAATTTCCTTCTGTTTTTTGAATGTAATTTGTACTTTTCATACAGGTTTTCTCCTATAAAAATTCTGTCTCCAAATTTTGAGTTCTCACCTTAGCATGAACTAGATCAATGTTATTCTTCATCTTGACTTTCTCCTAAATATTAAAAATTATTATATCAAATGACCCCAGACACCTTTACTGATACTCATCCTTTGTATTAATTGCATTACACCTCAGGGATTCTCCAGTATCACGCTTCTTGTTCCACAGTTAGTATTTTATTGTATTGCAGTAATATGAACCACAAATGTAATTTCTCAAAGGTAGAAATTTGCAATTAAGACAATGTAATAAATAACTTCATTTGTATAAGTGGCTAAATTCAGGCAGCAACATCTCTAACAAATATTAAAAAACCCCAGATCTACCAAATTTATAAATGTTCCTTGAAAATTTTGTTAAACACTGTAAGAGATCTTATTAATCTTCTAAGCTAAAGGAAATAATATTTAACGATCCTCCTCAGAAATTTGCTCTTGGAGGAACACAGCCACAACATCAACATTAAGGGCAGTACCACTCAGAATGCACAACAGTTCAGTTTATCTTGAACACATATTTAAGATCATGGTTTTAATCAGCTACTATTTACAGATTCTACCAATTAATCCTGGTTACTTTCTAACTGAACCAACCACGTTGACACCAAAACCGTAAGTGATCCCTCTGATTTCAAAGAATGTAAGCATTATTTTCAGGAACTGGGGTGGTTTCTTTTATACCCTATTCAAATTTATGAGATATTGGAGGTATGGTAGTAATCATGACCTTTGCCAGACAGGATACAAAATAGAAATAACTTCTTCCACTGTTCATTTCTCTATTTGTAATAGATCATTTAAATACTTTAGTTCCATGCCTTGCTTTTCAAAGTAGACTGAAAAGTAGACTTTTTGAGGTCCTTTCCCAAGGCATTTTCTATGTAAATGTTAGTCTTTGCTACTTACACCTTAAATTTTGGATAGGCAAAAAGTTAGTACTTTTGCTTCCATTTTACCAGCAGGGAATAGAAGCACAGCGGTTAAACATCTGTTCTGAGTTTGGCATACCAGGAATTCAACATAGCACTGAATTAAAACTCACACCATCATCATGTGACACTATAATTTTCTTTCACAGGAACGAAATATTTTTGCTTCATTTCATGGGATGTGATAGAGACAAATTCTAAACACCATGAAAGAAATACAACATGATTTTTTTCAAAAAAAAATGCATAAATTTTAGGTAATTTCTAATTTAGTTTTTCTACAAGACTGCTCTATGCATAACCTACCTAATTTAGCAAAGAATTAATCAAGTTGGGCTAGCATATGCCACTAAAAGTATAAGAAATATGATGTTTAAAATTCTTCCTAGAAGTACTGTAATAAATCTGCTTGAAAATATTATTTTCTTTGTTGAAAAGTAACTCACTACTCTTATATTTCATTTTCTAAAGTGACCAACACTTCAGTTATATTACAGCAAAAGTATCCCAGCTGGGTCATTCTTATGTGTCCATTTTTCTACAGGTGCAAAAGGAAGGTTCCACTCATGAGAATTCAGATCCTAACCCTCTTCCAATGATACAATTACAGAAGCAGATAAAAGAGAGAAAAAGAAGCTGACAGGAAGCTGAAAGAATATAGCATTCGGTAATGATAAGCAGTAAAAAACAGGAAAACCTACTTTAGTCTGCAAAGTCATTATAATAATTTGTTCAGAAAGCAGCAAAGACAAAACACAGTAAATACTTTGGAAACTGCTGGATCAATTTGCAAGTGCTGAAAGCACATCAGCCTCAGAAACTCAGGGACATTTGTATTAAGCAAGAGACACACAATTAAGCTGCATCTCAAGCTAAAACCCTGGGGGCTCCACACTTCGTTCCAGTCAACTACTGCTGTTTTTTGGCACTATTTTCATTGCAAATATGAGTAATGTGGGGCCTTTAGTCACTATTAAGCAGTAATCTGGGGAAATCATCCACTTCCAATAATCTTATACTCTAATTTAGGGCACTCTGAAACCACATAATGAATAATACTGTCGCCAGGTCTCTCCTATAATGACACATGACATATGCCTGCTATTGCTTTTTTCAAATCAATTGCAACCATGTTGCTTTTTTTGAGAAAATCTTGTTTATTGTATTCATTTGAGTTTCTTTCTTCATTCATTAGATGAAGAAGTAAATTTCTGCTTCAGAAGCAAGATATTAATTGTTAACTTGGCATTCAGAAAGCAGTGGATTCCTTTGCAATCAAAACAAAATTATTTTTTCAAGTTATATCACCATGTTAGGTTACAAGTTACTTATGAGTAATAAAAAATGTACTTTCATTGTAAATTAGAAAGCTAATTAAGAGACCTTCCACTGTTCTTTCCCCTCCTGGATGGATTTTACCTGTTACTAAGGTCTGCCACTGCAGAACTCACAAGAATCACTTCCCTCTTGACAAGTGGAAAAAAGCTTTTATAGCTAAGCAATTTGAATGCCAGAATAAAATCAAGCATCTATCCATTTTTATGTCTTATAACCCTTGTGTTTTTCATAACCACTGGAAAATACTGGTCAATAACATAAATTGGGAGCAACATTGTAAGGAATATAGCAAACTTAAATCTGTGCTGGGTATAGAAAAACCCAACCGTCAACAAATAAAAAGGTCTGAAGATACGCAAAGAATTCAAGAAGTACATCGTCTCAGAGATGAAAGTAGAAAGGTTTTGATACTTCTGCTTTCAATAAATCGCAAAATCAAAATTTAACTTACCTATAAAAGATGATTTAAAGATATACTTTATGAAAACATTGCTTTTCTGTTTCTCAAGTAATCTCAGGCAATGTGAAATACACTGCACTTTATCAGAAATATTCCTAGATTATTCTCTGACTTGCTCAGAAGCAGCATATCTAAGTTTTAGATAACAGTGTGAATAATTCCTTATTCATCCCAGGCAAACACAATCAATTGCATTCTAGAAATTCAATTTACAAGTAATTCATCTGACATTAATATTCCAAATTCACAAGATTTCACATAAAGCTATTCTTGTAGCATAGTAAATTTCCAATAGACATTGTTATTAAAGTAAAAATGATCCTCCACAAAATAACTTGCAAGCTGTGTGGTATAGTCTCGGTCTTTGCAGTATTTTCTCTGTGTGCGTGGTAACAGGAAATTCTATGTAAAGTTGGTGAAGTATAATTTACAGCTGAATTTTAAATAACCTATTATACAAAATCTACCTAAAAAGACAACATTGCAGGTGGCTTTTCCAAAAAGCTTTCATTGTTTCGCAGACACACTGACTTATTAGTCAACTATCTAATCAACTGATTAGTTCTCCATAGTAGTAAGTGATGATTTCCCTGTAGTAATTAGATGATATTTTGCAAATGGTGAGTGCATAATGCCTATGTATTGTGCTGCTTATTTCACTTATTTATTCCTTATTTCTCCTACTTTATGAGATTCATAAATCTACTACATTTAAGAGGTAGGTTTATTTATTGTGATTAAGAAAAATGCATTATGGAGGTACCTGAAACTAAAAATAATGAAACAAAGTAGAAGGTTGATTCATTAGTGATCCCACATTTCTTCACACTTTAATAGGGCTGTTATATTTATCCATGGAGGGTGAACTGGAATTGGAGATCTTAAGTCTCATTTCTGTAGATAATCTTTATTACGTGAGCCAGAATGAAATTGTTAAAATACCTACTATCATGAGTGATGGGATTAGCACAAAAATGGTTCTCTAAACATTAACTACAGAGCACCTAAGTAGTGGTAGATAAAGTAAATTTACATTCACTGATATATGTGTAAAATAAAAAAGGGAAAACTGAAAACAATCATACCTAAGTAATATCAAGAACACCAGACTGAAATATGTCTATATTAATATTTTGGTGATGTAAAAGGTGTGAAGGTATAGGTGGTTATCAACACCTTTTTGAGTGTTACGTGTTCTTGGGAAAAACTTTCCCAATCAAAGATTAAGTCATTAATACTGTCAGCGTTTGAAAACATAACATACACTAATTTGTTTCCCCTTGCCTATCATCTTTCCCTCAGATTTATATTCTTTGTGAAAGACCCCAAATCATCATACCAGAAATCAACTGATAACTTGTATTATCCCAACTGTTCGCAATACTAACAGCGTAGGCTAGCTTTTCTGCATGCGACAGCGCCCAGGATTTTAGTGCAAATTACTGTCTATGTACAGGAAAGGGGGTGGTCTCCCTTGAGGAGGAGGCAGAGTATGGGTTAGGGGACGTGCACAAACCCATGGCAGATCAAGAACTGTGGAAATTTGAGATCCATGTGCACTGCTGTTTCAACTGAATGCAATATTCAGAGTTAAAACACTGTTGTAGGAGCAGAAGTTTCAAAGATTACTCTAAAAAGAGGCATGAATTAATCAGAGGGCATTGAAAACTAGCATGTTACAAAGCATGTTTTTATAATACAAGCCCCTGTTTTCTAATATTCCATCATATTTTCTAGCAAAAATAAGTGCATTGATTGCAAAAGCTTTCATATAATAGCGTTATAATTTGCTGTTGTCTAATAAAGCTACATTGAGCAAAATAGCATCAGAAAGAAAAGCTCAGAAGTGGAAAAGTAAATAACAGTAATGATAAACATAGCATATACAGTGTGGAATAAAAGCCACAACATTCAATTGAAGTGCTTCTATATGACCATAGCATTCTATATTTCTCATCTCCCAGGTTGAAAATAAGAGTCTAAATATCAATTCCCCAAGCTGCAGCATGTTTTCCATCTCATGCAAAACCAATAAAACTTCTTTACGTCCAAAATCAGCTTCTATTATATTAGTCCAAACCCAGGGCTTTCTCAATTATCTCTCTGCCATCTTCCTTCCCCGCACCACCACCACCACCCACTCCCTCCCAACTCGCTACCTAAATTTATACTAGTACTAACTGCAATATACTCAGCATACATATAGTGGTGAATTTAGTAAAACATACACATGAAAAATCTAACTTAATGCAAATGAATGACCTTCAATTTTAAAACAAATGAAGTTATATAGTCATTTCACTACTATTGTTATATAACTAGGAGAAATTAATTTCCACAGAAAATGCTGTACAGCCATGACAACTTTGGTAAAACCTATTATCTAAGTTCCCATATATATTTTACTGGAAATACACTGGGTATACCCGTAAAGACCGGATTAAGGTATAGTCACATCGCACTCAGAAGTTGTGTGATAGGTTAATAAACTGTTAAAACTATTAATATAACAAGTATGCTTCCATATTTCTTGATGCCTGACACACTTTTACAATTGGGATATTGTGAAGTTAATTAGAGGGAAATCAGACAAAGACTCCTGCTTTACAAGACCACAGTTTGCTGACCACAACGTGCAAACTGAGGGGGGAATAGGACATAACTCTTACCATACTTAATCAGTCACATGCAAACGAAAGGAAAACAGACAAGACACTTTTTCTTTTTTATCTTTACTGATTTAACACAAGACCCAAAAGGAATTAATCAGACTATGGAGCACTCATTTTTAAGGTCAAGAGTATGTCCAGACTTTGCTGTAGCTGCAGTGTTATAAGAACTGTAAGTATATTAGTATATATAGACGCAATGCTTTTTAATAGAAAATTCTGGCAGTGCAGAAACATGACCATGTGAAATCTTTCACATTCATTCATGTGGAAGTTGAGGTCTGGAGAATTTTATTGGGGTGTGTTGTTTTTTTTTTTAATGTTGGACTATTTTAGTAAATTAGAAAGAAGACCAAAAGAAAAACTACAAAGACTGTACAACTCTTACAGCTCAGAGCACCTACTGGCTATTATAAAGGGAAATCTCTGCATTAATGATCACTGCATCAGTTTCAGAAGAGTATTAGATGGATGAGTCAGAGGATTTAATTTCAAATACCTTTAACCAAATGACAAACAAATATCATTAATGATGACCATATTGATAAATTATCTATAAACTTAGACTGGAAATTCAGACTAATTTTCTGTTTACAAACAAAGCACCTGAGAAATCACTGAAAACTACTTTAAAATTTCAAAGATACCAAGTTCTTAATGTTTGAAAGTGTTACATTCACTTGTAAGAGACTGGGTTTGCTACCAGTAAACAGGATGAACTTATCATCTCAACAGACACATCAAATCAGAAACCTATGTTTGTTATGAAAACTTAATCTTTCTGTAAGTTTGTTGTTGGTTTTTTTTAAATGAAAATACATGGATTCATTTAATTTTGCATGTTAATTAACATAATTAGGTTCATTCAGGTAGTGCAACTTCAAAGTTTGCATGGTTGCAATTTGTGGAGATACATGTTTAGCACTAAAGCAATGAACACTATATTTTGTTTTTCACCTCCCTGCCTAATATACAGCAATATTGTATATTTATGTCTTTACATGTATATGTATGTATTTACATCAATATAAACACTATATACATATATTATATTTGCAAAATAAATCAGGACCTTTCACCTATGCACCTGTATGCTTAAATGCCTATGTAAATGACCAGTCAATGGAATCAATGAGATTGAATCCAGACATGTAAATCTGTCTCCGGAACTCATATTGAAGGAATGGGGCTTTGAACAGTATTGACAGCTTTCCCTCTGCAATCTCCTGAACAGTAACAGGGCTCTTCCCTTCAGGTTCCCATTCTTGTCACAGAGGGAAAGACCTGGAAGGCAGGCACTGGAGGTTCTATGCCCTGCATGGACTCAAATCATGGGACCATACAAAATATAAACCAGGTAACAATAGGAATCCAGTCCAAAAGGGGTTTTGCACACTGGTGACAGTCAATCTGCACACTTATTTTCTGGTTTAACTGTTTACAGCAGGGTTATTCAACCAGCTTTTTGAACATGATTATTAATGACTTTTATCACTACTAACTTTTCACCAAAATTTTATATGTGTATTTGTCAGCCAAACATTCTGTTATTCAGGTCTCTGACCCTGTAGCTGTAATTATTTGATAACATTTTCTAGTTCTGTTCAGGTAAAATTCACTACTGCATGTAGGACATAATACCTATGGACCTTTGAGGAAACTGAGTCACTTTATTGCACCATTACAGACACAGATCAAAACTCAACCTTATGTTACACCAGGGTGAAACCTTGAGTGGAATGTTAATTGCCTAGGTGGTGAATAGTCTCTGCCCCCACACAGAGGTAAGCTTTATTCCAAAAGCACAGTACCAAAGTGTACATGCAGCATTTCTTACCACATTTATTACACCTACAAAACATTCTGGTTTTGGTTTGCAAAAACAGAAACTTTCGAAATAAGTGATGTTATTTCAGGAAGATCACCAATTTCCTGTTAATGCTTTTCCTAGCGCCTAGTATTGGGAAAAGCACCCAGAACTTTTGACTTCCTACTACACATCTCTGGTTTTTAACTAAAAAACTAAATTTCTAAGACCTCTGGAACTTGTGTGTACTACTTCTCATACATAATCTTGTGCATAGATAGTAAAAAAAACAAACAACAAAAAACATTATATAACCACTATACCAAGTTTTTTTGCTACAGGGATAGGTCAATCAAAACTGTACAGAATCAGAAAGTCTGTAAGTCAGGTTGCACCATAAACATACTGTAGAACATTAGACAAATCTATCATAATGTCTATTTGCATAATTTAGCATTACTAGTTACTAAGATTCACACTTAGATTTTTCCCCAAAAGATCAACCTCACTAGCTGTTTTATGGATTCATAGTGATGTAAGTATGAAAGTACACAGTAACTCTGCAGGATCTGCCACCACCATCTTATATAAATATTAACCAAATTTGGATACAAATAGCAAAAAATCCTAGTACAGGGTAATTCTGTAGTTTCATTTATTCTGTTTCTGTTACAGCACTTTAAGAGTATCTGAGAAGCTTCCAGGAGGGCATTCAGAAAGATGCCTAGCACTTACTTCAGATTGGTTGTGCTGCTCATATACTAATGACAATAAGGTATCCATCTCTAGCTGGAATGATTGCTCTAAGCCAGTGAAGAAAAACATAAAAATATTTTTGTCATATCTTTGTTTCACCATGAATACTAGCATAGGGAGAGCCACAAGATAGCTCTGACCTCCTGATGTAACACAGCACCATGAGGAGACAGTAGTCAATGTCTTAAAACCATAATTTTTCAGTTAACATGAGACTGCACCTGAACTAATTATCCCTACCTCTCCATGGAGCTTACGACCTCAGGTACAGCGCTTCCCTGCTGCACCCATGCTCCAGAAAGAGCTACCTCTGCTCCTGCAGGTCAGGGGTCACTTGCTTCGTGTTCTCTTGTGTAAGGTCAACGAGCCAATAGGCTCAAACACATTTAAGGCACTTTCAAAGCAGGATTGAACAACAGCTTTGGACCACTGGTATTTCTATTAAAGAAGGAAGTTTGTTCGGTGTTAAGACACTTTTTAAAATACAAATGAAACATGATGTATGCATGCTCCTCAAAATGCCGTATTACAGAATAAATTCCATTAGAAGGATCTCTGCAGATTACCGAGTTCAACACCCTCTTCCTCAAATCAAAGAACAATCACCTTCAAATTCAAATTTATTTGCAGTTATATACTAGCAGAACATTTTCCAGAACCTTCAGAATTATTTTTTTTTGGCCTTAGGAGGTAATATAAAACTGTTGAGCTGCTTGAGGGCTATCAGGCAGATCAAATGCAGCTTGCATTCTAGGACTACTAGCCAGGACACATAATGCCACCTACACCACAATGCAGACTCTGTGGCTGTGCTGTCATATGGGCAGCTGGACAATTAAGGGCTCAGATGCAAGGCAACCGGTAGAAGTTTCTAAAGAATGTGTTGACTGAACACACCGAGCCCATTCCCCAACAAATGTGGTTAAGACTCTGGAGGAACTACTATAATCTCTCACCTCCCTGAGCTATATGTGCTGCCACCCTAATGGAGGACAGTTTTAGTCTGCCATTAGATCAGCAATCTCTTGGTTTAAGAATGAACCTGTGGGATTAGAATCAGTTCCTGCCATTGCTTCCTCCTTAGCACCAGTGTCACAGAAAGGAGCAGAGCAGTCCTTCCTGAGACACTGAAGGGTAAGTAAACTTCTGCTCCGGAAAACAAACATTTGTTAATGTAAATTTATCATCCAGAGCCTGTATTTTGGGAAACTGTTAGGATACAAAATAATTCTGAAATCATTCCCTTTACCCTTTTATGGATTTGTATAGCAGATTTGAACCTATCAGGATATATCCAGGAGGATTATGATTTTGTCTTGGTACTTTAAAGCAGTATTTTGTTTCATTTTCTACTATTTTCTATCTTACTTGATAGCTGCATTATCCATGTTTCCTGAGTGCTACATTTTCATCCTGTAGGGAAAAAAAACAAAACACTTCTGTAGAAAACTCAGCTAGTGTCTCTTAAGTATAGCATTTAATGCAACTACGTTTAACTAAACACATTTTTCCTTTGTTTTATTTTATTCTACTACTTCCACAACAGCTAGAAAATTGTGAAGATTCTTTTAAATAATGCTCTTCACTAAGTCATGGCCAACCACCAAGTAAGCATGTGGCTAAATGAGCAAAATGTGTTCTGCTCACCATAAGAGACATTATTTATATTTACCACAACAAAAGAAGGCAATGGCCTGCAAACACAGGCACATAACGTCAATAAACATGAATACTATGCCCAAAACTATTTAGTAAACATGTCAATAGAGCAGAATTTTATCTATAAAATGAAAATATATGACATACAAAAGTTTTCACACAGTCATGTATTCCAGATTAGGATTTCAGTACACGAACATACAGGACAACCAGCAGGTCAGGGTGTGTAATCACATGAGCTTAGTTTTATATGAAACTAGACTAAAACAGGAAAAGGAAATGTAAGTAGCCAATTAATGAAGATGACTATTGAGTTCTAATTATTTCTAAGAGTCTGTCCTACCTCTTCTTTAAATTCAAACATGAATCTCAAAGATTAACACGTATTCTGACTCCATAAATTATTTCTAGTC
This sequence comes from Falco naumanni, assembly GCF_017639655.2. NCBI lineage: Eukaryota > Metazoa > Chordata > Aves > Falconiformes > Falconidae > Falco > Falco naumanni. Next base: position 72,861,532 of record NC_054057.1, read on the forward strand.
CTGAATGCAAGTATATAAATATTTAAGGATAACACAAGATATTCCAGGTTAGAAAATGGCAGTTGAAGCTACCTTGCCATAATTTTGCTTTGATTCACCCAGGATATGAACAATCACTACAGATATCTGAAGGGGAAAAGCCCAGAAGTAACTATAGTTTCAGAAGCAGCTTTAAAGACTGAATTTTAGCTTGTGAAGATTTGGATGAGGGTTGCCATCCTTTATTACATAGAGCCATTCTGCTATACATTGTAACTGAAGACTGGTCAATTTTATTTTAATTTGATATAAAGAACTCCCTTTGCTTCTCTCAAAGTCTTAAAATCAACCTTTGATTTCTAAAAATTTCTATTAACTACGTTATTTCTTTTCCATGAAATGGTGATTGCCTACTTCCCCATAATTTAAGATTGAAGGCATTTACATTTGAAAGTACTTGATATTTTGTATGTGGAATACATTTTATAGGCACTTTACTGTGTATCATTTCAAACCTGATTTTTCCCATAAAACTGAAAAATATGTAAAAAAAATAAATAAAAGTGTCTTTATTATGGTGTTTTTTTTTTTTATTAGCTATTCTAATAAATGTGTTTGCAATCGACATCCAATCATGATTTTATTATTTTTACTAAATGCTTTTTGGCATTCACTCTCAACTTTTTAATTAAAGTAGGAATAATTTGGATGGTAAACTGTAGTATCCATGCTTAGTATTATAATTCAGTTATTATTAAAGTGGTTTCTCAAAAGAGAGGTAATCATTTCTATCAATTTATTTTTTTCTTTACAGCTGTGTAGAACCTTTGGTGTGGAGATCAAACTATTGGGATTAGAATAAATTTTCATTTCAATTAAATTTACCTGTAAACACCTCAAGGAACAATTATGATTTGTGTTTCTTTATTTCACAGTAAAAGCTTAGGAAACTACGACTACTCTTGCTACTTCATCCTGTATGTCAAGAGGTTTTCTGGCACCTCTTATTGTAAAAGACGGATTCATTTCAGCAGTCAAACTACAAGATACCACATAAATACTGTAGTGCAATGTCTTAGAATTGTTAATCATTCACATTAAGGAAACTTCAAGTCCTATTCTGTGTTACTTAACTCCAGTAAGATAAACACTAATGAGAGAATTAACTTGGGTTCAGCGGTTCTTATATTTTTGTTAAACCCCACATCAGCTTTAGAGGTGTGGGGTTTTTTCCCTCCCTCATCCAAAAAGTTTTGGACAAGTAATGGGAAAAGAGTTCCATCCTCACTGCCATAAGGCACTGTTCTCTAGTGGTTAGGATTTAGCAAAATGAGGGTTGGTATCCAGGAAATACTGAGTAGTGACATGCAAGGCTGTGATAAATATTGCATTTATTATCGAGACACACAGTCTCACCAAATGGATGTACAAATAACACCACCAAATAAGTACTGTGGTTTTATTTCCAAATGGATGTATTTTAGGGCTGAATTTATACCTCACTCCTTGTGCCACAGACACCGAACTGTTGAAATGAGCAAAACGAGCAAGTTTCTCAAAGAGATTAAATCCAATATCTCTCTGCTGACCTAAGTGCCCTATAGACTGCAGTGTACCTTAGGGATACCTAACCTAACTAAAAATTATTTATCTCCAAAATGAAATACAACTCCACAGTATGGAGCTTAATGCAGACAAATTTACGTTCTTCAAATAGAGGTCAACATCACACATACTGTTTGATTCCCTGTTACAATGATCATCCTACACATCTCCTGCTCCAGTTTCTCAGCACACAGAGAGTTCAGAGAAGACCAAAGAGCAAAACTACTCTTTACTGACAGACCTGCAGCAAAGATGGGAAGAACAGTTCTGAAGCGAACTCGGAAATTTCCTTGCTTTCGTAATGTCTACAACTTTTTCCTTTGGGATATCCATTCCAATTTTTCTCCAGAACCAAAAGCTGAGACTCACCATAGATGACACATTAGCCTGGGAAATTAACAGCTGCTCTACCGCTGATAAAACACAGGGAAACACTCAGGAGGGAAACTTTAAGTTCTGTTTCTTGGATAGACATCTCTGGTCTAAGACATCTGGACAACCACAGCAGTACTCAAAGATTTTGATAAGAAAGTATTATGTTAAGCTGCAGTCCAAGCCTGTCTTTCGTTACAAAGATCACAGGATAACTACAATATCTTCTATCAATTCATTCAAAAGAAAAGCTTGGAATAATTTTACTCTCTGGTTTAATTAATCAAAGTGAATAGTACAGTAAGACAGAGTTAGTTTTTCTGCCCAGATTAAAAGTGCTCCCCACACCTAGCCAGTACTTTTAATTCCAAAGGAAGTTTAAACTGAACATATGTATATACACACTTGGGGTTTTCTTGCATTAATATGTTCTTTTCCATGATCTAATTATATTACTGCATTGAAAGCAGTCCATTTTGCACAGGTATTACTATTTTCATTAACCAAAGTAACAATGGGTATATATAGTTTACAATTAGCCCCCATGTTTACCTAAATACCTCAGAAATTTTGGAAATCAAACCAGTAACAAAAACCTATTATTTACTGATGTGTTTTAATAAGATTAGAGCCCTCTGTGTTTTATCTTCTGAAATTATTTTACTCTAGCCACTTTGACTGGTGTAAAATTCTTGACTAAGACACATAGCCTTATTGTCACTCTGAGTGGTGGCTTTTCATCTTATGATTAATGGGCAGCTCCATTTATTGGGTAATTTAAAAATGCAGAAACTTTGCAAGCAAATTAATGGCCTTCAGAAATCTCAGCAAAATTGCATGAATTTAGCTGGAATGAAGTTATACTGTAAACAAAATGGCACAAAAGTTAGAACAATTTTAACAAAATTATTCACCATCTGTAACAGGAAATTAATCTATATATTTTTTCAGCAATATTAGTTTTCTACAGATTACATTTTTAAAACTTGTCTTCTGATAAACACCTGAAATTTATTTTCCTTGCTGGTATTAAAATCACTTTTATTCCTCCCTAACTGTTTTTCTAACATTTTCTAAACTACTGGTGGCAAGCAAGTAGCGTAACCACAGGCCACATATATTCCCTTCCCATATGTCAGACAGATTTATATATATAGGAGCATACAACCAGCAAACCGTAAAATCAGTAACGAAATCCAAGAAATCTCACTAGACAATTTCTTAAAAGAATTAAGCACTTTACAGCAAAAGTTTCTACATTGTTTCTGTTGACCACTTACAGACTGATTATTTCATGAAACCCCAGCTGACAGAAAGAACACAAATCTCTTCTAGAGTCACAATCTCACTTATATTTCCTATAATCCTATAAAGTTTCATAATCCTCATTGTAGCAAGAACTGATCAAGAAGAGTATTTTTCAAAGTTCTCTGTTTACTTCAGCATCTTATACTTATGTACATGCAGCCACCTCAGCAAATCACTTAAGAAATTTTGTGTCTCTATTTTCTTAGCATCTCTACTTACAATCATAAATACTATCAGCAAAAAGGGAATCCAAATTACATAGTGAGGACAAAATAGTCCCTGTTCTATATTTGAAAGATTAAATTGAACTCCAGAAAAAGTGGCTTACTAATCACAGATGTTTATGTTACTAAAAAAAACCCAAACAAACATTCAAACACCGTTTATAAAATCTATCCCATGCACCATACACAATTTGTATTGATTTTACTTTCAGAAATTTGTTACCTTTTTATGATGATTTCTAGGTAGATGAGTTAAGTATTTTTAATATAACTACCTGTAAATATCTATCCAGACTGCTAGCTACAGGGAACACAACCAAACAGCATTTTTATATTTTACAGTAATGAATTACACAGAAAATGTCATCTTTTGAGTAATTCCTTACTCACTACACTTTCAACTATTGTTAAGAGTTTAGCTAGAAAGGGCTCTGAATGTAGCCTGATAGAAACACACTTTAAAATGAGCAAATATAACAACGCAGTCCACACATACATACTCATCTATTTATAACATACAATAAAAAGCTTTTAGAATGCATATAACACAAAAATTCAAACACCAATAAAGTATTTGTTACTACTGAAGTTTTTAACATACCTATACACTCTAAAGTACTGCATGGTGGGCTGATCATATTTCCCCTGGCCTGCTGTTCTCTTTCATCTTAGTATACAGCTGCTGCATCAAGACCCAAACACAAGACATTTTATGCAGGCTCAGGCCTAAGAATATGTTCTAAGTTTGTTCTGTAAACAAAAATTACATGCTTCTGATCACTTACATGAGTCCAGTCAGTGGAAAATGGACAGCCGAGGCATAGAATCACAATCAAACATTTACTGGATTTTTGTGTTGCTGTTTTAAAGGTTCAAGAGCTGGACTGAGGTATTTGTGTACGGAACAGCAACAAAGAAGCCTTCAGTGGAAATGCAGACACCATCTACCTGAGTAAATTCATGTTCTTGAGAAACACCAACTATAGCCTACTTTCTGAACTGACAAAGTCAAGGACAAATCTATCCTTCCTTTTGGGTTGCATTGATTCTTTCATATGGAAAATATTTCCTCAAATTCTCAAAGTGAAGCACCTCCAAATCATAGAATCTCCTTATTATCCCTTTTAAAAACAGGTGCAATATTCACTTTTCTCCAGTCACTGGGGACTTTGCCTGATTTCCACGACTTTTCAGTGATGGAGAATGGCTTAGCAACTGCATCTGCCAATTTTCTCAGGCCCCTGGGATGCATTTCTTCAGATCCCATGGACTTGTGTATGTTCAGGTTCCTTGGGTGTTCTCAAACCTGATCTTCTACTACAAGGGAGGGAACTTGGTTTACTCAGCCCCTGCCTTGTGGTTCAGGGACTTCAGAGATGGGGGAAGAGTGATTGCTAGTGAAAACTGAGGCAAAAAAATCATTGAGAGCCTCAGCTTTCTCCATGCTGGTTGTCACTAAATTTCCTGTCTTATTTATCAGAGGGGATATGTTTTCTTTAATCTTCCTTTCCTGAACAACATACCTGTAGAAACTATTCTCACTGTTCTTCAGACTCCTTGCCTAATTCCAAACTACAAGTGTACCTTAGCTTTCCTGAACCCATACCTACACATGCCAGCAACATTCCTATACTCCTCCCAGGATCCATGTTTCTGGTCCCAATGCCTCCACATTTCCTTCTCACTTTAGTTCAAGCGGAGGCCTTTCCTCAGTCATGCTGGTCTCCTGCCTTCCCTGCCTGATTTCTTACAACATGGGAATCAAGAGCTCTTGTGCCCTAAGAAAAATGTTTTAAATAGCTACCAATTTTTTTCTGTTCCTTTATCCCTGAGAGCAGTGTCCCACGAGGTCTCATCCCACTCTTGAGATTACAAAACACCCCCGTAACAGAACTGTCTGTGCAGCCAAGAATCCAGATGCAGCCAGCCACTGTTACCTTTAAAAGTTCTGCTAAATTGCAGCTACAGCCAAGGTGCTTTGGTTCATTGCTTTCCAATGTAATAGACCATGCTGAGGCATGTAAACCATTCCATACATTGAAGTTGATAGGTGCATCTGCCCAGATCTGGTAACACTAACTCTCAAGCTCACACTAAAGCAAAGAAAAACTCACACTGAAGGGAAAGTGTGACTGAAACCCTAATCTAAGACTTAACCAAACTTGCTAGGCACATAAACTAAGATTTACTGCATTCCTTTTTAATTTACCTTTCGTTCCACTGAATTGCCTGAATTTTCATCTTGTATAGTATTACTTGGTTGCATCTTTCCTTCCTGCTACTCAATATATGTAGGAATATGTTAGTGATTTACAACTGGTTCAAGCTCTATGAAGTTCCAGAAAGTGCAAGAGCCTGGCAACGAAGGTACTCTATTTCTACAGAGCTGATAACTTTCACTTTAATGTACCTAACTCAATTACTTTTATTCATTACCTTTAAGGAGACTGAAATTAAAAAGTTTATCGATGTATAATGTAAATAAGGAAAAACAACCAGTAACCAAGTCTCTTTTTACATCTTGGATATCAAGTTTTTGTTTAAAAAAATAATATATTAACATAGTCAAGATTTAATGATTTCAGAAAAATAAGATAGCATGATAGCTGTAAATTTTTAGTGGTTAATGTTTGGAAATAATTTAAAAATTCAAAACAAAACCACCAGAAACCCTCAACACCAACATCACTGTACCACAGTGGTTCTGTTGCTTACCCTTTTAAAGCTTCACGGAATCAAGCAAATTCTAGTTATTCAAACCAACATTCCAAACCTGCTACACATAAGGAATTTACTCTCATTGTAAAACAGCTGCCAGAAAAAAAAAAAAAAAAACAAAAAAAAACCCAAAAAAACCCAAAAAACAAACCAAGGTGTGGGTGTTTTGTTCTTTTTACTGAGCTCTTTTTTTCTAGTAGATCTTGAAAAGATGGAAATATGACGGGTAGAGCTCAGTTAGTGAACCTTCAATCTTCTCATTTAACTGACCTTCAAACCTTTTGGATAGTTAATCATTTTCAACTTGTACATGGTTTTTACCTACAGTGCTATTTAGATTCCCAGGTTTGTTTTGAACTCTTTGCTAAGAATCATTATTACTTATCCTATTCCTTCACCAATGGCTACCATCTAAATGACATCATAAATGACACATACTGAAATACAAACCTATAAACAAATCGAAAGATTGATATACAAAAAGCAGACCTTAATGTCGTAAACATGTTACCTTCATTACTGAGCCACCAAATTAAAACATAAGATAGCTCTATAATATAACATGCATTCACTACCAAATTAAAAATATATGTATAAATAAAAAGGATGATGTCATAGTAATAGTCATCCTATTACTATTATATTACCTATAAGGTACTAAGAATAAAGCTAATTAATGTTTATCATAGTCTGGAGTATCATACGATAGAGGATACAGTTTAACTTGTACCCAGCCCAGCAGACAGCTGTACTACATATAAGTAGAACATGGGATTCTGATGCTGTAGAGATTTATGCCTTGCTTATGTGTAGTCATAGTCTTATATCATTAGTATCATTAAAAGATGTGTTTAGTTGACAAAGCAGCAGACTCAGACCAGCAGCACTACTTACATTAAACACTTTCTGACAAGAACTTTATTTCTAATTGAGATTGAAATAATTTACTTCAGTGGAAGCTTTTTGTTTTTATTACTTGCAAATCTGATTCTCCTTGATAAAAAAAAAAAGGTTGGGTGGGAAGATTCACTCTGATCTTTCCCAGGTTTCATAATAAATCACCATCCCTTGGCAATCATTTACCTGAGTCAAGTTAGTATTCTCTAAATCAGCTGTGCTTTCTAGCCTTTCATAACATAAAATTAAAACAATAGAAATTATTGATTAATGACAAGAATATATATGGCCAGCTCCATCATTTAATAAAGAAAAAAAATCCATACCATTAAAAAAATTGATTTGGTTCAGTGTCCATAAATGTAAAAATGTGTATGCTTTAGTATTCTCTCAGAAATTTCTGTTTAACCCTAAAGTGCATACTGCAGTCAGCGTTTTTCATAGACATTCTATCATGCTTTGTGTGTTAAACAGAAATGTCATTCAAGAAGATGAAAAGTCATAAAGCATAATGCAATTCTGTACTGTCACAAAAGGGGCAATAACCAATAGTGTGAATTCAGGCAAATTACTGCTAAAACATAATTTCCTTAAAGTGGAATACATCACAGAAAAGAAAATCCTTTATAAAACATCTAATAATTCATGAGTCAAAAGAACTGACCATATTAGCCAAGTTATACAGATAATGACACAGACCACTGACAATCAGAGCTCAACATTACAAAGATCGTAATATTGCTATAATGCTCAGAAGACTGGCATTAGAGGAGCTGAATTACATTCTTTCCACAGCATAGAGTGATATTTCACACAAGTATAGATTTCAGTTGGTGAAACCAAAACCAGCACCCACAAGCGGCAATGCAATATTAACACTGTTGTACACAGTAACCTCAATAATTATTGAGTAAACTACAGGAAAGTTTTGGTCTTCATTTTCAGTCTATAAATATTTTATCCTAAAACAAATTTATAGATGGATTTATAGATTAAGGAAAACAATTGATCAGGCTTTTGTGATTCTGTTCCGCTATTGTCAACCTGAGCAAAACCAGGTAAAACTGCTATATGACTGAATAATTATATTCCCATTGGAGTTAGTGCCATTCAGGTATGGAACTGCATCAGTCCTTGTAACTTCGATAAAGACAAGTATGTTCATGTACTGGGTCTGGCTGGGATGGGGTTAATTTTCTTTATAGCAGCCCATAGGCTGCTGCACTTGTGACTGGAGACCAGCATGCATTTGGTACTACACCAGTGTTTTAGGAATTGCTAGCACAGTGTCCAGGCTTTCTCTGTTTCTCGCTGTGCCGCTGCAGTGAGTGGGGTAGGTGTGGACAAGAAGTTGGGAGGGGACACAGCTGGGACAGCTGACCCAAACTGACATAAGGGATATTCCACACCATATATCATCATGACCAGCAATCAAAGTGGGGGGGTAGTCTTTCCAAAGTAGCCATTGTTCAGGGACTGGCTGGGCATTGGTCTGCCAGTGGGACATGAGTGGCTGCCTTTGCATCACTTTTTTTCTTCTCATTCCTTTGCTTATTATATGGTCTTTATCTTGATCCATAACTTTTTCTCACTTTTGTTCTTCCAGTTCTCTCCCAATCCTACTGTGGTCGAGTGAGCAAGTGACTAGTGTGTGCTCACTTGCTGACCAGGTTCAGTCCACCACAGTTTAAAATGAAGACTTTTCAGATGAAAGACCAGTGATGTCACTCTGTGAAGTACAAGCACTGAAGGATCTCTGAAAAGAAGGATTCCCAAGACTGTTTTATCACCTATTTCACAGATGCATGACAATTGCAGTTCTGTGATTCAGATATGGACTGAAAGTGTATCTAAAATCTAATAGGAATAAACATTCATGAAAGGACTAAATAAAAGATTTTAACACTAGAAAATTAACACTTGAAAATTAAAATTAGCCAAATAATTCTGGGGTTTTCATTGACTCACTGTTAAAAATCTTAAAATGAAATAAATATTTACATACACGCACTTAAGTAAGTAATATGCAATATTAGTTTCAAACGATACATTTCAATATCATTAGTCACACAAAGCCACTCCATAATAAAATGGGATTGAGAAGAGCTTTTACCCCACACAAAGCTCAGATGACTCTGGGAAGCATCAATAAACATAAGTCCTATTCTAGCACGGAAAGTCATTCCACTAACACTTGTCTTGTTTACTTGGTGAGAACCAATAAAATCTTTCTTTGATTATAATGGCAATCAATACTTTGTTCTGAACACAGGCAAGCAAGTTAAATCCCAAGATTTAACATACATCTCCCTAAAGTACCTGTATGAGAAATAGTTTCTTTCCAGCCCTCTTCTGAAGTGCTGTCCCAATAAGACCAAATCAAGAAAGAGTACTTCTTTTGAAAAAAGGATGCCTGAAAACATTCCCAGGACCAATCACAAATGGGATACCGTGGCTGTGATAAGGAGACTATAAATTTGCCTGACCCAGTATATTTGCTAATGTTCTCCACAAAACGTGCTTCACTTCCTTACAGTTGCCTCCTCATTAAAGATCCCCTCATGGGAACTCAGAGCACCTTTATTCAAGCTGAGATCAGGTCTTGCATCCTTTTCAGACTGCCTTGAATTTGTGCCAACACAGCAATATTTAGCCAACTGATTTAATATTACTGATTAATATAAAAAGCCTATAGCTCAAAACCCTTGTAATGCATCTAGTGTTAACACTTGACAGGAATACCAGAAGCAGTAGAGCTAAAATAGAAAGGCAATGTATATGGATACATATTTTCAGGTTTTCTCATGAATAATTGGTCTTTTAGATCAGCTGTTTACTTAGTTTTCCCTCAGACCATGACAGATAACAACTGCACCCAGATAGGTTCCCCTCCAGTTTAAAAAGGGAAATTGTAAAACTGAAGAAGGTCCAGCTGATGGCCACTGTGGTGGTAAAGGGTCTAAAGCACTTAATCTCGGAGGAGATTAAGGCTGTAGGGTCATACAGCCTGGCAAAGAAGGGGCTGAGAGGCAAATTAACTGTAGCCCACAATTACTTGAAGGATAGTTAGAAGATGACAGAGCCAAACTCTTCTCAGAAGCATAAGATAATATAACAAACTTCAGTTTGGTAGGGTGAGTCAGGCCACTACGAAAAAGTTTTTCATCATAGAGATTTTACAAATTCCACCTTTGGAGGTTTCCAACAATTTGCTAGACAAATCCATGACTGACCTGATTTAGCGCTGACATTACTGCTCCTTTGAGTGGAAGATTGGAAACATGATCACCTCCAGAGGTTCCACTGAGTCAATTCTTTTAAGACTGTGTGGTAACATGTAAGAACTGGACTCATCCAGGCACACTAACGCATCCATTTGGAAACTAAAAAGGACTTGCTGTAGATGACTCCTCTGAAAAGGCCCATCTTTTAAGGATGGGGAAGCAATTTTAAGAGATAGTTGCTATATTAAGAACCAGAAGTGTGTTTTAAACCACTGCAAGTGAGTAGAGATTTAATTATACTCCCTGAAGTGCAATAGGAAATGCAATCTCATCTCACTAGGTCAGTAACATATTTTACTAGTAACTCTAGTTTATATTTTACTCTTCACTTAGCATTGTGCATTGATTATTTTCAGCATTTGATCCATATAAATATGCTAGGTCACCAAGAAAACCTGATTACTGTAGTTAATGTAATGAAACCCAAAGTACTTATGCTTGCAGAAAAAGAAAACTATCAGTTTTCACAGAAACTTTCAATAGCCCTGTAAAAGCTTGTCAACAAAATTACCTCAGTAAATCAGATGCAACAATTTGTAACTCTAAATGAAACAATTTGAGGATTAATTTGTTCTCCTTTGCATTTGCAAGACAGTAGGAGAACATCCTGAACTTTGCTTTGGTTTCAAAATAACCAAGCGATGTCACTCCTGCAGTAATTGCTGGAATGCATGCCCTGGTAACCTCAACGCTGAGGGGTCATCACTGAGATCACTAGAGGAGAGGGGATTCTTAATGATTCCTGCTTCCTAAATATTTCACTGAAGATGACCTCCTTATGGATATAGAACAGGAAGGGCAAAAAGAGAATTACAGTGAGTGAGGTTGTTTGAGAGGTGTTCATCTCCTTCATCAAACCTAAGTATTGTAAAACAGTTCCTGGCAATTGCTGCAAAATCAGATTTTTACTCCCGTAAATTCTTATGTTTACCACTGCTTTTTGCAGCCAGGAAGACTGCCACCATTCTTCTGCATTCCTCATCTAGTTAAACCTCTTTAAAATGGCAGGCAGTAGAGGCTTTATAGCAGTGAAACAAAGAACTGCTAGCTCTGCATGAATAAGAAGAACAGACTGGATGGATAGTTGCCAGATTAGTTTAATACAACCTAGTTAAGCCTATAACTTTTTTCACCTCCTTTTTCTTTCTGCTCATGATAGAGGATAATCTGAGGAATTCAAAAGCCAAATATACTTACTACTGTAGACAAAAAGAGAAATGTCTCACTCATTACATATGGTCTGTGTAATATTACTGGTACTGAATTAGAACATGGATTTATGTTTTTTTCTCCAGGACTGATAAGCAACAAAACATTTCATTTATCCTCAAACTGGATTAAGTCAGATGTCTGTTTTCTGACTTCTATCATTCATAGTTACCAAATCCTTATTGTACACTTACCTGACACTTTTGAATTAAAAATCAATCAATCAATCGATACTTTATATTGGAATTATGATAGCAGAAATTAATCTCAAAAAACTCATGGCAAAAATTTAGCAAAATTAGTAGCTTAGTACTTGGCTATAAGCCATCTTTAAAATAGGTGTATTGTTTAAATCTAATGACATGTTTATACATTACCATTTAAAATAATTAGCAAGTGAAACAATGACCATATGTGGTCATTAGGATAATGATACTAAAAGGATATGCAAATTTCCTCACAAAGAAACCAAATATCCGTGAGGAAGCAATGTAATTTCGACACAAGGAACAAACTGAACTGCACCATTTAGATTTTAAACCATAAATATTTCAAATAAGAAAATAGGAATAATTCTGATTTTCTAAGTTTTGTAACAGCATAGAATTAAGAAAAGTATTGTCACAGAAACAAAAGTGTATTATTTTAAAATCTAAATTTGGTGATATCCATATTCATGTATTTGTAACAAATGATTTATCAGACCCACCGCAAACAGCATAACCAATGTAACATGTGCAGCACCAACTGTGAAACCTTGTATTTACAGAGACCAGAAACTAATGCCCTCAATCCTTCCCCCTTTTTTGAAACATGCTTACTAGTCAACAGTCCCCCTTTACTGGACTTCTAACCTGTTTTTGTAAACACTAGCTGGCAGTATGGTGACTTATGTCAGCATTGAAATTTGGCACCATGCTTCATTAGTTAGCCAACAAAGCAATTCAGAAGTGTTATTGGATCATATACCATTCTTAGTGTTCTCCTTTTCTCATTTTTATTTCACTGTGTGATTTTTTTCACCATCCTCTTTCTCAGGAGAGAGAAAAATGCATTGTATCCTATTTTTAAAGCCAACCCCAGCAGCAATAACAACACTAGTATTTTTACAATGTCTTCTCCCATCCACAAATTGTAATAATATCGCATAGGAAGTAATCTAGATTTTATGTTTAATGTAATATTTTAAATGAATAGCATTGCTAAAGAGAGAATTATTATATTTCTGTGTATTTATTTTCTGTTCATTTTTTTAATGTAGGTTTTCCTTCATGCTGAAAAGTATTTTCTATTTTATTCAATATACTATCTTACCACATATATTTCCCATCAGAAACCAAATTGACCAAGAATTGATCATAACTAGACAGCAGTATAGTACAGTCTTTGAAAATTACAGATTTACTCCCAATGAAGCTAATAGAAGCTTGTCATCAACATACTATTCATATTGCCATATTGAACATAATTAATTCTTTAACATGGTTACTCAAAATTGTCAGCTGATGTCAGAAAAAGTAGATTGTAAAGGATGAAATAACTGAAGAGAACACTGGAAAGTTAGTATTTATCTAGTTTTATTGGAAGGCAAGTTTTATCCTTCCTAGTCTACACTAAGACTGTAATTGTCTGAAAAGCAGTAATAAAATATTGAAAAACTGCATCATGTTTCACTTGACTGGGTCACTGAGGAATAGCCAGACTCAGAATACTCACATACATTGGAGTAAACATAAATGAGAACAAGGCTGAGTCAAATGTGTAGTTTAATACACTGAGCCTTACTGAAAACCACTAACTGTAATTGCACTTTACTGATAGGTTGAAGTTGCCACTAGTGGTGAAACTGTCTTGTACAGATCACAGGCTCGCTAACAGCAAAGAAGACCTCTCTCCTCATTGCTCCATGAGGAGCCAGAATATCAGGTTATTTGTGACAGTTTAAGTGAGAGCCTACCTGGCAAAATGAACTCCCAGAAGTCAGTACTAACATGGCTTGTATTTCATGTTTAGGGCCATTGTTCATCTCAGAACACACGTAACAAAAAAATAATTCCTTTGCCTTTGGAATGAGCAAGAAAGTATTAATGTCATGTTCCATAGGGAATATAAATATTTACAGACCAATTCGGTACAATACTTCATGATGTTTCCTATCTTCATCAAGCCATGCTAAAATCTTGGTATTTTGCATGTCCAAGAAGTTGTCTGAAAGACTGCAACACTGCTCCCCAAAAAGGCACTTTAGAAGGCTAAAAGACAGTTGTTGTCTTTATAACATCTTAGTAGCATCTTTGAGAAGTATTTTTATTGTCAATAGCCATGGAACAATTGAAGTACTCATGAGCTACTAATGCAAATATTGCTGACTTGTAAATTTACATGTTTAGTATGCATAGATATTTCTTCACAAAATTTACTTTTCTCATGTGCCTTCCTTTAAGTGTATTTTGATTTTAATTAATTAAATGGAGAGTAAATGCAGAAGTAAAATATTCATCACATACTTCCGTCAATGAAAATTGGTCAGCATCCAACTCATGTTGGTCTTTGGGTACTGTTATTTATTTTGAATGCAACAACTAAAATAACTGAGTGTGGAGGATCTGACTTTCAAAGTTTTATTTGGACTCGTGTTTGGTTCACCACCCCATTATTACTGTCTGAAAGTTACAGAAAGATAAGTGTGTTTGGAAAAAATCAGAGAGAAAACATAATTCCAAGTGACGAAGATCCAGTCAGAATGGAATAAATTAAAAAACCAACAAAACCAAACCCCAAACCACAAAACAGCACAAAACACAAGTTATTACTGGATAAGTATCCTGTAAAAAAAAAAATAAATATATATATATATATAAATCTGAAGAAAAAGAACCTCAAACCTATTAAAAAATGGTAGGTAAAAACTATTATCACACTTTAGCAGAAGTAGAGTCTTAAGCACCAAAAAAGAAGTATGATCTGAGCAAAGACAAAGCGGACCAGAAAGGGCTATCAAGTGCCCAGAACCAGCCTATTAAGCTAACAGGCCATGTTTCTTTCCATACAGATGTATAAAATCACATGCAATCTGTAGCCAAAGTCAGGGTACTGCTTTTTTTCATCTCTGACACAACACACAAAATGTAGCTGTTAACGTAAAACACTTCTTTGAGATGAGAACTCTCTTCCCACTTCCATGAAAGTTTCTGTACAGACCTTAAAACATGTTGTTAACGTACACATTATCATCTCCATTCTACAAACAAGGTCCTGAAACAGATCTGTCTGTTTGAAACTGTTCACGCATTTGGAACTAATTCTACAAGACATGGTCCATTAAAAAAAATAACACAACAAAAAAGAAACACCAAGCCAGAATGACAAGTGAAATTTATGTTCTGCAGATAGAAGGGTGTCAAAACATTTTAAAGATGCTACAGAAACAGGTGAAATCTTAAGAATTACAATGTGTTTTTTACAAACTTGTGGGTTTTTATATTCATAATTTATTCTCCAAGATTTTCCAGTAGGTTAAACAGACATGTATTCTTCCTTCAAAGGTTTCCTAAATCTTGATTTAGGCTAGTAGACAAGGTTTGGGCCAGCATGGACCTGTTGTCAAGGACATACATGTATGAATATCTTGCTAGAGTTACTGTGTCCTACCTCACAGACAAGAAACTTAACCAGTTCTGTCACTGAAGCTCTTCTGTGAAATGTAAAGTTTTCACTACAAATCGTGCATGTCTGATATGCCAAACGATGGTCCCTGAAGCAACTGAAGTGACAGAAACTGTAATGACAGCGAACAACAGCAGCGGCTATAAAAATATGCACCCCAAAACCACTTGTAGTTTCTTCTTTTAAAAAATGTCAACATTCTTAATTTTTAGTCAGGCTCTTTCTTTTAATTTGATGTGTAGAATGGAATTTTAATGAATAGGATTTTATACATCAGGAATTGAAAAAAAAAAAAAAGGACATATCCCTTTAAAATTACATAATTTAGATGTAATTATATCTTATTAAATAATAATACATTTTAATGAAGAAGTGCAAATATACAGACAGTGACCAACAGGAACTCTAAATAAAATAGACTACAGCTTAAAATGCTAGTGAAATCCTTTCTTCAACATACAGTTTCCTCAACAATACTTCATGCAATAGTAGGAATTAGAAATTGTGTGTTAGCTCTTTTAAACTGTAATATTTCCATGCAGGGTTGTCTTCATAAGCATTTGTAAAAACATCCAACATGTTACCGTATCCAAATATCACGAGTTTCCTGGCACAGGTCTTGTACAGGCAACCAAGCTGCTAAAAATAGCATGGTAGTATTTAAAGTAAACCACCCTCACAAACTGTAAAAAGTATGAGAAACATTTCACTAATACCAGTGACATTCGTAATAACAAAACAACATGGAAGCAATGTAATCCAGCAGGTCATTCAGATCTATTTATATAAAGCTACATAAACATTTGATTATTACAATGAGTAAGCTGAATTCAGTGGCATTACACATGGCATAAGAATTCTATACACACACTATATACAAGATATTAATAGACTAGCGATGGCTATTCTGCTTCTTCCTCTTCCTTCCCTCTCATTAATGCAGTAAACCCAATGTGAGTTAACACTACTATCTCTGTCTCCTGAGAAAATAACTTGTCATCATTCTACAGTCTCTAGTTCTAATTTTTGTTAGTGTTATAACCCACATGAACATCTGAGTAAATGCAATGACACCTAGCACACTCTTAATTGTGAAACTTGTGTGACAGTTAATATATCATTTTAAATATGTTCACACAACAGAAACAGAATTGCTACAATTGCACAGAGACAGCTAATGGTTTCACTTGAAAAACAATTTCAGAAAATTATATTAATATGAGATTGGAGTTCTTATTTATATATAAAATATTTATAATACCACAAAATAAAATAAATTGAACTATGTTTTTAAGCTGATTTGTCAGTTTAATTTTTATTACCCTTCTCTTTTAAGCTATTTTATGACATTTTCTTCCCATAATTCAAGCAGGACATGAATATATTTGAACTGTATTCTCATCTTGATATATTTGCTGTTTTACTTATGCAGAAATGACAAGATTTATGAGTAAAAACATATACTTATACTGGTTTTAAAAGGATCTCCTCTAGATCTCAAGCACTGATATCTTTGCTTTTACTAAAACTGAGGTTTTGGAAAGCTAACTCTGCAGGTCTTTGGGTGGGTTGTTTTTTTTGTTTGTTTGTTGTTGTTGTTGTTTTTCAAAGTATTAAAGCCGTCTTGGGGCAACATGTGATGCAGTCAGTGTTCCTCCAAAGAATGCTCTTTGTGCAAAAAGTGAAAATTAAACCTGAAGGCTTGAGTACAAGGTGTGAAATGCAAAGTCCCCCTTGTGTTTTCTCATAATCTTCAACTTTCTTGTTAAAAATTTATCAAACCTACCAGTTATGAATATCAAGCACCATAAAAATGCATGAGATTAAAACATCAAGGTTCACAGCTTTAAGAAACTGTCAACCCGAGAAACTGGATTTCTTTTTCCTAAATAACATGTGAAGCTTCCATTATGCTACACTATTTTTTATCTGAGAGGAATACAAAACAGCTGTTCAAGGTCTACAGCCCCATATGGGAATGCGTTTCACAAAATAGACCACAGAGGCTTCTATAACAGAATCCTAGGCTTCATTTTTATTTATTTCCTATAGTATCTGTGTATCCTTTAACAGCCTGTAGATGTTAACTTTTCTCTCAAACTGAAGGCTTTTTCCTTGAGACCCTAGTTGAAAAACATTTTTAATTCACATACCCTACTGCTAGTCTCACTACAAGTAAAGGAATGCCCTCAGTGACACACAGAGATAGGTCTAACTTAAAGCTTGCATTTAAGAGGAAATTTCTAATGTATCTTTTTAAATATATTTGTATATATACATATTACATACATCTACAGTGTACATGCATACTATTTATTTGTATATATGCAGTTAATGCCTTTTTTTAAAGAAACAAAGGTAAAAGTTATATAGCCCTTGCTTCATACAATACTATGACACATCTAATCTTAATCTCAATTTCAACAGTGACGTAAACTTAGTTTACCTTGAAAGTACTTACATAGTAAATGTAGCAAGGAGCAAGGAGCTCTGCACTAGTTTACACTGTGCAAACCCAAAGTGTCTCAAATCGCTCTTTGAAAATGAAATTAAAGCTGTCTGAATAATTTATGTTTTACCCCTTGGAGTGGAGAAACGCCACAATGCCATGAAATGTACAGATTGAAGCTTAAACTTCCATTAGGAACCAATTTCTCTAGCAGACATGAAATTCAAATACACAACCATTAAAGGAATAAAGATTGTAAAATTGAAAAGAAGATTTCAAAACATAGTAGCAAAAATATAGTAAATGACAAAATACTATGTCATGTTATTTCAAAATTCTGTAACAACTCAGGAATTCATTTTTTTGTTTGATTGTGTGCTTGCTTGGTTTGCTGGGTTTTTGCTTTTTTTTTACTGTAAAAAAGTAACCACTCAAAAATGCCAGCAATTGTTTAAAATTGGAAGGAAGAAGGTCTCCCTTTCAATACAGGAAACAGAAAAAGGCCTTACAAGTTAAATAATGTTAATGCAATCGTAAGTAGCTATGAAAGTACGATGCTGTATTAGTCCAAAGTTCATCTTTGGTATAACTTTGCATTCTATGAACGACATATCCATGCCACAAATCAAGTTGAAAGGGGAACAGATTTTTTTGCAATAGTTACAAGACTTTACAGAAACATTAGACAAACTTTTGGATAGACACATCACATCGTTGCAACAATCACAGGCAAACAGTCCAAGAAATAGGACCTGAGTTAAGAGAAGAACAAGACTGTCAAACCCAACAAAATACAGTTTTGTTTATACTTGTCAAGCATAAGAACAGCAGGTGATGCTAGCACATCTGGCTGCTGTAAATTTTTAAGCATTATATCATTTAGCTCTGCTTGGATCATTTTAGTTCTGTGGTGAAAGAATGAAATGACAGTAGCAGCTAACACTCCGTAGCTACTTCTGTAAGGCTGCCGCAAACACCAGCAACAGCAAAAGCAAATGGACGTCACGATTCTCAAGAAACAGCCTAAAGCTAGTGACCACAGTGCGTCTCATAGCACCAATTCTCTAACACTTTTCAATTCATAACCCACATAAACACAGATTACTCTTGTCCTGAAGTTATACATTTTTCAGCTATACATGACTACAAGCAGAATTTCTTTGAACATCTACGGAAATTATATTTTTTTTATTATTATTATTTAAGAATTAGTATTACGTGGCCTGAAGAAGTCCTAAAACCAATGCCTTCCCCTCCCATCCCAAACTCTTCCAGATTTCAGCCTAATTACAATTACATTTCCAAGGTACTTATTATGTGATACTTAATCTTGACCTCACTTTCACGACAATGCAACTTCAAATTCCCATTAATTTTTTAAAACTAAAATATAAGCATTTAAATTACCTCGGGACTCACTCCTTTTTCCCTAAACATGTGTTTAACAAATTTATTTATTTGTTAAAAATATTATTTAAACCTTTCCACCAGTCTGAAAATGCCTATGGGATGGACATTAATCATCTGGTACTAATAACATGAAATGCAATAAACCACATTAAAAAAATATAGAGAGATCTTTAGAAATCCTCCTTAATCTACATATACCTTGCAGACAGTGTGAGCTTAAAACCCAGTCTTAGATTTTTATAACAAATGCCAGCCATGTTTAGGTTCCTTATCTTTCTTGAGGTGCCCAGATGATGACCTTTGGTCAGATTTATTTCAGAAGCATGATAAATTGTATTGCTGAAAGCTTATGATCTTAAGCAATTATTACTACCTATCTCTGATTTTTTTTACTTTGGATATTTCCAAACACACATGCAACTTCCTGGAACCAGTTCATTGGAATATTGCAAGGCAATAGTCTTGCATTTCCGTAATTCTATAATCACATCTGATAATGATTCAACTCATATATTCCATGATTCCATAATCATGTCTGATAATGCCATGAGTATGCAATTAAATAAATGACATATAAAAATGTATTTTATCACAGAACTTGCAATAGAGAATTCATAAGTGGTTTCCTTTGCCAAATAAGCTGAAAAATGTTTCAGCATTGCCCCCACCCCCACCTCTGAATCACAGGCTTCTACTCTCCAGCTTTGAAATAATGACTGAAATTTAAAGGAGGATTGTTAAACATCTCAAGTTTAAGAAATTCACATATGTACAACAGATACTTCAGTAGCTGGTTGGTTGAAGAGAACAGTTCTTCCTGACCAGGGTCAGCTATTGTCTCAGACCTGGTCTGCTCCTCTGTTGCATAATAAAATATTAAATAAAGTTTCCAACCAGACTGCTTCTGCTCTAGGTGAACTTCATTCCACCAATGAAGCCAATAGTTATTAAAGTTAATATAACTTTCAAGTTTAAAGTACTGATATGAAGTCTTACCCTCAGGAAAATGGAAGCCTATGTCACTGAAGCCGTGTGGTATCATAACATTTTTCTGAGGTGTACTTAGGGGGTTTTATTGATGAGCTCTGGCAGCAGACATATTTCTGTTTAAACAGTTGCAGTAAACACTCTACAGGTTATGTTCATCATTCAGATCTGTTCTAGTACATCTATCCAAAGCCAAAGCAAACGTAAACACTGTATCCATTGCAGGTTTAGTTTGGAACTGATGTAAGATGAAGGGTGATAAAGCACCAGCCATGTGAAAAATCTTATACTGATGTAGGGTTAATTTCTTGAGCATATATAACATTTTCTGTAGCCTTGGTTGTTAGATTCAGCATTTAAATATAAATTATGTATAACAAAAAAAATATGTAAGTGTTGTATTGTGTGAAGACAGAGAGATGCTCAAAGACTGAAGAGCTATACATCAGGTAAGTAACAAAAGTTAAATAAATAATATGAATGTCGCAATGCCTGTACTAACACTCACAGACTTAAGAGAGTAAAAGGTCAGTATTGTATACTGACAAGTGCTCTCATCAACAAAGATGTAGCAGAACTGGTCTGAGGCTTCATTTCACCCATCATTCTTTTCTCATGTCAAAGACATCAGTGACATGGGTGAGAAGGAACTGTGGCACTACCACAAGTTCAAGTTATCATCACTAGTAAAGAAACTGTCCAAATTTTTGTGCAGTGTTATTACATAGAAAAAACAGTTTTCTTTTCCGTTATTATAATACCAAAACGTTTGCACGGTGAAGTTTGTAAAGAAAGAAACAATGATCATGGATTTTACCATTTTATTTTGATATTACCAGCAACCAGAGTTGTTTTCAGCAGAGAAACACTAAAAAACCCACCATAATCCAAAAAACCTCAAGACTCTTCAGTCTGCTTATATTCTGAAACAGAAGATCCCACAAATTACAGCATATGCTACGATGTGCCTGCACACCACATCGTGTACCAGTATAGTATGCGGTACGCAGTGGTGACAGTATGTCATCACTTGTGGTACAGGGACAGACTGGCAGAAACAGCACACAACGGAGGCCTCTCTCCCACAAGGTATGTTATTCATCCAGGATCAGATGGACTAAGCTGAAGCAGAAGGGCTGTGGCAAAGCATGTCCTGTCCTAGAAACTGTATTTGTCAACTTTTTATTTCAGACAGGTTAAAAAAACATTTGAAAAAGAAGGAATTTCTAGCATGGTCACTTGGAACAGCTTCTGTGGGTCAACACGGGTGACAGCAAGAAAAAAGAAAATGGTTGTATATGGCTATTATTCAACGTCGCAAAAACTGCCAACTGTCAAAAAGATTTTTCAATGGCTATTAAGCAACTTCCTAACTTTCAGCGGTACATCTAACATTTTCATGTCTGAAAACGTCTCCATAACATCTGCATAATCCAATATTCTGGTGAACAAAGTAGTTTTAAGTAGCACATTCTTTAGAACTCTGATCAGCTACTGAAAGTTCAAAAGGATAAAATCTCTTATTCTGATTCACTATAAGATAATGTCTCCCTTAAGACAGCCTAGTTTCCTTAAGGTTCTACTAAGACTTTTTGTCAAACAAAAGGAAGACTTATTAGGACATACTTCAGCATCTCACTTTCCTGCTAGTACATCTCTCAAACAGAACAGAGACAATGTATTTCTTGGATGACTTAAATATGTTTATAATGTACACTAAACCAAAGACCATTCTTGGAATTTAGCTTTATCTTTAGAAGCTGCTGTTCAAACTTTTCACATCTAGCAGTATAACCCACATTTTTACTTTATAAGCAATTTCCACACATATCTCCTTCTGCAGTTTATGTCCCACCTGTATCTGTTTTATGAATGCCAGTGGGCTTTAAATATCTACCACATTCCCTTCAGTTCCCTTCCTCTCCTTCATTAAACATATTCTTGGCACTTTTTAGGACCTATACTGCACTCACATAAAGAGGATTTATGAATAAAGGTGTTAGATGAGCTCCCACTTACCCAGTCTAACATCGAAATGCAGCAGTAGTTAATATCTTTAGTTTCAAAGTCAGGTGAGAATTCCCTATGGAATATCCATTGTGTAATATTTGACATAAACATACCATTCCTCTTTGATTTACAGATCTATTCTCTGAAGAGTATAAAATCAAAATACACAATCTTGCAATATAACTTCAAGAAATGTTGGAATTAGCATCAATGTGTTCCTGTGCACTATGAGCTGCATCAACTGCTTGGCTGTCTACAAATACCAATCAATCACAGCTCTGTACATCTGTATTAAATTCATTTGTCAACCCTGTTTCTCTTCTGCTTTATTCAAAACCCATTTCTGTCTGACTACAGTAGGCTCTCTCTGGGTCTGGTTTTTTTCCATCTGAAAAGTATGTAAAGTACAGATTAAGTCATTATTAATTACAAACTAATAACAAACTAATTGTATAATTTATGTGGTAATCTAATTTGTCATTTGAATGCTGTAGAAAATAACAGTAGCTGCCAAGCAAGACATCCTAGAAAACTGTTGTAATATGTATTTAGATAACTGTAGACTCATCATGCTATTCCAAATTAAGCATTGATAAGGAATACAGAGCAAATAACAACAGCACAGTAACCACAATAGCATATAACTCAGTGAAAGTGAACTGCAGGCTGTTTTGCTACAAATATTTTAAGAGTCAATCAACTTTCCCCTACTTTTCCAACATGTATCTTCCTCACATATTTCAAATCACTCACAGGCTCTGTGTTCCAAGCTCTGAGAGATACATGGAGCTGGTGATAACATTCATAACAGCAAGCGACACCTCCCATCCTGCCAAGATTCAAAATGAAGGGTGATAAAGCACCAGCCATGTGAAAAATCTTATACTGATGTAGGGTTAATTTCTTGAGCATATATAACATTTTCTATAGCCTTGGTTATTAGATTCAGCATTTAAATATAAATTATTTATAACAAAAAAAATTATGTAAGTGCTGTATTGTGTCGGTTAGAGGTATGTCTAGGCATAAAATGAGACTGGGATGAGATCTATGTAGTGTTGTGAAAGAAAAAACATGAAAAGCAGCACTTCTAAGTGCAAAATGAAGTGTGAAAATGCCTTTTCATGACACCACAAAGTTGCATTAAAAAATCAATTTTGTCAAATATTAGAAAGTAGTGCATCCTAGAGCAGAAAACTGCAACTATTTGTCCACCTGAATGTGTGGTTCATCAACACAAAAGCACTGGAATCCTTTCCGTAAGACAACATTCTGACACCACCTCCTAAGCTCAGTGTATTTGTATTTTCCAAGACCTTTGGTTAATCACTTCCAGGAGTTAATGTACTCTCTGCCTTCTGCAAAATGGTCAGTCTTGACTTAAAACCGTCTTTTGAGTAATTTTTAACCACTGGTCTTTACATCCTTTTGTGAATCTTGTATCAGTATTACTTATTATGAAGTTACATAACTACTATTGAAAGTATGAAATATGATACAGGAAAGAATTTCAATATCGTCTCAGCAAAATAAACCCATCCAAATATGTAACACTAACTGAAAACAAAAGAAAAAAATAATCATTATCTAAAGATCTGGACAGGTAGTCATTTCACTGCTCTGTATATATTTGCTTAAGTTTAGTACATCATGAATTGGCCTGAAAACTTTGATCCCATGTAAGCTATAGAGGTAAGTTTATTAAATATTGCTTAAACTGAAACCTTTGACATCTAAAGATTGTTTAAGGCAATTTCTAAAGCTACGCCTGACTTACCAAGCATCCATCTATTGGAGAAGATACTATGTAGGTACTGCTCAGCTTATTTGGCAAAACAATGTAAGCTTCTCAGCTTCCATGGAAATCTGCCTTGGCTTTCTTTCATGGACTTCCTTTCATTATCCATGAGAAGGACTGTATATGAAAATACACCTTGAGATTGTTCTCTTAAGTCCTTTATTAGAACATGCTTCCATAACAAAGCTTATCCTACAACTGAAGAGGTGTCACAGAAATAGTCCAAGTATAGTTTAAAATTATAAGCAAAACTGCTGGATCAAGAGTATTCTACATCTACATCTCCCCTGACACTGTTAATCTGTACGTTGTTCCAATCTATTGTCTAAATTCTAAATCTGCCATTGCAATGCAAAATTACAACACACTAAGTACAATCCCTTTCCAGCTCCAGGTGACGAGGTGACATTCAACACCCAGATCAAGAAGCTGCAGAGATGTAGCAACTGCACAAGTATCACTAACTTGAACCTAACTCCGCTAACATAAAGACATAAATACTGCTGTAAGAATGGACAGGCTTAAAGCTGTTTGTTGGTACTCCTACTGGACAATTCATACTTGTGTAAAGTGAAAGACAAGCAAAGGATCCACAACATGTAGGGAAGAGAACTATGCCACCTTCCCCCACTGGGTTAATCCACGGCAGACAGTGAATGTTTCCTTGTTGCTGTTGTTGCCTTTTAGACTACAGATGCCAAATGTATCTTAAGTATTTGAAATGACTGAATTTTAAACAAAAGGGCAACTTAAAGAAAAGAATGTTCTGTTACTTTTGAAGGGTAAAACCCTGAAGCACACCTGAAAGAACAAAATGGATCCATTTAAATTCACTATATATCTAAGCTTAAAAAAAAAAAAAAAGAGTATAAGAATAATTGTTACAAACATCACATGATATGCAATTTTGAGCAGCCTCCTGCATTCTTATGTCTATAAGTACACTAGAATGAGAAAGAAGTTGAGTAAGATTTAGGTTTACAAACAACAGGAAACTAGAAAATATTTTACTTCGTTATCCCAAAATTATAACAAGCACAAGACTTAAAAGAAAAATAATTAAGCGGGGTTTATATATGTGTGTATTTGCACATCGAAATTAAGATATATATTAGGTACTCTTTATCTCCATTAACATAACAACATATACCTCAAAAACACCCCAAGAACAAAACACCTCTTTTCTAGAAGGTTTGACTACTTATTTCACTCTGCAGTGAGGCAGGAATAAATTGATCAATGACATTGCTGAGCATCACAAAGTACGGGTTGTACTTGCCCGATTCAGTGTTCAGTCAAGTAAGTAGAAATCAAAGAATGTTGTTAAGATGTTAATCAGACCTTTAGCCTTCACATTCAATACCACAACTTTGTTCTGTAAATTCCTGGAAAATCTGAAGTTTTTGTTATAGAGAAAAAACCTAAAACTTTCATGCTGGTTACAGATAACAGTATTTTCTTAAAATGTATTCTATTACATAGCCAAAATATATAGTAAGAAATATGTCTGTCCTGTGGAACTTAAAAAGCTTCTGCAGAGTGTAAAACGTAGTCTCCTTCATCTTAAAATAATTAGCAGGGGAGCTTTCAGTATAAAAGACTACTATTTCTAGGGCAAAACAAGAAAATGAAAGGGAAGCATTGTACATATTTGCTTACCAGAGGGACAGCAGTAGTGAGCACAGCTGTGGGAGGGGCACCCAGGCAGAGGAACATCTCTGCTTGTTGACACAGCTCCAGCAGGAGGTCAGTAGGTAGAGGAGTGTCAGGGAGTGCACAAGAGAGACTGACTACTAGAATCGCACCGTGCCTTCCCCGCGACATTCCCAACAGGCTGACAGGAACCATAATATGGAGGATTCCTTACCCTCTCTGTGCCTGGCTAAACACAGTGAATTCAGGGATAGGGTGCCATGGTGAAAAGCTCCTGCCCAGCGCAGCAGGCGCATCTCCTCTGTGACTAGCCCACCTTCCCAGGTGCCCATGCATAATGGGTACGAGGCTCTGCAAGTGAAACTGAACAACGAGGAGGATCACGGAGGCGTCACCAAGCTTAAGTCAGTGTATCCCCCACATTAGAACTGCTTCTGCAAGGAAAAAACATACGGGTCATTGCCATGGGAGACTTTCTTGTGAACAGAACAGAAGGCCCCACATGCCACCTGGACCCACTTAAGGAAGTCTGCCTCCCTGGGACCCCGGTTATAGATGTGAAAAGTTTCCTACCCTGGTACAGCCCTCCAGCTATTATCCATTATTGACCTGTCAGGTACACAGCAATGCAGTTGCAACAAGAAGTCTGAGGGCCATCAAGAGAGACTTCAGGTCCTTAGAACAACTGGTTAAGGGTTCAGAAGCACAAGTAGTGTCCTTCTCTATCCTTCCTGTTGCAGGCAATGATAAGGGAAGAAACAGGAAGAGCCAGCAGATCAATACTTGGCTCCAAGCCTGGTGTCACCATTAGAAATTTGGGATTTTTGATCATGGGTCAGTTGACACAACACCAAGCCTGCTGGCAACAGATGGGGTACATCTTACTCAAAGGGAGAAAAGTTTCTTTGCAAAGGAGTAAGCAGAGCTTGTTGAAAGGGCTTTAAACTAAATTCAAAGGAGGAAAGGGAGAAAACCAAGCTGAACAGAGATAAGCCTGGGGTCAGCGCACCAATGTTTGAGGGACAGTGTGTAAGCAAGGTCCTTTGGTCTGCTGTCTCAGTAGAGATAGGGGATGGAGATTCACACAGCAGTAATGATACAAGGGTTACTGATGTGTTAGAAACTACAGAAGCACCTGAGAATGGCCAGGTAGGAATCAGGGCTTCTCCCCCAAATAGTTAGCAGGATCAACAGCCCAACTAAAGTACATTTACACAAATGCATGCAGTATGGGTAACAAACCGGAGGAGCTGGAAGCCACTGCACAGCAGGAAAGCTGTGAATAGCTGCAGTCGCGGAAACATGGTGAGATGACTCACACAACTGGAGTGCTGCAATGGATGGCTATAAACTGGGGGAAGAGTGGCTGGAAAGCTGCCCAGTAGGAGAAGACACAGTGGTATTGGTCAGCAGCTGGCTGGCAGTGTGCCCAGGTGGCCAAGAAGGAAAACAGCATCCTGGCTTGTACCCCAAACAGTGTGGCCAGAAGGACGAGGGCAGTGGCAGTCCCCCCATGCTGGGCACTGGTGAGGTCACACCTCGAATAACTGTGTTTAGTTTTGGTCCCTCAGTACAAGACAGACATTGAGGTGCTGAAGCATGTCCAGAGATGGGCAACGGAGCCCAGGAATGGAGCACAAGTCTGAATAGGAGCAGCTGAAGGAACTGGGGGTGGTTAGCCTGGCCAAGAGAAGTCTTGGGTGGACCTTATTGCTCTCTACAGCTGCCTGAAAGGAGGCTGTAGGCACAGGGGTCAGCCTCCTCTCCCAGATAACAAGCAAGAGGACAAGAGGAATCTGCCTTGAGTTGCACCAAGGGAGGTTTAGATTGCATTTTAGGAGAAAAACTCTTCACCGAAAGGGCCATCAAGTATGGGAACAGGCTGCCCAGGGAAGTGGTTTAGTCCCTGTCACTGGAGGTTTTTTAAAAGATGTGTAAACATGGCACTTAGGGACATGGTTTAGTGGTGAACTTGGCAATGCTGGGTTAATGGTTGAACTGTATGACCTCAAAGGTCTTTTGCAACCTAAACGATCCTATGATTCTATAAATGGGTAAAAATTAACATCACTGAAGTATTCAATGAGCAACAAGGAAAAAGTGAGGATTTGTTTACAGTTCTAAATAACTATATAAACATTTTTGTAACCTTTGTTATTTCAAGATTCATGTTATGCCTTTTTGCTAGAACCTTTGTCATACAAAGGAGGTATCAGAATTATCATTCTTAATATTTCTGACCTTTTCAGTATTCAGTTGTGTCTAGATTCACTGTCAGTTCCACATCTTCTTCAGAGGTTACTACGGGTGTAACCAAAGAAAAATGCAAATTGCCAGCAAGTCAAATTACAGAACATTAATAAGGTCAAAGCAGTACAGTTTATTATCATCTTTCATGGAATACATGAAACATTAACACTGTGTTACTTCATTCTCATGACAATAATTGTAAAGAGACCTTCCTGTGCAACTCATTCTCATTACAATTTTAAAATTACATTGTGATTTGTAATCCTGTAGTCCTCTTAGAATTTGTCTCTCTCTAAATATCTTGATTATTTCAAAATACATAGAGCTGCACATGCAATATTTTCTGGTAACATGCTTCACTTGTACTTCAGAGTTTTAGTGAAACTAATGGAAAGCAGAAAAAAGTATGTTAGCAGGAAGACTAGAGGACAGCACGCCATTTCACATGCAAATGCATGAAAACAGTGCACAAACTCCATGGTTGAGCAAGAGACTGGGATAAAGGCCTCCTTTCATTCTACTCAATTTGAATTATTCTCCAATTATATCATTCTGAAGATCAAGATACAAGCAACGTCTGAGAACGCCTACTTAAGGTACAGGGTATTGTACAGATAGAGAATGTTAAATAATCAATAAAAACTGTTCCTAGAGATGCAAGAATGGGCATGCAGGAATCCTTTGAACTCAGTTAAGATAGCAAAATTATGTTATAGTCACATTCTATCCAGCTGAAGACACTATTTAAAGCAGACTTGCAATGCAGATTCTGTTCATGACCTAGACAGTGACCGACCATTCCATTCAGACCCTACTTGGAGTACCACATTCAGATCTAAGGCCCCAGCATAAGAAGGGCATGGACCTACTGGAGCAAGTCTAAAGGAGGCCACAAAGATGATCAGGGGGCTGGAGCACCCCTTCTGTAAAGAAAGGCTTAGAGAGTTGAGGCTGTTCAGCCTGGAAACAAGAAGGCTCTGAGGAGACCTAACAGAAGTCTTCCAGTACCTAAAGGGGGCCTACCAGAAGGCTGGAGAAGGACTTTTTGCAAGGGAACGTAGCAATAGATGAAGGGGTAATGACTTCAAACTGAAAGACAGTAAATTTAGATTAGATATAAGGAATAAAAAGATTAATTTAGACGAGACATAAGGAATCACCTTCACTGTTAGGGTGGCGAAACACTGGTACAGGTTGCCCAGAGCAGTTGTGGATGCCCCATCCCTGGAAGTGTTCAAGGTCGGGTTGGATGGGGCTTTGAGCAACCTGGTCTAGTGGGAGGTGTCCCTGCCCATGGCAGGGGGTCAGAGAGTTGAAACTAGTTGATCTTTAAGGTCCCTTCCAACCCAACCCATTCAATGATTCTACAAAAAATTTCAGCATCACTGCAGTAGGAGACAAGGTTTTCTTGTCTATTCCACACTGCAACATAAACTGCCCAGCCCAAACTGTACGGTTTTCATAAGTTAATATATTCTTCCAAAAGTCAGTTGGCTTCAGGTTTACTAGACTGCCTTTTCAGATAGCAAGGGATGGATTTTCAGCTCAGTGCCAGGGAATTACATACCATTAACACCAACAGAAGTTGCACACTGAACTCCCCATACAATAGGTTGAACATTAACCTTAATTTTCTCAGAAAATATTCATAGAAGCTTTTAAATCATATATTACATATGGAATACTTTCCCCTGAACAATAAAAATACCCTTCTTTTTATTCAGAGAATCAAGTGTTTGGTAGATGTTGCAACACTAACTTGAAAGTAAAAGTAATTATAATCGTAAAGCCATTTATTTCTTATATACTCAGAATAAGTAGACAAAGCTTAAGTGTTGGTATAGATTAAATCTATGACTAGATGGAGCAATTAGTTAAGATAAAGGAAAGATTACTCAAGATAAAGGAAAGAATAGAAAGTTACATGATATTCATGAAAGCAGAATGGGCTTTCCATCTTGAAAGAGCTGCTACTTCAGAGTTTTAGCTGAATGTAACACAGAAAGCATGTTTCTCACTTTTAAGTAAAAATAAGAAACAAGATTTTTTTAAAAAAAAATTTCTTTCTTCAGATCAACAGAAATGGTTTCATATTGTCATGCCTCCATGCATTTTCTGAAAACTTCTTTGGTTTTTTTACTTCATTCTAACTTGCCAGATTTAGCAAGCTCTATTGTGAGGTCAGGCAGACTGTACAATTTAGAGGTTTCAGTACACGGGGTCTGAGTAACATCGTATTTCTAGGAGCTTTCATTTTTCTCTTGTTAACTAGCTTATGAGCAGGTATGAAGCATGAATACTTACACGTTCTATCTTTAGGTACCTAAATACTCCTCAATAGGCTATATTAACATTACATAGTTTGGGCTGGACCCTAGAAAGTAGTAATATCTCATCTGCGTGACAGAATAAAATGCCAATCACTGAACCTCAGATGTCCTCACTCTGGTTTTCAGTTGCACAGAACAATCATTTTGGATTACGTTCTCACAAAATCAGAATGACACAGCCTATAGCTATTCTGCTTCACTACTTCACTATGCCCTTACTTTCAGATCATACACAGACAATCTTTTCCAGCTTTTCCACCATCCGTACCTACTCTTGCAAAATATCTAGTTATTGCTCTTGCCACTTGTCAGATGACTATTGGAAGACCAGAGACACAGCTATACACATTGCCTTGACAGTGAACACCTCTTATTGAGGCTTCCTAAAAATTTCCCAGTTTCTATGCTTTGCCTCCTACTCTGTCTCAAAACTACATTTCTCCCACCAGGCTGACTGTACTACTCCTTTGTAACATGCATCAGTAAAATTATCTTAATTCATTTTAAACCAGGTCAACTAATACAATTTAAGTTACAAGCTCTCAACTAGTTGAGACAACCCAGATACGGACTGAAAAAATCAGCAACTTTGTGAAACAGTTCTGCTATTGAAATAGCCAATGTACCATGCAACCACAACCCAAGTCTCTGTACATTTAAATAATTAAACATAAATAGGTACTGAGAACTATCAGTGTCGGCCTATGGCAATTAAAACCACTGAGGATTACAGTGTTTCAGGCTTTTGGGAAAGCCTATATGACAAGTTCACCAGGGCCTCCTGCACAGCAACTGTATTAGCTCTGTCCTGCTGAATTCCGTCACTCAGCTGCCATTGGTAATAGCAATCAGCTGAAGAGCAGAGAGCGGGCTAGCGAAGACAAGTTATTTGATAAAAGTACAGTAATAATATTTATGAGATACTTCTAAATCATAAAAAAAAATACTCACAAAGCCTCATTATTGGACTAATTTTGTACTTTAATTTGGACAACTGAGTTAGTTTGGGAGTGGTACATCTGCCTCAGAACACTGCACGCTAACGTAAGTCATGCATGCAACGTGAACATCTCCAGTTCAGAAACACATTACACTCAATTCCAAATATATTCAATGGATATGGACAGACTCTGAGCAGAAGATCTGGAATGGGAAATTATCTTTTATGAGAACTGGTCAAAAGTTTAACTAGGTCATAATTTTACTATGGACATACAAAATTATTTTAGAACATTAGAAGGAAACGACTTACCTGGGAATGCTCAAAATTAATTTTAATGTAGCAACTGGATGTTGTTATTTTTGTTCTTAGAAGGTTTGCAGTGTATCATGAAGAGCACCTGAATCAAAGATCTATCCAAAACTCTGTCCTAGTATTAATATATTCTGTATGATACTGACTGATAAAATTGCATGAAAATCTGTCAGATTAGGTTAGACTGCTTTCACGTCAATTAATCAGTGTCAGTATACTAAGTCTACTACACATTCTATTTAATAATAATTTGTGGAATGTAGCTTATATTAGCACAGCATGTAAAAAGGCATTTTCCAATTTATTTTTCAACACTAAAGTGTCATACTACTTGATAAGTCATACTATTACACTGTACTTCTCAAAGTCTTTTGACCTCATTTTCTCCCAAATTCCAAAACCACGCTTTTATTCTCTATACTGTAAATTTAACATGTGGTGGTGTTGTCCCCCCACTCTCCCACCCCCATCCACCCCACCCACCCCCACCACTATTTGAGTTAGTTAATTTTTATTAAATCAGATTAATTGGAGCCCCTCTCTAACACGATATATGGCTGGTTTATTTTACAATAGAAATCCATGTAGAATATTTAAAGTCAGTTCACATGAGTGCAAGCAAATTGAGCAGACGTTGGCAAAAATATCACCACACTGTAGTTCTTGCATTTGCCCTTGCAGTACTGCTATAACGTTTTACATTGTAAAGAGAATGTCTAAATTCCAAACTGTCCCTAATATATACATTCTACAATGCCTAGGTTGGAAAACTCTGATCAAAGGTCGATGTGACTGGAGAAGTATCTTTGATTCCCAGGCTTAGCTAACAGCTTGAAGCTGGTGGTAAGTCATCCCTTTCCTGTCTTAGCACACAAGAGATTTCTGCCTGAAAAAAATGCAAAGGCTGCAGTTTCCAGCAACATGTTCTCAAAAAGTCAATTCCATCTTTTGGCAGCCCTGAAGGAAGCCACATCATGTTAAGCATGAGAACTTGAAATAAGAGTAAGAGATTAACAAACCCAGTCTTTTGGTAAAATAAAATTTCAGTAGTTAATACTGCTATTTCCTGTTTACATTAAAAGATGTCACATTTTTTTCAGAGATCTTTTAGAGTGATTTTAAAATGGTTGCATTATGGAAAAATTAAAAATATAAGTAACATAAAGACCTGCAGATCCAAAGATAAATGAAACATCAAAAGGGAAGAAAATTTTTAAGGCTACACTGACAAATTACCATAGCATTAAAAGATTAATTTTCTGGGTTTATCCATCTCTATGATAAAATATATATCTACCCATACTCAAAACACACTTATACCTGAAAATTAAATGCTTTTAAACAAATATGGAAAAGCACACTGCAAGATAAAATATTGCATACTATATTAAAAATCTAATACCAAACAAAAAATAAATGTATGCTTTGCCAGCCAACTCTTCTCCTCCAGAAGCAGCTAAGTAGAAAGAGAAAATGAGAGGAGTATAAAAATAAGAATCTGTGGTTTGTGCTTTGGGTTTTTGTAAATGATAGGCTAAAAATAAAATGAGTCCCTTGAGAAAGATTTTAACTCCTTAAAAAAAGAAAGAGGTATTACATTTACAATTATATGAGTATTTTCAATTGTTTTCTTTTGACCACAAACAAATTAAACTGACTTATTTAGGCTTGTTTATATATATCTTTCAAAGATGAAAAAAATAATTGTTAAATCCTTTTAGAAGCTTTCATCATTGATGTCAGATGATCTCTAAAACATGCCATGTGCAGATTAGTAATAAAAGGAAATCAATTTCAATTTTGAAATATGCATGAGGAGTATAAAATTATGACTATTATATCACATACTAGATTTTAAAAACAGGTTCTAGCAGTCATTTAAACAATAAAACACATGTTTATAGGTAAAATACTCACAAAAAGAAAAAAGAGGCACCAACTATTTCCTATTCCTACATGAATATTCAGTGAAAACTAAAGCTTCTGCCATTCCCTGGTAGTGCAGTAATTAAGTATTCAGTCCAGTAAACAGCTCGGTTGGAATGATTTTATGACAAATGACCAAAAACATATCAACCATAAAAACCCAGCCCTTCAAAAATCCCTCAAGCCCAGGAAGCTCAATCAATGTGAAATAGACGGCAACTTCAGCGATGGCAGCATTCGCTCATGCTCAACTCTGCATAAATCTGATGACAGCCAGTTTTCCTCCATTAACTTCTACACACATACAAAACAAAGAAGAGGAAGGTAGTTTTTAGAAGCCTAATAGACAAGAAGACAGAGCATTTAAAAAAGCCAATATGGAAACCAAGTCTGCTAGTTCAATGGCTATTATATTGATTGGTTGAAAGGGAGGGAGTCAAACAGATGAATAGAGACTAAAATCAATTAATTCAGACACCACCCTATATACAGGGCACACACATGCTAACTGAAAATACTTGTATTTTCTGAAGTTTTCATATCACAAGACATGCTAGAATGTATATGTAGTGAAATGCAGAATGTGAGGATCACAGATTTAGCATAAGAACAACACACTAATGGTAAGATAAATGTTTTCAATTCCAGCTTCTCCTGATTACAAGAAGCTCTGCGGTAAGCAAGTGCACTGCAGGATGTAAATTATAATCAATACAGAATCATATAGATATCCTATGCATTCGTATGTACTACTTCCTAATATGCATTACATGTAAATAGGTTCACACCAAGATAATATTAAGTCAGAAGAAGTAAAATAAATAAAAAAGGCAAGAGATGACGGGGAAAGGAAGTTATGATCTCTCTGTATATGGAATAGTAAATATTTAAGGTAACATATTTTAACAATTATAAACCTCATTCATCTTCAGTACTGAACTCCAATTTTTGACCAGCTCCCAGGTATATATTCTCTGTGCTTTTCACATGGAACTAGCATATTCATTAGAATGAGATCATCCAGTTTCATCCAATAATGCCAATGCTATCTGAGGGCTGGACAGCATCCAAATTCTATTTCAATATATCACTTTGGTATTATAAATGATAAATCAATATTTCTAATAATTTACCATTCTAATGTATTACAGTGGAAATACGCCAGCATAGCCTGCAATAAATATGCAGATTAAAAAGGTTACACTTTGAGCATAAGGAAATGCAATTATTATTTTTTGTTAAATGAAACTTGGAGGCAATTGGTCATTGTAACCAAGGGAAAAGCAAGAGAAATTTGAAAAATTAACATAATTTTGAAGTTAAAACAAGTAGTAACAGGTCAGTGAGCAAACTTAGGTGAAGAAAAAAAATAAATCATTAGCTTTGAGCAAGGTATAAGAATTAGACTAAACTCCTAATAACTCAAAATGCATAACTAAAACGTGTGTGGTGAATTTTCAAAAGAGTATCACTTACGCATTGAGCAGCAGAACTTAATTAACATGGCAACAAACACATCCATTATTTAACTGTAGGAAATACTTCATATATTTTCCCCACCAAGCCTACATGTATTTAGCTCAATTGAAGTTCTTCTGTGCTGTTCTGAAGGGGGATGGGCTCAATCACATTCTCATGAGGTTTCTTCAACTAGTATTTTTGTAAAGAAAAAAAAAATTTTTTTTTTAGTCTTCAAGATTGTAGCAGTAAAATGTACTCTGAATGACAAGACAAACTAGGAAGAGAATATTCTGCCTTAATTTAAGTGGTGAAATTTATATAGTTAAGCACAGTGTTGTAACATGCATTTGAGTGTATTTCCAACATTATACCAGTAAGTATATAACACAAAAAAACCCTAGTAATTTTTAAAAAATAATAAAAAATAATACCATTCAATTTCTAAGTACATTATCTCACACTCTAAAGATATAACAGCTGCTTCAAAATACTTAACCAAGAACTGTAGTTCTCAATATTTAGTAAAAAACAAATACAATTCAGACTGGGAGTCCTTATGATTAATTTGTATTCATTTTTAAACTTCACAAAAATCAATTCAAATCTCATTTAACAAAATGTAAAAATAGCCAATTCCATTAAAATCAGTGCTGTAAATCTTGCTTAAGATGAGAACTAATTCCCATTGATTTCACTGAAGTTACCTAACATATTCACTTAATCAGTAAGCAAAATCAAATGTGTGTATCTTGAGTCAACTTAAGAAACAATGTGAATCCCCCAGGAAAGTTCAGTCCTTAGATCTCAAAATCAAAATAGTTTCAACTGAAGTTCAAGACTTAGTTTTTGGAATATAAGCATCTAACTTCCATACATTGAAAGACCAAAGCATGGCCACAAATCCATTCTTTTCAAAGCACACATGATGTCTAGGGAAATTGTCTCAGTTTCTAGAGATATATAAACTCTGTATAACAGTAACAAGGAATCTGGGCTTAAAAAAAAAATAATAAAAATTGCAAACTCCACTTTCTATTATACTGAAGAAATTAATATATAACATCAAGCCAAAGTCAAGTCTAAACCACTAGTGTCACTCTGATTGAAAATCTCCCACTAAGAATAATCTTCATGAACTTCACTGAATCAAGACAGGCCTGAACAACATTGAACCTAAAATGTTCCCTGACCTTCTGCTTTTTTTTTCCTTCTTTTTTTTTTTTTTTTGAGGGGATTTGTTTGTTGGGTTTTTTGAAGTACATTATAATTCCTGTGAAGAATAAAAATAATACAGCTGCTTTATGGCTTCCCTTAGTTAACATAAAATTTTGATTTTATTATAGCCTAGTGTTATGAAAATTTGGACCTATTTAAAGCAGTGTGTATGGACCTATTTAAAGCAGTGTGTATTTGAGTATTTGAAGTCATTTCCATTTCTGGTAGAGCTCGCCAATAATGAAACACTGCTGCAAAGGTGTAGGCAGACCCCAGGCATCTATTGCTTACAAAGGCAG
This sequence comes from Falco naumanni, assembly GCF_017639655.2. Lineage (NCBI taxonomy): Eukaryota > Metazoa > Chordata > Aves > Falconiformes > Falconidae > Falco > Falco naumanni. Next base: position 72,897,837 of record NC_054057.1, read on the forward strand.
CAAGTCAGTGTATTGTGAGGAAAGGCAGGCAGAGAGAGCAGGCGCACCTGCTGCAGCAGCGCCAGCCCGCCAGGCTGCTGGGCAGCCCGAGGTTGAGGACAGTTGCGCCTGTACCAAACACACCAGCCAAGCCTGAACCGGCAGCTCCAAGACAGTGTTTGCTGTGGCAGGAACTGGTTGCACTGCTGAGTACACTGCAAAAAGGCGTTTTCGTCCTAACAACAAAAGTGATGGTGTTTTCTTCTTCATTTGTAGTAAAGCCTATCTTCATTTCAGGTCAGGCCACAGAACTGTACATGAATTTGTATGAGTAAGGCCCATGCTATCCTTTTTTTGCCTTCAGGAGCATTTGGTTTTCTCTTATTCAACACAAGAATTGCATTCATTTAGCATGCCTCAAAGCACAAGAATCAAAAATGTTGTCCTTCCTGATACACACCAGTGTACCAATTACCCAAGATTCTAAACTCTTAGTTCCTTGTCTCTTAGTTTCATGTACATTAATGAACTGGTCAGTTAAAAAGATACAATATTTTCACTCTTTCCTTGCATCACGTTGGGGGGTGTGTGTGTGTGAAAAAGCACTCAAGAGACATGGATGGAGACTGACATACACATGCACACACACTGTGCTTGTCTGGAAATGTACATACTTTAAATCTTTCACATTACCAACTCATTGTCTGTCCACATTCACTCAGGGATCACCTTACATTTTCAAATCCAATAAATAAGAAATACTGCTAAAAGATGACATGTATCCATTTTCCTGATAATACCTAGATACTTTAAGGCATTTTCATTCAGACTTCCTTCACATTTAATCATAATGCTTTCTAAGTATGGCACACTGTATGAGAATATTTTTGTGATAGTTAATATGTCCACAAAGTGCTGGTAAAATGCATTGTAGTGCACAATAAAAAACTGTATGACTATGCAGTGATTTGGCAACTTCAAAGGAAAAAAAAATCCCCTTAGGCCTCCTCTCTTCTGAAGATCATTAATTTTAAAAATATGAAAGTGGAACGCAATTCCAAGTTCCATCAATTTGGAGTGTGGGGGCAATTGTTTCTGAGGAAATACTGGTAAGGACATCTGAAGATCCATCTGGTGAATTCCTCAAAAATCCATGCCTGGCATTCCAATGTTTCCTGTCCATTGGTTTGAATGGTGTATGAATTAGATTAACTATCCTGATTATTCAAAGAAATTTAGTTTAATGACCTGCAATTACTTTAATGGCTTTGAAATTCAGAAGGTAAGAAGGCACTATGTTTCTTTAAATGAACATTAAATATAAAATGTCTCTGACTGACTGTCATGAAAACCCAATTTTATTGCCATTTAAATTATTCAGAATCAATACTAGACATTAGCTATAGTTAGGAAGCTTATGAAGACAGAAGCATCTAAAAGCTACCTTTTAAACATTGAATAATTGCATATTTTTTTGAAAGTAACAGGCTATTTGCTATGTATCACTGTTTCAGAAAGCAGTATCTTTAACACTGAGCTATAAAAAAGAAAAATGGAATGAACTTCATCTTTGATGAGTTTGTGCTTAAGCTCATTTTCCCACTTTGATTATTGAATTTTCCAGGTTCTGATGAATGTCATCTATATTCTAGTACCATTATGTATCTCCAGTCAAAGGTAGTAAAACAGTACTAGCAATTCCACACACAAAATGTACTGGGAAACATTTCAGGTCAAGTATTGTTTCAGTGTAGAATAAAGAATAAGAATAAAAGAAAAAAAACTATTGAAAAGATTAAATTAATGAAAAATGGATAATATTAGTATATATAAAATCTCAACAGTAATTTAAAAATAGCTTCAGTAGTGTTGCTGCTTAAGGATACAACATTTCTAAGGAATAAGAAAATGCGTAGGGGATGGTAGAGCTATAAAATCCATCATATGCATAACCCAACTTCATTCATTTTTCTTGCCAGTTCAGGACAGCTAAAATACAAGTTGCGTAGACAGAACATTACATCCCCCACTCTGAAGCACAGATACCTGCAAGCTCAGGAGGATGGTCCTTATGTTTTCTGCCTGTAGTACAGCAGAAGACCATAGAATCCGCTTTTGTATCAAGTGATCTTCAGGCTATAACAGTATTTTAGACCACTTTGAAATTTGTTAAGTCTCTGAGGAGTAGCATGTTGGTTGTTAGTCATCCTTGTCAGTGGTCATCGAGCAAGAGATAGCAACATACAATCCTTATGTGACAGTTGACATATTTGACAAACTTTCTCTTTGTATGCAACACTGTGATCAAGTAATGTATTTCAAAATTGTTCTTGTCCCTTGACATTCACCTTGGTTTAGCATACAGTCAATGTTTATGGACAGTAAAAGAGAAAACTGTATTCATCGAAACAGTTTCTCCTTCTGCATACATTTAATAAATCAAAAAATACAAGCACAGAGTAATCAAGAGCTCTTCACTAGTCTTACGAATAGGATTGTTCAAAGGAATATGCTTAACTACTGAACTGGAGCACCTCCCAAGATAACTTAAGCTTAAATAACTATGTTGTGGGACACCTATAAATAGTTAGCTAAAACCAATCTGTGGGACTCCAGAGTATTTCCTTCTCTTTTAAGGAAACACAGGCAAGAAACAATTTTTTTATTTTATGTCTAAAATAAATATTCTATACAATTATATTATATATTATATGATTATACAACATATAACAGAAATTAATTTTCCCTAAGTTAAAGGCAATTAGAGTCATCAAGTCCTTGGGAATCACAAAAATAACTAACTTGTTGTTATGTTCCTTTATCTTTTAAAAAAAAGGGGGGGCGGGGGCAGGAAATGAATGTCATTGAAGTCTCACACTGTCAAAAGGCAAACACCCCCCCCAGAACAACCATACCTTTGCATTGAACTTTGGGTTTACTTCATCAATGAATGCTATTACATAAGGTCCATCACATATTGTAGCAAACCCCTAAAAACTGATGGGAAATGTTAAAATATCTACAAGCCATATATCTTTAATACCTGTGAAGCATACGCAGTTTCCATCAACCCCCATCACTAATTGTGGTTGACTCACACTCCGGAAATCAAATCACTTATATTTAGCTATGCAACTTCAGGCACCCAATTTTGTTAACTTTGGTCTGAGAGTTTCAGCTCTACACAAAGATATTGTATTCGATATAGTTGGCACTTACTCAAAATCTATACTGCATTTATTAATTCAAGTCACTTAGTTATAAAGATTCTCCCACATTCTTCCAGCCCACTCGTAATCTAAATTTCTAGGCTAGAATTTATTTCAGAGACATTGCCATATGAAATATTTTTTTCCCCATCAGTACTCCCTTAACTCAAGAAATGACATTAAGAAGATATAGTTGTGATATCTTTTCACAACATAATCATTATAGTGCATAATAATGACAGTAGTACAAAAACCAATAAATAACAGCAATGAAGTGAAAACAGCACTTTACAAATTTTGCAACAGCACTTTGTCCTTGAGAAGAAATAAACTGCTACTGCTTGTGGTACAACATGGATCATGAACCAGCAACTGCACACATTTTAAATGGAAAATTACAAGGCTTTAAAAAAAAAAAAGTTGTTTTGGGAAACATTTCAACAGACTCATCCACCAAACAAACAGCAAGTATTTCTGTGGGACACTTTTTGTGCCAGATGTAAGACTGTGCTGGGTTCCCAGGATATGCCAAATGACTTCCCAATAACTGCACAAATCATTCACAATGATAGCACTGAACAGAACATTTCCATTTCTTAGGTGTAATAGAACACCACAGCCAGGGCTTTACTAAGGTCCTAGCTGATTTCTGAGTAATATAGGCCTAAAATAACATTAATAACAGTAGCATTAATAACAACAACAACAAAACATGTTAATAGATATTATTAAAAATATCCCAACTGAGGATCAAGGGAAAATGTACCATTTCTATTTCCTCTGGGACGGACTTTTGGACCACCATGCTTATGCTTTTTGTGATTTTTTAATACAAACTATTGAGAATTACAGCAGTTACACACAGTGAAAAGTTTCAAGTGGGTTATGTGGAATTATGAGGCCACTTTAATTGTACCTGAAAATTTCATGCTAACAACTTTGTCCAACAGCAAAAACAAAAGTCCAAAGAATCAACTGACAGTAAAACATTACCATCCTCCTACGATGACTGTCATATGCACTAGATTTGTATTTCTTTCTTCTCCTTCGCATAGCTAGTAATCACTTCCATTTTACCTCCAAGCCAAGCAAGAGTAATAACTTGGAATCGTAAAAACTGCCCCAAAAAATTATGTGCGTTCACCTAAACTATATCTTTTGCCTCCTATTCATTTGAATTTCACTGTAATACACTGATAAATGCAAACATACAATTTGGGAGCATGTATTTAAAATCAGCTTGATTCCTCCGTATACGTATGCACATGAATATCGGGGTTAGAAGTCAGAAGAAAATATGATGAATTAAGCACAGAGGGAAAGTCTGCTCCATTTCATCAGTGCTCTTTGAAAAAATAGTATTTTTGATATAACTGATAACAGAATGGAATAAATTACATCTGAAATTTTAATAGTTAAACTGCGTATCTCACTACAGATTATTTTGAATATATTGAATATCAAAGATATAAATGACTGCTTTTGAAAGTTTTGATAATTTTCTGTTTTAAAAAACTGTCAGGAAAGGATAGTTAAAAACAATGAAAATTATAATAAATCATGGAGTAAAGATGTTGGTTTCTTATTGTAAAAGCTATTTTTAAAAGCAGAGCCTTTCATAGTGAAAAAAAATGTTGGACTTGCTTCCTGTAACAATAAAAGGAAATTTACTGCCCCCTCCTGGACTGGTAAAACAAAGTTATGCTTTCTCTTAAGTTCAGTCACAAAATTGTGTAATTATGTTCTTTTATTAGTTGTATGAGTTGACAGACTCCATCCATATATAAAGTTAGCAGAACTGATGATGACTATGGATGACTGCTGGGAGTTTAAAACCATCAAGTGCAACAGAGAAGACTAAGAACTTGATTAGATTATTCCCTTAGGATCGTCCTTCACTGTATGTTATATATCAAAATGGTATAGTAGTTTTGTAAACACCTGAAAAAAACAGTGTCATGCTGTAATGGATGGAGATGAAAAACGTACACAAAGTCCTAAAAAGCATCACATTTACCTGCATCAGAAGAGAGAATCTTAAGTGCCAAATGGAAAAATTTCTGTCTTAAGGGACGTAAGGGCTGACTGATTTAAATTTTGCTGGTAGTGGGTTTTGGTTTCTTGTTGTTGTTGGGTTGGGGTTTTTTTGGGGGGTGTTGGTTGTTTTTTTTTTCCTGTAACTGTTTTCTGGTTTGGGGTTTTTCTGGGTTTTTTTGTGGTAGGGTTTTTTTTTGTGGTAGAGTTTGGGGTTTTTTTCCTGGTTTGGGTTCTGTTTTTGTTTTTCTGAATTTGTTCAATTTTGCTTTTGCCTATGATACCTTATTTTTCAAAATTTTAAGAAAAAACTGACTCCACCCCCCCCCCAAAAAAAAAGCAGCTAACTGATCCTGCCAACTGAAAGTATATATTACTTATTTTTTAAAAATAACAAAAATATCCCACACAATATCTAACTTAAAATTTAAAAAAAAAAAACACCAAAATAAAACAAAAAAAACAAATAAAAAAACCCCACAACAACAAAAAAATCATCATCAAAACACCCACTGGAAGGAATTAGGTTACAAGAGCTTTGGAAAATACTACTAAAAAGATTATATACTCAAAAAATAAACAATTAGTATGACTATAGTTACAAACAACTTTTAGAAAGCAATTGCATAAAAAAAACCCCAACCTTTTGCGCACAAATTAGAGTAAGGATTGAACAGGCTTTACAAAATGGCAGTAATGAAAGATAAGGAATTCAGAGAACAATGCAGAAGGATGGCAAAATGACCGAGGTGAAGGGAATGGAAAGCCAAATGCAGAACTGAATCTTTTTAAAACATCAGGTGTTCAACCTAAGCCAGTCCCACAGCAGGACTAGCTTGTACAACCGGTACGTAGGTGGCATACAGCTTTGCCTTGCTACATTGGCACTTGACCTTGTCAGTGTTACAGGTACATTTCTACCACAATGAAACATGTTTCAGTAATTTCCCAAATTGTCGGCTACAACTATCTTTCCTGTCAACATCAAATATGCCTATTTTATGCAGTCTGCTTGATATTTATTGGCATTGATTTATAGCCAATGAAAAGATATCCTGCTTGCTTCTTCAGCTTGAGATCCTTTATGCCCTTCCTGGAGCATCACAAAGTAAAATAGTTCAAGATCTTGTTCAAAATCCTCTCTTTTTTTAATTATTTTTTTTAATATAACATCTTTTAGGACCAGTGCTACAGTTGTACAAGCAGTATCAAGTGATCACTGCACCAAGTTTTGCCCTTTGGGATGAAAATTAACTTTATGCTAGCAGATGAGGTTCTGAGGCACTTGCCCTATAACCTGTATCTTTGCTTTTTCAATTCACCCCCTGAAATGACCGATGATTTTAAGCCCTAAGTACATGCAGCATCAGATTATTAAGTAAACAGTTACTCTCACACTCTTCTATGCAATCAACAGATTCCTATCCATTCTGGGCTAAGCGAAACTACCTGTTCCTTTACAAATTAAGTAAAAAAAAATCATACTTTGTTTCCAATGGGAAAAAATAGGCTGTTTGTTGCAGTTTGGAAATAACCAAACGTGTGCCCAAGCCTCACAGAGATGTTAGAATGCTTCAAGATTCCTTGCTGATAAATACAGTAAACCACAACACTCATCTGGACACACAGAACTAATGCATAAATAAAACCCTGACCAAATAATTCACTCTGTATTGATGACTATAGCCTTTAATTTAGATTGCTCACAAAGCTCATGTAATTTTAGACTATCCAAACATAGTACAAAACTAATAAACATTTTATTATTCTGAGAAAAATACATTTATAAGCCCCTAAAGTTATCACCACAGAAACTGCTTTGGGCTTCAAAAGGCAGAGCGCTTTACAACTATCTGCTTTGATATGATACTCACTGTATTATTAAGCTTAATCAACCGTTAATATGAAATAAGGAGGTCTTCTAAGTACCTCATAGGACGTTTTTTCATCATAATATATCAGAAGGTATAGACAGCACTCAAAAAAATTCTACTCATTTCTCAGACTATCATCCACAGAATATAAATTAAGAATTTAGAGGCACGCACTTTGCTCCTTTTTGTCATCAAAAAGCTTGTTTTGGAAGACGTTATGCAGATCTTTATCAACTGAAGAAAGAGTATTTAGTTAGAATACTGAAAATAACAAAAGCTTAAAAACAATACAGTCCTAAAAAGGGGACTTACCATAACATAACAAAAATAAATCTGACTGAAAACAGAATCTGATATAAAAAAATAAAAACCCCCAAAAATAATTGTTGTACATTTCAGAATAAAAAGATGGGATAAGGTATAATACAAATACCAGGCCTGGCAATTCTTCCTCAGCTCATGCAAACAGCAGTCTTCTAAGTTCATACTTTGCCTTTTTTGCAAAATGCAGAATATTCCCCATCTCTAAATGCTTCTGTAAAGTCTTTATAGGTATGAAGTATCTGCGATCAGGTATCATGGTAGGGGGGTAGAGAGGGAGGAAGGTATTTGGTGGAGAAACACGCACAGGGAGACGCTTCAAATCTCTTTTGATTCTTCCATCATCTAGATGCCTGCTTACAATGTGGGTTTGCTCTACCTGTTGAAATTGTCTGTAAAAAGACAATCTGACAATTTTGAAAGCTAATTTCCTTTCATTTGAAATAAATCTTGCATTCCAGATAGCATTACATGGATTTGTCTACACAGTGGTATGGCTTAGCTGTGCTGTGTAGTTTTAACTGCAGTTAGAAAATCCTAAAAGCATTAATTCAATTTTTCTGGATAATGAAGAGTGGAAAATGATCTGCTATTTGAAATCCAGTTTGGGATGATAGACACTGATTTGCCCTCATCAAGATGATACTGTTAAATTGTGTTTAAAAGTGATGAGCTTTCTCCTAAATGTGCATTTCCATATCATAAACTTTTCTTAAATTTACCCTTGTCTCTCTCTCTTTTCTAAGCATAGTTTGGGAGCATTTTAACTTCTTTTCAATTCTGCTTATTTTAACTTCAGGTGTTGACTATATTCTTACCTGTGAACTTCTATATTATACTTTGATTTTATTTATTTTTCTAATATCTGACAGAATGGAGATCGAGTAACAACTATAAATTCAAGATATTTGTATAGGTAATGAAGAAATCAAGCTACTGTATTTTGTCTTCTGTGACTGGAAACAGATATGTTTCTAATGAAGGTTAAGGATAACCCAGAGATCAGATACAGAATCTAGTGCAAGCTTACAACGAGGCTTTGGATCAATCATGTCATCTTTCACTTTCTGATGCTGACTATATGTCCTTAGATCGCATTGCCTTTGAGGCATGGAGAGACACAGGCCTTACAATGGCCACTAAATTTCCAATATCTACCATTTACAAATTTGCCCCATCTCCCCATGCTAAGATGCCAGAGGAAGGTCAATGCATGGGCAAAGCAGCTGTCCACCAAGCCAATTTGCCATGCCTGTGGTACCCAAGCAAGTGTGCTAACTCTTTTGGCTATTTAATTACAGTCTGTGTGTACTGGAGGTTGGGTCTGTGTTTCAAACCAGTTGCAAAAATAATACTTTTCTCAAGGAACACACTCATCAACAACTGATAAGGTATTTCTGAAAACGTGAAGCAGGAAATAAACTGTCCTCTTCCAGATCCAGAAGGATGAGAGACATCTTGTTAGAGAAGGTCTGTTACAGAGCATTGGTAGCAACAAACGGTCAAATTTAAAAAATAAAATATTAGAATACTGTCTTAACAAATTGCTGAAGAACTTCAGAAAAAACCTCATACATTACACTGTACTTGATAAGGTAAATCTTAAGGGAAACTCCTGAAAAGAACCTTGTGTTGCCAAGTAAAGTGTAGTTTTATATCCCAAGTTTCAACTGGCGAAGAGGATTCTGTTCAAACCATGACCCTCTCCCTAGGCAACTAAAAGCTACACTGTTGTTTACAATTAATTTCCTAGGCTGTTATTTTTCAAGTGAAGTACTTCACTACAGTAAAGCTAAAGGAGTTCAGACTTGGGAAGACATTTTGAAGGTGTGAAAAGGATTGGGATGAGATGAGCTAAAATATAATGGCTAGAGAGACAATCCTACCAGCTTCAGAGGGTGAAAACTCTAAAAGTAAATGCAATGATTGACTAAAATATGTATGGCTGAAGCACAATTTTGAGAATATATTTTTGATTCAAAGTCTTCAGCACTGAAGGAAGAAAATCTTAAGGTTTTAGAAGTAGGGAAGTGTATTGTTGCTATATTATACAACTCCAAAAGTTATGAAAAACATTAACACCACATTAAAACTTACAGTCATTATCCCATGCATTCCACAGAATGCTCAAACTACATTTTATAGCAAGATTTCTGGATTATATTCAACAACAGTTACAAGGTGCAATAAGACTGAATACATTACATGCTAAGCCACTATTAGAAAGGTAAATAAACAATCAGGAAAGCTCCAAAACATTAGGTAGAATATCCGGAAACAAATGTAGGTTGATTGATAAATAAATCTGCCTGTTTTCTACACACTAAGAAATTTGTCAGAAACGGCAGTAAGGCCCCATGCCACATGAAGCCATGAAGTATTAATCCAGAGAAGATTCTTTCTTACTCAGTGCCCAAACATATTCAAAGGATTAGAGAATCCATGTGCTGGTGTACTCCACCAATAACTTTTTGAACAGATAAGAAAGAAACTTGACAAATATTTACATAATTAAAATATCATCCAATTAGCGTATCTTTCTTGATTCTCTCCTTTTTATTTTTTTTTTTTTCCCATGCTTGGAATTTGATACTTTGATGCTTTTTCCCTTTAAGTTAAAGAACTTTCCCTTAGTACTACACAAAGCATATTCAGTAAAAAGAAAATAAAGTATAAATAGAATATGCAATGAGTTGCCAGGCGAAAGCTAACCTATTTTACTATCTGATGGATCATGACACCTTCAGTTAATTTAAAAAAACCTTACCTATTTGTATTAAGGGATTAAAGTATTATGAATCTCCTCAAATTTGTGACTCGAAGGTAAAATACAGGGAAGTTGTAACCAGTAAATCTATTTTTGAAGCAGCAGAAACTACGCTGCAAGATTTAAAATGTGTCTATACTGACATAAAGAGCTTCATATTTAAAATATTACAGAGACTGAGATTGCATGTCCTGGTTTGTTTACCTTGAGTCTAACAACAAAGACACACATTAAGTATGATTTAAAGCTTACAACAAGAGACTAGGAATCAGTTGATACAAATACTGAGTAATCCCACTTGTACCATACTACTGCTGTATATCGTGAGGCAATTCACCCAGCTTCATATTTCTTATCTATATGGAGGAATCAGATAACAATACACACCTAGCACCACCACAGGTAAGTTCTTCAATACTTGTAGAGTTGCCTCAAATTTGTCTTACTCAGAGGCTAAAAATAACTACGCTGATATTTTGAAGCTGTGTCACTGGATTTCTGCTTCTGCAATCTTGTAGAAAGGTCCTAAAATGTTAGTTTGTTGAACCTATTTTGTGCCTTTCAACAAAGCACCTTCAGGAAACTTTCAGTTCCATTTATATGATACAGGCTATAATATTTTAATAATCTGTGCTTGAGATGTATGGTGAAAAGGGAATTATTGTGCACCTGGGGAGACAGTGTTATTAGAAAAGTGGCACAGTGGGGGAATAAAAAATATTTTTAAATCTTCACAAATTAACCAGTCACTATTCTACTGATGTTTGTTTTAAGTTGCTGTAGAAGCATCCAAGTGAGAAGCATGAACAGAGAATCAAAGGAATTTGTGGTATTATAAATAATTAATATTTCTGCCCTATCATTTCTCAAGGCTCATAAGAAGCAAGGACGTGCAACCAACTGGGTCAGACAAATGAATCCATTCACACAGCTGGTGAAAGAGTCTGCCTGAGCATAGCTAATGTGCTGGGGTAGGAATATTTGAGCAGGTGTAATTATAGTAATGATTTATTGAATGTTTGATTAATTGGAAATTAAGTGAATGCACAGTGGCAGAATTGTCATAGCAAATCGTTCAGCTATTTAGTTAAAAGGTGCTCAGTCTCCCTTCAGTAAAGCAATTAAGAACATCCTAAATCATAGAAATGAATTATCTGATGTAATTTACTTACAAACTAAAACCTATGAACAAACTACCCCAACAAGAAGGGAATTCATATGAACATGTGAACTTAAAACACAACTGCCTTACCTTGTTCATGAAAATAGATGACTAAGTGGCCCTCCTGACTTCCTGAGATATAATGTGGGAGAGAAAGGTAGGCTTTATTTAGATAATTCTGCATAAGCATTCAGTCTAAAAGGCAGCCTAGAAACCTCTGGAATAGGCTTACAGTGCAATTAATTAATCAATGAATTGGCAACAGAGCTATATCCCAGGTAAGTGTTTTCTATGTTTTGAATGAGTACTGGTTTAGAGTAAATTAAAAAAGAATCCCAACCATTGCCTTAAGTTTTTCAAGCAATGGTTACAGAATCTGCCCAAAATAGGGTTCTCACATTTCTTTTTCATTCAGAGTTCACTGATTCAAGTCAACTTCAAATCAAAATGACTCTGAGTGCTAGATTTGCAGGCTCAGTTTGGGATATGAAGCCTAGTTGTTCCCTGGTGTATTTTGACCGACCATTACATTTGGATCTAGAATTTGTCTTGCAATAGCTTTTTGATAATGTAGTTAATAGAATAAAGCAAAGTCCCTTCATAACTGGAATATTATCAAAAGACTAAGATTATATAACGCAAACCTAGAATCAGAACATGCAAATGAGGAGTCAGACTGCAGCAGGTAATTATCAGATAATGGGCTGACTATTCTTATCATTTGAAGTATTTGGTAAGGCAGTTAAGAAAATTTTAGAAGAGAACAGTAAGCCCACAGCTAGTTCCTGGAACATAGTATTTCTTCAGGAGTTCTAAAAAAACCCAAACAGACTTTACTATTAATCTTGATCAGTTTAAGTGAGCCTGTCAGGACATGGATCATGAGGCCATAGGCATACTACAAACACAAACTAAAATCAGTGACAGTAATTTATTTTGTACTTCTGTAGAAGGAATACATTTATATGAGTGGGAAAGTGGTGTCAGCTTTGAGAAGGCACATTAGCAGGGGCACTATTCTGTTTGAATGTTTCTGCTTATGTTTATGCATATTCGTGCATGACAGCTACCTCACAGTTACCTAAACAAGCTGTTTTCTATATAAAACTGGATTTTTTTTATATAGTCTATATATAGAAGAAAGCCTTTATTTTTACAAAGCAAACAGCTCTGCTTAATTACTAATCACAGCCATGACCTAAGAGGACCTAGCAGCTACAGAAGACTTGAAGATTTCATGTCAAATCATGGTGACTGTTTTCCCGCAAGGAACCAATTATGTCATGATGCAAACCATATAATGTCTTAAGCTTAAGCACAGAGTTCTAATGAGTAAAATTAAAAACAATCTGTGTTTTCTACATTTACCCTCTAAATGGGTCTCTATCTACTGGTTTTTTTCTCATTACAAGAGGAAAGAGTGGTAGCCCTGTGAGCTTCTTGAAACTTACAAAAGCCAAAGGACTAAAGCAAGATCAAGTGAGCTCTACCCTATTTACTTCTACGCTCATTCTCAATTTTATTAGCTCCTTTGGTAATACTTGAAAGCACTTCATACTATAACCACAGTAAAATGGATGCCACTTGACAGAGTCAAGCATGGAACAAGTCTATAACATCAGTTTGCTCCTCCTTTCCCACTTAGTGGCAGAATCCTCTAGTCCTGATTAACAGAAAAGCTTAATTAAAATAAAATTGGCACTCTCTGCTTTCCCTGCTGTGAAAATCTACTGGTACACCATCTTGTAATTACCAAACTGACTTCTTTAAAAATGTGTTCTTTGAATTTCCATTTATCGTATTTTGTTCTCCAGCCAACCAACACCCTTCCATCCACATAAAAGATGTCAATATGAAGACCACTGCTAAGCTCCAACTTGTTCAACAAGCAGCTGAAATATTACTTATAGTTTTACATAACCCTACTAACTTAAAGGTGAATGCATAATTGCGTACATCTCTCTCTTGTACTGGGGGAGCCCAGAACCAGCCATGGAAGTCTAGATATGGCCTTAATAGTGCTGAATGCAGGAGGAATAATCACAGGATTAATCACCTCCCTACCTGCTGGTGATGCTCCTCCTAATGCAGCCCTGGGTGCTACCCACATTCCTTACCAGGAGGGCAGATTGCCGACTCCTGTTCAACCAAGATTCCCATGTCCTTTCTGCCAAGCTGCTTTCCAGACAGTCTGCCCCTAGACTATACTGGTGCACACATTTCTTCATCTCCAGGTGCAGGACATTGCATTTCCCTTTGTTGAACCTGATGAGATTCCCATTTGCCAGCTTCTCCAGCCCATCAAGGTTCTTCTAGAAGGCAGCACAACTTTCTTGTTTAATGAATACTCCTCCCAGTTTTGTATCATCTGCAAACTTGCTTAAGGTGCACTGTCTCATTATCCAGGCCAAATTTCAAATATAATACATGAAAGTGGAATGATTATTTATCACTTTTTGTCTCTCATTTTCAATGCAGAAACATGTCTCACCTTTGTCAGGAATCAATCATTTTCCTTCTTTCAAGTGTAGATGCAACTATCACATTACAGGTTTATCTTAAGATATAGCTCAATGTACTGCAGATATGTATTTGTACCAGTATCTTCCTCAAAGTCTTCAGGCATTTACACATACCCAAGCGTTACTGCTGGAATTTACACATTAACTGAACTGATGTGTTATGACTATTAAGAAAAGAATAAGTAGATAGGATTCAGGAAGTATAAAGATCTTGGCTATCAATATACTAGAAATAGGAATCCACTTTCTTATTTCCACATAGGCTAAAGCAAGCTTGATCGGAATTTAGTAGTTTAGGGTTTGTTTGTTTGTTTGTTTTTTAAACAGAAATTACAATAAGCCTATGAGACAAAGATATTTCAAAGTATGCAAGTCCAAAACCTACCCATTATTTAAAAGAGAGATATGCCAATAATGAGAATAGCCAGCTAGGGTATAGTCAGAAGTGACTGCAGTCAGTCTGATGAAATTAAGGAAAGAAAATAAAGACTGAAGATATTCTAGGTGATTTCCAACAATTATCACTCGTATCTTATACTGCTGTATATGACAACACGTCTTTTATCAATAGACAAACAAGAAGCATATAACCTTATTGCTACTGATACACCAGAGTTTGAGAAAACAGATTTGGCTATGAAACTGCTTTCCTTATCTAGCAGCACGAAGAAAGCTTCTTGTCAAATAGAAAGTCTCCATCTAATGCTCTTCCTTCACCAATAATAGGACAAGATGTTTCTATACCAACAAAAATGGAACAGATGCCCAGTAATTTTTTTTTACCTTGTAACAACTGGCCAGCCAAAGTGCTTGAAAAACCTAAACTGGTAGACAGAGCTGTGGATAGCAATTTCCACTGCACTCTTCACTTATCGGGCACAAATTCAATAAATAAAGTCCATAGATTTCCTTTTCCCTTACTAAATAAATCATGTCATTCCATTCTTCAAATACACGTGTACACACCCCCACATACATATAATCAACTAGAGGTGATGAAATTTCTGTCATGAACTGCACATTGAGAACATGTCAGTGAGACACTTATCTTCCCTTGTCCTCATCTATATCCTGGGGTCCCCCTTCTTAGAGCAAGACAGACATTGTAACACTACCTCTACTCTACACACACAGGTCAAAGCAAACATCTAGAAAAGCTCAGACTGAAAACAGGCAGAAAAGATATTCCTGGTAGATGCTCAAACTACAAATCTGAAAATAGCATAGGATCTCTATCCTGTCTTGACCAGCACTGTCTTGTGTAAATATTGTAGAAAGTCTATATGACAGCCTTATGTACTAGAAAGCCAATGTTGTAAGTGACCATATCTTACTTTTTCACTGGTTAGAAGGCCTGAGTTCATTATCTGCTGTGTAAAACAAGTTAACACACGCATTTATCTCTAGAACTACGCAAGATTTTCAGGAGAAATTTTGATTTCATCATTAGGGACATACTTCCCAATGTAAGTACTTTCAATTTTCCAACAGAAAACCTTAATTTTCATGAGCTATCACTTGTCCTGGTCAACTGATCCCTGTTTTGGGATCTCCCATGCTTTATTTTTCACTTTCCAGTTCAGCTTCTTGTTACTGTTACTAACTTAAGTTGCACACCACTGCAACCGTGACAGTGTAGATTGTGTGCCTGCAATCATAAAAGCAAACAAAACTCTCACTTCAATATATAATAACATGGAACACATATATGTTGCGTATATAACTTAATTATTAAAACTTCGGTAGAGAACAAATATAATTAATAACTCATGCAATCTTACATTATTTTTAATACATAGACAGTAAATGGTAAATCTTCACGGTACAGACAGCTGAAAATACAGTGGTAATGGTAGGGAAGATGCTATAGCAGCTTCATTGCTTTTTATTTCAGTTTAAACCAGGTGCCTAGGAGACTAAGTAAATTAGGAATCAAGTGATGGAATGTGGTACACAGTTCTTGAGATATTACTGCTCAAAGCATCCTGGTGCCAATTGTTGTAGTGATGAGGGCCTGCAGCTTGCCACCAGGCAGAAAGGTTTCATTAACCAACCCCTAGGATTTATTCTTTACGATGTTTTTGACATTTACACAACATTTTTCATTTTTCATTACCCCAAGGAAAAACAAGGGGGGGGAAAGAATAAAGGATCTCTTGTTTGCCAGACCATCATTTAAAAAGACTGAGCTGGCTTTATGAAAGATTTTTTTATGCAGTCGTTGCTGATTTAGTGCAGTATTATAATCAGCAAAGAACTAAATGCATTTTTAGACTTTGTAGTTTATATAGGGAATCATTAGAAAACAACATTCCCCATATTTAATGTTTTATTAACACATAGAAAAAAAAATAAATAGAACACTCAGCCCCTCTTTCCTCACTCTTGGTGTTTATTTCCAGCATCTAGAGAGGGCTAGAATCTTTGTCACTGTAAATATAGGTATTACTACATACATGCATCAACACCAGTTGACAGTGTGATATGAAAACTGTATACAATATGTATCAAAATAAGCATGTGTAGATATTTTTCAATTGTTCCCAAAAATGAATCAGTATTTTCCTATTAAGCATTTTTTTAATTATTATTTATGAAGCCCCCCCCGGCCCACAACTTGATGCTTTCTTAATTGAATTAGCTGGTAAAATTACAGTTATACCAGCTTGGTGGTATACAGTGATACAGTTATATCAACTTGGTGCTTTACAAGGGGAAAAACTGAGGATGAAAATATTGTTTTCTTTCTTCCATGCACTTCAGATTTTTTGTCTGTTTTATCTGGATCTACACGTCTCATCAATTAAGCAGAGAGGGTGAAAACTCAAACATAGGAACACTTTACAACAAAACATTAATTAAAAATTATTTTAAAAGGCTTTTAAATAAAAACATATATAATTCAGTCTTTTCTCCAATGCACAGAAATTATATTTGCCATTAAAAAAATCTGCATACTGATCATAAATACATTTATTTTTCCTCAGCCAGCTCCTATAACCATCACATCCCCAACATCAAAATAGGTAATTTTGCCAAGAACATTTGAAGCTCAGAAGTTCTATTCTTTTGTGGTTTCTTTTCTTTTTCATGTGACATTATTTCAGAGTTGAGAATAGTTTACTTGGTGACATTCAGCCCTCTGCTACCTATCATAACAGCACAAACAGCATGGCAGAAAGGAGAACCCCGTCTATAAAGCAGTCATACAAAACCTGAAAGCCAATCATAAGAACGTTTCACATTACATCAAAATACAAGCAATATTTAAGAGCTTAAAGCTCTCTGGAAATACCCCTCTGTCCTGGTTTCAGCTGGGATGGCATTCATTTTCTTCTTAGTAGGTGGCACAATGCTGTGTTTTGGATTTAAGATGAGAATAATGTTGATAACATTCTCATGTTTTTGTTGTTGTGAAGTAGTGCTTACTCTAAATAATGGTCTTTTCAAGTTTCCCATGGAGGGGCACAAGAAGCCGGGCGGGAGCAAGGCCAGGATCAGGCCAGCTGACCCGAACTGGCCAAAGGGCTATTCCATACCATGGACCATCATGCCCAGTATATACACTGGGGGAGCTGGCCAGGGGCTGCTGATCACTACCCAAGGACTGGCCAGGCATCGGTCAGTGGGTGGTGAGCAGCTGCATCATGCATCGCTTGATTGGTTGGTTGTTTTTTTTTTTTTCCTTTGGGCATTATTCCTCTCTCCCTCTTTTTCATTACGATTGTTATTAATATATTTTACTTTATTTCAAATACTAAATTGTTCTTATCTCCACCCAGGAGTTCTACCTTTTCCCGATTCTCCTCCCCATTCTGCTGCAGAGGGCAGCAGGGGGGACGAGCAAGTGGCTGCACGGCACTTACTCGGTGGTGGGGGTTAAACCATATCACCCTCACATTATCACACAGATTAATAGTATCTCATGATCCTCAGGGTTAGCATAATCTACACTAATCAGTGAGATGATAAATACCTTTCCACACACTGTGCTGCTGCATATTCCCATATAGGAAAACTAATATAAGGCATCCACAATGCCCTTATGAACTAAGAGATGTGGTTGTACATGAATACATAAGCACCTTAAAAGTAAATTACTGGAATGTACATATGGTTGACCAATTGCTAAGGCTAAAAGAATATTCTTCATCACACTGTACTAGTAGGTTTACAACTGTGATTGAAACCAAAGCCAAGATGCTGTAATGATCATGCCCAGCATTGTAACTGATTTCTTAGCTGTCTATGTTACATTAAGACAAATTGAGAGGAAGGGTTTTTTCCCTAATATTCCCAAAAGATTTTTGCATCTGTATGAAGTTTCAACTGCCTTCGATTATCAGCAGCTTCCCTATCACACAGAATTATCATGGGGCTGGCTTATTTGGGATTAAAAATACCATGAAAAAGCATTAAGTAGACCAGATAGCTTTCCATGGGACTTTATAGTCTGTTAGAGGAAATTCTAAGATCAAAACACCAGAGTCATTAGGCACTTTGAATAAAACTCAAAGTAGAGGTTCATCATTAGTCCATTATGATTTTTTTCCTGTTTCTCCTTGAAGATAAGTCACCATTATATGTCTAGAATAATATCCTTGGGAAAACAATAAAAAATTGTTTTGTTAATAAAAAAATCCACTGTATTCTACAGAACACTGAAGGTGTTTGACTTATCCCTCATAAGGACACCATTTATACTAAAGTTGAGATTCCATTTTACAGCATTTTAAAAATATATTTTTTTAAAAAAATTAAATCATTGGTACCTTCAGTGTGTAAAATAAACCAGTACAGTGTTACAGTGGCCATAGAAATTATTCACAGGATCTGGTTAAACAACAAAAGATGGCTAAAAGGGATCTAGTACACTGATAAAAGGTCTTATTAATGCTATCACAATATACATCTCAGCTCCTTCATGCTCATCCATGCAACCCTTTCACAAAAAAATTTGTTCCATATCCTTAAGAAACACTTGAAATCTATCAACAATGCAAACAGGAAGGAACTAAATATACAAATAGCAATATTGCTCAACAGCAGGCACTGAAGAAAGCCTAACCTGAAGTCCTTGTCATGGATCAGAACAGATGACAAAGCAAGATCACTCATTCCCAAGGAAACTGGGAGAAATATTTATCTTTCAGAACTCGTGCTCACTAGATAACAGTACTCTTGCACTGAATATTTAGTTTTCTAGCCAACCAATTGATTACCTGTGAAAGCAAGGATAAGCATCTATTCAGGACAACCATATAGCTCCCTCCTGCCAAAATGTATGTTAGCATGAGAGGCAGCATGGCAAACTGGATGCCAGTATACATCAAGTCAGTGTGTAAAAAGGGAGGGACCAAGAGCCCTCCATTTTTCTCTCTGTGTGATGGTTTGGTAAATTAATTTTCACATTTAATCCTAAGTCACTAACTCTCAAAAATGATACAAATTGAAGCAATAGGGGATTTTTTTTTTTTAACCCCCTTTTATATTTTATGCATTTATTACAGCTTACACTATATTTTCAAGTTTTTCACCACCACTATATAGAAACAGACTAGCTGGCAAATGGTAACAAAACAATTTAAGTATGAAAATCTTAAGACTGAGACCACAAGAAACTCGAAGAAACGGACTATTAAAGAAATAATACAGAAAACTGCATATTTAAGAATTAAGGAGAATTTTTAAGGCAACTGCACATTTCCATGAATGCACATGTATGTCTAAGTAAAAGAAAATCTCTAAAGAACAGCTACAGGGAATTTTCAAATTATAGGACCACAGAACATCAGTAGCTTTCTCATGTCCTTTCTAAAAAGATTCTGGAAAATCCAATTAAATGTCAGTACTGATTTCTTTTTGCATTTTTAATTTTTATTTTAGTGAACCTGCTTTTCTAAAACTTCTAATACCAAAATAATAAAAAAAGGGAAGAAATAAAAATAAAAAGACAAATTAAATACTGTTTTGTCAAAAAAGCTATGAATTGCTCAAAAGGCTGATATATAAACCATTTTAGTAAGACTGATTTACTATTATGAGATCCTGATGAAAACAACTGATATAATCTGTATAATTAACCTATGTCAACTCAAAGAGATTCTTATCCCCTAAAAGAAATTGATAAAGATAAGAAGAATTTATTTCCTGCCCCTCCCATCTCTCAGATAAACCCATATTTGAAGAAAAATATTACTGGTTTGCTATTTACTGAAAATAAAAATAATAATCTCACCAATATATTTAGCAAACTCAAAAGGCTAGCCTCACATTATCATCACAAAGAGAAAACAGTACACTTAAGCTAGTGAACAATTACAGAATAAAGAGAAGTGACTAAAAGAGAATTTCACACATTTCACACATTTCCCATACACTATATCACAATATTGTCTTCCTCAAATTACACAAAAATAATCACATGGATTATACTAGAATAGATTTGTATGTGTCTGAAAAAATAAGGTATTTCAAAATGACCAATTTTACGTCACTATATGACTAGTTGTTTCTAGAATAATTAAACTTGTTCTGTGACCTAATAAACAGTCCCACCTGTCTTAAGGCTTTACAATAATAAACTGTATTTTGAAAACTTATTTAGGAAAAGAAAAAAGTCAACTTGTACGTACAGGAAAATCCATGAAGAAAACCACAAGTAAATATTAGCCTGAAATTTTGGCATTATAGACTTCACTGAAAATAAAAAAAATCTCAAAATGTTTGTACAAATGCTTTACTTCCTTTATTGACAGGTGATACTTATATCCCTTAATCATACAGTATCAGTATCATTTTCTGCTGAATCTTCTTCTAATCATCTAACGTTGAACAGGCCAAGATTACATAGAAAACAATAGTTCTGAGATTTCCTATCAAAGGAAACTATGAGCTACATTGCCAAATATGCAAGGGTCTACTGCATAAGTTTCTTTAGCAAATGAAGCTATCATGGAAGTTACTGGGGTTTTTTTCATATTTACAAGATGAAAGTTGGGATAAAAATCACTATAGTGACTGTAGTCTTTGTATCTTTAGGGCAACAGTCTGCATTTAGTATTGTAATGAAATATTTTTATAGTGCTGACTACTTAGTCCTCACTGCTCAAATCACATTTTCTGCTATATGTACTGTTCTTTGAAATATAACTAGCTGTCAGCAGAAACCTAATTTCAAGAAACCATTCCTGTGTTTAAGGGACTTGGAGATTCTGTGTCTACAATTCAGCCAAGGTAGCCACACATGCTCATGAATTATGCAGAGAAATGATTAAAATTAATCTCTCATGTAACACAACAAGAGAACGTATGTTGTGTAGTCACACAGCTCTGGAAAAATCAGACTAACATCTTAGCCAAGCTGTTAAGACTGTTCTGTTACTGACACTTATCATCAAAGGCTCACTCCTAATAGCAAGAACAACCACCCACTCGCAACAAAATCAGACAAGGTTAGCTGAATGACCATTTCAAAAGAAATTAAAGTATCAAGTAATATTGTGGGAGTATTGCAACATCTGAAATTGATCATTTCAGTGTAGCCTGTGTACACGCCGTTAGAATCGGAGACTTACTGAAGAATAACAGAAAGATTTCCCTATGAAACCAAGCTTTGGAAGTCAGTATTAGACTCAGACTCCAGCAAATTTTCATTAGTAAAACAGAATAGGAATTCTTTCTCAAACAGCAAAGTTCTCCACCTAATTCCATAACCAGATAATTTGCTCCCTTCAGGCAATATCCAGCCCTTGCATTGTACATTAATTTCAGCATTTTCAAAAGGAATTAAACTGATTTAATTATAAAAAAAAAGGCAGTGGTCAGGTATTTTAGGAACATCTTTTCACAGATAGTACTTTGCATGAAATATTACATTAGAGGATAAGCCATAGTAAGTTACAGGTTTGGGGTTTTTTTTTTCTACAAGAGAAAGTCCTTGATATAACACTGAATCTGTCAGCTTTTTGGTTTTTCTAATTTCCCTCTTTCATGACAGGTAGATATTTTATACCACTGGATGACTATTATTCAATGTGAAAAATCTTCCAGGATTCTCAAGTTCTTGCTATACTAATAGGAATGCAATTAAGAATAATTTAGTTTAAAACTATAAATCATAACTCCATACAGCACACCTCTGCTCCTAGCTGTGTGGACTCAGTTCTGAGACACATTCAAAACAGACCATCCAGTCAGCCAAATTTCTTATGCACTAAACTCACATTAAATTGACATTGGCAGTTGATTCAAATTTCATTGAACCTTAAACAGTTTATTGAATAATTACAAAATATCATAAACGTACATTTTATATCCTCAAAGAGCACTGTAACAAAAGAGATGCCATCTAACAAATTTAGTCTAACTTTTTAATGGATTATTATATTTAAGCACAAAGACAAAAATCAGCCTGATAAGATCAAGTTAACAGGTAGAAACTGTGAATGAACCATACTGCTACTAAAGACATTACAGTATCTGCTGAATAAATAAAGACAAGGAGGAAGAAAATCCAGTAAAAAGAAAAAAGCCAACAACCAAGGCAACCTTAATTATAGAAGTTGTAAATTCCGTGCTTTGTTGCACCAACTTATAGATTTCATAGGATAGAACCACAGATCCATTTGTGTTAATCAGCTCTCTGGACAGGCAATCATTACAGCTAGTTTAGCTAGCTTCAAACACACGCATAGACTACCGTTAACACAGCATTAGCCTAACCAGGTAAATTCAGTACTTTCAATTTGTGTAATAACTTATTTTTCAGTTGTGTACAAAATCAAATTTGATATCATGAATGTGTCGATCAATTACAATTTTCCTTTACATAGCTTATATACAGCTGTATGTATATAATCTAAACACCATCGTTGGAAATTCTGAATAAAAGTTTAATGTAAGTACAGGTAACTGAACTTAAATTGAGAACTATTTCTTCTGCTCCTTCTTACACTTTCTAGTACTAGTTAATGTAAAAGATCAAATACACTATGATACAATATACATATTATCATTTCAGCAGTTCATCATCAATGGCAGAAAAAATATATAGAATAATATAGGTTATGCAATTTCTGATTCTGTATTTTAAAAAACTACTTTACTATAACACCTACAAAAAATGTTTTTTCTACAAACAGCAATGGCAGTTAACCTCCCCTCCTGCTAGTAAGCTTGCCAGTCAAAAAATCACATTCAACTACACAATATGACTGCAAATAAGCGCCTAAGTAGACGGGTCCTTCAATGTCCCCTGCAGGCCACAGAAGTCAGACTTTAATCAACTGGGTAGAAAAGGCAATTTAATAGTTGTGGGTCTCTGGTTCATCCCCAGGAGTTTTATGTTGGAGTTCTATAGTAAAAGAATTCACTACTAATTTCACCCTCCCTTATTTAAATGTCAGCTGTGGTATTAGCCTATCCCTTTAGGACATATTTGCAAATGTTTTTTGTGAAAAATATTGTAACAGCAGCCTTGTTATGAAAGCCCAAGATATTTGGCAATCAAACACACATCAATATGTAAAAATATATAAATAAGAACAGTATTACAGGTAATAAAACTGCTCAGATAATATGCTTAAGCATAATACCCATATTACAGAGTAAAGCAAATCTCAGCAAAATAACATCTTTTAGAAATTGTGGGGATTGTAGTGTAGTTTGTAGATTAGTAATGCATTCTCTTGTTTTGAATGATTTAACAGAATTTCTTTTCTGAAGAGTTTCAATCAAAACTGCTATAAAAATAAATAATCTATTCTAAAAAGCATCATCCCACAACAATATACCTACTTATCTCCAAATCCTTCAAGCTACTTTTACATTTACATCATGCATATGCTCACTTTGTGATTTGGCTACCACGTCTTCTCTTTGCTTACTCTGAACAGAAAAAGAAATAAAAAGGAAACCCTCACCAAGTTACATAATTCCTGTGCTAATCCTCTCCCTTTAATAATCTAATACAAATAACGTCTAAGTGACAACAGGAGTTTGGGGAGAAAAGGAAGAAGAAGATGAAAGATTGGAAAGAAAGCACTAAAGCTTCTGTCACATGCAAGTCACTTGGACACTAAACATACTCTCATGTTAGGCTGAGGCTTAGAAAACCAATGCTTAGGAAACGTTCCAGGTGCAACCCTGAAAAGTAAACTGCATTTTCCAATGCCTTAAATTTATTTCATCTCTTCATTGCTTGGTTCTTGCATGATGCACAGAGAAAGAGCAGCTTCTGTGACTTACATGGATTTTATGCAACCTATAAGCATGAAAGTATAGTTCTAAATATTTTAATGTAGTACATTTATCTGCCATTTGACTGTTTAAATTTTTCCTATATTCAACCAGCAGTCGTGCACAAAATAAGCAGTTAAGTTATTGAGTGGCTTGAGAGAAGCCATGTTTTAAAAGTTCAGAATTCTTTCATGAAAAAGGCTTACAAAAACAGCTTTAGTGGAGTGAGAGTTAACCTAATTAAAAAAACAATACACAGATTCAGTACAAAAAAATACTTTGTTGTTGCTGAAGTTGTGTCAGATCTAGAACAGGCCAAGTAAGATAGACAAACTAGTGACAGTACAATAATACAGAATCCTAACAATTGCTTCTGTAGAGGATAAGCAAGCCTTAAAATAATTCAGAACTTATGAAATTAATCGGGGTTGGGGGGTGGGTTGGGGGGTGGTGGTGGCGCTGTTATCAAAAAACACCCAAACCTAGTCCATTTAGAAAGGAGAAATTTTGAACGCACCTTTTTTTAGCCTACACTGCCATCGTCTGGTTGTACGAGATATAGCATCATGGTAGGTCAAAACGCACTCTTCATACTATGCGCATTTTTGTTAATAGAAGATAGTGAGGAGATTTGTAGCATTTATACGGGAGTGCATTGATCACAAATGAAAAAAAAAATATCTAAAGACAGAACAGAATGAGAACAGAACATTCAAATGAACTGTGTAAACTGTGGCTAAAAATTCCATGTAATCTATAACCATGTATGTCCTGGGGGTTTTTTTTGGTTTGGGTTTTTAAGTGGCTTTGTTTTTGTTTTGTTTTGAATTGAATTGAATATAAACTGTTGAATTAATAGTTAACCTTTGAGTTAAACTATGTAATTTGAAGAAGACTTCCAAATAATTTAGGATTATGGACCTCAAAAGGAAAATGCACAAAGTGGAATTTCATTATTTAACAGGCTAAAACTAATGATATATTTTAAAGCACCTATTTTTTAACATTTAAATCACATACATACAATAAATCAACTCTGTGCTTCACTAGGCTAGGGGAAAAAAAAAAAAAGCAAAAACAACAACAAACCAACACTATCTTATTTCTTAAAATGATTATTACAGAATCTTTCCCTACTTTCCAGAACTACAGCTTACCAACATTTAGAGTTATCAATAACAAATTCAGTGACACTTTAGACTACATTCAAATAGAAGCAACAAACAGAAATTCTGGCTAATTAAGGACTACCTAGCCACTGTTTGTATCCTCAGTCTGGCCCTAAAATTCAGACCTATAGGATAAAAAATACATGATGTACGTGGCCCTGAGAAAATTTACAATAAGCTTGGCTAGGTTTTAAATACACAGGAAAATAAAAGGTAAGGTAAGAAGAATTTGTGACATCCACAATAAGAACTTCTTTCAAAATTACTATGAAGTTTCAGAACTTTTTAAATTAACTTTGAAACAGACGTTTTATGTGAAAGAGCAACCACAAGGAATATTTGAAAAGACAATAACAAGCTCATTAGCATGCAAAATACCTTGGTCTGGTCTAGGTTCTATTCTGACTCAATTCTTAGTCTTCTGTGCTAGACTGCAAATGTACACTATTGTTTGGTTTACATGCAGAAAGCAAATAAACCAAGCCTCCAAGTGGAGTTCAGCTTACAGGGCCACCTAGATAAATATGGACACTCTTTGACAAACTTTGTATTTCTTAACATTCTTTAGAAGTGAGCAGAACTTCTAAAAGCAAACTCTTCTTTGAGGACTTGACTTTAGGAGCACACAATAGAAGTTCTGAAACCAAATAATCTTCAAAACTAGTAGCAACAACTAATATTGCATTTAGTTCAGTTGAAACTGTAAGCATTGCAAGTGAGCCAACACAGGGCTCTATGCCTTCTTTACCTAAAATGTAATGTGGTTTGGGTTTTTTGTTTTTGTTTTTGGGTTTGTTTGTTTCTTTTTACTCTGTGCAGTAAGATGCAGGGTCACTGGAATCATATCTGTTCCCAAGGCAGTAATGTAAATAGAGGAACCTTACCCAGTTGGTGGTAATTATCTTAATAGCCATGGCAAGTACTGTGAGAATGTCAAGAATTACAATGTCTTTGCAGGTTCTTCACAGGTATTTTAGTCATTCAGCTATATTCCCTTTGAATTAATTTGAAAATGTCAGTGACTGTAAGTAAGGTTACTGGGACTGCTTTGAAGAATCAATTTCCATGTCCCTTGAAAGCATTTGCTTCTCTCTGCAAACAAATAATAGCCAGAAATCCAGTGCCTAGAATGTAATGCAGTTAATCTGCACAGATTAGGATATTTGTGGTTAGGTACAGCTCTTTTAAAGAAAGCATCATACAACTAATATAGATTCTACTTTCTGGTACAGAATTTGGGAGATAAATGCACCTGGAAAAAACAAGCATGTGCTAATTGGTACTCAGATCAAAACTACATACAGTGGACACTGACACATTATGCATTCAATTAAATTAGAAGACAGACACAGCTGCAGTTCAGGCATCCCAAAGGAAAGGTAATACAGTGTAAAGGCAGATTCACTAAGGTACACTAGCTGTAAAAAAAGAATAAAAATAGATACCACGTTATATATTTAAGATAATTGTCAACGAAAGCTCTGTAACTACCTGGAAACAGAAAAGCAGAAAAACAAGTTCGCACATTTAAATGTCTGCCTAGAACAAATTGCAGACAGATTTTATTTCTAAAACACGTTATCTGTGCTTATATGAAATGACTTTTTAATAAAAAATGTAGGGAAACTAACATGTCAAAATTGTAGACTAAAACATCAGGCAAGAATGCATTAAGTACCAAGACTGTAGTATGGCAGGTAGAAGGCCAGATAGCTTAACACTGATAGAAAAATCTGTCATTCTAAAGTAGTGCTTAAGATGCACACATGGTTTAAAATTTACAAAGTAATTGCTTTTACAAGAAACTAGCACATACCACAACATTCAATGCCTTCTCAAGTCTACTTAATCATGATCCTCAGTATATTTAAGTTGGAGGACTGACTAAATCAGGAAGTGAATTTGAAATAGGCAAGATACAAGAGGCTTTGAAAGGTTTTGTTGCTGTTGTGGTGTTGTATTAAAAAAATAAATAAATAAAAAGGGATGTACTTGCAAACATTTACCCAGGCTCTTCCAAGGTACTTTCAGGTACTGTTTCAAAATAAAACTTTGGAATCCCAGGCAAACTTCCAAGCAGAACCACTGATCTATAACCTAGTAATCTTCCACAAGAACAGAACTGACATGAAATTTTTATAAAGAAGCTCTTTGGTTTTGTATGTGTGTATGACCTATGGCCTTGACTTGAGCATGCCAGCCTCTGGCTCCAGTCTGAGAGTCAGTGTTTAATGACACAAACCGAACAAAACAATGAAGCTCCTGTTGAATTCAGTAAAATGTAATTTAGAACTCAAATACATGAAAAGTAAGGTAAAGCAGTTTCTGGCATCTGTTTCCTGAGTTCTATGCCTTGATGATATTTGCGTTACAGGAACAAAAACAAAGTCCAATTTCATCTAAGATCCGCACAGGACCCATGACAGCAGACATTGATGTTGACAATAGATCACAGGACCATCAACTGCACCCACTTCGTAGCCCATACAATTGCAAATTATAACTAATTTTCACTAAGAGCATTCTCTGAGATAGTGTTTTTGCATGAAAGTACCAAATGCTAAATTATCACCAGCACAGTTAGACATGAACTGCTGAGCTTTTCAAAAATTAAGCCCTGACGACACACAGTGTACTCCATAGATGCCATTTGTTTTCCCCGAAGTTTCTTTCCTCAGACATTTTCACTTGGAAGGATACCTTGAGTTTATCAAGCATATTGTTCCTCAGGATAACAAGTACTTTTGGGAAGGAAGCTTTGTTTGCAATCAGAGTCATTAAGTGGAAGAAAAACAACCCAGAGACAGAAGATTTGCAATCTCATTCTCTTGTGTTACCAATATGTCTCCACTAATGCTGAAATTAATCATTCATCACAGTAAGAGAAGAAACACTATACAGAGCATCCGAACCTCTTTAGATCTCTTGAAAAAACCTGACCCATTCTACGATAATTTCACCCCAAACCTGAATTATATAATCTACAGTATTTCTAAAGGCAGATAATTACTTACACCTTTTAAAGCAAAAAAAGGAAGGCTTCCTATCTCACATAATTGAAAACAATTGAATACAGCTTCCTGTAGTTGGAATTTCTCCCTTAAATCAGAAACACACTTTTAAGAGATTTTTACTTTGATACAAACAACGCTGTAATTACATAGAGTGCTACTTTTATGCATGCTATTTAATTTAATATTGTCATAGATTTGCTGCAATACTGGTTCTAAATGTTTTAAACTTAGCTTTTGTACTTTATACTTAGACTGTATAAGATAGAAAATTTGTTACATTTTAATAAACTGTGTCACATTTCTTCAAAGCGTATTATAGAATGTTACAAATATAAAAGGGCAAAAATCTGTTTTACTGCTGCTCTAAACTAGTCTAATAGTGTCATGAGGAATTTCCTTCAAATTTTGATTGGAAATGAACAGATTAAGCATTTTGCATCTTCAATAGTGAAAAGGAATCAAATGAGAAAACAAAAACAACCCTCTCAGGCTATCCAGAAATGTCTTTCACCACTACAGAAAAGAACGGTGAAGATATTAACTTGCTAAGGTCAACAGAGCCAGTGGTAAAGCCAGAAAACGTGTCCTTGACTAGTCATTACCTACCACAACTGTCATCTCAAAGTTAAAAAGCACAGTTTGACTCACGGTATTACTATGAACCAAAGAAATACAGGTATCTGTTTAGCAGAAGTAAAATAATACAAGTATATGAGGAAAACAGGACAAAGAAAATACAAGCCAGCAATATAATAGAATTACATAAAGCTTTGATTGCAAAGGCAAAAATTTTCAGGAGGTAGCAGCAACTGTGGAAGTATTGTAACTGTGATAATCTAAAGAAAAAAGAGTATCTAATGAGTTTGTGTAATGTGAAATCAGTTAGTGCAGTAAGATTTTACCTCCCCTTGCAAATTTTGTCTTACGTAATTCACTAACCATTTATCCGTTCAGGAAAAGACAACAGGGAAGCAAAGTTTTATGAAATGAACGCATCAAATTTGCTGAAACAGATGTTCCCTACTGGATTTCAGACAATTCACACATGTAAAATAACCTGCTCTGTTCCTTGGTCTTCAACATTTATCAAATCTTGAAAGACAGTAACAGAGATCAGAGCAATTGAAATATTATTTTTATATAAATAGCATAATTTTTAAATCAAAAGAAAAAGTTTGCCACTTGCATAGTATGCCTATTACCATTATTCCGGGGGAGGAGGGGGGAAGGGGGACGGGCAGCAAAGAAAAAAAGAAAAACAAACAACTTTGTTTTGTACATTAATCTGCTGACAAAGCAGGGAAAAGACTGTGAACATCAGATTGCTCTTTCAATACTTCTACTGTATTTTTTAGATTTTTAAAGAAGTTTTTACACTGCAAATATGCCCTAGTGAGACATCCCTGTACAATGGGTCTTTTAATATTTCCCTGGGTGTCCCATCTCAGTACCCAAGCAGCTGAGATAAATGACAGAATCCCTGGATTTTTCAGACCCTGATCAACAAGAAGAAATTTTCAACTGAACTGTACAAAACTGCTATGATTACATACAACATGTCTGGAAAGTACACAGTTTATATATAAATCCATGAGGGTCTCCATATCACCCCTCAAACCAAAAGATAATTAAACATAATTCTATAAGAAAAATGGGGGGGGGGGGGGGGGAAATTATACATTAATCCTTACTTTACTCCTTACACAAAAATCATCAACAATTTTTAAAGACAACAGAAACATGCATACATGTTCAATTTCCAAATATGGATATATATTTAAGCATAAGTGCTCTTATAAGAATAGTCTTCATTAGAGGAAAAGACATTCTGCATCACTGTTGAAGAAGTCAGTTCTGAAATAACTGAATTAGGAAGTTTTGATCAGTACCACACATCCAGGTAGCTGTAAAAAGCAATCTATTACTACAGAGAAAACATTTACCTGGCAAGAGATTCAATACAACATAAAAAGACAAACTGGAATCAATGAGAAATGAATTGGATTACTGGTTAGAAGCATATTCTTGCATGCGTTCAAGCTACTGGGAAAGTAATGGAGCCAGCAGGTATAAAAAAGGCCCTCCAAATGTCTGCTTACCCTTTCATGATCCAATCACAGCCATCCTGTTAATCAGGTTGGATTACATCCCAGATATTAATTTGGCAAACAAAACAATGGTCTGATTAAGCCTGCCCCCTTCAGATATGCTGAAAACAATCTGCCACTGATAATCTTGCCATGCATATACTCCTGGAAAGCCATCTGATCAATTTATGCTTAGATGACAGTAGAAGTCTAAACTCAAATACAAATGACATACAGCTTTCCCTATTTGTTAATGGTCTGTAAACTCATCCTCTGCTTCCCAAGGAAGTGCTGAAACATTGGCCGCGAAGGGAGACAGTTCAAGCAGTTACGGACACCTTTCAACTGTAAGTAAATAAGTGCTATACATATGAAAAGAAGTTGCTGTCTTGGACACAGGCAAAAGCATAGCTTTCTCACTGGCGACAGGAATACTGTTCTGCTGTTGTGATTTGGTTTTGTAACATTTCAGCAACCTGAGCCTTCCCAATAAATTTTCCTTACAATAAAGTTGATAACACACTAGTATTTCGGTGATGCTAAACCACGCGTGCACAGCATCAAGGCTGTCTCTTTTGCTGATGCTGACAGCCCCCCACTCCACAGTGAGCAGGTTAGTGGCAGGAAAGAGATGGGGAGAGGACACAGCTGGCACAGCTGATCTGAACTGGTCAGAGGAATATTCCATACCATGTAACATCATGCTCAGCAGTAACACTAGGGTAGTAAAAGAAGGCAGGGAGTGGTGTCGATGGTGGTGGTGGTGGTGTGTGTTCCAAGGTGGCCATTCCTCAGAGTGGGGCATCAATCCACTTGTGAGAGCCAGCGAGTGACTTCTGCATCACTTGTGTGTTTGGTTTTCTGGTGGGTTTTTTTCTACTTCATTTAATAAACTGTATTTACCTCAACCCATGAGTTTTCTTCCTTTTGCTTTTCCTATTTTCTCTGCACACCCATTGGGCAGGTGGAAGTGAGCAAGTGGCTGTAGCAGTACTTGGCTGCAGGCCTCAGCCAACCCACCACAATGTATGAAATCCTTCATTCTTACATTCTTTCCCTTCCCCTTTGCCGTGCTCATGCTGTAGGCATAAACTATACCCTGATTCAGATCACTGTTTTAAGATAGTCTCAACCCCTGGAAACAATCCCCACAGCAAGCCAAATCCCACTCAATACCTGGGTACCAACAGCTGAGGTTCATAGAAAGGAAGAATCACAGACCTCCATCCTCTGGAGCCGAACATTCATGGTTCAAAGACAGACTATCCAGAAGGTTCAGATATCGCTGCAGGCAAACTATTCATTAGCCCATATTTATATAGAATCAATACACCTCCTCTTCTCTCATCCAAAATCATGTTGATAACATGGAGTGGCAAGAAAAAGGTACTTATATATTTGAGTGTTTAATAGATAATATTCCCAAATATTTCCATGATGTACTTCTTGTTATTAGTTATAAGGAAAACAAATGGAAAAAATGTAATAGGTACCTCAATTCCTAAAAGGATTTCAATTTTCAGTATTAAAATTT
Source organism: Falco naumanni (assembly GCF_017639655.2). Taxonomy (NCBI): domain Eukaryota; kingdom Metazoa; phylum Chordata; class Aves; order Falconiformes; family Falconidae; genus Falco; species Falco naumanni. The sequence continues at coordinate 72,929,748 of NC_054057.1, forward strand.
GAACTTGCCATAGAGATACATTTTTTGATAAAGAACAATTATTATTTCTCTCTCTCCATTTTATGACTTAGCACAGTAAAGCACTGGCCTGCATCAAGTTATTCACACAAAATTTCAAATAGCGTTTCCAAATTTCATACACATTCATTTCAGTGAAGAGTATGCTGGACTATGCAACTTAAATAACATAGAGGAGCAGTCTGAAATCAGGCTGTCAGGTATACTGATTTAGAGAAAGCAACTGCAACCTCCTACATAGCAATATGCTTGTGTGTTTATTTTAACATGAGTTCTACTACAAGGACTCAGAAAAATATATAAAAGAACTTGCATTTTCTTTTTTTTTTTTTTTTCCTGAAGAACCACATAACTTCTAGTCTTCCACCTCACCAATAAGGTTTTTTTAAGAATACTTCAGGAAGATGGAACAACTATTTCAAACATGTGTGAGGGCAACAGTGGCATTATTTTCTTGCTGCTAGGAAAATTAAAATGTCGAAATAGAACTTTAAACAGCTAACCAGAGCTAAAGATGTTTTCAGGCAGGGAAAAAAAAAGGTTTAATGCTTTTAGACATACACTTCCTTCTAAAGTGGATGTACTTCCAAGAATTGAGGTTTCTGTTTTGAAAATAAAATGTAGTTCACACAATACATCCCAGATTTACTATCTAGACAGAGTCAAGGAAAGTTATTTATTTTATGGCTCCTCGATACCTATATTTTCTCTTCTAGGAAGCTTTTTGATTTCCTAAAACTTTTTAGAAAGTTTATGTATAAGTTGTATGTATTTACAGATTACAACCTGTATATTTGTTTCATAAAGCTTTTTTTGTTTTCTTAAACTTTTTAGAAAGTTTATACAGAACTTACATATTTATAAATTACAACTTCTATGTTTGTTTACTTAAACTTTTGAAGAACTGAAAAAAGACAATTTAGAAAGACTGAACATTTTAGAAAAATGCTGTTCTGCTAAATTTAATCCACTAATATGCAATCTGTGTATCACTTAATATATGAAATGCTGGCCTGCAATTTTAAAGAAAGTAATAAGAATGCTTTGCTTAAAACTTGGGAATAGAAAACTAAATGCAAAATACTTCTGTACCTCGGTTTAATGAAACAACATCTGGAAGATTACTTGTCTAATAAAAAAAAACAAAAAACATATCAACAAGCCTGATGCACAACAGAAGTAAGAAAAGTATGTATTTTCCAAATGTTACCATCTGGGAGCTTTATGCAAGAATAAATACTCTTATCGGCTGAATAAATTCTCTGATTCTCTATGAGTGCAGAACACTAAGTGGCTTCCCACAGTGGCCTCATTATATAAAGTTCTCTTAGGAGTTATTCTGCTGTGTATTTCTGCTCCACATCCCAGCAAACATTGACCTACTCTATTTATTGTCATCGTGGCTAGATTTCACCTAGCTTAATGAACTGATTACACTTCTCTGCAAACACAGAAACCACATTTTGAGCAAGAGTAAGTAAAAGACAATAATGACAGCTTGTAACAAAGGTTTAAGTTGAATGCCCCACACTGTAAAACTCAGGCTGATTATTTAAGTATATAAAATCAGAGATAAAAGGGATTCTACACACCTTTTTCCCTTCTCCTCTCCCTTCTCCCTTCTCCTCTCCCTTCTCCCGAAATTGACCTTAGCTTTAATTTTTTTTACAAGTTTATCCAGGCAAAATGTTAAACAATTAGGTCAAAGTCTGCTAACGACCTGTGAGACAGAGATATCACATTTTAATGGTTTGTTGGGGTTTTTTGTTTGGTTTTTTGTTTTTGTTTTTGTTTTAAAAAAAAGTTCCAGATAATTAAAATAGTTGACTAGGAACACATGGCTCAGCTCAAACAGATGAAGTGAAAAGGTGTATTATTCACTGCTTAAAGTCTTTGAGTTTAAATTTCCCCACTCTTGAAATTCCAAACTTTCCTCCATAATGAAAATTCAACATGAGATGTACAAAGGAGTCAAAATGGCTACTGGTTGGAGGCAAAGCTCCGCTCAACTTCTATGCTGGGAAGCATCTGTCTACAAAAATAACCCTAGCTCCTAGGCTCCTAGCAAGAAGTCGATTATAAGTTCACGTTATAGACTTTACCGTATTGCAAGGCAAAAACTCTCACTGCTTCTGTGACAAGATGACCGCATGAGATGGCGGACAGCTCCAAATGCACAGTCATACAAGCACGTGTACAAGGGAGAAAGAAATAGCCTAAAGTTGCCTTTAGCCTCTGCTAGCTGCTGCTGACATACCGACTCTTGAAACTGCTTTTTAGCATATAATTTCTAGTTAATTTGCATGAAATGTATGTGTTTATTACTTTAGATAAAGGTCTCTTTAATGTCCAGCTGTTTTTTGTTACTGTGCCTTTGAATTCTTACCAAATGGTAAAAACATAAAAAACATTGAATAAAAAGGGGAGAAGAACATTTTAAAAATAAAACAATTAGAAGCATAGTGGCTTTGATACCCTTCATTATTAGAGACCCCAGCCACTTCTGTACTTACTTGTCTGGATGTGTAATTCAACTTCATCTATAAAAACAAACGACCTACCTTTAGTCCCCAGATCACAATCTGTAAACTTCGTGTGATACCCAGTATCTCAACGCAAGCCCTTTAAAACCTGATGTGCTGTTTTATCTAATTATTTTTGGTTTATTTCCTTGGACTTTCACACACCACAGTCCCTTGGGGCGTGAGGTGGTGCGGGGCAGGAGGCGCCTGACTGGCTGAGGGGGCAGGCGGGAGCTGCTGCCGGCCAGTCAGAACCAGTTCTGGCCGGCTCTGTTCCCGCCACCACCACCAGCTGCTAAAGCGGGCGACGGGCTCAGCCCTGCCATGAAATGTCCTCCCGGCACTGAGGCACAGCACATCCCCACACAGGCCACCCCACCGCCACGCTGCCCCTTGCCCCACCAGAGGAACCAGAATGGACCCACCTCCCAGTTTGTGTTGGCGGCAGTAGGTTAAATGAAAGAAAAGTCCCTGACATAAGACGGTGTTGCCCTACAAAGGGAGATAATTTTGTTCACCTCAGTATAAGACTTTCCTCCTCCTTCAGCGCTTTTTAGACCAGGTCCAACAGAAACCCTGAAAAACCTCAGAGGCTTCCCAGGCTTATGCAGGAACCATAACGAAGGGCACAGCCCGAGCATGCTGCCACAGCCTGGGAATTTCACTGTAGGCACTCCTGGGAACCACGAGAGACAAAGCGAACCAGGCACTTAGGAACCCAGTGTTACCCAGCCCCTCCGGCCGCTAGGGTTAGCGAGCGTAACTGACAGTGAGCACAGAAGTATCTGTAAATAAGGTGATTTGTCTGTACATATTGATAACTCTAAGCTTCTCGATGAGGTCTCCCCCATCTTTCTTTACAAAGTCTCCCCCGTGCTTATTAAAAAGCGAGAAAAAAGGGAAGGAAATGTCAACTGAAAATTCATTTCCCTCTAAAGCAACAACCCCCATTAAACACTTTGGCATATATACAATATAAAATTACACACTAAGATACAGTTAATATATTGAAATCCATGTCACTTGGCCTTGGAATCTGGCACATTGCAAAGAATCTGGTACGTCAGATTAGTAACTGAAAATTATGTAGATAATAAATTGCTTAAGATCAACTATACCTTACTGATGCACTAGAGTTTGGGCTACATACAGCTTACACTACAGGAAACTGACCCCCTTTAAAAAAATAGTTCATTACATTGTAGAAAAAGTTGCACTGCCCCATTGCTGCAAAGTTTATTCATTCACAAACACAGAGAAGATCCAAGACATGTTCCCATTCACAGTATCTGAATATTAATAGATCTGTGGGGGATTTCCTTTTCTGTCTAACTTCAAAAGCCAATTCTCCTCTACGTTTTTATCTCCATTGAAAACTCAATGGTCAGATGTAGTCAAAAGTTCAGCAAAGCTTTAGCCTCTCATGAATTATATTTCAGTTAATTTTGACAGATAATTCTCCCTCTCGACTTACTTTTTTTTTCCTCTGAATCTGATTAATTTTACATTTAGTTGAGTATTAAAGCCAAAGAGTTTCTTTATTCTGTCTTCCTTGTCTTCAGGTGAAATACAATTCATTGTATGCAATGCAGGTACAGTACATATTAATCTATTCCAAGTTCACTTGTGCATATATTTACTTCAGTAAACATTTTTTTTTTATTTATATAAAAGTATTAAATATTTCAGATTGCTATTTCTAGCTCAGTGAGCTTTGCAGGAGTTATTAGCAAGAAGTTGCCATATGCCAAATGCAATTTATTTCAAAGCAGAGGAAGTTCAAAAAGAATTGTGACTGCTTTCCAGTTTTTAAAATCACATAATACAAACATCAGTTCCTAATGTAATAGTAGATAAATGCATGTTTTAACACCAAAGCATTAAATAAAAAGGCTAGAAAGAGAATCAGCTGAAAAGTATGACTACTAGTCAGAGGAAATGTTAAAAATTAGCACTATTTTTTTTTTTTTTTTAAAAAGTGTGTTGGGTTTTTTTTACATAGAGAATAATAAAGCACATCATGCTCATGGATCCTTTTTAGACACTTGTAAATTGTATTTAGACTGGAATCAGATTGCAACCAATGTTATTTTGATGATTACTTAAACTCCAGCCTACCTCAATAAAAAGCTGACATCTCAAAGGCACCCAACTACTAAACCTGCTCACTGCCAAGTCACTCATACCAGGAGGTTTGTCTGAAATGAAACTGAAATTATCAGAATATACCTACCACATAAAATACATTTTCCTATTCTGTATTTTGCATATGCTGTAACTAGATTTTGCCATTTAGGTGACTGATGCCCTCAACAAAATTTGTTTGCAACACAGATTAATCTGTAACAGGGATTACAGCTACATGAGTGGAAACGAAGGACTTCATCAGTATTAAAGGACTCTGGAAAAGAGATGGTGTACCTTTCATATGTTTCTTTCTTCATTCTTTGACACCTTCTCCCAAGAGTTTTAATATGGAAAAGTTGTCCTTAAAAGTAAACAGTAAATTGTCTCTTCAAGAACTAATTTGCTACACAGTCAGAGAATTAAAATTTCAAGTTTTACCCAAATATCCTCAAATAAAGATTTGAAAAAATCTTTTTAATAAAATAGATATAATTTATATGCAATAGCAATCATGTTTATACATAGTAGTACAGGGACAGAAAATGCAATGGTTAAAGATGGAACACATTGGCAAAAAGACACAATGTACCTTTTTTAGCAATCTGCCTTAACAGGTATTCTATCCTAGCATAATAAATACACTGTCCGTGTCCCTTATGTGTATTCAGCATGTGTAAAAGTCATGCAGCTCAACACATTGACACTTCAGTGGGAGGTCAAATTATTGTTTTGGCACTTCTGTCATGCCTGTCATTTCAATTCCACTTTATCAAATTACAGATTGCTAGACAGAGTTGGATTAAGGGGAAAGACAGACACACACACAGAGAGGAGCAATTGTCATCACTTCAGTTGTGAAATTCCATAATTGCATGTCAGCAACAGAAAGAACAAGAGAGCAGTAACAGGACTGACATTATGATCATTCAAATACTATGAAACTTTTCAACAAGACTTTGCACAGTGTCAAGCTACATGTCAGGAAATTAACTTGATTTCTGAGTATTTCCTCAGATTTGCCAAATATTTATTAGGCTGACTAATGCTGTGTGTTAAGTTCTAGGGCAAATTTCTGCTAGTTATTTTTCCATAAGTAGTGATTTTACTTGACTGGAACAAATTAAGACAAAGAAAAAGAAAAATCATTTGATTCAAAAAATATCACTAAAAGTCACATGAATAAAAATAAATTATACCTAAACAGCTTAGATAACGGGTTTGATTCAACTTTTGGAGTTTTAGGATACCTGGAGTGCAACAGAACTTGATTTAAAAGCATTGTGGAGGAGTTAGCCATGGATTTCAAGTAACTTTTCTGGTAATAAACGAGCAACAAAAAAACCCAACAACTCAACCACCCACACCTTAGATAATTTTACCCTTTTGTGGAAGGTGTACTGGGGAAGCTCTCCCACACCTTAGATAATTTTACCCTTTTGTGGAAGGTGTACTGGGGAAGCTCTCCCACACCTTAGATAATTTTACCCTTTTGTGGAAGGTGTACTGGGGAAGCTCTCCCACACCTTAGATAATTTTACCCTTTTGTGGAAGGTGTACTGGGGAAGCTCTATTTCCCCAGCTCTATACTGGGGAAGACTCAAGAAGCATTGTGTAAATCTGACTTACATGAGCTGAGATGTCAGTGGAAACCTCTGGTGTATTGTGACAGATGGATACTATTCTTGGAACAGCTCGTTATTCTCACTTCTGGGTTACACCCTTGTTTCTGAATCCTCTATATTGCATGAGGTGCTGTCATACAATGGTTCGATACTACTCCTCACTATTTGTACAACAGGTAAAGAGGCAGAAGAAATAGGAATCATATGTTCACTCTAGTAGGCACCAGAAGGTTCATTAATGTTCAAAACTTCCTTAGATTCCTCTGAATCTATATCCAAACATAATTTAGTCACTTCCTTACCAATCTGTTGGAATCTTCCCTCATTAATAAAAAAAAAAATAAAAAATATTCTTTTAATGTGAGGAAAGACGCATCTCATAACTCTGCAAAACAATGCAGATTGCATGATTCCTTCACAAGGAAATACAAATGCCACTTACTCATATTCATTGACAGAAAGCTCCTAAACAGCAGAAAAAAGAATTACAATTAAAGGAAACAGTATATAAATATATCCACGCCTTAGATGCCAGTAGCTGAGTCACTCCCTCCATGATGCTTCTTACTAGTTCTTCACTGTTTGATACCTGTATTCATTCCCTCCCACAGTAAACTGAAGAACATTACAGAAATGGGATAAATTTTCTTGTTACCAATGAGACAATTTTTTCACTTAAACTGTCTTGGAAAACATTTTCACATGATCACTGTAACTTTAAAGAAAACTTGCAAGAAGCCATAGAATAGGCAAAGCAAAATATATTTCTAAAGGTGTTTCTATTTCTCCTCATTTTCTCTCAGACTCACTTTGTAGTCTTGCCTCTCTTCCCTTCGCATTTCTCTTTACCCATATGTAACTTCAGCGATATAAATGTAAGTACTCTCCTCATAGATGTTTTTAATTTGTTTGTAAAGTACTTCGAGATATTCTGACAGAAGGTATTAAAAAAAAATAATTATAAAATATTTTCCACAGCAGGCATAGAAAAGGAAAGGCATTACTGCCTACACCATATCCCACAGAAGGTAATAGGGAGTTATGAAACATTATATCACTACAGGGAAATTTTCTAACTTACTGACCTATCGTGTTATTGGCCTAATGCATAACCATAAAGTCTATTGCTCTCATAAAGCCTCTGCACTCTGAGCTCAAAAGTGGTAAATCTTAAAAGTCAAGATGCATCTCAAAAGTGTTCTTTCCATGAGCTACTTTTCTTCTCAAGAACAGGAAACGAAGCAAGAGTGACCTTGAGCCACCAAGCTAATAACACTTAGCTGCTAGTTAACGGTCGGTATTATGTTGCCTGCAAGGAATACTGAAGAGAATGTCATTGCACATTACAGCAAAAGTGAGTCTATTACTAAAAAAAGTAAGCTGATTTAAAACAAAAGTGAAGAAGCCAAAGCTGAAGAACAAAACATGCCTAGCATAGTAAAAACTAGCGGAAACAAAATTATTCAGCACAGAAAGGTTATCCTAAGTAAACTTTCCATTCAGGTAGGTGAAGGGAGGTGGGGCAAGAAGGGCAAGACAACTTCATATCAGAGTTTCACAGCGTTGCCGTGAATAAATTTGATGATATGACAAAGGCAACTGCAGAGTAAAACAAAGTATTCCCTTTGTATTCTGTTCAGACCTCAAAGGCAGAGCAGAGCAGGGCGAAATCTTATTTACAGTTTAATTTGTTTGTATTTTTGAAGATTCCTGTTCTATGCAAGTCCCATATGAATGTATGAAAAAAGATAATTGTTCAGACGAAGTAAAAGATGTGAACTGCAATTAATAAAAGACAAAGATTTATTAGGGGTGTTTTTTTCAGGTAACAGGAACTGATGAAGCTGGTGTAACAGCAATGGAAAAAAAGAAAGGCTTTACATATCAGCAGTCTTTTTTGAGTGGAGACTAAGACTAAAGTTTGGTTATATGAAATGGAAGAGAAGATTGTAAAGGAATCCACATGGTCTCACTCGTGGCAAAAAGGCCAATACCCTTAGCAATTCCCTTCAGCCAAAACCATTTAGTCTGCCCCCAAATCACACTTATATGAAAAAACATGGGTAGAAGAAACAAACCTACAACAAACGGTCACTACCCTCACAAGAGCAAAACTTCATGCTGGAAAACATCACAGGCTTTGGAAATTATGGCTCAAATTCCAAAACATCATATGGCTAGCTTCAGAAATCAATGTATGTTTATAAAAATCAGACTTTACACGTTTTTAACAGGTTTCTTTCTGTGAAAATTTAAGGGTCACATTTCTACATATGTTTATTTGAAAAACAAAGTCAAGACATTTCCATGAGCACTGGATTCATTAACATCAAACGTTGTGATGTTCAGACTGAAAGTATGAGATCAAAACAAAAAAGGGCTGGCCGTGACACAGAAAAGAATACCAATTAAGTAGTAAATGAGTCGTACATACACTTATGGGTCCACTGCTGGCAACAGTAAATGCAATTTAGTAACGCAGAATATTACAGACCAATTAGAGCCAACTGTTGATTACTTGTCACCTGTTACTCTCAAATCTTGAGAGGTTCTATCCTTGCAGAAAATTTAAGTAGAATCTTACATAAAAGGGTCGGTTGAAATAACAATGGAATGAGAGACAGATGTTAGTGATAAAGTGGTTAGGATAAATAAATGCTATTTTGTCATTCATAGAATAATATATTTCAAAATAATAATTAGTTATTAAATTTGAGTTTGCCTTGAGGCTATGCTTTAGCCATGGTTACATGAATTTCTAGTTCAGAAGTTAAGAGATTAAGAAACTTCAGGAAAAAAAGACTGCAAGAAAAGGCACCTTGCAGTTATATATTTTGTTAAGTGGGAAAATTTTCCATTAATTACTAATGATATAGTTCATTAGCAGTATATTTCATTATGAAAGTGCAAATTATTAGATACTAATGATGCATGTCATAATTGCAGTAGTTTGTCTTGATTTCAACCTAATGAAATAAAAATATTTATTTACAATGTTTCAGATCTATGAATTACATTAAGTTGCTAATTAATGCTTTCAATAAACATGAAATAATGCATTATTATTAAGGGAGAATGATGTCTGGTGTTTTGATGATCACTGTATAGGTCATTGTAATTTATATTCCTGGACTCTAAAGTAAATCTGCCACTTAAGCTCAGTGGAAGTTTCAGTTTTGAGACAAAACACAAGGAAAAGATGAAATGTATCAAGAATTTACTACATTTCTGTTCTTCCAAAGTGCTACAGCAAATTAACAAAACGAAGAAGATAAATTTAGGGGTTTTCTGGACAATTCTTTATGTTAATTCGACCTTCTGCACTTGAAAGCTAGAGCACTAAACAGATTGTCATTGTTGTTGGATAAAAAGTTTACTTCTAGCAAGTCATAAAAAAAACCACAACCCCAAACCCAGCAAACCTCATGTCTGTTGTTACTACCGCAGTGATTAGTGAGGCAAGGTCACAGAAGAGCCCATAAACCTGAAGACATGTGTCTGAATGCATCAGTAGTTACTGCATGAGAAATTCATAGCACTCAGCACTGCAATGTTGATAACCTCCAGCTCTCCAACCTTAATGATACATTAAGAGACTCTCCAGGTTTCACAGTAAGTTTGGAAACCCTGTGACTGTCACCTCGCCTTCATGCCACTGCTTGTAAGAGCAAGAAGGGAGAGAGGGAAGCGAGCAAAAGAGGCTGGCAAAGTAATAACACGTAGGAGAACATATGAACTTCTCGCGCTTTCACTTCACTTCCCTTGCTCTGTCCTAGGTCCTGGATTGTCTCAGAAAAAGTCATATTCTGCATGGGATGAGGTACCCCTTTCTGGGGTCAGACAGCTGGGTTAGCCTTCATAGCCCCAGGCACTGAAGAAAGATAGCTCCTTAGGAAACCACTCAAACGCAGAGCAATCACTGAGGCCAAGAAAAAGCTTCAGATTCACAGCTGCTGTAATTTATGCTGAAATAGAAATCATCCTATCGTAAAACAATGGGGAAAAAAACCCCAAACCAAACAAATACAGTTTACTGGCAACAGGCTGGAACATCTGCTAGATAAAGAGAAAGCGATAATAATAAAAGGGAAAAAAACTAAAAACAACACATACATTAATTAGGCTGCAGTCCAAAGCTTATCAGGCTCTTGACAACTTTTCCCATTAATCAAGCAATAAGAACAACTTTTTGGTTACTCAGTTTTAGTAGCTGATACCCACACCAAAAAATTCAGATCTCAATGTTTAGAAATAAGGTCCTAGACTGCATTTTAGCATATTTTAAAACAACATGTACCTAAATTTAAACAGCTAGCCAGTTTCATTAAAGCTAATGCTCAGAATCTGAAGCGTAAATAGCCTGAGTTTCACAGTAATGAGTACCAGCTGATGTTAAGAGATTTTAAATTACATATCATGTGTTCAACACTTTCAGAAACTCAGTTACTACTTCACATGGGGATACACTACACAGATTTAGTAATGCAGAAGTGGATGCTAGCTCCAAATTTTAAAATGTCAGTAGAAATCTATATAAAAAAAATAAACCACAAAACCGGCTCACTCTTTAGTGAGAAAATACTCAAAAACTCGATTAATATTTACTCCTAAAATTAATAAAATTAATAATGTAATAAATTAATAATTTTTTTTTTCAATTTAATATACTTCTACATGAAGCATTTGTTTCCTGGTTACTTTTGAGCTTCAACATATTAACCAGGTTCATTTTGATTCAGCTCACTACATGTCTGCAAAACGCTTGAGAAAATAATTGAAGGAATTACACAAGAAACAACAAGGCATAATTTGTCACTTGCTGAAACTTAATGCAGCCTAGAAGGGGAAGCAGAAAGCAGGAGAATTTGGAAATTCTACAAAAATCCTAAAATAGACATTATTAACATAAGGAAATAGGATTTATGGAAGGCATAAAGTCAGTAACAGAGAAAAGCAGAAAAGCCAGAATACTGCCATTTGTTAAAATGTTTTTAAAATCAACAGCAACAGAACCCCTAAAACTCCCATAGAACTGAAAACTCATTAGGAGTGTAATTAGTAAGGACAATTCTTTAAATTTAATGCATAGGAAAATGGTTGTTTCACCTCTCAAAACAATAAAGCAAAGTTACTGTTCCTATTGACAAAACATGTTGTAGTTCTCACTAACGTAAAGCATTGTTAAACACATCATTACAGTATTTTTGAGCCTTGTGATAAAGCCAACACACTTTTTAAATTCCAAAAAAGTTCCACTACATTTCCTTACTGTCCTTGTAGTTGTCCTACAATAAGCCTGTTCTATTACACTGATACACAGAGAAAAACATGCACTGTTGACTTCATTTGAATGCAAAAAACTCAACCTGCCTTAGTATAGAGGACTTCAACAACTGGAGTAGTAACAGCTGCTTGGTATCTAAAATACAGCATACTTTCTCTTCTAGTTACATTCACAGATTAGTATCTTAATTAAATTCTTATTATGTTTCTGTATAGCTCCAAATAATCCACTCACTTCATTCCTGAAAACACTGAAATTCATTGAAATTCCAAAGAACCTGTATCACATACCTCAACAAAGCAAATTAAATGCGCTTTCCTGAGGTAACTTCATCAGCATTTAGTATCAGACTTGTACGACATTATTTCATAAATTTCGAGCTATCATGACCAATTAAAGTGCTTTTGGTATAATGCTGTTTAACAAAACCTCATTTTTTATAACAAAAAGAACTCAACTTCTATTTTGCAAAAAAGGAGGAGCTTATGAATGATCATAGGAAGATGCAGTAGTCAAAAGTGGTTAAAAGACAAAGTACCAAACAAATCAGCTAAAAAGCTATTGGAAAGTTGAATAATAAAACATTGGCGTCACACATTTTAGCACAGACACACTAATGCTAAATTAAGCATAAATACCTACTGTTTCAAAACATAAATTGAGTATATGATAGCGTTAGGAGGCAGCTTTCTACGTTGCTCATTTTAGAGTGGAAATTGATAGTACTTCAATGTAAGAATTCCCTCCAAAAATGTAACTTTACTCAAGTATATTCAAACATACACGCCATAATGTAGTTAAAAAAAAAAAATCTAACAAAGTGAAGAACATATACTTTATACTTGTTCACAGAAAATAAAACTGGAAAGAAGATATTTTCTTTTAAAACATCAACTATTTATAAGTACAAAAAAAAAATCAGTATCAGAGATACTGCTTATAAAGCAAGAAAAATCAGTTCTTATCTTGCTACTTTACAAATACTTAACACTGCAAGCCAACATTACCATGAAAGACATGACTCAATTTATTTGTTATTAATAGAAATTAAGAACAGGAAGTGCAATTGCCTTTTAACTGTTCATAGTTTAATGAAATGAGCATTTCCTTCTGAACAAGCAGCTCTTCACATTTCTAGCAGAAGTATACTCAATAGTTAGACTATTTTGTCCACTCTGAAGTTAAAATAAATTAGAAAATTTTGTTAGAAAAGTGTAATAGAAAAACATTTATAAAGCCCAAAAGCCTGCACTTACGGAGTTGCCTGACAAATTACATTAAAACAATGCACTTACGTTTCTGTCCTCAGTTTCTAGACAGGAACTGCACTCTGCTTTAGTATCCTGAAAAGACAAACGGAGAAGACTTTGTCACCCAAGCATATTGATCAGGGTTGTGGGAATAACTCTGGATGAAGAAAGGGCTTCTAAGTCTGAAAAGTGGGGGTTTCAATCTATTACACTTCACTAAAATGTTGGTTCTGTAAAATATATTTAAATGTACAATGTTTAGTATTATGGCTTTGAGTAAGGTTTATTAAGCTTTATGACAAGCATAAAATTAAAGACAAGATTGAAACATCACAAAAACAAAACCTATTTCAATATAGCATAGCCAGTTTGTAAAACAAAAATATGATCTCTGCTTTACAGTTCATGTTTGCTTTTTCTACTTGCATCTTGAGGAACCGATAACTGCTTGTTCACTCTTTTTTTCCTTTTCACTTTAAATTAGTGATGGTAGATTTAAAAATACAAAGGTTCACTTAAAAGGAAACAACTGCTCTAACTTATGCCTGTTGTCAAGAGTGCTAAGCAGGACTTGGTATGTTGAAGATATTTTCATCTGAATCTTAATGCAACATGCAAGAGTAATCAATCATTTATTTACTACAAACACTTACATGTATGTGTGTGTGTATATACACACACACATGTATACACACACACGTATATTTTGGACTTCTGTTTTCTTCAGGAGTCAAACAAACTTAAACCTAATAACACTTTAATTCTTAAGGTATTTTGGCTGTCATTGAACCTTTGGATTTTTGCCAGCAGACCTTAAGGCATGATGAGAAAATCATTATCATAAAACCTATAATCTGAAAAACATTTATTTCTTCATATTATCCCTCTTTACAACAAGTAGCTATTGAAAACTGAGTAAGCCAAATATAGCTCAAGTCATTAAGCCATAGACAAGTGACCTATTATGACTGCCTTTGTTCTCAACTTCACTGTTCTAGTGAGGGTATTCTTGGAAACCAATTTTGCTTACGTACTGAACTTTAGATATTTTTATTGGAAAAAAATGGCATACAGATAAGGAACATTTTTTTGTGAAAAGTAAGTCCTTTCTCAACCTCTCACTGAAGCTAGAACTACTCTCACCAGTGTTTAGATTATCGTCTAGAGTTGCTTGCTACAGAAATCTCAAACTACAAATTTAAGGCTGATAGGTAACAGCAGCTCCTAGTAAGAAGTCTTAATAAATAAATTACGTTTCTTCAACACCATGCCTATTCATCTTAAATGAAGGACTGGAATTATTTCAGTGCCAAAGACTTCTTACCTAAGCCATATACCCATAAAAGATTTTTTTTAAAAAATAAACCATTCAATTTAGTAAGATGAATGGAGACTACCTGGAAAAAAAAACAAAAAAAAAAAAAAAAAAAAAAAAAACAAACCCACAACTTTCATTCACAGCAAGATATAGTACAAATGTGTTTGTTAGGCATTTTAAGCTCTCTCTTAAGCAGCATATTTCCAACAAGAATCTTTGTTATTCTAGTTAGATTCATATATGAATTAGTTCCTCAAATACTCTTTCTATTCAAAGTACTTTTCATGGGGAACCAGACTGTACTTTGTGGTGTGTAACACTCAAAACTTGTCTTCCAAGTGTGACTTACTGGCAGCGAGCCAGTCTCTCGCCATGTCTCTCCTCCCATTTGGTGGATAAGGAAATAGTATCTCTGCCTGCACACTGACTTCCTGAGCCTTTTTGTATATTTACCTTAAGGGTTTTGGGTTTAAAAAGCTTTCTGCCTCAGAGGAATGAATTCAAACTTCATTAGCACCAGTGCTCCTCACCTGCTAGCTATGCTCTAAGTGACCTTTTGGAAAAAATAGAATGTTCTTTACCATACTTATTAGTTAATAAAAAATGAATCATATCTTTTCACATTACCAAGGACAAGCATGGCTCTATCTCACATACTGACCTAAATTAACTGAATGCAGAATAAAGTAGCTCCTATCAGGTTCTAGTCATAGCTATTACAAGCTTTCAGTATGATGAATATACCTTGTTCAAGCCCCAACAGCACTCCTATCCCTTCTGCTGTCTATAGAAGATTTTAGTTTGCTATTTTGCCACTGTCATTTCCCATTAAAAGCAATGTATAATAAACTTAAGTTCATAAGTATTCATTACTTAATGTGAATTAAAAATGCAGTGTTACCTGGATAAAACAAAAGCCATCTCCCTCCTAGTACAGTTCATCTTACATGCTTGTCTACAACCAGTAGGGCAAAAGGTACAAACCAAGCATGCAGCCAAGCTGAAAACAGTTGAGGCCAACCCAGCAAAGATTCTTAATGCTGCAATCAGGAATTAAAGAGATAATGTACCTGGAAGTTACCTGATAGCAGCCATAAGGAAAAGATACAGGCTGAAAAGCAAATGATGTAATTTCTATCCTGTATTTTATCCCTAAACATTAGATAATTATTTCATCTCGTACTGTTTGGTTCTCTATCTAAAGATAGAGAAAGTGAATCTTGCAAATTAAACATTGCACCATTAGCAATGAAAACTATATATGTATGGTTTCAATATTACTGGATATTGACACCAGCAAGAGAAAGTGGTATTGGGTTAATTTTTAAATTATATAAAGTCAGAGAGACCTGAAATCAGACTTCTGTACAAGGACAAGAACAAATAAATTCAGGGACCGCTGTTATATTATTGTTTCTGGTATTCCAAATATTAAGTTCAAATTACTGCCTAAATTTTATATATATATATATAAAATTTGCTTTTGGTACATTGTCAGATAAAAACCTGGACTGTAACAACCATTTAACATGTAATATCATACAAAGCCTGACTTCCAGAACAAGATTTTTCTTTAGCAATGGGTCAAATCCTCACAAATGCATGTACTCCATAATAAAGCATAACTAAGGCCACTGACAGGTTACCTAGAGGAGGACTAAAGTAGAATTCAAGAATCCTCAGTCCAAAGGGGTTAAAGCAGCTGGAAGGAGGTAAAAATATAAACGCTAAAAATTTGTGCTGTAAGTAAGGAGGAAATAATAGGAGACAATCACTGAGTCTCTTCTAAAAGCAGTAATTTGTAAATTTATTAGCTGTATAAAAAAATTGTATTTTGCAAAAGGTTCACATTTAAAAACAATAGTAAGAGTTCATCACTTCTGCAGAAATAATTACAGGAGTTGCTTGTTGTTCATCTGGTGCCCCTAGAAAGTCTATCATGCGGTCTTTTTGGCAGAAAAGCAGTCAACTACTTTGTTACCAATTGAACTCAGACAGATTTCATCTTTGAGTGACAAGAGTATTTCATGTTAGGGACATGCATGCCTATCTTAAACTTTAATTGACCAAGAAAAGCAAACCATTTTTTCTGAAACAATTAGTGTTATAAATCTTTAAAACAGTGAAGTTACTGGCTTAATCAAATACATATTTAAATTCAAAATCTGAGTATACATCATCTACATCCTAGATATACCTCTTTTAAAGAAAAAATGTACACAGAAACTAAGCTTTAACAAATTCATCAAAATGATTCATCTTTCAATCTCAGAGCAAGAAGGGAAGAAATCAGAATGTTCCTCTCTGGGAGACATCTGTGCTACTTTTTGTAAATGCAAAATGACAAAGTACTGTCATTTTAGTATGTGTATTGCACATTTCCCAACTGTATGAATTATTAGAGATTAAGAAATTGCATTGTTGTAAAGCAACTATTAAATCCTATAGGTTTGAACAATACATCAGGCAGCTTCTTTAATGTTGTTACATAACAAAAAAGAAGTTAAAAACTCACAAAAACTGTTCCTCCTGAAGAAATATTATTTTAGACAAATTATATCATGATAGACCACTTCATAGGATGTTTCATGGGACTGATGAGAAGAATGAATTATAGACATAACCTGCCACTAAGGTAGAAAACCCTCTCATCCATTTCAGTTTAAAACCAACATAGTTTCTTTTTTTTCCTCTAGCTGTCACTGCATCACGGCCAATAAAATTATATTATTATAAACATATTAAGAACTCTACTTTTATGTGGCAGCACAAACCAAAATTGCCTTTTTTGTCTGCTACGCTGGGTAGCAGCAACAAGGACACAAAGCAATGTTTTATGCAGGACATCAGAAGCAACATAGGACAAACACAAATTTTAAGAGTTGAACAAAGCACCATAAGGGACAGTGCCACATGTATTAAAGACTAGAACTACATTAACTGAGATGGTGAAACTATGCTCACCTCTTGTGTTTGCAGGTTTACAGTTCTAAAAGGTAGCTTTCAAACATTCCTGATGAAATTTAGTCACCTTAGAAATTACAACACAGTGACTATACAACTGGTACAAACTTATGGTTGTATTGAGTACTATGGCTTGCCAATTAGAAAAGTGAGACCAAGAGGTACAATTTTTCCAGTGCAAGTTTGCAGACAACTAATGATGTAGATAACTCGACATAAAGTTCTACTACCAGCAAATAGTATAGAACACATCAGATACGACACCGGTTTTACTCCTGAGAAGGCTCCCCTTCCTCATCCCAGTTTTTTCTGTTTAATCATTCATATCTTTCATGTATTTTGAAGTTTATTCTGCTAGGCCCTTAGGAAACATCTATCACCTTCATCCAATATTAGCATTATACATATGTTACTGAATAGAAGTAAAAGAAAACATCTAGAAAGCAAAAGCAATCTTTGGTCATAGCATGATGTTGCATGACATTTTGGGTTTAGGATTTAGTAGAAACCTTCACACACTTTGTTTTACACAGCTTCTGTAATTCTACATTTAACTTGACTTCTTATATTGCAAATAGAGATAATTAAATCAATATCCTCAAGTAGCCAGCCATTAGTCATGGTAACATAGCTAACACTTGTACATGGCCATGTACTTTTTCATACATTTTTCAGTCTGTTATCTCCCTGCTACCCAAAACCTGTTTCCTCTACTTCCCTATCATTGTAACACAGAATACCAGAAAGAAACCAACCTCCCAAAACCCCTCAAGAAGAAAACAAAGTCTGTACACTAAGAAACTTTAGAAAAGTTATTTGAATTTCCAACATCTGTTATTTTTCATTTGAGAGTAATGAATTATAAAAGGCAAACAGAATTCATAGGTACACACACTACTCCTATGGCCTGCATCAGCAGGAGGGAAGATGAGACTCAAAAGTTACTGAAGTATTTAAACTGTTTTTTCCTGTAATATCAAGAACGGTCAGTAGGTGGAAGCAAATAACCTTGTAAAATCTTTTTCAAGCTCCCTATGAAAGATAAATCCATTGCACTGACCAGGCTGGTCAGGTGTTTTACAGGTATCCTTGGCATCCATCAAGTGCTAACATAAATTATGTCTTTTCTTCACAACATTGGTTTCTGATTTCATAAAAATCCTTTAGATTTAGAAATAAAAGTTTGGTTGTTTTATGGGGGTTTTTAAGGTTATAAAATTTTTAAAAGTGAAATGGATTCCTTCTAATGACTAAAGCTTATATAAAGGTAATCTGATATTATACAAAATAAGAATGCATACATAAAATGTAAAAGTACACAGTCAAATTCTAGACTATTGATTTTTCTCAATATTTTTATTACGTGCTTAAATATATCAAAGCCGTGAATTATTGAGGAAAATACTTAATCTTTTTCACCATCCATTAGCCATTATATTTCATTATTGCTGCTAACAAACAGGCTGCCAGAAGAAGAATTCATTTGAATTTTATATTAGTTCTATTTTATCCATCCCAGAGAACAAATTAGGCATGCAGTAATACTTACTGAAGAAGAAAATAAATGAAAACTGAAACCTTAGAATGTGACATTCAAGTCTTTACTAAGTTTGTCCCCAGCAACTGAAGGACTCATGCAGAAGCATCATCAAATCAACTTAAGAAGCCAATTTTAGGACTTTAATGGCCTCAAGAGCTGCAATGTCAAAGATTTAAGAAAGGAGCTTTGTTTAAGAAAGCAATAGCTTCATCTGTATTTACTAACATTTCTGGACCAACTGAGGCTTGTGTCTACAAGCTACAGGTAGAAACCAGGGGAAGACTGGGTCAGCTGGGTCTTCTTCTCTTGCCTCAGGGCAGCCTTGGGGCTGTTTGTCTAGCCTTGGAAAGGAAAGCCATCTGATCAGGGATTTAAAATCAAGCTTCTCAAGACTTTGGGGAGCTTACTTCTCTTGTTTCTAGCTAAAAGTAGACAGACTTTAAGAGGAAGGTTTACAAGACTCTTGGAAACCGAACTGACAAATTTTACAATAAATAATTACTGCTTGTAAAAATACTGCTGTATTTTTAATGCAGATTTGAAGGGACTCTTGTGTATGCCCTCCCACGCTCCCACCCACCATCCGGCTGTGTAAGTGGATACCCAATCTCTTCTTTCTCCTGATTTTCATGTTTTGCTTATATGCATTTTCAATTTTCAAGGCTATCAGAGCTGAAAACCGTTTTTTCTCAAAAAAGCTTGAATTATTTCATTAATAAAGACTTGTTCGAGGGAACAGGTACTGCTTACAGATAAAGCTTTATGGGCTGAAGTATATGCACCTTCCCTGCTTCGTTTCCTCTTTATTCTCTCACCTTTATGAGTTACTTGTGCTTTTCTTAAATACATTCTAAATACTTGGAGATGCAAAGACGTATCTCTCCACAGCATAGAGAGCAAGCCTTTGTGTGCCTATCAACTGACCTAATTTCTCTAAACATGTTTTCATTAGTCCAATGATGCAAAATAACCCAAGTATAAATCTTCAATATCTTTAGATCATCACAACTGCACGAAACAACATAATGAATACGTAGCATTTTCAGAAAAGATGCATATAATTTTAAGACATGAATCTATTGTGTAGATGTATCTAGCTATATCAATAGAAATTTGCTGTGGAAACCTGGAGAAGTATTCAGGTTAAGACTTAATTTAGGGGGTAATAAATATTTAATTTTCAAAGATGGCAATATAGATTTCCATTAACATTTAACAGCTTGAACAGCACAAAAAACCATTTAAGTTTCCTGTATATAGCATTTAGACCCTACAAATCAAATCTGAAACTCCTTTTCTAGATGGCCTTCTAACTTCAAGGCTGAAAGTTGCCATGCTCAATTCAAAAAGCAACACAGTTACATCTGAAACCATCTTTCAGATTCAAAGTGAGAAAATATATGCCATTTCCATTTTCTACTTTGTGTACAATTTTCTAAAATTCCTTTGAAAATCTAACTATACTTCATTTTTAACTAATTAGGAAAAAAGGTGTTACTTCTGGAGCAAAGTCTGGTTAACCACCATCCCAAGAATTTTCAAAACTGTAAATTTAAACAGTTTTAAACCATTAAAACTAATTTTTTCACCTGTAATCATTATTTATCTAATAATATCCCCTTAGTTGTCAAGTAGATCAACAGTCACATAAATATTAGTATATTTCAAGCCACTGAAATCTAGGTGATCAATACATATTCCTGACATATCTAAAATAAAAGTTGTCAAAAAAGCTGCCAGTGTGGTTTCAACACAGACTACACACTAGATAAATTAGGTAAGGTGCCACTTTTATAGAAAGCAACTTATTTTGACAGTTTATGTTTTCAAATTAACAACATCATAAGAGGACAACTGCATATCTGGAAAAATGTTTTTGTTTTGGCTTGATTCCCTAAAGTAAGCAAGCATAGAAAAGTACTTTTACTTCAATTACCTCGACACCTTTAGAATATACATTTATTATGTTCAGACATGTTTGACAGGGAAATAGGAGCCACAAGAATTATTATGTTCCGGTACTTTTCATAAATCAGAGGCTAAGTAAAAAGAAAAGACTTAACATTATTTGTAAAACCAGCTACTACAGCTGTTAAAAGATCTCAAAGGGAGCTGAGGATGCTGAGATGGGGAGGTCTCGTTATGTGAAGTCAAGATACTGAAGTGGCTGCTGGGAAGAAGGTCCATGGGTTTTGAGTGGGGATTGTGAAGGACAGGGGGTACAAATCTGTAATAAAGCATTTTTATTAAGTCCACTGTACTCAAACATTACTTTCTTCAAGTCTGAAGAGGATTTTTGTTTAAGTTTTCAACAAAGATCAGACATTTTGAGGCTATGTACTGATGAATAGTAAACAAATTTTAAATGAGATTGCAAATTTTCAAGGTTACAGAGTGACAGAAGTTTCTTAATGAAAAACGTGTGTGACGACTGCAGTACTAAGAAAGTAGGTGCCCATGAAAGTTACGGCTCTGTGAAAATATATTTTTTCTTGGAGGTTATACTAAACTTCTGATTGTCACAAAATGTTGAGTTTTATGCTTTTAATATATATTAATTCAATGTCTACTTCCAAGCAGAAAAAACAGTTACATTCATAACAAACTGGTCACTATGCATTTTTGAGCGAAAAAAGCAAAACAGAACTTCATGTTGGAATCAAGGCTTCACTGCATACACAACCCACAAGTATTCTCACTCACAATTCTCACAATTCTCTCTCCCATCCCACGGAGGGGGAGTGAGCAAGCAGCTGGCTGGTGTTTAGCTGCCTACTGGAGTTAACCTGCAATAATCAGAAATTTATTACTTTTCAGCTTCTACCTATGCACAAGCGTGACAAGCACCCAGGTCACAAATTATTTGGTGCTTCATATATGGAAACGTATTTCAACCTCCTGGCATACCTCCACATCATCAGAATAATAAGAATGTGCTATGGGGGAAGACTGTATCCAAAGGACTACTCCTATCATGAGCAAATTAAGAAAAAAAAGCTTTGATGATGACAGCCACTGCTTTAATATCCAAGTGAAATAAAGAATTTAACTAGAGCCTCTGGTGGCAAGCCTGTAGAATTTGGAATGGCCATAGTTTTGAGTTGTTTTCTTGTCAATCAATAGTCAGACTTTTTTGTTACTGCTGGCAAGAAGAAAGCGACTGAGATGTGATTCCTTCTTCTGTGCCCAGTGTAGGGTATGCAAGACCAGTTTCCTTTCAAATATCTGCCAAGCTATACTGTGATGAAGACATCAGAACCCACTTCTTTTCCAAACATTTTTAGGAACCTCATAGTTCAAAAGACACTGGTCACATAAGAGCCCTGAAATGCTGCAGAGTAACACTTACTCACACTGCATGTACAATGAAGCTAAGACAGCCCTTAAACTGAAGGCTGCTAAGGAAAACCACCAGAGACACACGCCACTGGCGTGGCTCTAAAACAACCAGCACCCAATAGCCCCAGCATGTGCTCTTCTCCAGAATGAGTGTGCTGGAATTCAAAAGGTTTACTTTTAAGTGCATCAGTACTAACATACGCGTAGTTCTGAAGTATACAGATGACGTACTGTTCCTACTACATTTTTTTTGGTCTGTTTTTGCCCCAGACAGATGCTTCAGCCTGTATTGCCAGTAAAGTGCTATGAACAGGTTCACTGAGAAAAATGCCCCTGGCACCTTTTTGCAGAAGGATGACTGTCTCGGTACTGGCCAACAGACACATCACACAGTAGCAAAAGAAAAGAGAAGGGGGGGGAAAAAAAAACCCAAACAAAAAAAACCAAAAAACCCCACAAGGTGCCTTCATCCCCTGAAAACCACTCTTTTCAATTATGAACATAGATTTTGTGGTTTCATGTACAGATTAATGCGCACTGAGGAATTATTAATAAAAAAAACAAAACCACCAATGAATTAATTAGTTGTAATATTACTTTTAAATGTCTAATTTTTTTTTTATTGGAGTGCAGATAATCTCTCTGCATAGTACCATCCAGTATGTGAAGATATTTCAGTATACGACTGAAATATAATAGCTACTGTATTTATTTTGAAACTGATTTCACAGGGGTTTTTGCCCACAGTTGTGTATGAAAGATGAATGCACAAAATGAGCTATGGCATTTAGAAAAGAAAGGTGCCAAAATAATCCTAAAGCAAAAGGTCAGCGTAATAAAAAGTTAATTTACAAATGGATTTGGATCCATCAAAAATTAAGAAAATCAGTTTCTTCCTCTTTTTTTCAAATTCGTAGAGAAATGAAAGGAACAATGTAGCCATTTAAATGCAATTTTTCAAAGGTTATTTTCTTTATTAGTCTCATAATCTGCAATTTCTCACTCACTAGACAGGTTAAGTCATGTATTCATCCGAGAAAATCCAGTAGGAATGAAGCATCAAGCATCATACTATGAATTTTAGGAGCTGTGCAGGAATAAAACCACAAATGAATCTCTACAGCTCTCATTTGCCCTCATGTATAAACACAAAGCTCTTCTACTTACACACACCAACCATGAGCTGAGCCTTCAGTTTTGGGCTGCAGGCTCTCAACCACACTGGGTAAGAGAAGAAGTCAATTGCCCTTAAAACCTTGGCTCACACTGAAGCGCCAATACTGTCTCTGGGGCTCCGAACACTGAGACCATTCTTTGACTGCTGACTGAATCGGAGTCCTGGGAACGGAGTAACACAGAGGTGAGACAGTGAGTCTGCAGCCAGATCTCAGGGAAGGGGTATAAGATCTTGCACGCAAACCACGCTTTGTATACACAGTGCACGTATACGCACCAGTACCGTTCTACCTTAGAACACTGCACCAAGCCTGATGCATGGTAACAACCAGCACCTGAGGTACACTCTGAACTAGAAGCTGTTTCAGGCCATTTAATAACCATCAGACTTTCATCTTCTGAAATCTGTTCTTGAAACTCCACATACCTTTGGCCTTTGAAATATCCCATTGCATTTTCAGTTTAATCATATATTATATGGAAAAACATGAGCTTTTGTTTGGTTTTAATTTTCACTCAAAATTTGGCTGGATGTCAACAGTTCTTTCTAACAGTGAAAAGGTGAATAATTACACCAATGTTTGAAATGCTTTAGCAAGGTGTCTCTCTCAAATGTTAGAATTCATACCAACATGTATCTCTCAATCCTCAGGGAGAATCCTCCATCTTTTTGGTAGTAACCCTCAACTACTTAACACTTGATAAAATCTGAAAGTTCCAGATTAATTAATAAAGTAGATGATGTGCTGACCCAGGGAAAAAAAAGAAAAGAATGCCTCTATATTCTAATATTCTCTTACCAAATCTGATGGTGCCATTTTTTAAAAAAATTATCTGCAAAAAATAAAGATTTGCATATTCTGAAATGCTAACTCAGCATGGCCAAAGAAATGTAACAGATAAAAAGCATGTCAGAGATTTGATCACCCACCTCCTAACTCCACATTACATTTTCCATATGTTCTTTCTCCATTATAGGCTAAATACACAACTCTATGCTTTTTATAAGGTTTTATTTCCAGTTATATAAAGCTATCCAAGCATGAATACTGGACAGTATTAAAGCAGCACAATTTAGAACAAAGTAAAATAAAACCAGTAGATCAGTTTTGAGCTAAAAACCTGACTACATCAAAACCAGTTTTTGATGGAGCACAAATGGCACTGTTCCTGATTTCAGAAAATTTCCTTGATGAATTATTTTCAACCCATGGTAAGTATAACCACACACGTTTCCCTTAAACTAAAAAGTTATTAGAATCATATTATAGAAAAAAAAATATATTTCTCCCTCCTTCTGTATAAAAAAGGTTAATACACTTTTATTTGATCTTGTAAATTTTTTAAATTACTTTTTTGCCAAGATCAAGTTAAAATTTATGACCCTAATATACTGAAACATTTATTTAAAGACTGAACACAAATTCTGAACCTTAAGCGAAAAAAATCCACCATAACTTCTCTACGGAACCTTAGTTTTAGCAGCTTCTGCTAATCCGCACTACTATAATTTACCCCAAGCTGGGTATACAGAACATAGGCTGACCCGTGATACACACTCCCAATTTTGCTGTTCATATAACCATTAACAATAACAACAATAGTGCACATGAATGACAAAGAGCAGATACCAATTGAACTGTAAAATCCAATACTCTTTACCAAGGAGGGGGGAATGTGTTAAAAAATGTGTGCCTCAACTAACAGTATTATACATAGTATGTCAATTTGGTAAACGATGTACCCATAAAGTGTTTGGGTTTTTCTTCATCAACACAAGGATCTTCCTAGGGATAGCTCTAATTATAATAATAATTAATTACTAAAATGAGTTAAAAGAATCACTGGTTTAATGTAAATAGGCTGAAACCTTTCTACTTAACAAACTGTGCTCTCTTGAATAAGTGGGGAAATTTTATTTTTACAACCTGATTCAGGGAAAGTGTTTCTTCAGCTGGTTTCCTGCCAATTAACCAGCTTCTGATTTTATTTATACAGGGGTATTGCATTACAAACGAACTCTCATAACTGCTGCACACTCATAAAATTTGCATTTCTCTTTGCTTTTAAGGCAAATTTCAGGGCTGAAATATTAACTATAGCTTAAATGATAATCAAGTTCCAAATCACATTGTATCATCACTATACCCAAACAAGAAATGAGAGATCCCATAGTATTGCGGAGTTGTTTTAACTTTATCAAAAAGAAATCCAAAGAAATACTTATTTTTTCAATATATTTTAACCCAGTATTATAAAACAGAGAGCAGTATCTTACCAATACATTCAGTAACGTCAGCACTGAGCCCCCTAGGTCTTGTTTGCTACATCTCTGCTTTTACCAAGTAAACCCAGGACTACAAACCACTAACATATCCTCTGGAAAAAAATGATTATATAATACCCTTATAAAACAGAAAGAATAACACTACTACATCTTGTCATAGCTGAACACAAATGAAAGAATTACAGTAATATCTTCCACTGAAATAGAGCTGATGGTCTTTAAAACATGTATACTTAAACAGAAAAATAATTAACTGCTTTCCAACACTTGCTGAAGACTGAATAGATCCTAAATTCGCTTTGATCAGTTAGAACAAAATATATTTTGATCAAAATAGAAAATATTTACTGAATTTATAAGGTAATTTGGAAATTATATAAATAATTTATATAATTTATATAAAAATATAAAAATTATAAGATAACAAGGAAATTCTGACTGTTTTGAAGAATTACAGATACATAAGTACAAAATGGGAAAAAGAGACATTTTTGGTCACTGTTTTTATATAGCCTTACTTGCAGTTTTCTGTTTAAACAAATGACAGTTTTTTCTATAAAGGTTATCCTTAAAAACATTTGAGTCACAGAAACTCTTTCGCATGACCTACTGTCTCATTAAAGAAGTGTTATAAATCCCAAAGTAAAAATAACATCATTATTAAAGCCAAACAGAAAGTTGTTAGTGATGTTAACTGAAGGAATTCTGATCAAGAAATTATTTCCCTTAGGAATTACTGGAATGCTGTGGAATGCTACTCGTAAGTAGTAAACATTTTACTGAGTAAAACTGATCAATAATGAAGAATTTTCAAGTAAAATAATCTAAAGGTCTGTTACCAGTTTTGTTTCCTTGTTTCTGTAGCTTTAAATTCCCACCAGCTATGAACTATTTCTTTTAGCTGTCTTTGATTTTTGGCTGCTTAAACTGATTAAACATGCAATTTCGTCATTGTTTTTAATATGTAAAAAATAACATTGAAAACCAGGACTAAATTTTACAATACAAATACTGGCAATCATCACCACCACTTACACTGTAATTGCTCTTACTGAGCCTAATGATTATTAATGATGCTGCCAGAGAAATACATTCTATAAAATTATATTATGCTAATCAAATTATAGTATTTAGTAAATTATACCAGATATTTTCTGACTACTAACATGTTCACTACATATAGGCCAGAAAAATCTATTTCTTAAGATGACATAATGATACAGTAGAGCCAACATCAAGCTGATGTTCAAGAGATCTAAGTAAGCTTTAGAAAAGGAGATCCAGTGCAAGGTTTTCTATCGAATACCAGACAAACTCTGAGCTTCTGTATCACAGCTACTCCACAAAATACTGTCTGTACTGGCCAATTTGGAATGCTCACACTTAAAGTTTAATTAATGAATAAAGGTTCAAAAGACCAAGACAGCCTATATCAATCAAAGACTCTAGAGGACTATAATCAAACAACAGATGAAGCATACATGATCTCCTCCTTTTGTCCTCAGACCTCCTGCAATGCTGAAAAAATGAAACAACAACAAAAAAGCAGTTGCGAAATTAGCTACCCAAATGTGCGTGCTTTTTGAAGGCTTCAGCTAACTCTACTTTACATAATTCCCATCTGGTATCCTTAAAAGCAAAAACAACCGTATTCTCAGCTGTCACTCATGGCAACTACTTTATCAGCAACTGTCTGCTACTTTTAAAGAATGCTGAAGTGCAAAGGGAACTTCACAGAAAGAGCAAAGTACAGAGGGAGGTTTAGATCAGCAGGTTGATGTCCTCCTATGTGAGACTAGTAAAGATCATGCAACATTTTTCATAGTCCAAATTTGACTAAAAAATTATCATGGATATAATTCATGCACAAATCTCTAATTATATTAAAAAACTACTCTAATACATGTATTATCTAACCTCAATATTTAAAGAAGAGTACAGGGTAGAAGAAGGCAGTAATGACAGTGAGACTGATAAAAGCTACCTACAGATGCAGAAACTAATATCCTGGATATGGAGCACACAGGGTGTGTGGCTGTGAGCCAAAAGCACAGACTGAGATAGCCACCAGGACAGAATGAGGAGGACAGAAAGCTGACGTTTCTGTAGCCCAACATCTAGAAACATCTTTCCCAGTCTAACTTCTTATTGCTACAAGCTCATAAAGTATGTTCCATTCATTTGAATTTGCAAAAAGCCTCAAAAATCAAGTCATATACAGGATTTCTGACAGCTGAAAAAAAACCTTGAAAATTCATTTGTGCTTTTGATACAACCTAATAACAATAACAGTAACAATAATAATAATAATAGCACCAGTGTTAAAATACAGAAGCAATAAGTAACTCTGCTAATCTCTGAAGCTGCTGCAGGTTTTTTGTGGAGGTTTTCTATATCTACCTCCCCAATAGATATTCCAGCTGTCCACCAGCACTTTGCCCATGCTCTCCACTATTTTCTCTACAAAGCAGTATTTCTAGCAACCTTGGTTTTTTCATATTACTTTATGACAAAAAATGGCTATTTGATTTTTTTCTACAAGATAAAGTAAAAACTCCTCATTCCTGAAATAAAAGTCACAATGACTACTAGCTTGAATCATCTTTCTTTACTAGGGCAGTCATACAATGTCTTTGCTAATGCTATCTCACTAAGGATGTTTAAAACCTTTAGCAAAGAAAAGAAGCTTAAGCATCTTTCATTTATTCTCATTTCTGATTTGGATACCTAAAAAGAGTTTCAAATCTCTGTTTGTAGACATTGCACATTACAATGACGAACAATTATTAACTTTGTATATTCAAAACTTACTTTTTGAGTTCGAATTTGGTACTAAGTAGGTTTATTTTATTCACAAGTCAGTTTGAGGCTTATTAATGACCACAGAAAATATACCAAAAAAAAAAAAAAAGCTGGTAAATATGACAAATATAAACATTTCAAGGAAGAAGAAATCTACTAAAGTATCTACTTTAGAAAATGCTATATGTTTATAACCTCCACTGAAATGTTAGCAATCATAAGACTGTGATGATGCCTTAGTTAACTGCTGTTATATTTTTACAACTATACACTTTGAGAGAGAAATGATTTTTTAATTTCAAACTAGAAAAAAATATTTCCAACTCTATATCCAGCAATACCAGAGAGGTAAAGCCTAGAGAAATCAAGTAGATTTGAATGGTAGTTAACAGAAAATGGTATAGTACTTGGTAATTAAGGACATGACAAGCTACTGATAGTAATACCACAACTGCAGTGAGCTGAGATGCAGAACAGGGCATGTTCATCTGTGAGAAGAGCTGTACCCTCACACAGATAGACTGCGGTCTGTACGTGATAGCAACCAAATGCATATGCAGCGAACGTTATAGTAGGAACAGTGGAGTTTCAAACCTATGTTTTAATGCAATGGAGTAAAAGGAGAGAAAAGCAAGATAGTATGGTTTATATTTGGATAGGAAAATTGTCAGTAAGAAAAGGACGTAACAGAAAGGCCTGTAGAGAAACTGAACGAACTGGCATCCCTAAATGCTGAATACAGAATCACAGAGATAGGAGAACAGGCCTCCTGGCTTGAGAGTGATAACCTAAAAATATAGCTGAAATGTTTCCATATTCTTCATAAAAGTGCTATAACACACGTATTAATAAGAAACAAATTGCCACAATGCTATTTCTTTCAGCTTTACCTGCTGTCATGGTTGCACTAACCATCATAAACATAGAGTAAGAGTGATTCCAAGTCAACGCCCCAAAAACTTACATTTAAAATATTGCCCTGAAGAACGAAAAAGTCAAACAGAAGGAAAGATAAGACTCACAAATTTCATTATCATGAAAAAAAATTCCCTTTCTTAGGAGCTTGGGTTAGGTGAAGCTTCTCCACAGTCCTTGCTTAGCCTTGGAGTTCTTTTCTTAACCCTCCCTGGTAACTTAGTGAGGGGCAAAGCTTACAACAGAGACAAAGACCCCATGCTTTTTCTGGGGGAGAATGAAATTAGCACACACTTCTGCAGCACACATTCCCAGCTGTGCAACTGAGTTGGACAGGGCCACAGTTATCGTTATGCAAATGCAACCCAGACAGAATCCTTTCAACTACATACAGTATGGCGTATCCTAAACATTCAGAAAGCACGTTGAAAACCTGCAATCAAAAATCACAGATGCTTAAATATCTGAACAATTATCTGGCATCATCAATTCTAGAATTCCTTCAAATAAGTGAAGTACACATCAGAGGTCCATTCGTTAGATAACGCTTGAGGGCTGCTTCTTTAGTCAATTGATAGTAGAGCAAGTAAACAGATCTGATCAGCCCTCTTCTGAAGGTCTAGAAAAATTCAGACATACTGCAAATATTTCAGTGCAGTCACTGGAAAGGAAAACATATAATAAGACAGTCTCTGGTTCAAAGAGGCTAAAAAAAGGTGACAAATGCATTCAACCATCTATTAGTGTTATTTTAAGGGTGATACATACTACAGTGCTACAACAGCACAGGACCAAAAAGATCACCGTTCTAGTATTATAGAACAAGTATAGCATGACTTTGTGAGGTACTCAGTGCAGCTGGAAACTTTTCAATTATTTCTGGGATCTCTTAAAAACACAGGGTTGCTTCTGACTGCTGTAGGTAAGTGCATCAGCAAAAAGTGTTCTCCACTGGTCTCAGCATGACAGGCTGGTCTGTTCTGTCTGGAAGGGACAAAATTCTCCCTTGAACAGCTTCTTTGTGGGCTATTGGTCAGAACTGAAGGCATTAATTTCCTCCTTTGCTAAAGTATGTTGCCCAGGCAAGAAAGTCTCCTCCAGTTAGTAAAAGGTGTATATAATCTAGTATCTAATATAATTCAGCATACAATGCCTCACTGCTATTGGGCTTACTTCAAGGCAGTGGCACGCATTGTAAATCTTCTAGAGGACAAACAAGTCAGTGAGAAAATAACTTACAGCAGCTTTATGACTAAAATTACCCCTTAGATATTGAAAACAGCCAAACAGTAGAAAACTTAATTAGTTGTAATATGAAATATTGGTAGAATCATAACTTAAAGGCTTTTATTTCAAGAAAAAATATTTCAGAAATTTTAGTATGCACAGTTTCAACAAACCTCAATATGGTGTATTAAAAGGCACAGTGAAAGCTAAAAATTCAGTACATTCAGAATGCCCACCAGAGTGTTTGAACCTGGGACTACATGGCCAGCAATGGTATGCTTACAGCAAACTATCTCTGGGTTTTTTAAGTTGCAAATATTCACTCTTTCTTTCCATTTACGCATTAATGTTTTGCAGAAAAAACCCCAGCTGCTTCTGATTACTCACATGAGAAGTAGTTTCCTAAAATTAATGATACTTAAACCAAAAGACATAACTGCTTAATTAATATAACTCGTGCTTTAAGTCATTAATATTTAATGTGTGAGCACAGAACTCCAAGGTAAGAACATGAAATTGAACTAGAAATGGAAGTGTCACACACTCTAAAAAATAATAATAATATTAGATTTGTAAGAGCCGTGAATACAGAGACAGCACTAGCAAAACCTGGATATTGACCTACTCTTCTCTTTATAATTACTCTGAATTATCACATCCCCAAACACGCATTAAAAACCTGTGCTCATTGTACCTCACAGACCCTCCCTCTGTATAGCCATAAATGATGTAACGTGATACTGGCATGAGTGCATCTTGGTACTTACAGACATGAAGGTTTAGATTAGCAGATTTCTCTCAGACATATTTTCTAGCGATACACACCTCTCTGTGGAACAAAACTGTCTAGAAAGATATTTGGATACAGTAAGATCATTAAAAGATATGAAAAGAAGTTGTCTTCAGTAAAGTGGCTGGGTAGAGCACATCATGTGAGAAAGATGAGCACTGCTCTTGTCATCTGGGGAGGGACAGATTTTGAAACATAACTGAGAATTTTTAGAGCATTTCATACAAAGAAATCTCTTCATATCAAACTTTAAGTGACAAATATTTAAAGTAAAAATATTTTAAATTTTGCACCATAACAAATGACTTAAACCTACATATTTTTATGAATTATATATTAAGAAAAATTCTTCAAGTCGTTGCTCCAATTTCACAGCTAAAAACAATTTGATAAGCTTGTTCCTTTCCATATGCAGCATAATTAATATATTGTCTTATTTAAATAGTGAAGAAGTGAAAGATTTGACATTTCATTATTTTTATTCAAATGGCTAATAAAATCATTGCATAAAAGTTCAGTGCAATTCAAGAATTTATTATATAATACAAATGTGCAAATATAAGTCATAAGCTCTAAGACAGTAACATGCAAAAAAAAAATCTGATTAGCTACTCATAAATCTACAAACCTAGCTAAGTTTTTCTACATTAAATTATCTCCAAAAAATACCTACGTTTATATATGTATAAACTTATTTTTCTCATTAGAGTAAAGCAGTAGAAAGTATTGCCACCCAGTAAGACTGAGAATTTCTCTAGGAAAGCAAGTAAAAAGCATAGATTCAAAACAACTTTAAAACAAGACAATAACTGAATATAAATTTAGTTTGTGGACACAATTATAAATATTATGAAGCCTTCCTAGTACAATTATACAGTTAACATTTTCCACTGTTTCACATCATAGAATGACTGAGTCTAATGTTTCCTACTTGATGTATCATTAAGGACAATGTTCTCAGTCTTTTAGTAGCTTAATAAAATATTTACATATCTTCTCATTAGCAAGATGATGAGTAAAAAAAGGTACCTGTTAGAATACTAATCTAAAGACATCCCATTCCAAACACTTACTTTTCTTTACAGGGAACTATAACCTTCTGGACAAACAAAACTCTACCTGTCAAACCAACGCAAAAAGGTCTAAGTCTATTCAAAAACTATCACTTCCTACAAAAATTCATCCTTTTCCCTGAGCATATCAAGATCCAAAAGAGTAAATCTGCACAGAGCAAAAGCACATTAAAGTAAACAAAGTTCAACGAAGGCAAGGGTAAGGCCCTGTGCCTAGGGAGGATAAACCCAGGCACCAGTACAGTCTGGGGTTGACCTGCTGGGAGGCAGCTCTGCAGAGATGGACCTGGGAGTTCTTGTGGACAGTGAGCTGCCCATGAGCCGGCAGCATGTCCTGGTGGCCAAGAAGGCCAGTGGTGTCCTGGGGTGCATGAGGAGGAGCGTGGCCAGCAGGTGGAGGGAAGTCATCCTCCCCCTCTGCTCTGACCTGGTGAGGTCACATCTGGAGTGCTGTGCCCAGTGGTGGGCTCCCCAGGTCATGACACACAGGGAGCTACTGGAGAGGGGCCAGCAGAGGGCTGCAAAGATGGTGCAGGAACTGGAGCATCTCCCTTGTGAGGAAAGGCTGAGGGAGCTGAGCCTGTTCACCTGGAGAAGGGAAGGCTGAGGGGACCTTCCCAATGCCCACAAACACCTTAAGGGCGAGTGCCAAGGGGATGGGGCCAGGCTCTTCAGCGGTGCCCCGCGGCAGGACAAGGGGCAACGGCCACAAACCCCAACACGGGCAGCTCCATCTCAATATGAAGAAAAACTTTCCTTTGAGGGTGACAGAGCCCTGGCACAGGCTGCCCAGAGAGGCTGTGGAGTCTCCTCTGGAGACATTCAAACCTGCCTGGACACGACCCTGCAACCTGCTCTAGGTGACCCTGCTTCAGCGGGGGGTTGGACTAGATCTCCAGAGGTCCCTTCCAACCCTGAGCAGTCTGTCATTCTGTAAACAGACAACATGTACTCTTGTTCCAGAATAAACATATCAAATAAACACTTAACCAAGAAAAGTGATTGTACATTGTTTACCCTACATTTAGATTGTATGTATTGTCCAAAAGCTCTAATTTTGCTTTAGGAACTATCTTGTTATTTAAAATTAAATGCAAAGGTAACATTGAATAGACAAAACCAGAAGCTATTACAGTTTGCTTTTTCTTTTGCAATGAAACTGTTCCAAATGTAGTTCACACTTCTCAACCATTATCAGTTTTATTTTTCTGTAGAAAAAATACTGATAATTTAAAATCAGAAGAATTTTCTAGTGATTGCTTTTTCATTGTGATTCACTCAGACTGTTTCATTTGAATTCATATCTTGCAATAACTATCCTAGAGACAAAGTATCAAATGTCCTGTGTAAGACTTGATCAGGACTTTTCCAGTGGGTTTTTGGTGAATACCAGTATCACTACCAAAACACGACACTGGAAGCCATCAAGTTTTCACTGGACTATTCCCAAGATTGGCTTCTCAGAGACAGAAAGGTATTTCTGATAAAAGTGAAAGAACAACCCAACCATGGGAGGAGGAAAGGGAGACTCTTGCATCAGAATAATAAACAGCAAATTCAGTAGAAATCTTTTCTGGAATCCTAGAGAAAGGCTTCAAATCCTCACTGTACCTGATTCACACATTGGAGAAATTAGTCTAACGTATAAAAAATTAATATCATACTAATAGGCTAGATTTCTCTGGTGTCATTATATTTTTGTGTAAATTTGCATTTAGGAAAAAAATATTTTAAAAGGGTTCCTTAATCAGTATGATAAAAATATGCATATTTTAAGTGGATGAGAATATTGTTTACAGTCATGTTTAATTCAGGAGGCTTAATCTAAATATTAAAGAAAAATATTCTAGTGCAAAAAGGAATTTAATTTATTTGTAATAACACTTCCCTTTTAATATAAGACTAGTCACAAATGCAGAGGAACAGGAATGCAATTGGATAACCTATAGCTGAACACTGGATTTTGCTCATTTGCAGAGCACTCCTGTTTACATTTATAATCCAAGAAAAAGAAATAAATTATTCAAATATTGCCAAAAGTACTGGAAAGTAATACATGTTGGTAACAGCCAAAATGATGAACAAAGCCAAGTTCCATAAATAGCTAAAAGCCCATATCTACACTTGACACATAATGATACACTACCCTGCAGGACAACAGCTGAAGAGAAAAACAGAAATGTAAAGACAGTTAAAGAACCTTTTTCATACTACAGATGTCCTGCAACAATTAACAGGTCACTATCTGGTTAGTTAAAGAATGATCACTTTAAAGCAACCCTAATCCCGATACTTTTACCAGCAGCCAAACACTCTCTAAAATGACAGAATGTGATTCATATATCGCCAATTTCATTAGCTCATTCTCATTTTAGTCCACCATGTCAGAGCAACAATCCTCTCGCTAATCCCATCAAGGGGATTTTTTTTTTTTAAATTCCATCTCTCACTGACTCAGATAGGGGAATCAAATACTGAATAATACATTCA
The DNA here is from genome assembly GCF_017639655.2 of Falco naumanni. Classification (NCBI taxonomy): domain Eukaryota; kingdom Metazoa; phylum Chordata; class Aves; order Falconiformes; family Falconidae; genus Falco; species Falco naumanni. Next base: position 72,964,492 of record NC_054057.1, read on the forward strand.
ATGAGTTACTTAATTAGCTGGGTGAAGGTGAAACTGAAACAGCTGAGTCAAATAATGAGATGTCAAGCACAGCAACTTAGACCAAGGAGGGATTTGAAAGCATTCTTCCTGACAGCAAGAAAAACACAGTATTTTTCAAACATAGAATGTTAAGGGATTTAATCTTTCCATTTCAGTCCCTTAAAAAATATCAGTTGGGGGGAAAAATAGCAAAAGTGAACTAACAAGAACAAGGAGAGCAGAAACCATTCACTGTGCAGCATCATTAAATAAGTCACAATTACCAAGTTACCACTGGTTTAAAACAAAGGAAAACAATGCCAAAAAAATACCCAAACAAAACATATTCTGAAAAACTTAATTGGAAGATTCAGAACTAATGTAGTGCAGGATGATGATTAAGCAAGTAGATTTACCCTTATTTAAGGGGAGATTTTGTTTTCCAATATATCAAATTGCTAACCAAAATTTTCACTGATCCCTATTAATTAAGTCTCTTTAACTCTCAGTTTTACTGCCCATAGTCGTAGCATAAATGCTTTTATGCCCTCAGCATTAGTTGTGGACTCTTCTAATCAGACAGTATTTATTACAGGCAGAACTACTTAAGGAATCCTTGCTTTATTTCTGCACTTGGACAAACGGTTTGATTTATCCTTGCCCTGCAGTCTCTAAACAATGATTTTTCCAGTATAAAGGAGCATAATGTTACATTTTGGCCCATGGGAGTTTTCCCAGGGACTCTGCTCAGGTACTTTGTCAGAGACTTTGACTAATAGCAGATATTTAAAATATTTCTTTCCAAAGAAGCTGAATAGGAAAGATTGTACACATTTAGAAAAGTAAAAATGTTTAAAAACTGTAAAATGTAACAAAATCATGAGTCAGAACTCAAACACATGGTTAGTCTTCAAACCACAAATGGATACATGTAAGATAAACAGAGAAGGTGGTTTGTCTTCTGACTTCAACTCCTCCTCACAAAAAATAAAGCTATGAAATAATTATATTTTTAATTTTCACAGACTCCAGTGGATACAACTGAAATTGGCATATTCCTGCACTAAGCTGTATAAATAATAGTGCCAACCTATCCGTTATCCTTGCAAAAAATAACTTTACAGTAAAAGCAAAATGGAAAAACCCATATAATGGGTGTAAACAGATGTGACTGTGTGTCACAGGATGTGGGATTCATCAAATTCATGTAAGGTAGATGCCACTAAACAGTTATAAAAAACCTAGAAGTAGTCTATAACTTTTACTAATGTGATCAGTATTCAAACTAGCATTGTACAAATTATAAGCTCTACAATAACAGTACTAACAGTAAGTAATAATCCCCTGGGTTTATCAAGTCATCCAGCATCAGTGAAGTTACCAGCTGTGAGACTGTGATTGTTTTCTGCAATGACAACTTAATAAATCCAGTCTTTCGGGAGTTCAGTCTGCTTCTCCCACTCTGCACCCCCACGCAGGTCTCTGTTTCAAACATACATGAAATTTCCCATGGTATTTTTTTAACGGCCTGCTCCCAGTAAGTGTACCAGAAGTATTAAAATACTAACTTACAAACAAAATGGCCAATTCATATCCTGTCAGAAATGTAGCCATTACTTTAAGGTCTTCATTTAATCTCTTGCACATGTACACAGACAGAGGTTAGATTATTCTCCTGACATGTTATATATTCTTAAAATACCAAGACAAGACAGTTCCATATTACAGTATTTGTCTACATTTACCACAGTATCAGTTAATCGTTGAGAAAATCGAGACTTATTGGTATGTGGACTTGCCACTTGAGACACAAAACACAGTCTGTGGTGGCTCTGTATTTTTTGAAAGAACTCTTGGCACCACAGTATTTCCCATGGCTACCCTAGGCTGTAACGAAACACTTCATCGCGCTGTGGCCTTTACCACAAACCATAATAAGGAGCCAAAATGGAAGTATGAAATACAAAGACATATGAAAAAAAAAAAAAAAGAACATTAAGTAAATGATCAGTATTCATGTCTGCAAGTGAAAAAAAAACTAAACCCCCAAACCAAAACAGCTGACTCAAATGTCAAAAATGTGTTCTTTCTTTTAATCAATACTTCAAGTTCACATTGTGTTTATCTTGGAAAAGCCTAGTCAATGAATTCCATCGCAAGACTAACCAAAGTGGTCTATGGGACTAGAAGTATAAAGTATTTTTAAAGTATACTGATTCTCTCCAGCATACCTTGGGAGTGTTTTCTAGTGGCAAGTACTTTCGGGAAAAGAAGCAACTTAATGTACACAATATATGTGCATTATTTACCTTGCAGCCAGTACAGTTCACAGAATGATTCATCACATAGAAATTGTAAATATAAATGTAAATCTAGAGGGTTTTTAACTTCCAAACTACAGGAATAGAAGAACAATTCTCAGAGTTTAGTAAAATATGGATGTCATGTTTATTTTGCTTTCTCATTTACAGGCTACTTCTGCTATCATTTTAAAACACTTTTTCCATTTACTTCCAGATCTGAAAACACTAAAAATCCAGGAAATGGCCATCTTAACACTTAAAGCATTTTGTACTTCACAGCTGAATCTCTTTTACTCTCACCTTGATACCATATATTTAAAAATGCCTAAAAATCAAGTGTTGCTTTCACAGAATTGCCTTTAATGAGCTATGCAACTGATACATGCTTTAGTATGTAGCTGCACATGTAATGTAGAATTGCTTCAAAGAGTTTCAGTTGTTATATCCTTAGGATTTCCAGATGCCAGGGCAAATGCCATACATCTTGAAATTTCAAATATATGGCAAAAACCTTAAGGAAAGAACTGGGCAGTTGCAAAAAACTACAAAAACAGCAGTTACTGCCAAAAGCAGAAACGTTAGCAGGCACCATATTAGAAGATAATACTAGAACTCAGGTTTCGGCATCTCCCTAAATGACCATATAAATGAAAAGTATGAAGGACTGCGTAATGGCAAATGGTGGGGTTTGCTTACTGTGCTCTTTTCTTCCTCTTTAAAAACAGGAACATTCCTCAGCTACACCGTTTAACTGTCTAGAAGAGAACTGTGCATTGGCATGCTTCCTTGCTTCTTCAGTTACGATAAGAATGCAGTTTTGTTTCTTAATTAATGATGTAAAGCTGTGCAAAGATATTACCACATAGGCAAAGTCAAAAAATATAATAATGTAGTGAATATAGTAAAAGTATTACATACTGTAGCTATCTGACTTAAAGTAAATGATTTCTGATTAGACTCTTAAATTACTGAACATGTGTCTCTGCTAGTTGTCCAGGAGTTATCAGATAACATAAACTTTACATGGGATTGGAACTAATTTCTGCATAGTGCTACTGCAGTAAAGGCTTGCAACAACAATGGCAGACATATCATTAAATGGGCAAACGTAGAAACATAATTAAATTAACTGATAATCATCTCTCTTCTTCTATCCAGACTCTAATTTAATGCACTTGCAAATGTAATGAGGTTCACTGAGTTGAAAAATACTGTGGAAATAACAGAAACAAGATTAAATTAATTGCAAGACATACTGATAAGAAAGCTTGTTTCAAATTATGTGAAGCACATTTCTAAAAGCCATTAAAAGGCTAGTCACATATCATGTACCTTGATGACATATAACGCATTCTAAACTTTTTTCTTTTTTTTTTTTTTTTTTTTACCAACTGGAATGTCCACGGTGTCTCATATAACCATATGCTAACTGGTTAGTGTTCTCTTCAGGTAAATAAACGTGTGAAAAATGCTTGGGCATTAAAATTAAAATCTGGCCAACCACCAAAATGATTTCTAAATCATTGCCATGCAACTTCACATTCTGAAATTTAAGATTAAGATGTACTAAACGGTTTCATACCTTGCAGTGCCTTGGCTGAATAATTATGGTGGTGGTTTTTTTGTTGTTGTTGTTGGTTTTTTTGGTTTTTTTTTTTTTTTTTCCCTAAGATACGAGAATTTAAAATTCTACAACCAGGAATAAAGCATTCATTTTGAGTAAAAAATAACCAACTCTAAGTTCTGCCTGGAAAAATAACTAACAACTCTTAGTTCTGCCTGGAAGTCTTCTAGACCATACAACACCTCTGAAGCAAGATCAAACATCTGTCAACCATCTTGTTAGATTTTTATTGATTTTTTTCTTTAAAAAACTGAAGTGACAGGAATCCCACCATCTCTCTAGGTAGCTTATCCAAATACTTAAGAGTATTTGTAGCTTTAATTTAAGAAACAATGAAATTGTTATACAAATATACAGTAGACATTTTAGAAAATTTATTTGAAAGGAAACATTATTGAGTATGTGCCAGTAGGCTAAAATTTCAAACACTAGTGGGAGCTACAAGACATCCAATGTCAAGTATTAGTAGAATCATATCAAGTAATTCCAATTTTACATTTCCTTATACTGAGATTAACAACAAAGGATTTGCATTAGCGTACAATGACAGGCCACTTAAGCTTACATTCCCCTGACATTTCTGACAGCATTGTATTCCAAAGGGCAAACAGAGGGCTTTAATAAGAGATTCTTGTTTTAACATTGAAAAGAAGACAATAATAACTTTGTGATTTCTGAGCAGCAATATGCTGTAGTGACAAGAGTAATACAAATTCATAGCTAGCTAAGACACTCTCTCAGCTAGAGTAAGGAAGCGAGAGAAATATAGTGAAATGGTGTATTAAACCACAGGGCATAATTTAACATCCAGAGCATTCTGGTCCCAAACCAACATAAGTTCAGGCAGACACTTTGCAGAAAGTGAGAATTCTGCTAATATCAGCTTACTTGCTGAAATGGGAGCCAAACAATGAACAGGCTCAAAAGACAGAAAATTCTGACGACACTAAACTTCTTTCATGTTTTTGTTCTTTCAAAGCCCTTTGTAGAAAATTATCCAAATGATGTTGAGCCATTTTGCTTACAGGCTGGATTCATCTCACCTGGCTTTCACTGTCTGCAGGTTAGGTATGTCATCTATGCCAGGCATCTTCTACTGGTAACAGAGATACAGCTCTACTGAGAGGTATCCTTCTCTGTTAATACTATGAAGAAAAGAGCTTGAATAACTAGCGAGGACCACTAGCTAGTCATATGTTTGCACTTAAATCTCATCCTGTTTGTACTGTATTTATCTCTTCCTATATAAATACTTAATAAAAGACACAAAAAAGGGTTCTAATACATTTCTCTAGTTTCTATATTTTTATAAACAACAAATTAGCTATAAATTTGGTAAGTATCATTCTCAGAACTTCCTGTAGTAAAACTGGCCATTATTCATTAAATATTTCTTTCTTAAGGAGAGAAAGGTAATTGTGAAATGAAAGGTATATAAGGCTATATTTGGAAAGAATTTCAGGAGAGTTTATGTAGTTATGAATAATGCTTCAAAAGGGAAACTCACTGTTTACACTGTATATATGTCTTGTTATTTATCAAAAAAAAGCAGTATACTGGTAACAGATGGTTTCTCAAGGTGGCCACATACAACTTTACTTTCTATTTCCAACATGCCTTCAGTATAACTTTAGTTCCAACAGGATCTGGTCCTCAGATCCACTCAAAACTGGCAACAGAGTAGGAATTGGTGTTATTTAGTCTGGGCCTTCTCCCAAATCTCCACCAATTAAATAATAAGCATTTAGTACTATTAAGCTTAAATGTTATAAATCTTTTATCTGCATAACAGTATTAGAAACTGGAAAAGGAGGGAATCAGTAGTAGGGAAAACAAAAAAACAATGAATACAGCTGAAATTTTAATAAAGAAAAGAAAAAGCAGTATCAGCTGCTTCCTTTTCTTCCTCTCTATGCCTATCAGCACAAGTAGGCATTTCAGAACTCTTAGTTCTGTGTGAAATGAATATTATGGGGTTTAGGATTAAAAATAAATTTTAAACATCATGTAAGAGGGCAGACAAAACTGAATTCTCAAAGGGCGCTTTCCCCACACACTCTCATATATTACTTTTACCATTTATAGTATAACATAGTGAATCCAGAGGAAAAAAAAAAATGTTTTATCTTATTCAAGATGAAATGAAAATCTGGAAACTTGTATGAGAAATAGGAAGCCTAATACAGAGCACTGAAATGAAATACTAAACACAGAACATCTTATGTTCAGCCAGTCAGCTGTATGAACATAGCATATGCTTTAAAGTGTTGGCTGAGATTAGTGACCCATCCCGTTCCATATCTCATCTCTCCCTGTGGTCATACCAGATGCTTCAAAGATAGAAACAAACAGCCTCTGTTTCCCATACCTATTTTTTTCTCCAAATCAGTTATGAATAAGCTACTACTGAGACAAAAATATTTATTTACATGTATTTAAATATCTGTACAAATGTTTACAGGAAAAGTCAATCACAAGATAATTCTAAGCAGAAACAAGGTATGTCATTTTTTAAAAACATTCCCAGCTCTACCAACATATCCAAGACAGTGATTCCACAGCCTCTCTAGGTCCTTGCTCCAGTGTTTGTGCAACCTCTTTATCAACATTATTTTTCTGTTATCTGTGAAGAATTTCCTGTGGTGCAGCCTGTGTCCATTACCTCTCTTCCTTTCACTGTGCACATTCATGCAGTGTGGCTCCATCTTTTTTATACTATTAGCTAGCTAATAAAATATCATCTTAGTCTTCTAGCTAAACAAATGCAGCTCTATCTGCCTTTCTCAATCCGTCACATGCTTCAGCTTCCAGTCATCTTGTTGGTCCTCCACTCACCTTCTTCAGTCCATCAATATTGCTCTTCTACCAAATTTTATTAAAATATAATCTGATATTTTATAGAACAAACATATGTTGTCCCATACATTTTTATTTAGAAATTCTCCCCAAAAGGAAGGGGAAATAATCTGAGACTAATTCAATGATTTGCCCAACTCTTACAAAAATTCCTTTGAGAAACTCCAATGTTTCCACACTGTTTGTTTTTAGTACACAGAAAAGGTTATGAACAAACGTGGTGACTCCACTTAGCTCTCACCCGATCACAGTGACCCATTTTAAAAAGGGGTTTCATATTTAGCAATTCTGGCATATGTGAAATGGTGGTTATTATTATCTGAAACAATAAAGGATACTGCTTTTTTTTTAAAATTGGGGAGTGCAAAAACAGAGTGGAGAAAGGTATACTGTGTCTGCCTGGGATGGAGTTACCGTTCCTCACAGAGCCCACGTGGTGCTGCGTACTGCATTTGTAGGTAGAATGCTGCTGATAACACACCAGTACTTTGGATATGACTGAGCAGTGCTCACACAGCAGAAAGGTCATCACTCCAACCACCTCTCCAAAGGCCAGTAGGCAGGGGTTTGGAAAGAATTTGGGAAGGCACGCAGCTGGGACAGCTGGCCCCAACTGACCAAAGGGATGTTCTAGACCATACGATGCTATGCTCAGCAATAAAAGCTAAGGGAAAGGAGAGGGGGAGCATTTATCTTTAAGGCATTTGTCTTCTGAAGCAACCACTACCTATACTGAGACCCTGCTTCCCAGGAAGTGTCTGGGCATCACCTGCTGATGGGAAGTAGAGAAAAAATAATCTCTTTTTTTTTTTTTTTTTCCTTTGCTTCCACTTATGGACTTTGGGGTGTTTTTTTCCATTAAACTGCCCTTTTATCAGCCCTTGAGTTTTGCATCTTATTTTCTACCCCTGACCTGCTAAGGAAGGATAGCAAGAGAGCAGCTTGGTGGGCACGTGGCAGCCAGCCAAGGTCAACCCACTATAAACAGAAACAGACCTGTGCTGACCAAAATTTAGGTTGTTTAAGGTTCCACTCCTATGAAAGGGTTACCTCCTGAGCTGGAACTACTGCGTTCCTGTATGCTAACAGCAGTTGCAACTGCTGCATTTTGTGAGATGGAGACTTTTTTTACAGCATAATCTGCTGGTTTTAGGGAATGGAGCTACAGCTGAAATTTAAAGATCAGTAAAAGAAAGCAGGAATGTCAATGGGTCCAATGAACATAAATCTCTGTGGGACTCAAGGATAAAAAGAGAATGGAAGTCAACAGCAGCAAGGGGGTTTATGCCTGGAATCATTTCTTGGTCATGAGCAAGTGCACAGAGATACAGAATTAAGCCCCCAGCCAATGCCCTAGCACGTTTAATAATTGTACAAGAATATAAAACCAGGTGATGCCACTCTTCCACTCTGGGACAGCCACTGGTTCCAGTTCTGGAATTTGAGTATTCTTACATTTTGCAGTAACGTAATCAGTTAAGAATAGGAAATTTTAAGAAAGATACAGATGCATTTCAGAAACAGGTGAGCAGTGGCAATGGTAGCAGGTATAGAAGGCAACAAATTGCATTACAGCAACAGAGGCTCTCATTTTGATAAGTTTTCACTGGCTTCTCTGCCAGATATAAAATGTCCAGAACCGGTCAGAGGTTAAATTTGTACAGGAACAGGAAATTCTGGTGGAGAGAAGATTTTTTTTGGCTAACGTTCAGGAAGCAAATGCTGGTTATGCTGGACCAGTGGAGAGAGGACGAACAGCCAATCTAATCTCTTGCAGCTTTTCCTCAGACATCCAATAAAGGGACATTTTGCACGATGTATTCTTGTAAAACCAGAGCTGAAAATGCAAGATGGGAATTTACTAAAGTAGTCGAAAAAAATGAGTTTTGCATATTTGCTTTTAGTGTGGGAAAATAACGGAAGAATAGTGAGGAGGATTGCAAACACGCTCAAGTGACTTGCAGCTGGGGTATAGAAAAACACATATATCATACTAATCGTTGTTTAGTCTTGTGTGCTTGACAAGCAGAACATCTGTGTTTAGATAACATAGGCCTGTGACAGACTCAGAAGCACCCTATAGAATGTGCTTGAGATTTTTGCCCTGCTGTAGGAAAGATCAAAGCACAGTGGTAAACTATGCTTGCGTGAATCCCTGATACACAGGTGAAATCACACTCAGCAATCCTCTAAGCAAGGACCAAGCTCAGCGCTGCCTTATTCCACTTGTGTGTCTCTGCCTGGGTGCTGCTTCAGGGATCCCCTGGTCCACGAGGTAATGAAAATAAATTTACTGTTTGCATGTCATCCATGGTTTTGTGGTTGTTCCTGCATCCTGCCTGTGTGAATCACACATTAAGTGATAAAACGCCTCCTCTACCAAAGCTCTGGCTTCTCAGCAGGAAGACTGGAGGATCTCAATATGAGATGAGAGCAAGCCTGCAGCTGATCCCCAAGGATCAAGGCAATCAAGGAGAAGGGATGACAATAGAAACGTTGCAAGTTACACCAAGATAGCTTCAAACAAAGTCACTGACTTAACTTGCAGCCCAATAAAATCATTCTCCTCGCATTCATTGGTTTTTTTTATTTATTTACATCTTGAAGACACCAATATGCTTATTCCTGAAATAAATATATAAATAGAAACATAGACTGTAGGAAGTTTGTGTCTTCCTGAAGAAAATGTAACCTGTATTCTCCATAAAAAAATACTGCTACTCACCTGCTTGTATCTGCAATTAAGTGCGTATGCACAAATACATGCACATATGTAAAGCATGATTTGCAAACAAGTAGTGAGATAGCTAACTACTGGAGTTTCCATATATGATGATAGTTTTAACCCCTTAACACGTCTTACAGAAAGATAATATTTGTCAAAATACAAGTTATTGAACTTGATATATAATTATTTGGACAACATTTAATTATTTTCATAACAGTAAAACTGGATGGCTAATTGCTCCTCTGACTTTCAGATTTTCAATCTGCTGAGTTGTATAGATCTGCTGAACTTATAAAAATAATGGCACTAATGAAAGTATTCTTCCGATATATCCACCTTGCTTCACCGAACCAACTGACTTAAACCCAATAATTAAAACAATTACAAAGATGAATACATAGTGAATGAACACTGCAGTACATATGTCCTTATATTATAGTCCAGAAAATCACCTTCAGATAGAATTGTAGAGATGACTTCACACACAATATATATCTGGAAAAAGGAATTGGGGTTCCAGTCCATCCATTAGTGACACAAAGTCTGACTACATTTAAAAAGCAAACATTACACTGAAAAAAACCACCAAACAAACAAACAAAAAAACCCAAACAAACCTCCATAAACAGAAGGCAGCAAGCAAAAATATAACTTTTGGAATAAACCTAAAAATCCATATATATATATCAATGCAAATTCAGTAGTTTTTTTTTTTTTTCTTTTCTATACTGATTTCCTTGCAGAATTTACTGTTATCTTGGTGTAGATAAAAAAACTGAGCAAAGTGACAGGTGTTTTGAAGGGCCAGGACAAAAAAACTGGTTTGCTCTCTGTTTTTTTATGAACTAACTCAGTATACATTCCCTTTGTTGTTGTTGTTCATAAGTGCGTGTACATGACTGTTCGTTAATGTGTGTGTATGGACAAGTAAAGATACAGATATCCCGATTAAAAGCAAGTGACCACAGAATATGAAGAAAAAAAAGCACATTGCACAGTAGCTGAGAACATAACGGACAGAAAAAGGGAGCCTAAGACAGCTGGTACTTCACAAAATTATATTGACAACAAATTCAAATTGCTAATTCAGAGATGAGTTAGGAATGATAAGAAACCAGCCTGGGTGTATTGCAACAGAGAAGCTTACAGCAAGTGGAAACTAGGTTGTTTTATAAAAAGCACAGGCATATATGACAAGTGTATTCAGAAAGAAATCCTTCAAGAACTTTTAAATACACAAGTATGATCTCTTTTTCTGAGAATCCCTGAACCATGAATCCCTGGCAGCTGGGACAGAATTCTGGGGAAATTTCACTACATGCGACCTGTTCCACTCTTCCATAGCTACCCATATGGGCAAGCAAATGGAGGCAGGGGGGAAGATGCATTTAAAATTACAAATATAATAATGCAACCAATATCCTACATTTTGAATTAAAGCAAAGAATTCTTTGGGAACTGAAAAAATGAGCTTCAAAGGCCTTTCATAGGAAAGTAAAGATCATAAGTGGTCTCTTTTGAAGTGATTTTCTTCACATTTTGAATTTTGTTCATTCAGATGAGAGAACATATTCAGTATGGCCCTCAGGAATGGGTCAGAGTAGCAGCTGCTATAACCTGCTTCGGGAGCTCTGGTCTCTTAGACATCACAGAACCATTTTACCTGTGAGTCAGGGATCTAACATACAACTCAACGGATAAGCAGAAAGGCAAGGACAGCTGAAAAGGCCAGCTAAGTGCTCACTGCAATAATTAAAATTTATGAATTCAGGATAGACTTTCCTTGTCTGCTTCCTGAAATGATACGCACCTTTTGATGTGAATAGTACTGAAACCATGGAAAAGAACTTCAGCTCAATAGCCTGTGCAGGTTAAGGGCAGTCAGTGCAGCTACACACTAACAGGGAGCTACGTTGCTCTAGCATGGGTCCTTCCCAGGGTGGCAGTCCCTCAGCAACTGCTCCAGCGCTGGCTCTCCACAAGCCATGGTTCACCATGCGCCCTGCTCTAGCCTGGAGCCCTGCATGGGCTCCTGTGTGTGCACCAACCACGGCCTCCCCCGGGCTGCCAGGAGTCTCCGCTCCAGCTCCTCCTCCAGCATCTCCCCACCCCCTGCTCCTGCCTGGCCCGCAGGGCTGGCTGCCACACTTGGTACCTCACAGCTGGGCGCCATCTTGCCCTTTGATAAACACCTTGTGCCGGGGTGGCCGCAGCCTGGCCGAGGGGCTCGGCCCTGCGCAGGGGCACCCATGTCCCCTCACAGAGGGCCCACAGCCAGTGCCTGGGCTGCGAGCCCAACGCACAAAAACCAAGAATTTGCCTCAAGCTGTACTCATAAAATGTGTTAGGAAATAACAGAAGCCTCCATAGCTTTTAATATACAGTCAGACATATCAAAAATAAAAAAATCACAAAAGCAACTATCCTGGTTTTGCTGAGATAGCAAATTTTCTTCTTAGTAGCTGGTGCAGTCTGCACTTTGGATTTGGTGTGAGAATAATGTTAACAGCAACAACTGAAAATATGTGCTAAGTAATGTCTATGCTAAGTCAAGGACTTTTCAGGTCCTCAGGCCCTGCCAGCAAGCAGCCTCGAGGAGTGCACGAAACTGGGAGAGTCATGGCCTGGACAGCCGACCCCCACTGGCCAAAGGGATGCTCCATACCATATGGCGTCATGCTCAGCATATACAGCTGGGGGAAGAAGGAGGAAGGGGGGATGTTTGCAGTGATGGCAGTTCCCTTCCCAAGTCACCCTTATGCGCGATGGAGCCCAGCTTTCCCGGGGACGGCTGAACCCCTGCCTGCTGTGGGGAGCGGGGAATGAATCCCTGTTTTGCTTTGCTTGTGTGCGCGGCCTTTGCTTTCACTACTAAAGCATCTTCATCTCAGCACGAGTTCTCTCACTTTTACCCTTCTGATCCTCTCCCCCATCACACTTGGGGGGGGGGGGGGGGGGGGGGGGCGAGCGAGCGAGCGAGCGGGTGGCCATGTGGGGCTTAGATGCCGCCTGTGGTTAAACCACAAAATCAACAAAACCCCTGAATAAAATACCTGTGAAGCATTTGCAGAGTATATTAATATAATTACCTGGACTTCCCAGCACACAAATTTTGGAGTTCAATTTATTTTTTAAACTAGTAAACTAGTAAAATTTTGATGAATACATACAGTCCTTATTTTAATATGGTCTGTCACATCATTAAAGTGTTTTGGTTGCTTTGTTACTTGGACTATCCAGCACAGTTTATCTACCATGTGCCAAGTCGCCAAGATGAAGTTCATTCTCAGTTTTCACAAAACACCAGCTCATTACAAGGTTTTTTTTCAGTACTACAAATCTTTTCACAAACCTGACAGCCAAGCACATAACAGAAAAAAGACACCTCAGGAGAAATGTGAGGAAGCTGCTGTGAAAAAGTTGTGAATATATATTATGATAAATGTAATGCTTACATATCATAAAGCACACACAATTAGGAGTTTTATTAAGGAATTGCTGCTGTAATATTACTTGTGCTCAATATTTATCATAGGATAGTGTCATGCTCATGAAAGACTAGGCTTATGAGAACACCACTGTAAATAGTTTTTTCCCATCATTTGTTCAACATACACTGAATTAAGTTCAGTTTATGTAAATATCAGTATCTAATATAAATAAAACAGTAGTTAAAAAAGCTCTCTTTAAAGAATTGTGGTTTAAATGTCTCTTACTCCTCGCTTTTGTCATGTTAACATGGGATTTACTAGAACTAATTTATGGAGATGTTTTCACTCAGTGTGTGTGAAGGCATGCATAGAAATACATTCTTGTCATATTAAATCCTAATTGCTACACTCAAAAGTGAATTTAGGAAAAATTAACATACTATCACTGTATTTCTCAACTTAATTTCAAAATATGATTAAGCTTTTTGCTAAGGATAGAGAACACTCCTTTAAGACACTGAGTGCAACAAACTATGCTATGTTGTCTCAAAACTTCAGTCTTACGAAGCATTTCTTTATTTTGTTTTATTCAGTCACAAAAGGAAGAAATGATATGTCACTTCATCTTAGAAACATGTTTGGGCCCCTGATCTCAAACCTATTACTTCCAAGTTCCAAGAGGGATAGAGTTCAGGGAAGAGTTCTTTACACCAACTCCAGTTAAATTGGCTTAGCAATTTTGTAACATTCCATCCTCAGAATGAGCAAATTCGGAATGGTTCCCCTTTTATTTCCCTTTTTATTTCTTCTGTTATGCCTAATATAAATAATTCTAACTATTTTGAAGACTTAAGTTTATTTGCATTCATGCATCTTGGGTTAAGAAAGAGAACACACTGACTATTTGAACAAACCATGTTCCCAGAAGGAACAGCCAGTCATCAGCCAGCACTGCTATACCTTAAGAACTGTTCTAGATACCCAGTACAATGACTTTTTTTTTCTTTATTTTTTTAATCATTTGGACAGATAATAGCATGTGCCCCTATAGAAAATGCAGATGGAGAACTGGTATCACAACTACCAAAAGAGAAAGAAAAAATCTGTCAGCAGTGGTAACCAGTACAGCCCACTGTCACAAAATTGTTGAAGGGCATGCAGATACCCAAGGATCCTCTAGTAGTTATTTAACAAGTCTGAATGGTCAAGATACTATTACACATTCATTAAGTACTCAGCGTTGCACCTGCTGACCAAGAGAATATTGCTTACAATATTTTGTTTCTAGTCATGTTATCAGTTATTCTCGAAATGTCAGTGAGATTCTCTAACTTCTCTCACCTTGAAGGAAAAACAAAGCCTACCTAATTAAAACTCTTCCACTTGGTATAATATTCCTGTAGATTGTTATGGAAAAGAGGTAAGTTCTGAAAGACAGATGAACACATACATTGTAATCACAGTAGGACAATGGTATACTGAGCTTAAATATCTATGCCAGACTTGTGATTACCAATATATTTAAGAATACACTTTAACTCCATGCCTATGTAGTTACATATTTAAGTTTCCTCCTTGATTAAGTTAAAAAGGTGCAGTAATATGTGACTTGCTCCTCTACGTGTAACTTCAATTTATATCTAATCTCCTAGTTAGTATATTTCTTTGTATTGTTTCTTTTGACATATAAAGTATATCTTAAAAAAAACAACCCGTAACCAAACACAAACACAAAATTGATTTAGGGTTTCAGGTTCCACCTTTTCAAAAAACAGCATTTACATTTTGACAAGCAATAAAAATTCTAGCAATCAGAAGCTTACTAGTACACATGAAGCATGTAAATCATAGTCAATCATGGTTCAGAAGTTTTTCAAGTATTTATTTGGTATTCATAAGCAGGCAATTACTGTCACAAACTTATCTGTATCCAAAATAGCTCTTTTCTAAAATGTATTTTTCTTATTACTTCACTGTGAAATCATCTGTGTATGCAGCACCTCAGTTGTGTTACTGTATTATTATTAACCAAACAAATCATAACTCTCCATGAAAAAATAAATTTCCTCTTATGGAGATTGCCGTTTCATTAGTTTGGCTTTCTTGTATACAATGCATAATCATCCGTGTTCTTTTACTGTATGACCCATTGTCAAAATGGTGAATTTAAACCTTGTAATTGTATTGGATTGTTGAAGAAGGTCTGGTTAAGGCATTCGCATTTGTCCTATTAGTCCCACTGGTACTGATTTTCCAAGAATTGATGACATATTTTTAAGCAATTTGTAAGCAGCATCCTTCACTTTAAATTACACTGTGTAGTCACTACTGATCTCTTAACATCTATCGTATATACCTATCAACTGTCAAACGATCAAAATTAAATTAACCAAATCTAGCATCTATCAAATTAAGACAATGAAGGGATAGGAGAGAATGCTATCTACTTCTTTCAGAAAATATGAATGTATTGCACTGAGGGCCAAGTAAAATATGTCTTTGAGAGACAAGCGAAAAATTCTAAAACCCACAAAAAGCACTATAGAAAACAGGAAGAATAAAAAAATTCAGCTGCTATTTCTGGGGGAAAGAAACTCATTATCAGGATAAGATTACTTTTAAAACTTGTATGACAGACGCCTTCAACATGCTTGCTGATACAGCTGTAAAAGGCATGTGATACTTCACAACAAGCAGTCTAGAGCTGAACATTTGGATGCGGAGCCCTCACACCAGTACTTGCAGGAAGCTAAAGTCAGTCATGAAAAGCCACGTACCACCAGTGCTGTGGTCACCTCTGGGCTCTTTCCCGAAATCTTTTACTGGACCTTGTTAGGTGTCTTGCTCTGTCAAGGTGGTCAAGGTTGGAAGTGCTGCTGACTGATGCTGTCATCGTCCCCTTCCTCACAAAAAATAACTGCTGTTGCTTTACGTAAGTTAAAGGACAAATGAGATCCCCTTCCTGCAGACACAGTTGCAGTCCTGTCAGTGATTTAAAGCTTGGGATTTAAAGCACTGATTCCAGAGCTCTCCAGATAAAAGAAACCGCAGGTGGTTCACAGTGGTGATCATGGGAAGGAGGCTGAACTGGAGTTACAACTGCTCTTCTTTTATACGTGCTGGGCTTGATTTCCTAGTGCCCGCATATGATATAAAGGCCACATGTGTTAAGGTATTAAAGTGAAGCCACTGCATGTTTTTAAAACTGATACTCAAAACCTGACCATTTCTAATGCTATGATTTTATCTTTAAAATGGAAATTAATGCAAATATGCATTGTTAAAAGCTTTAAGGATCAACAAATTATCAAAAGAGATTAAAAGAAGTAATGTAAGGGTTTGCTTTGTTTCATCAAATTATCCTCAAATAAGCACAGGTGGGTTGAAGACATCTTGTAACAGATCCCACATATTTGGGCTAGACTTTTGCTATGGTAATAGTCTCCATTAAAAATATACTTCCATTACATTTCACTTTCCCTGGAAACAGACCAGGTTCCTGTCAGCACATGAAGGGGATTCTTGTCTATAAAGAGTGATGGTAGATATACATAAAAAATATATTGCAGAATACATTTGAGACATAAAAAACTTACGAAGCACCTGTTAAGGTCATGAAATCAAATCTGCTCTCTGGTTGTGGGAGCAATGTAGCCTTTCTGCAACTTGGGAATAATTTTTCTAATAAATTAATGTTTTCTCTGAAATGTCTCAAAAAATGATATGCAGTAACAAAGCAGTTACCCTTTTTTTTTTATTTCTAATCTCATCAGGACCTTCCTCAAAACTGAATTTAAACACAGCTAGGCTAGTTTCAGTAGCAGATAGTCATAAATTCTATTTCATTAGCAAAAAGCTTGCTTTTGTAAAACTCGCCAAGATTTCTAAACTAACTTTCCCCCCAATTTATGAATATCCTGGTTGTCCATAATTTATTGCCTTAATTCATCATGTTGCTTTAAATCCGGTGAAACAAGATTTAAACATGATTACCTGGAACACCACATACAACTGTCCTAGGTTAAAAATCCTAGATTAAATAGCCAAATGTGTAGGACTTATATTGTTGTTGCTATAAAAGCCTTTCTAAAGTGGAATAAACCAACTGAAGAGAAATAATTAGCTAGTCGATCCATAACTTCTAGCCATTTATTATATGATTAAAAGAATACTCCTGCCTCTCATTTACAAACACTTAAACCTCAAGGATTCTTTAAAAAAAAGTAACCAAGACAACCTTTTATTTGCATGGGACCAAGCAGACACACTACAAAATAACGTGATAAATTTATGTCTGTGAAACAAACCAAAATCTCTGCCCAAATTATGATTTTTATTGTTCCCTCAAAGACCTTCTCTCTGCTTCCCATCACAAAACATGGCAAAAATATTTTTATGGCAATACGCTCCTTCACATTAAGCTAGAGATTCTCCCACAGTCATTGTCCTGTAGACTGAACACTACACCCAGTGGCAATAAGCTGCCTTGTTATTTATGTAGGCGACACAACAAGGGACGTCAGAAAGATAGACAAGTTGAGGTTTTCAGTTTCTCACACAAACATAAGGGGTGGTCAAAGTGCCACTGCCCCACTAATCAGCACTGGTTTGTCTTTTTACCTTTAATTAGTCACGATTATACTGGTACATTACTCAAAATTCTACAGAAACTTCTGCTGTACTGTTGGGTGGACAGACCATCACGAGGTCGTAGTCATCTGCACATCTTATACCTACGCATATACCGAGGAAGCAAAAGCACACCTAATGCAAGTGCGTGACAACTGAAGTCTGTGAAACAACGGCACACGCAAAAATATCAAAAGCAGGTAAAAAAGAATGGGCTACTGATCAGCTTGTACAAATTCTGTAATTCAAAGACATTGAGAGGTATACCTGTCAGATTCTGTATAGAAAAAAATTAAGAAATTGTCAAAGAATCATTATCCATTTTTTATTATTCATAATTGTACCACAGACTGATGTAGTGAAAACTGGCATGAAAAGTGAGATGCAAAGTGTTGGTAACAAAGCCGTGTGATGAGACTATTTTGTTAAAGTTTGGGGGGATTGTTCTAATATTTTTTGCTAAAACCCTTAAATACTTGAAGAACAGCTACTTAACACAAATAACAAAATAAGTGCGTTTATATTGTGCTTGAAGGGAAGGAATAACGTTTTACAATAATTTCCTTGTGAGAGGATATTTTTTCACACTGCAGTTCCAGCTGCATCATAGATTTAATTGATATGCTTGTAACTGGTAAAAACATAACTTTTACAATATTGAATTTACCACTGAAACACAGAAAGCTGAAACACCAGACACTGACACAAACAAAACGTGTAAGTTAGAAGGTACATCCACTGTACACATTCCCTACTCTGAACTGATGCTAGGGGCTATAACAGCCCTCCTTACTCCCGGTGGGTTTTCCATCAGGTACGTGCCTTGCAAAGGTTTTAGGACATGAAATCTTTTACAAAAACATGAATTTAATCGTCAAGTTCCAGGGCTCTTATGACTTCTTAGTAGCCCCGAGAGGCAGCCCACTGAAATTTCAAGCCTCCAACCATAACCCTTCTTAAGCTCTCTCCCATCAGACAGAGGATCTGGATTAAAATTCACTTTTACCACTGCAGCAAACATGACACTAGTTCAGCACTTGTGATTCTTGACTGTGTAAGAGACAACACTGTTGACTCGTAATAACAACTCAATTGACTTTCCCAGAATAAAGCACCAGCTATTTAGGACAAGCCCAGGACAAAGAAAACATATAGATCAATCTACACGTTCTCCAATGTTTAGCTAGTTCTACCCATTGGCTGCTTATAATTCTGTCAAGCCTAGAAAAAATAACAAATAACACACTCTTTGTTCCCATCAACGTATTTTCATTTAATGTAATTTCTTGGTTTAATATCCTTATCCTTACCAGAATATTTTATGCGACACTATGTTCTTAATTTCAAGGCTTTCTTTATCTGGTTCATACCAGGTAGCATCGGGGTAGAGCCCCTCTAGAGTTTATCAGTTTGGGATTTCAATTAGTTACATTCACCTTCTCTTCTACACCATAATTTTACTGTTTTCGAAGTAGCTCACCCAGAGGAACCCAAATATAATCTCTGGTCCATACCAACTTTTACAAACCGATATAGTAGACTCAAAGATATAATCATCCCTACCACATTGATACAAATGCTGTTACAGAATCTGCACACGCTTCACTTGTTTCTAGAATGTCCCTTTAATTATTCTCTGCCTGGATGCTAAGCTACCCCTGGAACGGAGAGGATTTGACCACCTTTTCCAAAATAGTAAGACACATGCACAAGTCCAGATTTAAAATTTCAGTTTTGATGAGGAGAAATTTGTTCCCCAAACAGAACAGATACCTTTTGAGCAGATTTTAAATATCTTCTTGGTTCACGTACACTTGCTCTTCATTCATCACAAGGGGAAGGGGAAGGGGATCCACACTTCCCATAAAACAAAAATACAGAAGTCTGGCACTTCACAGTAAACATGCACAAGACAAACTATCTGTAATAGTGGAAAAAAGAAGCAGGGTTTGGAGTTTATATTAGTTGGCATGGCAATTAATAAGACATATAGTGCATGGTAAAATCAGTTCTGCCATCTGTGTCAACTGTCCCCCAAGTGGAAGGAGTACATTTGCCATGTTCATCAGCATTAAAACTGCTACTGCACGCAAAGTCCTATTTTATTAACTCTCATTAGTTCCAATGCTAAAAGTCTATCAGCATTTCTATTTAAAACTTCTCTAATACCAAAAATTCCAAGTAAGAAAATAAAAACATACAGTGCTGGAATTTGTGGCTAACATTATTGTCTTCAAGGCAATCAATATCCTATGTTGTGTTTGTCAATTGGTTTTCATAATTATTTACAAATATTACATTATTAAAAATTAGGGCATGTAACATAGGTTATACTATAAGAGTGCCAGAAGTATAGAGCAGTTTCTCTGAGGCACACTTAAGATCTGAGACAGAAAAAAGTATACTACAATTTAAGATGAGCATCAAGATCATGAAGCAAAGCAAAAAAAAAAATTAAAAAAATCTTGTTTCTCTTTTAAATTCCTAATTAATTTCAGGGATTTTTTTATAGGTTTCTCATCTCTGCATCTTCAAATATCCTATACTGACAATGCCTCCAGCAAAGGAAGCAATTCTATCCAGTACAATCAGTCACAGTTTTAATAAAAAAAGTAGTTTGAATTATTTCAAATCCTCAAGATCTGGCTTTAAATTCACATCTACCCTCTTCTTCATGGTAAACCACAGGGAAATGGCTGGTGTCCACCTTCAAGGAAGTCAAGAGTTCACTCGACAGCTGCAGGACAGACCACCGTTCAGCAGGACAGCACAGCGACGCGTGCACAGAGAGCCCTCCTGCCATCACTGTGAACTCTCCCACGTCCCTTGCTTACAGCACTGGGCATGCACATATACATACAGATGTGTCTATGTTCTTTTGTAAATCCATGCCTTTCTTTTCCATGATACTTGCTTTATCTCAGTGATATGACTTATTTGGAGACAGATTTATTAAGATTTTCATGGTAGCTTCTGTATCTCAGAAATTATGAGGTAACTGATTTTCCTGTTGCATTTATTAGTGTGATAGCAAGAGCTTCACATGTAACTCCCTCACACTGCAAGCAAAACAAAGCTCTGAGAAAGCACAAGAGAGATGATTTTGTTTCATGAGTGAGAAACTACTTTGTGGGAGCTGCTGTAGAACTTCCCACTTAATGAGTCACACAGCAGTCACAGGGACTTGTCATAGAATTTACTTCTGCAAACACCAAAGGACAACTGTCTTTAAATCAGACATGTTAAATGCATTACATCTTCTCTTCAAAAGCAGTTATGTTCTGTAACACCTACACATTCAGAATAAATCATCTTTCTTATTCAGTGGTGTCAACAATGGTAAACCCCAGAGAAAAAGTGAAAAAAAATAGTGGTCTCTGCCAAAATACTTATTAAATACACTTTCTTACAAATGCTTCCCTTGTTGAAAGGCTGTTTGCTGCCATACAAAATAAGGAATAACACATAATCTCTAATAAGGTATTTATGACACTGAGCAATGATTTGGAAATTGCCCCTGATTTTTACTTACTGTTTATTGAAGCAATGTTCAACAATGCTAAATAATAGAGGAAAATATATTATCTGCTAATTTTTTCTCTGCACAAAGCTTACTGCTGAACACCTTAGAAGAATCTAGTCTAAGGTCAAAAAGGTGACTCTGCTATTATGTACTTAACTGCTGACCACCCTATTGAGACTGTCAATAAAATTGCCTAATCGTGTCAGTTGTGACACTGGTTTTGTGTAGCAGGCATCTGCCTATTACCAGCTGGATAGAAAATCTCAACTCATTTCATACATGCAACTGAAGAGCTGTCATCTGGTAACAAATTGTTATTACTACCAGGAGTGTATTTGAATTCAAAGTAATGACCTGGAAGTACAAAATTCCATATTCTGTAATCCCACAAGCCATGCAATTCTGCCTCCTAAATTACTATTGAATACCTATCTAGCTTTCTCTGCTGTTCCTGTTTTAATATAACTCTATAAACAAACCTCCTTAGTGAACAGGGTCACGGGAAGATTTACAGTTCTTCACAGGAGTGCAGGTGAATTTATTTTACCCAATATATCCATTTAGATCTATTTTGCTCAGAACATTACTCTTAAAAGACAACTTAGCAAATTCTTCTGCATCAGAAAGAAGTCTCAGTAACTGTTGCACAGATGACAAGGTGTCCTGCATGACCTTAATCAGAAGTTTAAGTGCAGGATAAAAGTGAGAACCGAACGCATAGCCAATATTACAACTGCCTTTTTTAAATGTCAAGGAGACAAATGTTGCTCCTTAGGCACGTATCTTCACAAGACTAACACCTGAGTCTTCTGGGTTTCATTCAGTGAGGAAGAAGATGGAACAATATACTGAAACAGAGCAGTGTCACTCACCTGAATGACCTCAGTGTACTACCTGAGAAAGCTCTTGGCATCCTTTAAAATGGACAATGTTGTTAATGTGCACGGTATATGAAATTTTATACATAGGTGTTACTGAATATAGGGTACATTCATATTAACTCAAGGAATCATGGCGGAGGGCACTAGCTTTCCCATGCCCCTACCCTTCTGTTTAGATACCTGCCAACCCCTGATTTGCTTTTTCTGTCATGCATGGAGTCTCATGTGTGCATGCGTGGCTCTATCATAAATCTCAGTAACTAGAATTTCCAAATTATTTAACTCATCTCAAGTCCCTGTATATTAGCTATGAGTTAATAAAGTAACCCGGTTTTATAAAGCATTTCTTCTGAATATTTGGCCTCTGGCTTTACAGTTATAGACAAAACATCTAATAATGTAACTCTTCTTTCCATGTACACTCAAGCACGTAACTGAGCTGATTAGTTTTCAACATTATAAAATCAAATTACTGTCAGTTCTAACTTCTTATTTTGTAAATAAAAAGAAGTTACAGAAAGATAACATTAATTTTGGCACCATATCAACCCTATTAAACCTCTGTTTCAACAGTTCAGAAAACAGCCAAAATTAATCTAATTGAACTATATCGAAATTGGACTTATTTTTCTGTGGTAGTTAGAATGACACCAGAATGTTTTCAAATTATCCAGATAACTAAACAAGATTAAAAAGCAGAACTTTACAGCCTAGGCAGAGATAATGAGGAAACGACAGAAACACCAGGCTTGAAGGATACCTTCACTCTGCCATTACATGGAGGCACTAATTCAAAGAGCAGAGGAAATCATTGACTAGCAGTTTCAAGCACGGCAGAAGGTGAAGAACTCTTCAGGCAGCCACACACATCACTTTAACGACAGATGCATGACCCTTCAGCCTCTGTGAGGATAAGCCAGTGGACAGAACAATTATAAACTCTCACTGACTTCTGAACTTCTACAGGACTTTAAATGTGGCTAGAGAACAGTCTTTCTGTAGCATAACAGCAAAACACAAGTTTTATGCATATTCATATAGCGAATCCAACTTTTGGAGCGACTGGTAATTGAAACGAAGAGAAAAATCATTAAAGCAAGGAAGACACAGGCATGAAATAAAACTGACTTATCTGATGGTTTTGATCATTGTCCAGAAGCTGAAAAATGAAACCACCCATGACCCTCAGCAGATATGCTGGTATGCCAAGATCTGGCAAAGGGAAGTTCTCTTGGGTGAACACAAGTAGTCAGCAAATAGGTAAGAGAGGACACAGGAAGGCTGCTGAAACGTCAGGGGGCACAGAAAGACTGGACCAGAATAAAGTTATATCTGAGAGTAAAACAAAGGTTTTATTGAAATAAGATTAGCTGAATGTTCTTTATAAACTGCATGTACCAGCAGAAGCAATGCAAACTGTGACACTGTTCTGTTCTGACTGCAAAATTAGTATTTTAGATTAAGGGCTGTCTATTCAACGTTAATATAAAAACCTTACTAACTGAAACCTTTTTATTTGTAACAACAGAGGTTTAACCTTTTTCACTTCTCTTTCATAATATAAGGACCTGAAATGTACTGCATCAGCCTTCTCTGTGTGTGTGTATACGCACGATTCCTTCTCTTTATATATTTAATATTACTTATATGTATAGATAAACATCTATAAACACTTGTATGTATACATATATGTACATGTAGGAAGTACGTATGTTAATAAGTATGATTCTTTATTAACTGAAAAACTAACAGGAAAGTAGATAAACAAGAGAAAAGAGAAGTCAAACTGAACAATGCAGAGACTAGATGCAACACCTGCTATGTTTTGAGCAAATTTTTTTTTGTTAGCTTATTCAGTAAGAATGATTGTGCATTTTGGGAACAGCTGCCTTGTTAAAGATTCAGCATCCCCTGCCCTTTCACTAATGTGCAAGGGTAACAGTGTTAATCTCTCAAGAACTCTCCCTAGTGATATGTCAGAATCGATATTCCTGATGTTCACGAATTTATACAAAACAAAGTGGGAAAAGGAAAGGGGAACTCTTAGAAAAGCTACTGAAATAAGAGAGAAGACTTCTTCTAGTTGATAAATGCATCCAGTAGCACATTTATGTAATCCTTCTTCAGACAGTAGAAGAAAACCACTGCAAAAAAAATTTTAAAACAGATGAGACGTGAATCATTTTATCTTGATATTACATAAGGTAGATGCAAATTAATCAGTATCCTTAGACAACTGTAAAGTTGACTAAGTGGTTCTTAAAAAGTCAGAAAGTACCAAAACTGTTACACAGTTCTTTGTTACACTGGCTATAACCCTTAACATTTCTCAAAACAAACATGATAAAAGCTGTAGACATTTATATCCATTAAATGAAAAAGCCATGGTAGAGATCAGAGAGTACATTGGTTACACTGTAATCGATAGGTTACTTGTTCAATAAAGGGCATACATTACTTTTACTCCAAGACAAATACACTGGAAGTTATGTTTTGCCTCTGTCATTGAACAGCTCTTTCTCATCCAAGCTTTTGTTAGTCTTTCCTTCCACAGCGTAATGAGACTGAGACTCTTTGATGACTAAGGGGAGCCTTCATTTTTCAGACAAATGACTGTCCCTCATCTGACATAAAACACCACTTACAGATGAAGCAATGGTATGAAAGGTGCAATAGAAGCAAAATGCAAGGCGGGGGGGGGGGGCAATAAATTACAGTGTAGTCTGTTTCTTTAAGGAGAAAACCATTTAACTCTGTTTCCTGACAGACTAGGAAAAACTGTGCAAGTAGACAGAAAAAGGTTGAGAGGAAACAAGTGCAGCCAGCTAAAAAGGACCCAGAAGCTAGGTGGCAGTGGCAGTATAGACAAAAAGATCAGTTTTAAGCTAGAAGAAAAAAAGCAAGATCTCTTCTATCAGCACTCCCCATTCCTTTCCTACTTCTCCCTCTCCTCCCTGAAAGAAAACACGTGTCTGAGCTCTTCATAAGCACATCAGAGAATCTGGTGGATTTTGTGCAAGTCCAGATTCTGGTTTGGGCACACAGGATCTTTGATGAGGGCTGAAACACTGACATGAGTATAGAAGATATTTGCAACACCATGCTCTAATATAACAAATGCTAGAAAGCAAAAAAAAGAGAAGGGGAAAAAAAAGCACAAAAGAAAAGGGAAGGGTGGGAGCAGGGAAAGCCTTCCATGCACTGAGAAAGGTTGACAGGTTTACTTAGTCATTAACAAGCCTTGGAGCACAGTCAAAGCACCCAGTTGGGCAAGAAGTCAAATCAACCCCCACTGCAACAAGCAGTAACAGCATTATCATAGGTGGACCGCAGAGAGTGTATTAATTAAGCAAGACTCTGAACTGTGCCCTACCCTAAAGCACACAAGAGGGCCAAAGTAGAGAGGCAGAATGCAACACACCATTTTCTCTCTCATCTGAAAGGACAGAAGAATAACACTATTCAGCTCCACTCACTAGAGAACTGCTGGCTCCCTAAGCATTTGCTTTGAACAGAGCTTCCTAAGTGTTTCTGAATGCACAGATAGTGGAAAGCTGAAAACACACAGAATTATAAATATATTGTGCAGTATGAAAATTGTGTGAGTTCTTGAATAAATTAAAATAGAGCTCAGGTTTTCCCAAGACTCAAGGGGTCTGCAACATTACTGTGAATGTTTTAGGCTTAAATAGTAAAAATTATTTAAGAAAATTAAATCAGCAACGAATGCTACAAAAAACAGAAGATGTAAAAAACTGACAGAAAAGTGCCTAGAGGTAGAACTGGCTTGTGCCACTTTTTATTGATTCACAAAACGCTGACAAGAGTGTGTCCACAACAAATGTTACCAATTCCTTACAAGCAGTGCAGAGTTTCAGGTAACACTGCACACTCTGTGACTACCTGTTAGCAGGAAGGGCTAACACCTACGTTTATTACAGTTCTTCCAAATAAAAAGATCAGATAGGCTAAAGAGGGAGAAGCTGTGTACGGGAAAGGTGGAAGAGCAGCAATGGTTTTGAAAGACACATTTGAGCAACTAACTGAAAAACAGCTCATTATTTGCTCTTGGAATATGTGATCACAGTAATGGTTACCTAACATTTCTGAACATCGCTGCTACACAGGGAAAGAGATCTCTGACAATCTACTCAAACATTACACTTAGCCTTTTCTTCAGGTTCCTCTAATGCTTTACCCATTTTTTAACTTTTCACTCTCTGTGCTTCAGGATAGCCCCTGTGAGCGTTAAAGTCATTTCTATAGGCCCAAAACAACACACTTCAAAAATGCAGTGGTGGCCCCTTCCTGTTCAGCAGCGCCAGAACATACCTGTTCAGTGACCAGTGGAATCAAAAGGACTTGCAAGTACTTTCTTGCAAGTCAGCCATGACCACAAGCAAGGTATTTCATGAAAAAAAAATCCTTAACCCAGTTTGTATCATCCTGAAGAGCATAGATCCCCTTCCCTTTACCCCTGTCCCTACCACTGCATTCTACCAGTTCACCTCGATACCAACTCCTAATGCTGGTGATACAACAGCTCAAAGTTCACAAATCAGTTATAAAATCCTAAAAAAATAAAAATAAATCAGTTGATGGAACATTCCATCATTATTACCACTTTACACAAGTATTTCGAATTACGACCCGCATCTGTAGTACAGTACAGCCAGCCTCTTTAAACACTGCAATCTAGAAGTAGAAATTCCATGTGCAGATTTATTAAAAAATAAGAGCAACTGTGAAGCACTAGGGAGCAACATTCACAAACTGACATCTACCACTTGCCAAGAGAGATGTAGTCTGCACCCATTCCTCAGATTACTACTGCCCACGCAACATCCTAACTCATCCTCTGGTAGATACAAATAGCTACTCTATCAATCCTGTTACATTAAATTATAGTACTATTGGTATTTGCTGATATCTCATCCTATATAATATCTTTTTTTTTTTATACGTGCCAAATGTTATAGTCATGAAAAACAACCCCAAAATTACAGAGAATATTGGGATGCCCAAACCCCCTAAAATAAAGGGGTTTAAATAAATGTGCAACACGCTGCACAAATTATGTACTGCAATATATTTTGAAAACAAAAATTCTAAGCTGAAAAGCCAGATGGCGAGTACACAGGAACCAAGTCATTGCCTGAGTGAAAAGAAAAAATTATCTCTTATCCTGAAATAAATACGTTTTATAAAAATGTTTTACTGCCACAAAATGTGTGTCTCCAAGACAGGATTGCAACCTGAATGGAGAGTTACTTACCAAATGAAGACATCGGAGAAGAAAAAAAAAAAATAATCAAAAATGTTTTTCTGGTATCTTTTACTGTACTCTATAGTCCAAGAAGACATTGAAAGATGTGTACCAAAAAACATGCTGCTGAGAGCCAGCAGATGTCTTTGCATGTCCACGTGAATGAAGGGGTAGGTCCACACACAAGAACTACCTATCACAACCTATCATTGGATAAAACACACCAAGCAAGTATTTCTGTGAAAGTGAGTACACTTACTTTACTATACTACCTTCTGTGGTACTCATGTAAGCATGTGCTCCTAAGTTCATAAACACCTCTTGCAAAGAACCACTGTATGCTTGTTCTGGGGATATGGAGGACTTGTCTCATTTAGATCTAACCACAATAGAATTTATTACCAGAAGGACTTGTAAATCCTGTACAAAATTGCCTCAGCATTTAGGAAACACATGTAAACTCTTTGGCTTCACATGTGGCTCAGGAGCCTGGACCCATGGACAATGTGAACAGCCTTACTCTTGCACAAAAGAAAAGATGATATATTATGTAACTAAAAGCTCAGGATAGTATTACTTTTGCTTTTTGAAGATACAAAAATAATCAGACAAATATCTTCATTTAGCTCTGGGCATCAAAATATTGCGCTTACCCAGGAACCAGAGATGTTCCCATAGGTTTTTTTACAAATGTCTTAGTTACCATTATTCAGGAATGAATTCTAAAGCTAAAACATCTTTCAGAAATCCTTTTGACCCGGAGAACAATGATGAAAATATTATTTTTCCATTACTTATAACACGTTTTAGTATCATTTTATTACTTCTAAACAGTAGATTCTGTGGCACGATTCATTGCAAGCGATGTTTAATTTCATACAGGATGACCCAGTGCTACGTGGGCACGCTGGTTTTCACTCCATGTCTCTCCGACAATTTAAACACTTTTCTCCCTTTGCTGCTACATAAGACTTATGACTAGACTCAGTTTAGCATTAGCGGTTAAAGGGTTAGTTAATTTTCTGCAGAGCATGGATATTAAACTAACTGCTGTCTTCTGATGAGCATTAACAAGAGGCGCAAGCACAGTGATGTATTAGTTTTGTTGGAAGCAACTTAACATACAAGTCAAGCATTCCAGTTCTTGCTCTCAAATAAACTGGCATTGAAATGCATAGGATGATGCCCCACAGCAAAAAGTGAATGCAGGATAAATCTTCTCAGTATCTGAATGTCCATTAATTGTTATTATATTTATTCTTGCTTTCCATTTTTACTGTCGTCTTTGATGTCCTTCCCTCTACCATTTGACTGGAACTCTAATTCTCTACCATGTCTCAAACCAGTGCTTTGCTGTTGATCGCTCATTGTTTAATGCATTTCTGATGTGCATGTCTTCCTATTGCAAAATCAATACCATATTCAGATTTAAAATAAAAAGTGAGTGCTAACAGTGCTTTATTCTGTCACTAAGAACACTACCATATTGTTACTTACTATGCCAAATGAAAAATAAGAAACTGCAGACTATGATAGCCAAGGCAAAACTGCAGTATGACTCTCAGAAATAAACCTTAAAAGCCAAAAGTGCTGTGCACATTAAGCAACCCATGAATGACTTTACTATCCAGTATACTGAGTTTTATCTGCACGTCATATTCACTAATGCTACAAATTAGGTTTGAATACGGTGTACATCATCTAATGTTTTACCAATATGTCTATAGAAAGGCATAACAGAAGAAGCAGCTTGAACCCAAAATTATTCCAGTGAAGCATACCAGAGAAATTATATTGAACAGAAATTTAAAGAGCAAGAGACTCTGGAGAGTAAGATTATACTCCATTGTACATGTAGAACCCCATTGCCAAAACACAAGAAAAATGGGATTGGTCTTGCATCAGGCATTGAGCAAAAATAGAACAGGCCAGCTGGGAAGGCAGAGAAGGTGGATGGCTGCTCGGCACAGGACCAGGGGAGGAGGGAAGAGCAGCTGGTTTAGACAGCAGAAGAGGTTCACTCAGGAGTGAGAGATGAAAGTTCAGGAGAAAGAAGCTGATAACGATGAAGCAGTCCAGGAAGATCACTGCTGATTAACAGAAACTTAACACCTTTTTGTGTTTGTTTGGAGTTTTATTACTATTTTAGATTACTTTAAATATAGCCTTGTGTAAAAACCTGTAAGAGTAATACACTTGAGAAAAGTGATGTGGATGAGCTGGAACTCAAGAGGATTTATAGGTCCAACAAAGTAATTACTAAAAAATTTAGCTACACAAATATATCTGTGTATGTATGCATATATATACACACAGATACACATGCATGTGTAAATTTGTATATGCATAATACATACTTGTATAGAGATCTTGTGAAGTTTTATTAACAAGTATTGTGTCATAATAAACATTCTAAAACAGTGAAATTGTCAAACCCCCAGTGGAGACATCATTTTGTTAGTGTCTTCCATCACTGATGTGCAGGTAAGCCTGCCTATATCCCTATCCTTGGGCGTTATTCAAGGAAATGCATTTCTAATTGACTTTGTTTATATTTGTCATATGTACCTCAAATTACTGACTCAATACTCACTTAGTTTCATAAGTCTCAGTGCCATATTTTTATTTTACTTCAAAAGAGAGACACACAAATTAAGTTACAAGCCCTATTTTCTTTATACAGCAGTACAGTCTGGATAAAGTATTTGTTATTCTTAATGTAAATTTTCCATGTGCTGATATATAACTCTTAGACAAAGCAAAGCATTTCTCCTGCAAAAAAATAAAGGTTGAAATACTGCCTTTTCCATACAGAATTGGGCAGAAATAGTCTAGAAGTAGTTATTTCAATGAAGATTGAGTCCTTAGAAGTAAGATAGTGTTATTACAGGAAAAATTAGATAGAGTTGCATTTAAAAAAATGCCACATGAAACACATTTGACCATCTGCTGTTAAGTGTCTTAGGGTAGGATGTTGGCAGATATTGCATAATCATCTGCATAGACAGATAATTTTAGCAAAATCTAAATAAAAAACATGTTCTGCTATTTCTAAAGGAAAAAAGAATATTAAACTGTTTTGCAAAAATACCAAATATCAGAAGTGTTATTTAGTATTAATAGTAGCTGAATTCCATAAAAACTATTGTTATAAATACAAAAAGAAAGAGAAAATACAGTACTCTTTTTCTCCTGTTGTATTTGAAAAAGTGTTCAGCTCAGGATTTCTCATGTATTTTTATTACCTTAAACCTTTTAAAAGCAGTGGCTTAGAAAAATAATTAATTCATAAAATACTCTTCTACTCTTCAACCACTCCACAGTATAAGGACTATTTGCTTGTATAGCTTAATGCTCTGGGAAGTAAGAGATTTGAAATATCTCTGGAAAGGTTTTTTGAAACAGAAAAATATCCCCAATTGATACAGGTTGTCCTTGTAGAACACATGGTGAAGTTTCCCTATTTATACAGAAATTTATGCAGTCATATCCCATTTAACTATGTTAATTTACACTTCATTATTGAAACAGTGCACAAAAATGTGCACAACAAACAAAATGTTGTCAGTAGTGAAGGTCATCCTCTAAATAATACAAGGAAGCAAACATTTCATAAAGCTACCTTCTAAAAAAACAAAAAAACAAAAAAACAAACCTTCAAAAAAAGCCAAATTACCTGAAGATCTAACAAAACAACTGTTGTTATCAAAGACAATTGAATTTAACGGTACTTATTCTAAATACATTATGGAATTAAAATTGACCAAATAGATTTGTTTAAATACATTGGAACAGCTGAGAAGGAACAGGAAACCTGGTAAACAAGTTACCCTAAAAAAAGAACAGCCCCTTGGGATAGGATTGAGTGGAGGGACAGTATTTGTTGTCAGACAATGAGGTATGCCCAATTAGCCATGCCGGAATGCTACACACCTTCAATTATGCAACTGCTCCAGGCAGCTAACATTTGAATCACAAATGATAACTGAGGTGGGAGGGAATGTCTCCAGGTCTCTAGTCCACCCTCCTGCTCAAATCAGGCTTGACTTCCAAGCTGAAGCAGATTGCTCCACATTTTGTTCAGTGAACTTCTGTTGATCTCCAAGGAGAGTTCTCAGCCTCTCCAAGCTGACCCTGAGCTCACCAGGCCAGCTGGGATTCCCTGGGCTGAAGCCTGTGATTCCTGCTTTTTTTGTGGTGCACCTCTGGGATTATAACCCTCCCACTCCTCTTTTGGTAGCTGAATACACTACTGACCCTAAATAGTCCTTGCAATCTTTTTAAATAAACGCTATGTGGATAAGAAGGAAATCCATGACCTAACATAGTCTTATCTATGACCTAACACAGCTCAATATTCACTTGGTCCATCTACTGGTCTAAAATATTACTGGATCACTACAGGGCTCAAAGCAGCTGGTACTCACACCACCAAGCAAACATCTCAGCGAGGAAAATTAAGTTTTCAATCGAGTGTCCATACTAAGCTTCTTTTCACATTATGTCCTCTTGAATTTCATAGCATAATTCATTACTCGTGTCCTCTGAGCATTATTTTCAACTACATTACAAGGTCAGGAGCACCAAGAGCCTCTTAAGGATCTTGACTCGTCTATAGCTCAAGTAAGATCATACCCAGTTACCTCTTCAGCAAAATAGTTCTCCTGATCATCTTGCATTTCTGAAGAGAGTATCAAAGGGGACTGTCATGCTGGAATAATTATCACAGACTCCATTATAGTCCCAGTACAGTCCAACTGCATCAGCTAGCACTCTTGGCCTGAGAACATCTGAAACGACTGTGGGAATGTCCCCTATACTGGATACATCACTGGAAGAGTCTATCAAAGGAAACTGTTGGCATTTGTTTTCTGAAGTACAGCCTCCAAAACTGGCCTGAACTTTCACTTCCACAAAGAAATGGCAAAAGAACTAATATATTTGCATCTCCTCTTTTTTTAGCATCCAGGAGGATGGCCATAGGCTAGCTGTGGTGAACCACAGGTGTACTTAGCAGGTGCCCATTAAGAATTAGATATGACTTCATTGTTGAGTTTCCCAGATCAGTTTGTGATTGTTGTCTGCCTATAAGGTCAAATGAAAAATCTTAACAGATTCTGAAGAATCTCTACAATGAATGCATTGCAAACAACATTATATAGCTTTCTGATAAAATGATAATTTTGTTGCAAAGAGTTTTAAATTGAAATATACAATAAAAAGGAACATACAGACATAACAAATAACGGCTTTACACAGTGAAGGACGCTAAAAACAAGACTTAAATGAAACTGCTATAGTAGGATGTAGTATTTTGCTAAATATACAAGATGGCTTAGAAGAAAGGAAAAAAAAAAGTTTGTGGAAAAATGTGATAACAGAAACTTGTAAAAGAGTTGAGGACCATGTCGCCAGAACAATAAAATGTAAACATCAGCAGCAAACGCTGCTATTAGTGAAAACAAGTGACTAAAGAAATTTTAAGTTCAGCATCACTGGAAGGCTGTAATGAAACTGCATTAGTGGAAAGGCAAATAACTCCAAGTACAGAGCTTTGGTGTTGCAATGTTCCCTTGCGTAATTTTACTGCAAAGAACAACTTAATTCCTACTCTTAATGACCACCCATTAGACTAATGGCTATTACTAGAGTCACCTATGAAAACTCTGCCGTGCCAGACAAAACTACAAAAGTATTTCTTATAAACAACAGTATTGCTTCTTTCTAAATGCAATTAAAGGAGAGGTACCCACCCATTTGTGAACTAAAAAAACTAAGCTGACTTTCAGCCACATCCAACCCACACCATATTATATATGGAGAATGAAGACAAGCTGATCAGCCAAATAACTGCAGTCAGGTGTGAGCTGTAAGACCTAACACTGGTATTTCAGTCTCCCTCACTACAACCAGCTTGTATGCACCCTCTGTAAGTTCATTATTAATTATTCCTAAGCAGTACAGTACCACCAGCTGCAGCACTAGACAGGATCATCCACGTGTACCAGGTACTGTTAATTTCTTGCATCTGTTTCTACCAGTGCTTCAAAAACTCTAATGCCTCTTCAGTGTGACGGCTCGTTCCTTGTAACAGCCCTGGCTGCCGGGGAGGAAGGCTACGAGGTGGCTGCAATGCATTTCTTCCTCCATTGGTCTAATAAACTCTCTGAAGAAAGGGCATCTTTAATGTACAAACAATAAGGCAGCTTCACCATCAAGACCTCAGTTCTGCCACTAGTTCTAATTTTTGGGTTTGAATGTTGTTTTTTTTTTCTTTTGTGGTTTTTTTTTTTTTTTAATATTTAGAATGCCGTTGCTATTTAGCACAAAGAAAAGAAATAGAAGGAAGTACATGCAGTGAGTTACTTATTAAGCCAAAATCTGTATTTTCTCCTTTTCTATGATTTCCTCTTTTCTCCATCATACCTTCAAACAACATAAAAATAGCAACTGAGGTATGTGAAAACATTATATATATATATATATATGCTAATTTATTAGTGGATTTCAGTAACAGTTTTAGTAGCAGATTACAGACACCAGAAAAAAATCTCTGCTTTGGGTTAATCGACCATGTTCCCTTGATATCAATGAAACTGCATCAGCTTACAACCTGTAGCTTTGTTTAGGCACAATATTGTTCTGAATAAATAGATACATATAAAATCACGTCTTAACGGACAATTTAGAATACTCTAGATTATGAGACTCAATAAAGGGAAGATGATGCTGTAATGAATGCATCAGTTATCAGTGAACGCACTGGAAAAGGTCCTCCCCAAGGCTAATGGAAAAAAATAATAAAACCAGAAGTCCCCACACAACACATTTTAACCACATCTTATCTTTCTACTCAAGTATACTCCAGGCATTTTGCAAGGAGTGTTCAAATTTGTTGAAGTGGTTGCTGTTTATTAAATCAGCTTAACTGTGCACAGGGTAATTGTTTTTCACATGCAGATTGCTAAAGACATTCCACTTTTAAAATACATCATGATTAAATTATGTATAAGCTTGTTCTAATAGTGATTCATAGCTTTTTAATTTCTACTCTACTAATGCCACAAACTTGAGATTGAGAGTCCTACAAGCTCTGTTATTTTCAGCACTTTCAAGGTTAGCTGCTGAAATGCTGGATCTTAAAGCAGTTTTTCAGTGTCCATTCCTCTGATTTAACAAAGTAGGTCACTGTCACCTCAATGCCTTCTTTGCATTCCACCATCTTGTCTTTTATTTAATGACTATATAGTGAAATGATTCTCAGTGCTTGCAGTGCAGATTAACTCATACTAGACTGTCTGCAGTAAAACGGATCTGAATTAGTACTTTTAATGGGAACAAGATAACAGAAATCCCTATTTTACAAATCATATTCCCCTCACTCCTCAGCTAACATACTGGTTTCTGTGATTCATCTTTATATCAGGTTTGCACGTCAGTTATATTTGGGATTAAATTTCACCTCAAAATGAAGTATTTTTCCTAATGACAAGAAAATCAGCTACCAGACCATATAAATTTTACATACTACAGCAAATGCATAATTAAAGAGATCAACATAAAGGTGTTGGAAAAGCCTTTTTTTGTTTGCTGCACTCAAACCTTTTTTCTGTTATAGTTACAGCACTGCGAACATATTAGTTCTTTCCAAAACACTGCACTGATTAATGCACCTCTGCTACAAACAAAGCTTATTTTAAAGGTCTATTTGAATATTGCTCAAAATGTGCAAATTATAGTTGTAATTGCAGTTAATTTCATTAAGGCATCAGAGCACCGGTTACAATGTAAGTCTTCTATTACTGTCACTAGTACATCAAATACCTTGAAACATATCTCTACTAAAAAGCTTGAGATTCTGTTTACGAAATACAAGTTACAGGGCTCTGTGGAAAACAGGAAGATGTATGTCACCTGAAAACTGGCCACTGAGTGTGAAGTGACTGCAATCCAAGACTGGGTGCCAAAAGAGTATTGTCATTCTACTTCTTTGGGGCACCCAAAGGTAGTGGCTCAACCTTCTAAAGCCACCTCTGCTTTCAGTAGCTTTTAAGGTGCAGGGAAACTTTCAGGTCTCATTCCCTTGCTGCTTGTTCAGAACACAAACAAGACAACTTTATAGTCTCGTATAACTCCTCTGCTGCTTTTCACCTCTCCCTTTCACCACCTCATTCCTTTTTTTTGCCCACGTTCCCAGTGACTTAGAATATTATTGCTTTACGTTAATCTAAATGTGATGTAGGACATTACAAACTGGTTCAACAACACAGTGATACTGAGTACTTTTATGAACTTAACTTCACGTTTCTTTCTGGGAAATTTCAATCAACACGTCTCGTTAAAATAAAAATACTACTTAAGGTTATCCTAATAAAATGCATAATACTTAACATACAGAAAACTGATGTCATGTTTTGCAGAACAAGGGCGCTTTTATTTGGCAATACATTATTTATGCAAGCTTATGAGAGTCCTGCAAATTCATACTGTAAAACAGGTACGCACTGTACTGATAATGTTTCCCATACCTGAGTTAGATGAATTATACTGAATGGTGAGAAGGCAGCTTGGCTCCTTGGCCCTTTTTTATCTCAGCCTTTGTTTGAGAAAAACAGTGATGATAACTGTGGAAAACACACGTTACTTTTGCACGTAGGCATTTTTGAAGTGGTGACCCAGAAACCAAGACGTCCAATTTCCCAATCCTACTTTAATAAGCTATATTATACTGCCATGAACAGTAAACTATTTCAAACTACTAAAAATTATTCAGAAAAACGTTTTCTTCCCTAAGCAAAGTAATTCCTCAGCTTGTTTTTTGTTCATAGCCATTAGAAACAAGAGAATTCTGTAAACAAAGACCAAAATACATGAAACTAGAAGATCAAATTAATTTAATAGGGTATCATCTCAGGGGAAACTAAAAATCTGCTATGAATGATTTGACTATATAACATAATGTTCAAATCTGGGACACAATTTAAACTGGGACAAGTAACAATTATTTAACCTAGATTCTGTAAATTCATATCAGACATTTAATGTTTTTCCTAACAGCAAAAATTCAATGACCTGCCAAAAGATACTGAAGAAAAAATATTTTTGAAAGTATAGTATTTTCTTCTTTCCCTATCAAGTAGTGCCACAAAGGCTATGACAGGAGAGAACTGAATGGGACAACTGTATCTAGAAAGAGCTAACAGTTTACAGCCACAGAAAGACCGACAATAAAAATCAAGAAGCACAAAAAATAAAAAAAGCTTTACTATCAATACTGTAATGAAAATAAAACATAATATTTAAAATAAACTTGCAATCAACTAAAGACTTTAGAGAAAAAATCTTTTGTCTATGTGAAAGCACAGGCTACAGCACCACAGCTAAAAAAAACTATGATCATGATGATGATAATAATAATTGAGCCCAATTCTTCTAAAGAATCACAGCTGAAATTCCAGTTCACAGGCACTTAAGAAGAACATGACCAGCATGTGCCTATACGAATTTTCTTGTATGGTTTAATGCATAAGATTTTCTCATATGTTTTCATGTATAGGATCAGAACCTCAGAATATGTGATAAACAGAAATGCGCATACACATGCTACCCCTCTTACATAAAAACTGGCAACTACTTTGGCAAGAATGATTCAATGAAAATTATTAACATTACATATATTTCTAATTACCATTAACTGTCTTGGAAAGTTCAGTGTCATCAACGGTCACCGATCAACAGTATAAGGTTTCTACTTTTTTAGAACAAGTCCTTTTCTGTGGTTTCCCAATGCAGTTCACTAGCAACAAATCCCAACCTTTTATAGCCCCTGAGCGCTGCTAGAGGCAGCTGGATATTTTGCATAATTTTTTGTGAGACAGCCAAGCACAAAGCTCTTAAATTTTCTTACAAGGTAATAACACCAGTTAGAACAGAGCTTCTGTGTGCTGTTGACTGCTTCTCCAGTGCAGATGGCCTTCTCAGTCACCTGTGGTCAGTTCCTATTCCATTCCTACTGCAGCTCACTCTTCCCTTCACCAGCTAGCACTTCTGACCTTGCAGTCATTGTGGATTCTGAGCTCTCCCCTGAAGTACCCATCAATCATGTAATTAAAGTCTTTTACTTCTGCTTTAGGACTCTAGCCAGGTTGAGACATATGTTACTTAGGCATTTTATTGAAACATTAATTCCGTGCAGACTTTTGTTTATCTCATTGTGATCACTGACTTTTTTTCCCCCAAATGTCTTCCAGCAATTGCGTTTTAACACTTACAGTGTGTGTAGAATTTGACACTTAGAGCCCTTGAC
Source organism: Falco naumanni (assembly GCF_017639655.2). Lineage (NCBI taxonomy): Eukaryota > Metazoa > Chordata > Aves > Falconiformes > Falconidae > Falco > Falco naumanni. The sequence goes on from NC_054057.1 coordinate 73,002,039, forward strand.
ACTGAAGTCTTCCTATTCTATTTCCCTCATTTTAATTAAAGGTATGGTTTTGTTAGCTGGTTTAAAAATCTAGATGGTGGATCATTGTTCTGATTCATCTCATTTTTATTATGACTTTACCAGTCAGTTAATAATTAAAGTATATAGTCATTTCCATTAGCCGTTCTGTACCACATAGGGCAAAAAGGGTAGGAAAGCTTCTAAAGAAGAAGAGCTCAGCTGCTATATGGCCACACCTGGCACCAGCTACATATGTTCTGTGACCAGATTACATGGCACGTGTAACTGTTGAGTAAAACTCCCTGGTAAAACCTAGCAAAAGATCAAAAGACAGTGACATGCACGTGCACAGCTTTCAAAGCGCCTGTTGTTGTCAAAGCAGAGTGAAGTGCTGACGAACCAATGTTCAGACCTACATGGAGAGTCAGGCTGGGAATTATGGCCAGAGGTTATAGTAGCAGCCAGATGTCACACTTGTCACACCTGACAATGTCTGGCAGTACAGATTACACGGTGCTGCTTCCAGAAACAACAGACAAGACTACGGTATATTACATATATGCTGAAATACCAAGAAAGGATAAACACAAAACCTGTATTACATCACGACCCCTGAAATGTGCTCATTATTACACTAAAACTGATCAATACTAATCTGCAAATGTGAGCAAGTTTCGACAAGCATTTTACAAGCAAGAGGACAGTGCTGCTTAAAACATATCCTCAACATGCCACAGGTGTTTCAAGTCAAGCGATGAAGAATTATCATCTAAACCCTCTGCATTTTTAAAATGTAATGAAACAATAATTATTTTTTTTAAAGAAATACATAACCAAACAACTATTATTTTTTTTTTAAACTGTGTTTTCTTGACCACTTCTAAACATAAATTTGTACTGGTCAGGCCTATATGAAAACCACTTCTAATTTTCCAGAAGGTTTGGGGTTTTTTTTACAGCACTACATTCCTTTTTCCTATCTGAGCCTTAAAATGAGTTCATGAGCCACCACCATGGAACAAAACTCCAGAGAAAATTCATCTTTGAAATACTCTGGTATAGCAACTACTGTTTTCATAATATTTGTTCCTAAAGTAACCACTTTAAAAAGTTAATACCAAAGTGAAAAAAAAAATACATTTGAAATGAGGAAGTTGACATGCAAAATGATATTTCATGGCTTTAAAATAAAATAAAACAAACAATTCAAAGTGACTTTACCAAAGGGTTCAGAAGACAAGGACAAAAGGGCTTGCTGGGAATCCAGTTCAGTGACAGAAATCAATAATACAGGCATCAACAATACACAAGCACAATACTCTACGCTGGAAAACATTCTGACAAAGGCAGGGATCTATAAAGAATTCATAACGTTTGCTTGCCTTTGGTTTTTCTCTACAGCAACACTCTCCCTGGCTCTACAATCCACACTTTTTTTTCCTCACTTTCTGACCTTAACCTTTAGAAGCAGCACTTAACACAGGAATAAACGGCAAGATCCACTGAATTACAGTTTTGAGATGAGGATGAAAGTCAGGTTTACCGTATTGTGGTGGGGCAGCCAGGTGTGGGAGACGTGCCCACATCTCCCCCCGCCACCTGGGCTGTAAGGACTCAGCTGAACACAGAGGGAGTCTCCCCTGACCCAGCTGAAGATGCTGGCACCAGCCCACCTCCAAGGGACACTCACCTACCAGAGACCTGCATCCCTATTGGATTTCCCACACATGCGTTAAAATACATAAGGATCCTGACAAATTAGCAGGGGGGCGTTTGGGATTTTATCTTTTTAAAATGTTAACACAATAGCTTTTTTCCCATCTCACGTTTTTACAAGGTAAGGCAAGCAGCCCTACAGCTCTTCGCTGTTGAAAGGATGCTTTCCACTCTAAAACCACCTGCAAGAGTTCCTGCATAAATTTATCAAGCGGCAACAAGTCAACTGCAATGTTATGTTAAAATAATTTTCCATTTATAATAAAATATGCACTCAATGTTATACTTTATTGGATGGAAAATACTGCTGAAAACAGGCTTAAACTCTTTAGACTTTATGATAGATTAGTATTAAAACTGAAAGGAGCCCAAGAAGAATTTCATGTAAACAGATTAAATCGCAGCCCTCCCCACCTCCCCACGGTACAGTCAGTTTCCTGTTTATTTATTTAGTATTTTTCTGAGGATATGGCTTCCATGAATATATTTCAATGGGATGGGATGAATTTGCCACATGCTGAGTTACCGCAGAATCACTTCTTCAGAAGACAGAAATTTGTACTGTTTACTTGGAACCAAGCAATATATGAGAAACAAACTAACTCAATAGTATAATTCTGTATTAAAAAAAATAATCCTCTAACATTTTCCTTTTTAGTAAAATACAAAACTGCAGCCATGGCTTAATAAATTCTATGACATAATGTAAGTAAACACACATTAACCTGCTCTCTCTCTGTAGATAAATCTGAAAGAGAATCTATTAAATGATGAATCAGTCTGAAAATTTAACTTGTAGTGAATGACAAGCATATTTCCTCTTCACAGCACAAATTCCTTTAACGTTTTGTTGAATTCCTTTTAACAAATTAGTGCTCTGGTGTGATGCAATTTCATTTTCTCACATTCATTTAAACTGATTGAGAACCTAGTGATTTTTATTCAGTACTTTTCACCTTTTACCATCCTGATCATAGAACGAGGTGGACCACACAGTTCAAACAACATCTGCTCATTCTGCAAAGATACTGTCACTTGAACAACAGTGAGACCTTATTTACATTTTACTTTGAATGACAAAGGTTATTTTTTCATTTTTTGTACACATACAGAAACTGTGATAACTACCTGAATAAATTATGATAAAAAATAGTACAGTCCTACAAAGGAAATATTTACCCTAAATTATTAAAGCCAGCATTTATTTTAAGTCCTGTATTAAATATAACATGTCCTCTGAATTCAGTAAAATTTCAGAATTAAGTGATAATTTGCATAAAAATATGTTTTAATTCTCAGAAATACATCAGTTATGAACCATGAGACTTCGTAGAAAACACAGTTGATTACCATCTATTGTGGGATTTGGATTTTTTTTAGAAATGTACAGATTAAATGTTTAAATTAAATATTTTCAGGTACGTCACTTAAATACCTACAAATAGTATAAAATTTTCTACGTGTTAGAAAGCTCAGAAACTTACTATCACTAAGTAAAGACCAAAATACAACACTGGATTTGGCAGAATGAATGAAAAACATTTTCCATACTTACTCAATTTTTCTGCCAGTATGAAACTTCAGAAGCCATGGATCATCATAACAAACAATGAATAGGAAAGACACTGCCTTTAAAATTAAAGATATACAAAAATGTCTCAAAACACTTTGAAATACAGCTGCCTAGCTCCTGCAGTGCCTGGGCCAAGTTCTATCCTACTTCACCATGTCTCCTATTATTCCTGATTTATCTTTAATTTGAAAATAAGGAAGCTAGGTCTCCAGCCTGTTCTGCCTTACAAGGAGTTTTCTATTTATGTACATTTGTGGTGTTTTGTGAGGTTTTTTTGTTGTTTGGGTTTTTTTATTTCCCCACTGTAGCAAACCAAGTCTTCCAGAATCAGAACTCATATTCTACATATTGGGTTTCTTTTTTAAATGATGTTCGGTCCCATCTCCAAATTCTCCATACATAACTAGAGCTGACTTTCTAGCAAATAGAGATCCAATTCCATGAAAAAGACATAGCATTATAAAAAAAATTTCTCCATGATAAGTTTAATCACAACTGCTAGCCATATACACTTAGAGCTCAATATATATTCCACAGTCTGGGCATAGTTAATAAACTGGTTCCTTTTATTTTAATATAGTCCAGAAAACAACCATATTGATCAGCTGATCAGTTTGCAAGCATTCTTCTATCTAACAAGTAGCATTGTAACAGCTACTGTTTTGGAAAAAAATAAGTAAAAATGATGAATTATATATTTTATTATTATTGGAAGAAAAAACAATACTAAAATTACCTAAGATAACAGTTCATCACTAAAAGTCGACTTTAAAATACACAACAAAACACAACATAAAGGAAGAGTAGGGAAAATAATCATAATATCATAGAACACCAGGTTGGAAGGGACCTCAAGGGTCATCTGGTCCAACCTTTCTTGGTAAAGCACAAACTCGACGAGATGGCCCAGCAACCTGTCCCACCACATCTCAAGTGTCCAACACTGGGGAATCCACCACTTCCCTGGGGAGAATATTGCAATGGCTGATCTCACTGCAGGAAATTGTCCTCTTATTTCCAACCAGAATCCCCCCAGGAGTAACATGTACCCATTATCCCTCCTCTTTTCCATGTGACTCCCTGTGAAAAGGGAGCATTCACCTTCCTAGCAGCCACCCTTTACATCCTGGAACGTGGCGATGTGGCGATAAGCTCTGCCCTAAGCCTTCTCTCAAGGCTGAACAAAGCCAGTTCTGCCACCCTTCCTCACAGCAGGCTTCCCAGTCCTCTGACCATCTTCATGGCCCTTCTCTGGACCCTCTCCAGCCTGTCCACATCTTTTTTGCATAGCAGGGACCAAAACTGAACACAGTATTCCAGGTGTGGCTTGACAAGCACAGAGCAGAGTGGGATAATTCCTTTTTTATCTCTGTTGGCGATGCCCTCGTTGATGCAAAGCAGCACCCTCGGCTTGCTTTGCCACAGCAGCACACTGCCCGCTCACACTGAGCTTGCTGTCCACCAGGACCCCCAGGTCCCTTTCCACAGAGCTGCTCCCCAGCTGGGTAGATCCCAGCCTGTGCTGCGCTGCTGGAATATGTTTCCTCAGGTGCCAGACCTTACACCTGACCTTGCTGAACTTGACTAGGTTCCCGTCAGCCCGCTCTCCCAACCTATCCAGGACTTCTGCAGCGCGGCTCTCCCTTCTGAAGTGTCCCCTTCCCCGCTGATTTTGGTATCATCAGAAGTCATCCATTGCAATCCTCCAGTCATGTGAGTTGTCCCACCATGTTTCAGTTATTCCTATCATATTGTAACTTTCTGAACTGGGCACGGAGTTCCAGTTCCTCCTGTTTGCTCCCCAGGCTGCATGCACTGGTATACATACACTGGAGGTTCCTTGCTTCCATTACCTAATCAACTTCTAACCTGTATGATTTTATTTTGGTCCTCATGGTATATACTTTGAAAAAAAAAAAAAAAAAAAAGAAAAAGAAAAAATTCAAACCACCCGGGATAAATTGCAGAGGGAAAATAACAAGCCAGAGAGGGACAGTAATCTCTCCATAGAAGATGCACAAGATTCCAAGGAATAAATCACATATAGCAGATAACTGACTTTCATACGCTGACATGTATGAATTTTGTATGCATATGAAGTAAAAGTCAGTGTGATAGCTGGCTGTACACACAGGTCTAAATTATAGGGCATTAATGAAAATCGTTGTCATAACTCGGCATGTGACAATTTTAACTCCTTAACAACCTTCAGGTAAGAACTGAGCAGTTATGAGAGCTTCTCTTGAAAGCCGTACTTTCCTACTTTTGTTTACCCATGTTTGAATTTTTTTCTTTTGTATTGATAGCCACCCTTGTACTTGAAGAACATCCACATAAAACACAAAATGGTACTGAAGTCTCTATCAGATTCCCGGCAGCCTCTGCCTTTTCCCCCAGCACTGCCCTCAGTTGCAGTTTCCCTTAAATCATGTAACATGTGTCACAGTGAGATACTTGACCTTTTTTGCTTTAAAGTGCACAGTTCTACAGAACAAGAATAAACTGCTTTTAGTACAAAGCATGTTTCAAACGCAGGTGCAAGCAAACCTGAACCTTTTTGTGAATTCAAACTGCCCAGATCATTACATGAATGCAGTACCTGGCCCAATGTAATCCCATTTTGCTGAGACTGGAAATTATTTTAGCTACTTTACTGTGAAGTAGCTGGCTGTATGTGAAAGTAAAAATTTATATGGATATAACAATTTCAGTTCTTAAGAATCAACAACTATACACATCTCTCTGAAGAGACTATGCATCTATTCTGTGAGGCATCATAAACTGCCAAAAAAAAAAAAAAAAAAAGAGATTTTTCATGAGGATGTACAGAGAAGTATTTTTGACCCAAATATGGCCACATTTCTGAGGTATATACATTTATACGTCTTTGTGTGTGTGTGTGCTCTTTCCTGTTGTCTTGACTTATTCCTGAAAATGTCATTAAACTATTTCTTATTTCCTTCCATCATTTACTCTGCTTTTGCAAAGCTGCTGCTCAGTTTGGCTTAAGGGGAGCCTGCTTGATCCTCCATGAGAGGGCCTTTAACACTATCTACAATTAACATGGATTTATCTAATTAATAGAGAATATGGCATCATTACACAATAATCCCTGACAAATTGATCATTATCAATAGTTAATGGCTACTTTGTTAACTAACTGCCCTAGGGCAAAAGAGTGCCTGGGGAGAGAAACACTTTAAAAGGAAAAGTAATAGCTATTAACAGCCTAAGGTTTGGTTTGGGAGGTGCTATTGGTACTATAAATCCCCCTGACTACTGCTACTAATGATTCCGGAGGAAGAAAGGCACTGTGGCTGGGCAGAAGTGGCTCTCCAAGTTAGGAATGCATTGTGTTGAAAACAATTATCTGCCTCTAAGAATGCATAGGCTTCACCAATTAGAATGAAGAATGCAGCCCATTACATTTTTCTATTAAGTACATGTGATAGCTTTCCTATGATTCCAGGGGAGAAAAAAAAAAATAAATTAAAAAATCACATTATACATACTGCAGTCTTGAGAAAGAACAAAAGTTAAGCAAAATCTGCCGTTCATAACTGATGAATATACTCACTCAAAGTCTGTTGTGAGCTTCCAATAAAGCCCACTTTAATGCTCTGTATGGCCAGTACTCCACACACGGATTTCAGTTTACCATCTACTGAAAACTCTGTCAGGGATGCCATGAGGCTCCTTGCACTCTATTAACTTCACTTGCTTCTAGTGGAAAAATAATAGAAGCACTTAACACACTGACCACAAGCACTGAACAGGAAGCAGTAAGTGGATTGTAGGACAAAAGCTCGAATTCCAAACTTCAGCTGCCACCATCAGGTTTTACTGCAACTCTCCCAGCCAGATGCATATGAATTGTAGCCTGATTATCACATACAAGACTATATTTAAAGCACATTTTTTTCCTTTAAGTGGACACATCTGCCTTCACCACACCTCATCATTACCAACACACTTCTTGCCTCCATTCACAGCCTCATTATTCTTACATAGACACTACAACGTTCAGTTTGCCCACCCATAGTTTCTCTATTCCTTTCAAATGAAAGAGCAATTTTGAAGAATGCCAGAACTACTGATCCACTTTCTTTTGTGGGTTTTCAAATGTTCAAACACCCTTGCTTCAAAAGGTACAAAGTTTGGTGGTTTGATTGTTCTGTACTACACTGCAAAAAGATAGCAACTTGAAGAAAGAACCAGCATACAAGAAAGGAAGAAAAAGAGATGGAATTTGCTTGTGTAGAAGGAGCATAAAGACTACCAAGAAAAGGAATGAAAAGCATAGAAATATCAAGACGGGCAAGAAGAGACTGCAACAGTTACATTAGAGATGAAAAATACAATTGTGAGAGGGCTTTTAGAGGATAATAAACAGATTATACAATATAAGATCATACATAAAATATAGGATAACATATGTACTTAGGGAGAATTTGATATATATTTTAAAAAATAAAAAATCCAGGGAATTCGGTGTTGCAACAAAAAGGGGTTCATGGTTTCTACATTACATTTTGTGCCTGGGGTCATTATTGCTGTTGAGATCATTATTCCATGGAAGGGAAAGTGATAACAGTGTAACTATATTGTTCTGAAGATAAGACAGCCACCAGAATGATACTGTATATACAAATACTTGCAGGAGAATGAAGTGAAAGCTTAATATAAGCAAAATAATTAAAATACTTTCATAGGTTTGAAATGAGCTTCCAAGCCACTATACCCACTACCAGCCATAAGTAGGTTTGTATGGCTCAGGTCTTACTGACTACCCTTTGATTCAACATCACGCGAAGAGGGTCACAATAACCGCTTACTAGGTATAGTCTGTTCCAGAAGTAGATCTTCTGTTTCCCTCAGAGAATCACTGTTGCCCCCCCCGAGGGGCAAATCTGAGGAGTAAGAGTGGTGCTGTGCAAATCACTGGTTCTTCAACTGCAAAGAGGACACTGAGATCTAATCCCTGGTGGAAGGGGGAAAGGAAGGAGAAGTCACCAGCGGCAGAACGCCCATGGCCAAAGGGCAGAACACCTCACATTAGAACTATCAGATCAAAAGCTCTGTATAGATTTTAACACTGAGAGATGCAGAACTTGCCATATGGTATCCTGGACCGCTGTTTCCCCCAGCATGGGTCAAAGAGGACAACACAAAAGAGCTGATCTTTCGCTCCTTTGGGTCACTGCTGGTCTTCTGATCAAATAACTTGGTTTCTGCTGAGATTTACATGGGAAGATTCTTTCCCCCTATGTCTAGCATACAGCTGAATCACCAAACAACAAAGTATCAGTAATTACTCACTGAAATACCCTGTTTGATTCAGAGCTATGCGGATGTGGCAAATCATTAGTGCTGCCACTGTGTCTGTAAGGAACCCCAACAAACCTGAAGTGAATGTAACAGATCTACGTTCCCAAAGCAGATGGAGAACAGAGCTGGGCGTTTACAGTCTGGGTGGGAAGTCAACCTTATTTCTTCAATCACTTAGCCATCGTCTAGGAGGACAGTGGTGAGACCCTGTCTGGAAAGGACCTGAGAATCAGGGCAATACATTAAATTTAACTGAAGCATTTGAACAATATCTTTTCTCTTCCACACCCAAAACGTAACTATACAATGCAAATTCCAACTTTTGGTATCATTTATGGATTTTGCAGATCATTCTGAGATATATAAGCTTGTCAATTTATCAACATAAAAACTTACCAAGCATCCTGGAGATCCCAAACAAATGGCAAGTTTTTAATTATCAACTTTCTCAATTGCTAAATATAGCAAAAAATAAATATTAAAAAATATCTCCTGAGCTCCACACTGTCCTTTCATGCCAATGCCAACTTAACATGCAATGTTTCATCAAAGCAACATTAGATACAGAATTTGCAAGGTATGTCCTGTACCTTATTAAATAGGAAGTTGAAAAAAACAGGGTAGAACAGAGAAGCACAAAAAAAAATGTCTTCACATTTGTAAAGACTGAAAAAAACTGTTTTGTTGTGGTTTTGGGGTTTTGTTGTTGTTGCTGGGTTTTTTTATGGAGACAGAAAAAAATATGTAATATGTATGTAAATGGAACAGTGTTTCCTCCCTAAAGACCTGCTAAACCAAAAGTGGATGAAGTGATATAAAGTTAACCACAGCCACATAATTCACCTTTGCTAGATAATTCACCTTCATGACATGTGAAATTCCTATTTATTAAAAAAAAATAAACACCAAACAAAAAAAAACCACCAAAAACACCCACCAAAGACACTTCACTCCTTTTCTTCACTCAAAAATATATTTCCTAGTTTTCCTTTTAATTGTCTCTGAAATAAATGAAAGATGTTCTATATTGCTAAGGGCACGTTTAGATTTATTTGGGAAGGACCTGGGATAGGTGGAAGCAATATCTTATAGCATCCTGAAAGGCTGGAGCATCTAGATTAGAAATTAACTGAAAAATAAGAAAGTATGGTGATCTTCTAAGCTGAGGCGATTTGTAAGATATCTCTTGATAAAGTCAGTCATAACAGTAGAAAGTACATGGGCAAAGTCAGCCAGATGAGGAAGGAACTCAGAATTTTCAGCTTAGTGCTAGAAACCTTACCTCTTGGACTATGCAGTCTTATCAAGTAACCTGTATATCTATTCCCTAGCTTCCAGCTGAAATTAAAGACACATTTTTTTAAAGTTATTCAAGACTTAGAATTGAGCCTTAAAGTGACAAAATAATCTAAGACACCTCAAATCAATCTCTAGTGGCTGTCCAAGTACTTCAGGATTGTGGTAAATATTGCTAACTATTTATTCCTGGGTTTAATTCACTCAACTTCTCTGTCCCATAGAAACTGAGATGGGAAGCTTTGCAGGACGTGGAAAGGAAGATACAACTGTTTAGATGGAGCCTGGTTGGTTTGGTTCATGTGTTTCACACATTTAATATCAGAGCTATTAATGTATGCATCCTCTGAAATAAACTGCTTGTTCAACAGTGATTTATATATGGGAATACTATTAATACAAATACTATGATGAAAATATATTAGCTTTTGCCTTCCTCTTTTCTGTTACATGTCTTCTGGCCAAAATGACACATTGCCATTTGTGACTGTTTAGTCCATTCCTGTAGCTACCCATATGTTTCTGCGTATTGACTCAGAAATAATACTTCAACAATAGCAATATTTTATATACAAGATTCCTGCCTACCAGAGTGTTTTAAAGGCATCACATGTTCATCAGAACAGTGCCAAAAGAACAAGAAGTACCTGCTGAGGCAGAATGAGAAGTGCCAAGCCAAATATTTAAGCATCTGCACATTACAATTTCTTTTGAAAAATAATTGCCTGGAAAATTTGAGAGAAAAGACAATTCACATAACTGGCGCTGGAGAGGAAAAGACAGAAACTACAGAGCCATTCCCCCTCAGTTGCGCTAGTTCTTGTTCTTCTCAGATTGCACCCCTGAACCCTTTCCTATCAGGCCACCTTTTCCAACCAACCCTTCCATCCCACTAGGGCAGTTCCCACAAGCAATTCACACAGTAACTGATGAGTTTGTTCAACAGTGTTACAAATGCCCTCACTGTGTAACCACCGAATCAATTGTACTGCTGCCTGTTTTCCAAGGCAGGCTTTTTTAAAACATTTTGTTGCCCTGTTTCTTGTATCTTGTGATGTGTAATTGACACTGTAAGCACTATGGGAAAAAAAGCATATGGACATCCCAGAGGGAAAACAAACCTTCAAATGAAAGCACTCCTGTAGAACACCTCTTAAAAGTGCAATAGATTTCAAAGTCTGTGAATTCTGTTGAAAATACACCACATTCAAGCCTCACCGCAAGAACTATTCCTTCATGCAGAGCAGGTGAAGTGTCAAGTCTCCAAAACTGCAAATTGAATGTTAATATTAGATTTTAATTTTATTCACTCTAGGAGGTGATGGGAACATTGGGTGGAAGAGAAAGGAGGTGTTTTTTTCTGAAGTTAAGTGCATGAGAGAGAATTAAGGCATGCAGGAGCAGGGAAAGTTAATTCAGAGTTCAGTCAAGAAGGCGGCATATGAAGTGACTAAAAGAAATTTAAGACTAACTAATGGCAGGCAACAGGGAATTAGGATGTAACAAGAAGAAATTAAAATCTTTCTTATCTCAGAGACACCTCTGCATTCGCTGTAGATACCTGGCCAGCAAAGACAGATCAGGACAGAGCATATTATGGCATTACAAAAGTGATCCTGAAGTTCAGATCAGTACTTACATTGAGTATGTGGGATTGTCAAGATGAGAAGCCCCACTCCTGTTCAGTCTGGTCCTGCAGCATTGCCACATAGTTCACTGCCTCCTGGCAAGAGACGGGCACCTCCAGGCTACCTGCCTTCCCTCCTCTGCCAACTTACTGAAGTACTCAAAATGAGCCCAACCCCTGACTGCAGCACTCTGGCATTCTCTTTTCTAGGAAAATCTGGATGCCAGAGTGGATCTAGTTTCAAGGAAACCTGCCAAAAAAGGAAAATTTCAATTCCCACCCTGAAACATATGCCCCTCTGTTAAACTCTGTAATGCTTCCATATTCCACTTTTATGGAACACAATTACTGTACACAAGCCACTATTTCACTATTCATGATAATATCACAACCTGGAGAAAGAGGAGTTCTTTCTGTACTGTACAAAAGCCACCTAAATTTCACCTCCTTAATTTACTCTAAATGCTTATAAACTAGAAGAGTTTAAGAGTTCAAGAATGGGCAGAAAAAACATCCAAACAAGCAGTATGCAAGGATCAATCTTCTCAACAGGAGATACCCTTCTAATATCTAATATAATAAATATTATTTAGCAATATAATATATTGCTAAATACCTCATACCAGTATCTACGTGGGCCTGCAGTATTCTTATCTGTCCATCTCCATCTGTTTTGCTAGGAGTCAGCATGGTTTGATTTAAATCTCTCCAAAATGAGCCAATGGAAAGAAAGAAAGAAGCTCAGGATAGCACCAGGTCATATATAGAGAGACAAAAGGACCGAACCTGGGCAGAAGTCACGGAGTACGTGTATCAACAAGTGTGATCTCAAACCTTGAGCCAGGAGCTCAGTCCCAAGGAGAGCAGGGCTCCTGCCCTCCTGCGCTGCCTGGCGGCTTGCTGGGTTTCAGGCTACTGTAGTAACAAACAGTACCTGTTCAGTGGGAAATCAAAACCATCATGAAACCAGACGAAGCTATACAAGCCTATTCTGACCCACAGACACATCACAATCAGTCCCTTTCTAACCTCTGCTTAGTTGCAGGAGCTCAAAATGACATGTATTTCTTCACTGGCACATGCCTTACTAATTTACCAAGGTTTTATACAAGAAAAAGTAGCAACTCTACCATGCATATCCCTTGATCAACATTATTTTGTGCTGAAAAATATTCAATAATATTTACTACTTAATATCACGTAAGAATATGCTGTAATGATATCATGTGAATTATGATATTAAAAGTTTAAAACCTTCAATATTTTCCTTCAAGGCTTGGTTTCCAATAACGATGACAAAATTATCCCAATTCATATTTCTTTTTTCAGACACAAACATTTCCTCAGCAATAGGCAAAGGAGATACCTTTTATTAAATAATAATTTAATAAATAAATCATTAAATAATCGACATAGGATAAATATAATTGGTCTAGATCTATCTACATAGTATTTCGGTATAAAGATTGGCGAGTCTTATTTAAGAAATTTCATACATGTAAACTGTCAAAAATTCCAAATGTCGGTTGCCCCAGGGAAAAAAGCAAACATCTCCCATCATCAAATCAGTGCTGTGACTGCTAAGGACTTTCCCATTCATCTCATAACAATTAATAAAATATATATATATATATATATATATATATATATCTCAAGGTAAGAACTGTAACAACAAAGGTAAGATGCCTTAAAGCCATGCAAAAGCAAGACCGTGTACGGGAAGTGTTTTCAGTCAGTGATACACAAAATCTAAGTGAATTAGGATATTGATGCCCATTTCTATAATATTGCTTAGACAACTGTTCTGCTACATGGATTTTATTGTTCTCTTTTCCAGGATCTTCACACCCTCATTGTTATTTCGCAATATATTTTCACTGCTAAAAATGCTTAATTTGGCTTTTTTCCCCTACCGTGGCTGACGTTATGTATGACCTTGAATTGAATGCCATTGTAGCAAGCTGTCTCTCACCATGGGAGTTCTCTTTTTTATAGTGCTTGAGCACAGTATCTTTGATTTGGTAAAGCAGCACTTGAACAGCTTATGCAGCACTCAGTAATTTTCTACATCCACAGAGGTTTATAGTTTGTCCAAGCTTCAGAAGGAACAGCAGTATTTTACACACACATAATACCCTTTCAAGAGAGCATTCTTCAAAGTGCTTTGGAAACACTGAGCTTCACAATCCCCCAAAAGGTGACTAAGAAGGATACGGGTATTGCTGCAGCCACCTATAGTGGCAGGACCAGCAGGTATTTCCAGTGCACACTGAAAACAATATATCCAGTTGGAATTACAGCAAGTCTCAAAGTTTTTAAAACACAAATAAAGAAGTAAAAAGCTTTTTTATTATTATTTCCTACAGAGCTCCTTACCACTACACTTGGACAACTCACTAGCAACAATACCGATACTCATGGGTCCAGTATGGGAGTCTCCATTCTCCTCACTTAATCACAGCAGAGTATGACAAAATCCTAGCAGAAGCTGGCCTGAGCAGCAGCCCTCCCCAGCTCAGTGGAAATACATACAAATCAAAACATCATCCCAGCAAAACTTCCATCTTGGAGGAATTTCCAAATAAAAGAAAATATATTAAATTAATTAAACCATCCAGATTTTTGCTGAACCGTGCTGCACCTTTTATTTGACTATACTAACCAAATCAAGATAACTCTGCGTTGTGATAGAATAGAAAATGACCACCCTTCTTGTACCAAAACCACCTAATGGGATACCAAGTATAACAGCAATGTACATAAAACTGAAATGAATGAGCAAATAGTGATGAAAACCCATTTCTTTTTTCTGCTTTCTGCTATGCAGTGGTTATAGCTCAGAAAAAGATAAACCAGACACCCACCCCACCCACCCCCCCCAAAAAAAAGGCTGCTTAGGGCTGTGTTCAGTCACCTCACTTACATGTACGTTACCACCACGCTTGGCAAGCACCAAGCAGCCGGTGCAACAGGGGCAGCACAACCATGGCACACAATCATCCTTCCATGGCAATCGCCACTTCTTTACGTTACTGGAGGGTTTCACTTCCTATCTCGCACCTTACAGGCAAGTACAGTGCCTGATCAAGGGTTAAGCTTTACATCATTCCATTAGAGCCTTATTAATTTTGTAAACTAGTTGATAAGCACTGTTCCTCAACCAGTCTTGCAATACCTGCCAGTGAGCACCAAAGGCAAAAGCTTGTCTGCACGGAATCGAAGCCAGTCCCCAAGGTTACCCCCGACAGAATTGCTGCAATGCTAGCTGTGCTGGCAGCGTGCTCCTTGCTATTTGACTGACAGCTGGGAAAAAGCAGAGGGGGAATCTCTGCAGCAATCCAACACTCCTCACTACTTTCCAAAAGTATTCAGAGGGAGCTAAAATAACCAACTCTCTGATCTTCTGCATACTCTAGAAACCTCTGGGTGATGGCGCAATGTGTATTCGAAAGCTGGGGATGAAACTCAAACTAAAAAGGATTTTTCCTTAAATATTAAAAACTATACTGAGGATGAGGATTTTTTTCAAACAAATAACAATGAGGAGCACTTTCTTGAAAGTTTTCATGTGTTGATGCCATTTTATTTTTAAATAAGCATTTCAAGGGATATATGAGTGGCTTAGGCTAGATACTTTAACACAGTGCAGGCCTCCAGAATGTGGGACACTTAGAAGGTAAAATGAATTATACATCATAGGATGTACAGTAGACAAATTAATTTGCACAGGTTATCTACCTTCCAGCAGCTCCACAGATTTTCATGGCCTGTGCAACACTTGAAAGGTTTGCTACAGCCCACCTTCTCCCTCCTCTCTCTTCTCTGCATTATACCACATTATTCTGTTATATAGGTCAAATTCTCACGCAGAAAAGACCCATATCTTTTTGTGATATATAAGGCCATAGATGTTAACTTTTTAAAGCTGCACCAACCCCATGACAATTACTTTAATTTCATGGAAAAGTCTTTAAATAGATCAGCTTAGTAAATGATTATGAGACACTTTCATATTAATAAAAAAACCTCTTCGGACATTGAACTAGGACTACTAACACTGATTTTCAGGAAGCATCTGAAATCAGTGCACAATTTCATACTATAGTCAAGCATGCCTATTTTTTTCAGTATTTGAGAAGCACCTGCATGAATTTGTGCATACACTATGTTCACTAACGACGTCAACCTTTCCTTACAGAGACTGAAGCATAGCCTACACAAAATAATAATAAAACCTACAAATCCGTAGTCTTGCAAGTGAGATTTTTTAAAAGTGTTAACAATTTTTATAGGGTACTCCCGGATTACATGGCCATGCCTAAGAAAATCCAAGTTTCAGAGACTGTAATTACACATGACGGCTTGGGTGAGAAAACAGAGGGAAAAAAAATATTTAGAATTTATAAGTTCCTAATTCCCCCAATAAAATCAGAAACACTCATCTAACTTCAAAATTGCTATTACACAAAAATGAAAATAACTTAGAAAACTTCTGACCTTGAATTTGAGACAGTTTTTTCCCATTTTGTTTTCAACTGTGATTTATTCTCTTATTTGTATTAGATCTGGTGGCAAACATAAATCTTATTGTTCCATATAACTTTTAAAATATAAAAAACTTTTTTAAACCACCTGATTTCAGATTTATTTCATTTAAGGCTTACATACCTTTATATGCTGCCTAATGTTTTCTCATTAGATAAGCTATGAGCTGTGAATTGTTAAGCTGAAAGTCATACTGAAGTAAGTATTTTAGAGGCAGGAAAATATGAACTCTAACATGTATACCTGAAAAATACTGCCCAGTCATCAGTTTTTCAAGAAAATGAAAATATACACATGGTCTTCTTCCTCCTACTTTGTGCATTTCCAGACACTGGATATTTTTCACTTAAGTGACAATCTGCTAACATGCTTTAGTATTCAGGCTGAATCCAAAAAGTGATGTCCAGATGCAGAAATGGGTGTGCTTCTGCTGCAGGCCTTCAAGGATAACAATTTTAGAGGACAAAATGCTGATGAGATTCGTTAAATAATAAACCCCCAAACCACAAGAATTAACACTCTAGGGTTGCCCAGGTACCTATTTATCCTTTCTCTACATGGAGCCAACAGTGTCTAGCTTGGGAAGGGTATAAGTACAGAGCAACCACACAGCAAAGGACTGCTACAGCAATGAATAGCTCAAGCATCTAAGCTAGAACTGATATCCTCGAAGGAGTCATAAAACTGGTGATCTTGAGCTCCATTTCAAAGTCTACGGTAGTACTAAATTTACCTTGGAAACCCTGCACTTCTCTTATTTAGCAGTGCATTCATTTACCTTATAGGCTTTTATATTCCTTTAAGCTAAATGCAAGAAACTATTACCAGATGTACTTTGCCATGCAGCTTTATAATGGTCAAGGAACTACTAATACAGACTGGAAACAAAATGTTCAAGAAGCATATTTTCCAGAACACTACATTCTTGCTCTGTAATAATTACTGTTTATACTATACATACTGGTTTGGTTTGTGTCACTGTTTATTACACAGGTAAGACTATAATAACAGTCCCCCCCAGAACATATCAATACCTCCTGGAGGCAAAACTGAGTTTAATAAAAAGTGAAGAAATAAAGCTAAATGGGTCTCACTAAAATTTTAGATATTTGGCTTCAAGACTGTTGCATTAAGCTCTGATTCCCAGCTGAGCATGTGAGCTGTACGTGTCAATGCAGTGGAAGTCTTAACAGCTTTTGGCTGTGCCAAGCTACCTCCATTTTATTTGAGATGTCCTAAATACATTGATAGGTGTGACACTGTCCAGGGTAAACTAGTATAGACTACATCATTATCACCTGCAGCACTTGATTGTGTAAAGAAACATCAAAATTAGGAGGGGTGGAAGAGGAGGACTTCAAAATTAACAACACTGCTTTACCTGTCATGCATTGAAGCCACAATAAGTTTATTAAGTTTGAGCAATTAAATTAGTTTACTGTTCATGATGTTATTAAATTTGGACAGACATAGAGAAGACAACAGAATCATAAATGAACACAGATAACCTAAAGACAAAGTGGTACAGTAAGCAATTACAACTACAAAATTTAAGATCTGAAACTTCTAGGCATATAGGGGGATATAAATTCTGACAGTGCTAAGCAATAAAAACATTTGTCGAGTAGATAAGGAATGAAAATTTAAATAAAAACCTTTCCTGTTCTGCTCAGCCATAACAATGTTCTTTTGTTTGCACTCTTTGCAATTTAGCTGCTTGACAACTTCATTCAACCTTCAGCAGCAAACACAGGTATTGATTATCTCTGAACATCCTAATGACTACAGACTGGGACACAAACCGTAAAAGTAGAGTTTCTGGTTGCAAGTGAAATTATAGTTTGCCCTACAAGATTGCACAATAAATCAGAGAACAAATCAGCCAACACAGGGCTCTGGGGTCACTGAAGTGATGTTGACACATTACAATAATGAGAACTTGAAACACCTTGTGCCCTATTGATTTTTAAGCTGAATCATTGCCACTGCAGGAGATTACAGGACTGTGTACTGAAATCACGACCCACATGGGAGATGCTGATGAAAAACACAAACAATTGCACCAAAATAGTCCTCTACCTGTATCCATTATAACCTAATACCCTTCCCTCACCCCCGCCAAGGTCTCAGACTGCAATTCAATGGACACTTAACTGCTTAACTATCTCACTTAAAACAACTTTCCCTTTCTATTTCCTTCTTCATCTACATTAATTACATAGATACATAATGTAGACTTGAAGCTTTAAACATCTCACAGAAACTTACTAACAGATAAAGCAGCCTCAAAGAAATGCTTTTTAGTGTTCAAGTAGTTTACAGGTTTCACTCAATAGCAATTTGTTCTGTTACATAAAAATTATTCAAATAATCACCAACTTATATTCCACATATAACAAAGAATACAATATGTAAATATCAAAGCCTTGCCACCAGATAAGGGGAAAAAAGCTGCTCTTCTTTTACTTCCACTTGGCAAAACTGAGAACCAATAAGCTGTTAGAGAAGTGACCAGTGACACAATGATTACAGTCCTGTCATGACAGAAAGAGCAGTTATAATTTGCACTGCAGCAAATTACTTTAGAAACACATCATTTTGCTTAAGAGTATAAAATAATACCTCGGGTATCACTACCAGCCAACAGATCTCATGCTATGCCATGGAGGTGTAGGTAAAAAGAGAAACTAGCGCCTCCATAGTAAATAAGCTTTGAAATTTTGTTTTACTCTGCAGTAAGTACTTTCTAGGTACTATAGCGGTGTTTTTAATAAGACATAATTATTTGCAAGTTTCAAGACAGAAGAAACAAAGGGCTAATGGAGGAGTAACTGTGAAGAACTGGGTAACCGACAGCAAACAGAAGAAACTTTTACCTCCCAATGCACTTTGTGAAAGGGATTAGAAGTTAGTTAAATATATCCTAAGGATTAGCTCCTGTTAGGCTCCTCGGAGATACGTTTCTAATCAGTAGCTCTGCACTTGGCATTTAGTCCTTTAGGGAGGGGCGGGAAATTTTCATGTTGTTCTTCCACCTGATATGTGCCATCAGCAAAGCTCCAGCAGAAGAGGGGACAGAAGGGCAATGAATCACGATTTATGTTAGAGGGCCAGCCTTAGCAGCTCCTCACAATTGTTAAGGCACTTATTCCCAACCCACCTCTCTGAGATACAGGTGGGATTCATAACCGTACTTACAACGTGACATTAAGACAAAGGGGATATAGTAGCAGCAGCCACATTTCTAAAGGAATTCAGGTATTTGTGTTGTGATCCAGGTGCAACGCAGATGTGTTAGGGTGCAGTTCTGAACACGCGCACCCTTCCCCGTCTCTGCCACCACCGCAGCACCTACCGTTAGTTATTTACTTGTTCCACTTCCCCTTCCCCAGCAAAGCAGCTTAAGGTACCTCATTTTTTCTTTCTGTCCATACCCAAATTGCCACTATTTTATCTCAGCTCTAAGCCTGGTTAACTACGTTGAAACTAGTGGATCCTCTCCCTGATCCCCCCCGAGAGGTATGCTCTGCCACACCAGCACACGTCACCTGCCCAAAGTGCCACAAGACCAGCGGTTATAAACATCCTTAATGGGGGGAAAGCACTTCACAGCACATCTTCTGTGGAAGATTTGGGGGCTTACTAGCACTTTTAATTACCAACAGGCAACATATTAACTGTAGTACACGACAAGCTACCATAAAACCAGTCTTTTCTGGGAGGAAAATTTCATCTCCATTTTTGACAATTGGGATATACTATTAATAGAAAATCAAATAAAGCAGATGCTCAATGTTACACAGAAAGAACGAACAGCAACAGGTAAACCAGCAAACATGGCTGTCTGGAAGACAAGTGGCAGGTCTTTGCAGCACTCTGAGAACAGAGAGTGCATATCCATGGGGACAGGAGAAACCCCACAGGAATTACCGACCTGCCCATTGGTGCTGCTGGCAGCCCGCAAACAGCCACCGGCCCCAGGATGCTGCTCTGCCCTGGGTCAGCCCCTTCTCTACGGACACTACGAACCTCCATACCAGAGAGCAGCAAACCCCACTCACGTTACAGATACAATCTGCTAGGTCTGGGCATGTTTCTCATTTTGTATCGGTTGTTGTGCCTTGTGAGAAACAGATGACACATTATATTCAACGGTCTCCTTGTAGTTCTGTAACTTTACAGAAACCAGCATCAGTAAATGTAACAAATCCTTAAGTTCATTTTGCTAATACCTATCCTGATTAATGGCACGGTGGAAATCATTACACAATAATTTTCACAATCATTTGATGCTTGGCAGCATTAGAAAATAATCATATCAAAAGTTACCATTATTCATCAAAATAAAAGACAAATAAATTGAGGGGATAGTCTACGGAGCAAGGAAAGCCAACTCATTAATACCAAAAAGATGTTACCACATAGGTAGCATATAAACATGTGGACAATTACAATGTCTATAAATGCATTATTAAAATAAATATTTTAGAAAAAATACAATGGGAAAGAAACTATTTTTATGGGGGGAAAAAATGTGTCGGCACAAAAAATACTGCCATTTTCTCTCTTGTTAGCAGTAAGAGAAAGTCTCAGCAGCATCACAAATCTTTGTAAACCTTATTTACAAGTCAGGAGCCCTTGGCAGAGTAAAACAATTACTGGCATGTGATATCCTACTAGGAACTTTTCCTATAATTTGCAATAGACACCTGCTTCAGCTGCACAAAGGGTAGTCAGTCTGTGTGAAAAGAAAACTGTAAAAGTAAGAGGGTCCAAGAGAACAGAAGAGAGGACTAGTTAAAAGATCCAAAACTTCTCATTTGAAAACCAGAGAAATAACACAAAGGCTGCCTATTTCTCTAAAGGAAATAAAAAGGAGGAGTCAAAATAGATACCAGTAGATGGCACAGAGAGCTAGAAAGTTCACTTCTCAGAGAAAAGGACACAGGATACGCAATGAAAATTAACAGAAAAGCAGGAGGGCATCTCCCCTCCCACCAATCCAACGTGTTAGGATTTTTCTAAACACAACATGTATACATCACGGTAAGACTCATTGTCACAGAGTGTGTGGCCAAAGCTGAACACTCAAGGAAATTTAAGGAGCGCTCAAAGTGAACTAAATCTTTATGCCCCGATGTCTAAAACCTGTTGCCTTAGGGATAAAACTCACCCCTTCAACATTAAACATCAACATAAAAACTTATGAGAAGTAGTAGCAGATTTGCTTCTGGGACAGTTCCATACACCTTCATCTGAGGTATCTGGTAAACAGTGCCCTACCAAAGCTAAAATAGATACTAAATAAGCTCAAATCCAATCAAGGAGTTGCATTTCTTACTAGCTGGTTGTCTTCATCTACAGGGCAACACTTAGGGTCTTGGAAAAGCTTCTTTACAAACTGGTTTGATACAGTTGCAGGGTTTTTCCCTTTACTTCTTGGCACGGACAGCGAGCTGGGATGTTCCTGCTCTCCACGAGGTGTCCCTGTTACCAAGTACAAATTCGAAGACTTGCACATTTATCAGAAGTCAAATAAAAGATCAGACATTGTTACTTCCACATTTTGCTTGCTCCTTTAAGGATATATAGCTGAAA
This sequence comes from Falco naumanni, assembly GCF_017639655.2. Lineage (NCBI taxonomy): Eukaryota > Metazoa > Chordata > Aves > Falconiformes > Falconidae > Falco > Falco naumanni. The sequence goes on from NC_054057.1 coordinate 73,023,722, forward strand.
GATGCCACAGTGCAATACATTCCAAACTTCAAGACTGCCTAAGCATGAAATGATACAAACATGACCAGTCAACACAGAATGACAACACCATCAATATGAGAATAATTTTGTTGTTTGTTATCTCAGGATGATGTTGCTAATATATCTGTGTATTCCCACCTCTGCATTCTGCTGGCTTAACTTTTTGAAGGCTGTGGAAAATTAATCCATGCTATGTTTATAAATCTCATTAAGAAAACAGATTGTTATAGTAAAACCTAAATCTATCAGCAAAAAAATAATCAGGTCTGCCCTTTCCCACATCAGTGTGGAATGGTGCCAAGTCAAACCAAGAAACTGGCCCACCAAGCTGTGTCCTGCTTGGAGAACAAGACTCCATACCTGCATAGGGGAGGGAACTAGGCCTTAACCTGCTCCACAACCCTTCAGCTCACATCTTTTTTGGACCTATCATTTTAAAACATAAAATACACTTCCTAGAAAATTCGTAGTGTTGCTAAGGCACAATCTAATTCAATCCTTTCTCCCAGTCACCCAAACCTCTAGAGAGAATGGAGGCCTGAAGAGAACAGAATCACTATAAAATATATCCTTTATACCTTATAACTAAAAATCCAACTGTATAGATTCTTTAGAACTAGATTTTTCTTGTTGCAATACCATTGACAAAAGATTCAAAGTAACTTTTCTTGAACACTTGATATTTTTTTGATGTCTCGGTACCATTTTTTCCCCTATAATCTCTTTGTATCTGTTACTAGCCCACACTGTGTCCCATATTTGGGGTATGACAGGTTAAAAGTCACACTATACCTACTTCTAACTTCAAACACTGATGTGATTCATTCTTTTGTGCAGTCACGAATAAAAATCTGTCCCAAATGGGGGATGGGAAGAAGGTACTAGTAAAGTTCAGCTCCTGTGCGTTTAAGGCTGTTTAATTTGCACTAAAAAGTCCAGCAGATGTATGAAACACTAAATAAGGTATAACATATATACTGATGTATCCAGATAAAAGCTTAAGACCGTAATAAAAGAGAGGAGAAACACGCAAAACTACAAAAGGTGAACGTAAACAGTAATTTACTCAGCACTCCTGTCTCCCTCACCATCTGTATTGACAGACTTTTATTTTTTAACGCTTCTACATAAAAAGAAATTAGAAAAGAAATCATAATTGTAAATATTGAAGATGATTGCCATGTTTTTTCAAATCCCTTGCTCGTTTGTTACAAGATACTGCTGTGTATCTCGTGTCTGTCTTGTTAACATTTCATGGAGTACTTCCATAAACATACGTTTGTTCTTGTTCTCAACACTTTGTTCTGTCACTGCGACAGATGGCTTTACACTGAAGCATATGAAAATATTAAAGTCTTTATAAACCCGCTGAAGTTTGCAATGCCTGCAAGTCCTAAAGTATTTTGGCAGCTATTTCTTTAATACAGATATTACAGAACACTCTTCCCGTATCAGTTTCCTATTTGCTACAGTCTATTCTAAAGCTACAGTTTTCTTTGGACATAATGAGTAAGTAGCATTGCTTCATTTATAATTATGTCATTTCTAAGCTGAATAGTATATTTTCCTATTTGTCTGTACAGAGTAAGGTAAAAGCTAATTAGAAAGACTTATGGTTAAGACACAACAGGCGCTTGTATCATACCAAAAAGGACTCGAGTACAACAGGACTTTCTTCCCTAGTGTTCCTTCTCAATCTTTAAGGTGTATTTTCCATGGCAATGAGTAGTGTACTGTCTTCAGAGATATGATCCTAGTTCCCTCTAACAGAATCTTTTGTCCTATGCCAAACTAGCTGTAGGCTCTAGCAGCTTAACCAAAAAACCCCAAACCAAACAAAAAAGTGGAGAAAAAAGGGGTCCAACATGATTATCCTTCTCACAACACTTGCATTGTATCAAGCAACTTCAACTTCAGGTTGTAAAATGAAATTCCTGAGACAAGAACCAATCGTGTAACACTGACTGATTAGGAACATAACCTTTTAATTTCTAATGTTTCCTGATTTAAAGCTTTTTTTGACTAAGGCTGTTGGTTGCTACATAGAACGTGCAGAATACTACATAGAGAATAGCACAGAAGAGCCTCTCTGGCCCCAAGGCACTCTTAACACTTCTCAAATAGTAAAAATAAGTCTCAACTGCTCTAATAAGAACTGTGTAATCAGCTTTTTATTCATAAACTTTAATGTTATGTCATTAGCAGAAGATGGGAAAGTCTGTGCACTTGTCACAAGTAAAACATCCTTTCTATAAATAAAGCAAAAATATCTTCAAAATAGTTCAGTTTAGATTACATGTTTATACTTTAAATTATAAAGGCGTTACTAAGAGTAAGGGAAGCCCCTGTATGTAATACAGATGTTATAAGACTTTATACAGAACCTATTCTTTAAATGCATCCAATTCTAAGTATATCGTAACTGCCTTGATGCTTACAGAGAGGATTATTATTCAGTGCTTCCATAAATGGAGACCAAGATTTTTCTTCAGAACTAAGTGATAAACCACATACAAGTTTCACCAGCAAACACATTGTCGTAAGATGAAACACCTGAGAGGGCAGTTGGGAGCAGGGAATGAAGAGGTGCCCCCCCTTATTGCACTGTACCTCAGGAAAAAAAAAAAAATAGCCCAAAGGAAGAGCCAAGATTTTGTCAGAATCTTTGCAGAAGTCCAGAATTTTCTGAACTCTCTTCCTTGGGAAAACATTCATAATATTGATTCATTGCCTTACCTCACAGATGTGTAAAAATAGCAAGAGGTCAGTTTCAGAACTTTGCTAAAAAAAAAATATTGGTAGAGACATAAGAGAGATGCACCTGCTGAATGGGAAATCAGTCCCAGTTTTGAGACAAACTTTCTATTTTACTAAAAGGGACACACAGAAATGAGAACAAGGTTTGTCAGTTATAAATTAATTCCATAGTATGCCTTTACATAAAAAGGCACACAGCTGCATTCTTCTGACATTGGCTTTCCAAATCTTTACTAATAAGGTTCCAGTGACAGAAATCCCATAATCTTCCTAACTCATCTAATTAATTATTAAGTATTCTCACTATCAGGAAGGCTTTCTAATGCCTAATCTAAATCTTCTTTTGTGTACTTTAAGCCCACAGCTTCACACCCTACTCACAACAGGCATGGGGAAGTGCTGTGACACCCAGCTGTGCAGGAGCAAAACCACGGACCCAACGACATATCAATATGATCGGAGTTGAAGCCACTTGACTGAAGTTACTGCAAACTTCTATACAATATTCATACACACGTCACACCTTAATTCTATTGGTTACATACACTGTTCACACACTGCTATACAGATACTAATCGTTTAAAAGCACACAAGCGGTTAGTCTCATCATTATAATTGTTGACATTCTTGGGGTCATCAGTTCCCAGCTCAGCTCCTGGGTTTCTGCCTGCTTAACCGCCAAAGATCCCGTTTTCTTCATTCCAGGTGTCTTTCTCACACAGCCTTGCTGAGCAGATAAAACTTTCAATCATATCAAGCTGCTAAAGCAAGAGCGACTTTTGATATGCCAGGTGTCCCTTTTCTTCAAAATACATTGCCACACAACTGCACGTTAGAATTCATTCAATTAAGCCAAAATGCAACGCTGAAAAATCAAACAACACGTGTTACTAACTCAAGTTAAACCCAAGTATTTTGGCAGTTCTACATCATGCAGGAAAATAAAAAGGAAATTTCTCACTGGAGAAAAACAGGACAATTCCTTTCAAAATGCCAAAATGAAACTTTTAAAAGGTGTAGTGGTCTCTTTCTTCTTTTCTTCCATGTTTTCAGGTTGTTGGGTTTTTTTGGTTTTTGGGTGTTTTGTTTTTTTTTTTTTAATATTGATAAACTTTGTTAATTTGTTAAAATAACTGAAAAGGATTTTTAGTTACCTAACCCTCCTCCCCCACCCCCAATGAAATAACTGCCTGAAAAAAACTCCTTGGATCCCATTAGAATTTCACATTCTTCACGCTTCACAGATGCAAAGATCTAGGGAACTAACCATACATATCCTGCATGCTATTTTTAAAGATATTTCCCATAAGATTCTCAGCTTCCTTATCCACCTTTGTCTTCTGTTACCTTAATGGGTACAATGCCCTTTGCTCAAGCTGGAAGAAGGTAAGGACAGCCCAAGGGACCTCACCCCGTGATCGCACCCGCCAGCCTGCCCGACTCACAGTCACGCTCCATGAGTCTCTGAAGTTGGCATCTACTTTTCTTGTTCTACTGCATAGCCAAAGTCAAGTTGTACACTAGCCAATGACTCAAAAATAATTATTTTATAATATTAGTCATCTAGCTGTTCATTACCTAAACGTAGTTTACTATAAATTTCTCTAACAGATGTGCAGCATTTTCTGTAGGTACACGTCCCTCCCAAAACTGCAGAAGCATTTTTTGTTTTGTCACTGTTGTGCTTTACCCTCAGTTCTGAGTTGCTGAAATAACCATTGCTCACCAGGTCCACCCAACTAATAACACAGGATCACGGGATAGTGCAGGCTGAAAGGAGGTTTTCCAAGAACAGTCCTTCAAATCCTCCTGGATATATCCCCTCTAGGTGCAGAGGTGCTACACTAGTTAAGTAGAGTATGATGCTAGCATCACCTCACAGCCCTTCTTCCAAAAGACTTGTGTCTTCCAAATCCTTGTCTTCATGCCTTCTCTCCCCACACTTGCCCTGTGACGTTATATTGATAGGATAAATGTACCCAGTAATGATTATTCTGAGAAATTATTTGAACCAAGAGCAGGCAGAGCTCATCAGCTTTTCAATGTATCAGCAAAAGTCTTTAACTTTTATCTTTTTATGAAACAGATGCTCACACACACCCCTACACATACACACTTCTATAAATTTAGGAGCATAATAGGTTTTGGATAAAACATTCTAGTAGACCTCAGCAAAATAATAAACCTGATAACCTCTGCCTCAAAGAAGTACAATACACAGCTTAGAGATCTCAAGTCAGCTGTGAGAACCACATTCTTAAATGTTTAAGCTTACTAATCTTACACTTATCATTATATAATCCTGATTTTATTCTAAATCATGGGCAAATATCTGGTTCCCAGTCATTAAACTATTTGAATTCCATGTTTTTATTCAAATGAAAATTGTCCAAAAAGCTGGCCTCAGAGTAAAAGTAAAGACTCCCAAACCAAGAGATAACTAGAAAGGGTTGAACCCAAACACAGAAATTAAAACATGTGTGGGACATAAACCTGAAGTCTGAATCAGAACCTCTGTCATAAAAGACTGCCTGCCTAGTTAACCAGGAATTAATGAAACTTCCCTTACTGCCAGTTTCTAAAGATTAACTGGGTGTCTATCGCCAATGACACTTGTAAAGATGATCCTGTCAAGGAGCAGGGCAGGAGTTGATGACATGGAAGAGAGTGGTCTCCTGCATCGCTATTTTCTGTGATCACCAAATACCTCATTTTAACATCAGGATGGAATTTTGTTCAGTGCTAGATCAACTACATGTAGGCGACACTGAATGAAAGCAGAATTACCGTACTGCCTCCCCTTTTCAGAATGCCTTGCCCAGGTCTGAATCACAAGAATTAATTAGAGGAAACGCTAACATACAAAAATGCTGCTTCTATAAAATAGAAGAAATAACAACATACAAACAGGCTTGAGCTTTACTCTGTTTTCCATCATTCAGTAGTTAATGGCTGCTACAGGAACAGTGTGTGAGATAATAACAGCTGTATAACATGGCTGATGTTAATTATTTGCATTTACTTATTTGAGAAGATTGCTTTGCTTTTAGTCATGGTGTGCCGTGATGAATGGAATTCCTCCTCCTACAGGACTTGCAAGGATTCCGCAGGAGCTCAGTCCACTGCACCTACTGCCCGTCCAAAAGGCGAACAGCATCCCTGTGAACGCTTCCTTTCACTGACAATTCACTGACTATGGCATACCTCCAGACTGAGCTCCAACCTGACCCCAGTATTCTAGCTCTACAGACCACTCTCAAGTCCCTGTCTGAAGAAGGGTTGCCATCAGTGAACCACACAGGGCTGGTGAAATGCTCTGTTCTTCCGAGCCTAAAATCTGGCAAACAGAAATTCTGCTGAGCAACTGTTACTTGATTGTGCTGAATCTGATTTACCTGTTCTCATAATTACAGATACCTGTTGGAGAGATGGAGACATCCTGAAAATACAACTGGAAGTAAGGAAAATACATTGAAATACCCAATGTCATTCTTAATGTCTTCCTTTATTAACTATTACTTCCTGTTGTGGCTCAAAGAAAGAACTGGTGTGAAGTAAAAGGCTCACACTTTGAAATCTGAAAGTCAGAACAGAATTAAGTCGATTCCTGTGGCTTCCCTGTTGGTAGAAATTTTAGTCTGCCATGATTGAATCTTTGACTCTGCTGTCACTGGGAAAGCCTCTCAACTGGAATGAAATGCCACTTGAAATAAGATCTGGTTCTTAGATGCTTTCGCTTCCTGGCACAGGCAGTGGTATCCTGCATTGCCTTGTAACTGTCAAGATCAGCACAGGATTACAGCCTCATATGGTGCTGGCTTAAGTGGCAAGATGGGAAAAAAGGACATCATGCCACTGTTCATCATGCAGTCTCTGCTAATAAATACATTTTAAAAATATCAAAAATTTTCACATGAAAACATTAGATGATTTTCATTTTCAATATAGTCTTGCAGAATAACCTAATAAATAATTTATGGTTTGAGGTTCCTCTGTATCACAACCAAATATCAAAACTTTCCCTGCATACACAGCTGACAGCAGACACATTCTTCTGAGAAATGAACCTCTTTTACACACACCACGTGTTGACACCGTACATTAAAAGGCTGGGTCACGAACAGTCAGACGCCAGAGCTGACCAGTGGTCCCCAGGATACATTACATCACCTTTCTAAAAGGTGAACACTTGATGCTAACATAAAAACATACAAATCACGCAAACCAGTACAAAAGGAGAGTGCCGTGACACCCCGCATTAGGGCTTGACCTATACATCATGTTCTTAGAGGACTCGCTCCAGCGCAGCAGCAGATACTGAGTCTCATCTTAAAATGACAGCATTCACCGAAATGATACTATTTTCGTTAGAGCATCACGTAACAGTGCAAGTTCTCAGCAGCAGACAAGTAACTCTAAATACGCGGCAGTGATGTGCCAAATATGCCTCTCACTTTACTTTGCTGTAATACATTTTTACAGTTAAAGTAGCCACTAGATTCAAGTTAATTAGCAGTCAGAAACAAGTTCTCATGTGAGCTACAATTTGCTGACCTGAAAAAAGGATCAAACCTCGTTCCTGGATCGCTATTATTCATGTATCACAAAGTTCCACCTCAACAAGGAACACGTGGAGGTGAAACACCCATAAGCACCCGTCCTGAAAGCACCGCAACACAAGCAGACAGAGCAGTTCCCATCTGCAAGGGGTGGTAGGTTGCTCTTCACATTTTACACCCTGCTCCAAGATACAAGCAGCAAATTGATGATCTTTGCCAATGCTCAATTGAAGCTCAGGCTGGTCCATTAGTCATTAGCACCAGGGTTTACATCTGGACACCTCCCTGCCCTTTTTCTAGCCAGTTAAATTTGCAATAATTACAATCTAGGAAACCTGCTTAAAACCACTGAAAATCAAATACATTAAAACAAAACCACAAAACAATGGATCCTCTGGCCTTCCACATGAAGATTTTCTTTGGATTTCTAATCATCTATAGCAAAATCTCATTTTTATAATGTATTAAATATTAAAAGAGATTCTTTTTCAATTCCTAAATATTCAGCCAGTCTGTTTTCAATTATCTCTACCAAATGCTGGTACATAAATGAGTAGCTGCTGAACTCCAGGTATACTAAACTGAAGAAATTAGTGTCTGCTTCTCCTGAGAATAAAAATATTAAAATTAAAAACTGAAGGTGCAAATGTAAAGCAAGAGGATTTTCAAGAGCTTCTGGGGTTTGGAGGTGTACTTTTTTCTGGTGAACACCTGACAGAAAGGAATGTTTTGAAGTTGTTATGTATCCAAAAAAAATACTGGAAGATAATTAAGTCAAGGCAGTAAAACTGGGCTTTTTGTCATGTTTAATTGCTTGAATTCATAACCTACTTTTACTGAATCTGGATGTTACTGCTGACTCAAGCAGTTTCTCCATTTTAGTACTTTAAACAAAGTTTGCGCCTGTCTCCATATTTGCAAAAGGCAACTAACAAGCCTCTGTGATATTGTGGCATTTTTTTTAAGTATTCCGGACCATCAGAAAAATATCACTCTTCAGAAGCCTTATTGCTGTGCATGAAATCTGTAATTAAATACAGAATAAAAATAGTCCTTGATTGCAACCTGGTGGGAGAAGACATAGTCTACTTTATTTTCCAACACAATGAAGGGAAATTGCAGCCTATGCAATTTAACATGGTTAACTGAAATCAAGTGCAGAACGGGCGTGATGAAGACAAATACAAAGCAGAAATGCTTATGCTCTATTCCAGTCCCCCAAAGCAAACACTCACACTGTCCAAATTGAAGTTCAAATAAAACACAAATAGAGTGTACAATGTCACTGAAGACAGCAACTTTGCTACATCTTAGTATGTCCCTTTGATACTTTTTAAAATAAAAAGGGAAGAGACTTATTCCTATAGGCACACAATGCCACCACTGATGAGTGCTCAGGCTATAAAATTAAACTTCATTCACAGTCAAATTTAGAAAGCAATGCTACAAGAACAAGTCAGCCACTATACATTTATTTCTTGTCACTAAACTAACTGTCTGGTATCTGGCCCAAATGCAATCCCACAGCATTTGAATTTTAGAGAAAACACACTTAAGATGCCCCTATTCAAATGAAAAGCCTGCACTCTTCTTCCACCTGGTGACTACGTACTTCCCACACCTTGAGCCCAAAAGGCATACCTGTGAAAATCCATCTTCTATATGTCAGTGCATTCCACTGGACTTGTTATTTCCTGACAACTCAATTTATGAGAACTATTTCTTTGTAACACTTTCCAAAACTAAATTTAAAGGCAGATAACTTTTCTAAATTGTTTTTTAGATGGATTGAAAATATGGCTATTTATGGCAGAATAACAGCTTTGGAAAGTAAACCTTACTCTCCCATAAAGTTATTACATTTCAGAAGTTATGCTTAGTTTCTAGGAAATGTTGTAAATTAGAGCCCAGTCTTTATATATATTAAAAAAAACCCCATAACACTGATAATTCATCTGAAGTAATCAAGGCCCTCTGTAGTCTTTGTTTCCATCTCTAAATTCTAGAAATATACTACCTTGTGACACGTTCACTGTAAGAAAAACTCCAAAATCCCTATCACTGAAGTCAACTAAAAACTCATCTTCAGTAGGCTTGAGCTATCTTAAAAATAACTCCTCAGCTTGTTACTTACTTAAAATATGAAGCAAAATCTATACAAGATATTTTTCAATAGTTAAAATTCTCTACACATATTCCCCTGGTTTACTTTCTATGGTATTTTTTCACAATTACTGCTACAATACCTTAAAAGCACGAGTTAATTATATTTCTGTTCCCTCTCCTTTCCAGTTTGGTGCTTCATTTGCCATTTCTAACAGATTTATCTTAATAAAATTTATTAACATTTAATAGTAATATTTTTCATGACAACAGAAAAAACTCAAATGTCCTATTTTATAGTTAAAGACATTTTTCGAGACCTTTTGCAGCATTTAGAATACCACGAGGCTTATCACTGAATAAATCAATTCGTTACTTGTTGCTGGAAGTTTTGTGTTTTATGAGCAAAACTGAGACCTTACATGAAAATCTTATCATAAAAGATTTGCACAACGCCAGGATAAAGATACTACTGAAGTGACCGGCTTGAAGTTAGAAAAACGGACTATAACACTTGCTAGATAGCAAGACTAAATTTGTTTCATCCATCTACTGTTACTTTCATTTCAAATAGTTACCCATGTAGGAGTAGGTAAAAATATAATGCTCAATCTTTCTAACCTGTGCTTGCAAAGGGCTATAATTAATTCTACTTACGCTTGCCGGAGGATCACTTTACTGGATGTCGAGATGGCACTGGCTAAATATTAAAGGGAAGGCAATGGGGACGCGAGATACGGGATGCTTACAACACCCAAAATACCAAGGAATTTGGTACTGCTTTAGGGAGAAAAGCTCTGAAACAGATAATCCAATCCCTAATAGGTACACAGGCTTGAAGGAAGTAAAACTGGTGACTGCCAGAGACTCCACACATGCGCTCACAGAGAAGCACCTATGAAGGACCAAAACCAAAAGCCCACTTTGTTTCCATTAAATAATTCAAATACAAGAACGGTGATAATATATACCACTGCTGCTCTTGCTGTAGACAAGGGAACGCTGTTTACTTCAGAGCAGCTCTGCTCACTTTCCAGAAGTCATCCTCATTTGCATGTTCAGAATCTGATCAGCAACACGAATATTAAATGTATAAGGAAAAAAAGCTGTAATTTATGAACAGAACTGTATTGCTTCATTTTAGAAATACCTGTGAAATCATTTACTGTAAGCCACATTTTTATAGTATTTCATAAGCAAAAAATATTGTCAACTTTTAACACTTGCATAAAACCTAATTAATTACTTCTGTATCAAAACAAATTCCTTACCCCTACAGAACTGACAGGTGCACAGACTGTTTTGAATCACACTAAAAACTTGAATATCCATCTAAACAAAACACCTGAGGTGGAATTTACTGTACAGTCCTGAAAGCAATGTGATTTTAAGGTGCCTAAGCTGCTGACCAAGCCCTGCTGCCTGACCCGCGCAGCACCCAGTGCCCAGCACCCCGCACCCCACTGCCAGGCTGGGCCAAGGTGTCCCACGTGCGACTGCAACTCCAGAAAAACACCATACCCCTACTAAGAGTATGGAGGAGATTCCTCTTTTAAAAGCCAGTAAAAACCACTTTCCCTACTTACCTCAACATTTTTTCCACACTTTGAAGTGTGTGGGTTTTTTTTCAAGAAAAAACACATTTGCTAAATTCAGTCAAAATCTTTAAATTACTCTACAATTATATATCTGGCTGGCAACTGATAGGCATTTTTATATCCCAGTATTCTATACTCTTATTTCAGATTTTTAATGTATATATACATATACACAGACGTGAATGGATTTTTAGCTAAATTTACCTGTATGTTGAATTTGCATTTATTAAGACGTTGCTTTTGTTTTAGTCCACCTAAACCACTGTTAACCAGGACAGTAATAAACCTTTAAAAGCCTCGTACAATTCGTGTTTCCTAACGTCGTGATAGGATGTGGATAATATATTTGGTACCCAAAAGTTAACTAAGCAACGCATTTGTTCAGGGATCCTGTCAAGTACCAAGTAAAAGGCAGCGATTCATCTGATGAGACCATCTCTAATGAGATTCCTGCCATATTTCATATAAATGCTAATACGCGTCTCATCAAAAGAAAGTTAAACAGCGCTTTGAAGATGAAGTTCCCCTCAACTTCAGCCACCCGCCGCGGAAGGGCACAGCCCCCCCCGCACCCCCCAGCTTGGCAAGGCGCTGCCGGCGGCTCCGTAGCAGCAGCCGGCCGAGATGCCGACTCGCCCCCCGCAGCCCATCCGGCGCCGCTCGGTCGCGGGCGAGGGCTCCCCTCCCCGCCCCGCCCCCGCGTAACCCCCGCGGCCGCGGCCGCCTTACCTGAAGGGCCCCCCCCGCAGCCGCCAGTAGCTGCCCAGATCTCATCGTCGGTGCGGCGGCGTCCTGCTTCCGCGCCGGGAGGAGCCGGGCGGAGCGGGGGATTCGGCGGGCAGCGCCCCCCCGCCGCCTGCGCCGCCCCGCACCGCTCCGCGCCCCCCGCGCCTCCGCTACAGCCCCGCCGCCAGGCGCCGCGCCCCGCGCGCGGCCCTCAAGGTCATGGCCCCGCGGGCGGCAGTTACGCCCCGCGCAGCACGTGCGCGGCCCTTCCGCGCTGCCTCGGGCGCGAGCGGCGGCGCGCGCGGGGCACCTCGTGCGCGCGCCCTGCCCGCGCTCCCGGCGGCGCCGTGCGGAGTCGGAGCGGAGCGGAGCGGGGCGCTCCCGGCGGCTCCCCCGCACCCGGAGCCGCCCTGGGACGCTGCCCGTGGCTCAGGCGCTGCGCGCCCTGCGCTGCTGCCAGCGACCAAAGCCCTGCCGCTATTCTATTTCGTTATTTTTTTCCCCTTGCTAATATCCCTGACAGGCTTTGCAGGGCACGCGTGCAATGAAGTCATTTTGTTTTATTTGTAGGTAAGAGCGGTTCTGCAGCAGCTCATTTAAAAACCCCCGCCTTGCGGAAAGGAAGGTGGACAGGGGGAGAGGAGATTACATTCAATAATCCACTCATGGAATGCCTTCATGTATCTATTAAATATTTGATATTTATTCAAATATTAGACACGGTGCTAAAGTTTGTGGGGCTTCGCTGTTTTGATCAATCCTAGGTCAACAAAAGGGTTAACATATCGCATAGCTAAAATCTTTCACCCACAGGGTTAACGTTTTGATCAAACTGTGATGAATTTCTAAACACCTTCCACAAGAGATGGCAGCAATTAAGCCATTTGTGGAGCAGAGGAAAAAAAAAAATAATCTGTTTGTTTCAGAGGGACATCACAAACCGGCAGCTTGTGCTGCAAAAGCGCTGCTCATACCCCACCAAGCTGTTATTTCAAAGTACTTCTGTTTATGGAGCTGGGGTTACAAACCGTAAACAAATAACCACTTACACCAAGCATATCTATGCAAAGGATACTGCTCTGAGGACTTCTCCAGTTCTACAACATGTATTTTCATACCGCACATTCACTATTTCTCAAAAATAACAAAAAGTTCAGTAAAACATCTATCTTTATTTATCATTCTGCAATCAAAAAGGAGACTGACAACTGATCTCCAAGCAAATAACTTCTATCAATCATTCCCTTTTTGCATATACAAGTCAAAGAATTTTCACCCGTTTTTGGCAGACCAGGAGAGACAAGGTTTAATTATGGTCTACAAAATCTAGAAAAATACAAAATACTATCAGAGTCAGATTCTGATTTCATAAAGTTTTCCGTGTTTTAAAGTTTTTATGGTAGTCATGCTCACCTTATTATTTAAAGGGAAAAGAAAACTATCTACCTAGACAGACTAAGGGACAATTAAGGCATCATCATCATAATAAAGCATTAAGTTTATAATTTAAGAAGTAGAAGGTTCCAAGGGCTGGCCTGACCAGTGGGATAATAGCCAAAACATCTCAGAGCTCACATTGGCTTATGGCGTGGCCTTGACCACATCATTCATCTCCTCACTTTTCTACTTGTAAAATCAGAATACTACTACTTACAGCGCCTATCTCCTATCTCTTCTTTCTCAGGGGGCTCTGAGGATCAATGAACCTACAGTGAACTGAAAATGAATAAACACTAACTGTTAAGCCGGAGTTAATATGTTTCAGAGCATTAAAGCACTAGAAATTCCAACTAACCACCTTGTGTGTCTAAACACGAATGAACAAAACTACAGGGGTTACTAAAATAGCATCTCCTGTCATCACAACCAGCAAAATACTATGGGCTGGCTAATAGTTCTGTTATTGAAATCTGATTTTGATCTCCAGCCATTCTTAGTATTAAGCTCAGAATTACATTAACAAGGGCACCAGCATTACTTGCCACTGCTATTCGGCAAAACTACCGTTTCCAGGGCAAGGTCACTCTGCGTTAAGGCAGTGAAGGAGCAGCACCATTACCCCCAGCCTGTTGCTCCCAGCATTTGCAGCACATAGGGGCATTCCACCAGACGACCAGCAATTCCGGAAGATGCTACGTGTGGTACTCAGTGCTGTTCTTCAGAGACTGCAATTCTTTGAGCCATGAAAAACAGTTTAAAACAATTAATTATCTCATTAGCAATAAATATGAGGGGGGGGGGGGCCACTGACAAAGAACATACTGCTGCAGAACAAGTGGCATCATTCGCAAAGTTCTGACAAAGATCAGATGATCAATCAAAATAATAGTCTGAATTTGTATATCCACCTTTAAAAAAGAAAAAGCATGGTAAAGTCCCATTTCAGCCTACAGAATCAGGTAACTTGAAAAAAACCTGTACACTTTTACATGTTCATTTTCACCGCTTTCTCTAAGTGGTGGATAATTTTGGTCTGAGTGTTTCTTCCACTACACAGATGAGCAAGAGATACAATTCTTTAAATGCTCAAATGAATAAATGATGCCACTGCTCATCCTTGATTCCCTGTACAGGGGGCTGCAGACCCTCAGCTGGGATGCCATCCCCTTGGTTGACAGCACAGACACTTCAGCAGCCTTGTGTGGAACAATACCCATCTCAGTAACAATGTTTATGGAGCAACACCAAGACCAAAAGTTAAATTCCCTGTGAAGTGATCTGCAGGGCAAGATAAAAACTTTATCTTATAAAAGGATAAGCAAAAGCTTGAGCGAGTTAAGTGCAACAGGGAAGATCAGGATCTTGCTGTGGTTCAGCAAGAGATCCTTGTCATGACTTTCTTTGCACATACATACTATCATGGGGAAAGAAGGCATCTCTCTAACCTCTGTTCTTTCCACTACACTTGCAGGGACAATCATTAATTAACTGAAATATTATTGTGGTGGCAGTGGCTATTGAAGTTCCTGTAATTCCAGATTTCCATCTGTTTTACTTGAGATTTTCAAAGAAATATTTTCAAAGTATTTATTGACTAATACAGAAGAGTGTCATCACATTATGTATCATGTTGCACCAGAAGTTCTAAAGACATTTAGATGTTTATTATCTAAGCCCTTACATCCTTTTCTCCTTAAAAAAAAAGGAGCATTTTACTTCTATTTTTTCCACTTGTTGTGTTTTAACCCCAGCCAGTAATTAAGTGCCACGCTCGCCTACTCCCCCCTCCACCCAGAAGGATGGGGAGGAGAATTAGGAAGGAATGTAAAAATTGAGGGTTGAGATATTAACAATTTAATAAATGAAATCTAATACAACCAAAAGAACAATAATATAACAGTTATAGTGAAAAGGAGAGAGAAGGGGAGAGGAATGAAATCCAAAGGGAAGGGAGACAAGAAAACAAGGGATGCACAGTGCAGCTGCTCACCCACCCCCGGCTGGCCGATACCCGGTCAGCCCCCAAGCAACCATCGGAAGCCCCCAGCCAACTCCCCCAGTTTATATACTGGGCATGGTGCCCTGTGGTATGGAATAGCCCTTTGGCCAGTTCGGGCCAGCTCTCCCAGCTGTGCCCCCTCCCAAACTCTTGCGCCCCCCGGGCTGCACCCTGGCAGGGCCTGAGGAGCTAAGAAGTCCTTAATTTAGCATAAACATTACCTAGCAGGAACTAAAACTGTCGGTGTGCTATCAGCATTATTCTCACACCAAATCCAAAATACAGCACTGCAGCAGCTACTAAGAAGAAAACTAACTCCATCCCAGCCGAAACCAGGACACCACTGTGTAAAGGAAATTCCCTCACAGAGAAATAGACCAGAGTATCTAACGGTAAAGTAGGTGCCTTTTAGTGAATGGTGTGGGCTTGTTACGAGTTTTTTTGAAACTGATCCAAAGCTTTGTGTGTCACACTAGAAAGCTTCCAGCTGAATAGCTTCAGTGTGTAATTGGTTAGGTCTTAATTTACAGAACCAAGTTTCTGGGCTGTGGGAACTATCAAAAAGCAACTTATTCTTTGAAGTAAAATGAAGATTAGTAAAATCCAAAAGTAGCAACTCAAGCAGAAGGTAATTCTGCACCTATACTGGTTTGCAAATACTTCTCATACAGCATGATGAAATGTGGTCTAATCTTTAATGCATTTATATGTCAAACACATGGGGGCTCTCCATGCCTGACCATTTACTGCTGAAATTATTTCTTTCTACATGCCATCTAACGATCTAGTAGTACTACAGAAAGGAAGCCTAATGAAGCATATTCAGATGGAAAAGTATCATGTGATTTATGATAAACACACTGCAGTTTTATTCCAAAATGTTTTATGGTTACAGTGTGTAGGTCTAAGAGAGATGACCGACATGTTAAGAAACACAATATCAATCATATGTCACATTCCTAAAAAGGCAATCAAAAAGCCCAAGGAAACCTAAATCTGATAATTTGTAATATTACACTGTTACTAAATATAATCTTTTGGAGAGAATCTAAAAGATAAGGTTCTTTAAACCTTAACTATCAAAAGAAATGCAACCCATAACCCCAAGTTTTTCCTCTACTAAGAGGAATTTAAAATGTTCTCCAGAGGCCTGACCCTGCAAGCATCCACAATATTGCCAACTTCACGGTGAGACTAATTACAGGAGTACACAAAAATGAGCAGTTTTAGCATTACACCTACATAAGGGCTGTTCAAAAGTTTCACTGACACAAAGTACTAGGTGTTTTCACAAATTATTTGTCTGTATATTCAAAATGTCAGTGCTTTTTCTTTGGTCCCTTGCTCACAAATAGTATCTGTAAAGAATTTGTAAATGTGATGAGACCCATCTGAAATGCTTCGTCTTTTTCAAGGAGTTGTATTGAAACTGATGCCACTAATCTCTCCTGAATGTTCTAGTATTGTTTTGGCTACACATACAATCAAAGTAGTTCACAAATGAAGTAATTTATGTGCTGTAAGTATCCTAATGCACCCGCTTTGGCACTTTTACTGTAATGCTAAATCCAAAACTTTGAAAAGTATTAAATGCAAAATTTTGTTTGCTCTCCAAATCCATGCCTAATTTCATTCAGAATCAAGTGTAAGAAATCAATCACTATCAGTAAAATAGTAAGAGGGGAACATTATTTTGATGCAATTTGATATAACTAAACTAGTACTGATCTAATACATTTCACTTCAAACCTTGCTGCAATAAGTTTCTTGCATAAATGGTATGAAAGCTGTCATAAAAATAATAAGTCATCCCTTTATTTATCCTCCCTAAAAGGAGCCCAAAATGTATATTCCACAAGACTGATTTTTTGCACAAACACTGCTGCTTAGAAGGTCACGATCAAAAGATTGTTACTTACCCAAAGCACTGAAATAAAGCCATGTTGCTGAAGATGTATCAGATCAAGGAAAAAATATGTATCGAATTTTTATCAAGTATAAGCAAAGCACAACCCCAAGTTATCAGAAGCATTCACTTTAAGGCTATCAGCTGATTTTGTCAGATCATTGCAATGTTTAATGTGAAACATGCGATAATGATGCCTCTGCCAACATGAGGAAGAAACAGGTCTCTGGAAAGTCTTGAAGAAAAATAATTCCTTATGTGCTTATTCACAACCCTGACGAAATGCTAAACTATGCCCAAAACCTCACATTACTAAGGCAAATATTTCTGCATGAACAAGGGTTACTAGTTAAGGCTGAAACATGGACTTTAAACACTTGCCAATATATTTCCTCCAAAGGCAATCTGGAACTGCTTTTAGAGGGTATTCACAAACAAGTTACAATTCTTTATGTAGCAACATTTAGAAAAAAAAAAACCTTTTACTTGTACTGTGAATTCCAAATGTCTTCCAATTCTGCAATATTTTTTACTTCACTAAGTATTACCGTAAATCATTTCCTCAGTCAAACTGCAAAAGGTTAATTTGTCTGCAGAGCCACATGACCAGGAAATACAGATCTGCCAGTGCTCACCATACCACAGGGAGAGGGAATGTAAAAATGCAAAGAAAACATCTAAAAACCTGGGAAGTGCAATTGCTTGCCATTGGAGATCACTTTGTGCAAGGGATGCCTTCAAAGGGATAAGCTGCAGCCTCACCCACAGAACCGGGCTCTAAATGGGGCTCATCACTTCAAATGCAGTTAACATAATACATTGTCCTGTCCCAAAACCGGGAGGGGAGGGCACCGAGGCCTCTGCCTGACATCCCTAGAGGCACGCACACTCCAAGGAGTCGGAGTTTGGACCTCTCAATCCACCTTTACGTTCCAAGTAAAACACTGTGAGCACGACCCCACGTGAAACAGGTGTGAGTATCACGTGTTGCCTGTACGTACAGGCAGCAATCTGAGGAAAGAAAAAAGAATGACAGGCAAGTTTCTTAGAGATTTCTAGAAAAATTTTGGCTCAGAAAGTGGGCAAAACCCCACTCCTCCTGTCCAACTCTGTGAGGCATACGGAGGTACAATTCTGTTGAGAAATTTGATAAATGTGTATCTTTTATGTATAGTTAATGACGAATAAACAGCTGTATTTATTTTTACTCAGCCTATTTACATTTACAGTTGCTCTCCAGACTGGAAAACATCTTGACAATACTCTTCTCACTAGCATTAGATGCATGATCTATAACTTCTACTAAAACGCATGTGAAGATTTAAATAACTTTTTTAATACAGGCTGTAAAGCACTGTAGGGATTGTTACTTGACACACTTTAAACATACTCTCATCATTTAAAAAAAACAATCACACAAATGCCATACCCTTGCACACTACCAGGTGGGGGGAGGAGGATGGGACCACCTCCAGCTCAGTTACTGCTCCCCTTTAAAGTCATGTTGGCACAGAGAATATCCCAGTTTGTGGATGCAGGCAACCACTTGCTTCTGCTCATCTGTGGCACAACACAGTTGACTAATTAATATTTTTAAGTATTCAAGATGTGACACTTAATATATGGGATTGAATACAGATTAGCATTACAATAATCACAAAGCTTTTGTAGCCTCAAATTTGTCTTCTTCCAGCAAAGTTTCCTTTAATGTGCAAATGAACGATGCCACTACGTATCTTGAAATAAACAGGCTCATTAAGGTCACAGCATGTCATATATGCAGGCATTCAGAATTATATTAACAGTGTACAGCAGGTTGGCAGATAAAGACAGGCAAAATAAAAGATACATAACAACTGCCTGATCTCATATCCAGCTGCCTTTGCATCCGTGGCATCCCAATGGGGAGTTATGAAAATCTCCTTCCTCTCAAATGTTTGTATATTGAAGATACCTTCAAAAGTTGCAAGGGCTTTCTTGGCCCAGATCTAAAGACAGAATGGGTTTGCCAGACCTAGTAAAAAGGGAGCAAAACGAATGGCAGATCATCTCAAAAATTCCAAACCAGCAAAATCTGGGAGATGAGTTGAGAGGAGAGACTGCCTAAACAATGAAACACAAAGATAACGGGGAGACAGGCAAGTGAGCTGGATGAAGCATTGAAGACCCTGAAAATGACTGTTAGATCAAGGGAAACATACCAATTACATGAATTTTTATTTTTTTAAATTAATTTTATTTTTTTACTTTGCATTCCTTGCAATTTTTTAGATTGACTGTATCAACTAAATTACCTAAATCAATGTGTCTGGACCACTTCTTATATTGCTGGCCCCACCTCACGCTGAGCAAAAGGACCAGGGTGCGCTGTGGCAAGGAGGCTGCTCCTCCTAGTTGTTGGTGAACAAGTAGATTCCTAATAGGAGCCTCAGGGCCCTGGCAGTTAAATGGTACAGTTTCCTCTGCAGTAAGATGCAAAAACCCCCCTCAGAAATAGATGCTCCTTTAGAAGGATTTATGGGGACCAATGTTAAGTTTGTCATCCATCAGGGAATGTATACAGGATATTTTATACCAACATGTATATATAATGTTTCCATGAATAATTAGGGCACGGTATTAGGAAAACAAATTTCACACATTTTTCTGACAAACTGTGTGGACTTCTGATGTTAATTTTAGCAGTTTCAATTGGATTTGGTATGGTTGGAAATGTAAGGGGAAATCTGCAGTAATCAGGATGTGACACTCATTAACACTTTCACAAAATACCCACTGGATTTGCATAAAGTCTGCAAAGATTCATTGGTGAATCTCTAATACAAGATTTCCCTTGGTTCTACTCCACATCCAGCTCCATTTGCCCTCCCTCTCTCCTCTCCCCCTCCCAGTGAGAACTGCTGTAAACAGTTCATAACAAAGCATAATTAAATGTACTGAATAACTAAAATATACATATGATTACCCCAAAGCTTATATAATTACATATATAATTTGTCAAATTGCAAATATTTCCCAAGTAATCATTCTGCAAGGGAGGTAAATACTAATTGCATACAGTGGCACTCCAAGTCACCTAATAAATCTGGAGGTTTCCAGGTAAGTCTTTTTATAACCAGCGTATAAGAAACATCCATGGCACAGCCTACATACAGTACAGTCTGCATGTAAAACTTCATGAAAAGATTCTAGAAAATGGATAGACCAGTAACGTGGCAAAATATTTCTGGTTCTGACAAACAGAGAGCCATACAAGTAAATTATGCCACTATTAAGGGAGACATTTCTTGCTGCTGCCAATACCATACAATGTGGTAATAAAAAAAACCCAAACACAACAACAACAACAAAAACCCACAAACCTGGGTCATTTAAGTCTTATTTGAGAAGTACAAGCTTCCCAGGAGTCAATATTTACTATGTATTTTTAACTGAACTATATAGTACCTATTTCACTAAATTGACTCTATCAATATCTGCCATTACAGCACACAGTGCAATATATAATGGGAAATTCACAATTAAAAAAAAGTGGTTGTTTTCTTTTTTGTACTATAAAACAACCCCCAAACTTAGCAGATTTTAAAATTCATATTGAAGCTCAATATTCTGCTGATAAAAATGCTTTTTGGTTAGCTTTAGTTTTAAAATAGAATTCTTCTAAAAGAATAATTATTGTGCTGAGCTCAGCATTAATAGAATACATTTAATTTTAAGTAGTCTTACTATGAGATTCAGAATAAAATTTTATAATAAAATTCAGTTCTTTTCCCTGTCATAAATTCCCATAAATATAGATAAATTACATTTAATTTTTGGTATGCTATACTCAAACCCAAACATTTGTGTATAGGATAAGCTTTCAAATTATTTGAACAATGTATATGTAACTGAACAGCTGTACTAGATAATATATTATTTCACTTGCTTGCATTTTGATCAAATTTATTGACTAAGAGTCTTACTTCATTGCTCCTACTCAACAGATCATTATCTTTCTCTGCTATCCCACTGGCACATGAAAGAATTTTCTAAAGGAAAATACAACCTGATAAGTATGGGAGCCAGGATGCACTGCTGTATTTCTATCTCTGGTTAAACTCAAACTCGGATCATTTTTATGTCTTGTTCATTACTGAGTAGTGGAATTCTGCCAGGAAGAAAAATGCATAGATGGGGCTCTATTTGTTTGGTGGATTCTTTTAAAAGATAAATTAGAACACCAGAATTTGGGCAATTTGGTTTTTCCCTGCTAAACAACTGCAAATTGTACTGAGGTCGCTCTTAAGTGTGGATACTCAAAATTTAAGTTTTCTCTCTGAGCACTTTTTATTAGAGTTTTCATTTTAAAAAGCCAACAAAACAACCAAGCTTGATGTATTATTTTCTCGTAAGTGAAACAAAACTTTTGCTTTGTGGGGTTTTTAGTAAGCAGAATTCTCATTGCAATGCTTTAATACTTCCAAAGCACAACTGAACGCAAAGCAGCAGTAGATCTTGGTAAGTGAAAACTTGAATACTTTTCTCTAACTCAGACTTACCCATTTGTAAGTCTTACCCATGACAATACTATTTGAACCCATATAAGTAACCACAACATGTTTGAGATAATTTCAATATTCACAATAGCAAGAACATGCTTTATGTCATTCCTGAAGCAATTATCCTGAAAGAATTCAGAAGTAAACTGTTAATAACACCAAAGCTCTGGCATTTACTGGTTGCAAGGTGGTACATGTTCCACCCCAACCTGCAGGACAAGAACAACGTTAATCAAAAAAAGCATTTCAGGCTTTTGCAACATACTAAGCATCCTGGCATATGTACACATGAGATTACCTTGTGGCTGCAGTGATGGTTATCAGGGGACAACCACTGTGAAAACAGTCTCTCAGAAAATCAGAAGTATTCACTTCTATTTCACTAATTCAGATGGCACAGTGATGACTCTTCTGAACACATTTTCTCAAAGCTCATATACTGTTCACTAGAGGCAATGAAAACAAGTTCATCACGTATTTCACTTTTCCACATCTCTGCCACAATAGTGTGACCTTAGATCAAAACACGTGCAGGGCACCCTGTCCCTCGGAAGAAAGTGATGCAAAGCATCCATGAACAGCCCTTTGCTGCCTTGCACCAGGCCAGGTACGGCAGGCTGCCAACTGGGTGAAAAACAATTTTCAGAATGGAAACCCAGGAAAAGGCAGAGGACAGTCTGTATTCTGGTGCTTCGTCACGCCCTGTGCCTGGGTGTGCTGGACACACTGGGTGGGTCAAGGGGACAGGGCGCCCACTGCCCCACACGCTCCCTCACAGTAACCCAGTAACAACTGCAGTGTGGATGGAATATATTTCTATTATTATGGCGATGTTTTTTGGAACTTATCCCTTATGTCTGTGGCAATCACATCTGTAGGGTTGAAGAAAGTCTCCCTAGACAAAACTCTGAAATTCAGTGCCAGAAATTTGGCCCTGAGGAATCTGGATTAGTATGAATTTCTTAAAATGCAGGACAATACAGGAAAACAGGCCAAAAATTTTGAGGATGACATAATCCCCTGGATGCACAGCTGGCACACAAGGAATGAGAGTGGGCAGAGACACACTCGCAAGTAGATCGAGCACAGTGCTCAGTGCATTCAGCCGCCAGGATTGTTTCAGGACTAACAGTGCAGCGGTCCGTCAACAGCAGAGAAGCGTTACCTCCAATTTCTTGGGTATAATTTTGGACATCAAGGCTATGAATCCTTTCCTCCCCTCTCAGTGGCAGAAAATGAAAGAATGCATTACTTTTACAGTGAGAGTCTTTAATCTGGCAGTGGAATAAAGATTCCAGTCCACAAGTGAAAAGGCATACATAGCAACTATATGTTATTTACAGAGATAATAAAGAGGTGGCTTGTGTTAAACAGAGCCAAGTGCTCCACTTCCCTCTATCTAGAATCATCAGTACTAGTCACTAGAGAACTGTAAAGTCTGTGGAAATACAGAGAACCAGGAGAGTGTATATTCCCACCCACCCAGAGTACAGAACAGTGCTTCCAAGAACCGGAGTCTGGCTGCTTCTGCTCAATCCAGCACATGAAGCTAGAGGTGACACTAAAGGAAAGATGACCTTCCAAATGAGGAAACTCTGAATTACACTTCCATCACGATATTATGCTCACGCCCCTGCCCTAGACACTAACTTCTACCAAAGAAGCTTTTCAGAGAGATCAGACTTCTCTTTAAATCCACATGAAAAGTCAGCACTATCATTTCATTCCATTATCAATATTTCCCCTCTCCTGATCTTAGTTACAGCTCCTGCCAAATGCCACCAGCTTCTAGTATGCTCTGAGGTTCCAATATTTTCATGGCCTTTCCTCCCCGCACTCCTCCTCAAAACCCTGAATCCCACCATTCAGAAGATAATAGTGCTTTTACAACTTGTTACCTTAAGTGCTGATTTTCCCTGGAAAACAAAATGGCATTCACGCTTTGAACAACAGAGAGGGAAACTGAAAATTCAGGAGACAAGCCAGGGTACCGTATTCCACACTAACCTCAACGGAATAAAGTTAATTTGTGGATACAAAATTTTGAATGAAAATTACAGTAATAATAAAATTGCAAGTTACCTTTATATCATGTTGTAATAAAATATTACTCAAAGGTTAAGTATGTGATATTACTTTACTAGAAAGTTAGAAGGAAAGAAAAAAGAGATTTGGATATTATCCTTACACACACACATATATATATAATATTTATGTATGAGTGATATTTATACATTTATATTTATATATATAAAATCACAGAAAGGTTCCCAAACTAATAAATTCGCTGGGACTTTTGAGAGAACCACACTACCATTATTCCATCGATTCTGTATCACCTCCAGCTGCTGCCCTGAGACGCTGGCACCCAGCTGCAGGAGGTTCTGTTGGTTTCCCCACCCGCCCCGACTCTCTCCACATGCCGGGGGGGGGGGCGTATTCCTGGAAACATTGGACACAGGACTGCCTGTTCAGCACAGTGTTGGAGATCCTGGATTCTGTCGCCACTAATGATTCATGCCAGGCTGTGAGTACAACAGTAACAATTTTCTTGCCACAAATTCAAAGGTTATGCTGCGGTGTGGTGCTACCATCCATGTGTTATCTGCAAAGTCTAACTGATCTAGAACCTGTAGCAGCAGAAACCAGATGTTTCTACTGAATTTTAAAAAGTCATTCCCTACAATCCTTTTCTCTGCCTTTCCATATAAGAGCTAAGCCTTTAATTTACCTAAGCCAGTATCAGTTAGTCAAGAGAGAGAAATGATGGTAAAGGCAGTATGTTAGGAGTCAGGGAAATGAGGTTCATTTTGGAGGTAACTCAATTTGAGTAGTGAAAATGGTGGCAAGTGGGGAGAATCCCTAATATTTTGAGCTGTGAACTTGTTAATGGACACGCAAGGAGGCTACAGACAGCCTTCACGGGCCTGGGCAGCCTCACAGAGCTGGCACAGAAGGTAAAAGGGACAGCACTAAGGAAAGGGGTGAACACAGGTGTTGAGAGAACCAAGCAGTAAAGAGAGCAAGTCACCCAGAAGTTTATTGCTAGGCTTGAGTTCACACTGCAGCAAGAACAAACTGGGAGGAGAGAGAGGGCAAGGAAAGGAAAACAGCTACCGTGCCGCATTGCATGGCTCAAATTAGCTCTCTCCCCTGAACATCTGCTGCACTGAAAAACATTACATATATATCTATATATACACATATTTAATATCCTCAACAGACCTGCAAGTATGGTGCATCTTGATCGTAAGTATTTGGAAAATACAAAAGTGACAGGTTTGATTGAATTACAGTGCCAAAACCAATATCCAGTAATATTTTCTACTGAAGTTGTTTAGACCAGTTGTTTACAAACAGGTTGGTAGGCTCTGACTACCAATGCTTTAACAATAGGGTGGCATCATCTTTTAATAAGATGGGAAGAGTAAGACTTAATTTACAAAAGATAAGACAATTTCCTGTATTCTTGTGAGTCATCACACATCATTAAGTCTTTTTCATATTATGCTAAGAACTGTGTGTTTTGGATGATTTCACTAATTAAACTTGAAGTCAGAGTAGAACGATTTTTGGAACAGTACACCACTGAAAGATTCATCTATTTTTATTAGCATACACATCTAGAGAAGAGCATTGACCATCACATCAACTCTGCTCTGGCAGTTTCATTATTGCCATTCTAAAACTCACACGGTGACTTTAGCTGCTCCTCGTGATGCAAATGTCTTGCTCATACAAGTGTCACACTTACTACACAGATTTCTCAACATACTCCTTGTAAGATTTAGTAGATGACTGCTCCATCTGCATCCTCAGAAAACTTACCGTATTTCAAGAGAACAGAATCTTCCATAATTGTGTTAACATTTTTAGAACTACACACCACCCCAAGCAATTAAAGTGTATGAGCATTGTTACCTAACCTGTAATGCTATGCAGTGTTTACTGAAATCACTGAATTAATACCGTTATTATGAAAGCATAAAACAACAAGGGTAAAATTACAACTCATCATTACCTCAAAATCTGGCATGAAACCCAAAAAGAAATTAAAACTTATCTAAATGCTAAAATCAAGGAAAAGAAAAACAACACCAAAGACAAAACTGGAGTCTCTGTTCTATTTTCTGATCTATATTTTTGCATATTTACAGAACAGAAAACCAGAAAATGGATCTGAAAAGTCATAACAGAATCACTTGGAACAGTAAATGGTTGGCATGTGTATGAAGGGAAACTTCTTTCCACCGAAGACTTGAAAAGACAGAGCTTTCTAAATCTACCCCAAATCTAGAATCTGAGAGCTGAGAGAACGCAGCAAGATTTAATTCTCTTGATGAATCACATACCATATAGCCATCAAGACCAATACAATTATACAGAAGGGAATAATCTTTACCAAATCACAGTAGATACCAAACAGTTTGCATGGGCACAACCCAGTAACAACTGAACTACTATCAATCCACGTGTGAGGAAAGAGACAGAAATGTTGGTGGCTACATTTCTGCATCATTAACTGAAAGCAGAATGTAGGAATTCTGTGAAAACATTCACTAAAACAAAAGGAAAAGTTTTCACAGCTTTTCAGTTGAAAACTTGACAGCAGAAGGCGGGATACCAGCTACAACACAGAATGGAACCAATTGGTTTGTCTCGCAGAATGGGACAGGATGGGGGTTTGTTGCAATCTGCTGCTCCAATTATCTGGTCATTAGAAAAACAATTCACCATTCTAGGCACCTTTACGCCCACTTCTCCTGGAACCACAACAAAAAGCCCAACAATTACTAGGTAGCAATACCAGAACGCTGAAAATGAAGTTTTCCCAGGAAAGACATTTTCACTTTTGCCAATTCTAGTAGACAGAGCTTAGAATAATAAGAAGCTCAACAAAATTCATGCAGCTGGAATTGACTCAAAGAAGCAAAACTAACATGCCTTCAGTCCAGAATGACTGACAGGCCAGGAAAAACGAGAGAACAACTGGAATTACAGTGTAAATCACAGTGTAACTTGCAACAGAACTGTCTGGGAAGTCTGCACGATACTGCCAGTGAGAGTTGCTGAGCTGGCAAGAAAAGGGTTAAAAATAATTGCTTTAAGGCTGAAGAACACAGATCGGAGCTCAAAGATTTGAACAGACTAAACAAGAATGGAGACCCAAGGGCCAAATACAGGTTCAGTTCCTCATCTGAAAGAGAATAACAGTATGAAAAGTGGAATGACAGTGGCCAGGCTCCCTGGCAGGCGCGGGTCCCTGTGATTCCACAGAGTGAAAAAATAACAACGTCGTGGCTGAGGTTCCCTGACCGCATGGCTGAAAGTGCCGTGAAGTAACTTCTGCCAGTCTCTGTGGCTCAGCAGAAGTGTTCGCACCACAGGACAGCGGAAAGCGGAGAACAGAGGCAAGAGCATAGATCCCAGCAAGAGAATCCCATTCTGTGACTGGCAGAAGTAGAAATACTATCAGAAAAAACTGATTTTGGAATCAAAACTGAATAAATCATGAATATTTTAAGATGCCAGGCATATAATGTTTTCTTTGACTCACCTCTTGAGAACTTTATATTGCACCTAGCATGACCTTCTTTGGATGACAGAAGCAAATACAGTAATTCCGAAGCATCTTACTAAATTCATCACAGATTTTCACAGGAAAGAAAACTAATAAAAGCAAACTTATGGGTTACATTGGCCAAGATGAGGTAAGCATATTTAAAAATTTGCTTTTAAACAGCTTAGAGAAAAAGAGACTGTCTTAGAAGCAGGGAGGGAGGAGGCATCTAACAGCAGACATCTCTCATGATCTGAGATAGGCTGAGGACAAAATACTCCTGCTGCCTGTACCACTGAAAATTAAAGTCTTAAAAAAACCCACCTGCTACAGAATGTGGAATCCCTAAATATGGCAAAACCAAAATATGTGTACCCAAATCTGTAAGCTGTTCCATGCAGATACAGCCCTACAGTTCAGCACAGCCCTTCTACTGGCGAAGGTCTTTCTTTTGTTACTGTAGGTCACTCTGTTAAATGAAATATAAATTTATAACTGTTGTTGATACTAATTTCTTAGACACTTATAACTAAATTATCCACTACAGAGCATAGCAACATTTTCAAGCACATTCTGCTTATGTCTGCAAGTGCTAAACAAGGTCTTTGTGGCGCTCGATGCCACTCTTCTGTGCAAGAAATATGCTAAACAATCTGTCATGCAAAACAGAGATTAGAAATGTACTTCATACGATGCTTTAAGGCAAAAAGGTCAATGGACCATGAACTTTTAATGAACAAATTTCAACAGTTTACAGCCTGGTATGCAGTTCTCAGACATTCTTGATAAAAAAAAAAAAAAAAAACAACCAACAAACTTCTTCTGCATTATATACCTTTGTGTGTGTATCTATATCAAAAATATGACAAGAATGGAAAATACATTCTTCATTCCTACAGCAGAAAACCACAGGAGCACCACTTAGCAGTGTGCTGGGCAAAAGCTGTTTTGCTTCCTCTTCTGCAATATATTCTGGTGATGTCATGACATTTTTACTTCCCATTAAAGAAAACCTTTTATCATTTATTATTTCACATGCAATAGGCATCCTGTAAAATTCATCTTTCCTTTAAAAAACATAAATAACTTTTGTTTTGCCTTATTTTTCAGTTGCTTTGAACAGAAGGAGTATAATACATATAAAGTACTCTGGAATCTCTCCTTTAAAATACTTGTTTAAAATTGTTACATTCCCACAGGACTCCATCCATACATTGATAATGGTATCCACAGATCTGAATAGCATGCCTCAGTACCACAGGCAGATGAATTAACTCTGCCTCAGATCTCTGCTACGTATGTTTTTCTTCTTTTTCTAACAAACCATTCAATAACCATTGCAGCTAAAAGACTAATAGCACAGGGCATCTTGTATTATCAGAAAAACATAGAACTGAGCATATCTAGCCAAAGCCATCCTTTGCCTAATGCAGAAACGGCTAGCTTCAGAGGCTGAACAAGAAAGTCTGTTAAACTCTATATCTGAAGTAAGCCATGTGTAAGAAAAATCTTGTTCTAAACATTATTAGTTATGGATTTATAAACTGGAGAAGAGGGGGTTTACAGACATTTCTCATTTATCTTAGCATCACGATGAAAATAAATGAAATCACAAAGCTGACACCTAGTACAGAATACAAAGAGCAAGTGCTAGGAGAGCATTTACCATCCATGGGAGCTGTAAGCAGCACAGGCAGCTGTGAGGACGGCACATCACTTGACAACCGTAACTGCAAACAGAGAGGAATGAATAGCAAGGTGGAGAAAATCCACGTTCAGCAAAAAGGGACACATACATAGCATGACAAAGTTGCTTCGTGAGTATAAAAGCTAAAATGGATTTCCACATCTCAAATTAACGGGGCATTAAAATATCATATCGTATAGATTACATAAGTGCCAAATGCAATATAAGCACTTCAGTGCCATTTCTTTGGGTTTTATTTTTCAACATTAGGTAGTATAATTTAACATGTCTGATTTTCAGCAGTTTTAATGATAATATTCACATAACCTTAGAATCACACTCAAGTACTATACTAAGTAAAACCCTTAAATGAAAAAGATTGTTATGTAGATGGCACAACATTTCAAAGATAAGCTATTCTGCTAAAAGGGATCACTATGCTAATTTATTCATAAAGTCACATATACTACAAAGTAGTTTCCATTTTCTGAAAACTTCTCGGTTTAAAATCACCATCACTGCAGTTTTAATTTTAGGTAGTAGTATATACTCATGCAGTTGTGGGGGGGAAAAAACCCCAAACAACAACGCAGAGAAGTACTAGCAAGTCATATGTATGATGAGGTTTCATCAGTATAATCTACCATTATTAATAACTCACAACACAAGCAGGTTAACCAGTTCACCAAAATCCTCTGCACTGAGAAATATCTTTTAGATAAACTTGACTTCCTTTTTCTGTCTTTGAAAACACACTAATGGAACCTCTGGAGTCAGAGAGGAAGGGTGTAAGGGTGGCTCTGAAACACACTGCAAATAAACCTAGACAAGAGCAGCAGCGGCCAGAGCCTACATTGTGAGCAGGTTTGCGATGCAGCCAGGATCCATGTCCGCTTCATCGAAAAAGTTGTAGCTTCTGCTGATTTCTCATCACTAGGTAAAAAAGTTCTTTGCATCATAAAGTGTCCAGGTCTCAGGGGCAAAGCCTCTTGGAAGGGGGGAAGATTTACGGGTTGGAGACCAAGTGCTGAGCCGCAGTTGTTAGAGCTGCGGCTCGGCAAGAGCTGAGGAGCAGTTTAACATCCTGCTGGGAAAATAATAGGTTCTATATCCATGTGTGGATTGTTCTAATTCATCTAGGGAAGAAAACCATCCACATGTGCAAAGACTTAATATATATACTTTAAATCAAGCATTTTGGGGCAAAAAGAATGATACTGACTTTCCATCTCAGTTAAGGATAGGCTCATGCTGGAAAAATTTGTTCTTATGCAAAGAAAGTTGAAGCTGATGGGCCTAAGGCTTATGCGTATACTGTATAGGACATTTTAAATACTTTCATATATATGTATATATATTCAGGGCATGAAAATACCCATATAATAAAATGTTGCAGAATAAGCTCCTTCCTCCCACCCAAAGTCATTAAAAACAAAATATGTATTCAGTTAGCATTATTGTCTTTACTTTTGTCTCATACATACAGAATATAAGTATTAGAATGTAAAATTTTCTTATGCCTAGTTGTGAACATTTAATTACTATTTTTAAAAAATCAGATTAATGATGCAGTGCCATCAGCAAATGAATTGTGATATGTCAGTGAGGTTTTGGGTTTGCTTCTTTTAAACTAAAGGATTATCTTTGATCATTCTTGAAACAAGGCAAAGTTCAATATCCCCATCACTGGTCATTTAATGTAATAAATAAAGTTCTGTATTTTCAGTGGCCACTAGTTTAGATTTTATGTACTTTTTTTATACTCACAGTCTCACTAAGACCAAAATGGATGTGGATGTTAAGGTAGTTTACTACATGCTGAAGTTCAGTTCTAGCAAGCAGCTAACATAACTACTTGTTGAGGAGTCGCTTACTATTTGGCTGGCAGACAAAAAGCAAAAGTGGATGTGTCCTTTTACAAGGTATTTTGCTTTTGTTTAAATTACTGATTTTAAATTTGCAAGACACTCAAAAGACTATAATCTTTAGATGGTCTTACCAAAACAAAAATTAAAGTCAACCTGGACTAAAGCAGGAATTGTATTACTGAGAAAAATTTGGTGCCTCTGGATCATGGCAAGGAGTGGTTCAGCCATATCACCCCAGAACGGGAGCAGGGTGAAGCTGCACACATGGCACAGCAGCCCCAACAGGCAAGCTGACGAGACTCTATTAATTAAGCAGGTAAAATGTATTTTTCTATTACCACGGCGCAGCGGTACGTTGATCCCAGCAGTGTAGACTCAACCAGAAGCTGGATAAAAAGCTGTAACAGTCACTCTTTTAAACTCCACCTTTCTGCGGCTTGCCAGGTGGCTTTTGCTCCTGTGGGGCCAGCAGTGCTGAAAGGGGCTGCACGTCCACATCTGTTCAAAATAAACTACCCGAGACGTACAAACCAACGCTTACATCGGTGTGCGGCTTGGGGCCACTGCACACACTGATGGTGGTCGGACCCAGCACCGAAGCTGCACACACCACAGAGCTTGCATTGCAAAGAAACATTTTAAAATACACAACTCAGAAGTAAACATTTTTACTTCTTTTGAACAATTACGTATAGTAAGAATCAGTAGATGAACATAAGCCTGTTTCTGACGCAAAATGTGAGCAGGTGACAGAGAACTGCTTTATACCAGGTTGGTGGCTCTGTGCCACGTGGCTGCTCTGCAAGGGAGAGCACCTCCCCTGCCAGACACGCACAGCAAAGCGGCACCCAGCAATAGGGTGTGCAGTGGCTCTAGTTCTGAACCTCTGTGCTGAGGATCCCAGGTACTAGAATTTATTAAAAAAAAAAATCCGATTCTTGGAAAAACAAAGAAGCCATCATCATCACACCATTACAGTTTTAAGTATGAAAACTCAGCTCATTGATATACAAAAATATTGGGAAGAATTAATATTAATGAGAACCTTCACAAGCTCCAGATTATCCGTCTTGGTTTTCTGAAATGGAAACAGAAGTCTCATTTCGCTGAAGAATCTAGAGCTGGGTTTTATCTTAAGCTTTCCACAAATACTAGTTTTGTGTAAACTGAGAAAATCATATGTACAACAACATTTAGCAACATTATCAGAATAATTTTTATACTGATGACACTGAAAGAAAATCAAAATATACATAGCACTAAAGCTCTTGGGTTTTGTTGTTTGGGTTTTTTTAAATAATTTTTCTGTCTAGGCACCCAATACAATGATTCTTCACATCTATTTCATATAAAGCTTGACACAAAATTAAGGTGATATACATTTATATATCTATATTATATATAGATATAAAAATATACCTATATTTCATAGTTTAAATGTTTGTAATGAAGCCCTTGGAAGAATTGAACTGTATGCTCTTCAACATCATACCAGCAATTTTCAAAGCAGGAAAAAAATAGGGTAAAACCAACAGGATAACCTGGCCAGCCCATACAAGCAGCCACATAGCCCAAGACATGTTGGCTATTTATTGTAATGGTAAGACAGTATTTTGCAAAAGAGAGCAGAGAATGATACACTAGAAAGCTTAACTTTACTACTGCTTCTTAAATTATGGCCTAACACAGTGTTTCAACCAGCAGTACAAGAATGTAACCTTGTCACAAATTGTCACCTTCCTTCAAAGTGCTGAAAGGCGAGGTGGGAAAAGGAGGGGAAAAGAAGGAGAGAGAGACAGAGGGAAAAAAACCCAGACATATATCTTGTGGATAAAAGCACCTAATCCCAGTTTAGCTCTGGTACGATAACTCTTCTCAAAGAGCGATGTAAGGGGAAGTAATTTCATAGCTGGGTCTTACTAGGTGACTGAATATATGGATCCCATTAACTGAATACATAGCTATAGACTCCATTAATTTGTGCTGGCGATCCAATGTTTGGCAGGGGCGATGCTGGTATTTCTTAAGCTAACAGGCCATCAACTGAACAGCACACTGGGGAGTATTGGTTCCCCAGGATTATTACAAGCAGCTAATGGAAATGCTGATAATGTTTATTGGGATGGTTAGTGGTGTATGCAAAGTTACCTGAAGTGTGCTTAGAGACAGGAAAATATTATTACCAATGTTTTGAGCTGAAATGCTATTATCAAATGCCGCAAATAGGACTGGGGACCTGTGCTACGTTGAGCTCATCACGTGAAGCTGTCGTTGTCCTGCGTTACATCTTCTTGGATGCAGCCCAGAATGGGACGCAGAAGGAAGGCAAGGCTGCCACACACCTGCCTGCTCAGCAGCTGCCACAGCAGCCCTACGGAGCTGGGCACAAAGCCACGGGCACGTGCTGGCCCACAGCTCAGTGAGCTGCAAGGGAATCCAGCTGATCTGCAGGCCATGGCGACAGCGCTGACAAATGCAGAAGAGTCACGTAGTATCTGTGCTCCTGGCACCTATGGAATGGTCCCAAACCTGCATGAAGCTCTGTGCTTTTGTGAACCTCTTTGTTTCTCGCCCCTGATTTAAAAACGACCCGAAGAACACTACAACATACTATACCTATGTCACTTCGCTTTTATGACCTAACCTTGTTTTCTTTGGTACCTCTTTTCCCCTTAATATTGCATTGTCCTTTTCTTAAAAGGCTCACCAATTAATTTGTACTGCTAATGACTGTCAGACAAAAAAATCTGGAAAAAGACAGTAACAGAATACTGGATTTATTTCTTTGTTTGCCAAACAGCACTGCTTGTGAATGCGCCGTGTTTAAGACTATTGAATTGAGCGGGGAAAGATACTTCAGTAGTTTATATTACTAAAGTAATTGAATGTTGACACACAATTAAAAAAATAATTGTGCATGTGTTTTGCAGCAATGAGAATCTATGTGTCTTCTTCACATTGCTAGAAAAGGGTGCAATTCATACTTTGGTACAACAAATGAGATACCAGCTCATCAGCTTTACTAAAGGTTGAAAAACCGGTCCCTGGCCATGAAAATACATCATTTAAAGGGCTTAATTTATTTTCTTTATTCAGTGTTATTAGTTTTTGGTGCTTTTCTGCAGCATATCAAGTCTCTACAAACCCCAGTATCACTATGGATAATCTATAATAACGTAACTATCTGGAGTTCATTCCATCTTTTGCATGAAGTCGTGAAACTCAATTACTAAGTGAGAAAAATATTGAAAAGCCAAAACAATGATGTAGAGCTGGTGTCAGCAGAGCTGCCACATTATTGCTGTGTGAAGCTGAAGCACTTTAGAAATGTAGAACACAGAAAGCAGCCCCTTACCAGCCCACACACAGCAGCACAGGACCAGCACAGACTGCAGCAAGGTAAGAGGCCCCAGGTCTGACCCCTCTTCCCCCGCTACCTTATTTTTTATCTTAAATACTGATGTTGAAGTAATTCTAATGTGTACACATGCGGGGGGGGGTTCACCTCTCAAAATAAGCACTCTTCTATTCTGGTCTTTAAAATATCGGCATGTCAGAAATCATTACAGGACCAACCAACCAAAAAAAAAAAGCAACACATGCACATAATAAAGAAATAAACTGCAGAAAGAAACAGGTTTCAGTATTTAATGGCATGAATAATGAATTAAAAATTATGTTTAAATTATGTTGAAGGTCATAGAAAAAGCCTCAAAGAAAGAAAGTTAAACAGACATTAAAAGGAAGATTTAAATAGGTGATCTTTTAGTATTCTAGCAAAACAGTCTGTCTTTCACTCTTTATTTAAATTAAAATACCACTGAGTGACTGACCTTTTTAACATGGCCTGAGGGAGCAGGGTATGATCTTGTTAGAAAAGAAGTGATATTAAAAGAGCAATACTATTAAAAAGCAGAAGAAGATGGAACCTGCAGATTAAAATTTGTTTGCTTAGGAGATGAAATTTTATGAAAAGGCTGTCCTTCCCGTTACAAGCAGAGAAACTAATGCTCCTACCTATTCGTTCAACAGTTTATGGGCTGTGTTAATACAGTGTTCAAAGAGTCCTTAAAACCAAACAAAAGGGAAAAGGCAAATCACAGGTTTTCTGGGGTTTCACCAAAATGTCCTTTCTTTTCAGCACCTTACTGGGAGGCCAGCTGCAGCAGAGGGACCTCCCTGACTGCATTTTCCCGATCCTTGCCTCAAGTTTTGTGCCTCACCTTCACACCCTGACTCCTATATAGTTATGAGAAGAGGTCGAAGTGTCTGTCAAGAAATAAAAGCCAAGGGCAAGGCTTGGGCATTCTTGAAAGTTCACAGAAAGATACCTGAGACTGTAGGACGGTGCTTATGTTGCTCTAAAGACCTCGGCATTGTGACAAGGGAACGCAGGTAACTGCTCTTTAGAAACCTTCGCCTGACTTGGGGTCTCTGGTATTAGAACACTGAGTCACTCTCCAAAAATCCTACTGCTCTTGACTGAATAGTGTGTATCTCTAGAGACAGACAGACAGACATGGAGATTGCTAATGGCTAACCCCCCACCCCCCAAGTATTAAACAGCTAAATCTAATTACTAATTTATTCTTTTAAAGAACTTGCAACCGCGGGTGCGTGCTTACACCTATATAAAGCAGAGAGCTACGAGCAGGGTGTGCTACAGCTCCCTTCAGCATTTTGCCACTGACCTCAAAAGGAGCTGAGCTGGTCCCACACTCACCATCACTGCTCACTGCCACCGCGGCAGACACGATACATTGTCACATAATTAAGCCACTGTCATTTGAAAGTACTTTGCTGCTTGAAAATTAAACATGGTCTTTTGTCCCTAAATTTCCAAGTGGATTTTAATGGATTAAAGCATCACTATTACGATTTATAGGAAATTCATATAAATTAGATGCCTGGCAAAACCTATGGGAGATTGTGTCCTTGACTTCACCGAGTTTGATGGTGTATCAGTTAGTCCATTACTAATTAAACATAAAACACTAGAAGAATTAACTGCATTCAATGAAGCAACCAAAACCTCATGTCACGAATAATGTGTTATTAAAGAGAGCACATCACAATAAAGGCGCACAGGAGATCACACGTTACTGCTTTTCTACAAGAAACCCCAAATAAAAATTGTCCATCCACAGGTTTTATGTTAAAATACTAAACATGCAAAGATTTAAAAACTGAACCAAAGCTACAGCTTTTTAAAACCCTTTGAGCCCCAATATTCAACTGTTGCCAGAAGGGCACAACCATGTATGTGGATGTATGATGTTCTAGACTGTTTTGAGCAACAGAGATGCTGTTTGAAATCTGTTGTCTCATCTACTAATGATATTGAATTTGCTAAATGTGCTTGAAGATGAGGGCTACTACACTAAAAAAAAAGAAGAAGAAACTGGAAGTCCTCTGGTTCTTTTCCTGCATAGA
This sequence comes from Falco naumanni, assembly GCF_017639655.2. Lineage (NCBI taxonomy): Eukaryota > Metazoa > Chordata > Aves > Falconiformes > Falconidae > Falco > Falco naumanni. Next base: position 73,059,920 of record NC_054057.1, read on the forward strand.
CTGAAGTAACCACCACTGAAATCAGGCACAGCCTTCTCAAGTCACGTTTCTATTTATGCATTTCAGCTCCCTCATGAGTTACAAACCCCCAAAGTTACCAGCCAGGCTAGGAAGTGTATACCATTCACGTGGTATACAGTAGATGCACTGTAAATAATTTTGCTATTTTAATTTGTGGCTGGAAAGGGATTAAATCATAAGCTATTTTTAAAGCTGTTTCTGTTCTGAGCTCTAAAATTAAGTCAGTGCTGAGAGTTGGATGGATTTCTAAAAACAAGCATTTCTAGGAATTTATACACGTTGTCTCATTTAACTTGCTGGATTTTTTCCCTATCTTTACTGACATTTTGGAAAAAAATACTCTGGTGATGGGAAACACATACAAATATAAGCATTTCCTTTTCAGATCTCAACAGAATTCTGCAGAGCAATTAGTCTATTTAAAAAAAAATAAAACAACAAACTATATGTGGTTATCTCACCTTAAAGTATATCAGAATTAATCGAAATTCTAACCCTGCTCCATTGCCAAGTATACCTGGGGTTTTTTGGTGTACAGAATGGAGCTGACTGTCTTTCTCCAACCAATTCTTTGAGATTCACTAATACTGAAAACCTGTCCTACAGCTCTTTAGGACCTCTACATGCAGAAGTAACTGGAATCACAAAATCATCACAAAATTAGAGAATCAAGTTGTATTTTTGAAGAATTAGAAAACAGATACAGGATTATTTAATTTTTTTAATTTAGAATCTATTTGCCTAAGTTTATGTCTGATCAATTATTTTTTTTTCCCAGATTTTCATGGAATATTCACCAAAATTAACTCTCCATCAGTATTTTCATATAAAGTTTTTTAAAAAAAGAGTATCCCAAGTTTAGCTAAAGATGTTATCAAATCCATGGTGAGGTGGTACTTTCTTGTTTTTTAATTGAAATTATTATACATTTTCGGATTGCTAGAAATTCCAGTTCTATTCATTTTCATTTGCAGGTAAAACTAACCTTTTTAATTCTCAATTAAAATACTCATATTGTGATTTTCTCATAAAAGATGGAAAAGCCTGTACTTACAAGAAAACCAAAGCTATTCCCCAACTGTGTGAATAGCACTTTACACTGAGTATGTTGGAGATGCTCCCAGAGATCTTAGAAATCAAACATTGCACAAATTAATCCCAAAGCAGGAGCTATAGGGGTGGAAAGAAAGGAGCAGAGGTGAGTACAAGCCAGCATAATTTGCAGGTATCTAAGAGGACGTTGTAACAATGACATGAATAAGGATAACAAAATGTTAACGAAAAAGCACTGTCAGTAATGATACATTTAGATAAATGGCAAACGGACTTGCATGAACTCTATCATTACTACTTCAATCACAGTCATACTTAAACTTTGGGGAGATAATTTCATTTATAAATTCTGCTGCTGCACATCAATTATGAGTAGCATTACTAACAGTTAGGTGTCGAACTGCTGCTCTAGGGTGACTGATTGTCTGGCATTAGCTCTAATAAGAGAAGAGTTGCAAACCACTTTAAATGTCAAAATACTGGAACAATAATGGGCATAAGCACCAGTTATGTTTCTCTAACTTCCTTGACTTCCTGATAATTCATTATTCCATCTTTCCATTGCTCCATCACCTGACTTATAAATATCAATGCCAAAGAGTATCCACATTCCTTACAGAGAATTTCCAGTCTTTATTGTGAGAATTACCTGATTCAAACCCAGAGTTCATTCCCTGAGCACAATACTTGCAGTTAGTCTATGATTTCAAGATAGCAACAAGTTTTGATTGAAAGGAATTAAAATCAAGCCTTTAAACAGAGTGCTTCAATTTAAGGAAAAGAGAAAAACCCAGCATCAGCATTTCTACAGACATTTCACAGTGCAGCTCCAGTAAAGAGGGAAGAAGGTCAGAAAGACTTACCTACAGATGCTATAAGCATGGCTGGTGTTACCATTCAATCACACGGTGCCCTGAGCAAATAACAGCGAGGGATCCCGTAACTGCCTCCTGGATGTGCAGATGGAATGCTAAGTGCCTGCGACATTGACTTGTTTCAAGCCTCTTGTAGTGCTGCTACTATCAGTGTTATATTTGTATAGTAGAATAACATGAAATATTGATTCTAGAGTGCTTATCAACTGGACCTGTTCAAAATACTCTTCCTAGAAAGTTCAGCACTATTTCTCATGCAGAACCGATGCTGTATGTTTGTGCAGAGAGCTGCTTGTTCTCACAGCGTTTTTAATGCTTTCCTTGAGACATAAGCAGCGACTTCTCAAAATCTAGGAACAGTGAAAAAAGATGCAAGCAGTATTTTCTGACATTGTATGAACTGCACTTTATACTGAATTGAAAGATACTGACTGTGACAGAATTACTTAAAAAGACAACACCTCTTCCACCGTGGCTTCAATCACTAGTCCGAAATCTATACTAGAGCTAGGCAATCATCAACAATTTCTAATTGAAAATTAAAAATTACTAAATATTCCTGGCCCTTATGAAGTATGAAGCATCTTGGCCACTTTCTGCATGGCAATATTATAAAAATAAAAGCTGAGCTAATACACATAGGTAACCTTTGCCTCCTGCTACGGAAGTAGGGTGTGTAGGGTGGCAGCTCTAGGGGACGCATGTCTCTCTGAAATGTATGTACCAGGGCTGTAAACCATATCTCTGGAGGAGCACATCAGTGAAGAGTTAACACTGAGATCTGGGCATAACCTGTACTAAATGCCAGGCTGAAAGCATCTATCTACACAAATCATAACTGTTACACATAACTTCGGGAATACCACTGTGGATTTCTAATATAATCTGCTGATATGTTGGTATTATCACAATAATTACCGCTAAAACAAACAAAAATCAATGGAACATACTCCATGACAAAGACACCTTCTTCCCCTCTGCCTTTACTTGTAATTTTAATGAAACACAGCATTTTTATTCATAAGTTATCTAATTTAAAATAGAGCTAATCACTCAGTCTCTGCTGTCACAGAATTGGCATGTATGCAGCTAATAGAACACTTATGAGTGTGGATTACCTTGCAGTTAGCTCTAGACCTCATAATTCCAAAGCAGACAAATTAACAGGTATAGCACTTGTTAAAATTAAAAACTGAATTTGTTTACTGTTCTCAGCATGTCAAAAAATTCATTATATTGAGGTACTTATAAAATCCAACAATTAACTTGCAAACTTAACTTCTAAAAGATAAAAGATGCCCTGCCAATTCAAGGTTTTTAAAATTAATGGTATTCAAGTCATCCATTAATCGCTGTTTATGACTTGACCAGGGTAAACATACGGTTCAACAAAGTTGCCTAAACCTTTCTGTCCAAAACAATCATGAGGAAGTGAAAGGAACTGCATGCAACAATAGGAAAAAAACCCTGAGTATTCAGATGAGTTTGTATGTGGAAGCTCAACAGCAAACACAAAGTCCCGTAAAATTAGAATGCTTATGTATGTTTTTTTAAAATACGAAATCCAAACCAAATCATTCAACACTAAAATGAAAGGTATCAGTTTTATCTCAGAAATTACCTTACTACAATGCTGATGTGTTACCAGGAGCCTTTCAGAATATCTGGGTACATTGGAGAGTTCAGAGAAGGCACAAATGTTCATTTTACTGTGGTTCCACACACTTGTTTCTACAGTTTTTAAACCAAAATCATTAAAAACTTCCAAAAATCTGACCAAAGGCCAAGTAAACATTTCACTCTTAGTTATCATGAATACTAAAAGCAATAGGCTAAGCTAAATGGAATTTGTGTGATGCGTTATTTTTTTTTCATTATATTTACTTCCATTTTGTTTAGGCTAAACCCTCGTAACGCTGAGAGGTCACTCAATAAGAAAAACTTTGTTTCAAAACGGCCACTTATTTTTCTGAGATTTAATGTAATAACAATGCATTTCTTCAACATTTTGTAGTGTGAGGTCTCAGGAGGTAGCCACACATGCCCAAACTCCATAAGCCCTCAAGCAGCACTCTGCCCAAGAAGACAAAGTTTTGGACAGAAATGTTTTATTCTTTTATCAGAGTCTCCTGACTATTGAGTTATTAGAAAATATTCATCTGCTCCGATCCTTCGACGACTACACAAATGTAGTCACGCACAGCGAACTGCCATCGCTCGGGTATTACAGACATTTCCAGCTGTAATTCTCCAGAGCAACAGGAATTTTTTTAGCAAGCGTGTATTGATTATCTGTAAGGCACCAAAGACAGATGGACAGTATAAATAACTTAAGATTTAGATTTTAATTCACCTCTGGGTGTTTTTTTCCTCCTAGCATCAGTTTTGTAAAATCAACATCTTTGAGAGATGAGTTATGGGGCTGAATTCAGATTTATAGCTATAATAGTACTAACACTAAAGTGAAAGTGTATGCTTTACGTCTTAGATTTTTCTCTTTAAAAATTTCTCTTTCCTTCAGACCTCCTGGTATTTAGGATAGCTCTTTCCCTAGTAAGCAAAACTTTACTTCTACCAAGCAGAATTCTACAAAGTCCAGTTGATAGTAGCAAAAGTGTAATGATAATAAAACCAAGAGCTTTGCAACAGCAGGGCATAAAATCCAGCAATGCTTTGTGAAGGTTTTAATGGAGGAAGAAATGCCCTATTCCTGTCTCCCCTATCCTCCTGCCTCCTTATTTTCAGTTACAAACACCAACACCGCAGAAGCCTTTTCCATGCAAGAACCAATGTGATAACACCTTAACCTGCACACATTGCCTTAGCCTAAATCAGTGTCAACCCATCATTCTTCGGTCACGTAGGGTGTGACATCTACGCCACACTGTGGAGTTCACAAACTGCCTTCAGCCCCGCCGGCTGGGAGGTCTCACTTCCAACGCTACATAAAGGTGATGCGTGTGCTGGCGGTGAGCCACCATCCGGCTGGCCAGCTCACCACTGGCAGCCACTGGGTCTCTAACTGTATTTGTTTACATGCTTCCAGCAATTAAACTTCAACAATATCTTGGCAGAGGCTCAAGCATCACCAATCTGCATTCAAACCTTAACATTTAATAGGTGTTACCTCCTTTCACATCGCAGGTGATAGATGTTTTACCATATATTTTCCCCCTCTGAACAAAAATATTGACAAGTCTTTTAAAAACAATGCATGAGACTACATATATACTAAACATCTTAAAATGGGTCTGAAACACTGTATTGCAGCTTGAGGTTGTTACATACACGCTCCCTTTTCACACTGTCCACTTCAATGGCATTTCATTTCTGCCTCTGCTTACTCTGGAGCCTGATGTCAGCACAGTTTCCCTCACTGCTTGGTAATAACACGCTTCCCCTTTCTCCAAGATCAGCACAGGTATCTAGGTCATCAGAAGGGGATAAACTCCTAGTAAAAATAGTTCTGTCTTCCCCTTAAGATTTCTCATTTTTCTGAATTTTGTCTGGGCTATGACCCTGGCTTGGCTTTAGTTGCTGTGAACCTGTTTCAGCCACTTCCATCTCCTCTACAGACACACTAGGACCAAAATGACTAATGAGAATTTATTAAAAGTTAAGCTGAGAATTTAGGTAATTTAAAAGGCAAAACATGACAAGGAGGGTCAAGAAGGCTAATTGTGTTAAATCTGGTGTCCTGGAGTGGCTTATGTGAACAACACATGATCTGGAAATGCTGCTGGCCATTAGGAGATGCAGGGTGTGCTCCTGGTGCTGCCCCCACCTGCAGTTCCAGGGCTCTGATCTGAACTGGTAGACCAGTATCCACATGCTTTGGTGACTTTGAGAACACGTAAGCTCTCGACATCCAGACAGGTGAAGACATCATCTGGAAACTAAGGCCATAACATCAATGAAAACATAAAAAAAGGGGTAGCACAAATAAAGGGGAACTTCCCCGGGGCTGGCCAACACTGGTCACACCTTCCTATAGAAAACCTCCTCTGTGCACATGTGACATTGAACAGGTATCTTAATAAAGTTCAGAATTAATTTCTAGTGTTGCATTTATTAGAAAAAATGCATGACTATTCTATGAAAATTGCTTAGTGCTTAGGGAAAACCAGGTTGACTAATGTTTGGGGTGAAAACCACTAGTGTGGTATTTCTGAATAGACAATTATTTCTTTTTCACTATACAAACATTTAAACCTGTCAGGCAAATTACATTACCATTTTAAAAATAAAGGACCCCACATATATACCTAGGACATTTGTTGGCCTTGCACATAAATAAAGCAGAAATGGCCTATGCAGTGTTTTGGGGTGGGGGAGGTGGGGATGGGGAGAAAAGACGAGTTTGTTTCTATGTAGTTATACACAGAGAGACAGGGGAAAAGAGAGCAAAACCTTAATCTCCCCAGAAGTATGATAGCAACTGGACTCAAATCTTTTTTTTTTTTTTCTTTTTTTTTTTTTTTTTTTGCAGTAAGGTAATGTCCAGCATTTTCAAAACCTTAAGATACACATCTTAAGGCCATGAAAAGCCATTTCAGCATAAGAAGCTGGTTAACCTTGAACAGTTAAGATTAATGATCCAGCACACTTTCAACCCTAGCATCAGTGAATAAACAAATCTTACCAGAGCAAAGCAAAACCAATCAGGAGATGAACTGCAATGAAACAGTCGCCATGATCATTTCAGTGAGCAAGTAAAACAGCAATGAACTTACTGAATAGAGTATGCAAGAAATAATTTCTCCAGAGCCTCAGTGCAGTCAAATAGCTTTTGGTTCAAATGTGAAGATTTTCCTCCAAATTACTTGTTCTTTGACAAACAGCTAGGAATCTGACGATTTGATACACTTGATGTGTTACTGCTATTTTTTAAATGGCTTCAATACTGCTCAAGTCTTCTGTAATACTTTGTAACCTATCCAAATTCAGGAAATAGACAGAGATGATGAAAATGAAAGTGTAGCACAGTGCCCTTCAGATCCTCTATCATTTGGAATCTAAAGTATGTAATTAATGACAAGGGCATCTAGGGAACATAAAACGCAGAATGTGCAGAACCTAAGGTGTGTTCTGTTCTTTAATTGCTAGTACAATAAAATATCTCACATTTCATATTTATCCTTACCATGATAATATGAAAATTATTTTAAACAGTAAGCAAACCAACAGCATTATAATCCACTTAATGCTAGACTTTGGTAAATATAAGCCTGCTACTACTATAAGGCACAGAATTTGCTCACTGTGTGTATAAATTGTTTCTTTACAAAGGATGTACGTTTAGACATTCTAATCTCTTGATCTCTCCGAAGTCAAGATTGGGATTAACACTCCTCTCACGCCTGGTACCATGTTCTGCATTGCCCCCTGTGACTGGCCAGCCAAGACAAGCCCGGAGAACTTCTTCCTACTGGTCCCACGGGAAAAGAACGCTTCGTAAGGCAGATCCTGTGATTAGTATGACTGTAGCGGTAGATGCGGTCGCAGTGTCATCACTGAGCTGTACCGAACCATGAGCCAAAAGTACGAGTGGTCTGATGCTGTTGGGACTAATCTGTTCATCACTAAGCACTTCCATATCAATCATATCAAGCCAGACAGGAAAACAATTCTGGCAAATGTGCCCCGGTCTGCTGCAGCTGGAGCTCAGTCGCTGCGAGCAGCTGCAGCCCTGCTCAGCAGCTGTGCCCCTGGCAGACGCCATGGCTGCCGGCCATGGCACCCCACACCGTGGCACTAATGAGGGCCAGCAGCGTCCGCAAGCGAGTGGGGAAAATGAAATACAAATTACTTACTCAGCAGCAACTAAAGAGTAATCAGTGGTTGATTCAGCATCACACTGGCGAAACGTCCTGCTACCCAGTCAAGTCACTTTTATTAAGCCTTGTGAAGGAGAAAAACGTTAGGCTGGAAGAAAGCCTTCCCCTTCTGAACATAGACACTGTGTCAGGATTGCCATCCGGTAATGCATAGGATAGGTAGGAATAAAGGTCCTTAAGGAGGATTTGGTGCACAAGCATATCTCAAAGTATAGTTTAAAAGTACATCACCACTATACAGATTCAAGTAAGTTGGAGCATTCAGGAAACGATGGTGCTCATCGAATGATATTGGCGAGGACGCTTCCCTGCGTCGCGCAGTCGGCTGAGCAGTGCATCATCCTGGTATTTGTGGCCTACCACTCCGTTACTGCTTCAATATAAAATTACATTTCTGATAAAAATTTTAGTGTCAAACATTTTTATGATTACAGATCAAAAGTCAAAATTTGCATTTAAATAGATGTATTAAAAACTCAGCAGCACAGGTAGAAGAGGGAAATGCTGTTTTAAGGAAGATTTAAGTAGGGAGAATGAGCACAGAAGGGATTTTTCTTCTCAAAAGATTTGAACAATTTTGGGTTTATTACTGTTCTTGGGTCCAATTCAAAGTCAAGTTTTGAACTGCAGTATCCTGCACTCCAGACTCATCTTAGATTGAGCCGTTAGAAACTACTTCTCTTCTCATCTTACCACTGGGAACAGCCTCAGTTATTGTAAGCATTTTTTTATCCATAGTCCATTCCCACAGTTTTCACCAGCCTGCAGCCCAAGTTGTATCATACTGCTTTTCCTCTCAAGCTGTTGACTCATTTTTGTTTGCATCAGTCACCATAGGCTAAGCTTCCAGCATTATATTTCTCCTCAGACAGCACAGCCATTGTAGAGAGATGAATTTTCAATGTATAACTTAAAAATTCACAAGCAATTCTCCCATATGAATGCCAGTCATCAGCTACCTCCTTGGACTTAACCATATTTTATTTTGTCCCTTTTTAATCTATAAAGCATTTCTGATGTTAAATTTTGTCTGACCTCTCTCCTGTATCTTTCTATCTTCTCACTACATAACTTTTATTAGCTATTTTTATTTTTTATTATTAGTTATTTATTTTTACTTTAAACCTTGGCTTAAAATATGATTCTATACTTTTGAAAGACACCTAACTCTCGCGAACACGTTACGCTGGGTCAGTTCCATAGCTCCTCGCCACTGATATGGAATGCTAGTGCCCTTCACAGTCCAGCTGGGATCAGCAACACCTTGGCCATATACAAATAATATAAATCAATGCTGTTTCTTTTTATTATTATTATCTTTTTGGTCTTTCTCGATGGGTAGGCATACCAATCACAATGATTAGACAATGTGGATAAATTATTGTTAAAGTAGTCAGTTTTAGATCTGCTATGAGTTAATGCCTTCATAAACATGCTGTTTCCTTCTATGAGGAGAGAATGACCAGGTGTACAGGGACTCGCTTTCAGATTCTCTAGCGAGACTCTGGACCAACACAAGATTTAGGACTTGAAAGTCAACAGACCTTTTCAGTTGCTAACTCATTAATTGGGTATTTAAACTCTCTGCCAGTTTAAACATCTATGAAATGGTTACAGAATCAACTCTTGGAAGCATGACTGTAAGCACAACACAATAATATTTTAACTAAATGACCATTTTAGGTGTATTGCTTTCTTCTCCGGAGATTTTTTCCTACAGAATAATTGCTTTAACACAGGGAAATTGTGGGATTATTGTGGGGGAATACAAAATTCAAGTATAAACAGAGACTATTCACAACTGATTTCCTGATAAATTCATAATGAAATTTTCTTCTACCCAGGCAATCCCTAAATTTCTTCAAGAAATGATTCTCAAAGCATTTAGAAGTCAAAATATAAAGAATATCACATAAGCAAATGTATGGTCATATACTGACTTATTCTGGAATTCCAGACAATACTTACTTGCACCATAATTTTTCAGTTCTCTCTCCAGAGTACAGATATGTTTACCAGCCACTTCCCAGTAGTTTTAAGTAGAAATAGTGTACAAGACATCAGCAACATCAATACTACTCTTAGATTACCAACAGAAAAACTAAAGGTGAACAGTTAAATTCTTTATAGCAACTTTTCTTCCAACTGCCTGTCAGCTGGCTTGCTGTCTGTGGTTTTGGCTGGGATAGGGTTAATTTTCTTCCTAGTAGCTGGTGCAGCGCTGTGTTTTGGATTTAGGATGTAAGTAATGTTGATATCACACTGATGTTTTCATTGTTAAGTAGTATTTATTCTCTAAGTCAGGGACTTTTCAAGTTTCCTGTGCTCTGCTAGCGAGGAGGGGCACAAGAAGCCGGGCAGGAGCAGGGCCAGGCCAGCTGACCTGAACTGGTCCATACCATGGACCATCATGCCCAGTATATAAACTGGGGGAGTTGGCCGGGGGCTGCTGATCGCTGCCCGGGGATTGGCCAGGCATAGGTCAGTGGGTGGTGAGCAGCTGCACTGTGCATCCCTTGTCTGTCTGTCTTGGGATTTATTCCTCTCCCTCTCCTTTTCATTACAATTGTTGTTGTTGCCATTATATTTTACTTTATTTCAATTATTCTGTTGTTCTTATCTCAACCTGCAAGTTTAACATTTTCCCGATTGTCCTCCCCATCCCTCTGGTGGGGAGCCAGTGGGACTGAGCAAGCGGCCACCTGCTGCTTAGTAGCTGCCTGAGTTTAAACCATGACACTGACAGAACCAGGATATTCCTAATTTTAATTAAGCTTATTTCAGATTCTCTATACATTATAAAACATTTACCTACATTTTTCTATACACATAAACCAACGCCATTTTATAAAATACCGCAAAATATTGCAAATATATTTTTATAATATAATACTCAGGACTAGCTTCAGGCATCGGCAAAGTACGTAATTTTTTTAAGGTGACAAACCAATACCGGACACCCATGGACCTGCTGCCCGCTTTCCTTTTTCTTAAACCAAAGTTGCCAGCCAGCAGCAATGAGGTGTGAGGGGCAGGTGTAAAACCACAGGTGAGGTTAAGCCCCAGTCTGTATCCCAGACTCACCAGGGCAGGTGCAGAGAACACCGCTCCAGAGCAGAATTAGCCCCAGGCAGCAAGAGACAACAACCCGATGAGACTACACAAGAGCCCATATCCTCTACACTTTTACCCTGCATGTATGTTTTCCGTCCACTCTGGTTCCCCTGAACCACTGACAAGCACTGAGGTGGCTCAGAAAACACAACAGCATCCACCTCTTGTTTTGCTGGGTACTGTAGAATAATTTCATGCTATATCCCAAACTGTATCTTTCCTCAGTTTTACACCTGCTTTCATCCAATTTAACTGAAAGACATTTTGTTAGCGTTCTACAGCAGAATAAGAATACTTTCTAAATTGATTTCATAACATATTATATCTTCAGAACTGCTTTCTGTCCTGGTTTGTTCCATTTTTTCCAGTGGTTTGCCTGCTTCCTTGTCAGCTGTTGCACTCACAGCAGTGCTTTCCTTAAATTGTCCATTGTAAACATCATTTTGCAAGATTTTCCCACAAAGATATTTAAATATCTAATTTCTCTCAATTTTAACGGGTTTGAGGAACTTCAATAAAATCATGGATCTCAGCTGTAATTGCTATATATATTAATATATAAATGAAAACTTGCATTTTAATTTTACTGTCACAGGATAGAGTTAATTTAGAAGTCATTTAGAGCTTGGGAGTTTCTAATGGACACTAACTTAAAAGTAAATTCCCCAGAAAATTTCACCTCTCCTCAGTGACCCTTGCAAAGATTTTCTGAAGTTTCCATTTTCTTGGCCAGCTGAAAAACACTCTTCTACATTGTTTTAATACTATTTCCAAAAGCAATTGACTGTGTGTCTGGATGTAGCTTTCTCTGAAAATACATTAATAAAGTTTAACTATTCTTACTCAAGAAACCAGACAGAAAGAAGTTTTTAATTTGTATGGTCTATCTACTGATCTCACCATTCAATGGTTTGTCACCCTTTGTTTGTTCTCTTGTCTATCCTACATATTTTCTTTTGTTTTGCAGAAAGGACTTAATAACACATGGGGTTTGGACTATGGCAACATTTACACTGTAGCATAAGGCACTGGACAAAGTCTATCACTTACTTGGTACCTTATATTCTTTGTGTACAGAGTAACAAATTACAGTTGCATTATTGCCCCCCGTGAGATGCTGCAATGCCGCTGGTTACAGCTGACCGTCTATGGTGTGTGATGGTCAGAACTGAGCAAACTGCACAGTAGGTGCCACCTTGTGCTGCTGAGCATCGCCATCCAGCACGAGCAGTGGCAGCCAGGATGCTGATGGGTACAGTGACATTCTCTACCCACTGCAGTGTTGACTGTAAAATCATAATCTGGTCTTGAAAAATGCCCAGCTGTCCAAATAATAACAGCTACAAAAGAGTATAGTCATGTAAACATACACCCATAGCCACAGAGGCCGTTCCTGTGATTGAGTCAGGAGTGCTTCAATGGAAAACTGTTTATCCTCTTTCCATACTGACCTCACTGTAAAATGGGCTGTTGAAAACGAGACCCCTTCACCAAAGTTTCTTTTCTGAATGAAAACCAAATTTGACATAAAATTTGCATCTTGCTTGTTTTCTCCTTTTTAAGGGACTTTTTTCTGGCAGGGCGTTTGAAGGAAGTATAATCCCCACTTGCTCCCACGGGCTAGATCAGGGAAATTTCACGCTTGCCAAAGCAGCTCCTCAGATGGCACACAAACCTCTCCTGAAGGACTTGTCCCCTGGTATTCCCACCAGCTTGTTTGTCCCGCCTTTTACTGACACAGTAAATGACAGTCAGCAGAAATGTGCAAAACTGGCTGGAGAGAACTCCCCAGCCAGAGGAACAGCAAGGCCACAGCCTAGATCCCACCATATTTCTGTCATTCCCATTGCAAGGTGTTGGGCTGGGATGCCCAGGGCTGCCCTGTGCCGCACAGGGCCGGTGCCCCCGCGCAGAGCCCAGCCCAGCCCTGTGGAGCTGTGCTGCACCTTCCACTGAAAAGGACGTACATGCTGAGCCAGGCAGCATGAAAACATATGTAGAACCAGAAAGGTTAAGGCCAGCTTTAAGAAATAACGTTAAGAATCCAACAACTTCAGTAACTCATTAGTTCAGAGGTGTTTCTCCATGCAACTGCCTCCCTCTATAAATACAAGAGCAACAGGCGGTGTTGAATATGAATATGAATATATATGAATATGAAAAGTGGATGAATCAAGGCCCCTCAAGAATGGGCCAAGGTCCAGAACTGAATTGTTTCCCAAGAACTGTCATGTAATAACAGTTCTTTTCCATGAAGGAATCTGGATTGATCTGGCCTGCAAAAATCCTGTGCCGGATGTCTTCAACAAACAACAAAGTTTTCCCCAGCATCACAGCCTCCAAACACAGATTTTCCTTCTTTTTTCCTTCCCCAGTTCTCCTAATGTCCTCTCCTTTTGAGAGCAGGGCATTAGTATTCACTCGAAGTGTCTTTGAAAAGGTTTAATCTCCTAGCAATTACCGCTATGAGAGTTTCATTATATGTACAGTATGATAAATATTGCAGAGGTCCCCCAGCCGTTGCGATGAGTTTTAATCCAGGCGGGCAGCAGGGTGGGAGGGGGCCCGGGGGCCAGCGCCTGCCTCCCTGCAAGCACTGCTGCAGCGCCCACCCAAGCCCTGAGGGCAGAAGGACCCTTCTGAACCCATGCCACGGAGCCAGAGCCATGAGCAGACATCCCAGTGACTGCTACAGTTTCTGATCAAACTGATGGTGTGTTAGTACGGGCAACATCCTGACTCCGCACTGCCAGCGCCCCGAAATCCTCAGTCCTGACTGGAAAGTGGAAGCCCTCCCCAGGTACTGAAAGAACGAAGGCACAGAGATCCACGCACTTCATTGGGACAGGAAAAAGATTGTGCTTTGTCTCTGCACCTAAGTTTTCGTTATACCTGCAAATGCTACCAGATCAAGGAGAAACAGTAAGTTCTCATTACCACACCTTACGGAAAAGTCAGGCTGGAAAGCAGCGCGGCAAACCCACAGCAGAACACGCAGCTCACGCTTTGCAGAAACGTGGTACCGCCCCACATGAGCAGGAAAATCTGATGCAAAGTGGTTCACATCTCACAGCACGCTGCACTATTTACAGTCATTTTTAATTATACCTTTCGTAACTGGGTTTGTTTCAGCAAGTGCTTTACATTTGTGGGTGTCTAAGCCATAATTGCTTCTTTCTCAAACATTGGCCACTACTTAAAATTATAGTAAAAAGACATAGGTCACCTTTGTAGCTGGTGTTAATGGTATGGCAGTACATGAGGACTCCTTTTCAACAAAAAACTTATTTTCCAGGGCCTGGAGAGGACAATTACACTATTACATGCATATTTTGAAACAAGAGCAGGCAGCACATTCTCAAGACATTTCTGAGCGTACCACCTCTAAGCAATCCCTCTGCAAACCGTATTGTCTGCGCTGGGCATGAGGGCTCTTCCCTGCTGTGTGACCTGACAACTCGGGGTACCAATTCCTGCGGCAATGAGAGCCCGAGAATTAGGCTCGATTCCTCTGCTCCCTCTTTGAATTCACTATTTCTGGCAACCAGGAGTAACATTCAGCATGACAAGGAATTTAATGAACTACTAATTCAGAGCTGACCTTCAATGAAAGTACTGTTTAATTACCCAGTTTTTCTCAAGGCAGGCGTAAGAATGCTAAACCATTCCTGAACAGGTGCAGGACGCACATATTAATTTTAATAGCAAAGGTCATTACATACATATTTGTGCACTTTTTCTTGGCATCCCTCCTGTCAAATTACTTCTGGAAGTCTATGAAGACAAAGAAAAGGAAAACCTGTGTTCTTTCAGCTTCAGCTTAGCAAATTCCTGTCTCCTATCCCCTTTTTCCTTTATACTCATCTCAAAAATAAGTCTATATCCAACACTGAGAGGTAATACATTATCTTGCAAATTAAAGTGGTAAGATTTGATTAGTGCCTACATAGCTGAAAAGCACGTGTAGTGTATTGTTACATACTACTGTAGAGTAAGTGATCTTTGGGGAAAAAGACCTCACAGCAGAATTAAGGAATATTTTAGTATAAATCTGGGAAAAAACCCCAAAAACAAAACACAAAACCACTCATTGAGTTGGGTAAAGAGCTAAGTAAATTTACCCATGCTTGACAATCAGAACTGTAAAAATTATTCCTCTGAAAGCAAAGATCAATTTCTACTTTAATCTATGAGCACGAGATGTAAACCAATACCTTTGCAGAGAAATAAAGATTTCTTGGCCTGTCTAGATTTATCTTATCAGACTGAAAAAAAGCAGGCTTCATGTTAGAGACTTTTTTTTTTTTCATCTTATTGCCTGAGGAAGTGTGAAAACAGCCTCCAGAAAAAAATCAGCTCTAACAATATTGAGCTTATTCTCTCCCTCTCCCTTTGTTTCATCCTTCAGGCTTTGATGCATTTTCAGAAGTAGTATTAAAAGTAGCCAACCCCAGTGAGAACAAGAAGAAGGCATCAGAAACAGCTCCTTATGACATTTTCGTACATTACCAAATGTACATCTCTTATTTCAAATTATACTTCACTTGTTTCTGTAGTGGTAGAAGGAGGAAAATGGGAGGGAGGTATCACATTTTCCAGTTTAATTCTGCAACTGCACACTTTATTTTATGGTTGAGAAATGTAGCAGGGATTTGATATACAGGGACAGAGATGTTTGTAGTTGCAGTGCATCAGCTTGTCAGGCTATGGCAGGGTGGTCTTTTTTATTTTAATTTGTTTTTTAAAAACAGAAATTAGCTAGGAAATGGCAACAGTTTGGAGCATCCCCAAAGAACAGGCTGAGCACACCTACAGCTGCTGCTGATGGCTCCATGAGTGAAAGAAATGGAAGGGGGGTTTTTTCTCTTTTTCGTTTCCCAAAATAATACACACCAACTTTTATTATCCACAACCTACATTCTGAGAGAAATAGTTCTCCAGGGAGTGTTACAATACCTTGCTAGTCCCTCAGCTTTACACACTGGAGTAGCACAAGTCAGCATCCCATCCTTGTTGACACAGGATTACATCACTAAGAGTAAGGAGCTATTTTTTTTCTTTTTCTACACAGGGCAGGGGCAGGATCAAAAAAACAAACAAACAAACAAAAAACCACTAGAGTTAAGAGTAGCAGAGTGCTCCTATAAGATATAAAGTAGACAAGACAAGTTAAATTTGTTGAAAATCACTTTGTATTATTTAACAGGCTGCCTCCCTACCAAACTGAGTAAACACAGCCAGGATGCCAGGCTGGAGGTAAATTTCATGCCTTGTTGTCACAGAAAGGCTTCTGGCACCTGGAACAAAAAATTATGCCAGATAAATGACTATTCTCATGAAGACTCTTAAAGAAAGCCCTTCATGCCGTTGGGCTGTGCATGCGATTCTTCTGGCAGGCTGCTTTTGAAACCTTGGCTAGCTTGCTAACTAGTCCTTCGATGAGCTGCTGTAAATGATTTTAAAAGTAAACTTAGGTTGACCATCAATTTCTGAATCTCTGGCTGGCTGTGTGAAATCATGATTTCAAGGTTGTCTTTGTTGGTAGCAGCTTTTTTTAAAAAATGGAGAAGACTCTAGGAACGGGGAGAGAAGATGCACCAGCTTTTTCCTGACGTTCCCAACACTGTGCTGAGATTCACACACTGTGTCCTGGACAAAGTCAGTGTTTCCCAGTCTGCAGGGCTGCCCCTGCCAGTGCTCTCCTCAGCACTAGTTTTGCATTCCCATACCTTGGCGTCAGTGGTCCCACAGCTGCAGTCAGCTCCACTAGGGCAAGTTGATGCAAATCAAATCTAACTTTATAAAAAATGATTAATTTTCAGTTAGATAAGGGGCCTGATCCAGCCAACAGTGAAAAGGATATTATTTTCATGTCCAGATATATTCCAGAATTTTATTAACAAGAGTGTTATTTAAGGTCCAGTAGAAAATACCAGGAAATTCTGGATGCTTTAAATATGTGGACTCTCCGCAGTGAGGGAATGCTTTTGTTGAAGCTGTGGTATTACTGTTCTGAATCATGTAATGGCTCAGTCCTTTCAAAGATAATTTTGTTTTAATGTGCAGACATTCAACTATTAGCAAGGACAACATTTTGATTCAAGTCATCCCCAAGTCATGGAAATTAATAAACACATTCTGTTCTACTATAGTAAATTTGCAAAAAAAATATGCATTTCAATAAAGCAGGTTATTTCAAATCATGTTTGCACCGAGACAAACAGGAGATAATGGGAAAAATAATTGACCGTACTTTTTCCTAAGCAGGCCAAGATTATTAGTAGTTATGTTAAATATAGACATTCACATCCAAGCCATTAATGCATGCCTAAAGTACATCAATAATTCAGTAATTTTTAAGTTCAACTTGGGAAATCTCCTTTAACAGATAATATATAGTGCAGCACTGTCAGATCATAAGCCACCAAGCATCAAAAGGGTAGAAATACAGCCAACTACACCTTCTGTTCACATCACCATACCTCAGTGTATTTCAGCCCTCAGATTGCCCATGAAGTCCTGATAAGTTCTTATACCAGACCACCACCTACTTGCAAGACTTTGACCTCCCATTTAGAGTATGTGATACCCTAAGTGAGGACATGAGAAACTGGTTAAATTGGGAGTATAGAAACGCTACATGTTTTGGTACAAAAAACATGTACTACCTAAAATCAAGGAGCAGCAAGCATTTTGTGATCCTTGCATTTCCATTGTGCATCTCTGTGCTACGTGACAAAGAAAAAAAAAAAAGAGAAGGCAAAGCACTCCCTGCATCTCTCACACATAAGGACACTAATAGCTCAATCTCACCATGGTGCCTAGGTTCCTATAGTTTTATCATTAAAGATTTTGGTCAGTCAACTGTGGTGGTAATTATCACATAAATTAACTGAGAGACAGGCAAACCAGAACGTAAGACAAAATCTCACCTCCAGCCACAAAGTATAGGACTTCATCTTTCAGTAATATTTTCAAACCTAACACCAATGATGAACCAAGTTTTTTCTGGACTATAGCTTAGGTTACAGAAAGAAAGCCTATTAGTCAGTGCCATTTACCCCCCTGGTATCCAGCTTTTATCTGCTGACCTGTCACAATAAAACAATTCTGAAGATGTATTTTCAGATACAGGTGATTAGCACAGCAAGGAAAGCAGCAGAGTGAAAATTCTTTTTCAGATAAGTGTTGCTTGCAAGGAGCGTAGGTAGAAGGAAGAGCAAAGAACTAATCAGTTTAGCTACACTGGACTACAGTGCTCAAGCTTTCATTTGGGTTGTGGCGTTGGGGTTTTTGGGTTGTTTTGGGGTTTTTTTTTGGATAAGGGTATTTTGCTTTAAAATAGTTTGGAACCCACCCAGTTCTGCACAGGAGCAGTGTTCTTTCTAATGCATTCAGCTGAAACTGTAAATTTCCAGCAGAAGCCCAAGCCTTGTCTTTAGAGAAATGTTTAAATAAGGGCAGATGGCACCTTGAGATGTCACTTCTCCACTCTAGTGTTCCAAGACAGGTTCAAATTCTATTCTACCATCCTTGATAGAGCTTTTCTTTTCTTTTTTAATATATCTCCACCAATGGAGCTCTGTCCACGGAACTGAATGGTGCTTATGATCAGGGAGTTTGCACTGCATTTCTTGTCTGGTTTAAGGTAGTTTTTTCCCATTTAAAATCAAAGTTCATCCTTTGTGGCTGTCTGTTGGGCTCTTTACAGCAGCTCCACATCCCTCTTGTACTGGGGAGACCAGAACTGGATACAGCACTCCAGGTGTGGCCTCATCAGTGCTGAGCAGAGGGAGGTATCACCTGCTGGCCACCCTGTTCCTCACACAGCCTAGGCTACTGCTAAGTTGCTGTGCCACAAGGACACACTGCTAGCTTTGTGTTCAACTGGGTGTCTACCTTTTACATTCTAATATACAGGTTTTCTTTTATTTTTTTCAGTAACAGTAATGCATTTCCACTACATTTGTGGTCCCTCCAAAACTCCACCACCCTTAGCTGCACTTTCTTATTAGTATCACAGAAAACACCATTCCATTTCTTTGAAATCATTACTCTAATAACATGATCCGAGCTCAGATCTAAAGCCTGCTCTTCCTTAAAAACACAGGCAAGTAACTGCTTAACCAGTGCCCTCACCAAACCATTGCACAAGCAGAGGTGGAGGTCTATCACAGCAGAACTGGGAAATGCAGGATTCTGTGGTGGGCCCCCTCGTCTACTCTCTGCATGCACACACATGCAAAACCATATACTGCTGCTATCGGAGGTCTCTGAAGCTTAATGAAAAAACAAAACACAGGTTTGGATATTATACATTAAAATAAAGAAATTTGTCACTGTCCCTATATCATCACAGAATGAAAGCCAGACACTTTGAAATGTCATATTATAGAATTCTACGTAACAAGAAGAAAATGGGTTGCTGACATACCATTGCTCATTCTGCCATTCCTCTTCTATGCAATGGAACTCTTAAACAACATCCAAATGACAAGAAACAATTAATGCATTTTTCTTTCAGTTTTTGCTTGCCTCATGCCCACAGCAGCATAAAAATATGCAGTGACATACAGGTTGGCTGAGTAAGGGAGATTGGCTGTAATGTGAAAGAAACTAGTGACATTTGGGAAAACATGGCAGACAAAGACAAAAAAAAAAACCCCAAAAAACCAAAAACCCACCCACAAATCAGACCCCCTAAACCTTTAACAGCAGCATCTAACCAGCTGAGGGTGGGTAAATTAATCCAAGGTTGCATCTAAGCTGACATTAAGAATTTTTCTAAGGTTGTCTTCTCTTCTACTGGTCTCTTGTCCTAACATCAGTATGCCAATGGTTTGAGCAGATCATGAGGTGGTATCAAGTTGTTAGGAAATATTTTTCTCTCTTACATACAATAATGACGATTTGTGAATAATGTGCATGTGTTACAATACTTGTTTCCACAAGCGGCTGTAATGATTACATGTCATTAACAACAAAAAATCTGAGATTAAAAAAATGGAAGAGTCTGAAAAAGCCCAATAAATTCTATCTTAAGTTATATTTCAGCTATCACCAGTTGAGTTTACTGCCTTTGCAGGGGATTTTGTTGCAAGTTGCCTTTGCAGCCTCCCTGCGTGAACACCACCCCCAACAGAACCAGACAAACCAGGAGCCAAGTTTAAATCAAGAAAATAATGTCAAAGGAAGTAATGAAAAGCACAGACAAAATTAGTGTTCTTCTGTCTGGATGCCTGCTCTTTCTGCTTCAGAATGCCTCCCACTTAGTAGCAGGAAGCATGACAGAATGTCAATTAAGACAGAAAAATTAAACAAAGATACTGTATTTTGGAATAACCGGGGCTCACTCTTGAAGTCTGAATAGGGATACAACCTTCCAGCAGTTGAGGACACTGTAACTGTGCTCATCATGGCTGATGGGTGAACTTCAGCTCTCCCACTAACCCACACAATCTGGCACTCCCACCCCATGGACTCCATGGCTGGGATTTACCTGGATCTGAGGGAATTCAGCACTGTTCTTACAGGAAATCAGGAGGAACCAACTACCCAGCTGTCTTGGATTTCTTTAAAAAATCTCATCTTTAAAGCATTTTGTCTGGATTTCAGTCATTTTGTGAATGTCTTTCACAACATCCCACCCCCCATTCCAGGGGAAGAGGTGAGTGACTTCCTGAAAGACTGAATCTTTACGCTATAGAACAGCAATAATAATCTCAGAAAGCAGGATTTACTGAAGGCTAACTTAAGTCTTGATACGGTGCCTAATAATGCCCTACCAGCTCCCATCCTTATGACTATTAAAAAATATTTTTCCTACTATAGGATACGGGAATCGCTTGAAAGATGATAATTGTTCTTAAAGGCTCATTTATGCATTGGCATCATATATACTAAAAGTCTGAAGTAGTATTTTAGAGCAGAGTCCTCACACAGCTGACATACTTTACCCTGAAGTACTTCTACCATTGATTTGATACATTTGTTTAGGCATTTTGTAAAAATTCTTAGTTCAATAAATGCTGCAGGATCAAATAGCATACTTTCGAATTCTGCAAACTTTTATTATACATATTGTAAATAAATTCTGTGACACATTATTCAGCATCAAAAAGGTTTCATAAGAACTCTGTGCAATGTTTTCTCTTTGGTATATTTTGAAAATTATGACTCTGTTGTAATTATGAGTGTTAATGTTTAACGCTTCCAGAGAAAAAAACTGCTTTGTGCAACTGGTATCATGACATGTAACTATATCAACTGAATCGCTGTTTTATTTATCTTTTATCCAAAGCATAAGCAACATAAAAGCCATTAAAATGAGAAATTAAGTACAAATCACCACATCTGTCTCAGCATGTGTAACACTATAGATTGTTAACACTAGGCTTGAGAAAGTTCTGAAGTTATTATCATTTTAGTTCTTCATAGACATCCATAACAACAGAAAACCAGTTAAGCTCTCACGAGCCGGTGGTTCATATCAGCTTATGCACAGGGTAACGCAGAGAGGACAACGCTCGGTAAATCCTGCAGGGTGCTGAACCAGAAGCTGACTTGCCAGAAAATCATGTAACTGCTTGAAAGATTTTATAGCCTTTAAGGAAGAGTTCATTTGGGGAAATCAAGAAATAATGAGTATAAAACAGAGGATCAGAATTTCCTGGATCTCAGGAGGTTTGGGGTGTGATGCAGGGAACATGATGTCAGCACCACAGCCATGCAATGTCCCAATTGAATCCTGGTTTGCAAATCACACGTTTTTTGGAAGAGATTATTAGTAAATATCTGGAAATATGTTGAATTTTTTGTACTTGCACTGTTTTTCCATCAGGTAAATACTGAGATGATTTATCAAATTACACAGTACAGTAATTGCATGTTAACCCAAGCAAAAATTTGAAAAGAAAATGGATTCACAAATTACCATATGGAACAGGTCAGATGAGGAAGTCCTGAACGATTTTCTAGTTACAGTATTTGTTTCAATCTACCGTCTTTACCAGGAAAAATATATTTAAAAAAACCCAAACAAACAAAAGAATAATCTGGGGGTCAGATTTGCCAAAGTATTCTAAGTTTCCGGAAAAAAATTACAACCTTGTAAAACAAAACCTTTCAGTTAAAGTATATTAAGATAATTTTAAGAGATAAGGTACAAGAATGATTGAAAGAACTAGATAACCTAAATAAAAATAGAAGGCAAATGATCCAAGTCTATAAAAAATGGAAAATTAAATACACAGAAGCAGCATAATAAGGCCAATCCTGTTACTATGATGATTAATGAGCTCCCTGGTAGTATTGACAGAGTAAGAATTTTGGTGTATGGCATCTGATATATTGCATGCATCAGAAATGAAAGTACCGACATAGCATTTTAGCCTAATAATTAAATTAATCAAATACAAAAATATTAGAAACCTGTTTGCATTATGAAAGCTTGAGCTAGTTTTACTAAGAAAGGTATACAAACTTATTTTATTAGAATTTCAGTATTAAAATATAGAAAATAGGGAAGTATGAATTCAAATGTAGGATCATTACATAACATAGGGTTTTAAAAAAAGTAATTTTTTTGTGTCTATAAATCAATGAACCTTAGAAAAAGAAGCTAAGAATTAACTTTGCTTAACTTATCTTAATTTTACTGATAGAAAACAAAAGCACAGAAAAAGGAAAGAAATGCCCAAGGAAACAGGCAGGCAAGTACAAAAAATTGCAGTCCATGCTCCATATCCCTCAGGATAGCCCCTGCTGTTATAAAATTACAGCATATTTAAACCATACATTGTCATGTTAAATAAGCATTGTTCTTCATGCTTTAAAATTAATTTTTCATACAATTCTAGAAAGTTTATAACATCTGATGCATTTTTCTCCGAGCCGCCTTTGCAGCAGTGTCTTTCAGTTGCTGCAGCAAGGGCCCAATTTAGCAGCTGGATCAATACCAACTGCACAGACTTCAGTGTAAGATTAACCGGGCACAGCCTCTTTGTCCACAATGCAACTATGGCTGAGTTAAGTGGAAACCCATTTTTTATTGTACAGAGGGAGGGACTCACTATCTATCACTGCTGGTTGGAAAGCGACATATTTCTTGTGCAGAATTCATCTTAAAGTATCTTGTCTGTTTGCAAAGAAGCACTAAAAAATTCTAATCAGATCTGTTTGTTGTGTATTTGTTTTCCCAGTTTACAATCTATACACCATCACCACATCTGGTAACCCCAGCTTCTAACCATCTCAGCTCCACTGCCCTGCCTAAGTTCAGTGCTAGTACCCCATTTTCCTTTTTAGCCCATTTACACATTCCTCCTGGCTCAGGAACTAATCATTTGCTCTCATTACAATCAAACAAAAATTGTAAGCTATGATCAGTTGTCCGCCGCTACAGGTGGAGAGCATGTGCATTTCTGCATGATACATACTTAGCACTTTTCATGAAAATATCAAGTGGAATTTCTAATGGAACTTTACAAAAAATAAAAAAAAAATCGATTAAAAACCCCTAAGAGAATAACCAAACAGGAAGCATGGGAAAGTAAACATACTCACACCACATAAGCCTTGTGCTCTAAATGTAATAGGTGATAAATTCTAATAGGCTGTAAACACTGGAAGAAGAGGATTTTGAACTACGAATTAACCTGAGAGTTGTGCCATTAAGAAGTAACCTTCAGTCAAACCGTAGGAAAGTGCTTCAAGCAGACGTTTAATGGCTCAGAACTTTTATAGTTTGCTTCTGATCCAAGACTATACACATAAAAGTAACATGTAGGCACACTGGAAGAATCACAAAGCACATGCATCAGCACACCGTCCAGCCACACTGGAATATTTCAGCCTTCTGCAGAACAGATTCAGCCAAAAGTAAATATTTATCATAAACCAAGTTTATTTAAAAACATTTCTGACTGGTTGCCAGATTGCTCAGAGTGCCTATTTAGTTTTTTCTTCTTAAGCTTTTAACTTAAGAGCCCAAAAGGTGACAATGGTAGCAAAAAATGGTAGCAGTTTTATGTGCTTCTGCTTAGATTTTGGGGTCTTTTTTTGTCTGTTTTTAAACAGCGCAAATGATTTCTCATTACATATTAAAAATTATATAAAATCTTGCAGATATTGTAAATAATGCAATCCATAGTAAAATAGAAGAGTGAATTTATTAATAAACTATGAAGTCACAGATATCAAAAGAAAATTTAGTTCAAAAATTTTCTCTTCTGTGAAAGGGTTGTCTGGTATCGTGTTGTCAGAAAGAACTGTTCTCACTCGTTTTACATAGATACCATGAAAAAAAAACCCACAACCAAACCCAAACCAACATACAAAACAACTGCATCTTCCTTATTTTTAGAGTTAATGGGGAAAAAATGATGCCCGAAGATAGCTTCCTGCATACAACTACGAGTGGATACAGGTGGCCCTCATTTTCTCCTGACAAACACATTTAGTTACAAAAACATCTATCCCTAACTAGATTGTCAGAAATAGGTTTTAAATATCACTTCTATATTATTATATTTTTCTATATTTATGTAAGGATTCTGGTTAGAAAAAGGAAATTCTTTTAATCTAGGGGTTAATCGGATAACTTGACATTCAAAATAGCTGTTATTCAAATACAGTTGACAAGTACCTTTCAGAAAGTTAATTTAGTTTCCATCTCTCTTCCCACCCCCCATTAACTCAAACCAGAAACATTATTTTACCTCTCAGACACTCATTTCCAGCCCCAGGTTGCTCCCCTACAAGCCAGAACACCAGCCAAACTGCTGAGAGCTGGCTCCTGTTAAGCTCCAGCCGGCCCATCTGTAGATAATTTTACAAGTCACAGATGCAGCAATAACCACCAGCAAACCTGAGATATCAAAGGCTGCAATGAAGGCTCAGAGTTCACTTCAGACACATGTTCTGGCAAAGCAGGTTAGTTAAAAGTTAAAAAAAAAAAAAAAAAAGTCCAATATCACCATTATCTACACAGGGACAAGTGATGTGTTCTCAAAAGTACTTGTAACAGAAATGGCATCATGTATCTTTCTTCTAATAAGTCTCTGCATTTAATTTTTACTTCCCACTCCTGTGACGCATTTCCTTGCTGTCCTACCTCACTTACTTGGCTAGCTGCTTGCTAACTGCGGCTTATTTGCACTTATAACCAGTCATTACGTTTCATCATATCTAAATAATGACGCTAATGATAGCAGGTTTACTTCTGTTGATTCAATAATGTATCACTGATAATATCAACATTGCAAAGTCTACTTATTCAAGAATCATTAATAAGGCCTTTCACAAAATCATGAAGATGGCTAATAATCTGCATTTAAATATAATAATGACAATGCTGCTAGCTTTATTTTATTGGCTTTTTGCTCCTGAATTCTTATGGTGAATGGATTTTTTTCATCCATTTTTTCTCCATTATATAAACACACCAAATTTACTTGAAAAATGACTGAAAAACCACCTTCTCACGTCTTCAGTTGAATTTAGGAATGCTGATGTTAAAAAAACCCAACAAAACCAGCAAACTAAATATTGTGGTATTTACCATACATATCATATTGATGGTATGGATCATTATCATTGATCATACATTAATATCTACCAAAGAGTGTCAGCCGTCTCCATCTCAGAACAGACTACGGGCAGTACAAAGAGAACGGGCTGGTTTCAGCTGGAGATTAAAAAGTCAGTACATCCCCACACAGATATTAAGCTGACCTCCTGCTAGAGCAGTGGCTATGCAAACACTTAAATTACTAGATCATTAAAAACCCTCATGCAGTTAATTGGAAGAGCTGACTATAACAAATCTGAATGTTTTGGCCAGTCTTGCACACACAGTTGCAGTAATGAAACTCTGCCCAGGTTGCAGGAGTGCAGAACCAGACCAACAAAATGGAACAGGTTTGCCAGCGGAGGCAAGTCAACTGCCAGCAACAACAAAACCACTTGTTTTGAAAATATTACCTGTAGTATCAGGACTATCTAGGAAAACAGCTGTCTTACACGATAATTAGGAGTTGCGAATAATAAAATAATTTTTTTCCTAACATTAATCAAAAAAGAAGGATGGGATAGGTAAGTGTCAAACCCGAGTGAAATTGCATCCCACACTACTGCACCCCCAGATGAGGTTTACCTTGAAACTACGGCAGTGATTCCTTGACTTAACACATGCATACCTAACTGATCCTGATCCAAACAGAACTATAACATCTGGGGAAATAAACAAACCACAAAACCCCCACAACCAACAAACATATCCTGACAAACCAAGGTCACCCCCGAACGCAGGTACCCAGGGCATCCAGCCCTGCCACCCGGCCAAGGTGGTGCAGGCAAGGCGAGCAGCGCCGCAGTCACTGCGTGGCACCTGCAGGGCACTAGCGCTGGGGCTGAGTGGGCTGACTTGGCAGGGGTCACCTCCACAGGCTGGGACCTTCGCCTTGGCTTGCTCTAATGGTGACCGTAACTGTTCTAATAGCCAGGTGGCTGGTGCCTAATTTGTTCCACGTCTGATTCTCTTTGTGCATTATAAACATTTATACAGAGAGACAGTAGTAACAAGGAGTTACTCTGTGTAGCCCAAGATGTTTCTGACTAAAGTAATGCTGCAGTGCTGAGGAACACAGGCCTGGCACGATGGCAAAGACCTGACAAGTTGGCACACAAGGTGCAGTGTAGAGAGGTTTGGGCACAGAGGTGGGAATGCTGGGGAGTTGATGGTTTTAAACGGCTTATCCACGGTCTGCTTAAGGAATGCAGAAATTAAGAAGTGCTGGGAAAATGCTGTTTAGAGGTAAGAAAGAACAAAGAGCAAGGACCTAGCATGTGGAGAAGGCACTGTGTTACAGAAAATTCAGATGTAATGCGGCATCGCAGATCAATGAAGAAAGAACAAGGTGTTGAAGCATGTCAGAAAACACATAAAAATAACCCCAGGTGAATTGAAAGGAGAGGAGAGGAGGAGAAAGAGGAAACACCTTCAGCATCACACACTTTCCAGTAAGAATTCTGAACACTGGTGTCCTGCTGCAAACTCTGAGCAAGACTAGCGGCTTTGACCTTAGGATCCAGAGGTGGGGTGGGAGAGTAAGCGTAACACTGGGAAAAGGGGTAGGTAGCTGAAGTATACATATGACATTTGAAACTGTAAAATTTTAAGTGTTTTCCTGTAATAATTTTACTAATAATTAATGTATTTTCCATAATAGTTTTTTTCTGGGTTTTTTTTTTTCCCATTTTTTCTGTAATAACCAGATCTGGCCTAGCAATATTTATATTTATATATATTTTTTTATATATATAAAACACAATTTTTATATAGATAACAAATTTATAATAAACAATAATAATACTATTAAGATTTCAGTTACACTAAAAATAAATTCTTGTATCTACAGAGAAGGTTTGTTTTCTTTCTACCCATAAAACAATTTTTGAACAGAGCAAGGTGGTTCTATTCCATTTGGCAGGGTGCCAGGACCTCGCTGAAACCCCCAGAGGAGTGCAAGGAAAGCAGCATGACAGAGGGCGTTCTAGTCCTGTGCCTACCGACAGAGCCTTGGTGCACAATAAACGCACAAGAACTGAAGAGTTTCTACTACAGGATCTGAAGGACTGGGAACACTCATCGGTCGCTGCTGCCTCGTTGGCAGCTGGAGGCAAACAACTGAATGGCAGCGGTGTGTGCCCCGACTTCCTTTGTGGCTTTAGTGACTCACTGCTGGAAGGTATGGCCCTCACAATGTCAGACAACTACAATTAACTGAAGCAAGTACACAGCAGCTCACTAAACCATCTTTCAGTTGCAACATGCTCTGTGAGGTTATCCAACCTCTTTTGGGAAAAAATGTAAACATCACCTCAAATGACTAGTAATCACATTAAGCAAAAACTGGAATAGAATAGAATATTCCAGTTGAGAGGGACCTTCACTGACCACCAACCCACCTGCTCGACCATTTCAGGGCTAACCAAACTTAAAGCATGTTATTAAGGGCATTATCCAAAGACCTCTTACACACTGACAGGCTCGGGGCATCAACCACAGCCCCAGCCCCAGGAAGGCTGCTCCAGGAAAAGCAGGCTAGGAAAGAGAGGTAGAAGACACAGCTGCAGTAACTACTTATCTTACCTCTGTGGATCCCCCCGACTGCAAATGAGCAGTGACTGATGTGGAGATAACAGCCCCGACCAGACTGCTGAAGGAGGACAGGCCCCCTAGCCCGTACCAGTCAGGTGAGGCAGCAGCCCTGCCATGTCTGCTTGAATGTACGGTTCTCCTTAACGATATAAAGCACTTGTTGGAGATCACTGATGGAGGTAAGGTACAAGATGCTAACTTATTTCCTATTTAAGGGATCTTTAAACTGGCTAATTTTAGCCAAAAGAAAAGTTAATCCCACTTGGCTCCTTAACCAACAGAAGTGGAAAGGGCCCTATACTGGGCCTTTCTTTCTCTAAATCATGACATAGAAATCCCTTTATTTTTAATAAAATGAGAGTGAGAGTAAGACTAATTTAAATTCAACCTTCATGAACATCCCCTTAATCACTAAAAACTCAGGTACACAGATATTTTGATAAGACGTTACTTTGATTGTATGAGTCTGCGCAATAAACTGTTACAAAGACAGAAAAATTATTTTGAAACATTGAGGATTCTTGGGAACTGATCTGCCTGTACAGGAACGTGTACAATCCCATATATACCAGTTGCCCTTCCCTTTTTCTCACACGCCCTGCTTTGTCCAACCAGCAACCTGCAAGGCAGCAGCAGTTCCCACCTCCCACCGCACCTGCACGAGCCCAGCTCCCTTACCAGTGCCTCCCACACCACAACCAGTAGCTCTGGGCACAGATCAGTCCTTGGCCAGAGACAGGCTCCGGGTCTCCACAAGAAATAGAAATTTTCTGATAGTAGAAGTCCCTAAGTCTTGTTCTCCCTCTTGAGAGGGACTCTGGCCAGCGGAAACAACAAATATTTCATCGTCAATGATGACGCCAATCACACACTCACACGCTGAGGAAACACCAACAGCATTGTATTTTCTCTTTTTTAGTTTTACTCTTGTTTTGTTATTTGTGATGCTACCAAAGCTGCATTTCATGTTTGGGTTCCTCCCCGCTTTAGATCAAAAGTAGAGGGGACATAAACACAGAGATTTTTACTAAATTTCATTTGTTTTCTTATCTCTTTCAGAGAATCCTTTTGAATAAAATAAAATGCTAGAGAACATCTGAGTGCTATATCAATAGTAACTCAGCACTTAAGGACACACCAGTTTAGCCCAGCAAGTTGGTTTCCTTAATGTTTGCTGGTAAAGCAGACCCAACCAACCCTGGACTAGCATGCTCTCCAGCCCTTTCTGGCGTGTATTTGGGAAATATATACAAAATGGAGAGATGTTTCTTAACTTAAAAAAAAAAAAAAAAAAAAAAAAACAAAAAAAAAACAAACACAAAAGGATTTCTTGGGTTTTTAAAGTGTTAGTATCAGGCTGATTAAATGTTGAGCCATTACAGTTCATTACAAGAAATAATGAAAACAAAAATAAAAGCATATCAAAGTGATTTTTAAGCTTACAGCAAAAACTGAAAGAGGCGGAAATATGTAAAAAAACCAAATTAGATTATTTCAAAGATAGTTTATATAAAAGGTGACCCAAATTTAAAGATTGTAGCATGTGCTTTGAATTTAGAAAACACACCATATTTTTGCAAGGCACTCATCTAACCTTAATAAAATATTTTGGAATCTAAAATAACATGAACAGATTCAAGAGAAAATAGCTTTCAATGAAAGCTACAGCTACTCTAAAAGAATTAAATAATTTTCCTTCATCATAACTCAAGAAATACATGTTAAAAGACAGTTAATATCATAAATGTTGATATCCATCTTTAAATTTCCTATTACATATTTGTAGATAAACTACTTTTTTTTTTCTACAAAAATAACAAAGAGCTACACACTAAATTCATAAATATATTTCTAATGCCATACATCAGAGTTCAGGTGAAATACATCACTCCCAAGATGTAAAGGACTAATTCGTAACTATTTTGCATTACTATTTGGCAATCTCCTTAAATATGAAAATGTAGCTACTACGTAGTATTATGTACTTCAGAAGTCTTACAAAAAGATGCCATAATTACCTGGGTTTTATCACACGATTGCTAATAAAGCCATAAGTTGTTTGTGTTTCCCAGACAATTTGCATGTGTTTGCAAGTTTCTGAAACACACGATTTTTAGTCTGACACTTCCCATGCTTAACTCTTTTTAGGCAGGGAGCCTCAAAAGTGGATCCTGAATCTTTCAGGGAAGGGTACACACATGAAAAATATTTTAAGAATTCGTTAACACTATCAGAGAAAATGTTTAGAATTTCTCAAGAGAAACAGTACATGCAACCTGTCATACGTGCTTAAGGAGAATTAAAATAATATAAAGAAATCACTTCCAGAAAGGCACAAAGTAAGATTTTAGTAAAGCTTTGTCAAGCCACCAGTCCCCAGAGAGCACCAAGCCTGTTAACGTGTGCATTCACGCATGGCTTTAATAATGTAAATAACCTCCGATTCCACTGGAATCATTCACGAGTGTACCACATACACAGGCTGGAATTGCTGAATCGTTGGGAGGATTTTCTCTTAACTATTCATAAATCTGAAGACAAAAAGACTTTTCATTCCAGTTACAAATCTTCTGATTCTTTATAAATCCGACCACACCTTCATTTTAGGAACAGGGCAGGTCCGATCCTGGGCCAATGGCCACAAGGAGATAAAAGATGTTATTTTTAAAAGCTGTTTGGCTAAACAGATATGCAAAGTAAAAAAAAAAAATAAATTAATATCACAACTTGTATTTTCAAATAAAATGTGAAAATGGGAAAAATACAGTACATATTCTATAGGACAGAAATAAATCTGCACGTTACATTACAAGCTGAGATTCCTTTACAGTGCTAGAAGGAAGCTTCAAAGCCTGCATTACAGTTTTAAAAGTTCCTATCATTTCTTGACCTAAAATATATAAATAATGAGCTAATGCTTTCTGATTCTGCTTGCATCAGCCTTCTAGACAACTGTCTTTTGTCAGTTGCTAAATGGTTTTACAGAACGTACGTTACAGAAATTTCAGCACAAGCCCAGGGCAGCCCAGTGTTTCAGGACAATTCCAGGTGGAAGTCAGGACTGATAAGCAAACTGTACTGCAAACCGTGGGAACTGCTGAATAAAGAAATCTCCCTTTTCCAAATGTCCTAATCATCAAGATTCACAACTGATAAAATATCTATATGAACAGAAGAGCTCTTTCACCACTTGCATCATTTAAAGTAATATCCTCTGTCCAGCAACGATCAGTATTAGATGTTTATGAAAGAATACAAGCACCAGTCTTTCCCACAGTAATTTGCAAAGGGGGACATCCTGCATTTTGTTTTGTAAGGAAACATTGCACAATAATTTACACAATTATTCATAACTTTCTTATATGTTTTGCATCTAAAATATCCAGTGGCAAAACTTTGCAGAATAGCATTACATAGCATGAAAAAAAATTCTCTTGAGTCACTGCTTGACCATTCTATCAAGTCCATAATCCTTGCCTTATGAGTCATATCGTTACAATATCAATATTCAAATCAATATTAATAATAATTTAAATGTATCACTTTTCTCTCATTTCACTCACCTGACGACTCTTCCTAGGCAAAGACCTCTAGCATGTTTTTAATGTCTTCCCTGTATAGAAACTATTCCGTACCCTGGATCGTTCCTTTCACCTTACCCGGGGCTACACCCTTCTGAGCCACAGGGTAACCAGAACTGCTCACAATAAGTGCCTGTAAAACCAGTGCAAACTCCAGCAGACACACTACTATATTTTCTGTACCAAATGCCTTTCCTGAAAATTGCTAAATATTCAATTGGCTTTTTTTGACAGCTGTCAAGCACTGAACTAATGTTTCTGAGAACTCCATCTGATGTTTCCAAGAAAGGCTTCTGAGCGATAATAGCCATGGCACTCTCTCCTCGACAACAGATTTCCATCTATTATGAAATTCTGAAAGTGATTTTTATTCTGTCACTTAATCCTTCAGCTTTCTGCACTTCCCCAGTCAGTCTTAGTTTTGTCTGTTCTGCATAATCTTGTCTCAACATAAATTTATGTCATTATTTTGTCCCTTTCACACAGAATAGTCTATGAACAGAATTCCATTCACTATAAAAATTCACCATTTATTCAGAGTAGTGAAATACTTGTGAATTTGCCTTCGTTACACTTTAGCCTCCTGGTTCACTGGATGTGCACTTAAAAATCCTCCATTGCTGCTTCTCTCTGTGATGTGAAGAAGACCCTAATCTCCAGGCTCTGCTACCAAAGTGTGTTTAAGGTTACCACTCTCTTCTGGGTTTGGCTGTATTTTCCCACTGACCTCCTTATCTTTACAGTGAACCTATCTCCTCTTTTCTCAGTATAAGCTATATTTGCTATATGCACTGCTTGCCCTATTATCAGCAACTATTTCAGCTGCCACTAATCCAATGCTGTGAAACCTTTCTGCAATTCTCTGATTTCTCTAAAATCATTGTGTTATCAGCAAGTGTTCTTTGCCTTTCCATGCAACCTTTTTCCAGGTCTTCCACTGATGCTTCAGTTCAAGCAGTTTATCCCCCTCCATAAAGAATGGATGTTTGTACAAGAACCTTCCTGACTTCACTGCAGAGAACATTTGCTCATGGAATCAGGCTTATTTTCAGGTGGCCTTTCCATACTTTCCAGGACTTTTGTTCTTTCCATCTTACATTATAAGCAATGGGAGTGTCATGCTGTTTTTATCCCGTCTCTTCCTTCAACACTGAGCACAGAAAGTTCATAAGGAAGGGACAGTATCTCCACCTGGAATGAAGCACGAAATCCATGTAGGACTTCATTCCCAGATCTGAGGGAAGCAGGAGAAACATCCCATGAGAAGTGGGATGGACAGAAAGAAGCGGGAGGGGAGTGAGCCTGGAACAGACCATTACTGAAACAGCCACACTGAGTGGAGACAAAACAGTATGTATGATAACCTCCCCACTTTTTCAGACCACTTTGAACAATAACACACCTCCCAAGAAACTACAGAGGCGGTCCTTGGATGTCACAGAGGAGCGTTAGTTAAGGGACTGTTTGCATGGGCTTTCATTTGGGGCCAATGGTCCCAAGGAAATAATTTACTGACATGAGAGGGACAGGCTGTGGACACAACCACAGCCAATTTTGATATAAGCCATTTTCTTTAAGAATATTAATCATGAAAGAGTTGTATCATGTTATATTGAAGTGGCTTTTAGGGACAACCAGAATGTGATACTATTAGCCCCAAACCTACACAGAACCATTCTATTTCATTTAGCACATCAGATGGTACATAACATTTTTAGCATTTCAGCAAGTGTCCTTTAGAACTGTTTCACAAGCACTCTCTTAGGAATTTTACTGCTCCCTCCCTTTGGCATACAATAAAGCATGAGTAAAACCCTAGCTGTAATTACATCCATCACGTTATGGAAATGAAGGCTTTCTATGGTACTTAAACATCAAGTATAAAAGAACTTTTTTTTCCCCCTGAATCTATTAAATAAACATGAGGTATATTGTTTTAAGCACACCTGTAGGTTGTAAATCTATATCCTCCTAACCATATTCCTTAAATCAGTATTTCTGAGTCAGTAGTAAGAAATTGTATTGATCTGCCATAAAGTTACTTGTGTAGTATGTGGTTCAGTTTGTTTTATTAGTGTGTTCATCAGTAGCTAAAAGCTAGAAGAACTGGCTGTATTTTTTCCAGAATTTATTTCCAGAAGAATATTTTTCCAAGTCCCACAATTCACGTGTTCAGAATTTCTTCCTTGAATGACCAAGCCACCCCTTTGGAACTGATTCTGCCCCGACACACTCAGATCCTGCCACCTGAACCTTCCCACTAGTTTAGCAGTAAGACTGATCATCTCCAGCAGCATGCATCTGTGCCAGGAGAATACACACCAGCCACACACACATGGGAGTGCTACCACTTCATTACTACCCTTGTACTGTCGCAGCACTCTCCAAACTATCACGCTGCAAACAAAATATTTTACTATCTCACCCAGCACACTCTTCATACATTCCCTCTGCTGTCTTCTCCTCATCTTGCCTCATCCAGGACACACTTTCTCTTCTCTTGATTCTCTCGATTATTCCTCTCTCTCTTCTTCCTCGGCTGCTCCCTCTTCATTGGCTCTCAACCACTTAACTTAACCAGCCACAGCTGCACCTTATCTACATCAACCAACCTGCAGCCCCTGAAGCCAACCACAGCTGTATGTTATCAATGCTAATTAACCCAGCTTCATTCTTCTACAATTCCCCCTTTTTTTTCCTTAACATTTCATACTTTATGTTTTTAACAATCATTACAACCTTTATAAAAATAATTTTTTCATACAGTCTTCTATAAATCCTCTACATTGTACCTTCTTGTAAGATCTTACAAGTGATTTTTGCATATTTCACATAATGCCGTCTGGAGTCATTGGTGATGATTCTGCCTCCTATAAGCGTGCTTTGTTGTAACCTATGCAAGCTATCTGTTTTACTACTAGTAGCCAAGTTGCACAAAAGCTTGTCAGATAGAACAAGCCCTGCTGCCTGTAGGATAAGGCGCAAAACCAGAAAACACAAATATTTGAAAACCGTAACATATGCTGAGATTTTTTGTGGGGTTTCAAGAAATCTAAGTGCTTCAATATCCTAACCTGGCTTAAATAAAAGACAAAAAACCAACCTTAAATTATTTTGGCTTTGCAACTTTTACTACTTGTAGACTGTACCAATCTAAAAATCAATAGCACACATCAACTTGGTCTTGATGAAAACGTAACTTGTGAAAGATTTCAGATCAGTGTTTTCCCAGTGTAGGCCCTATATTATTGTTATTGTTATTATTAAACTGCATCATTTAACTGCGCAAAATATGCCTCAGGAGAAAGAAAAAAACCCAGCAAAACTCTAAACCCTCAAACCAAACCAATACTCCTCCAGTGTTTCTATTGCACCACTTTGACTCTTTTCCAGATGTGCTCATCAAACTTTGTTCCTCTGGGGAGCAGACGAAGGAAGCAGAAACTTCACAGCGAAGAAGAAAAGCAGCAGTTTTACAGTGCATTGCATCTGCCTGGGACACAGTTAATTTTCTTCATAGCATCGCAGATGGTGCTGCGTTTAGATTTGTGACTAAAATGGTGTTGATAACGCAGCAGTATTGTTGCTATTGTCAAGCTATAGCTGAGCAGTGGTTGCACAGCACCAAGGTTTTCTTTTTTTAATTTCATTTTCCTCACTCTCCTTCCCCAGCCAGTTGGCTGGGGGTGCACAAGAAGCTGGGAGGGGACACAGCCAGGGCAGCTGGCTTGGCCTGACCAAACGGACATTCCAGACCATATGATGTTCTCAGCTATAAAAGCTTGTGGAATGGAAGAAGAAGGGGGGAACGTTCATGGCTATGGCGTTTGTCTTCCCAAGTTTCGTTTCCTTCCTGGAAATGGTGAAACACCTGCCTGGCAACGGGAAATAGTGAATTAATTCCTTATTTTGCTTTGCTTGTACGCACAGCTTTGCTTCACTTAAACTGTGTTATGTCAACCCATAAGTTGGTTTTTTTTTTTCTTCTCTTTTACCCTTTTGGTTCTGCCCCCTGTCCCACTGGGGCAGTGAGTACGCTGGTGAGTGGGGGCTGATCTGCCATCCAGGGTCAACCCACCACATACAGGTAAGCAGGTTTCTTGACTCTCTTAGTATAAAGAAGATACATCCAAGTCTGAAATACAGTATGTGGTAGGTGAATAGGATTTGTGTGCTGGTCCCTGAGAGCTGCCTTATCTAACAAGCACTTGGCCAACTGCTTCTGTTGGGTAAAGTCAAAACATACCAGTACACCGTCACTCACAGCGAGGTACGGCAGCTTTCCTCCCTCTGCACACACAGCCAACTCTGTTCTTCAATCAATCCGGCCAGATTTGCTCTGTATGATGAGTGTGCAATGATTTTGGTATAGGTCACAGACAAATCTCTCTCGTGAATGCACTAACAGATATGTAAATCTATTTCAATATTGTAAAAGATGTAGGCTTTACTTGGTGAGAAATCCTAAAATCGCTAAACCCCAGTGACCAGTGCCAGAACACTCCCACAGCTGCTAGTGAGCTTCTAGAAAGGTCCACAGTCAGAAGCAGTTATGAGAGGTACAGTTTGATTTCTGAAGGTAATAAACAATCCTGAAGGAAGGGTAAATGTTGCTAAATACAAATGTATTCTGTCAAACTCATGTGCTGCTTCAACTTTTTACCTCTCTTCAACTATGTAGAGTAAGAATAAAGATTTCATTTTACATCAGCAGATTTTTTCTTCCCTCCCAGCATTCTCCTTCTGTGCTGAAGACACGTTTTCAAACTGCCATCCCATACTCAAAATATAAAGAGCCATCAGTTATATGATTTCTAAGATATCTTGCAGGGTCAGTAAAAATTCTCACATAGCATGTTGTTTATTGGTTGTGCACAAGCTATACCAGAATAACACGTTACAGCACAAACTTGTCAACTCAGTAACTAACCTCAAGTGTCAAGTGTAATAAGACCAAAAAAAAAAAAAAAAAAAAAAAAAAGGGGGAAATTAAAATTTCCCCACATCTCATCCAATTATTACAATCCAAACCTCCTGCTCATTCCACGAAGAGCATCAGTAAAGATACCCCCCCACCGAAACCCTACTGTGCTGTCAGACTTGTGCTCAGCGCTGCGGCCAGACGTGACTCAGCAGGACCTCCCGTCTGACACGTGGAAAGCCGAACGCGGAGTGCACTAGGTGGACTACAGATGCACCATACGCAGGGGCAGAGCAATTTGCCATTGAACACAGGACTGTCTTACCAAGCATTTAGTGCAACATTCTGCGCACGTGCGCTGCTGCAGGCTCCCAGCTTTGCCGCTTGCTAAGACAGCCGTACCCAACCTAGCTGTGCTGAAGCAGCAGCTGCGCTGGAGATGTAGCAGCACACTAACATACGGCAGCAGTAACACAGCAACACAGCAATAAATCCTCCAGGAATCCTGGGCTGCTAATGCACCCCGAAGCCCAGAATATCATGCTACAGTTAACAACATTTGCCATACAGAACTACCCAAGCGCTTGCAATGACTGTACCTTCTCCTTGCACAATTAGCATTATCAGAAAAAGTTACAGAAGTCTGTAAGCTCTTCAAAGAAGAAGAAAAAAGGATCAAGTGTATATCTTTATTAAAGAATGCTAACATCCTTGACATGACCCAGATCATCATGAGGACTGTTACATTTCAATTAGCTTTGAGCTAGGCTGATAAGACTTTTCTAATAATTGCATGATTTTCTTGAGGAAAATTTTCAATTTTTTATGAGACAGGAGAGAGCATGAAATTCTAAGTTCTTTTTCACTTGTTAAATGTAAAAATCATTAACAATAAAAGGTACAGGATTAGAGGGAGAGCAGGAGGAAAGATGGCCTAGTAATGGAGGCGATGATTTGGGATTTGAGAAATAGGAATTCAAATCCTAGCTCTGCTATACTTCTCCTGGCACATCAGTCAGGATGTTAAATTTTCCGTCTTCTCCTTCTGTAATAAAGAGATAATAACATGCACTAATCTCACAGGAATTTTGGGACTTGATATCTCTTAAATGCCACAATGCTGTGGAAATGAACTTGATCAAAAACATCTTAATGCTGTAATTTGGAGAATATCCAGAGTGCACTCAACTGCCAATGGAAGTATTGGAGGCTAAGTGTTTACAAGCATGTGAAAATTTTCATAATGCCTGAATAAGAAAATGTCTGCAATGCAATGTTTTTGAAGGAAAGATCTAAGCAGTGTCAGAAAACAGGCTGCTACATACACTATATTCAGATCCTAAGGTTAATTTATATTCAACCCCTATAGCTTTTACTTGGTAGACTCAAAACACCACTTGCAAAGATGGAGGATTTAGAAAGTTCACAGAGGAATCCATCAGAAAGAAATACTGACTGCATTCTTGAAAGAGAGGCAGGAGAAAAGAATGAACTCTTAGATATTTCTTTACATGTACATTTGTATACGGCCAAGAAAGAATTACAAAGCTGACTTTACTTACAGAGTTATAGTTCAAAATAATCTAGGGTAGTATTTCCAAATCAATTGCTTGTGTGAGGGGTCTGTCTCTTATTTTCAAAATGTCCTATGCAGTTGCAGTAAGCCTTCTGCTCTTGAATGCGCTTTGAGAGAGTAACTTCTAAATTCTTTAGATGCTCAAATAAATACATATATCATTATGTGCAGCAGTGATTAAGCACAATCTAACCAAGGGCAATGTCTTCCTTTATTTATGTAGGAAGATCATATGTGAAACGACCAGCATAACCACCTGTAAAATCAGAAGTAGACCACTGATACTCTGATTTGTAGCTTGTAAAAACACACACCCCTGCCCTGTTACAATTTAGGTAATCATAAACTATAGCAGTGATTAACTTTGATTCATGTAAAACTGCTCCCACGTACCTGCTCTTTTTCTCTAAGATTGCTAGAGATTTTACTGATATAAACTTAAAATTAATGATGTTCCATAAAAGAAAACAACATTTTCTTCCCTTGGGAAAGAAATAAGATAAACATTGGAACATGGAAATCAAAAAACCAAACAAACACCAACCAAACCCAGAAAACTAAACCAAGGCAGCATATTTAGTCTCCTGTGCTGGAAAGAGTTAAAAGATCATATCTAAGGAAACAGGTGCCTAACTAATAGAAAAGTAATATTAGAAATCAACCACCTAAACCTGACTTACCTTGCACCAGCAGTAAAAAAAATTCACACACAGGTCAGGCTTAGCTACCTTAGTTAAGCTTTTGCTGAAGAAAACACATCCATGAGAATGTTCTCCTGCTTATCACTGGGAGCGTGTAAAAGCCTCACTGCTTCTGGTCCGTAATGAATTCCTACAATAACTGTTGAAGATATCGCAAAACAACAATGAATAATATGACAGTGGAGCAGATACTAACAACTAAACAACTAAACAGTTCCCCATCCTAGCTCAGATGAAGTAATGGAGCAGAACTTACTGCTTCATTTACGTTATCTAACTACCATTCTTCAACCCTTTTTTATTGTAATTCACAGATATCAGTAATTCAGTGCTGCAATTTTAAAAATACTTAACTCTCCAGACTAATACTATAATTCAGACTACATTAATAATACAGAGATGAATAAATAAGAATACAATCATTAATGTCTTTTTTCCTTATACATTTATTACAAAATGGTTATACTCGTTTATTTCTAAAAGAATTATGATATTTCTCTTATTATTTTGTTTATGCCTCTCAGGTAGAAATCTCTAGATCATACTAAACTCCTCAGATAGCTCTGTGGCATACTATGTTGTTTTGGAAAACAGATTTATTGTATTAACTATTTTAAAAGATGTGTTTAATGAGGGGAAATAAGGACCCATAATTCCCAATAATGTTTTTTCAATGCAATAAAAGCCATTTGTCTGTTACATATTTCAACATGCTTACAATTCCAAGGAAAACCCAGCTCTGAAATTAGAGGGAAAAGGGGTTTAAATGCCCTCCTTGCAATGGCTTTATAGGCCTTTTACATACAGCACAGCAATTAGTTTTGTGTCACTGACAGACTGCAGAAGTGAAGATAAGACTGTTTTGAGATAGACAGCATATCTGCATATATGCATCTACATCCACTGGGGTTTACAATGTGCCTGCTGCCCAGCCCTCTGAACTGGGAACCAGTCAATGATCTTTTATGTCACTCGTGCAGATCACGGTCATTACATAGAAGATCGATCCCATTCGTTGTCTCTCAGTTCTAACCAGCGTATGACAGCCAGAGCACGGAGCTCAAGGCACGTGCTCTTGCCTAGTGCTGCACTCCGCAGCATTCCCACCTTCATGAATTCCAGTTCGTGACAACAGAACAGGAAAAATGCTCCAGTCAAGGAAATGAGTGAGGACTCTGCTCCTCTAGGGTTTACACCCATTTCTGCTACAAACTGCTTGCCAGTCACTCTTTGTGCTCGATTTCCACTTGTATATTTGGAACAATTCTCTCTCCTTTGCCTGTCATGTTTATTTTTAGTTGTTGTTTTCTGGACCTGTGTTTTATTGCTTTGTTTACGGGTTTGCTCAATGCACTGCAGCTTTGGTTGAGTACTGTAGACATTATTACACAATTAATAGACAGTCAAATGCCAAAGAAATCCATAGGCTACAAAACTGAATTTTAACATCCAGGATTTCTCTCTAAACTGTTTAAACTATACTTACCTCAACATATTGATCTATCAAAATGAAAAAGGAAAATACCATAAAGCAATCATAGCTAGAAATTATACTTAAATTGAACTGAAGCACACTGAACACAAAATTTACTGTGACTATTACATGAGGTTCTCGACACTTGTGAGAGATATTTGTTTCATTGCGCACAATTCCATCATCTTAACACGTCTGTGTTGGAGTGGTATTGCTCTTTTAAAATGCTTCTTCTAAATAAGGGACTGGGACAAACCATTTTATAATCAGTAATGTTCTACATGTGTACACCATGTCACGGGTGAATAGGGCATAACGCCCAGCCATATGGTGTACTTAAGAGCCAACTCATCTACATAGGCTGTTACCAGGCAACATGCTGGACTTCAGTCTGAGCTTGGTTAAAAGATGACCTCTTAGCCCTAGAAATTGATTGATATTCATTGTGCTGGTTAGGTTATGATCACAAGGGAAAATAATAAAACCAATTATGCACATTGAGATTTGGCAGCGCTAAACCTTCCCCAAATTCCAAACGAGTATTTTCTTCTTTCTTGTCACATATCCCAAATCTCGGCTTTAGCTTGTTGAAGGAAGATGAATATCTTTTCCTTTAACTACACTTACAGACACTAAAGCACTATATGCACAGTCAAATCAATGTTAGCTTCCTAAAAACATGCCAGTAATTATCCCGGGGACCGCTGTCTCCCATGGGTTAGAAACCCCAACCTCATTCTTGCAATTTTTTCCAGAATTTTTCTAACAGAAGCTGTTCAATTGCATCAAATTCTGCTAAGAGCTATAAGGTTATTCTGTGACAGAAAATACTGTTCATGACAGAGGAGAAGCAAAAAGCAACAAGCATGCTGAGCACTATAGAATTCATTTGAATCTGTCCTCAAGATGAACAGGATTTTTTTTTTTTTTTTTTTTTTTTTTTTGTCCAGTAAGTCAAGCAGTCTTTTGGAAATAATGAAATCTTTTTTTCGAAGACATTAAGAGGATGATTGTGTTCAGTGTAGGAGAATAAATGTAAAATTCTTCTTATTTCCAACAGGGACTGTATGTCTCATTTTTTTCTATAACACCAACCTTTGTGTGTTGGGGCAGAACTGGACTACTAATATCAACACATTTGAAGAAAAGAATTAATCTAGTATCTTATTATGTCAATACACATGTGCGACTACTTTCTATACATAAAACAAAGAAAAGTACAGGTATAAATGTATATAAAATATAAATATATTCAGTTGGCCCAATATAGAACAAGCCATACTTATTACCCAATCCAAAGTGTTAGAGCATCACAGTTTCCTTTAAGCAGAGGATTACTGAAAACCTGAGAAGTACCAAATACACACCTACCAAGAATCATACACGCAGCTTTTTCTGATACTTCTGTATTCATCAGAGTAACTACAGAAAGCGATATCCTGATTAAAAAGTTCCTAATCAATATGGTCTCTAAGAATGCATTAAAACTAAAAACTTTACAAGAAAAAATAAATTTCAGGAATGAAAGAGCAGCAAATAGTTTGGATGTGAAAGTCTCTTCTCAAGGAAGGAAACAAGTGAAAAATTAATCAGCACAAATACTTTTTCACATCCTTCAAATTTTGGAGCTTAATTCACAGTATTACTCTATTCTGACGTTATGGGTACATTTAAAAAGGCAAGCATGATGAATTTATCCATAGCCGTCCTAAGGGAAAAAAGTGTCTGTGACTAATTTATATATAAAGTAATTTCTTCTTGACAGAATCATCCTAAGGTAAAATAAATATGACAGTGACATAACCCTAACATGTAAAAGGGTCAGAAACGGGGAAGATTATTTTCTAATCATGTCACTAGCAAGTTGTTGTTCACTGAAGACTAATTGTACTTACGGTCTACTAGCCCTGTGAGCCAGCATGCTCTTGTGGATGGCCACAAACTTTTTAGGAAAGCCAGGACAGTGAGGAGGTGATGGCACTGCTCTTTATGCGAGGGAGCAACTGGAATGTATTGACCTCTCCCCTGGGGTGGATGCAGAACAGATTGAGAGTTTACAGGTGAGGATTAAGGGGCAGGCCAACATGGGGGCCACCACTGTGGGTGTTTGCTACAGGCCAACTGACCAGGAAGAGGGAGTCCATTAGCCCATCTACAGACAGCTGGATGTAGCCTCAGGATCACGGGCCCTGGTTCTCATGGGGGACGTCAACAACCCTGACACCTGCTGGAAAGGCAACACAGCTGGGCACAGCCAGGCCAGGAGCTCCT
The DNA here is from genome assembly GCF_017639655.2 of Falco naumanni. NCBI lineage: Eukaryota > Metazoa > Chordata > Aves > Falconiformes > Falconidae > Falco > Falco naumanni. The sequence goes on from NC_054057.1 coordinate 73,102,505, forward strand.
GCAGAGCCCTGATAACTTTTTGATGCAGGTGGTGGAGGAGCCAGCGAGGTGAGGTGTGATGCTGGACCTTCTACTCACAAACACAGAAAGACTGGCTGGGGATATGAAGACTGGGGCAGCTTTGGCTGCAGTGACCATGAGATGTCAGGATCCTTTGGGGAGGAGGCAGGTCACTAAGTAGGACTGCAATCCTGGCCTTCAGGAGAGCTAACTTTGGCCTCTTCAAGGACCTGCTTGGAGGAATCCCATGGTTTAGGGCTCTGGAAGGTAGGGGGGTCCAAGAGAGCTGGCTGATATTCAAGCAATACTTCCTCCAAGCTCAAGAGAGGTGCATCCTCATGAGTAAGAAATCAAGCAAAGGGGGCAGGAGACCTGTATGGAAGACAAAGGAGCTTCTCACAAACGGGAGGAATAAGTTTACGGGATGTGAAAAAAGGGACAGGCCACTTCGGAGGAATATAGGAGTGTTGTCAGAGCATGCAGGGAGGCAACAAAGGTGGCTAAGGTCTGTTTGGAATTAAATCTGGAGAGGGAGGTCAAGGAAAACAAGAAGAGCTTCTTCAAGTACATCAGTAAGAAAAGGATGAATAGGGGAATGTGGGCCCGCTGCTGGCGGATTGGCAGAGCTCAGAGGGCTGTGATCAGCGGCGCAGGGGCGCAGGTTTAGCTGGAGGCTGTACCTCGCAGTGTTCCCCAAGGGTCAGTGCTGGGTCCAGTCCTGCTCCAATTTATTCATCACTGACCTGGGTGAAGGGATTGAGCGCACCCTCAGCAAGGTTGCTGATGACACAAAACTGGGAGGAGTGGCTGATACACCAGTAGGTTGCACTGCCACTCACTGAGACCTACACAGGCTGGAGAGTTGTAGGGAGAAGAACCTCATGAAGTTCAATGAAGACAAGTATGAGATGCTGCAACTAGGGAGGAACAACCCCACAAACCAGTACAGACTGGGGATTGACCTGATGGAAGAAAGACCTGGGAGTTCTTGTGGACAGTGAGCTGCCCATGAGCCGGGAGCGTGTCCTGGTGGCCAAGAAGGCCAGTGGTGTCCTGGGGTGCATGAGGAGGAGCGTGGCCACCAGGTGGAGGGAAGTCATCCTCCCCCTCTGCTCTGACCTGGTGAGGTCACATCTGGAGTGCTGTGCCCAGTGGTGGGCTCCCCAGGTCATGACACACAGGGAGCTACTGGAGAGGGGCCAGCGGAGGGCTGCAAAGATGGTGCGGGAACTGGAGCATCTCCCTTGTGAGGAAAGGCTGAGGGAGCTGAGCCTGTTCACCTGGAGAAGGGAAGGCTGAGGGGACCTTCCCAATGCCCACAAACACCTTAAAGGCGAGTGCCAAGGGGATGGGGCCAGGCTCTTCAGCGGTGCCCCGCGGCAGGACAAGGGGCAACGGGCACAAACCCCAACACGGGCAGCTCCATCTCAATATGAAGAAAAACTTCTTTCCTTTGAGGGTGACAGAGCCCTGGCACAGGCTGCCCAGAGAGGCTGTGGAGTCTCCTCTGGAGACATTCAAACCTGCCTGGACACGACCCTGCAACCTGCTCTAGGTGACCCTGCTTCAGCGGGGGGTTGGACTAGATCTCCAGAGGTCCCTTCCAACCCTGAGCCGTCTGTTATCCTGTGATCAGCATGGCCAGCTGTGAAGTCCAAATTATGTCTTCATTCATTGTGACAGCACAACAGAGATTTCAGACAAATTCCAAGGAAAGTACAATAAACAAACAACAACAAAAATCAGCGCACTTACTGAAAGAAGGCTCCGATCATGAAAACAATAGGCACCACTTGCATGGGGCTTCTGTGTAGTTTCCTAAGAAAAGAAAAACACATTCTTGCTGTAAATGAGAGACTCAAAGGAGACTGTATTTGTGCCCTGCACCCATGGACAGCTGAAGGTAGGCTTTAAGACTTAAAGTGTTGTAATAAAATATAAAATTGATAATGCATTATTTGGGCTTTCACAAGAAGGTATGCATACATAATTGGGTCATAATTACATTTTTATTGTAGTACAAAGCTGAGCAGCAAAATCTGCTTATTGATTCACAAATACCAACAAAGATTTATTGTTTATTAATTAATTGTTCAAAAGACAGTAAAAATTTCCAGGCGGTTTGCAACTTATTTGAATCCTAAATCCTAGGTTTGCATTATGAACTTAAGTAAAATAGACATGCAATTACTATGCCATAGTTTAAAATTTTCCCCAGTATAGATTTCTGTTTCGATAGAGACACACAACCATGATTTACTTTTTGTGTATTTTTCAATTGAAAACTTCAAGCAATTTTTCAGAAGAAAAATGATCATAAAATGCATAAACAAAAGGGGCCATCCAAAATATATTACACATGCACACAGCTGGGAATTAGAATAGGGTAACATTCTATTCCAGTCCACTTTTTCTTATTGGTGAGCAGCTTTGTGAAATGTAATATTTTACTGAGTTATTAATTGAATTTTAGAAGTTACAGTAAGCTCAGCCATGTTTTTCATAACGGATTCTCCCAATACGCATTTTTCATTTCCATGTGCATGTAGTAGTATATACTCTCTGATACCAAATACTCTTCAAAGAAAGTACGTAGCTAGGTATATGTATTACCAAAGCATTCTCTAGATAAATTTAATATACTTTTTGTCCACTTAGATAAAATTCCAAACAGTAAATATACTGAATATTTGTTCACAAAGGATGTTATTCCTCATATGTGACTTCATTTTAAACAAAACAAATAAACAAAAAATTACTGATTCATAAATCGTAGTGGCTGTCTCTAATGCAGTTGACAGTAAATAACAAGAACTACCAGTATCGGAAAGGTACAGGTTCTACAAGCATGTCAGGTAATACTGCAACTATGGTAATACTGCAACTATCTCACATTTTAAAAAAACCAACCAAATACAAAACCAAAAAAAAAAAAAAAACCAAACAAACCCACCACCAAAAAACCCCACCTATCGCAAATAAAAAAAGCCCTGACAGGTTCAGAATCTGAAAAAGTAATAATCAGCAACAGAAAACACTTGCATTTTGGTCATCTTAGAGCAGGGACCATCACTAGGAAAGCATCTATGAAAGTATGATCCAATTTCACAACTGAAGCTCCTAGCAGTAACTGCAACTGTCTTACTGCCAAAACTCTGCACGTTCATAATTTTCTGAGCTGAAGACACAAATTGCTTCCTACTTATGAAATATAATGGACCATATACATGTAAAAATACTACAGAAAATGCAGTTCACATAGGAAGGCTACATATGCACATAAACTAGAAGTTAGAACTACTGCATCTTCTCCTTTCTGGGTAGTGTTTCTTTGTGTGAGATCAAAGATATCTCTGAGCACAACAGAAAGGTGAATTAATGGTATCAAGAGTTCCTTAAAAATCTCTAAGGAGAAGTATTTTTTAAGTAATTAGTGTACATTTTCAAATATTATGTCTGATTTAGGACCATCTTGTCATGCCACAGTGAAACTTACTTATGGTCAACAAAACTGAATTGAATAATTGAAAACTAAGTCTCTGAGGTTTTCTCCATCAGGGGTACTTGTGTTGCACAATTTTAAATCCTTGTGTTTTTTGAAATACAAACTCTCACTTTTTAGACTTCCTAGTGATTAAAATTCTATCCCATTATGGTTACAATATGTTAATTTTCCTTTTCTGAAAGACTTGTATCTGACCACTCAATCCTGGCAGACTTTCTGTTTGGCATCATGTTACTAATCATTAATTTTAGAAACATTATACTCCCAACCGTTACTGCTAGTGTTCCTTAGTTATCCGGCAGTTTCACACTCTAGTGACTGAAGAAACTCAGAATACACACAGAAATAAGATGTACAGAATTTTAAGAATATATGCAACTCCAGGAAGAAGTAAGAGTATACTGTCACATCATTTACAAAGTGCTGTCGCATTAAATGAGAGCAAAACCATGAGAAACTGTAAAAATAGTTACCTCTAAAACAATTAACTTGGCTATAATATTTAACCAGTGAGCAATTACTCATTTTGCCTAATTTTACAGTACTGTTTCATCCCTCTACTAATTTCCTCCACATCGAAATATTAAAGTTTCATGCTCTACCGACTGCAGAAATTTGTTCAAATGTTTAGCGATCTGAATATGACAAGCAAAGAAAGATTTTCCTCAAAGCAAACGGTCCAACAGCACCTGCCAAAATGACAGCGGGACTCCACGCGCAGTCCTGCACCCATCCCACCACCGATGGTACTTTCTTACCATATTGCTGGCCAAAAGGAAGAGCGGTATGTTCACAAACTTTACAAAAGTTTGTAAAGGTTTCTCCCCAGTGAAAGGAATATCCAGCCACGTACCCGTTTGCCTGCAGCGGCGTAGCTGCCTCTGTAACACAGGCCACCTAAGGGAAGCTCCTGGCGCAGTGCACCCGCAGGCTTTGCAAACCACGCGGACCTGACCAAGTTCCGTTACCTATCACAGAGCACATCGCTGGATTTCCAGGTCTCGTGTAGACCACTTTGCAAAAACGAAATACATTATGAAGTAGATTTTATTTGTTATCTACTCAGGCAATATCTAAACAACAAGCAAGATTTTCCAGTCATATTCACATGATAATATGAAGCAACTTGCAGCAGAAGGAAATACAGTTGAAAAATGTTAATAATTTTTGTGGAAAAAACCCTAGACTCTGATAAAATCCTATTTACAAGCCTCAAGATAACCTAGTTGACTACGGACTTTGACATTAAACTTTATTATTCTTTGTACTGAGATGAAATGTCATTAAGACTGTCCACACAGCTAAAAGCAGCCTTGTGGAGGAACACAAGATATGCATTTTTAACAGTAAATTTTCATTTCTATAACTGTCATATATCTTATGACATGAAGGAGGCTCTTGTTTTGCATTCCTATCACACAGAAATGAATATACAATTAGCAACATTTTGCTTGCATCTGGTATTACAAGATTTGTGTGTGACAGGCATATTCAAGAACAACAACAGCCTTCTCCAGACCCACCGCAGCGCTCCCGCCCTGCAGCGCCCAGGCTTGCTTCCCTGAGAAAGGGAACACCTGGGAGTCAGCTAGAAGTTGTCCCACTAAGTGTGTTATGTGGAAGCCTGGCAAAGAAGATGATGCTTTAAGATTCACCTTCAAATGTCAAAGTTGTGTTTTCAGGCGTGTAGACGCAGTACTGAGAATACTCTGGTCTTGCCTCCCTCAGAGCAGTCAGCTCAGGCAGCCCAAACAGGCTCATTGGGAAAGATAGCCCTTACCATCCCTGGGCGTTCCAAGAGTACCATTTTTTCCATAGAAGCAGCTCCCTTAAACATTATATTACAATTAAAACAAACAGACAAACCCCAAAGCAGTAATAAAAATTAGTAGTAATACATATACACAATTACTAAGCCTGACATAACGCCTACTGTTTCACACCTTTATCAAAAGCCTACATAAAAATTGATCTAATCTGGTATTTTTTATTTTAATTCTGTTCTAAAAATGCAATTAAACAATGATATCTGTGCTGCAAGTTACAAGTCATTCCCTTTAGATAACAGCTAAATACAACAAGCAGTGAGTTTTGCCATCATTAGACTTCTAACCATATTACTTCTATTTCGAGGCTTTTTTGTTTGGTCTCAGTTTAATTTCCTGTCAGCCTTACAAGAGATTTCTAATGTTTGGGCTGTAGGATATGCTCTGATTAAAAATAATCTTCCCAATTACTGCCTGGCATGAGTCTACTGCCACATGCACTCTGCCACTGGCTTCTGAATTTCTGTCAGCAGTAATTGTGTCTGTAGCTTCTAACTGTAAATGAAAACCCAGGGGGCATATTTGGGTTCCAGTTTCCTTTGCCTAGCCATATCTTTTAATTTGCACTGTCTGTCAAAGGAGATGTTCGTAGGCACTAAAAGGAGATCCTTAGAACATCAGCTTAAAAAAAGAGGAAAGGAGAAAAAAAGAAATGCAACTGGAATATGATAAGCTATATTTGATATTTATTCTGGCATGCTCAACGTTGATGGAGAATCCCGCTGCATTGCTTGGCCTCAGAAGAGGTAGATTGAAACTATTTATCAAGCATTTCTAGCTGCACTTTTTAACCATTACATTTAATCAGAAGTGTTGATCATCACCTTATTATTGCTGAGTTTTTGGAATTTGATCATTCTCATGACTATTTGTCAGAACAGGATTTCTTACCACAATGGAAAAAAAATGTTCTGTTTCTCAGGCTTTGGCCCCTGGCCTAAGCCACACCCTGGTGACACCCATCTCCAGCCCTGGCTGAAGCTTGGAGATGGGTTGTAGGCAACCTGTCTCCTGGGTGGACCCCCTACGCCTCTGCTGCATCTTCTCTCCCATTTGTCTTCTACTCTGGTTTCCTGTGGGGAAATGCCATGGACCTGGCTCTGCCCTCCATGTTTAGACCCAGCAGGGCATGGGGAAGGGCAGGGACTCAGCTCCTGGCGCTCTCCAGGAGTAGCCAGCTGACACCAGGCCCTACCGTGTCTATGTTTGAAATCATGGTGCCTACACCTGGCAGTTGACGCAGTCACCATCACCAGCCTCGTGGTAGGTTTGTGTTAAGGTTCTCATAGATTCCCTTCTCTTAGGAGTGGTGCTGCTGCGATGGAAAGGTGGCCCGGTGCTGCCAGGGAACGGTGTCCATGTGACAAGAGCAGGATGGAAGCAAGATGCCCCGGGTCCATTTTCTAACGAAAAAGAATCTTGGGAAGAATGACACACTGAGCACAGACTGTACTCTGTGAAGGAGATACAGAAGAAACTCAAGGTGTAGAAAAACATTTGATATAACATCAAGAGTGAAGCTCTGTGCTGAAGGGGAAAAAAAGTACAATGAACGACAACAAAAGGATATAGGATATACGGTATTCACTGCAAAGAATAATATTCAGGAAATATTTGCTATAAAATGAAGAATACTGTAAAGTCCTGTGAAAATAATTTTCTATGAGGTTTGATCTGTCAAAATTAAGTAAATTTTGTATGAAAAGTAAATGGGTATCCAACACATTTGGAATCCAAGTAGTACAGAAAGCATAATTTTGCATGCAAGAAACGTGGAGGTTTTCTTTATGATAGGGGGACAAAGACTGAGATACGGTGCATGTGAATAGGGTCTTGTCCAAATGGCATTTGAAAATGAATAGTTGTTCTTGCCACAAGAACGTACTTGAAATATTAAGGCCAAATGTTAGTGTTCTGCATTCTGCTGGTTGATACTCTATTCTGTATGCTTGTATCTGTAAATGGGGGGAGACAGTTGAAAGGTGGGAACAGAACTGTTTTCAGCTCTGTCCTAGACCTTGGCAAAGCATTCTATAATATAACTTCCCTGTTGCCAGGGCTATGCCCTTAGCAAGTATTCTGTGCAATGTGAGGGCAAGAGGCCTTCGGTTAATATGTTGAATTAAGAACTTTAACATATTAACTGAAACACACAGTTTCTCACCTGTGCCATGGAGACTGTAACAAACACCACATTCCTAACTGCAGTATTATCATTATTATTATTATTATTACTATTATAGGTAAAAATACTATGGATATGTTAAAATATTGATTATTCTAAAAACATTGTACAAGATGCATAAAAAGTTCTTTTTGCCTCCTGTGAGCCCTACCGCAGAGCAGCACCGTACAGGCTGCAATATGGAACGAGTCTGTGATATCCTCAAACTATCTTTGCTTCTATTTCCATATCTCATTTGAGATAAAACCATCATCTGCAAGGTATATCCCCCTACCCTGAGATGATGGTTGAAATTGCCAGAGGATTTAAATAAATACCCACTTTTTTAAAATATAAGATAAGCCACTGAGTTCAAAATGGTTACCCCTGTGACAGAGGTCGTGCAGATGTTTAAATAAATTCAGCATAAAAGCTGTAGTATTAAGTGTAACAGTAAAAATATTATGAAACCAAAAGAAATACTGGGAAAGGACAAACGGACTCACAAGTAAGGTAGAAAATCTGGCACTAGACATGGCTGATATAGCAAATGGCATCAAAACCTCACTACTGACTTCTTCACTGAGTGTTTCATTTCAGATCCATTTTTCAAAATAGGTAGCATTACATTGCCATTATCAAGATTAATGTCCCAACAATACATGAAGACATCAACTGGACCGTGGGAGAGAAAGTAAAAGAGGAAAAGAAAAAAGGCATTGTGATGTACTTCACTGATTATATTCCTAACAATATTTGAGCTTTCTGGTTCATAATTCAATGCTTGCTCAATAAAGAAATACAAATTTAAATTGTTTCCTGCACCATACTAAAGAGCCCTTTAGGAACAACCTCAGCTTCCGACAAAATTATTATTAAAAAAAGCACAAGTTGATAATCAAAATATCTTACTGTCTAAATGGTTGTGATGCTAAAGATATGATCAGCATTTTCTACAGCTTGTATTTATGCTAAGTGGTGGCTGCCTGGCCTCCACAGGCAACCTCCCTCTGCATGGGAATAAAAGTCAGTTCCTCTTCACACAAATTACTAATGAAATCCTCAATATAGAAATACAATTTTAGAGGGTTTAATCTGGAAAAGTTGTGGTCTTTTAATGTAATTCCCCTCCTTTCCAAGCCTACATATGACAGATTCAGTCCTGCCTTTGTGGTTTTTAGTGGGTTTGACTTCTTTACTTCAAATCAGATTTAAAGAGCTCAGGAAAAAAAACAAAACAAAACACACACACACTCCAAAAAAAAAAAAAAAAAAAAACCAAACCCCAACAACAACAACAAAGCCAAACAAAACCTGGTCAAATTGTATTTTTACAGTGCTATGCACCAGATCTGCCTTACATCCGCTATCGTGACTGTGTGCATACATAGCCAACGAGTAAAGTCTTCAGTGTTCTCAAGCTTTGAGGAGAAGTCATCAATCGGTCAGCACTCTGCAGACCACCAAGCCTCTCCTCATAATAGAGTAGTACCACTGTCATTACAAACACCACTAATTGCTGTCAAAATATTTTTTTGTAATCATGACCATGGTTTTATCATGACCTAATATAATTTATCTCTCTGGCTTTTTTGGAACACCTGTTAGTCTCTTTTCATGCTACTACAATGTCAAAATGTGCCATCTTCACCTGCAGTAGTACTGCCCAAACTGCCCAAAGTACAGGCTGAGCAGTACCATGAGAAGTATGAGGTTATTGCACACAGCAGCCTTCCAGAACTCACACCTCAAAATGGGAAAAAGTCTGTAATACTGACAGTGACATTCAATGATCCTTTCAATTATAAGCGCATATATATATATATATTTTTTTTTTTTTTTAACCATGCATCATCTGGACAGACAACAGACAGATGGGTGCAGTAAAAGCAGAATGATGAGAATTATGTTTATGTGCCTACCTAAAAGCACTCTTGACAATATGAGCCTGCTACACCAAAAATACAGCCACATGTTTCTTTATTCCTGATGCATAAAACACCTAGAGCTAAAAACTAACTCTGTATGAAAGAAGAATAAAAAATAAACTTTGGAAATTATTCAGGATTAAGGAGAAGAGTTACATACACTGAACAAGTAATACAAATTGGTTTGTTTCTTTGAAAATATTTTCAAAAGCAGTTCCAAAAAAAACCAAACCCAGCCAAACAAAATACTGAATCAACCCTCTATATATTGACTGTTTTATTAGTGTAAGTTCTTGAAAAAGATCCCTTAAAAAAAAAAAAAAAGCGTCTTTCAAAACTTTGGCTGGAAAGGCAGCTTGCTACAAATGCGTGAGCCTACTGCTCTGGGAACACCAGCTCCCCAGTCCGGGCAGGAAAGTGGCAAAGTCCCAGGCACCAAGTTTCTCTCTTACTATAGTCATCATGCCTACTACTTACGCAAATGACAGGTTTAGAACTTTTCTTCAGAATTGTTTCTTTTTTCCCTCACTTTTCTGCAGCAAAGACTGTTCTACCAAAGCTCTTGAGCAGAAAGAACAATTCCACGAACATCAGCAGCATTACTCATATGCTTAACCATGGTAATATGCTCATACGCCTGCCAGAGTGAAAGAGCATTTATCACAAATTCAAGTGACCAAGGCATTCAAAGAAGATGCTGAAATAACCAAGTAATTTGAAAAAGGCTTAACTGTTATTAAGTGCAACTGTAGAGGAGTCTTTCTATCAATTCCAATGGTGAGCTTTTAGCACTGAACACCCTGATACTGACAAAGACTAAAAAGCAGGAACATTATAGTTTCAGAATAGGGAGTTTACATTTTGCATTTTTAAACTAATGGTTCTCTCATCTATCATAGGTCAAGAAATGAATCATGCCTGCTTAAGCAATGCAGTTTTGAAAGAAATTTCAGATATAGAGGGAAAAGAATAGTAAATTTGCCCATTTTTTTGTTCTTTTTTAATGAAAATTTTGACATTGCTTATGCACTTTAGTTGCTAATAAATACAACCTGAAATCGATGACCAGAACAAGGGAAAATTAAGCTGCCAAAAGGAAAAAAGAAAAAACAAAAAGCCGTGTATCCATAGCTTTGTGATTTATGACATGATTATTCTTACCAAAACAGCTCAGCTCTGGTCTGCATCTATCACCGCGATCAGGAAACTGCAGCACATCAGGAGCAATGCAGTAGCGTGCAGTAGTTATGAGCCCTAACAGAAAACCTGTAGTTAGAGGGTACAGCACATTTCAGTGACTGAAACGTGCTTCTTGTGGACAAAAATAGTCTAATTTGGGTAGGCACTCCAAATCATCTGATCCAAAGAAAGTTTTATCCCTGCAGAAAACACAAGCATCCTTTGACACACTGGATGGAGCGGGGGTGGGAAGGGTTAGCAGATAGTCACCAGTCTTCAGGAAAACTGCCTTTGTAAGGTGCCAGCCTTTTGAAAGGGTCCAGCCTTCCCACCAGATGTCACATAAACTATGCTGAATCCCAGACAGTTCGTGGGACCCGTCACAGACCTATTTCTATAGAGAAGGCAAAAGTTGTATTTACCTTTGCACATGAGGTATCTTTACAGATTTCATCAAAAATATTCTTACTGTTTATGAAGAAATAAGATTTCAGTATGAAAGAGAAGCAAACAGTAAAATAACACAAGTATTCCATGTTTGTAGATTTACCTCTGCTAGGTATAATAACTACAACTGATTTTAAATGAAGTTAGTGTTTATTTTACATCAAACAGGAGAACCTTGGGCTGGGTCTCTTTTCAAATGAATTAGTTATTGTTGTTTCCAGCTGAGTATAATTGATTATGATTACAAAATATAACGTCATGCTCCAGAGAAAGTCCATGGACATTCCACCTCTGATCAGAAGCAAGTAGGAAGCACGGCTGTGACAAGGAAAAGCAGGAGATTCCCCCAAGTGCAGCACACCCTACAAACACTGCTGCCTGTGCTAACAAAATTTTACTTTTCATGGTAGGAAAAAGGACCAAAAAGCGTAAGTGATGAAACCCATAGCCCAGGCACCCAGAATACAGCTCTAAAGAACCATTTGTCCCACATTTCCAATTTGTAAACAACAACAAAAAGTTGTTTTTTTTTAACTACAGTTCTTTCTAGGTGTGATACATCCAAGCAGATAAAGAACCGGGTTTGTAAGCATCACTCCCTTTCCTCCACATTTCTGAATGACCAGCTCCACACATCGTTTTCTTCATCTGTGCCCTTCCCTGCGTACTATGAAAATCACAAACCGCAGGTAATGGTACCTTCTCCATCACTCACAGCATCAGGAGCCTCACACCAGTAAGCTGACACACGTGAAATAAGACCACTTATCAATGAAGACAGAGGTCAAAGGCGTCGAAGGTTAGAACAGGAACCTGCTGGCTGCTGCAAATCTCTCACCAGTGCATTTGAGCCTGACACTTAATATTCAAACTGGATTGCAAGCTATGTACTCAAGGATAAAGCTCAGTAATAATAAAGATTCACAGCCTGACAGGCTCAGCATACAAATTCCCTGTGCAGAGCTCATTCTGAATATCTTTTAATCTAAAAAGGAATCAGGATTTTTTCTGTTTTTGAACAAACAACAGCACTTCCCATTTAGTGAGGGAAACAAGGAATGAGAAAATAAATGTTTATTCTATATTTAGATATTGATAAAGAAGTATGCATATTTTATTACAACATAGGTACATTGTGTATGCAGTCTTTGCCTTGCTAATCAGACACAGAAATACATGAAATAAGACATACATTTTGTTTTTGCAGGGCCAAATCCTTTGAGCCAGAAATCCACTACTTTAACCCATTTAAGAACGTGCCCAAATTTCAGATAATTTATGGCACGTACTTAGCATGTCAGCTGTGAAACCTAAAAGTCAATGGATAGAATCTAAACCCCTAAATACATTACTCATTGTGCCTAACCAGTGCTCTAGCCAGTCTAATATTAGGTCACCAAAAAGTGGCAGTGGCCAGTATTCTTTCATAAACTCCAGACTATTTTGATTTTCTGCCTATTATATAGAGCAAGCTTCTAGCTTCTTGGTGGTATTTACACTTTCTTTTAATTTTTTATCTCTCAGTCTTACTCATCTTTTATTTTATCTGACATTGCTTAGTTCACAGTAAAATACTCATTTTTTTTTTACAGTGACACTGTAAAGTCACATCCCATTTATTTTTTCCCTTTCAATGTTGAATTTACATTACAACCTTGTTCCACCCCCTCCCTTCCCCCCCTCTTTTTTTTCCGAATGTTTATAAATGTAGGAGGCAGTTTAAAATTAATTAAATTATAATTAGATGTCTAACAGTATATAAACCGAAACAGTTACTAAACATTAGCTTCACTTAGAATCTATTGCTTATTTTGTATTTTGCTTTGAACATCTACATTTTTATTACTAAACGTACCCCTTTCTTTTAAAATCACATTGCATCCAGCTTAACTACATCTCACTACATCACCTTGTTAGTCATACTTTGAATCATTCCATTTCATTGCCTTTCATATTTAAATTATTCCATTTCTTTTCCTACTCCCCGTATTACCTCTGAAAATGACAAGTCTCACGTTGTGCAACAATTCTTTATACTGCAGCCTCACATAACTCCCATTATTGACACTTTATCGTTTTCCCTGTATATTTGCAAGTTTTCCCTAAGAACTGCCTTCCAAAACAATTCCAAATTTACACATTTAATCCCATCTCTTCGTTTCATTTACATCCTGTACTCACCAAGACAGCCAGCACTACAAGAACTCACATTATATTTGTTGCATTAATAAAATACGGGTGTGCTGCTGTACCTGCCCTGAACTGTACAGGGATTCCGCTGGGAAGTCTGCCTCCATCCACCTGCCCACGCGGTTCAGGATCAGAAGGTTTGCTGGAGCCGAGGTATAAATGATCATGGCAGAGTGGAATCTGGCTCATGCCATATGTAGTTACAATGAAAATGTTGCTATTTTCAGTATGGGGAGGGAATAAGGACATATGCTGAATCTCACAATCTGAGACACAAATATGATTATTACAGCATTAAGTACTATTCATTCCTACTTTCTCCTTGGCCAAAGCTACATTTCTCAGGAATTTCACTCTAAATCAGCACTCACTTCTCAAACTAAACACATAAATGAAGCTTCTGGACTCCCATAAAAAAAAAATAAATTATCTTCTTCACACATTTCTTGACTGAATCTTAGAAAAAGATCATCTCCAATGCCAAGCAACAGATCAGTGTCTTTAGTGCAGATATGAAAGTGCTGTAACGTGAGCTCAAACCAAGGATAAAGTTGTTAAAACAATTCTAAAAATGCATGCTTCTCAAAACTCCCCTCCATGTGGCTTCTGAACAAGAGCCTCTGAAAAATCCTTGTTGCCAATATCATTGCTGGTTTAATGCTCTCGCCAGTACTAGTAACTTTTAGAAGACAGAATCTTCTCAAAACTAATTTAAACTGGAAAGCCGCTCTGCTGATCCTTGGCTGCTGGACCTAAGAACAATTAACCCAGTGGTTCTGGGAACGTGCCCTTGCTCCAGCCGCTGACCCTCTCCTGCGGGAATGGGGAGGAGGAACAGGAGCCCACCTGACGGCCATGGCAGTGCTGCTCTGCACCGTGGAACTGCCACAGCTTCCCACTGAGTTCCCAAGTGCCCAATAGTATCTGCCAATTAAAATGGTTAAATTATTATCTCTAATTTATAACTCATAAAAAATTACACTCCGAAGATTTAATTCCAAAAGCTGTCACCTATGCTAAAAGGAGCAAACCATAGCCTTCTGTGGAAAAAAAGAAACAAACAATTCCGCCTGGATGCAGTGCAGTGTCATCTTCTTTTAAAGGCGTTAAGAGAAATTGTTAGAAGGACTATGAGATAACTGCCTGCTTAAACAGAATTTTACCAAGTCAAATTAAAAATGGCTCAATATTTTGTTACTGAAAACCATCACCTTGAAAGCTGCAGATATTGGATGCTGTTGGATGTTTGGATAATGATTAGTCTAAAGGAATTACGGCAACATTTATATTAAATATATATTTATTTGTAAAAAATTCTCACCTTGTAAAACATTTTGGAAAATATTTTCATTGGTTTTTTTTTTTTTTAATTTTAAAGCAGGATAAAGATCTAGCCTACCAAACCAAACCATAACTATTTTAGTTTTAAAAAACTATAGTTTGTACAAACAATACTTTATAGCTTGAAACGTGCACAGGAAGGAATGACTGAAATCTCATAGACACAACTTCCAGGGAACTGATATCTTTGTCCTGTTTGAACAGCAAAGCTCTTCTGGGTATCACTTAGATCTACACATCATAATTCAGATACTTGTGAATAATTCAAGATGTTATGCTTTAACTTCTATTAGCAATTCCCTTGAAGAGAAGCAGTAAGTAGACATTTATTATAAGCTATAGCATGAATCCATCTAATTAATATTTTGATATACTTTACCTGTCGTACTGTTTGCTCTTGTGATACTAAGTTGGTACTAAATAACACACTCATGCAACTTGTTGTCCTCCTTTTCAAAGATGCTTCAATTTATATAATTACTTTACTTGATTTATTGTTCCACCTTTACTCAAGTTACATATTCTGTTAACGTGCTAGCAATGTAATTAGCTGTTTCTTTGTAGGAAACTTTTTAAAATCAAGGTAGCATATTTACTGCAAAAGGAATACACTGCTTGTACTTTCTTGGAATCAAAATCTCCTTTTAATGGCATGCCAGCAACGTGCTCCATCTTTGCACACTTTCCTTGGCACATCGAAACAAAACAGAAATGATGTGCTATTATTCAAGCATAAGAAAAATAGAAGCACTCCACTAACAAGTGTCAGAGGTGAATAAAGACATACAAAATGATATGAAAACAACTAAAATACGCCCTCATTTTTCAAAGAAGGCCTTTGCCCAAGCGATTATAAGTTATATATTAAGATTACACAATTTTGAAATGAAAACAAGCAATACTGAAGCAAAACTGATCTCGCATTTTCTTATTTGCTAGTAGTTTCTTTGGTTAGAAACATGAAGACTCAACACATTAGCTGGCATTCTTCAAATAAACGTCATTTCTGCAGCTTACAGGATAGCGTACTGATGTCATGTAGAAGAGTTTTGGATGTCTGCTCTCCAGACTTGTAAAGATAACACTTAAGGTAAACGAGGGTGGAGCCACAGGAGGAAATACTAAATCAAATTTCTGAAAACAGAGAGAAAATTAACTTGTTTATACTGTCTCCCCTCATTCATTTTCATTTATGAAGGGTATTAATTTTGACTATTAATTAGAGTGGCATCTGTTTCTCACACACTGGCAGGCTACCAGTGAACATTAGAGCATTAACTGTCGATACAGGTGTGGAATGACTGCAGACTCATTTCTGAACTACTCCCCCACCGTACAGACACCAGAGCAACCATTTGTACAGAATTAGCTATCTCAAATACAACTTCACTAAGAACCTATTAAGTGAGGTTTTTCACTATATAGAAGCATTGTGGAAATATTTTCAAAACTTAACATCACTTGGCAGAAGAGACTAGCAATGCTACAAGATCATAAATGCTGCACATGAAGCAAAACCTCAAAAGCAAGAAATATAACACAAGTTTTAGAAGTTACTATTACATTTTTTTTCCATTAGTTACCTGGCTTTAGGAAAGCATAAGGTTACTACATTGTCTAAGAGAAAACTACCATCATTATATTTAAAAACTGCTGGTTTTCAAAAGTTTAGAACATACAGTAATAAACTGCACAATATTTCTATCCTTGAGTGGATTTTTTTATTAAGTAAAACTGATAAGACTATTTAGAAAGCAATTACTGTTCAATATTAATATAAAACTATTTTCCCATCAAATTCATAAAAAATGAAAACATATTAAAAATAATTTTGAGACGCAAACTGCACAAGTAATTCAGACCTATTTGGAAAGACAACTATTACCCAAGACGGACAGACAAAAAAGTAACTTCTGTTACAGTCAGCACATATTACATCTTTGTAAGCAAGAATGGCAAGTTTTAATTGTATTTTCTTATATACCCACTTTAATTCACATTATTTCCTTTATATAAGAAATGTGAAAGAAAACAAACTATCAGTTATTTTGCGCTTATCAGAAGACATCTGCGCCAACTTTCGCTGAGCATGGGGGGAGTAACTCCTGTGGCCCCAGTGCTTCCAGAGCTACAGGAGAGAAGATTAGAAGCACCCAAAGTGAAACTTGGAAAGTTTGAGTCCAGGACAACCATGGCAGCGTATTCTGAAATGCTCTATTTTTCAAACAATACAAGAGTTCTAAAACTCTAGCTAGGTGGGAGACATTTTTAAGCCTCCATTATAATTGCTCAAAGACATGGCATTATAACAAACAGCATTTAGCTAGACAATGTAAATATACCTTATTTAATGCACCTGGAAAGAAAGGTGTGGCAGAAGATCACTGCAAATAGCCTGAAGCTATGGAAACAGAATTTATAAGTAGAATGTGAACACTGGTGGGAGCTGAGAGATGGCAAGTTAGACAGGATCTCTGCTCCAGAAATAAGTAGCACTGGTTTCTTTGAGTTTAAAGGTAGCTCTAATTCATGCCTCTGGGAAATAAACTAATAATCTAAATCTAAATTCACTGCCAGGTCTTTAAAAAACAGAGTGCTGGGGTGTTTTTTTTTCATGCCTCCACTATTACTGAATGTCAAGCACCTCGATTCAGGCCTTGAGGAAGTATTTCACCATCATCCTCACCAGGGCAGATTCCTTTTGCAAAAAAATAGCTAAAGCCTGCAGAAAAAATGCATATGTCTCTTTTCAGACTCTACAGAACTTACTTAATGAGGACTTTCAATGAAACAAAAATACACTGCTTGTGTAATAAATCAACATTAAATGAGAATATGGTTGATAGAATCGGGTTATCTGACATTACACTGCTAAATAAACTGAAAATAAACCACTACAACTTGATAAAAAGTTGTAATTCTCTGTGGACAAAGCCAAAGCCAAAAAATGTAAGGAGCTGCCTGCAATATTTATTTATCATACTGACACACTTAAATTAGAAAATCCCGTTTAATACCTCCAAAATATTAAAAATAGCTAGAAAATCAAATGCTTACAGCTAATTTCTAATATTTTGCTAAAATGAATGTAGGATGACAACAAAACCAGCTAGATAGCATCTACAGAAAAAGAGTAAACTATGCTCCTTCATATGTCGAGTTTGGGGTTTTTTTTAATTTTTGAGATATATATAAGCAAACTGTATAATAAGTCTTGGGATTTGATTTTTCAATATTTTTTGTCTTTTCTAGGTTGTCCTATTATTTCATAAAGAAGTACTTTGCCATGTTAGCATGTATATTATATTAGTAGTTGTATAATTATACATGCACTGCAAGGGAGAAATGTGTCTAATATCTCATTTCTTGGGGATTTTCTGCAATGGCTGGTAACTTTGACTGACAGCTTGCCTAACGGAGAAGCAAAATGCCCAGCGAACTAGAGTGTTTATGAATTCTTGAATGATTGGAATGCTTTCGGTGACTCCAAACATATTTGTGAAAATGCTATTCATATGAATTTTATCTTTATTATTACAGCATTGTTCCAAAGTCTAGGAGTTTCTCCCTGCATGTATCCATTCTTCTCTAGTGTCAGACAAAAAAAGTTCTATTTACAGCTGTAATGAGAATAAAGCACACATTTCCTTACCAAATACTAGATTGGTAACAACGCAACATCAACATAATTCTCAAATGTCTGCAAGCCATTCAAGAACCTCAATATATCAAGTTTTAAAGGTTTTATGATACTTAGAAACACTCTGAGAGTCTGATGAAGCCAATACTACTAAGAATGCAACAAGTGAAAGGTAGTGTAAAAATCAATTTTCTTTCGCCTCAGATGATTTACACTTATTCCCAAACAAATTAATTTCACACTAAGTAACTGGTTAATAAAACTTCGAAGCAGACTTATATTACAAAGGTTTGTTCTTAATCCAGGCAGGGATAACAGCAGTAAAATAACAATTTGGAATTACTCTACAGTTTGTAAAGGCTGGTTTGCCTTATTTCACATCTTTTTCTCACTGAGTTTTATTTCTGAAGTTCTGGAGGTGAATTAAAAAAAAAACAAACGCACCATACAGGTTTGGATTCCAGAAATAA
This sequence comes from Falco naumanni, assembly GCF_017639655.2. Taxonomy (NCBI): domain Eukaryota; kingdom Metazoa; phylum Chordata; class Aves; order Falconiformes; family Falconidae; genus Falco; species Falco naumanni. The sequence goes on from NC_054057.1 coordinate 73,121,195, forward strand.
AAATGTTGTTTAAAATATTAACAATACAATATAAAAATAAAGGAAGCAAGTATGAAAACATCTCACTGGGAAATAAACAAGCTTGGACCATTAGCCCCCAAACTGACAAGTTATGTGCTTAGTTCTAAATGTATCTGCAATACTAATATTTGTATTACTGAATAATAAAATAAAGAGGACTGCTGATCTACTTCATACAAAGCACATAATTAGATATATTACTGCAGCCCAGCTGGAACAGTTAGGATTTTTCTTGTATGCTATCTGCAAAGCTATTGCTGCTACACTGCAATCACTTTTTGCATTCTTTATGACCACAATCAATTCCTGTCCATTGTATGGCTCCTCCTCCATTTACCCATCCCAAGAACAATCAATAATTTTTTTTTTTTGGAAATGATGAATACAGAGATAAAAACAGGTTTTTTTAAAAAATATTCTATTCATAGATTTAAATAAGTATCTTAACAAATAATACATATTAAAAACTCTGTGTAGCTTTACTTTCAGATCTTCTTAAGGGTGCTGAATACAACTGCATCTTCCTACAGCAAGTGATTCTAGAGTTTTATTTTTTTCCTTAGATAACCAAAACTTCAGCATAGGAGATACAAGTCAACAAATTAAAAAATAAAATAAAAGTGATAAAACATTCTTACAGAGCTGCACATAAACAGTGGCTTAAACTCACACAAAAAAGGAAATGTTCCAAAAACTAAGATCAGTTGAGCTTTTTTTTATTGTTATAACTGCTGACTGCAGTTACGATGGGATGTGAGAATACTACTGGAGTATATGTTTTCTCCCACCTCAATTTCACATCATCATGTGGCTTCCAGGGTATTAAGCAAGTGTAAAAATGTTCATAAACAGATGCACAGCAAAAAATAGCAGCCGGGAATATCATCCAAATTGTGCGTAATAAATATGTACAGCACAATCTGAATAATTTCAGAAATATTAATGCATCTCTGGAGTGTCTATTTAAATATTGATAATGTTTTGATAAGTAGTTTTAGTTTTTCAAAAATAGACTTGTATTGTAATTGTGCTAAGAATTTTTAGCCGGCACTGAGATTTAATATGCTTGCTATTGATGGAAAAACATATGAATGCCACCACTTCTATTTCTCTGAGATTAAAAATCTGATTTGAAGCTTCAGTTTTACATTTTCTGATATCATTTAAAGCTGAAAAAAATAATGTTTGTGACCCCTGTGTTAATTCACTAGAACATGAAGTAGTAAATAGACTACAATGAGATTCATAATGGTAAATTAAACATATAGTAATGGAAGACAGTAATTGGAAGTTGTTACTTCTTTTCTCATCTTACCTGCACAGGAATGTACTGGACAATACAAAGCTGTAACTCCTGTTGGGGGCTCACACTCAAATCACACCACACTAGATTTGCGTGGCAAAAATGCAGTTTTGCTCTTGATATACCGGTCAGATTTCGCCCAAGTATTCTTGAACAGAGCACACCACGGACACCATCTGGAGAAGGCAGGCTCCAGCAGCTTTAGGTTTGGTAGGCTGGATGCACAGCTCAGCTTTCAGATTTGGACAGGATATCTCCACCCGGAGAACTTCATGTTGTTACAGTATCTCCATGCAGGAAGGAAGCCATGAAGTCCAGGACATGAAGGAATAACTACTGTCACCTACTATACCGAACAGAGAGGAAGACTGTGCATGCCCTGAAATACCAAAACGCCTCCCAAAGGCTCAAGGATGATGTCCTCCTGCCTCAGCCCTTCCTCCTCAAACTACCAAAGAAACATTTCAATCAAAACAGAACAAAAAAGCCCACACGCTTGCCAGGTACCATGCCTCCCACCACGACACCTACGGCGTTATGAGTGGCTGGGTCCAAACAGATCATGCAAATCCCAATTTCCCTCTTTCTTCAAGGGGAGACATTTTGGTACGACTGAGTTCCGATCCATCAAAGTAAACGTGAAAACAAAATCCAGCCTACCATTACAGACTGGAATATGAAACTGCAATTCAGAGTGGGGCAGACTGGCAGGGTGAAAGCACACAGGTCGAGGTTGTGGAAAGGCTGGAAGCCAAGTAACTTATTGCTCTCCTGTTGCTAGCGTATAAAAAATGATGTGATTTAGGAAAAATTTTGCTTGTCTGGCCCCAACCATTTCACGGAATTCCAAATGAACAAAAAAGTAAAAGAGCGATTTAGGAAAAGCAAATAAATTAAGGTTTGTTACATAACAAATCGAGAGATCATTTTTTTTAACAAAGAACAACTAGTGGAACATTTGACAACTCCATTTCCAAGCATCTTACTGCACCAATGATTTTTCTTGACACTGTGTATGGTTATTAACAGATTCCATCACAGACTGAAAAAATGTAAATATTAAGGGACTCTACAAGAAATTAATAACAAAATGAGAAAATACTTGTGTTTCAATGCATTCAGGTTAATTATTTCAAGCTGGTTGACGAGGGCAAGATAAACCTTAGTTTTAACCTTATCATTTCTAGGTAAACTATAAAAGGTAATGACCTACAGACTATATTCAAGCTTCCCAGACTACCTTCACAGGCGATCAGCTGTGGGTTTAACCTATTGAAAACTCTACGATGTACACTGGCAGATCACATTATTCCTCTTGCATATAGAAGATGATAAATTGTGATGCAGTAATTATAATTGTCCTAGCTTACCACAAATTTCCATTTTTAAAAATCCCTCCAATTCCAGAAATGCAATTATTTAAGAACCCTGGTTTCAATTTGTATTTTAATTGATTCTTTGGTTTAAGTGAAAAATAAACTGAGCCTATTGAATTCTGAAGGTTTTGCTCATTCAGAAGTGTTTCTGACAAGCCTTTTTACTCATTCCTTAGTCTCCAGCACTCAGTGGGTGCCAGGAAAAGAGCTTCTAAATAAACTGGGAGAGATTTGGGGATCACAAAGATTTGGTGGCCAAGTACAAGTACTGCCATTTTGTGATCTAATGGAATGTGGCTGTTGATACGGCAGAAGTCCAGACTTCATTAGTCAGTTGGGTAACATTCTGCTTCAGTGTCATTCTGAGAAAAAAACACTTCCCATAATACAGTTTATTTTGATATGTGTCAACTTTGAAACACCTTTCTAAACAATATGCTTCTCAAGAACCTTCCATAATCCATCCATAACTCCCTACTGGCTTACAACATCGGTAGAACAAGCTATGGACCCAATCACAGGCTGTATTGGAAACTTTCACACCTTTTAAATGCATCTTTATCAACCTTCCAAGTAAGGTCACACATCATTTTGGTAAACTGTACTACATCACACTCCCTCTGCTTCTAAGTGTTGCCTTCAGTATACAAATCACTGCTCACCATATCTGATTATTTCTCTACTTGATGATCAGGCCCAACTTTTCTTTCATTCTGCTACTACTTTTGCCAGTCTTTTTTTTTCCTTCCACACATACCTACAAATTTTCTGTATCAGAATTAAGTTTATTTCCTAATCATGGTGTGGTTTTGCTGAAATGTCAGCAAATTTGCAAACGAAAACGAAAGTCTCAATATAGTCAAGGCAGATGGTCTGATGGGGAAGCCATCTCTACAGAACACAGACTTTAACAGAAGCTCTTCGCCAACCAAACAGAACAAGATATTCCACTGCTTTTTGTTGATTTAAGGTCTATGACACACTGCAGCTGTCACAATGAAGGGTAGACAGAAAAGGTAGTCTAATGACTCCAAAAATGCATTAAACCATACAAGTTTTATACAGCATTCACTTGGCATCTGTCTTCTGTAACGTCTCCATATTATATAAGGTATTTCTCTCCCTCCTTGCTCTTTAGAGAGATATGAAGTTTAATGTACTGACTGGTACTTAACAATCAGATTTTGTCAGCTTTTGTGCTGAACACCATCCTCCCTCTCCCATTGACTTTCACAGCACCATTCACGGTGTAAATTACTGCCTCATTTTCAGTGAAGGTGACAGATCCGTGTACTACCTCAGTGCACTGAACTCGGGAACTAGGCGCTGTCAGCCAAAGCACCGTGATGCCACATAAATCCTCAGTACTGTCACAAGGGGCATCTCCACCTTCCACTTGCCTCTCTGCTGCTGCTGGTACTTACACAGACAGCACCCCCACCCCCCCACCCCTGGGGCTGGAGGGGACTGTTTCCCGGGAGGGGTTTTGCTGAGGAAGCCCAGGAAGGGTGAACTTCCACAGTTCTCTGACCCATTTCTCAAGGAAGGCTCTAGGAATGCGCTACCCAGGCTGGGCTGGTTGCAGCACCAGTTAAATTGACATGTGTCAGAGTAAAGGTATCAGGCAATCACTTGCCTACTCAGCAAAAGAGAACAAATAAACAATAGATACATATTAACCTCTGCAACACTGGGCAATTTTATAACCGTTACCCAGGCGTATTGCTATACATTCAGGTGTGCTGCTGAGTGGATGCTCCCTGTTACAGAAGAAACTGGGCCAGTCCCCAAATCCATGCATCTTCAAATTTAAACAAGAATGGAAGGAGCACAGGGAAGAACAGAAAATGTTTGCTATTTAATTTCTACTACTGAACAGGACATGACTTACAGTGGGATTGCTGCTGATTTAACAAGTTCTGTAGGAAAGGACAATTTTCTTCCATCATATATCATTTCTCAGCTGTGTTGAACTTTACATCCACTGTGCCATTTTTTTCATACAATCATCATAGAATTATAGAACCATTTGGGTTGGAAAACACCCTTGAGATCATTAAGTCCAACTGTTAACCCAGCACTGCCAAGCCCATCTCTAAACCATCTCCCTAAGCACCGCATCTATGTGTTTTTTAAACACCTCCAAGAATCAAACCCCCTTGTAATCTCATGATTTCTATTCACACTAAGACTAACATTTCTCATCATTCCATCAAAAGTAATAGGACCGTTGTTCAGAAAGACAAGCCTGACCCTCCCAGCAGTCTGACAGGGTGTACACACACACGTGTAACTGCGTGGCCCAACCATTTTGCAGCACTGACCACCTAGAGAGTGGACTGATTTATGTACTACTCATAGTCTCACAGTTGTAAAGTGAAAATGATTTTGTATTTTATCAACCCTTTGTAATCTAACCACTCCTTACCTCAACTTTCAGTGGCAGTCTGATCTGAGATACGCATTTTTTCTCTACAAGACAGGCTAACAATACTGAAAGACCTGAAAAAAGCCTATGCTCAAACATACAGGTAATATATGCCTGTGTACTAGCCAAAACCAAAAATGATTCAAAACTTCAACCTGTTCCAAAATTATCCAACCTGCCCACCTGCCAAGTACCCACCACACACAGCTCTGCTCTCCTGCAGGTAAAGCTCTACAGAAATCCGAAGTGGCCAGTTTAATGGGCTGATGCTACAATGAATCTGGCAAAACCATATCCAGAACATTGAAAATGAAATTACCAAGTTGCTGTCTTGTAAAACTTATTTAATTCTCAAACAAATCTTTTCCCTCAGACCAACAAGACTTTATCACATTATTAAAACGTGTGAGATCATAACATGTAACTCAAATTGCATTGAATCATATTTATCTGAGTGTAATTTGACTGTTAACGGGAGCTACAAAAGGAATTTATTTGGTTCAGCATACCACATTAGTCAGCACAGAACTGAATAATTCGTGCCTAAGTTCAATTAACAAAATTCCAAAACAACTGCTGGTGGAAAAACTTTATTTTCCCTACTCTGCTATTTAAAAAGATATTCAGGTCAGATGTTCAAGATTTGAATGAGGCAGATGATTAGTGAAAGCCATTAGCTGCAGAAGCCTTTCTGTCAGCAGAAGGAATAAGCATGTGAGAGGCGCAGGCTGGAATATCTGCAAACAAAATGCACCTCCATCCTGTACTGAGAAGAAAAGCTCCATTCAGCTCAGAAACAGCAACGATACACATGCTCCAGCTTTGGCAACACGCTGAATGCGAGGCATAAGACAAGTCGCTATTTTAAATAAAAAATTCTGAATCACTTTGCTTATATATAAACCATCTGAGAGCATACATTAATATTTTAGACCTCTTCTCATCATTGGGAAACATTCTAGGACACACACTTGCATTCTTCATTCACATGTGAGGAACTGAAATAAAATGGCTTTGTCACTGAAGAGAAATAGATTTTTAAATTGGATGAAACATTTCAGTTTTGAATCTAGCAGCCAGCTCCTCTCCTGGAAATATTTAAAGATCAACTCGAGGATAATTTCAGTGCTAAATTACCCTATTCCTTCCTTTCTTTTCATCAGCCTCAGATTTTATTTATTCCACTTTTTCCTGACATATTAATATATTACTGAAAACACACTTTCAACTATTCCAAGAAAAAAACAGGTTTTTGTAAGTAATTTCATCTTTTACAAGAAATCATTTTAAAATAATGTTACAGCTCAAGTAAATTTACAGTTCCTGCAACCAACATAGAAGTATGCACTTTCCATTTTAATTTCAGTTGTGTATGCAACTGTCTGAAGCAAACACTGAAGAAGTCTGTCTGAAGAAGTTCCTAATCAGTAACAGCAACAGAGATTAAAATCTATAAACAATGTTAAGTGAGAATAAAAGAATTACGTCAGATTAAGAATGGATTATTTGGATTGTAAAAATCAATTAAAAGAACCCTTTTAACTATAAAGAGGGAGACAGAAAAACTATCACCATTATAACCACACTACATACAGATGGCATGGAATCTGAGCGCAAATTATTTACATTGATTGTTATTGTAACAACTGACGTGTTTATTTCAATCACGGCGGGGGGGTGGGGAATAAAGAAAAAAACCCCTAGGTCCGTGTACCTTTTGAAAGAAAATAAGTTGTCTGCTGAAGTATGAAGAACAAAGAGGAAAAATAATTGCAGGAATTTACAAAATAAGATTATACTATTTACATTACTTATATAACAATATATATATATATAAAAATATATATATTAATGAATTTATACTGGGTTTTTGGTAAGAATTTCTACTACAGAACCATAGACTGATGTAGCATGATGTAGGTCTGGAGAGACCCTGGAGGTCCCTGGTCCCACACCCTGCTCCCAGCCAGTGTAGGCAGAGCCGGCCACTCGGGGCTGTGTGCAGGTGAGTTTGGAATAGCTCCGAGGATGGAGATGCCAAGCCCCTCTAAGCCACCCCTTTTTCTGCTCTAATGGTAAAATATACCTTCAGAATAATGCACGTTCTAACCTAAGGACGTGCCTTTTCACCTCACCACAAATTTCAGATAAACTTACTTGGGTTTATTACTCTGAATTTGTTCTGTGTTCAGCCATGAACAGAAGAACCTATGAAATGGACCTAAAGTTGTGAAATAATGAGATAACCTAAAGTAGCAAAATATCCCAGGATTAAGTAAGCAAACTACGCATAGCTTTGGTATCAAGAACATACAATGGCTTTGCAGATTATTTAAATTACATTACGTAACAAATCCAGTTATAATCAGGAAGCTTTCTGCAAGTAATTTGAATATTCTGATCCCAGTCCTGTCTGAGTTTCAATGAGTTCTGAGCCAGTTATGTTACCAAATCGCCACTGTGTTTGTTTAATGCTTAATTTCACCATAATAAATCGTGCAATATTACTAAACTATGAAGTACCATTTTTTTGCTGTGAGAAATGAAGTTACATTCAGCTTATCTTCCTCTAAGAACTATTCAAGTAATTAATACAATTTGCCACTGGACTAAATTAGAAATCCCTATGAGCACTCTCAGTGTTCCAAACCTGATGCAAGTTTGGGGTTTTTGTTGTGTTTTGGGTTTTCATCTTGGTTTGTTTTTTCATCCAAATTGATTGCTTTCCTCCAGGAAGGATGTTCACAGAAGTTGTGGTTAGTGCTTGGAAATGCTGTTACTTTAATTTGCCATCCAGTGGTGACCTGCGATATCCCTAGAGGTCCAAGGATGCAGTCTTAAAACTGAAAGGAGACACAGCAGCCTTCCATCGAATTAAGCAACCGGTTGAAATATGGGTCACTGAGTCTGCTGTGGCGGCTGCAAACTGACGGGCAGCTCCAGTAATAGCAAGGCGGCGAGCTGCCGTCCATGGAGCGCCCCTCACGCCTGCCCCAGCACCTTGTGAGCCATCTGCAGGAAAATGCAGGAGTTTGAAATGGATATGGGGATGCAAAACATGGCTAACTCATTTTTATTACCTCCTAGTGAATACCTCCAACATAAAAATTAGGAGTTCTGTATCACCCACACAGTTGATCCCCCACTGAGAATAAGAGAAATAAAAGCATGGTTTTGTTACAAAAAGCTATTTCATAAGGAAAAAAGGGCATCATCCTATGTCCAACACCTCTTTCTTACAGAATCCCCTTGAAATTTGAATGACAGTCCAAAGACATTTTAACTTCAAACAGTAACAATATCAAGCAATACTTGGAAACTCCTAGTCAATATACAGTAACTAGTCCAAAAATTAAAATACAAACAATCTACTTTCATGTGAGGAGAAAGGAGAGGAAACAAAGATATCATCAGTCATGTCAGCCTACCATTAAACTAGAACGTAGGTACTAACATCAAAAATAGACATACTGACTACAATTTATGCTTCCTGCTATGGAATTGTAATCCAGCCGAGACAGAAACACTCTAAATTTGAACAGTTCATGCTAGGGAAATTACTAAAAACTAATCTACTGTACCTAACTTAAAATTTTTATCAGCTTTGAGAAACCCTTCTCTCAAAGACACTTTGTAAGTAAAATTGTATTTGTAGTGAAGGCCAAAGGACAGACCAAACGAGCTTATTGAATTAAAATTTTACAACTAACAAAGCAGCTGACTGCCTTCGTTCCTGACACGGATAGGTGTCATTTGAGAACCAACCTCACGGTTTTTTTCCTCTCAGAAATAACACGCTCATTTCCTGCAGTATTACATTTTTCGATGAAGTTGTCAATAGCTACTGGTCTATGAACATCATGAAATATATTTTGCTCACAGCCCTGTAAGTCAGACAATGATTCTGCTGTGTTCTCAGTCGGGTGGGTGTCAATAGGGAACAGCTTTCTTCTTGACACTGCGGTGTACAGCGGGCCCTGGTTGGGGTAAAGAATCTGACTTACAGATTTTTTTTCTCAGTATACAGAAATTGAAACATACATTCCATAAGATGACAGTATAAAATGTAAGGTTCCCAAAGAGAAAACTGCCCACAGCTGATCAGACATGAATATAAGGGATTTAATCTACACTGGGAAATTTAGGCACTGACAAACCCGATCAAAATCAATATTAACAGCTGAATTATGCATCTGAAGTTGTAAATCATTTCACTACGAATAATGTCACAAATGCCAAAGTCTGAGTATCTTCCAAAAAGTCTGTAGCCAACTAATAGCAGACTTTTACTACTAGAAGACATTTTGGCAGATGGAATTGGACAGCATGTTATAACTTGATAAGTCTTTGAAGTAGACAACAGAAATAAATTCCTAAGGTTTCATCTCCTAGCAGGCATTCCGTTGCACAGTGAAACATTGCCGTAAGTACTCCGAATGAGGCATTAAATCCACCTCTGTAAAACATACAAAAACTCCCCCAAAAACTGCTACATAAGTAAATAGGTGACCTGAGCAGGCCACTGAGGTGTCACATCTGGGAAATACAAATCCACTGCACAAGTCAACATCCTAAAACAAGAAGTATAATGTTAGAATAGAGAGAAAATTAACTTCAATAAAAGGTCTATACAAGTGTATGAAATTACCAAACACAGGCATTTAGAAAATTATATACTTAGTAAAATTAATTTTGTCAAAAGAGGAAAAGGAGGTCTATCCACAGCAGAATAAGTGTTTCAAGATATTATACACCAAAATTATGACTGCTTTGAAATGTTCAAACATGTCTGAAGAGAAAAACAAAGCCATTGCCTGCTGTTACTCCTTCCAAATAACAATAGCTCCAACCTGTATATGAGTAACTGTCCTTCTTGGAAACTTTTGTGTAGAACATGAAAAAAAATTAGAAGGCAGGACGGGTGCATCAGAATAGAAATAAAGGCTCTTTAGAAGAGTACTGCTTTTGTAAAAAAAGCAGAAAATGGAACTAGGTTAGATCTTGAATTCTCAAAAAGAGATGGGGAGACTGGAACATGAAAGACACCTGAACATCTAAAGACTTTTTTGTGTCTGTGCAGAGAGACAAGAGCTGCTTCTACTGCCACAAAAGCATGGCAAGCTGTGGAACTCCTGAACTGTACTTGGTTGGTAAATACAAAGAGGGCCGAGTTGAAAATTGGCCAAATTTTACATCTCGATATGTTTACTATATGCTTTGATTGTGGAAGTGAACTACAGGCAATAATTTGTCAGTAAATGTATTACGATGATGACAACCAATTCCCCATTTTTTTGCCATAACATGAAGAATGCTGTAGCCTTACAAGTTGAACCCACCATCTTCTCAAATGACAACTCAGAGCAGCAAGTGTCTGTCTTTACACAAATCAAGGACCATGATCCATTTCAGTATGTCCTGGCCTATCGTGGTTTAACACTAGGCAGCAACTAAGTGCCACCCAGCCACTCGCTCGCTCGCTCCCCCCTGGTGGGATGCAGGAGGCTATCAGAAGGGTAAAAGAAAGAAAACTAGTGGGTTGAGATAAGGACAGTTTAATAACTGAAATAAAATAAAATAAAATAAAAACAATAAATTGTAATGAAAAGGAAAATAACAAACAGAGACAACTAAAATCCAAGAAAAACAAGTGATGCAAATTAAAACAAATTGCTTAGCACCAACTGCCCAATGCTCAGCCTGTTCTCCAGCAGCAGCCCCCCCGCCAGCTTTCCCCCTACTGTATATACTGGGCATGATGCCAAACGGCAGGGAATATCCTTTTGGCCAGCTGCGGCCACCTGTCCTGCCTATGTCGAGGATGCACAGAGCCCCGCGTCCAGTCACAGTGGGGTGCTTCTGCCATGCATTCCCCGTCAGGCTCCCTTCAGCCTCCGGTACAGTTCTCTCTTGGGATCCCCCTGTCACTCCAGAAATACAGATGGGTTCTGCCCCTGTACAGCTTGCTGGCATTAGGGCACAATGTGCACCAGTGCCCACAGAGCCTTACACGCCTGTAGGTATGATCTTCCAGGCCATCAAACCCACACAGTCCAGTAAACCCTGTCCTTCCCTTCCTCCACCTGGCTGGAGGCAGGGCTCCTTTAGTCCTGGTCATAGTAGCCGTTACTCTCCTCTTGTAAATACGAATCAGAAGTCCCTTTATTAAGATTGGAAATAAGATCTGCCCTTCTACTCTACTAATTTCTGTGAATCTGCCCACGGGAAACTGGAGCAGCAATACTGTGGTAAGAACCCCGCTTGTGACTTTTTCCTTGCAGCTCATGTGCCTGTGCCTCTAAGGTCAAGGTAGATTTTCCATCCTCACATGCTCTCTATGGTCATGCAGGTAAAACCCCAGGGTGGCCCATGGCTTGTAGCCATTATATTCCCGCTCTTGAGCAGAGGAACATTTACTCCTAATAACTAAGATACTGGTCTGTACAGGTGGGGAGTAGGACATGTTCTCTTTGCTAGAACTCCCAGGGCAGATTCTCCACAGCCAAGATGCTGGCCCATAGGGAGGAAGAGAGACTTTCCTCGTATTCCCAGAGTGGGCCTGCCAATTTGTCCATTTGTCCCTCTCCATCTTTCCACTGCATTACTGCCAATGAGTTGGTGCACACCCATGGTGCGCTCTGTACAAAATTCCACCACACAGGACACGTACACTGGACTTCAGCTGGATCTCTGGAAAACTGTTTGTTGTCATCATAAATCACCTCCAGCATGGTCAGTTCCCTCAGGTACTGGATACTTCTCTTCATGGTGGTCCACTTGCCTGGGTGACACATAATATTCTCCCTGAAGGGACACCTTTCCTTCATGCCTGACAGGAGTGGCCTCCAGAGGCTGACAGCTTGTGCCACTTTTCCAATCGCTTTGCTAATGCCCCTTCCCTAGAAGGGATTCCAGCTGCTTGGCTTCCCTACCCTCTAACTCCAGGCTACTGGCCCCGTTATCCCATCATCAGAGCAGCCAGGTGACAATGTGCCACCTGGATGATGTCCTGATGCTCACTCAGGGACAGGGAACAGGTGGTTACTGCCTCTTTTATGAGTGCTGCCTCTTCCTCCTCCTCTTCTCATGATAGCTCTGCTTTGGACTAGACTGCATCGTCCACTTCTTCCTTCTTCCACTTCTTAGGAGGAGTTTCTTCCCTTACTAAAAGAGCTGACTGTCGGATTCAGGATTTCATGTGCACAGGGGCAACAGATCCCAGCCTGGGCTGGGGCTCTGGCTCAGCTGCCGTGCCTGTGTCACCAGTGCTGGTGCAGCCACAGTGCCTGTTGTTTTGTCATCAGATCCAGAGACCTCCTCCCTCCCTTGAGGGTGCTGGATAGTGTTGACCAGGGCTCCGTCAACATGGGCCAGGCTCCAGCAGTTTGCAGTGATTTCTGTTTCTGGAATTGCCAAGGGGACAGCATACTTTTTTTGAAGTATTTTAATAGTTTTTCAGGATCCTGCACTTGTTCAGGAGTGAAGTTCCAAAATACTGGGGATGCCCACTGGTCTAGGTACTTGCCCATGCTATCCCACACACCCTGCCACTCATAACCACCCAGCCTTGAGGCAGATCTCTATATGACATTCTTAAATAATTGTTTAACCTTATACAAGACCTGAAACACATTCATAAGACATAGCAATAGGAACATGCTTGTTTGAACATCTTAAAGATATTCAAAATGATCCAGAGCTACTGTAACTAGCCTGGAGAAGGGGAAGGTGAAAGAAAGGGAAGGTGAAGGAGTGGGGGAAAGTGTCCCTCCTTGCACCCCCCCATAGATTGGCTCTCTGAGGAGAAAAGCTAAAGGGTGTAATTATTAATAGTTTCCAAGAGATGGCTCCCAAAGTACAGAGATGCAGCAATGCTGAGTACAAATACCAGATCAGTCTCATGACCAGTCATTTTATCATATCATAAACCAGTGTTACACAGTACATCAACATGATAACCTTAATCCAGCCCCCAGAGGTGATAAACAGCACAATAGGGAACAAGGCAGCAAGTAAGGTGTTACACAGCACGCCTCTGAGAACAGCCACCACAACTCAGGCAGCGAATAAATCAACATTGGGACCAGTGACTATTACACTAATATAATGAACGCTTATCACAAATCTGTGTTAACTGGCCAGATCTGTCGTCACCGCAAACCTCCAAGTCCCAAGGTGGGCACCAAAAAGGACCGTCATGGTTTAACGCCTGGCCGACAACTAAGCCCCATGCAGCTGCTCCACACTCCCCCTCAGGGGGATAGGGGAAAGAATCAGAAGGGCAAAGGCTGCTCACTCGCTCCCCCCTGGTGGGATGCAGGAGACAATCGGAAGGGTGGAAGTAAGAAAACTTGTGGGTTGAGATAAGAACAGTTTAGTAACTGAAATAAAATAATAATATTAAATTGTAATGAAAAGAAAAATAACAAAAACAGAGAGAAATAAACCTAAGAAAAATAGTATGGTCTGGGTTAGAAGGGACTTCTGGAGATCATCCAGTCCAAGCCCATCACTTTGCTAACTAGTGATGCAAATTAAAAACAGTTGCTCACCACCAACTGACCAAGGCTCAGCCTGTTCTCCAGCAGTGTCTCCCCAGCCAGCTTTCCCCTCAGTTTGTATTCTGAGCATGATGCCATGTGGTCTGGAACATCCCCTTGGCTAGCTGGGGTCAGCTGCCCCCCCGTGTCCCCTCCCAGCTCCTTGTGCCCCTTCCCCCCCAGCCTGCTCCGCTGAAAAATCCTTGACTGAGCACTGCTAAGCAACAACTAAAACATCGGGGTGTGACCAACATTATTCTCATCCTAAATCCAAAACACAGCGCTGTACCAGCTATTAGAAAGAAAATTTATTCTATCCCAGCCCAAACCAGGGAGGAACCCCACTGTTTCACCTTTGGAAACAACATGTCACTGTGCACTGGAAAGCAGAGAGAAAGCTCTAAAGACAGTGGAAGCGAACCACAGCAGCCTAGGCACAAATCCCCTTGTTCAGCTGTACAAAGGTCCAACTCCCAGCTCCTAGGACATGCTGAGTGAGAGACTGCATTCATTTTGTTCGTATGGAAATGGTGAATGGCAACATATATTGATTCAATGAGCTATAAAAGCCCTAGGATTCACAAAAAATAAGCATTCCCTCTCCCTCTCATGTTCTGTTGAACCTTTCCATAACCTACATACATCCATGAACACATCCTTAAATATCAACACTAAATCACTTATGACTAGCATTAAATGGTATTTCATCAGCAGGGCATATATCATTCTCTGGCGTGTAGAAGATAAGGCTTTATTTCCATAATTCTAAACACCAGAGTAAATTATTTGAAACCAGTAAAAAAACACAAACAGTTAGAATGTTAAATTGGCATTTTAATTTATATTACAAATTGGAACAAACTAACGAACCCAGCTTGACCTCAGAAACTTATATAATGAATTAGATAAAACCTGTCCTATATCTGAGTATAAACACACCAGGCTGTATCATTTGCTAATGGAGAGCTTACTTGCTTTTAAAAGGTCTGGTATGCTTTTTATTTTTGAGTTATTCTATGCCTGTGGTCCCTGAGAGCCTGATTTGACTTGTGCTGGCTGTTGGTGGGCCCATGGGAGTCATTATGGCAGCTGCAGATAAATGAAGTGTATGAAATGGCCTTGAAAGCCTTCCTTTTCCTTCTTCAGGACAAAGTACATAGATGGTGAAGGTGAGTCACAGCCTACATCTGCTGCAAGTTGATTTTAGGTCAGCTTTATGCTGTGGTTATAGTCCTGATTCTGAAAACCATATAAAACCAATACCTAATTCCTACTATTTTTCACAGATCCTGTGTATATACTTGGGTTTGCCTCACTACACCTAGTAAGGTCAATGCATAAAATACTGGATTTTATTTGCCTTGAGCTCCACCATGATTTCCTGTTTATCACCTATGCAGTTGTTCTCTGTAATGATCAAGGATTAACAAGGTAACAACATATCCATTTGTATCCATTTGGTCAATCAGCCTTTCTTTTCTTCACCCCCATCTGTCCTTCAGTGAGGTACACCACCTGCCTCATTTAATATTTAATTGGTATAGCTGGGGCTGTGCATTAAAAGTTAGCTCAGGATTTCCTTCTTGGGAAATGCTTTATTTGCAGCACAGTTAAATTTGAGAGCCCTCACTAGTGAAAGTCATGGCTGAATCCACGAATGTGAAGGAGAGATCAGAAGCCCCACGTAGCACATAAGCACTGGAAACAAGGAAGTCAGGATCTACTCTAGAATGACATCTTGTAGTTGATGGACTTTAGTGGCTAAGAAAATACAAAACTTTTCCTGTCCCCAAAAACATATGTAAAGACACCATCTTGTTGAATTTTCTGGTGCTCTAACAGGGTCTAGATAGTTTTCAGTGCAGCCTTTTCCCCAAGGGAACTGGTAGGACCCTTGTCTTGCAGCTGGTCTGTTGCAAACAACTACACTTTTAATTTGTAAGAATTCAATTTTTCAAACCTCTACTACTGAGCAAATGAAACAATGGCTTAAAAAATACTAGAAAGATGCCCATAGATACAAAAAAGTCATTGAATTTACATAACAAACCACATTAGAAAAGTCAAAAAAATAATAAATATGGTTGGACTGAAGAAAAAAAAAAAAAAGGCAAGCTTCACAGGTGATAATGACAATTCATTGAATGAATATCATCTTTCTTGCTACTGCTGGCTAGAACCCCATGTTAACAGCAAACACAGCCAGTCCACAGTTATTTTCCAGAGCAGCTCAGTGTGCTCCATCATACATATACATCCATATACATATACATACATCAGGGTATGAAACTACTAGAGTACAAATTTCTATGCTTCAATCATCTTGGGTATCTTTCTGTTACCAAGCCACCCATCTGCCCTAAGTACATACAACAACCTTGGCACTGGCAGGTTTAGTAACCTACACATTGCAGAAATCGGGTATTTTTAACAGTTCCTGGAATATTTTCTCTCCAGCTAACCTAATCAAGATCATTTACAAAATAAATGTTTAAAGCAAAAAGCAAAAAGAATGAAATACCCTCTTTCCCCTAACACTCACATATCCATAATACGGTATACAAAGTCTACTATATACGGAACTTGGTAATCCATCCCGAAGTAATTGCCTACAGTAGTTTGAAAGATTACCTATTTCGCTAGAAGAAAAATACAGGAAGCTGGAACTCAAATAAAAGAACAAAGTTAATGAGGTAACTTTGGTAAAAGTATGACATGCGTTTAAAAAACATGAGAGAAAAAAAAAGCCTCTAGGACTTGTCAGTAAGTGCTTTGCACTTTCAAAGGTTCTCATCAGGCTTTTAATACATTCATGCATACTTCCCTTAAAACTCAACAGTTCTGCTGAGGAACCAAAGGAGCAACACCCTGAGAAAAGAGAAAGTCTTTCACTATTAGATGAGCAATTTAAATTCAGCCTAAGGAAGCTGTAACTTGAAAATTGAGCCTAAGAAAGTTCTGTGTTCACATTATCATTTTAGTGTCAACCTTTACCATTTTAACTGGTACATATGCCGAGAAAATCTATTTTTTAGATTTCATGCTACAATTGATACTGTCAAGAGAAAAGGTGAGAGGAAAGGCATATATTAGCTGCAACAGTTTCAATTCCCTTTATTCACCTCTGCTATGTTAAAAGAAAAATTAGTGTTAGAATAAAGTGGGCCACTTGATATTGTTTCTTCAGTAAGAGACAACAATCTGCAAACCTGGTAAATTTCCAGATAAACAGTTTTAATTAAAATACCTACATTATTTAACATTTTATGCTTAGAATGTTGTGGGTTTTTTTTATCAAGGTAACATGTATATTGGTATACTGCTGATGTCAGATTCTCTTCCATAAATAGTCTTTTTGTTAGCTGCTTGGATGCACAGGTGAATAATGACTGATGTGCAAGCCTCCTGGGGCAAGTTTTCAACCTGTACCTTCTCCTGGGAAGCACGTGTTTCCTGCAGAACACTTGCAGCCCTTTATTCTACGCTAACTCACCTAACTGCTTCAAGCTGCTTTTCCATTTGCATTATTCCCTACCTTCTTACACATTTAGAAAGAAACCATTACCCTTGTGGCTGCCAGACTAATCAGTATCATGACTTCACACATGCCAAAAACACTAAAGTAGGAAAAAAAGGGGGGGGGGAGGATAAAACATATTAACTTACAAATTAGGTATTTACAAACTCTAAGTTCTCTTTCCTTTAGAGGGAAAGGTTTTCTGAGGCTTACCTCATTCAATAAAAAGTATTGGTTTTATAATGATATAAAAAAAAGATACTGTTTAATCTATTACAGCACGCCAATTTCGTACAGGCAAACAGAATCCTCTCACCTCCAATGTACCAGGCAAACTGTGAGACGAACAGACCAAACGGGAGCTCACTAGATTGAATTCCCTTTTTCCCTTCATATTCAGAGGAAACATTTTGAAGAGGAGATTTGAGAAGCCATGCATTCAAAGGGATTGAAGGTTAGCATCAGTTCCCATCATGTTACCAGTACCTAAGTTTTCAAATTGCTATGCTTCTAATGCAGAATTTTTAAGCAATGAATAAATGGATGAAATGAATGAATGAATAAAACAGAAGTGAAACTTTGTTTTATTTTTTTTTAATTCAGTAGCTGATTTCTGTTCTGAGAAGCATACCCTTTCTCTTGTCCTGATTCTCAGAATTTTCTTAGACAAGGAATCAGGAGGAAAAGGAAGGTTTCTAATATAGCTCCACCTGAATGCAAGCATTTCCCACTAAGGGACCACACACACTCCTCTGAGATCTCTCTCCACACTCACAAAGGGGTTACCAGAGCAGGGACAGGATTTTTTATTTTGAATGTTAAAATTCAGCAGACATTCACCATCTTCAACTCAGTCACTAGGAAATATAAAAGCTTCAAATACAAAAAAGCATTTTTGTCACCCCATTCAGTAACAGTCAGCCAAGTA
The DNA here is from genome assembly GCF_017639655.2 of Falco naumanni. Taxonomy (NCBI): domain Eukaryota; kingdom Metazoa; phylum Chordata; class Aves; order Falconiformes; family Falconidae; genus Falco; species Falco naumanni. Next base: position 73,139,308 of record NC_054057.1, read on the forward strand.
ATTACAGCAATGCAATGAATTTGAGAAACTTTCCATACTCCTTCACCTCACCCATCCTTCCAAGAGTCAGAAGAAAGGTCTTACAAGGCACTCTACGCACCATCAAGTTTAAAACCACAATTTAAAATCAAGGTAATCTTTTGGGTAAATCACTAACACAAATCCCACCTTATTGAAAGCAATTTTTTATGTCCATTTTTATTAGACACAGGAGTACTGGCCTGAGAGCCAGGGCTCTGGATACACGACACACCAGCAGTCAAGCACAGGCACAAACAGAATGCATATAGAAATTTTGCAATATTCATTTAACATTGATTTACCACAAGATTCTGTGTTTGAAATGCATAGGTGTTCACAGAATCAGTTAAAGTTTATGAACTGGTATAATATCATATTCATACCTTTCTAGGACATTATCATCTCTATCAGGATAGAAGTGAAAATGAGCAATAAGCCATAGACATAAAGAACTCTTCCCTTCTCAGGATTACCTGCACAATTAATCATGCCAGTCATTAACACTGTGACAAGCAGTGAAGTAGCTAACATTTTTGACACGGGACGCAGTATTAGTTTCAAAGTGATTAGTTCTTGGCTGCATTACTCAAATTAACAGATAAATTTGCTGAAAAACCTTTGAAAGATCATGCTGGAAAGCAATGTGACTTTGGACCATAAAAATCATAGAAGTGAATTACCCAAAGTAAATGAACTATTGTTTTCTTAATATGAACTTCTAATTCAGAAAGAACAAAAGGATTAACAAATATAAAGGCACTTTAACCTATTTTCTCTCTTACGATAACATTTTCAACTTTTGACCTCTCTCATTTGTTATAAGGAATTCCAATATGAGAGAATAAAGTGTGTGCGGCTCCTACAAAAGACGCACTTTTAATGGCCGTTTCCAAAACATGCCCTTTTGTACTTCAATAGATTGACTATAAAAGCTCACTGTCAACTGGCAGTAACATCAACGTCAGTGCACAGAAGACTGATAATCTCAATATGAACAATTCTTCTTGCGCTATCAACTGCTTATGTCCTTTTCTGGCTTTCGCAGCAACATCATTTTAAAGGCAGTAAACCAGCATGTGTTCTTTTTGAAGTGGAAGTATGCAACATTTACAGGTGACATTAAGGTACTCTCAGACTCTACAGTACTGACAGTCTTATCCTTTATTTCTTTATTACAAATGATAGTTCAAAATTTGGGGCAATATCAGTGGACAACCGAAGATCAGCTCTGTTCACAAAACAACGTTATTATCGATCAGTTTTTAGCACATACTAGGAATTATGATCTAAATGACAGCCCCTCCCCTGAACCCTTGATGTAAATGGTTTAACTAGAATCATAGACTAGAATCATAGAATATCTCAAGTCAGAATGGACCCATAAAGATCATTGAGTCCAAGTCCCTGTGCCTCACAGGACTACTTACCTAAACCATATGACTAAGAGCATCACCCAGATGCTCCCTGAACTCCGACAGGCTTGCTGCCGTAGTGCACTGACAACAGAAAAAGGAACAAAAAAATTTCAAAGTAAAGCAGAAAGTCTCAAGTCCTGCTGCACTTTGTTCCTTAACATATGTAGGGCTGGGTACACAGGAAAATCCGTTCAGCACCACTCTTTCCTTCAAGATGTTTTAACTAAACAGAACTCACACCAAACCCCTTGACATCTGTCCTCAACACCTACAACTGGGGCACTTCCTCAAAGTCTCTTGCATTTACGGACAGCCATGGCCAATTATAAGGGTTGTTCCAATTTTATTTCATACAATTTATTTTTACCATTGGACCAACAGAAAGGTGTCTCAGTAAACCTACCCATCCAAGACACTGGTAGGTACTTGCAGGAGCCCAAGCAGAAGATCTGTGCTTGCCTAATCCAGAAACAGCTGTATTCAATTTCTTCCTGATGGCTTCTTACATCTTGCACATTCTGAAAAGCCAGACTGTAGAGCTGCATGGTATAATTACACCTTGCAGCGATAATATCCCCTTCTGTTACCCTGTTAATCCAAAGACAGTCCATCTCTAATAGTTACCATCAAAGCCAACACATTTCCATTCTCCTCCTTCTGCAGACAATGTAGACATTCACCTGCTACTCACAGCTTTGACAAGCAGCCTACAAAATTGAGATAGCTCTTTATTTCTTTCCACTTCTGCTATTAGAAATCAAGTTTGCTGTTGTGGAACTATCAAAAAGCAGTTGACGGCGTGTTTCTGATCTCAGACAAAACTAGAGACACCAGGAGCAGAGCTGAATGATTCATGAGGCAAAACATCAATCTATTCCCAAAATAAAAGGGAAGAGTCGAATACTGAGGACCTCTGAATACTTTAATCATCTACAGGTATTATTTTCCACTTAAGGAAAAAAGAAAAGAAAAAAAAAAAAAGGAGAAAGAAGAGAAGCAAAACCAAGCCATCATCCAAAAAAGCAAAATCTAAGTATAATCTGAGAAAACTTAAAAGGTATCTATAGATTCTTCGGTGGTGGATTCTCAGGCAACTCTCAAATAGAAATGCAAGCGTGGCTCAAAAATGCTCCTGCACACATCATCTCCTGGCTTGCAGGTTTACCTGTTTGGTAAGTAAGTAACCCAAATGTATCATAACACTTGATGAAGTTGAAACAGTTGCACAAATGTAAATAAACAGCAAAAAGCCAAGGTGGATAAATATTTACTACACAGGCTGAGCCTAGCACCTTGCAACAACAGAGGCAAGTGGGTCATGATCTTTCATTGTAAATACTCTCTAGAAACTACCTTTGCATATGTATGTCCAGAATTAGAATATCAGCATGTAAAATGTAATTTCCTTTTAATTTTCATATTACTTATTTACAATGTCAGAACAGACACTTGTTTCCCAGAAAATAATGGTACTGTCAATTTTTACTTTTATCTTTTTAATTTCTGCACATATATATATATATATATACGCACATATGTGTAAGTACGTGCCCATATACACAGACACCCCTAAATAAATCTGTAGATGCAGACACTGAGACAGAGCTACCCCTGCCTGAAGAAACTGTTGTCATAGCTTTCACAATAACCTTCTTGTTGATAATTTTTTTGAAAACCTTTCAGTAGCCAGGACAGGATTTAACATGGACTATTAATTATTCTGCAAGCAATTTCTTTACTTACAGCAAATAGACAAAAAAGAAAACCAAAAAAACAAACAAACAAAAAACCCCCCAAAACTTTGAAACAACAATAAAAACAACAACAACAAAAAACAGAAAATGCAGAAGAAAAAGGAGTAAGTCTGCATTAAATATATAACCTAAAAGTGATGTTACACAATAACTAGATTAAACATAAGAACATGTGCAGGTACATACCTTGATTGAAGTGTTCATTTAATACAACTTAAGTAACTGAAATATTCTGCTTACTTGATTAGAGTAGATTGTTTGCATTTTAATTTATTGCTTCAAGATGAGTATTCATTAAGTCACTTAATATAATGGCACCCTTACAGCTGCTACCCTATTAAATGTAATCATTTTTTCCCATTCCTGTTTATAGCACAGCCTACTGTTACAACAAAAGCAGTCTAGAGTCATTTATTAATCACCACATCTTCCAAGTGTATCTTCAGAAACAATTTGTGATGGCTAGGCCTTGTTTCATACATAGGAATTAGAAATTATATTTTGTTCTCAAATTCAAGTTGTTCATAGTGTCGTGTACTGTTGGGACACCCTGGGGTATAACTATGCATGCTGTTGATTCTTATTTAAAACCTTTGACCAAAAGTTTCAAAATGACATTCCTAGCACTGTTTTAAGTCTGTATTTTTGGCTCCTAAGTAACAGGCTCAGTTTTAAGAGCTTTTCTTAATGCTCAAACTGCACAGAAATCAGTGCTGTTGCTCTGTAACTTTAACAAAAAGAAAACTTCTAAAATTAGAACTGTAAACATAGTACTTCATCTTTCAACACCTGGATACCAAACCACTGGCCAAAGACTAAATCCCTGGTTTAATGGTTCTGGCTGATACAATTTACATTTATCCTTTGCCCTTTATAAACAAAACCAGAATAATCCTGTGATAAAGACATGTTATTAATTTAACCACTGGCAGAAAGAGATTGCAATACTAGAAAAACTATAGTATATGCTTATCCATTTTGTTGCATTTATTTATGCTTTATCATCTCTTGAAAGTTAGTAAGAAAGTATCATGTGAGACACACAAAATATTCAAGGTACAATACATCAGCATTTCAGTAAATTGCTGTGAGCTCCTTGTTCTGTGGCAATTTGTGCATCCCACAGTAGCAATACTGACTCCAATTCATCAAAACACAGCAACAGGCACTTTGAAAAACTGCAGGAAAAATTTATTATCTTTTAGCTGTACTAAAAGCAATTAGTAGCTGTTAATTCAATGTTACTGATTATCAGTTTTTCTAATAATAGTCAACACACAGGTAAATAGTGCTCATTTTCTCATGTAGAGAACAAAGCTATAATCACCATTCAAGCCATCATAAAAGATTTTGCTTTATTTTCTTAATTATGCAAGTCGGATGTAGTTGAGGGAAAACACTTTTTGGTATATTTCATAACCGTATTAATAAACAAGTAATGCACAAATATTCAATGGCATTTATAAAATCCCAATCCCAAAAGAATTGCCTGAAGAAATCCACTATGATTTTCTCACACGAAGCGTTTTTTTCATGTTGTTGGGTAATGCCAATTAATATAGTGATATTTCTAAGACTAAAAAAAACCCAAGTTATGCTATATTTTTTTAACTGATATAATGCAACTCTCTTTCAAATTACATCCATCAGGTCAAGTTTTATAGGGTCTGTTTGTAATAAGGCCATTCAGAAACGCAGCCCTTCCCCTATTAGACTGCACTGTGCTGCTTGCGGAGAGATCACGCGTCCTACCACAACTTCTTTGCTACTGAAAAAAAAAAGAAATTTTCATAAAACTCTTACTACTAACCGTTAATACACCCAACTTTAGATATTGTTACTCCTATTTCTTCTTTCTGTGGTTTCTATCCAAAATCATTACAATTAACAAGAAAACTTCCATGGCCTCCAAGGGATTTCATCCATTAGTCTTTTCATTCTGTCCAGAAATGCTGATGTTTAAAGGAATCATGTTCCTTGTTCTGTTTATCTCCGTTAAAACTACTGTGGCAGAAGTACTTCAAAGGTTTAAAAGCTTTGAAGAAGCTTGAAAAGGTTTCCTGGTAATGTATTAAAAATATATAGGTTTAGTATACTAATGTTTCAGCGAGGTGATAAGTTAGAGAAGACAATAAGCGAATGTGGTCAGAGCAACACAGCTACAGAAAAATACCAGCCAACATAGCTCAGAAGTAAAGGCAGAAGCTACATTTCCCATTCTGTACTTGAAATAGTATCTGAGCAGACAACACAGTATTAAATTAAGAACTACTTTCAACTATGAAATATTATGATCAATACAATAATAAATATTCAGCCTTGACCCATTGAAAGAAGACAAATAACAGATACAGTCACTTGTAGATAAGACACCTTACAGCTAGGTTCACTTTTGAGCCTTGACTCAAACTAGAGAGGCGAAATAGAGAAAAAAATTGAAGCCATACATTAAGGTCAAAAAGCACACTCTTCTATAACCCTTTTATTTTAGCATGTTTGCTGTAAGACTTATGAAATAACCTTGTATTATTTTACAATCAAATCCATTTTATTTGAATAACTACACAGTGACCAAAAGCCAGGTGCTCCCAGAGTAAATAATGGCAAGTATTACTTTTATTTCACCCTAAACAGCTCCCATACTACTAAAATACCACAAGCAATTTAGATTGTTCAGAAATACAGTCAGTTTTGTTCTTCCTAAATGAGTATTTGATGTAAGATTAAAATGTTTAGAAAAGGCAAGAATAATTTTTACCCAACACCAATGGAAGAAGGAGGTCAAACAGACTGTGACCTGCTGCCTGCAGCAGCCTCTGCCCAGGAGTGACTTCAAGCCTGCAGTGACAGGGCACGTAGGATGCGAACGCATCGTGAAGAGCTCATGGAAACAGCCCATGAGAATGGCATCATGATGCCAAAATGAGTGATGTAAGTATTATTTTACAGGTTTTACCCGCTGAAGTATAACTGGTTGTCATTAATAACTTTGATAGCAAACCTTTGGCCATTTTACTTCCATTTTGCTTAAAATCAACTCCCTCAGAGATTTTTTAAAGTTATATTGAAGAACAGCCATTAGCAAATATTGGTATGAAAACCATCCTCAGTTGTGCAAACCTCACAGGTTTCCACTCTGCACATTTTGCAAGCTACACAAAACGTTCACTTCGCCTGGGTTTTCTTCCAGCAAGGATGGCAGCAGATGATACCACTGAGTCTCAGAGGGATGTAGGGACACAGCACAATCCCCTTCCTCCAATAAATCCCAGAGTCCTGGCATTTTTACCATCGATGCCACTGAGGCATCATAACATCCTGTCACATCTTGCAGGGATTCTAATAGCAGAGCAGCAGCTCACCAACTGCCTTTATCCCTCCTACTTGTCTTTATTAAGGATAGCAAATAATCTGGTAAGAGGGTTTGGGGGCACAGAAAGAAGAAAAGCTCTGCACCCTTCCGTATTTCAGTGCCACTGGCAGAGGGCTAATACAATGAATGGGTGCTAAGGAGCCCAAGCACAGCGGCATCCCCAAAGGGCCCTAGGAGGGGGTTGCATAACTTCCCTCAACTGCTGGAAAAGCAAGAATGGAATGAAATAAGGACATATCTAGTTACCTTCTGAAGTTGGATGCAAGAAAAATGAAAGCACTGGAAAGACACTGCACAGGGAAATGCCATAGCCTATTAAAATATAGGCAACAGATAGAATTAAGCAATTAAGCATTTTACATTTACATACATATCAGTTAATACCTTAGTATATAAATACTGTACTTGAAGGGGAAAAAAAGACAGACAAAAAACCAAAACACCCCACCCCCATTCTCTAGAGTATTTCACTCAGAATTTCAGACCACACAGAACTAGTCCAGAAAAAAAAAATGGTGATTTATATATACACATTACAAAACTTCACAAAGTTTTAATTACAGTCTTTGAATATGTAATTGATAGATGGATCCCACCCTGAACATATGTGTATGACTGGAGCTGACACAAGGGTACAAGTAACTGAAATCGCATGTTTGAAACCTGCATTTCTGCTTGTCTACAAGTCGTTAATATAGCAGTTTTCAAATACACCATTACTTTTTTACTGCTGCAGAAAAAAAAAAATGGTACTAAGCATTAGAGAAAATAAAGTACCTGATATTGCATGTTTATCTTTTTTATGCTATTTTTACCCCCACTCAATGCACAAACTGCATTTTTCTCTTTATTTACAAAACAAGATTCATGCCCTATCCTTTAAAGGCTCTACTTGTTCCTTGAGCAAAATAGTAACACTAGCTGTTCCACATCCCAGGGACTATCACCAACCACCTGGACCTCACTTATATGTATCATACAAATGCTTTCAAAGTGGCTGCTGGAAACACATCCACACGCATGCACACACTAACATGTGCATTCTTTCTCTCTCTCCTCCTACTTGGTATTTCACAAAGGTAATACCAAGCATAACAGCTCTTCCATCCCCAGAGACCCATCATCTGGGACCAACAGGCTGAAATATTCCACTCACATTTGCAACCATTATTCAAAGGAAACAAAAAATTTCTTTTATAATCCAGAATAGGAACAGATTCTTCACTGAATCGTTTTTTATATCTCAACTCTAATTCCACAAATAAGCCTTTTAAACCCACCAGGTGACCTCATGGTCTGTCACAGGGTCTCCCCTGGGCAGCACTGGAAACAATCCACACACCAATGCCAGTTCCTGAAGAAATGAATAAAAAAGTTGTGTGCAATTTTTTTCTTACTGTTTCAAATTATTCTGCTTGCTGTCCATGTGAATTGACTGCTTTGGTCCTCAGTAAATTTTAAAGGGGAAAAAAAAAAAAAGAAAAAAAGAAAAAGAACAGCTTTTATTAGCCCAGGACATGGAACACAGTGCTGAAAGTAACAAAATGGCATTGGTGATATGAACTACATTATTTCCAACCTCAACCGAGTATGAAAAGAATGGTATCTTTCCTGTACGTTTTTCTGGGGGTAGCTGTTTGGTCAGTATGTAAGCTTCCATTTTTAGCACATTCTTCAGAACATACTGTGGGCTCAGTCTTCTTGGCTTTAGCTTTGAAATCCCCCATTTACAGACCGAAGAAGTCTTCCCCTAGTGATCAGAAATAGACTCAATTTCCATATTCAGTATTTACCTATTCCTTTTATCCACCTCTCTCCCAAAGAAGAATCCCATATTGTACTTGATCACCATCTAGAATTCTTCTTTGACATGATTTGGGAATTAACAAAGCCATCAGAGCACCGGATAAAGCATGGCCCAATTAGGGGACTGTAGTAGTCATAGCTGTGTCAAATTCAAGAAGCAATCAAGGCCTATATTCTTCCTTTGAATACAAAAAGACATCAGTGCCATAAGTGTAATGAAAACAGATTCTTTTTGTTCCTGTCTATATTTGAAGTTTTTCTTCCATCCATTTATGTAGAAAGGGTCTTTTTCTTTGTGCTGCATGAATCAGAACAGTTTTGGGGAAAGCAACCAAATGAGGCTCTGGATATAAAATTTTATCCCAACAGTTTCAAATATGGATTTTGGTAACCTCCCCTTTCTTCTCAGATATCCACCAGGCACCAAGGACAAACACCTGCTGCCGTTACCGGCACAGTCCAGTAACCTTTGGATTTCATAACTTCTCCATTCCCTAACACCCTGCACCCATAAACACAAGCCAGCTATTTCTGCCATCAGCCCCCTTCTCAGCTTCAAGTATTTCTTAAAACACAGTTTTCTCCTCTTCAGTCTTTACAGACCTGGAAACTACCTTCTTTCATGAAAAAATAAAAATTTCTTAAAGTATCTGGCATTAAACAGCTATGAAAATGACATATATGGCTATGTTATATAAATAGTGGAAATACATTAGATGCTGTCTCAAAAAAAAAAAAACCCAACAACAACAAAAAAAAAAAAACCAACAACAAAAAAAAAAAAAAAAAAAAAAAAAAAAACACCACAACAAAAAAAACCCCACATAACACCCCACCCAAAACATCAGAGCTTATTCTCCTTCAAAAAAATTATCAAGGCAAACAATACCAACAGGTCACATACCTAAGCTGGTCTTAATATGAAGCCAAGGACAGCTTTCACTTCATTGTTATGTTCCTGTTGGCTAGTTAAGGGGGACTGTGTAATATACTAAAAGAAAAAATAAAATGGGAACACTGAAGCTTATTACAAAACCAACACTATTTCTATCATATAGATTTCATGTATAGATCTCAGACAATCCATAGGAATGAACAAGTACATCCCTCAGCATTTTACCACTGTTCACAAAAGGCGTGTGTATGCATTCCCCCCCTGCCCAGCCCCGCAGACAGGCTAAATGAACAGTTCCAATTTTAATATTTATAAATCTTTAAACATACCCTTCATCCTATTAAGCTATATTTAAAACGAGCTTCCGACTAAGCCATTCCCATTAAACATGTCACTTTTACAGAACTTCAGAAATACAGAAAAAAACCAACCCAAAACATAACAAGGAGTGTAGAACTATTCAGCAAAAAATATATTAAAGAAATAATTCTAGAAAAGGGTTAATACTTCATTCTTTTCCCAGCAGCTGTGCGTGACTTCAGGCAGGTAATGATTTTCCTGTGCCTCTGTGCCCTTTCTATTTTCTATCCGCAGACTGTAAGCACTTCAGGGGAGGAAGTTACCTTTGTATTCTCTGTCTGAAACCCTGAACCTGGAAGATTTTGAACACCGCTTTGAAAGAGAATTCACAACAGTCTGTCACTACAAGCAAAAAAATCAGTTCTGCCAGTTTAGTCTCAGGGCAATCATTACATTGTCAAGCAACCTTGGGCACATCACTTAATACCTATATGCTTTTCTTTCCACACATAAAATAGGAACAACAGATCCTCCTTTACATAACAGCAAAGTTAGGCGTCTTAGCTCGTTGAAATCTTAGCTCCTTGAAACCTAACAAGTGCCTAAGATTTCAGAGTTGTAGAAGCCACATGAAAAGCAAACGCTGATTAACTCTCAGAGAAATGTGCTAGCAAAAACGAGGATTATTTTCCACTTTGCCACTCCAGGAGGGTCTCTGCTAGTTTACATTAAAATGACAAATCAAAAAGAACATCCATGTCCTAAATCAAACAATTACTGTGAGGAATCAACAAAATGTGGATTACTCTCTAATCCAAGGTATCCCAAACTCACCCAACTGACCAGCCCAAGCGCTGCTGGCAAATGAACAGAGACTCTCCAAGAGAGCAAAAGCCTGAGGCTGTGAGGCAGGGGAATTGTCAGAAGGCGGCACATTAAAAAAAAAGAAACCCCATCATCACATGTCAGGTCGGGGGAAAAAAAACCCACCACAACGAAGGACTGAAAAGTCTTTAGGGCTTCCACCCCCAAGCGTACAGAGGCTAATCGAATGGGAGGTGCGTTTCCCACTGACAAGTCCATACACTCTTATAATTTCTAAGTCAAGGAAAGAATTTTCTTTTGGTTTTAATACTATTGTTTTTTGGTGCCTGGCAAAAGTTTTTTTATACTATGAGCACGACCATAGCTCTGAGAGGAGCCCCCTCGACTCCCACAATAAGGATTTACTTATTACAGTGACACAGGCAGGTTTCTGAGAGTGCACAAACACTGTCCCCACATGTATCAGGATTGGCAACCTACAATCAATATGCTGGAGATTCAGCTATCTTTTTCAGCCTCCCTTCCAAAACTAGGCCTCAATTTTCTCTTCGCTTCTTTCTCTCTCTGTCGAGACACAAAGTGGATCTACTGTACAGCACTAGGTTAGCCCGCGTCCCTTGGGGACAGCGTCGATCAGCGAGACTCCAAGTCTGCTTCACAGTACCAAGTGATCTTCTACCTGTGCAAGGCACCTTGCTAAGTGCAAGGCAAGAATATTCCTAGAAAAATTCCACTAAATTTCGCATTTTAACTAGTGCTTGACCTACAGGTAATTAAATTCTTGGATGGGTCAATTATGCAAAGCAAATGTGGCTAAAAGGTAAATCCTCTCTAAAATTGCATGACTAAAACCAACAGGATAAAGAGATTTGCAAATGATCCTTTAACACATGCCAAAAAAAAATGAAGACATAGAAGAATATAGTATTTTATTATTATTATTATTAATTTTCACCTTATTCTCTTTCAATTTTTATTCAGAGACATAAAGAAGGAGTTTTTGGCTAGACTGTGAAGAGCACCAGTAACCTGCTCCTGTCATCTCAGGAGACTGAGGAAATATTGCCCCACTGCAACCACTAAACCTTCCGAGGACTGGGTAGCATCTCTCAGCACCCAGAAAATACCGCTGTGGTGCTCACTATTTAGCCATCAGGGACATTTCAAAACATGTGCATACAAATTACATAAAAAGTAGGTGGTTTTGATTTTAGTCTTCAACTTAAGCTACACTACTTTTTCCTAAAATCTGTATTTGACAAATGATTCTTATATTTTAATTTTGGCTGCAAATGTTTCATTTATTTTGATGTTTCTGGCTGTTAATCCAGTTGAACAAGCTGCCTGTAGTTTTACAGGGTGCTGCTCAACAACAGGCATAGTGTGTTATCAACTCCTTCCTGCATTTAGATGCCCACTCACGCATGGCTACAGACATAAAACTTTTATAAATAAATATGTTTTCAAGGTGACTTTCTTTAAACACTTCTATTCAAAGATAATGATTTTTGCCTTCTGGCACATATTCTAAGTGAATATTCATTCTGCATTAGTAGGTCTGTGTAAAAGGCAAAAAGATGCCCCTACTGCCTTTAAAAAATAATTGGGGAATAAGAGAAAAGGAAGTTCCATATTTTCTTAATTTCTCTATAGAATAGTGCCATAAGAAATTTGGTCTTTAACTTCAACTCCACAAAATCTTGAGGTCAGCCTCGGGCTCAGTACAGCAAAGCTCCAAGTCATTCATGCAGACAGAGAATTTTTAAGGTTGTCATCTTTGTTCACTACATTCATCTGTCTATTACTGTCTGGAGAGGTTTCACGGCTGGAGAACAGAACGGTTCAGGGCGTGTATCACAGCAGCCACTACACAACTGCCAGCTTACCCCATGACTTACGGTGACGCCTTGTCAGAGCTGGTAGTAAACAGAGCTACAGTTTATTGTAGCAGAAGAACACAAACGTCGGCAGCAAATATATTTCTGCAACTGGGCGATGACAATGTAATCTCTTTCATTTACAGAACAACACTCATACTAGATAAATGCAGGAAAACTACAGCTTAGCCTTCTCTAATGCCTACAGATTCATAGGGGGAAGATTATACACAAATTTCAAACACACACAAAGATAGTTTAGAAGTAGGACAAAAGAAGACGTTATGTTGAATTGCCCAAAATACAGAACAGAATACACACACAATGACATAACATGAACTATTTACACAGTTTCAATAACAGAGCTAACGCTAACAATGGCAAAACACAGTCCAACCAAAAAGCTAGCATCAAAATTAATTTGTTAGCTTATGCATCTGCTGCAGAACTTCCTTTCTCAGTATATGTGTTTGAATGGAGATGCTACAAAAGGGAGAAAAAGATTTGTTTTCTGGGGGCTAGTGAATGTTTTCCTCAACCTTTCAGAAAGTTGTTTGGAGAGCACTGTAGATCTCCTGGTATATTTATTGTTACCTGAGTGCACAGCTTTCTTCTCATTTCAGGAAGCATTTCACAGATTCTGTAAGTGATATGTAGGTACTTTTGAAAGCATCCTCAAATATAAAATAGTTTTCAAGAACTTCAAGGTTTTGAGGAAAACTTTGAACTATTTCATCAAGACAGATGAGATGGAAAAGCCATAAAGTGACAGCTACATTATAAACACACAGACATTTATACCATGCATATATAAATGTGCAAGTATATCTGTATATATACATCAATTACATATATACTGCAAGATAAGCTAGTATTCATTCAACGATAAAAGTATGTATTGACAATAAACTGTGGCTGCTAAACAAAGTATAGAATTAAAGAGACACAGGCTGGGATTTGTTAAAAAGTAACATTCAGAGTAAGTCTTGTTTTCTAATTTTGTACTGCATACATCACCATGGCAGTAATGCCATAGACAAGTTTACAAGAGTGGTGAAGGGACTGCACGTGGAATCAAGCAAAAATTAAATGTAAATTGTAAGACAATGTTCTTATATGTGTGAGAACCACATTTTGGAGATCTCTCTAAAGCTAACAACTACATTCGCTTTTTGGTGTTATCCATGTGGTTAAACATAGTTATGAATCCCCACACATTACTAGAAACCAGCTCCACTCCAGACAAAACACTGTTGTAACATTTTATATTTTAATTGTGATGACATTGTGAAGATACAAGTTTTTCTAGCAGTTTCCTTCTTCCAGTTCTACCATAGGCAGCTTTAAGAGTAAACTTCCCTCTTCTCATCTAACTGAAATTATTTTTTTTTCTATTTAAATGGCTATGGAGACAACTAATTTTCAAGGAGTATATATCTAAACTAGATTTTTTTGAATCTATTTTTGGCCTCATACTTGCATTAAAAGTACACGTATGTTCTATATACTGTACTGTTTCTGTCCAGATTAGACTTTAGAGGAAAAATCCATATGATCATTGTTCTGTGTCCCTCAGAAAGACAGCATAAGAGAATGTAGATAATTAATGAGAGAGATAAATCCATTAGAAATAACTTTACAGGTCACCTTTTAATGTATGTAGTCTTCTAACAACTACTCAGAGAATAAGACTTCTGGTTATCAAAGTACGATCATAATCATGCCAAGAAATTAATTACTAAGAAATAAATATACTGCTATAATCTAATTTTCATGTCGACTTTATGGAATCTTTTTTTCTTTTTCCCCAATAAATTGGTGTAGTCACAGATTTTCATGAGAGTTCAGCTCTCATTTTGGCACCCAAATGAGAGCCAGACTTTCACAGGAGCTCTGTGCCTTGCAGAACAGGGACTGTTAGGAGTTGAGCTATTTTGAAAATCTAGCAGCTGCTGTGTAGGCTGAGAATATGAAATTCTGGTCCTGAGCTCTTTAAAAGCCCGGCCTTACCTAACTTTCTTAACAGCATTGTAAGAGAAAATCCTAAATCTAAGAAATTACTGTTTCTTCTGCAATGTCCTTTGTCCTACTGAAAACTTACACCTTTACTGCACTTCAAGAGTTCTGGGTTACCGTTACTGCCACGAGGCATCTCACTGCCTCCAGGTACAGCTCTGACCTTTTAAACACACCTTTCTTCGGGGCAAAAATGTTATTTTTCTTTTTCTGAGTTAACGGTAAGGTTGCCTCATTATTGGTACTGTTAGAATTCTAAAGCAAAATAATGCTTAGCATTTGACTCAGGAGACTCAAAATTTTATGCCAGTGTAACCCCACTGGGTCACTGCAAGTGACCCGTGCCTCTCCGTGTACAGTCTTAACAGTCTATTAAAAACAGACGTTAGCTGTGACTGAATATCCTTGGTGAGTGTGCTCTCACTCTCTCACTCAAATTATGACATTTAGGATTTTAAAAATACATCATTACTAATAATTATTAATGCACTATTACTTTTTGAAAAATAATAACCTCCAAGTAATCTCAGAAGAAGAAAAACCAGTCCAGAAATGGAACAGGATGCTTCATGCTTTGCAGATGCTCTCAGATTACAGCCTTAGCTGTTTTGTTACAGTAGCACAGTATTCATATAAAGTCCAGTACACAGGCATTAATTGTTCTGAAACACGTAATTTTCAGATTTCCTTTATGATAGATGTTGCCATTCTGACTATACAAACTTTCATTGCATTATTACTTTGGCTGTAGAATAAACTCAACTATTTTTTGAAAACTTACTTCCTTTTCAGGTATTTTTGGGGCATAATGCTTGTTTTCAAAAAGATGTTTTGGAATGCAGAATTACAGTATCACAAATGATTGCAGAAAACTTTTTATACTTTCATAATTTTATCAAGTTCATTTGCAGCTTCCTACAGATTCTGTAAAATTTAAAAAAAAAAAATTGAGATGGAAGTGATAATGTGTGGTTTATGCAAAATAGTCCACCAATTTTACACAGTCCACAAAACACCTTAATAAAATCATCATAATGTTTGAAAAAAGGGGACTGTATTATGTAAGCCATCAAGAGGAGAGACAATCCTGACTCTTGTCATTGGAAGGTGAAGTATTTTAAAGACATGTTGGCAGACACCTCTAAAGGTGTGTAATCAGTGCTCTAAATCTTTTTCAAAAGTTATAGTCAAAATAAATTCAGGTGAGGTTTTCAGTTTTAGCCAACATCCCTAAATGTTTCATTTGTATTACGCTGACATTACCAGTCTCATAAGTTCAAGCATTAAGCTTGAGTTTATGACACACTCCTGTGAAAAAAATACTTTTGAAGACATTTAGGATTTTCTTGTTTTCAAACATGAACTGGAAAGTCCCTAAACAAATTATATTAGCAAAATTATCACCACCATGAGACAACTACATTCCTTATAATAATTTAAAGTATCTTTTAAATTTAATTCCAGTAGTCACAAATTATTATGTACATTTTCTAATCATGCATCTCAAATCAACTTTAGATCCTAAATTACATTAGTATGGAAAGTTTCAAGCATGTAACTGTACACAGTCATGAACCGAACCCTTTGCAAAGACATGGAAACATATTCAGCACAATGTAATCGCTGAAATACAGACGCCTCTTCCCAGGCTACAAGGAATAACAACTACCCTTAAATTTTAACCAAAGAAATTTTATAAAAAGATTTTGGAAGCACTGCTCCAAATGCTAACAAAACAGGAAAGAAAAAGTACTAAAGAACATCAGGAAAAAGACTATGTATTTTAGTTAGGAAAAGTATTATTTGAAATCTAATTTCTTTTTCTCTTAATGATAATATATGAATATCATTAAAGAAAAAAGTTAAAATTCAAGAAAACAAAGGGAGGCCACTTGCCTTAAAAACAGAGATGGGAAGCCAAACAGAATTTGACATTACTCAACCAGCTGGAAATCCAAGGCAGAACAAGCATCAGTTCTTACAAAGAAATCTGTGTAATCTGGTGCTTGACCCCTCTGACAAGAGGCAGGCATCACAATATCATCTGTGTGCTAAGCAAGTCTCCACGCGGCTTCTCTGTTAGACAAGTAAAGCATTTCAGCATCCTTATGAGGCTCAGTTTCTGAGCATGGAGAGGGTCATTCATGTGTGTGACCACAGCACAGACTAGAACCATCTACTGAACAAACACTGTAAATTTAAACACTAAGAACAGAAGATGCCAAGAAACAAACATTCCCCTCTATTCATATCATCACAGTATTTACTTTGACTCTGTATCAGCATGACTGCATGCACTCTCAGTGAAAGAGATGACTGCACTAAAGTTAATTTGAAGTTAGAAGCGTCATTTATTAATTTGTCAGTTTCCCCCCCTCTTTTTAGTTGACAATTAGCTCTCATATATAAACTGAATTTTAATACCAAATCATAAGAGCACTATATAAGCAACATACTCCAAAACACAGACTTTCTCTTTTCTTTTATATAAAATTAAGCTAATCTGCTTTGATAGAAGAGGACTCTTTGGAACGAGCTAGTGAGTCTCCCCAATATGAAGCAGTAACCCAAATGTCAATTATTTTTCCAACAGTAGACAAATTGCTGGCACACTAATGCAATTTAAGGACAATAATTAGATAACAGGACTACAGAGTGTACCAGGTGACAGAGTTTCACAGATAATAGAATCTAGTGTCCTACTTCTTAAATATTAACATCATTCCATCTCAGTCAATCGGTTTATGGCAATTTTAAAAGGGCAAGGGAAATTATTTTTATTGCTAATAATATTGTGCTTCTCCAGTATTAGCTTTGAAGGTTAGCAATTTAAGGGGTCAAAACTTAATTATATTATTTCCATTTTATTTACTTTTCTTTTTAATCTCTCCTCTGTGAAGTCTTTTTTCATTACAGCAGTTTTAAGGCATTTGATTAAAAAACTGAAACTCTTGAAATGCAAGTTCACTGTTCTCAATACAAACAAGCAGTTTCATCAGAAATCAAGTAATATGTTTATTATAGCCATTTAGAAATACCCAAAATTTTCCTGCAATCACATTTTATTATAATCATACTCTAAGTGGTAAGAAAAGATGCGATGTAACATGTCCAAGATTTTTCAAAATAAATGCAGTCAAGCGGCTCTTCCAGACAGAAGATATCTCCTTGCTTTAGTCCCAAGTACCCAGATCATTAAATCTCTCTCTACATCAGGAATATTTATTAGAATATCGCCCCTCCCCTCTATTTTTTTTTCTCCCATTAGTCAGCTGTGGGACATTGGATGGACAGTGAATTAATTTTCAACAAAGTCTCTGTAACTGGGCACAAGACTTCCCTTCATCCATAAAACTCATCTCCACTGACATACTGAAATATCTCTGCCCTGGTTACAAAGGCCACCTCTGGGAAAAGAGAGTCATTTACCCTGAATGACGTTTAGCTTCTCAACTGACACCCCAACAAGCATGAAAGTTTTTATTCTTTCTTTGTTTTTTTTTAAGTTTTCAAGTTAATAAAACCAGAAATGTAATCGTAATACAGACCATGAGAAAAATCATCTTTCAGAATATACTTTTTGCCACCTTAAACAAAAGAAAAGTTTTAGGTGCTTTATTAAAAGGCAGCCAAATCAACTGACTTCCAGAAATTTTTGTATCGGTCTTCAATAAAAAAAAAAAAAAAAAAAAAAAAAAACAAACAGAAAAAACCCCCAAAAAACCAAAAAAACAAGCCCTGTGAAATATATAGTTTTAAATATTCTGAAGTGTTTTTATAACAGACACCCGAAAAGGTTCCAAGGCACTCTACAGCTTTGGTTCTTGAGTATACAGCATTTCTATTTGGGAAATACTCAGCCTGAATATCATGACATACTTGTTTTCTATATGATGTGGGTTGGAGAAAGAAAAATACGAAATTATAGCAAAACTTTACGAGCAATGTGGGTTCTGTCTGTATAAGAAAATGAGTACCATCCATGCATCATTGCAGCACCTGGTAAGAACAGACTTTTCCCACCTGTTGTCATATTCAAATACTATTTTCTTTCTCTACCATACCATTACCTACCTACACTGTAGCATATAACAGTGACAATTAACTATCCTCACTGTAATTTGTTACCCTACTGATAATGATAGTAGCACACAAGTCATTGCCTGTACTTTTTCAGTTAATCCAAAACTCTGATATCCAAATGCTGATAAAAAATAAAGTACTACCTGATACGGCTATATAATCTCTACCCATGATTCCCCTATTTTTCCATGTCGATTTTGCCTATATTGAGGAAACAGATCTGTAGCTATCTGAACATATTATCCTGACATAACCTTAGTATTCCTTCCCCACAGAAAAATTCTTGTTCATTTTGACTAGCAATGAATATGGATTTGCAAAACTAGCAACAAAAATGCACATACCATTCTGATGATGTGGGTATCAGAGCAGTTATCTCTGACAAAGGGGTAATAACACAGGCGAAATCCTCAGCCAGAACAACCAAAACCCCCAAACCCCCCTTGTGTATTATTTATAGCCCTGTGATAGAGCCATGACTTCATCTGCCAAGGTCAAACTGAAATAAAGTCTCTTTGGAAATAATAAAACTGCTAAAATATGTACAAAGTAGTGCAGCATATAACAGGTAGAAAAAAAAAAAGCTGGACTTACTTTTTATTACAATTAGAACTCACATTGGCCTTATTAAAATTGTGATGTCTTCATCAAACACAAAGAAATATTGGAGGTGAATACTCAGCTCATCTTCTCTGGAATTTATGCCTGTCCTTAGCCATATCTGTTTTCTGTTCATCAGCACAATTCTTTGTTCACAAAACATTTTGAGAGAAATTTATATTAAAGTAACTAAACATGTTCTCTAGTCCATGGGCCCTGATGGGATTCATCCCAGAGTTCTGAAGGAGCTAGCGGAAGTTAGGGCAGAACCCCTCTGGATCATCTACCAAAGGGCTTGGGAGCCTGGGGAGATCCCTGCTGACTGGAATCCGGCCAATGTTATTCCAGTGTACAGGCACGGAGGAAGACCCAGGAACTACAGACCTGTTAGTCTAACTTCAGTTCCTGGAAAAAACTGTAAGTTATGCTGGGGACTGTTGAAAGGCATTTAAAGGATAGTGCAGTCATCGAGCACAGTCAACATAGGTTCACAAAAGGAAAGTCCTGTTTAACTAATTTGCTGTCCTTCTATGACAGGGTCACCTGCCTAGTGGATGAAGGGAAGGGCGTGGGTGTCGTCTTTCTGAATATTAGTAAGGCTTTTGATACTGGCCCTCAGAGCATCCTTCTGGACAAGCTGTCCAACTGTGGGATAAGTGGCTTTACAGTGTGCTGGGTCAAGAACTGGCTTAACGGCAGTCGGAGGGTTGCAGTGAATGGGGCTACACCTGGCAGCTGACTGATCACAAGCAGTGTTCCTCAGGGTTCATTTCTAGGGCCAGTTCAGTTCAATGTATTTGCCCACGATCTGGATGCAGGAGTTGAACACACCATCAGCAAGTTTGCAGATGATAGCAATCTAGGAGGTCCTGCTGACTGTCTTGAGTTACAAGAGGCTTTGCAAGAGGGATCTAGAGAGGATGGAGCGCTGGGCTATGATTACTGGGTTGAAATTTAACAAGTTGAAACACCAGATTCCACAATTAGGACAGAGTAATGCCAGGCACAAGTGTAAACTGGGAGAGGAGTGGCTGGAGAGCAGCCTTGCAGAAAGGGATCTGGGGGCACTGGTCAAGAGCAGGCTCAGTGTGAGTCAGCAGAGTGCCCTGCACCCACGAGGGCAGCCCCCACCCCGGGCTGCAGCAAACAGCAAAACCAGTGGCCAACCAAGGTGGTCATCCCACTGTATTCACCGTGAATACTGTGTGCAGTTCTGGGCCTCACAATTTAAGAAGGCGACAAAGCTGGTGAAAGGGCTGAAAGGTGTGTCCTATGAGGAGCTCCTAAGGACTTTGGGTTTGTCTAGTTTGGAGAAAAGGATGCTGCGGGGTGGCCTCACTGCTCTCTACAGCTGCCTGAGGAGGGGGAAGTGGAGAGGGAGGTGCTGACCTCCCCGACATCCAGTGTCAGGGCGCATAGGAATGGTTCAAAGCTGCATGAGAGGAGGTTTAGACTGGATATGAGGAAGCGCTTCTTTACCAAGAGGGTGGTCAAACACTGGAACAGGCTTCCTAGAGAGGTGCTTGATGCCCGAAGCCTGCCAATGTTTAAGAGGTATTTGGCCAATGCCCTTAACACCACACTTGAACTTGGTCAGCCCTGAATTAGTCAGGCAGTTGGACTAGATGATTGTTGTAGGTCCCTTGCAACTGAAATAGTCTATTCTATTCTAAACTTGAGCATTGCATCAATACGCTGCACCTCTGCTGGCAAAAAGAAGATATGCTACACGTGCTGCATATACTGTAACCGCACAAAACCACATAAATACAGTCTTCAGATTGCCTCCAAAAATAAGCCACAAGTGACACTTCAAAAATACAGAGCTTTGCATGACTAGAATTATAGTCAACCCCAGAACATATCAGCAAGTTTTGATAAACATATTAAACTGTATCACCTGTTAAAATTCTCCCAATTTCCCATGTCTGATTTGCCACTGGAAGAACAAAGCGAGCATTAACAGAGGTCCTAAATCAGACCAATGATCAATAACCACACAGCACAGACAATAAAGGTGACTGAAACCTTATGGAACACCAACACTGGAATTAGCTCACAATCCTCCCCCCCCAACTCAATCATCTCAAAAGATAATGATCCTCTCAATATACAGCCCCTTCCTTCATTCTCCCCTTTTAACTCCTACTTTGATCTTCTCTGCACCATGCTATATACAAAATATGTGTTATTCTGGAAAGCTGAGCTCACCAGCTGGTGGGCTGTAATGTAATAATTGGTAATGTTTCTTTAAAAGACTCTGTCTGTTCTTCCCTAACACAGTCCACAAGTCAGCTCCCATTTGCATTTTTTTTTTCCATTTCTGCACCATTACCAAGTTATATCCCCGCACTGCAGTAAGAACATCTAAGTCAGCCAGCTCAGTTAGAACTGGCACTGGCACGTCTGCACCCCCAGTGCCAGGCAAACGCAGCTGCTGCTCCTCCAGGACCTCAGCTGGGGCCCGGGCAAAGCTCTGCCCACCCTGCACGGGGTATGCCTGCTCCAGGGCAGCTCGGGTACCCCTGCACCCCAGCTGTGATTGTGGGACCCCTCAGGTCAGCTCACAACGTGCAAAACAGATCACTCATTACAGAAGACAGGGAAAACAGAGACTCTCTCTTCAAAAATATAATTCAGAAGAGACTAGAAAAGAGGTACTGTTACGTGGAGAAGGCTTCAACGAGAGCTGGTAAAAATTTAGAGCCCAGCTATGTGTCATTTTGAACCGACTGATTTTGTAAGTGTCAGAAAGAAGAAAGAAGTGGAAAGGACTGCTAGAAGGCATTAAAAAAAAGTTACCAGGACAGCAATTAGAAAAGGGACACTTACTATAAGGCATAACGATGAGCAATAGGTGGTAATGACACACTGTATGATTTGACTTTTTAAAATTTCTATCACCCCTTTAAATAGCTTACCCCAAATATCTACAGGAAAAAAAAAAAAAAACAACCAGTAATCCATACTATTCCCTTAAAAATCTTCCCGATAAGTAGACTGAACCCAAGAGACAACCTTCCCAGGAGCTTTTTCAGTCCCATTAAGACTGATAAATCATTATTGACTCCTCTAAGAACAACAGTTTTCTTAGTTCTTAAGAATAGAAGAAAATACTTTTTTGGACAATGAAACACTCTCTCTCTGTTCTTTTCTTCCCACTCCTTTTCCCCCAATTTCTACTTTGTGGCCCAGGATAATCAGAATTGAGTATAACTGAAGTAAAGGGACTTCCACCTACGTCTATAAAGAAAATAAAGTCTTTTTTGTAATCCAACATCCCATTTCAAAAAGGAAATAGCTTCAAGACTTGCTTGCTTTTAAAAGTATGTTGGATTCGATAACACTAGTCTGAGAACAAAAATCATACTCCTTAAAATGAATTTTAGATCTATGATATTTTCAGTATCTTCCCTATCTCATGATCTCTTTTGTTTCAATTATTTCATAACTAACTTTTTTCCATTAAATATTCCTGTTTTCTGTCTCCAAAATGGAGAATGCAAAATTTTCTTCATTCTCTATCTATAAAAGCATCAACAACTGTAATCCTACATGCTATAAATACTCCTAAGTCCTCCCTGGGTATTCAGTTCTTAAATCATAAAACCTCTCTGGAAATAATATAATAATAGGTGCCTTCACACAGAAGAATTATGTCAAGGATTTAAGCTGTGCTTACATTTGTAAACATATTCTTTCCTAGTAGTCTTTCCCTTAAAATAATTAAAACTATATTACCAAAACACATTCAAAATGCTATACCACATGACTAGCCGAACAATTAAATGAGTTAGAACGCTAGCTGTGATTTGGCTTTAGTTTAGAACTAAGCCAAGTATGATGTGTCCCCCTGGGTGTTTCAGTTTCTCTGACATACTGCAGTTGGGATTTACATCTTCTCTGCTGAGCTAAGTAGGTTAAATTCCTTCTGCAATGACATTTGTTAGTTCTGCGTGATATTCCTTTCGGTGAACATACAGGGCTTCACATACACATTTCTTTGTTCTCCATCAATGTTTCTCTTGTCCTTCACAGAATCACAGAATGGTTGAGGTTGGAAAGGGCCTCTGGAGACCACACTCCATCGCCCCTGCTCAGGGCAGGGTCAAGTAGAGCAGTGCTCAGCAAACAAGCAAGCTTCAAAGATAAAAATCTCCAAAAAAATTCTGAGTGTAAAAGAATCAGAGTGAGAGAACGCCACAGCTAAGGTGCCAGGATATTCATGGGACAGATACTGAGGCTATTGTAACTGATAGAGTTTGTGGGTGCAGCACTGAAATGTCTCCCTTCCCTCTCTCCAGCACCTGATTGTGCAGAAATGCTGTTGCCTGTAGCTGACAGGAGACCCTGCAGCAATGTAAGGTGTTATTTAAAAACTAGTTGTCAGTGTCTCTTCTAGACGAAAAAAGAAAGAAGAAAGAGAAAAAAAAAAAGTAGACAGAGAAGCAAAAATCAATCTAGTTCAGCAACTGACCAGAGAAAACAGCAGCAGGACTAATAGGGAAAATGGAAATACTTAGGAAAAACTTTCATTGATTCTGCAATATTGTTTTGAGAAACCACATAGGCATTATGCCGCTAGGAAAATACATCACAGGGAAAGATAGCAAAATTATTAGTTTCTCCAGTGTAATAGCAGCCAACTTACTTGGCTTTCAGGAATGCAGAATAACTGAAGAAAGGAACAGGAAAGAAAAAGGACATGAGGATCCTGAAAATCTATGACAGAGAAAAAAACGGAGAGACAGTAATGGATGGTTGCAAGATGAGATGATAAAATGGAGAGTACAGTGGAGAACACGGCAACACAGTGGGAAAACAAAACAGGGATCAGGGTTTACATATGAATCTGAGTCCAGAATTTATAGAATTATTGTCATAAGATGAAAAAAGGGATGGCACGCACAAATAAGGAGAAAAGCCAGTGACTTCTAACATAAAAGAAGGTAACAGCTGTTCTCCTGTTTCACTAAGTTGGATCATTTAGCACATCCATATTTCAAATAGTAATTAATTAAGTTGTGCTGGAGCCAACAACAGCAGGGACTCTTTATTAATGAATGCATGGATCAGATAAACAACTGTACTGAAGATGAATTTTACAAGTAAACTTTAGCATTACCATTTTCTATAAGAATAAAGATGCATAGAATATGTCTCCAAAAATTTTAAAGGTATGAAAAGTAAGAATTCAGACACTATCAGTAATCACAAGCTTTTTCATGCGATCACAACAGAATGATTCAAAAGAACCATGAAGTTCTGCTATACTTTATGGATACATGGATAACATCTTAACATTTGGTAAAAAAGAAGCCACAAAAAACACAATCCACCCAACAAAAAGCACCCCTCCCCCCAACCCAAAGAAACCAAAACAGACTTACCTTTCTATACTAAGTCATAGTGAATTGGAACCTTGAGAGCTTTTCTGAGAACAATCAGAACTCACTGGCTGCTGTTCAATACGCAAACAAAGCCAACTACTCTCTCTGGCTTGTACCAACATGCTTGACTTCTGACAAAGAGGTATTTTCATGTTTTACTGTAAGTAGTGATGGACTATGGAATACTCTGTGTACACACTTTGCTGATCGTTTCCAAAGCTTGGAATAAATACAAGAAATGTACACATAGATCTACCTCCCAGGAGATGGGATAAACCACCTGTCGTCCAAAGTGTCTTCTTAGCTTGAATTGACCTAGCTAGAGTCTTTGTGCTGTGTCAGTGTTCAGTGTATGTAGGCATTACTTACTTCTTTGGGCAACAGTTACTCCAGGTTTTTGGAAGAAGGTTCTACTTTCTCAATCAGAAAACTAAGTTTAGCTCTAGGTTGCTGTTCATTCTTTTATTAACATTCTTCAACATACTCAGTATCTTTAACATTTATGCATCATAAGGCAGAAGGTCAGCTGCTAAACTAGTTTTATAGTTTCTCTCCCAGTTTTCCTGATTCTAAGTGCCTATATCCTCGCATTTAGAGTCACCCATAACGCTCAAATAAAAGGTCATATTTTTCTACTCTCTTTTTTCAAAGTTCATTAAAAAAAAAAAAAAATGAAAGGAGACATAAAAACTCATAATTGCTTAGTCATCTAAGCTGAGCATTCAACCACCCAAAGAAGAAGCAAGAAGCACAAGAGAACCACGTCTGTCTGTCTGAACAAATCTGTTTCAAATTTTGGAGGAAATAAAAAAAGCAGCAAGAAAACCAAGTCACTTTGCAGTTCAAAGTAAGAGAAAATTGGTGAAGCCATTCAACTGAGACACTATGGTGAATCAGAAGTTCATCTGTTCCATCCACGTCAGGGTGAACAAGGTACAGTAGGGCAGAACAAGAATTTCTACTTTGCCCTTAGTTTGGCAAGAAAATAACTCAACAATCTGCACACACAGCTTCCCAGAGCAGTTGTCTGCACTTACTTTCATTTCTGTTCTGCACTCTTGCTACATTTTTTTTTCTGTAACAAAGCATTTCTCTGCATTATTCTTTCTCAGTATCAACCTCTATTTATTAATTACTAATTTACTTTATACTATCTGTGAAAACAATTCTTAGTATGATCTGGTCAGTAAAAATCCACTTACTATTAGTGGCACGCCTCATGTAACTTTCATCAAGATCATTAGCATTTGTGTTTTAACAAGACCAGGATACTCTAACCACAATGAAAGTCCCTGTGTCAGCACAACACATTAGTAATTTAAGACAGTCCTGCCCTGACTCTAGAGGTGAAGCATCACTCTGATTCCTCTTTTACAGGTGGAGAATTCTGACACAGTAATCAAGTGATCTGCCTGAGGAAACCAGGAATGCTGTTAGAGAGATTAGATGGAAATCTATAATCCTTGACACCTAGGTAAGTACTCATACGACATGATTGCAGAGAATACTGGATCTCTTCACCTTCCTGTAAGAAAACTGAATATAACCTAAATAGATTTATACCATATCTCCTGAAACAAAGCGCATATGAATTTGTATTTTGCTAGGTTGCATCTATTATTGACTACTTTTGTTACACTTCTAAAGCTGAACTGTAAAAGCTGAATGCAATGTGAAAGTATTTTACCAAATACTGTGCAGTTAAAATATTTATTTTTATCCTTTGAGACTACTCAGTAACACCCATCAGTATCAAACCCTCACTTAGTATGTACCATCACACAAACATGGAAATTCCAGCAGACTTGATGTGGAGTATTTATAGCAAACTTCGTGAGAAAACTACTGGCTGGATTAATCCTTGCCTTGACATTTCGGAATATGGGATTAGAACTATCTGTAATTATTTTCTTATGAGACATAACACTGGTCAGTTGGCAGTAGAAAAAGGAAGTATGTGCATTCACTGATAAGCAACAGAATTTCATTCTTGTTACTTTCACCCATTTTTTCTTTTACTGTAGGTCATCTCCAAGTTCATTCCAGCCAAGTGCAGTGATGGAAATACATCCTCTAGCTAGCCGATTAAAAAGACCTTCCCAGAAACTATAAAAATACAACCACTGCATGCACAGTGTGTCAAATTTCTGAATACACGCGTCTCTTGTAGGTATATCAAAACATGCATTTTGTGCATAAACACACACACATGCACTCACACACATATCTATGTATGGCAAAGAAAATATATTGCTTATCACTTGGGTGCATTTTCTTTTATCAGTATAATATAAATGTTCATGATAAAATCTGTGTAAAGGAGCACAAAAAATAATGGCCTGAATGTGACTTCACATGCACTTTTCATCATGATGTTTTCTGAGTATATCCATATATCTGAGTTTCCTTTCTGCTTCATGGTGTCAGAAGTAACATGGCACAGGTTCAAAGATCTACAGATCCTAAAAGTAACAGACCTAGTGCAAAACTTTCCTTAAAAACATAATAATGGGGAAGCCCAATGCAAACTACCTTCTCAAAGTGCTCTCAACATCCAATACTCTGTCTTATTAAGCACTGGGTGTATATAACAAATAAAAACTTCATTAGAGGACATGACATTGTAGCACAGTTTGAAGGAAATATTATATATGGGTGTATGGACATGTAAGCTTATACATACACTCACATCACCATGTTTTTGGTAACAGTTTTTCAGGTCAGTTCCCAATTCACTGAGTTTCATATGCAACTTAAAGGTGTAATTTTTTTCACTTCCCATGTAGTTGATATTGCCCTTCATAATTCCAGTCTATAGGGTAGGTTGGTAGGTCTGTCTGGAGCTGCTGGGAGGAATGCTCCCTTGTCCAGCCATACGGTTTTATTGCCAAAATTCAATGTGTTCAGGTTTGTTCCCCGAGTCCATTCCACAGTGGAGAACTGGGTTACAAGCTGTACTTCCTTTTGATTTCTGTAATATGTAGTAGTACATATTTAACTACTACTCTGAAAAATCCCCCTGAAATAAACCATACATATATTTAAAATAAGATGAGGCCAAGCCTTCAAAAATAGAACTTAAAAGCTGTTTTGTTATTCTATGCAAAGAATCGTCTTGGATGAAAGACTAATCCCTAGACCTCTTCAGATTCAGATATGGTTAGGAAATTAATTTTACACATTTTCAATTATGACATTGCAAGAGAACTATAACACCACGTGCATTATACTTTCCTGAAGTATCTTTTTCTGCCACTGAAATGAGATGCAGTGTTGCCAGACTCAAGTCACACTTTAGGAATACGCTGGCTACCTAGAATGTGCAGTTCTGTCATCTCCTCCGTGCACCTTCAAGATCCAGAAGTCTATCTGGAAAAAACATGACTAATGAACCACATAGCAGAGTTTCAGAAAAAACACACTATAAATAAGAGCTATAACAACCAGAGCTATTTGTATTGGAATATATAGCTGTGTCCACTTGCAAGAAAGTAAAGCCAGATGGGAATGTTTAATTTACTTTGACTTAGCTTTGGCGTTCTCTGCAAAATTCCTGTACAAATCACCTCAATACTCACAGAATGTTTTGCAGAGGAAAGGACATGTTGGCATACAGCACATTAATCTTCATATGCCTGTTCCAATTGTGCAGTGCCAATATACACAATAAGACCATAACGATAGAGGTTATAACTTTCCAGCTCATAATTTATTTCTGGCAACAGAATAAGTCAAAACCACTGATGAAAAAAGCTTATGTCCTTATGAATTACATTGTAAAGATTTTTCTTCCTCCCCGTAGCATTTTACTATATAGACCAAAAGATCTTGGGAAACAAAAAAAAAAGTATATTCTGCCATTCAAAAAACGCAGAGCCTAGACAGCAGGCATGGGGACATATGAATCAGAATGGAAAAATAAATCAAGAATATTATGATAGCTACCCTAAGATGACACCCACAACATTTTAATTTAAAAGTTTAATTCTCAAGTTTTGTATCAACTTTCAAAGTGTTACCCAACTTGCTGATGGCAAGAAAGTGTCTGCTGTGACTAAGCTGTGTAAAGGCATTTTTTTAAATGTCTGTGCACATGTGCACATGAATACATTCCTTTATACAAACAAATCAAATTAATTCAAAAGGCATAGTAACATTAAGCAAGAAATCTGCCAGCCTACTGTGAGATCACGCTGTTAACATGTAATACTAAGAGCAAGTTCACCCTAACTATTACTCTTTAAGAAAACATTTGAAATGTAAAAATTTTTAGATAGCCTCATGTAGACCCTGAGGTAGAAGAAAGCTGAGTTATAAATCAGAACATACTTCATTTCCTCTAAAAGATTCAGTTATTTTAAATATATAGTATTTTAAGAACTTAATTTTGATGTTGAACATTTTTTGTATCTTTTCTAAATGCAATTTCAGAACATACTGTTTAATAAAAGTTATAATTAGTCTTTGCTGATGTCAGCTGAAGAACACATTCCTATGTGAGGCTGATTTCCAGACAGAAAACTTCGATATAAATCATAATTTAATTCATCTTTTTTCCTCTAAACTTTATCCCATATCACTGGCTTATAAACTAAATAGTCCTCATAACAAGATAGTATGTGCATTGTCAATACTTTATGCTCAGAAGATCAGCCATGTGTAAAATAGGTGTATGTTCATGTAATTGGCTACAGTATTTTGCTACATGGTTAAATGCATGATTTCCTCTAATAGAATGCCAGTGTGGTCTACATCACATTTTCTACTTCATAAAGATCAAATGAGCTGTGACCACAGTCTCCCTAACTTAATGGAAAGTTCACTCAGTGACTTCCAAGTTTAAATTGTGCCTTTCTACTATGATTCAATAGATTTAAAACACATTAATGGATCTCTTCACCAAAAGGTTTAATCCCAAGTGACTAAAAAGGTAGATCTGACTCAGATTTATCACTCTTGTAGCATGCTGAACTAAAGGTCTTCAATCTTTATAATATAACAATGAAGTTGAACTAATGGCAAGACACCTACTTGACAGAAATCATACATCTGCCTATGCATTCACGTACCTTCGAAGGCATGTACTAGCAGCTCTCAATTTTTGCTTTGTGAAATCTTGGAAGCAATCATTACAAAGCTGTGAAGTTTTCCTAAACAGTCTTTTACTGCTCAAAAGTTATTCCAAACAAGTACACAAATGTCTGAACGATAGAGTAAATCCACTTCTATATATGTGTACATAAAGAATCACGCAAAACACCGGCATACAACTCTAGCTGACAGTTTCTACATCTTTGCAGCTGAAAAATTATGTGTTCTTATGTTAAGCAAATGTAAAAATTCAAAAGGACACCTAAATAAAGGAGATGGAATTGACAGCCTAGTTTTTATTTATTTGTTTACTTATTTTATTATTTTTTTTATGACTATCTCAAGTCTACAGGAAAATGAGATGAAATAAAACCAAGGACCTATGTACCTACAGTTTCTCACCATGGTTACCAAGTCTTGAAATATTCTATATGGAGATGTAAGTCTTAATCAGAGTTTTTAATAATGTCATAAAACTTAAAACTTGATCACAGGCTAGGAACAACATAGCATATACCTAGAAGCTATGTCTGAGTTATGAAAATAAGGAAAAAGGGTATGTGGTGAGACTGACAGGTCAACAGACAGATTCCCAAGGCACCTCAAAAATGTTTAAACAGGAACTAATGAACACATTCAAATGAAGTTTGCTAAGTGGTTAAATTAAGAATGGGAGGTTAAATTTGAGATCCTCAAAGAATCAAGCTGAAGGTTCTATATGCACCGAAGTTCCTTTGCAATCAGCAGGTACCTGGAAACTTTTGATGGTCATCTCCAGACTGAGACTTAGGCCACTTTGTCACAATTGTTGGGACAAAGCAGGAATGTGAGAGATTTAAAACCGTAACAACCCAGGATGAATATCACCTGAGGTCAGAACTAGCAGGTTTGTGTTCTGAATAGGGAGAAGAACACTAGTCGTTTTCTTTATGGAGCAAGCATAAACTTAAAATTTAAGGCATTAGTTGGTTCCAAGAGAGGCAAGCAATGTTTAAAAAAGGAATATGGCACTTGTAGATCCTCTTATGAAAGAGCATGATTTCATGAGAAATCGACGTATTTCAAAGTGCGGAACCTAAAATGGGAACTGAAAGCACTAGCCTAAATGCAAAATCTGAACTGGAGAAAAATCAATGTTTCCAATTTGTAAAGAAAGTGCAAATCAAATACTGTTAATATGATATATAAGCACAACATAAACTATTTATGCTGCACACATTAAGGACAAATTGCTTGAATAAAAGCTATTATTCTGAAAAATGCTGCTAACAACATGCTGACATGTTAGAAAAGTGAAAATAATAACACTGACATTATTAGTACTATATGCTGTTTCCTAGTGATTTCCTAGGATCACCTATTTTCACTTCAAGCAGCTGTTTAAATCCCATTTTTGCCTCACCAAATCTAGTTTTGTTTTACATTCATTACGTAACTCAGGCATTTACCCTACTACTTATACTATCACCATAATGCCCACTTAGTCGCAAACAAGCAGAGACGATGCTTTTCTATTCTGAATTTAAAGAGGTTTTGATGGTTGCAGCAGGTGACTGCCAGTTAGGGGAATGAAAACACTGATGGTCGCTAAATTCTCTCCTTGCAAAGAGAGGAAGGCAACCCTCTGAAAAAAAGTAAGGAATGCCTGACTGCAAAACAGACGAGGGATGTGTTAGCACACAAAACAGAGTTCAAATCCAGCACCAACATTGTAAAGATGAGAGAACAGAGAACTTGTGAGGAACTGATTCTACTGGTAGCAGAACCCAACCTGTTACCAACACTGCTTCTCCCCCTGGGCTTTCACACACTCGAGATCATCACCTGTATTAATAGACTGATAAATTCCAACCACTGTCCTCTTTCTGCCTCTTTTCAAAATTGGTCTGCATAAAAAAAATCCTAAGCATTATTTTGGTAATAAAATTACATATTAATGTAAAAAGAGGTTTCATATTCAATCGCTTGCTAATCAATCCAAATAGACACACCTCATGCCTCCATCCAACTGCTGCAAGACAATTTAATTTAATAGCTTTGGAGAGCACATATAGAATGAACTGAGGGCACTGCGTGACTATCTACATGATGGAAATTATCACTGAAAATGTATCTTTCTCACAATCTCAAAATAGTAAATAGATGGGCATGGATTTGCTGAAAGATATTTTTGTTTTCCCTCGGGACTGTTTTCTCCCCAAAGGTTCAGAAGAGTTAGAATGGCATTGAAAACAGAATGAAGAGGCTTGAGCAGCTGCTGTCCGTATTATTTTTTGGCTAGACGATGAATGGGAACTACATTTGTTTCTGATTGTTCCTAAAGAAAATGTTCCTCAACTTTTTCCTTCTGAGATTGGCCACTTCAGGGCTACAATCCTAATATGACACTACTTATAAAAACTGCTTTCAGGTTATTAATTCTACTTACCAAAATTGCCTCAACTAGTCAATTTATGCCTTATTTAGTGCAATTATTAAAAATGCATTGCAAATTGAAAAGTAAATAAGCCAGCTGCCGCTGAAACACAGTCGGTTTAGAGTTTTATACTGAATGTGAAGGAAGTAATGAGGGCAAACACTTTAATGATAAAACTGACTCACGCAGTACTTCCATCACTGTAATTTTTTATTGCTTTTCCTACAAATTTCAAGTAGTGAATATAGGCTCAACAGCTCAGCCTCCCTACTAAAATAAATACACAGATTTGTACGTGTATTTGTAAACCCTACCAGGGCAAACAGAACCGCAGAATTAATTGAGGCCAGAAGGATATACCTCCAGAGGTCAGCTAGCCTTTCCTCTTGCACAAACAGGAGCTACCTTCAAAAGAGATGAGTTTTTTTGTGCTCTTGTCTGGCCATGCTTTCAGTATCTTCAAATGCAGAAAGCCCACACTGTCTCTGAGAAACCTGTTCCAGTAGCAAACCACTCTCATTATGAAGGTGTTCTCCCTCCTCCCTCCCCATTTCCAAGGAGCATTTCCCTTGGTGCCACTTGCAACCATTGTTTCTTGTTTGTTTGCTCTGCACCTCTGGGAAGGCGCTGGCCTCTATTGCCCTCTCTCTAATGCCTTTAGGCAGCGGCTGACAGCAATGCTCACCAGTTATCCACTTGTACATTATACACTCCAGCCTCCACTCCATACCTTTCTTGTTCTGGAGGGCCCAAACTGGACATAATGCTCCAGACATGGCTTCCAGAGTGTCCAAAAAGGGCAATCATATTAATTATGCCTCCCTTAAGTCCTAAAAAAGAATCATGATTTAAGCTTTAATGCCTGCAAAGTGGGAAAATATAGAGATAAGCTTTTAACGCTACACAGGAACATCAGGATCTCTGCTAAGAAAGAACATGAGCAGTAATACTACTAACACCACCACCTAAATGCTCCTGTCTCAAGAGCAAGTGTGAAAATTAAGGGAAACTGTCATTCTTAATTGTTAAATATGTTAATTAGACAAGAATTTGGATGACAACTGCTCATAAAATTCACAGCTGGGAAAACTGAGTCTTTTCAGTAAACACAACAGTCTCATCATCAATTCTCCCTGCCGTTTATGGCATATACCAACCCCCTGACACTGGTGGCATTTCTGCCCAGAACAGGAACGGGGAGCAGGGGGAAGCAAGATTTACCAGTGTATGGTGTTTGCCTCAAATCAACTCCAATAATTTTATATTTCCCATAATCACTGAAAGTTATTATTAAGCTTTTTCTTTTTTATTATCAGTAGAAATTATTTGGAATACAGAATATACAGGCACTGTTCCTGGATTTCAGCTTCAGCCATGTTCCCACTGTTCCGGAGATTTGCTGAAAAGCAGCATTGAAAGATCCTTCTTATTGATTCTATTATCAGGCAGTTTCCTTACCTTTAGCCTTATGGATAAGAACATGTTTAATGGTCCCATCTTAATCACCAAAACTGGCTAGGGAGGGTGAGTGGCTAAAGGACAAAGCAGCAACTGTGAAGGACATTTCTAATCTTATCAGAGGTTCCTTTGGAAAAAGAAATACAACTTCTATCTCCACCCCAGTCATTAGTCAGATATAAACAGCTATTTGACTTGACATGGTTATAAGCTGTATTATCACAGCCTATGCTCTCGCTTTATGCAGTTTATCAGAAGATGGATGATGGCCCACTACGAATTCCAGTTAATGGGGTTAGACATATTTCCAAACAATATGTGCATGGGGAAGGTATCTACATGTGAACAGGGAGTGATTCACTGCACTAGCCTTGTGTATGAGAAATGAATGTTAAAAGAGGAACTTTTTTAACACGGAAAATAAATCCAGTTCTCCTTAGCAAACTTATCCTCTTCTAAGGACCCACAGCTGTAGAGCTTTTTTCCTTCTTGATTTTTTGCACAGTCTTTTCAAATAAATGCAACATAGACCATTGTTTCCAATTATATAATACATTAGTTATTTTTCACTCAGCCTCATTTTGAGGGTAAAGTTTTTCTTGTTCTAGTGCTTTCGGTTTTCAGTTTTTACAGAATGTTATAAAATGCTTACTAACAACTTCACTTACAGCAACTTTACAGATGCTTTTAAAGTTATTATTCACAATTAGTATAACTGAGAATTATTTCGTAATAACTGCAATATTTAATGCAAACTTAAGAATTTTCCTTTTCCATTTTATGGCTAAAACTCATATATTTGAATTTTAAGTATTTAAACCAAATCTTACAGTGAGGAAGATTCAGCTTCTCATTAAATGTAGTTTTCTGTATTAATCTCTATTTTATGTTTATTTAAGCTATTAAATTTTTGCACTGAAAGATCAACAACTCACATATAATAATTTTTCCAAATTGTAATTTACATACTTCCAAGTCTCAACCACGTACAACTGCTCAAACTTTTAGTTCTACAGCATTAATAAAAGGGCAAGTGTCTAGAAAGTCACATGATTTACAGTTGTTGAATCCTCATGAGTTTCAATGAGGTATCCAAGTATCTTAGTTACATAAAATGTACTGGTTACTTGCAAAGGATCAATAAATGGAATTTTAGAAGAAAACACATACACTAACAAAATACAGAGTCAATGCGCAGAAAGTATGTTTCAGTTATATTCTCCATGCTCCTTTCAGTGCTTGCTTGTGAAGTACTACTATTAAGAAAAATAAAATCAAAACCCCCAGAATATTTTCCCTCCATCCTTTCCTCTTACAGGAAAACTACAGATTCTAATCTTTTTCCAAACTTGCTTAAGCTAGATCCATCTCATTCCCGCTATTTTGCCTACTGTAACACTCAGCACCCAACGCAGAACCCAACAGCAGCCCCCCTGCAGCATGCCCACAGTTTTGTATCGCAGAGCTTCAGAAGAGGAGCCTTCCATGCAAGAACTGATGATCTGTAAATTCAATTAGCCCAATAGAAATATGAGGCAACTGCAGACTTCCATCCTCTGCAGGCCTTTGAGGATTTGTGAAGAATCATTACAAGGGAATCAAGTGATTCAATGTCTCTTCAGTGTTTTCTGCCACTTTCCAACAGGCTATACAAAAGCCTTGTCTTGACCGTTCCACTCTCCCATTGCAAGCAATTAAACCTGAGATTTCAGATAATGACAAAATGAGAGGGAGTCAGGTGACTAATATTCTTGCACCTCATAGAAAATTCCAGCATTAAGTCATCAGCTTATGATGTAATCCAAGTATGCAACATGGTACTGCTAACTGACTTTTCTGTTGCTAAAAAGCAAAATCAAAAAATCAATTGAAACAAATATTGTACCTTATCCCGACAAAGCTAAAAGACCAGCTTGGAAAAGCGAGACCAATAAGAGAAATGAAAAAAAAGGAAATCATATGCTGAATGCAAGCAGGAATCATAACTGACCTAAATGAGATGAAAAGGAGTCATATTCATGCTTTTATACCAATATTTCCAGTTTTCAGGACCTATCAAATCTAAGTCGTGGTCAGTTTTCCTAATTTGTTTTCCTGTCATGGCATTTTGGTATTATTTTTGTTCCTTTCAGACACATTTCCAGTGACCTCACTGCATGACATGTACTTTGCATTGCAACAAGGCTGCGGTCTAAATGTAAATGGCTCATGGGACTTCTGACTCTGGGGGATACCCAGCCTGGCCTCCAGCGGCTCCCTCGGTGCCACAAGTCTCCCATAATCCCAAGGTCACATCTACCAGACCCCAGCAGATGCATCAGACTGCAGCCATGAAAGGTGTGTGTAATCACCAAGGTATGTGCCGTGCCTTGTTTATCAGTAAACCACAATGACAGAACCATACATTTCCAGATTTGGGGCTGTCATTACTTATGACATGAGTGCTTACTAAAATCTGTCCAACAGTCAAGGGAGTGGCGAACTTCTCATAGGCCATTAAAGATGATGCAAAGTAAAAAGCATCCTAAACACAAAGCCATGCGACCAATTATTTTCCAGCTATCATTTCTCTTTCTCTATTTAGATTTATTTAAACATTTGAATAGATTTTAATTATTTCTAATATTAACTCTGCTGATTTTTTTAGCTATTAAACAGCAAGCCACTATCAGCAAGTTTGTTTGCTTCTTTTAAATGAACAAAGCATACCATGCTTTTCTTCTGTCAAGTCATTAAGTATTTTGCATAGAAATTTGAATAATGTCCTATTAAAATAAAGAAAACCAAGACACTGGTATTTTACCAGTACCTTTACCATACTGCTTACATAAATACACTTAGTTTACTAAGAAACGTTGAAGATGCAGGCTGGCAAGGTACATAATTTGTACCTTGCACATAATTACTATTATGTTCCTTACAAAGCTCATCATTACCTCCTGGGTTTTGCATGATAGGACAACTATGGCATCATAATTAGCTTTCTATTAAAGCATTTCCCTTCCATCAAAATTCCACAATGACAAAAATATCTATTTGAACACCCATTAAAAGGCATGAATGTATAATAAAAAGAAGCTAGCATAATTTAAATAAATGTATTAGAATATATTTACAATGTGTGGCAAAGCTGCTGCTTAAAGAACCTGAAAATTAAACCCCCACTCAACTTCAAGAACTTTAATTAAAATATGGATTTCTAATTATTTATAAAAATATAATACTCAAGAAGTGAAAAACACCATCTAAAACATTCCATGCAATTTCCCTTCTGAAACTTCTTCATGTTTTTGCTAAAGATTCAATGAATATTTTTTACTGGGTTTATTCCATGAATTTATAACAAAACACAAACTGAAAATCTAGTTGCACATAGTAAGCAAGATTATGAGCTCTCTTTTGAAACCCTGGGTCAGGAACAACTTCACTTACTCTATGCTGGAAAGACACACACCACATGTTGTAAAATAAAAATTATGGAAAAGATAATAGGAGCCCATTACAGTTGGGCTCTTGGTCATAACACTATTTACTTTTTTTTTTTTTTTTTTTTTTTTTTTGGGGGGGGGGGGGGGGGAGAGGGGTGCTGGGGTGCTGCAGGGGGGTTGGGAATCAAAAACATCCCAGCAAAAATCCCAACAAAATACAAAATGTAGGTGAAGTAAAAAAGGGGTTTTTACTTTGATAAAAATTTTAATACTTATGCAATGTATAAACATTTGGGTTTATTTTAAAAATATTGAATAAGGAAACTCAAAATGAGGCTATTGTTTTATTTTGATCTATTATACATATGTATCATATATATATTATAATGCATCTATTTTTATGGTCACAGTGTATTTCAAAAATGTTAAGTCATGAAATCAAAATTAAAAAAAATATATCAAAAAAATACTCCCTAACACAGATGAAACTGTTGTCCAACACAGATCGTAGAACACATAGTTGTGCTAAAAAGTGAAGCCACAACTGTCTAATAAACCTTTAATTACCACCCATATGAATCCATACGTGTTATGAACATTATAAATTTTAGTACTTTCCACAGAATGCTTTATCACTGTTTAATACTGGGACTAGAACTACACAATGATTTTCCTTTGATACACACAAACTTTCTTTCCCAGTTTTTCATATTTCACATCCACAAAAAAACATATTTTTGACATTTCCCTTTTTTGGGGCCAGAGATTATGTAAGAGAGTTAATGAAATTTAAATAATGCTTAGTAAATTTAAGTCAGTTACAAAACTTCCCAGTGGCACTAAAAGTACTGAAGAGATGCTTTGCCAACAACTATACACGGCAATTTTTCCATCTCATTGTCATACAAATTATAAAGCAGGCTGCCAAGAAAGGGCTCAGAACAGATACTTTGAATTACTTTTGGTAACTTTTTATACATCTCTGAATAACTAGACCACTGCTGAAATAACTGTGATTCAGTGAATATGCGATAATGGCTATTTCCCATAGCGTGGCAACAAATCCGCAAGAGTAATTTAAGCAGCAGTGGAAGAGCATGCCTTTTAAACTTCTAAATAAAGATATTTCGAAGCTCATGTAATTGCCTGGAATCCCTGGAGTCACTTCAGAAAACAAATTCTGTCAAAGGGTTTCCTCTCAGGGAAGGGTCACCTTAAAGACTAACAGGGGAAGACAGCAACTCCATTAGATCAAGTGACCAAATCCACGATCAGCTTGACATTTAGATTCAAGAGAAGAAAGGTGTCAGAAAATTAACCAGCCTTTAACTGGGCAAAGACTGAGACCTAGAAGTGGAAAGAGATGTAATAGAATTGGGTATCGTAACACCAAGTAAAAGAGGAGAGATGGAGCAAGCAAATACAGGCTCAAGTAATCTGTCTAGTAATTCTTTTTAAAAAGCAAGCTCTGTAATGCTAGTGAGCTTCAGGAGAAAAGTTCATTACGTTTCTAATGCACAGAAGGAGTAGCTGGATATTGTAAGGCTGGTTTCTTGCAGAAATTATACTATCTTATCAAGCATTCAGATTTTGTACATGCATACATGTAAATATATGGTGTAAAGTCATATACATTGTAGTGCCAACTTACTTATCCTTACTGACCCTAAGATTATTTTCCATGATATCTATACTCCCAGCCCCCCAAAATACCAAATCCTCTACCTAACTTCCAAACCAAGCTAAGGAGTGCAATGCAGGTAGCTCTTGGAAGAACAAGCCAGAACAAGTTCTGGCATACATGACAGGGCATCTCTTTAAAATGACAAAATATGACCATAAAGGGATATTAGAAGACAGACACTTAACTGACACTCAGGGTAATCTCCACTGGGAGTATTAGCACTTAATTGGGAACAAACTAACTGACTGACTTAATTCTGATATATTGCACCATCTGTAGAGTACAGGTTATAATTGATAGGCCAGCTGGATGTGAAATAAGGTACAGTATGTGAAATGTTTTACTGTGTTTCTTACTCATTATTACTTTGCAAGTAATTCCTTTCTATTAAAGTTTAAATTGTCCTATCAATTAAATGGGCATTGTTTTGTACTGATTCCTTGTTAATTAACATGCTATGAAATAGGTCACAGCTTTCAGTGCATGACAAGACTATCACTTTGAACATCTCATTGTTATCTCTCTCCACTATAAAATTATCTTAACAGAACACATGAAAAGAGGTCACAGAGTTGCTCATGACCACCATCCTGTGCAAACACATGACTAAAAGGAAATTCCCAGTTCTTATACTAGCTCTGACAATCTGCAAAACACACTTCCAATAATTTTTCAGTCTAGCTATACTGAATACGGAACCTGAAACGTGGGAACAGTAAGATGAAAATTACTGGGTTTGGAACTATTGAGGCCTAGAGCACTTTATTGTCTTTATGCTACTGCTGAGGTAATTTGAGCTGACAATCAAAACGTTGCAGTTGGTTTATCCCCAAATTTGGGCAATTTTGCAAACCTCTTAAACATATTTTGTAATACATTTCAAGAGTTGGTCAAGAGCATCTGGATCTTGGAACAGGTTTTCTCTTATTTAGTATAACAAAACCCAAAAGGCTGACCTGAAAGTCCTGATGGTAAGGGCAGAAACAGAATAAAACACGTTTGGAGTATCTTTCTGTCACTGGTACATAAATACTTTCACCGAGGAATTTACCTAAATTACTAACTGTAAGGCAAATATTTGTAATATGACCCTAAATAAATCCCTACTGGCTTGGTAGGAAATGAAGTTATTATAATAAAAAGGTTTATTGATGGGTTCAGTGATTTCCTTTTATACGTTTCTGCATGAATGTAATAGGGCAAGGAGGACAGCAAACGGGACAAAAAAACCTATCAGATCCTGACTCACTGATCATGAGTAGAAAAATCATAAAAAAATGGTTAATTGTACGGAGATGAAAAAGCCCATTCACAATTTTAGTTGCATTTCAAAACTAGTTGAAGGGACAGTACGTTCCCCAAGCCACGACAGTCCCAAATGCAGTGATTTCAACATAGTCTCACGGTCTGTGTAAGGAAATTCAAACACATGAGAGAAATGTAAGGAGCTGCTGTCATTCCTTGAGCTTATACTGCTAAATGAAATGATATGTCATAAATCGATTAAAACAAAAAAGTATAGCACAATTGTTGAAAAAAAAACATAACTCGTGATCTGCCATTCAACAAAAAAGCCAACAGTTCACTTTACATGTTGATCTTTGGTGTTTCTTAACAGACATTAACTATTTTATACTTGTATGCATTAAGAAAAAGAGTTCTAGGTTTGGGGTTTGATTTACAACTTTCACCAGGTAATTTCCAAAATATCATTGAAAAATACACTTCATTATATTGTTTCTGTCATCCAGTATGTTGTACCATACTGGCAACCAAATACAGGTGGAAGTTACTTGGTCTCTAAAAGACTGGAATTATATTTGAATTAATCATTTTTTGTAGAAAAACCAAACTATGTTTTAAGAACAGTGGTTTTCAAAAGAAACTCAGAAACAAGCTTAACTTTCTCTCCTGTGTTTCAAATATTTTCCAGGGGAAACAAAAATAACTTGAAGCTTCTTGTCTCCTGAACCATACTGCAAAAGGTCACTGCAGATAAATCAGTGCCAGAACAACAGTTATTACTAAGCTCCAAATGGCCTGAATTCTTCCATTTTTCAGTGGCAAAGTTTTGTTCAACATGAATTAAATCTATTATACAAGTCATTGCTTCATGTCCTGCACATATCCAGAAGTCTGTACACATCAACACAAACACAGAAATACCATGTCTGTAGAATCTACGAGTAAATAAGAGCATGTATTTAAAAAGCTGTGTTCTCATGTATCTTCCCTAAAGCAAGAGAAGACTAGAAAATTACCACAATCAGTTAGCAATTCTTTTTCCTTGATTTCTATGGATTACCTACTGTTCACTACAAGAAAATCAATCAATAAACAGAAGTCACATTGGTAAGGGGCCACAATACTATATGTTACACTTACATCATACAGTAGATCCAAATTTAATCCAAGATAAATGACTCCATGAGCATGACACAATATGTGCAATTTGTGGTTTTATTTCTATCATATTGATCTGCTGAGCAGCTTGCAATAAATGCCATAAGCAATATGCCACACATACATTTTGCTAGAAGGTATACAGTGTACCTCCTCCAATAAAAATCTAAAAGTTTCTACAGCGAAACAGTAAAAATGAGATTATTTAGAAATGCTCCTTGTGTAGCATTTAAGTGCAAAATCTTAAATTTTTATCAAGTCTGTTGTCACAATGCTAGGGCAGCATGAATTCAGGCTGCTTTGTATGTCAAACACAGCAGCATAAATAGAAAGAACTTGAAATTAGAATCATAAAACCAACTGATAAGCAGGAATATGGTTCAAAAGATGAAAGATGACAAAACACCATATGCAAATCCAATTTTTACTCTAATGAAATGTAATATATACACAATTTTTAATTGCTTACTTCTGTAAAAGCAAAATGAGGAAAAGAACATAAACATATCAGAATTTACTCTTT
This sequence comes from Falco naumanni, assembly GCF_017639655.2. Classification (NCBI taxonomy): domain Eukaryota; kingdom Metazoa; phylum Chordata; class Aves; order Falconiformes; family Falconidae; genus Falco; species Falco naumanni. The sequence continues at coordinate 73,180,666 of NC_054057.1, forward strand.
TGCTTACATTTTCAGGCTTAATTAGGAATATTTTAGGGCATGTATATAACATTTGCCACAAATTGTAGCAACATTTAATATGTTATGCTACATCTTTGCAGAGCTGAAAACAAAAACCTTTATACTTTGAAAAATATATGTGAAATGAGCACAAATATATGACTTATTCCAGCTAAACTCGCCTTATTAAAAAGAAAGCATTACGAAAGCTCATGACACAAAATGGACCAGGAGGAGACTTCCAGCCAAGGGTAATGGAGAAAAATACTCAGAGGTCTTAAAAGTTGAAGCAACAGCAGGCTGCAATTTTGACTGCTGTTATGGGCGTTATGTTATTCACTGCAATTCCTGCTAACAGCAGATTTAAAGATAGGCAGTTCCATACTAAAAACTAGACATCAATATAAATCTTCATGTAATTGTCTAACTTCTCAAAATAGTTAACATCCCTGTGTATTAACAGTTAAAACTGTGTCCATGGCTCACTATTCTGTAGATTTAATGAAATTTGTTTCCTGCCTCACCAGTTTCAAGCATTAATAATTCATGTTAAAAAAAAAAAAATTACAATCCCTGAAAAGAAAAAAAAAAATAAATCTGGTGAAAAAGCACCAAAACCTGTTCTCCAAACACATAAAGAAACGTATCATACATAACAGTGAAAGATAACTATTCCTAAGAAAACTTTAATACTGAAATTAAAACACACGACACAACGACAAAGTTGATCGACTGGGATGCTAAAGAAGAAATCCTAAGGAAAACGTGAATGTTTTGAAAGTGCTTGCCTCGCTAATTCCACTTTATAGTTCAGTGCTCTTTTGCATCTTTGAGTATATTAAGGTAGGTATTTTGCATCAAAGGCTGAGACCAGTGAATCAAAGAGACAAAAGAGCAGTTTTCCTCAGACTGCATTCCAACACAAGCTCACTATTACCCTATGCCCCAAGGACAACTGAAGGATCCGATTTTAAGCTCAGCTTCTTTTTCATGGAACCAACACATCTCCAACAAGCTAAATAAAAGTCACCTGTTTCTGTGAGAGAAAAAGAGTTCCAGTAATGCACAAAGTTCAGTGAGCCTGAATCTAGGCAGCATTTCATTATGTCTCACATCTCTGCAAAGCAACGTTTCTTCACTGTGCCTTAAGGAACGCACAGGACATCACATTTCTGCAGGTTTTCAAACTACATCTGTTGCCTCCCACTTCCACAGCCTGTAGCTGGGTGTAGAAATGTCGTGCAGTCCAGCTAGGCATGCATGGTTCCAAACCTCTCAGAAAAAACAGATTCAAGAAACATATACTACCAAACATGCTTGGAGTCACAGCACTGCCCAAGTTAAGGCAGTAGCCATGGCTTCCCTGCTAAATATAGTACAAGACCTTTCTTTTTTTTTTTCTTTTTTTTTTTTTTTTTTGGGGGGGGGGGGAGTGGGAGGGGGGTGGAAAAAGAAGAAAAAAAAGAAAAGAAGGAAATAAAAAAAGATGATCAAGAAAGCAATATGGGGAATGTACATTTTCCAGATCTGATCAAACTGGGGAGCTACTTGTAGATGCCTGTTCTGGACTGACCAAGGGAGGGATGAAAGGGGGGTAGAGGAAAAGAGTGACAGAAAGGCTCAGCGGAGAAAGAAAATGAAGGACAATTTGGGGAGGAAGGTGAGCAATAGGACAAAACAGCAAACAGAACAGATCCAGCTGAGAGTAACATTTTTTATTTTAAGAGACCCTTGGTTACGTCTTGGCTCAGTTATATCTGCAGGATATATCATTTCTCACAAATTTTCCTGCAGTAGCCTTTTGATGAGGTGGCACAGTAATAAATGGGGAGATAATTTGATATGTTGAACTTTTATTGCTAGTGAGGAATAAAAGGATTTTCAGCTCCCTGGCTGAGTCTGCAGTACTGACAGCTGGAGGGGGGAGGGAGAACTCCCCCAGATTAAACCACTGGCAAAAGGAGAATAGGTATGGATTTCTCATAAAAATAACTTCAGCAATGAAATGGCAGCAGAGAGTACACGTGAGAATTAAACTGTGATTACTGATGGAGTTTGCTAAGTTGGCCTGCCATTTTTAAAAAAATTAAAAAGTGGGGATACACACACACACACTCTCTCTCTTTTCACAAGCAGTGGGAATTCACAAGCACTTGGCATTACTGAAAAACTTAAGTCCTCAAAATAGAGCCCTAAAGGTGTAACTCATATGCATAAATGAGCAGTGCTTCTTCAAACCGCTGCCTGCTTTATTGAGTAATTTTCACCCCACTATTTTTGAAGGCTGACCACAATTTACATAACTTCATTTTCCTTTTAATATATTTTTAATGTAATAACCAAAGAGAACAAATAAAGAATTTTAGAGGGTTTAGAGAAGAAAGAATTGGGGGAAAAAAAAACCCAAACTACCTAGTTTTACTGAAAATCACTTACCGAGTGCCTGTGCCAGGTGCCGGCCGCGGACCCCCTGTGAGGGGACAGGGGCACCCCCACGAAGAGCTCAGCCCCTCGGCCAGGCTGCGGGCGCTACTGGGGGAATGTGTGTCAAAGAGCACAAACCCACCGGACCCGGATGGGGAGAGGAGGGCACAAAGGGAGCGAGAACCAGTGTGAGGGGCACCAAGGGCGGTGGGTCCCCAGGCCCGCGCTCACTGGGCACTTGGCTGGTTTGGCCAAGGCCACCCGCCACCGCCACCTCTTCGCTGCCATCCAGAAGATGCAGTTTAAATTTATACTTCCTTTTTCATACTAATCCCACAATAAATGCCAAGTAAATCCCACTACTTTGAATGAGTTTGTGAGGGTTTTCTTAAAGTACCTTTGTTTCACTGGTATATCAGAAACTTTTCAAAAAGAAAAGCTATATACATGCAGGGGGTGTGTAGCGTGTGACTACTTAAAACTATAACAATAGAAATTGTTGAGATGTGCTTATTCTATCAGGCTTTAAGACAATTCTCCACTTCAGGAAAAGTGAACTGAAAAATTCTGTTAAAACCGAGACCTTCTACAACTGTGTACAAGTATCACTTCTCTGAAGGAAAGGTGTGTTTCTGTAACGTGTCCTCCATGGCAGCGCGCCTCCAGCACGACTGCATTCACTCTGCCAGCTTCTTTGCTACCTGAGCTAATCCTTTCCTTGTTACTACCAAGATTTTCTTCATCTAAAGAAGGTATATAGTTATGCCAAGCGGCAGGTCGTTGTTAGGATTAGATGCTTGGCACCACATGAAACACAAGTGTTTAGAAGCATTGCTATGGGCAAATTATATGAGGAAAAAATATTTTAAAAAGAATCTTGTCACATGATGAGAGGACACACACACAACTGCTGCCTCGCACGTGAGCACAGGATGACACAGGTCTAAAACTGTGTTACAGCACATCTCTTTTGCAAAACCTGTTGAAAATGATTGTGATTTTCTATGCTGAAGTTAGCGAGCAATAGTTACCACGCTTTTTCACAGGTGTGTATCCTTGTAAACTTAGACAGAAGTCTCTTAATCTTTTTTTTTTTTTCCCCCCTCTTTCTTGAAAATGACTGGAATACCTACTTAGACACAGAATACCTAAATAATGCAAAAGCAGCGAATGGTAACTCTAGAACAGTTGTAAACGTAGCAAAGAAACCTTACAGACCAACTAGCAAGACTACATGGTATGTATCTTCTCAGATTTTTCATGTGTTTAGAACATTTCAGACTAACTTAGAAAATACAGAAATCAGAAATGCTCCGCACCCCCTCCCCTCCCCCCCCCCCCCAAAAAAAAAAAACAAACAAAAAAAAGCATTACTTTATTTCACGGAAGAGTAACTATCTAAACTTGAATGGCTCCTTGGAGGAAGTCTAACACTCCTTTGATAAAGCATACTTTGAAAAGTACAGCTGCTTTACCTGTGCTTTTAGTCTGCTTTCTATCCTACCATGTTAAGCACATGTCCTAATTAATGATGACTTAATGATGTACGATATATATATATGGATGAGTTATGATTTATGTAAGGTATTTATATTTTCCTTCAAATTAAAAAAGCTTAATCTTAGTGCTCCATTCTGTCTCCAAATATCTACCTGTATGATTGCAACATATGCAATCAATTGTGAATGTTGTTTTGAATTACTGAAAAGCAATTGAAAAGTATCCCATCAAGATTGAAAAGGCATACAAATTGTTAATGCAAATTTTTCTGAGTACTTCTAAAACTTTATCTGACCAAGGATACTGGGGTGGAGGGTAGGGAGTGAGGTCAGGGGGGGAATAAGAATATATATATATATACACACATTCACATGCAACAGATAATCTATAAGTAAAGATATATTTTAAAGCAGTCATAAAGTGTTCTTTAAAATAAAATTTTAAAAATATCATGTACATGTTAAGGAACAATAGTTAAAAACTTAGTAAACTGACTTTTGTCATTTTCAAAAGAAAAAAGGAATAAAGCAAATAGGCTGCCATTCAAACCCCAGTGGCTTTCCGCTTGGCCTGATTTGTTCTGAATCTTCTAAGTGACGAGGAAATACCATGTCTAAGTAACATTAGGTATCCTCATCTTTACTGTGTCACATCTCCAGAACAGAGACTAACACAAAAGCATACAGTTTTTCAATGATTAAGTAAAGCCACCATAAAGAAATCCAGGAAAAATACGACAACAAATTTATATGCTACAAAAGACACAACTGCCACAGTGCTCAGCTATAAAATATAGACAGATGTATTTCCACAGAAGTAAAATCAGCTTGGATATTATCTGATTGTAATTAGCTTCTACTGTTCCTACTAAAATTTTAGCCTTCTAAGCAAATCACACTCCTAACGTGCTAAAAAAAAAAAAAAAAACCACAAAAAACACAAAACCCAAGCCCATATCGAATGATCTCCTCCTTCCAATATCATACAAATTTCCAATTAAAGGCATAAGAAAATCAATATAAGAGTCTTTCCATATATCTGGTTTGGAGGCTGGCCTAATACTATAAATGACTGTAGCATTTGTTTTTAAATTAAAATGACGCAGGTTTAATCAATTAGTCTCTTGTACTACACCATGGTACCTCCACTCCTTCCCCCCAGGCATCCCCCAAAGCCAGCGCAGGAGGCCAGCGAGGCAGAGGCATCCCTGGCAGAGGCTCAGCTTATGTCCTGATGCACTTCCAAAACTGCACATAGGGGTTGTATAATAAGAAAGGTCACACACCACAGACTTCCTAAAGGTTTCCGATGTGAAAAAGAGATTCCAGCAACTTCAAAACACCATAGCATTTTCAGCAAGGAACTTAACAATACTAGGTTTCCTCCTTTTTAGTATTATTTTTAATTGACCAAATAACTTGATGAACACAACCACTATGAAGAGCAATTTCATTAACATGTATGAAGTTCAAAAGCATGCATAAAAAATACTTTAAGCTCTGCATAGGTTTTGCCACTTGCTGAACCCTTAGGAAAGCACTCTCATCTGATTTCTCATGAGAGAAACATGGATGTTTAACCTACAGATCACCCTGTCTCAGAGACTGCAGACTGCTGAACTGTTCTTCAAAATACAGCAAAATGGGGCTCCTGTAAACGTCACAACTGGACCATTTAACAGAGCATTTCACCACGGAAGGAGGTGTGAACTGCAGCCCAGCACTCTTAGCTCATGAAAGCCAAACCAGCGTTTCTACAAAACATGCTACGACCTTCAGCATCCGCAATTATCTAGCGCTTACCCTGCCCCACAGCTGCTCAACAATGTATTTCCCAAGAGCACAGCTCCACCAGTAGTGCACCAGAAAGGCTTGCTGTGTCCATGCTACTCAGTGAATACCAGTCCCACTCAAGCATCCTCCAGAATTTTCAAACAGCACCTTTTATATTTGGCTAACTTTCTAAGGCACACAGATAGAAATAGAGCAAACCAGGAGGAAATCAACATGTTACAGAGACTTTAGAGATTTCTTTCTGAAGAACACAGGAGATGTTACTATTATTGTACAACTTGACATGTCTTTTCACTTTTTCATTGTTTCCTAAAGGAGTTAGATGAACCTCGGATACCTTTTACATGAAAGAACCAAGGCAACTCAATAGGTTCAAGATAAACAAAATCCCAAACACTTGAAAACTACAGTTGTCATTAAATTTAAAGGTTCACTTTCAGTCTTATGCTTGTTAGTCCTCCTTCCCCAACCCTGTCTAACCTTTTAGTCAGACATGATGTAAACAGAACAGACTTCGCTGTTTTAACCTTCCAACATGCTACGCTCCTTTGTGCTAATAAAAAATACAGTTTCTAAGCCAGCATGTCACCTACTTGTGACAGCTCCCAAAGGAAACCCATGCATCTGGTTACATAGTGTGTGGCTGCAAAGTAATCGTGTTTGCAACACAAACACACTCTATCCTAGAACTCCAGTAAAATTCTAACATGAACTGATTTCACTGTAACAAAGGCACAGGTTGAATACAGCCCCAAAAAATAAGCAGATATAAGCTACAATTCCCCATTTCTCCTTGCAGCGTAGGAAGTACAGATTAATTTTCAGAAAAACTCACAACCCCTCAACTGTGGAAGCTGCCTCTTTTCCTCTGAATATAACTTCCCTGCTCCAAGGAGGAGACACCCTGCACTCCTCCTGCACATTAAGTCTCATTAATAATATTTATAGTATTAATAAGTTATTAATAAATCGATAATAAAATTAAATTAAAGGGTTTAATCTCATACCTTCATGTGCTTTAAATGCTGTGGGTATTGAGCAACTGAGCAACTATAAAACGGATCACTAAGAGGTTACTTTGCTAGATGGATATGATGTCAGTAACATCAGAGGTCAGAATTAACACCTGAAAAGTCAGTAGATGTCTAAACAAGATGCCAGATTAGAGTGAATGCATTAAGAAAAAGAAACTATTTCACATTTACTTCCTATATTAATGACTTAAAACCATAATTGTCCCCTGGTTTTCTAAGAAAGGCTTTGTTTTCTTTGAACCCTAGGATTAGAAACTACCTATATAAAAAACTACCTAGCGAACCTATGCACGGTGCCTCTTTCAGCTAGATACTCTGAAGGAGAAGTTTCCTGGATCTAACTTCTATAGTAAAAATATGATCTGGTTAGTTAAGGGTGTCTAAGACCACATGGACTATGTTATTCTTCCAGTAGATACAATTTAAAAGAAAAAGCCATAAATGACACCAATTTCATGGTAATTTTGAGCCAAGTTCTTGTAGTAATGTTTCAAAGGTAATTAGACGCACAACCTACCACAGAGAGGAATTTTTTCCACTAAGTTATCTGGACTATAGTTGCAAGCATAAACACTCCAAAGAGGCTTCTAAATTTTGACCTAAACCTGAGCTAATCTGACTTTCACCTTATGCCAAAAGCTGTCTCCTGAATTATGGCAGCACCCCCAATTCACCTGGAAGCAAACACTCTCCTGGCAATTTCAATGGCCACTTAATATTTCTCTAGGTACACTCCGATGAAAAAAACTACAGCCAATAAAAAAATTTAAACATCAGCTTTCAGATTATTTTTCCTACAAATTAATTATAAAAAACTCTATTAATTAATTTCATTAGTTTAACTTAGACAATATTATACTACATTATAATTCTCACTTTTAATTTGGCACATGATTTTATTAGTGTATTCTATCAGTTTTGATGGAGGTTGAGGGCTTCCTGGTGGAATCTTTTCTCCTCTTTCTAATAAAGGTTATTAAGAATTTAAATAAGACTTGAAAGTCAGGAAAATTTAGACACCAAAGTAATGGCTATACATATTTCACAACAGTAGGTCATTAGCGGTCTGATAGTCAGTCAACTAGATTAAAGCTTCTCATTCATTTTACTAAATAGCTTTCCACCCAGCTCCTGAAACCCCAACCCAAAAATGTGAGACTGTATTTAAACTGCAGGATCCAAAGTAAGAAGGAAGTGTAAAACTCTGCACTTTGCCCAGTATCTTTTTGGTTGTGAACAGCAGCTGTAGTCAGAAATAAAATGGAAGACCACAGAACCTGCAAGTACCCTCATACTAGAGCTCTTTAAAAATTTTAATTACATCAAATATGCCTACAGACTTTAGCACCTGCACTAGCACTGCCAATGTCTTGCGGCTTATTCCATAGCAGCAATCACACAGATGCTCGACCAGCCTCCCTCCTGCTCAGATTGGGACTTATGTCCACCCCTGTGGACTGTATTATGCCATACTGATATTACCAAAACTAGTGAGCATGCAAAATTTATTATATGCATGCTACAGGAGTCTAGAATGTTTAATTTATGCAAGCTTACTATTACTGCATACTCCTGCAAATTCATGACAGTGATGAGACCTGAAACTACAATAGCATTTTCTAAAAGAATTATGCCCCATGCATCAACTACATATTTGGTCCCATTTTATTAATTTTCTAAAACAACAGATGACAAAAAAAATCCAGTGACCCATTTAAACAATCTACATAATAAAATTATGGCCAGCAGCCAATCTGAAGTGAACTGATTACACTGAAGAGGTATCTGGGGTCCTTTATATTCTGTACTTGGGTGACCCTTGGAGTGGTTTAATGAAAAAATTTCATGGCATGTGAATCACTGAGCAGGAAAAAAGATTACTAAAACCTCTCTAAAACTGCACCAAATATTTTTTTAAAAAAATAAATATTTAAACTCCGCAATATGATGGAATACGTATCAAAGTTTCAGTTAACAATAACTTGCTCTTCCATACGTCGAAATAAAGAGGCCCAAGGAATGTGTAACACAAGGCAACACTACAGAGGAAGTAAAAAGCCATTTCATTTCTGGATCACTTGTTTTTAGTAAGGTTCGATAAAGCATGGTTCAGTGCTAATAAACAAAACCTCTGTATGCTATGTAAACGAAGGATTGAAGCTTTTTTTAAGCAGCGCTGCAGTTTTGACCTAAGAAAGCCAGCCAAGGAGACAGCCTGACATCACCCAGCATGTTTTCTCCAGTCCCCAACTTGCACAACTACTTTACTGTCTGATTGAGGTGGGAACCATCTATCAACAACCTGCCCTCTGTTTTTTTCATCTCCCCGTTCCTTGCCCTGGCATCACTTGCTGCCTTTCCTGCTGTCCACAGAGTCTTCACATTTAAATCAGCCATTGTGCTTATTCAAGTGCAAATTAGATCAGCAGGAAATGAAAAATCACCTCAATCCAGACCACTGCCATTAGTAGCAGAGCTAGCACCCTTGGAAACACAGCAGACATCAAACTGTACAGCTTGTGGCTTCTCTAACTTTTCATTTGACAAAACCTACTGGGCAGGTTAAGTTAAGTTGCTGCTGTGCCCATTTCGCCATGGCGAGAGGAGGAATTCTGGCATCGAGCACATGGAGGGGGAGTGTTGGGACTCTTCGCCAAATTATTTTTGAAAATCCACAGAGCACCTGGGCTGTGACACTTACCACCTGCAGGGACTGGCTGGCAGGGCAGCACGCTCCACATCTGAGCCAAAAGCTCCGCTCTGGTGTAGCGCTCTCCAAGTCTGTATGGGATCTTCAAAGACCAACTACCGCAGGGGTGTCCAGTCCTATTTTTACAGTCCCAGGCACTTTTAGCAACAACATATAGCCACTTTGAAACTGAACAGAAGTTAATGACTTCCTAACCTAAAGCAACATTTTTCCTCATACTGTGGAGTACTCACTTACCAAAATGCTAAATGTATTCATTTGCTTAATCTCCATACTGGCTGCGTCTGAAACAAAGAACTAGAAATTTCTCTGTATTTTATTTTTAAATTTAAAATTTATTCATTGCAAACGTCATCCAAGAAACATGTGTTCCCTACTGACACCAAATCTAATTAAGATGGCCATTATTTCACCAAGAATCCTCTGAAACATCTAATAATTTTATGAGCTACTGAGACCTATATATGATGACATTATAAATTACTTTGTTTAGATTTCTGTTTTCCTTTCTGCAACTTGATGACAGCTTCCATTTTCTACATTACCTACAAAATGTAAAAATACAATTATTTATTTTTCTCCAAGGATTCATTTTAAATGTGCCTAATAATCACCTAAACAAATACCTTTTGCTTTGTCCTTGTACTGAAAAAATAGGCACAATTCCACAAAATGGCCCTGACTGATGAAGATCTATACCAGTGTTTCAGAGGTTAAAAGAGAACAACTGTGGTTAAAATGAACATTTCTCAAAGCACAACATGTTCCAGCATGCCTTGCAAGATATGCAATATGATTTTTAAACTTCTTCCATGTTCCCTTCTGTACTATGCTTTACAGTCTAAATACTATTCAGATGGATCACAGTGCTTTTAGACTTAATTTCTATAACCCTGTATTTACACAATGCACACAATATATTGCAAATTTTAAAAATAGTTTAAGTAGTTTCAAAAAGGATAAAACTATGAAACCACAGGCAATTACATGCAACCTGTCGAGTTTAGAAGTTACATTCATTCTCCTCTATAGGAAAATTAAAGCATTGTTACAGAAGCATTTTACTCACAAGCAAAACACTCCAAAATAGAGCTTTCTCAGAAGAAAGGCATCTGAAGAAAACCTCGTAGTTCTTACCACGAAAAAAAAAAGCTCATAATTGTAATTTTGTTGGTAAATGATTTAATAAATTGTATAGCATACCAAAAATTAAATGGTTTTTTCACGAAATACTAAATTAATACCCTTTAGTGGTACGAATAGGTCTGACAGAAACCAGACCTCATCATACTAAGCAAATTCTGTCAAGTATAGGTCAGAAAAATATTCTGACCAGACAGTATAGAAATGGACTTATATTTTTAATCAATAAATTGGAGAAGAATCACAAAGAAGAGGTTTTCTTTCTTTGAGCAGTAAGAATGCTGAAGAGTGAGATTTGACACGTTTCTAAAGGTCACATAACAATTTCTTTCATTTTTCACTCTGCCTCTTAAAAGATATTTTTTCACAATGATGAATAATACCTAATTTGTTTTAAGTACAAAAATAGCATTTTCTGTAACTTTTACTAGCCAGACTATAGCTGAGAAAATGGCAATACTGCTTGCTTTTCTATTTCATGGGTGATATTATTTTCTCACAGTAAGTATATCACATATAAGGCACGCACACCACAATCATATCTATATGCTACATATCACACACAAATTATGTCACACATGCAGTCTATCAGAATCAAAATTAAGCTATTAATCTTACTTGTTATAAATCTAAGCATACTAATCTTCGTACAGTTCTTAAGAAGGGGATGACTAGGACAAAATCTGGAGACAACATGAGCAAGGAAAATGAATGACATCAGGACGTTCTCAGCGGCATGTTACAAATGGTAGAGAACAGTGGAGACAGGCTGTGTAAGTGTTTGGCATGACACAGGCCCAGTGGAGAATAAACACCAACAGCAGCAGGACAAGTTCAGGGTCTATGAACGTTGTTAATACTCTGATAAGTAAATATATGCAAAAGATTTATATTTTTTTTCAGTCACCTGTCATTCAGAAAAGTGTTAACTAAGCAAAACAGACAGAATCCACTAAATACTGTTTTAATGAAGGTTCCTCTGTTTGACCAGTCTCTAAACACAACTCTAAAATTGTTACAGGCTTACAAAAAAAGATTTTTTTTGTTTGTTTTCTTCTCTTTTTTTGACTACTAAAATCAATAGAGTTGCTTCCATCCAAGTAACACAACTGCAAGAGCAGAGAAAAATCAGCTTCAAGCAATTATCCATGTTCATAAATCTTCGTTCAGCCACAACCACATTAACCTTCTCGCAGTTTTATACAGTAAGTAAAGCATGTTGCAGGAGAGTAACAGAGATCAACAGCAAAACTTCTTTTTATTTACCTGAGATAAACTGTACTGGATGTAATCACTTTTATGTAAGCAATTACTAAAGTGCATTTTGTTTGTATTTTCACTGGATCACTCATTTGTATTTATCTCAAATATAGATCAGCGTTTGTTAACACATTATTATGAGGATATTATTGTAATCTACTGTTGCACATGACTATCCACCAAAAATATTCAAGGAAGCAAGCTACACAATGCTAGCTTAAGAGCATGTGTATTTTTGCTTTAACTAATAACCACTGGCTTTCTGTAGTTTGTGATGGGAAATATCTAATGGACATCCAGAATTCATTTGCTAATGTCAAACTAAATTTTTATTAGGCCTCTCAGCCTAACTTTTTATTGTTGGAATGTCTACCAAATTAAAAGAAACCCTGAAAGTAATAAAAAATATCGGGAAAGCAATTATTTTCTCCACTCCTCCCCCACATAAAAACAATGATTCTTTCTATAACGTAGCTAGCAATAGGAAGGCATCCAGCGGTTACACAGCTTTTCCCAAGATAGAAGCTGACATTACACCTCCCAGTCTAGTGCTGATGTGCGTAAAACTAGTACAATGAGCCCTGACATTTGTCATTGTACTTAGCTACAAATGCATTACAAGAAATTACAAGGGATGCTATCAGAAAATTGCAAAACCAATGAGTGTTTCACTTAGTTACTGCAATTCTTCAATGCTATTCCAATCTTGTGTAAATTAGAAGCCACTTATAGCTCTGAAAACTGACAGGAAACCGAATGAGGCTTTCATTATGCTTTTAATAGTCTTATTGGGTTACTTCCTATCAAAAGACTCTTGAGGAAGAACTATATAGCATTCCTCTATATTCATGCCAGGTACAAGCACTAACCCAAGATAGTTCATTACACTTCTGGAACAAAAAGCCCAACCAAATTCCCTTCCACCAAAGGGAAATAACAGTAGAAAGAAAAAAAAATCCTTTTAGAAGCTAGGAAGAAGATTTGATTTACACTGCATGAATATCATGAATGCTTTCTTTGTGGCTAAAGGAACGTTAAGTACTTTAATCAAATTTTGCATTTATAAATCATTTTTTGTAACAGATTTATGAATACTAAAGAAACTGCCTAGTAGCTCCTGCAATGTATAGTTCATTAGTATTGATTCTAAAACTCCTTCACTAGACTGCCTCCGGTCAGTGCAGAAAGCACTCATACTACTAAAACCACCCAAGGTTTAAGGCAATGTAAAATTTAAGGTCCTGGAAAGCCCTGTACAAGGAAGATCAGGGCACTTCCCTAAAAGTATCCCATAAAATTAACAAGCGATGTTGCTATGGACATCTGAATAATAAGAAAACATGAAGCATGGCTAAGAGAACATGCCTGTGTCTCCACTGTATTTAGTGGATTTCAATTGCGTTATTCTTCCACCTGAACTCCAACTGTGTTGATAAAGTCACTGAGGCAAATGACTGACAGACACAGTGCTGGCATCAGCTGTAGCCTGAAAGCTTCTACAAACACCATGGAGTGGGTTTGGTCCTGTGGTGCTCCCATGCACCCAGTACCTAACTCCAGCTCACTCTGTCCATGCTTAGTTCATCATTTGGTGTAGATCCTCTCTAAGTCTGTTCAGCTCAGGCTCTTGTGTGCTGGCACCCCCTTGCACCGTGCCTTACTGGCGACTCGCCCAGCTGACAGGCCAGCAGAACACAAGGAAACCTGTTGGGCAGAAACTGGATGTGGTCTGGTTCGCAGCCAGGGTCTCACATCCTCACCCACCCTCCCACAGCAACACTAAACAGGATGTGCGCCTTCCAGTTGTCACAGGGACCATCATGTGAGTTGCTTCTACAGAATAATAATGTTTAAGACAAGATACTGCTTATTAAAGCTGTGTAGAGATTCCAGGGCAGGGGGGAGGGAGGCGAGAGAGAGATTGGACTCTGGGAGTGTCCAGATTTATTGAGGAAAGGCAAATAGTTAAGACTTGCCAAAAGGAGGAGATGAAGCTGACAGAGCTGAAAAATAACCTCTTGATAACAAAGCATCCCAGGGAATCAGTTAATACTCTGATCATTCACATGTGATTCAGCATGTCCTCAGCATGCACCTGCTCTATGTTAGCTGTCTAAAAATATAACACTGAGCAGCCACTACCGTTTAAACAGAGGGAGTTCAGGCTATTTCTTGCACATTCAAAAACAAAATCAAGTTACACCAAAACCACTACCATGGTTAGCTACTGAAGCTTTTAAGAAGCCATCATATGTACACAGTGTCCAAGTATCTTCTCCACATGTATGTGCATTTGTATATATATGAATGAACCAAGAATCCCTAGAGAGTTAAGAGCTATACAGCATTAAGGCTTAAACCCCACATTCTCCTGCACTAGGCCTGTCGAAAGTGACTGACATCTAAGAGATAGGAAGGCATGCCTTCAATTAAAAAAGTTGAGATCTGGCATATAAATCAATCTGTCTATCATAATTCACCAGCCTGTTTTATCAATTCATACTTGGCATATGTTCCCTTAGGCACCATAACCTGATGTTATAAATTAGTCATCTGCTGCTGCCTTAGCTTATGTGAAAGTTTGGATAGGGGTGAAAAGTCCTTAGAGGCTGAGGAACGGCAGGTAGCTCCTTCCTATAACCTCTCCTATCCCCTGCACCTTTCCCATTAAGAACTGATTTTGGGTAAAGAAAAAGGTGCATAAAATTTCTAGCTCAGATGGTAACAACAGTCACCAACTATTGCTTCCCTACACGATATATCCATGACTAGTTACATTTTATAAATGCACGATCATGCTACCATTTACACAAGCACCTTTGTTCCTTTTTTTTTGGTCATTCTTTAAGCACATGGTTATTCTGAATGGACCAAAACACCATTTAAATTAATTTCAGATGCTGCACATTGCTGTTGAATCCTTTTCTATTGAATTAACCTGTACCATTTTAAACAAGTAAATTAGGGTAGCAACATAATCCATCCTCTGTTACATCAGTCATTTCTCTAGGAAGTTAGCCTATGCTGCAAGATAGAAAAGGCAGAGTCTATGCTGAGTAAAGAAACTCAGTATTAACACAGCAAGTAGAAATCCAAATTTGCTTCTTAGCAGACAAGCCCCCTTTGAGGGTTCAGTCCTGCATCCCAGCAGTCCCGGGGAATACCACAATCATTTCCAGACAGTACATATTTTACAGGCAATTTGAGTATATTTAACCCTTGTTTTGGCATTTCCACTCAACCAATGAGTTTGCATGATCCAATAACCTGGGCTTTTAGCTCTGTGAAGCTCATGAGAGTGGGAATTGAGAGCTCTTAGCTTAAATTCTTTATTAGAAGTAACATTTACAATAGCAGTAAAATAAAACTTACAAACAATGTTTGCAGCCAGATGAAACAGATGCTTTGATATTTTATTATTATGGATAACAAGATCCCAACAGTTCTCATACATCAAAAACGTCAAACAAAGCCCTTGCCAATGCTCTTATAGGATAATGTATGTAGGTTTCTACCCTCAGTGAGGTGGCAGGACTGAAAACTTCAGAGAACACAGGATATTTCTTCTATTTCTGCTAAACAATCATTGCTGGCATTCACATATTTCTTGCCTGATCATTAACCACTGACATAATTAATATGCACTCACAGAAGCCCCAGCACAGTTAGAACATAATCACCTATAGATTTGATTCATGGAAGTGTCTTTTTGGAATTACTAAGATAGATTAGGTTCCTTAAAGTGTCTTGGATACAGAAGCAACAAAAAGCAAGTTGGGAGTTACCAACTGTGGAGGGGTACTAATTAACAACTCAATTAAAAAAGGCAAATTAAAACTTTATGGTTCGTTATCCCTCATTGCTTAATAAATCGTTTTGTTAAGGAAATGATTAAGAATGATTATTCTAGAAAACTGAAATCCTATCTGTTTTTCTATGCTTTTTTACAAAGTTTGATAAAAGCAGTTTATTTTCAAAATATCCGAAACATACTGATTGCAGGACTTTAATGCCAATTTAGAGATCAACAGCATAAATGTGCTATAAAATATATTTTTCTATTTATAGCAATTTTCTTTCTTCTTTGTCCTTTTTTACATTTAAGAATATATTCTGCTCTTGCGATAGAGGAAATAATTTCTTTCTATATAGTTTCTATTTGTTTTTGTTTTTTTAATACATCACCAGTTTTGTGGATCATCAAAATGAATTACATTTCTCTTAACAGTTTTTTTTACATATTCAGAACATCTGGAGTTATTGTTTGATAGTTTAGGAAACTGATAAAGAATAATATTTATCTAACAAGTTTGTCCATAGGGGATATTTTTACAAGATTCAAGAGACTACAGAATGATCCATATTTCCAGTTTTAAAAGATGTTTATAGATATGTTAAGACTTTCTGAATTGTCCCTCAAGGTGATGTTTGCAAGTCTGTGTTTCTCATTGTGCTAAACTGCTACACAGAAAACACTTTAACACTGGCTGAAGACACAAATATTGATACACATATGAATATGCTACTGGAAAAAGGTAATCTTCCATTATCTTGAAGAAATTCTGTTTGTTAGTTTGTAATTCTGCATGTGTAATTTAATTACTAATTAAAAACTACTACAAATTACTGAAAGAAGAGTCTCGAGCTCTTTCAAAATAAGTTCTCTTTCGCTTCATGGCAAGGCAAATATGCATTTACGTAACAAGCTATGTAGCAGGACCTTATCATCATTGGGATTTCTGTGGATTGAAGCCTTTTCAATTTTCTTTGGGCTTTTTCTCCGCCCCTTACTAGAAGGTGGAGAAAAAAACTATTTTTTGGATTGTCACCACTTCCCCAAGCTCCACAACATTAAAATACAGATTACTAAATGAATGAAATAGTGTAATACAATAATAATTTAATGAAAAAACAATAATTGTCCCTAAAATAAAAATCTTGGATTGTATGGAGAGGGGGAAAAAGTATCAACAAAATCACAATTTTATACAACAAGGTTAACAGATAATGCCAATTAATGAAAAAGGAAGGAAAGTAAGTTCAATGGTCAACTAGACAGAAAGTAACAAAGTCCCTAAACCAAGACTAAATTTACCATTCTCTATTCTCTCCCCCAGCCTGTGTGTTTCATTAGTAAGAAGAGAGTCATCTCCTTTCTGATCTCTCTTTCTTGCCAGAAATTTGTGCAGGTTAAATATATAAGAAATGCCTACACTAATGAAAAGGCATATTTTACCTTGAAGACGGCAGGTATTGTTACAACTGTTGTTGAGGTAAGCTGCACGCACATACCTACATACACTTACACACATGTTAAATATAGAACAACTCACTTTCCACTTGACATGAGAATCTCTCCCTTTCCTTGGTCTTCACACACTGAAAGCATCACTCTAATAAGGGATATAGAATTTTCAGAACTCAGAGGTGGCAAAAGAACTAAGATACATGAAAAAACCAAACCTTTCTAATTCTCTTCTGCAACAGTGCCAGCTTGCAGTTTATTTAGCTGCACATAGCAGAGACCTAATAAACTGCTACAATTTACAATGAGTATTATTTGATGCTATAAAACTCTGAAATTGCTATTTTACAATTAAATGACAAATAAAATTTTCTAGATAAATCTTTGCCGCTCATAAAATTCAAATTACTGATTGGATTCAAATTACTGGAAAGATGGTCCTTTGCTCCTATTTAGAAGAGTATTTGAAAAAATTGGACATAACAATATGGAACATAACAAATTGCTTCCATGACAGAACAGCAGCGTTCGCAGAAGGTACTAACTACTTCAGTGGAACACAAAAAGGAATTTTATTGGGAAAGTATGCACACATGATATGTGCAAGATCAATTTCTCATTCATCACTAAAAATAATTTCAATGAAACTAGTTTATAAATACTAGATTTTATCATCAAGAAATTGTTTATACCGTTAACTATCTAGCCAATCGTACTTATACAGTATCCAGCTGTTTTATTAACAAACATTTTATTTTAATCTTTCTGAGCATCTTCAGTGACTGCAGAGAGACTTACTCAGCAGAAAGCAGACATGAGTTTCTGCACGAAAGCAGATTATTTAGCAAGACAAGCAACTTATCTGCAAAACCATGGAAACAAATTAATGTGTACTGCTGACAAAGAGATAAGTTACAGATAGAACTTCATTATAAGATTACTCTTCATTATTTCCAGTTGGTAATCAGAAGCTCAGAATTTTTATTTGCATTGTGAATTAGGGTTTTTTTGTTTTGATTTGAGTATTGTCTGGGGGTTTCTACAGTTTATTATTTACAACATGCTTTGATCATGATCTTGCTGCTAATAGGGCACATCTTGGGCAATACCCCTAGAAAAGTGTAATCTTAGAAGATCTAAAGTGAAAACTTAGTATCAAGCCTATAAGGGTTTCATGATGTGCTCATTATAGAAACATAACACAGAATTCCACACGGATTTCCATTTTGAATCTAGCATCATTAGTGAGTGAAACAGTTCATTTTTCTGCTTATATAGGATTTAAAGAATTAAATATTTATATAGCATATGGACTGCGCCAGATTTTTATGTAGATAATTGGCATTTTTAAAGTCACTAGTATACATGGAAAAAAATTTTACCCCACAACATCATCCCAACGGCTGAAACAAAAGCAGGAGTTTTGAAAACTAAATACAGCTCGAGAGTAAGGGGAAAAATATAGTATCTACATGCAAAGGAATGGTTGAAGAGAAGACAACAGAAAGAGAGGAATGAAGGAGGTAAACTAGTTATGCGGGAGGCAAGTGGGGAAAGGACAGGGAGTATATAATAAGAGAAATTACGTCCATATGTAAATCTTGCTATGTTCCTAGCACATCACACTACTGCTTTAATACTTGCAAGGATATACCTATCTCATGACACGATAAAGCAATCAGGGATTTTCAAGCTGCCTATTAGGCCATTTAGATTATGAAGTGTTGACAATCTCCAGTTGTGTGTTCTAGATTAGTTTTATTAACTGTGGAATTCCAGGGCTTTGGTTTGCCTCGTTGCTTAGAACTGTGAGCCATAGAATGATGGGGCCGTTTATGTTCACCTCAGTTTTCATGGCGAGGGGAGAATGCTTAGAAACACTTTTTCCTGGCTTCAATATTTGCAAAGAAAGTAAAAGATAAATTAACTGAATGCCTCAAATCCATTCGTCAAAATAAATGCATGATGACTTTAAGAGATGTCCTTACTTGGGGAGGGAGGCAAGGGGAGCCATCCCTAGCCTGTTACTCCTAAACAGCTGCTTGAGCTGCTTAAGGCTTTCCAGCCAGAGCAGTCTTCACAACAAAGTATAACTATGTCACAGTTACTCTACTAAGTAATTATAAAACAGCTTTCCTCACTTTATATGAAGACCACATATGTTGTTTCTCTTTGACAGCTTCGCTCATGAACAAAGTCAAAAATATTAACCATTACATGTATAACTTTCAAAGTTAGCAATTAGCTTTCTCAGATCTTAGCTCAAAGCAAAAAGTAGAAATGTTTTAACATTACAGATAAAAGACAGATTACACTAAATTCAGAGATACTATTTATGGATAAGACATTTAATTTAATGAAATTTCCTTTAGTCATCTTAGTAAGCTTTCTGTACAAATTCAACATCAGGGGCTATTCAGTCGAATCAATGTAACAAATATCCTTGCAGAAACCACATGGACAGTATGACAGGAGAGTCAGTAAACATCTCAAAAAAATTTCAGCCCGTATACAGATATTTTCTAATTTATTGTAGAAGTTGCTTGCAAGAAAAAAAATATAAGAACACCAACAGTGACTTGCAAACAGTTCTCATTTCCCAATATACAGAAACATCTAAGCTATAAAGAAAATGTGAAAAAACTGGCAAGTTGTTGAAATTTAACTACATTTCTTATAAATTCATGCGGAGCAACAGTTGGGAGATCTCATACTTGATACTTAAAATAATACAGCAAAGATAAACTAAGATAAACCAAATGTCTTAATATTTTAAGGAGGAGAAGCGTAATGAAATCCAAGAAAATAAAGCAATTTTGAAGCGCTCCATGCACACTGCAAAGAAACAAAAATTCAGTGAGTGTAATTGTTCCTCATGCAGATGCAATGCTGTCTCTGATGAGAAGGCACTACAGTGCTGCCTTTCCTTTTCCCCATTATTTCCAGTGGTTTCACAATGTATTCAGTGAACACTATGGAGTCTGGAGCGTTCAATGCAAACGCAGAAGCTACCCAATATGTAAACACACCTGTAAAACCGCTGACATTGGGAATCCCTCTCAGAGGCATCATCTCAGGTAACTCGTTGGGAAAATGGATGACACTGTCCAACAAGTACTAATTCTGTATGTTTTTGAGAAGAGCAAAAACCAGCAAATATAAAAAAGAACCTCTGAGTTGCAGGTGCAACACATTGCAATGTGTTGTAACATATGGATTGTTGTTTTACACACTCACTACGCCCAGTGAATTCCCACAGACACCATAAAATTATGAGTTCTTACAAGCTGTATAAAAACCTCCAAATAAATCATAAGGAGCATGCCAAGACATGGTTAGAACTGTAAATAGCACCTAAGTCCAAAATTTTGATTCCTATTCTTAAAGAGCACTCTCTCAGTGGCACTGCAAACCACTCAGAACAAGCATAGTGTTTTTCTAAGGATTTGTTAATAGTAATAATAATGATCGAACTAAAGAAACAAACAAAAAAGAAATACTGCATCTCTAAAAAGAGAAAAATGAAATACACCTATCCAACTGAGGAAAGTTAATCCTGAGGTTCCTCATAGTGTTGAAATCACACAAAGAACACTTGGAAGAATGGCAGTTCAAGATCTTCCAGTTGCCACCACTGTGTTCACATGTAAAATTGATTAAACAGCTCTTGCTGTGCAAAACCAACTGACTTAAAGAATGCATTATTAATAAAAGGAATTTCCAACAAATTTTCAGTAATGAATTAACTCATGCTGCTGACCTGCAAAATCAGCTGCTTTTACTTCATTAGTTAATGATAGTCTGATTTCTGAAATGACTTCTTATGCACTTTATATATGGAACAAGTTTTTAATTTTTCCAAAGCCTCATATATTTTAAAGAAATAACTTCAAATGAGAAGACTTCTTATTCAAGTGGTATTGATAACGTCTGGGTTCTCAAACACAGTAACAAAAGACATATGAACATTCAAAAACAAGCTGTCATACAGGGATTGATCTCCCTGCTGTTGCCGGAAAAGAAACATCTTAAAATTAATATTGATTGTGCAGTCTGAAATAACATACTTGTCTGATATACATGATGAATTCATTATTGTGTGAGTAAAGGAAGACAGCATGAGAAATACTAAACAATGTAAATAGTTCTATTCCTTGTCCAGTAAAAATACAGAAGTATTGATTACCTTTTCAACCGAATACTTCAGTAAAATAACATCTCACCCAAAGACATTATGCATTTCAGTTGAATGCTTACAGATCTCAAATGAGAATTTTGTTAACCATGAACAAATATGAAGGATACGAAAATGCCATGCTAAATCAAAAGTGCAAGGGATCATTTGTACAGTAAACTTCAGACAGGATTGAAATGGTAATTTGAACAACAGCCCAAAGGCTACCTGCGCAGAGATATTGTGGTATTGAGTGGCACCAAGTTGGCTGAAAAGAAAATTCTCTAAAGCAGATTTGTAAAAGATGAAGTAAGATGTACAAGAGTTTGATAAACTAAACCAAACAAAATGGTTTCAGATCAAGAAGGTTCAAATAATTCCACAATCATAACAGCATCATAAAGCAGATATTAAAGTTTTAGTTTATGATGACAAATACTCATTAGAAGAATCTGACTGGTGTGTTATATCTTTTCCTCCCCACTCCCCTACAAAACACAGACAGACTATTATTCCTTTAAAAATATAATTTATTTCAAACCCCACTAAATTAACATCTAATAAACTTTGATTACCTCATAAACTGCAAAACACAACTCTTTCCTAATTTTGGGGTCACAGACTTTGAAATTGTCAGGGTGGAATAAAGTTCACCTTCGCATGCCCTCCATTATATATGCAATGACTATGAGTTGTCATACATCACAGATGAACTAAGGGAACTTATAGAGCAATAAATACAAACCTGTCTTCAAAATGTTAATGTGCACAAAATGATGGCAAAGTTCAGTAAGCTTCAATGCCTTATTTATTGTTTCACTTGATCAAATAGTTGTCTGTGTAACTGCTTTTCTTTATACCCATGTATTGAACTGCATGTAAGCTCCCATGCCTGCTCTGTCCGAGGGAAGCACTCCACAATCGTACAAAAGCAGCAGCGGAAGGGCTGACGACTTTCCCTTTTAAATACAGGAAAGCAGAATACTGACACCCCAGCACAGAATGATCTTGCTGCCCCTCACATGTCAACAACAGGAGTCAAACCCGTTCACGTTAGTAACACAAATGCGAAGTATCTATGAGGTTAAGACAGGAGCAGAGCAGACTTCAGGCAAGTGCTACTAGTAAGTACAGCAAAATGCTTTTCACTTTGCAGGATGAAGCTTGTGTTTCCAAACCCAAAGGTCACTTTATTATTTATTTATTACTTTATATCACAGTGAGTTATAGGAGAATGTGGAAGATTTCTAGACAGGTTTCCAGACATCAGGTATCCTTGAAGTTACACTAACATGGCCTATTTAGTGCTGCTCAAGTGGTTTCAGTGATTAACAGCATAATCCCCTTGGTATACTATTTCACTCTATTCTAAAGGGACCAAAATAGCAATTCAACTGCGCTGTCCTGCCCAGATAAGCAATTTTATGCCATCTGAATGCAGAATGGTGGATGTTTTTCCCTGCCCAAGCAAAAGATAGTTTTCAGACAGATAATTATGTGCCTGATATTAGGTATTATTACATTTATTATTTCAAACAGCTATATAAATCAACCAAGCTATTTGAGAATTTTATTCTCCTTTTTTAGCTGTCATCTTCCAATCAGGCTTTTATATCAGGCTTCCATCAGACTCATTGTGAGATGTTAAAACCTGATAAAATATTACTATAGTAATTACTATCAATAAAACATTTTAAAATCTTCCTAAGCAGTGGCATAAACCATTGGCTTCAATGAACACCATGTTGTAACACAGCAATTCTGTTCACTTTTCCAGTCTCTGTCTTCCCTAGACTACATAGAGGAGCATCAATATGCTTACATATACACGCACGCTGAAATATACGCAAATACCCATAATATTAGGCACAAACAATAATTATCAGTGGGCAGAAAAGGAAAGAATATGGACTTTGTATGAAGCAAACATGATAGCTCAGTTACCCTGTACCTCTGCCTTCAGTGACTTCGCGCCTGCCTGCGTTCGTACAGGCTGTGCTTCCAAACCAGTTTAGAGCCTGAAGTCTATTAAATAAAGAAAATCAGGATGATAGGTGTCATGGGACAAAACATTGCAAGACAGGATGAGGTTTGTTTCCTAAGTTTAATCTGTTCCTCACTATGAATGCCACACAGAGCAAACACCACACCCTCCAAATTTATGATTAAAAAAAATAAAAGTCTTGCTCATTTAACTTGCTGATCAGATAATAAAAATATCTTCCTAATTTTTATGTTCCTGGAGCGTTTTTCAAGCAGACTAAGTAATCTGCCTTCAAAAGCTGTGTAAGTACATATGCTCCAGAAATAGTCCAACTTACTCAGCCGTTAGGCTTAGCTGTTCACTATCACAAACTAGTTCTGAACTACTGAAGTTCTGTTTCCTTAACGATTTCATCAGTTGAAACTCACCAGCTCCCAGCATACTCTGCAATTTACATGTAACTTTTGCTACAACGCTGTCAAGAACTCAAAGCCTACAGCTACTGCATTTCTCAATCACCGAAATGCTGATTTTCATCTATGGTATCGCTGAATCCTTGGGATTTATCTACCCACCAAAAATCAGGGGGAAAGCCTTACTCCTGTTTATTATTATTATTACTCATTAACTCCGTCCGCCATGAGGGCTAAGAGCTAACTCAAGTATCAGCTACTGCAAAGTGCACTGAATGATGACACTGAACCATATCAGACAGGAAAAGCTTCTTACTATTTAAAATTACAGTTCAATTTTCCACAGCAGCTTAGATCTGCTGAGAAAGAGAAACAGCTTCCCCCCACCCCCACCTCAAGATTTTGTGAGATGGCTGTGCTTTGCTAGGCTTTTCGCTCATGATCCCACAGCATCTCTTGCATATTTTTTTGAAAACTTGTATACCTGCATGAAGAACACACTAGGGCAAGGAAAGGCTGTGCTTCCTCATTTAAATCTAGTGCCTTTCATATACATCATACATTTATATTGCAAATACATCTTTGAGATGAAAAAGTCATTTAACTCTCACAAGCTCTAGTAATTTTGATATTGTATCCCAGCACAGACTGCCTGCAAACAGCTCTGCTTCCAACACAAAAGCCTCTTGCTCTGTTTTTCTAGGATGGTTATATTTCCTGTTTAATTGTGTTTTTATCTTAAAACCACCAAAAATGCATTATGCAAATAAGTCCTTTCAAGAATTCATTTTGTGAAACTAAAATAAACTTGAAGGTTTTTGCCTTGCAAATTATTCATTGTAGCCCTTTAAATGACAGGATACAAATTGCTCAAAACAAGGCAGCAGGAGAAGGGAAGCAGTGACAAAATTCTGTAATCTATTTTTAAAATCGTATGGGTTGTGATGTCCTATTTCAGAAAGCCTGCCACCACATACCACTGGGAAGCAACTCTTCTGTAAATCTGAAGGAAGCTTCAGGATAGCGCTGGGGCTGTGTAACTATAGCACATCCACCACCAATAGGTGCAGGCACCACACTACATCAGCAAGGAAGACATATGATAGCTGCTGCAAACAATCACATAGACCTTCCAAAAGCACTCACCCTGTTCTTGAATTACTTTCAGAAGTGTTGAAATCAGGTCCACGTACTGAAAATCCACACTGGCCTCATTTTTCTTTATAATTTTGACCATAACTTGTTCTTGGCTTTGAGCACCACTGCAGTGTCCAGGATCATCCCACCTACACATAGTTCACAGTCTCTCTTTTCTGCGCTACAGATTCCTACTACCTTAATTAGTACTGCAGTTAAAAAATGGCTTCTTGACTGCATTAAAAGTTTTTTTGTGTGTCCTCGTGGATCACATTGTGGTCCTTCCATCACCCTCTACAAGCTTCTAGGACTCTGTGAGGTTTGGAAGAAACTGACCTCCTTATTCTATCATTTGGGTATTTCCAAAAATCTCAGTCCCAAAAGAAATGCTGGAGAAAAATTGATTCAGCTACAAGATGACCATCCAGGGCTTTCACTGTGTCCTAACTTAGGGGAAATCGTTAATGACTTCAGTGTCCACAGCCTGAGGGGATCATCAAGCTATACACCTCCAAGCTACACACACATACGCTTCTAATTCATTAAACTGACGAACACCATCTTTGTGTAATACTATGTAACAATTAGAAACTGAGGTGTATACTGGAGATCTAAGTTAAAACTAACAACAGCCTCTACAATATTAGATAATTAACAACCTGAGCACAGATACAGTGTCTGTGTAGCAGCACAATGGGATCAACAGTTACTCATATACTAACGCACTGAGTTTTCTCCCCATTTCTTGTCAAACTTCCTTCATCCAAGAGGTTTCCATGGGAATGTTCAATGCAGCATTTGATATGATATTTTTTATCACCTTTATATCAATTACTTGGAAAGCATCAAATCTGCTAAAGAATTAACTTAAGGCAAAAATGTTTTCTACATGTTCTGTGTTCTGACTCTAATTAACATTATTACCGGCTCATCCTCACCCTCTGTTTCTTTTCTGTTCAGAGACCTCTGCTCTGCCAACAGGTGATGTCATGTTCCGTCTCCTGCTGTGTACATTCTCAAAAGAAAACACTTACAAAAGACCATGCACTTACCCCATGCTGCCTACTGGAGTACAGAAGACAAATTTAAAGAACTGGAGATTCACCTTCTCTGACCGCTTTCAAGTCACACCAATCATACTACCTCCAGAACAAAACACCAAAGAAAAAAATAAATCCCTCTCTCACTAGACAAGGTTGCCAATGTACTAATAGTACTGCTCTGCATTTTGTGCTTCCTACCTCTCAGCCACATCCATCACCGGGGTCTCATTTTGTAAGCTGCTTGAAGACTTTCTCAAAAGGAAACATTTTTTTAATTTGTGCCTTCATAGCAATCTTTCCAAACAATTAGAAACAATAAATGCTAATTAAAAGCAAAATGATTATGACAGCCATAATTAAAAAAAAAAAAAAAAAAAAAAAAAAAAAAAAAAAAAGAAAAAAGCAACCCTACAGCAAATCAGAAAAGGTTTTTTAAAAAAAAAATCAAAAATCATACTTGGGTGTGGACTGCTAGGTCAACTTCCAAATACTTCAAAAACATTAGAGAATGAGGACTGGCCATTTACCATACAAATGGCTAAAGTCAAAGCGTACCTCTAATTTAGTTCAGCATCCAGTAATCACTCCTCTTCTCTGAGTAGTATTCAGTAGTTCAAACACAGGTTCTGAACCATTTTGTAACTTAAACATTTACTATTTCACCACCACTTCACAGAATAAATGTCACAATGAAAACTTTTGCAAGTCACTGCTACTGTTTCAGTCCCTCCTACATTTTACCTCTTCTGCCCCAAAATTCAGATATTTCCTTATATTTTTGAGAGAGATAGAATGGGCACAGAGTACACCTATATCTTCTTAGCTAGAAAACACAAATTATGAAACTTAAATCCTTCACGTACTCCAGTATTCCTCTCTAAATGTCCTGCAGAGCTATCATAAAGACAGATTAAAAACTATTTAACCGTTATGAAAAGCTAATATGTACAGACTAGAAATTTAATTCATTAATACAAAAGATTTTGTGCTAATTCATCTCAATTTTCTATTGTAGAGGAACTTTCCAGAAAAATTGTTTCATTCCAACAGCAACACAGTCTTTTGTTTCTTAGTCACCCTTCGCAATCATCATTCTCTTCATCTTTACGATTCACAGCTTTGAAAATTGATCTCTCAAAGCAGTAGGAATTAGAAACATATACAGATTAAACTCTCAAAATGAAAAGAACTGGTTTTCCATCACTTAAATCTGTTTTTATGACTGCCTTTCTAATAACATATGCACAGAAAAGATATTGATCACCTTCAGAACATTAGAAATCACCCCCAACTTATTTGTTCACACTACAGACATACCTTTCACTGTGAACTAAAGGACACTGCCGGCTTCTCAAAACGATGACGACTGTGCATAAATTGATACCGCTACGATTTTCTTATACTTTGAGGGAGATATGCTCACCATTGCATTTTCAGAACACAAAAATATCTCAGTTGTATGTTATTCTAATGTGCAGTGAGAACTGTTGCACTCTTACCAGATCACTGATGAATAAAAGTAGTAATTGTAAGGTAAACCGCTTTAGAAAATATATACAGGAATAATATCAGGATGATTGCAAATTTAATTCAAATTTTTACAAGTCTTAGACAGAAACAATGACATACAGCAGGCTACCATTAATGAAACAGACTACTTCAGTACAGCAAAAACATCCTTCTGGCAGAACTTCAAGCTGCAAGAAAGAAATTAATCCCAATCTCAGCAGCCAGTATTTCATGATATGAAATGCTCCAAGTAAATTATTTTGTGCTGCCATAGAAGGCTTTGCCAGGAAAACACTCTATATCATGAAATACACAGAACATGTTATGGCCCTTCAAAACAATTTAGCACCTTTATCCCCTATAAATTGTACTATTGTGCAAATACCTTTTGGTCATGTTTCCCACACCCAAAATTATATTTAACAGCCCAGATCCTGCTACTAACAGGTATAGTTCAGTAGGTACTGCAAAAGTACAGGACTGCTGTAGCCTAGAGCTGCTTGTTAGCCTACAAATATAGTTGCCAAGAAAGTGTTAAAAAGATTAACTGTCAGGAGAAACAAGCTATGCTTTTCAGTAAATTGCATTTGAGTGTAATGGTACAAAAGGTATTAAAACTCTTCAGAGCAGGGTTAATAACAGATTTTATGGAAGTGGTTAATTAAGAGTTCAGTGATATCCTAGTACATCGACATTGGGTTTATGGACAGATTTTGTTTAAGGAATGTATCACCTTGTGTTACCGGTACATTCATAAAAACTGAAGATAGCAATGAAAAAAGTAATCTTTCTGGGGTTTGCTTTTCTGTGCTAGAGCTAACATCAGGGATCCCTGTGTTTCTTACATGCAGCAAGTCTTCCAAAATTTCTGACAAAGCTACCAAGCTCACAAACTTGCAAAGTGGTAAAGCTGTACACTCAAAGAGCAAATTACACATCCCCTCAAAGCCCTGAATCTCATTAAAATAACTTTTTAAGTTGTTGAACTAAGTCTGACTGAGATGGAGGTCACTTTCTTCATAGCAACTCATATGCTGCTGTGCTTCAGATCTGTGGCTAAAAAAGCATTGATGCCACACCAGTGTTTGGTACCTCTGCTAGCGCAGTATCGAGGGCGCCTTTGTTTCTCATGCTGCCCCTCCGGCAAACAGGCTGAGGGTGGGCAAGAGACCAGAAAGGGACACAGCCAGGACAGCTGATCTGGAGGGAGCAAAGGGTTGTTCATGCCATAAAACATATTTAGCCGTAAGAACTGGGGGCAGAGGAAGAAAGGGGTGGGACATTGTTCCAACACTGGCTGGGCATCAGTCTGCTGGTGGGATGCGGTACATCACTTCTGGGTTTTTTTTTCTGTTTTTCCTCTGCCCTTCTTTTATTAAACTCACAAGTTTTTTTGCTTCTGCTTTTTCTTTTCCTTCCCCCCATTCTGCTGCAGAGAGTGAACAAGTGGCTGTGTGGCTGCCTAGCTGCAGGCTAGGGCGAGCTCACCACAACTGTGCTGCATTTTTGTGCCAAACAATATATACCAGTGAAACAGTGAATTCTGTGGGAAAAACCAACAAATACTTCACAGCATAACTTGATCATTAACTGAGAACAGATCATATGATCATTGGAGAAAAGGCAGAACTTCATCCATTTGAAACCAAGCAGAACAGCTTAGCTCAGCGGGCTGCAATTTCTCTTTTGCATTTACTGAGGGTGCAAGGTTACCATGGAAGTCTCCATTCAGTTACACACATGGTACAAAGATCCTCAAACCATCTGCAACCAGAGCCAAAACAACACACAGCACATCACCCAAGGGGCTAGAAAATATGTTCTAATACTATATCTATGCTACATTTTTCATCTCAGCTACATTCAGTGGAAGTATTTGAAGAAGTAACTATTAGCTTTTCAAAGAGATTTAGTGGAACATTGCAACATCCTCAGCGAGATGAATGTTTAAACCCTTTCTTGGCTCTATCCACATGTGAAGTCCCATTGATCTCAAAATAATGAGCACCAACAAGAAGTGATATCAGCAGCATATACTTCAGTCATTCTCTAAGAATTGGGAATACTTGACAAATTTAGCAGAGCTGCAGCCAGGGGCAAAACCTTTGCAATATTGCAAGTATGCTGTGAAGCAGAAATGATGTAGCGACACTGAATAACCCCTCTTTCCATGATTCTTGCTTGTTCTCTCCCCTTACTACATTTAGGAAATCAAAGTGATTTCATGTAAAACAGCAAAGATGGGAAATTGGCTGCAACTCTTAAGAAAAAGCCTAGGAGGCTAATGAACCATTATGGAAAAAACTGAATAAACCAAGATCCTGAAAAGAAATTGGAGGTGTATTTTAGATATGCATGAAGACGATCAAAAGCCATTTCCCATAGATTGCTACGTGCAAGGAGGGCACTTGGTTTAATCTTATCCAGCTACACAACTTAAATGAAACAAACCTTTAATTTGACTTTCAAAAGCATTAAGCATTTTAGAAGTTGCCTTGAAGTCAGCCAAATCATGTTTCTGGAGGTATTTCAAGCTAAGTTTTAAAAGCCAACAGTTTCAGTCATTAGAAAACTAGGCTCAGCTATTTCCTCAGGGGAAGAGCAAAAAACCAAAACTTATCACCAAGTTCAGTCAAGTAAAATGCGGGGGTTTATTACAGATATTGAAGTAGCTGGTTAAAAGAGGCAACCTATGGGGAGTCCTTATCTCAAGATGTGAAGTTTCACCACTCACATATACATATCACATGTAAGTTCGGCTATAGTCATCAACATTTATAATGATGATCTTACTTCTGAAAAAGATCATATCAGAGCCAGTGTTTGTAGAAAATTAAAGACCCTCACTCTGCAAATACATTTAAACCAAACTAAGGCTACATATGCACATAAAAGTAAACCACAGATGTACTTGTAAGATCAGGGCCTGGGTGACCCAAAACTAATGAAGAACAGAACTATCTAAAAAGCTCCTATGGATCTCCTTTAAGTGCCTGAACCTACAGCAATTAAAAGACAGCGAAATAGGACTAAAATAAGGTCCTGCTTGCAGAAAGCAAAGTAGTAAACAATATAAATTAAAAAAAAAAAACAAAAACAACAAACAAACCAAAAAACAACAACAACCACCCATAAATCAAACCAACAAAGAACAGAACAGGGGAAAAAAAAGTTTGTCTAATCACTATCCAGAAAGGATTGCTAGCATTTCCCTACCGGGGTATAGTGTAATCACATAGATTCCGTGGGATACATTATCAAGAAAATTCTAGCAGTGTAATGGTTATGTTTTGATTAGCTTGTCCTATACACCACCAGACTAGGAAACAAAATTTCCATGCAAAAAAAAAAAAAAGGGAATATTTTTAAAGCACAAAGTAGGCACCTATAATTACATTTTCAATTTATCAAAAGCATTCTCAAGAGGTACACATTTTTTGTTAAATAAATGAATCACATTTCATATCTTGAAATAACGGCAGAAAATCTTTCATAAAATTATTTAGAAGTGAAACTAAATGCCTAAAAAAATTCAAGGCATTTAGAGACATGCCAAAGCCACAAACATTTGTCTGCTGACCCAAACCTCAACATTACAGCAGTTAAGAAAAGAATAAATGTTTTAAAGAAAAATAAGATAGTCTGAATAGACTGTTTGTAGCCTGCATATTTATTAAATAATTTCCTAAAGTTTCTAGCTGTTTTTATACTATAACAAAACAAACAAAACAAAATCACCACTGATTTTGGATAATAATTATTGATTTTACTGCTTTAATACTAGGGTACCTGTTTCTTATTTTGATGGGGGTTAGGATTAAGAGAGGCTTCTAGGTCAAGGTAATATCTTTGGTTAGACAGCTGAAAATATTAATCAAGCTTTTAAACAGAACCTACCGCTATTCTGAAATAGATTCAGCAACCTTCAAAGCTGCTTTGAAAGATAAACACAAGTTCAGAAAAACTGCTTAGTATTTATACAGATACATATCATTTTGACCACCTTGAGAAGACATGTTGGTACCTATGTAACATGAGTTGTAGGTATACCCTCCTAATCTACATGTCATTATGCCTATAGAAATCAGCAATTTCACTCCTTTCAACTCCAACATGAGTCACTTGATCCTGTAAATAAATAAATTAGGATATAATGTACCATCAACGTAGCAGAGTCCAGAAAATGAGCGTGTGTGCTTTCATTTGCTTCAGTATTGCTATTGAAGCAAATGGAAGAGCACTATCATTGCAGAACAGAGTTTTTGCACGCAGCGCTGTGCCAGGCTTCACAACTGCCATTACCAGTGACTAACTCAGAAACAACATTTCAGAGTAGCTGAAGGTCTTACAGTGAAAGAATCATTTTTAAGAGTGAAATTTTACTCTTATGCACCACTCGTACATCTTTATCAGAGTGGAACAGCAGCATCGTCCAATGGTCTGACGTATTTAACCATATTGTATATTCTTTTAGAAATCTCCAGAGAGACTCCTAAGCCTCCTTTCTTATTTATAAGTTTGGAGCTGGAATTTGAATGAACATGAGCCAGAGTATCTGCCTGTACAGAAGATTACTAATAATTACTTCAGCATTTACAAGAGCAACAAATGACTGGAAGAGAATTGAGATACTCCAGCGTTAAGAGTTAGAAAGGTCACAACCTCCTTTCAATAGCTACAATAAATTCAGTATTCGAAAATAATTTAGCAGGTTTAGAAAACCGTTTGATTGCAGTTAGCAATGCTCTGATTAGCTACAAGCATTCCAGCTATTAGGGCACCACCATATTTTATTTAGGAATCTTCAACATCCAGATAGTGCCAGCTATCAAACAGGCAATCATATAGTAATAACTGAAGAAGATTCAAACATTGGCTGAGTTAGACCAGCGTGCCAGGCAGCTTGCCTGATAATGGAGAATGCCTTTTACAGGAGCGATTCCAGATTTAGAGGTATTTTCAGTATTCTGTTCCAGTATCAGGAACTAAGAAGTGGGTGTCACGGAAAGGTCAGTACAGGGGTGCATCGGTGACCAACCCATTCTCCTGCATGGAGGGGATATGCACAGTTGCAAATACACTGTGGAGGTATTTTTATTATTCATTTATGCCAAACCATGGCAGCAGAGAAGTATAGAGGTATACAAGCTAAGATATAAACTGGAAGATATTTAAATACCTTGGCATACACCCCCACCTGGAGTAATTATCAGTAATGATAAGTAGGTCATAGTCCATAAGGGATTGATATGGCATTAAAGTATTAATATGGCTCCCTTCCCGCCACAAGCTAGTACACAACAAGGTACCTTAGCATCTCAGAATTACTTTAGTCTTCAAACCTTACCCACATTTGCACCTTCTGAATGTGCAACAGGAGGATAGGGAATGGATTACCTCATGCTAGATGCTGAGGAGTTCTTTGAATGATCCAGACAAACTGTTCCATTCTAACTGAGAAGTTGAGTTGTACCATCCTCATTTGCTTTTTCTCTTTTCCATTTACTCCCTATGTTTCACCTCAATATTTAAAACTTTCTAGACCAAATACCAGAGACTGAACATGCAGGAAAGCAGTAAAACGTTTTCTAAACAATTCATTCATAACATTTAGTTTATATGTACATTGCTTACTATTTTTACATTTTTCCCTGAAAAATGGTAATTTCTCTAATGATGCAGAAAGTTAGGTTCACATTCAGCAAAACCAGATAAATATATACATTTTATGGACATACTCTCTTCAAATCCAGGCTATGTTACACTGGAGACTTGCAGAAACTGGAAGATATTTAAAAGTACTTCTGAGTTAAAGAAGAGATGGCTAAATGGGGAATCCAGAGTGTTATGTCATCCTCACATGTGGAACACGACGTCTGCCAAACCAAAAGGGTAGCAGGTGGGGTATCAGAAAACCAAATGGAAATTTGAGACACTAAACTGCAGATGTAGCCCAAAGTGTGAACAGAAAAGATAGGGAATCACAGAATAAAGCAAGATCTAAAGACTTGAATACAATTTATGACCCAAAGACAAATGCATTAAAATGTCAAAATGGGACTGAAACGGAAGAAAAAGCCTAAGAATTAATGCACAGTAATGTCTATGAAAGTAACATTACCATTCAGTGAAAGATTTTGGAATATAGATCTCAAAGGTAATAAAATTCACAATTGTGCCCTAATACACGAACGCCTCTTCTCAACACTTTTCTTAAAAAAAATTACTTACACATAAAATATATTGAGACAGAACATACTGAAAAATTTAGCAACAGACAAAATACCATATAGGTTTATATTTTACAGTGACAATGACATATCATAGCTTGGTTACAAATAATTTTAGTTGCACAGCAGATTATATCTACATTATAATACCATATATTTGAGCAATTAAATGTTAATTACCAGGTAGAATCTACATTCCTCTATCCATTATAAGATACAGCACAGTAAACTATTAAGTGTGGAAAACAAATACAGAAGTAACTGTTCATTCATCAATTTTAACTTAGCATCGCTTTTTTTAAAAGACCTTTAATCAATTAAGAAAAATCCTCTTCAACTTAAAAAAAAAAGCTTTCTTTTTTTCCACAGTATATAGAAGTTTGATCAAATTTGATGTCTCTCTTCTAGAACTTCAGAGGGCTTTTCAGAAGAAGTACTTTGTTTCTTCCCAAATGCCAAATGGGTATTTCCTATAACGGCAGTAATTTTTATTGATCTGCCTAATTGTTGTAACTTTTGAAAAATCATTCCTGTTAAGCATAATAAACACATGCGATGAACTAGCCTGGCCTGTGAGGAAAGTGACTCAAAGTTCTGTATGTAGCTGATTTGTTTGAAGCACTTCAAAAAACCTATTATGTGTTTTCAAAGAACTTTATGTAATTTTCAACTGAATAGCCCTTTCATGATTTTTCAAATCCTGTGGGGTTAATAACTCAACTTTTACATTTTCCTAGAAAAGAAGTTTTAAATGTCTTTAAGAAAAAATTGTTGCATGCTGTCCTCAAAATCTTAAGACCCCTTTTGACTTTATGCTTCTACATCAACTTTAAGCTTCTGCATTCAAGCATATGACATATGTACAGAAGTTTGTTTTTTCTAAGTAGCATCAGTCACTCAAAATCACAGTATCACAGGTATCTTAGCCCCAGACCTGCAAATGTGCAAAGGAATAAACTTGCACTTTTTTGCAGAATTGTACAGGGAAGTCTGCATTTTGGAATTGAACGCATCATTCTCGACAATGCAGTCACTAATGTTATATGCAATTTAAAATGGCCACTATTAGTCAACCCAATTGCTCTGAGTAATCCTATCCCATCTACTTAAGAGTAAAAGAAACATGACAGAATACAAAAAGCACTTTCAAATATTCCCTTCTGTTTTTTTGCTCATTTCCTGCTGCTTCCTTTTCCACTAATGTGTTTGATTAGAAGCATTTACTTTCATGCTAAGAATTCACAGACTTGAAAAAAATACCATCAGCACTGAAGTTCCACCTACAAATCCTAGTTACAGAGCAGACCGTAATTTTCTGTACAGCCCCTTACTTGAATAGGAAATGGGATAGCTATTGAATCGCATATGAAGAATGAGAAGAGTGGAAAAGAAAAGGTCCTGACCCAACCACATCAATAAACAGTAATGTGCAGATCTGAGCAATCTCACGTAACTGTACCTTTGCTAACTTCTAGCATTTAGTAAGTAGATTTAATGTATTCTATAGTCCTGGACTGTTAAGTCACACACAAACAAAGGCTGATGACATTTTTTGTCACTGTATTTATGCTTTAGAATCCCACAGTAAGCTGCAATTGCTATTTATCATCACTCAACCTCCTTAAAGCACCTGCTGGTGAGTAGATGATCAGTTATTTGATTCCCTGAGTGATGATCTTTCTTGCAATCAGAATCAGTGGGAGCTGCCATCATCAAGTGAATCGATTGACTAATTTATAAGTACTTACCTATGTTGCAGTACTGGACTAAGCACAAATAAATGCATAGACAGACTTCTTCCAACATCCAGACTGCTCAATTTACTCTCCACACTGCGATCTAAGCATGTTTTCTGACTGCAAAAATTGACAGGCTACCCAGACCAACATGCTAATGTACAAAAAGCAACTTTTTCCCCACGCAGTGGAAGTAACTGATGCCCTGTGGGTTCTTTCATTACATCCAGAACCCTACTCACAAACACACATCTCTTCTGCACATTATCTCATTTAACACAGTTTCTGACCACTGCAGTTCAAGCAAATCCCTCAAGCAAATGGATAACAAATGGTTTTCTCAAAACCATTTACAGAGGAGTGTTAATACTATGTATTTAAGCCTCATTTAAAACCCCTCCAAGGAAAACAACATGACTTACTCCACTGGAGGGCAACAGAAGGCTAACTTGCTTGCTTTAACAAAGTTCATTCAGGATGTGCAAGCATACAAGACAAGAAAAACAAATTCAAAGAGCTAGCTGCAATCCTATCGATAACAAACTGAAAAAAACTTAAATACTTTTATTCCTCAGACAAGAAGAAATGTGGAACAAAATAAGTGGCATTTCCAAATTAGTGTGAGCACAAATTAAAGATAAGACAATGCCTATGTGGACACAAAGTAAGCCTAGAGATCTAACACTACTTGTAAGCACCTTTTTAAAGGAGAAGGTCTAAAGGCCTTTAATTTTATCTGAAGCACCTGGTTTCTGTCACTTGGCCTTATCCCCACTTAAGCAAACTAATGAAAAAATCTTGGGATTATTCCCTCCAAAGATCCAATACTTATTTAGCTTATGGTAGACTGTGGACCAGATCTTCAGGATGCAATGAATTGTGGAAATGCCAGAACAGAGTGGTTTTATACACCAAGTATAAGCATAGTAGTATTTGCACAAAATTAGACTATCCTGATGGCAAATTAAGTGGAACTACACAGAAACAAAGTATTAGTTCTTTGTATATGCTTATTCAGTGTTAGGCTGGTAGGCTTAGTCTAATTATGACATGGGGAAAGGGGGGGGGCGGGGGGCAGGGAGAAGAGCATTTTAAGTGGATAATGAATGGGAAGGTACATTAGACTACTTAATCCCTCCCATTAAGATTACCTTTCCCAGCCATTTAAAAATGACAGCTTAAATAGCTCGTTGTTGTACTGCTATGCCATTTAGTCCAATTGAGCACTTGATGTTTAGCACACAAAATTCACCGTGCAGCCTCCTCTCTACTTTTGCTTATTGCTTTCTTGCATTACGTAAAATGTTGAGTAAGAGCTCTTCTACTGATGGACTCAGAACTGTGCCACTACTTACCTGAAGTTAACTCAATATCTAATTCTTAAAATGCATCCGTTTTGTTATCAATAGGTAATTCCAGAGGCATGGCAGATGTTTCAAGACATTATTAGTAGACCATGAAATTCCAGCTGGCTGCTGAATGGAAATAAATCTGTTTCTTTTGCTACAAAGACACTCACGGCACACTGTTTACTTAAACACATAATAATAATTAGGATATTGGGATCTTTTCCATAGTGTGCATATAGGGAATTGAATCTCTGGAACAGGTTGGTCAGCTGCTGCCAAGTGGGGGATAGGCGTCTCCATCACAAGGGTCCCTGCAACAGCCTCTTCACTGGGATCAGGTGAGATGGCCTGAGCTATTGTTTTGCTGAATTCTTACAATCCAGCTGGCCTGTGGTCCAACAGGAGCATTCCCGCATTAGCATGACCCATTCATTTCTGTTAGATATTTTAAACTATGTACAAAACATCTGTCAATTACTGTGACTGACCTTTATGATTATTCCTGCATCTGCAAGAACAGTTTCTTGTGGCTATTTAAAAGTATGCATGTACACCGTGGTAAATTCTACAGCAAGAATCACACACAAGGGTTTCTGAGACTGCCACGTGCTCTGCCCAAGGAATTGATCAGCACACCTTCAGCATGCAGGTAGCACCTATTGCCTGGTCTATATGCACAGCAGGAGCTGCACAGGACTGTCCAAATACCTTACCTGCAGAGTTCTTTTAACAAGTAGTGAGGGCTTGCTGTGGAGGTGGCCATGTGGGGTCAGTCATCTTGCCCCAGAGGTTTGCAGCCTGGAGATGGTCTCCAGCCAGCCACTGTTTCCTCTGGGTGGAGACCAGCTGGGGAATTCCTGGACCATGCAGGGAGATGATGGAAAAGTGTGTGCAGACAGGCACAGCCCAACCACCCAGCTGCACCACAATTATAACTATATGGCAAACATGAAAATATATCTTGAATCCCCAAAACCTTGCCACATATTTTGCTAGAATAAATTAATAATTACAAAACAACTTTGAAGAGAATTACAGGGTGATTCTGTAATAAAATCCTTCTTTTCTTCTTGAATGCACAAAATGGCTAGGAAGCCTTTTGTGGCTCTCTGACACTTTATATTATTTTCCTATTTAAACTAGTATTATTAATTTATCTTTTTATTATCACTACTTGAAATGTTGGTAGAGATTTTTTTCTAATTAACTTTTATACAGAATGTCAGGACAAAGAGAATAAGCAGTAGCTCCTGCCATTCAGAAGGGTCGAGAAAACAAATTTGTTGTTTTGTTTTTTTAAAAAAAAAAGTATGCATCATACACTCTTTTCGACATAGCTTAAAAAAAAATTCTGACACCATCAAAAATATCAATCACAGAAGAGTAAATCTGAATATATCTAAGCCCAGTCCAGAAGACTATCAAATGAAAAAACTGCATACAGGAGGCTGAGTTGACCAATTTTTTTCCTGCTGCCTTATGACTTATTAGCTGTATTTGTCCCTATCTGAATAATAGCAAGATTTATTCCGAGACAAATGTTAGTATTTTCCTCTCTCATGGCTTTTAGCCACCTATTTAAAAAAAAAAAAAACCAAACAAAAAAAAAACCAAAACAACACAAAACTTGCTTGTCTTCAGGCAGTCACAATCACTTCTGTAATTCTATAAATATCCTATGCACAATAACTCATGGCGTATATAAAAGCAGTGACAAGGTCACTTACTATGAACAATTCATGATCAGTTACCCTGGCAACAGAAATGTGTGGCAACAAGGGAAAAAGGCACAGTAGAAATTATAGGATGTTTCCATTATGTAAGTGACTCCTGTGATTTCTCCAGAAGGGTTTACCTAAAAACTCTCCGGCTCCAGATGTTTCTCACTGTCTCCGGTTTTATACCAGTAGAAACTTTACTTGTTTAAGTGGAGTTACTGTAAATTTATAGTAGCATCAGCGAAAACAAAACCAAACATGTAACTGATAAGGAATTACTATTTTTAACAATTTTGTCTCAATATGCAGCACAAATTTGACCCACCTCTGTGAGTGAGTCTTAAGGAATCAGAATTCCTCATTAGTATTCACTGTTAGTTACAAGTTGTATATAGTTCACTCTCAATTGATATTCTCAATGAGTTCATTCTCAATTGATCATGTTTCAATTAAAAAAATAAATTACTAATCTACATATCACAATGGTTTTACAAGTTTTCAATAGAATTTGTGCAATTAATGTGTTACTTTAGGACTCAAACTGACTTTCTAACTGGGGGCTTAGCAGAAGCAAAGGTTTTCTGGAAAGCCCATGGTGCTGGAATACCTTTTCCACTCTGAATCAATCTCTAAAGCTGAACTGAGCTCCTACAGCAGAGGTTTTGTAACAAGAGTTACAGTATTTCACTGAGCAAAACTCACACTTGACAAGTACTTAACCAGCAATAACCATGCTTCTGAGTGATACAACCAAAACAGATCCCACACCAGGTATTCACGCCTTTTGCTGTATCAGAACGGAAATGGCAGTCTTAGGAATGCATAGTTGCTCCAAGTCTAGGTACAGAAGAACAAATGGAAAGGTAACAACCACCCACTCACATCCTTCACTGCAAAAGGCAATATTTTGAGGCACCCCAGAAATGAGAAGCAGCAATATAGTAGTAATGGCCACAGTTAGAGTCCACAGATGAGTCACTCTTACTGTGCTCTAAAAAAACCTCTTCTGTATTTGAGAAAAAAGGGAAGCATCGAACCCATCACTAGCATATGTGAAGACCTATGGTCTTTGCAAATCGGGAACAAGAGTTTTCAGCCTCCATCAATCTGTACCTTTTCACAGTGCCCCTTCTCCAGCTGCCTCCAAGACAATTACCATATCAAATGTATACTACTGAAAAAGGAATAAGTATCACTAAGTGGCAGACCTATGGATATCACAGACTGTATGCCATCCAAAGCTGGTATCACATACTCTGCCTTGGCAAAGCATAGCTTGAAACCTACAGGGATATATTT
Organism: Falco naumanni; assembly: GCF_017639655.2. Lineage (NCBI taxonomy): Eukaryota > Metazoa > Chordata > Aves > Falconiformes > Falconidae > Falco > Falco naumanni. The sequence goes on from NC_054057.1 coordinate 73,220,367, forward strand.
ATATATATGATTGATCTATTGATAGCAAGCAGAAAAAAATGCTTTATGGTATGATCCAGTTTGATATTACATGGAGTAAGAGATCTTAATTTCTCAAAGCACCTGATACTACCATAGAAAGGCATGAGTACAATTTTATTTTCTTGAGTAAGAAAGCAAGACATTCTTCAGATATTCAGAGTTCTGCAGCTTTTTTGCTTCTCAATTCATAAATTTAGCTTTGGGGAAAACTGATGGAAAACCTGATGGGTACATTAGGGTTTAATTTCAATAGGTGATTGCAGCATGGTTTCATCAACATTTCATCCCTACAGATGGTTTTGTAGCCATTCCTATGGATGGGCAATCCATAGGAAACACAAACTCAAGCCAATTCCATTCTGAATAGAGGCCCACAATAGAATGCCAATAGCCAGAAAGAGGATACTAAGCCCCTTAATAGTTCAAAAGAAAATATCCTGAGGGCAACCTAGCGGGTCTTCCAGAAAACTGCAATCACTGAGTGAAACTGAAAGCATGAAGGAGCTTTGATAAACCTGGATGCTACAGAGAATGAGTGACAATTGAAAGAAGTGTATAACACATTAATAATGCAGCAAAGTACTTTACAGGGAGCGATATACTGTGAGTTTCATACGCAATAATTCAGATTATTTCTTATTTTCAGGAAAACATTTGCTCAGTTGAAGACTTCCAGTGCTGTTTCTGAACTTATAGAGAGCACTAAGTTTGTTGAAGACTATAGACCTCTTTACCTTCCCAAAGCAAAGGAAGAAGCTATCTTGAAATTAGCATTCAATCTGATGCTAACCAGCAATGTCCCAGTGTCTTCAGATAAGAATTTCCTGCTGTCTTATAAATGTAGACTGTTTCCAGCCTTTTATTCTTCCTTACCATGGCCTGCAAATTAAGACAGCATTAATCTTTTCAATACACCACAGCAAATCCCAGAGATTACAGAAATTCATATTACCTTACCTCTAGAGTCCAATACTGAAATGCAACTTTGCAAACAAATGGCATAAAGAAGAATTTTGCCTCTTTTGCTTCTCAATGGCTTCTGAGTGATTTTAAAGATGCCATTAAAGTAATGCATTTCTAAATGCTGTCCTTCAAATTTGACCTGAGCTCTATAAACTGTGTAGTAGGAGAGCTCTCTGTATGGGGTGAATTTATGGAAAGATGTCCAAAGAAAAGGAAAAACTGACAATGCAAAAATGCCAAGAGAAAAAATACCTACATACACATAGGTTAAGCTATTTTATGTCCTAGAGCACAGGCAAGACAAAACACCCATAGCAAGAGGTAACCAGAACTTTCACTATTCTGAAATGAAACTGAAATTAAATCAAAGATGTAACTATGGGTAGAAAAAGCATAATGAATCACACCTTGCAAAAATAAAACCATATCTAAACCAAAATTGGTTTCAGGCTTTTTTTTCCTGATGGTTTAACTTGGAATGATTAGATTAATGGTCAGAAAAAGGACAAACACAGAAATTGTTACGTCAAATCCAAAACAAATGTTGAATGAATTACTATTACTATGGCATTAAATTATTAAATCACACTATTAAAGCTGCACCATTCATGCTTAATGGAAGCAGTGTTAATTAAATTATAAAAGCATGCATAATGAGATGTAGCAAAAAAAGTAAAACTACATGGGATGAAACTCTTCAATGAGTGCATATTCTCAGTGTTTGCTTTTTTAAAGTACATGGGAATTTATCCTGAAGATCCACATCAGAAATAAAAAGCAGCTATTCTGATCATTTCCTAAATAATACTCAATTTGAAAATACATGCTGTGTGATAAAACTGCCTCCACAATTTCCAGACAGACAGGTTTTACTGCTTCAATAGAACAAAACAAAAGAGAACTGAAAAATAATAGCAAAGGCAAAGGCAATAACTGAATCCCTAAACATACATTAACCATCTGAGCTACTATGTTATTCTCAAAATTGTTCTGAAGTTTGTTTCTAAGAGCTTCTATAACCAAAAACCTCATCCAAATTGGGAATGCTAGAAAATTAAATTAAACTTGTCAACAGCAAATTCCATCCCCTAGTTTAGCAGAATATTCCTGACTATCATAATTAGGAAGATCAATAAGATTATTTATTTCATGCTCTTCATGAAGTGTGAAACTGCCCAAAGTCTCTGTAATATAACTGCAGCGTTGGTCCCTTGTATTTCAGACAGAAGAGATATAGGTATGAAACAAGAACTGCCTAAAAATTCTACTATAATCTCCTAAAAACTCTCCATCTAGAAGGAAAAGAAGAAACTCCTTTTAAAAAAAGTATTTATTAATTTAAGTCAGTTCCATGATCAGGAAAGTTACTTTTAATTCTCAAACACCTAAGCTGGAAAGACTACAATTATTAGTTCTTTATATTTCAATTTACAAGCTTTGCTAACTCTCTGCAATTTGTGTCAGAGATGCCACACTTCGACAACATAACGGGAACTCCTAAAAATAGGCTTGATTTTCCATTACCAGAAGAAAGAACAGAAGGGGAGAAAAGTCCTCAGATTGCCTGCTAAGTATTTTTTTTTTCTTTCTTGTTCTCTTAAAATGCTCCATTGACAGCATATAATTGCAAGGATTTGATGTCTAGGCCATGTCTGCCCTTTTGAGTATCTATATCAATAACAAAGAGCAAGCCCATGAAATGTGAAAATTCCCTTCCACCTCTTTCACTAATATAAAGATCACAAAATTACAAAACCTAATAATCAGAAAGTGTATCACAGCTGTTCAGTCAGATGATTTGCTTTATCAAATTGTAGCTTTGGTCTTCAACTGTGGAAAGAGATGGGAGTTTCATCTCCCCCTCCTTAAGGATTTTTTTAGTCATCTAGTGCTTCATCAAATATCTATAAATCCAAGTTCTCTCCTGGTTTTTTTTTCAAACTATTTAACACCAGATACAAATTATTGAGGTACTATAAATGGCATTTTCTCTGTCAAAAAGAGGAAGAAAAAGAACGAACATAAGTTTTCAATTATTTACTACTCTTGGAAAGGGAAGCATAACCTAATATATATTTTATTCTGTATCTGTTTTTTCTTCTATTAAACATGTCTGAAATAATCCAACATCAAATTGAACCCAAAGTACAACTGTCAACAAACAAAATCCATATCTTCCCTCAGTTTTCTCAACCATTTTAAATGTCAGTCCTGGCTCCATAACTAATGGTGAGTTCTACAAAACAAGCAAGGTTCAGTTTTGCTTTCTTCTTATGTATCAAAGCACATAGTCCCAAAGGCATGGTATAGATGCTGCCTTCAAAATGTTGAAGCCTGCAAAGAACATCTAAATCTTTCTCTTGTCTTCAAAATATTAGTGAAATATTTTCTATAGGCACTTCTCTTTGTCATGCTAATAAGCCATCCTGGTCAATGGGTTCTTGCAGTGTAAGGTATTTGCAGCGTTACAGCAGACTTCACACTTGACAAAAAGCCACACCAAAAACATATCACCAAACACACAATTATCTGTCACTATAAGTTATCCAATTTTAACTACAGGGGGTATTTTTAAGCAGGCAGAATGTAATTGCCCACTTAGAATTTTGCCAAGACACTGGAGCTAATTATTTTTAAAGGATTAATTTAGTGCTTACATAAAAGCTGATGGATCAATAGCAAAAGCAGATGAAGTCAGTTTATTCACAGACTAGGTATGGGCTAGCTGTGATGATGCAAAGTTCCATGCTGTGCCCTGACAATGTACCATTCTCCTAAAATTGGAGAGGGATATGCATTAGGGGGAGACTGCTCAACAACCTCTGCTATTAAATAGAAACTACCAGCAGACAGCATGAACATGTGTCTATCTGTCAAGATCCAAAATAATGACCAAAGTAGTCTTTCAGCCTCAAACTACTGTCTTATCTTGCCAGAATTCAAACTACTGACTTACATTCTTAACAGGAAGTTAAAAAAGGAAAATATTGAATTTAAACATGTCTAAAGTACTCAGTACTAAAGGAGAGTGCTAACAATATTATGCCAAATTGACTGAACTAGCCTGTACTGTATTACTGATCAAGCTGGTTTTAAATGTTTTGAAAGACCGAGTATCAGAAGGAAAAACTAATTCTACTCCCAGCTGCCTAACATTATAGCCTAAAAATACACGTCCCACATGGGAAGCACCTATCTCTTCCTTCATGATTTACTGACTGTTCCACAAAAGTCACATTGATACTATGAAGCAAAGGCAAAAATTAAGTCTCCTTGTTGGAGGAAAACAAACAAAAAAAACCCAACACCACACAACCAAAAAAACAAAACCAAAAAAAACAAAAAAAAAACCAAAAAAACAAAACAAAAAAAAAAAAAAAAACACCAACCAAAAAACCCCAAACCACACAGGTCCAGATTTTGGCTTAGCATCACTATCACACCACTAACAGCATTCATAATCACTCTGAGCCACCCGAAGTACATATATTTTTTTAGAAGATAAGAATTCCTCCCCTATACCTCCATTATTAAACAGTAAAATGAAAATGATACAAAGAAACTTAACAAGAAATCAGTCAACTCCATTAAAAAAAAAAAAGGTATGAGGCATATACACAAGACACCCCATCCCTGTCAGATACTGGATGCATAGTTAGCACTGGTCAGATCAACAAAAACTAAACACAGTATTTTAGATACTGAAAAAACCTGTTTTGTTGTTTTAATTGTAGATAAAGAAGGCTTTTTAAAGCACTTAGAACTTTTTTGAAAATAACATTTGTTGTACAGCATAAGTAAAATGTTTTCAAATAAAAAAGTTTTCTGAATTAATATTGCAAGTTCCAGAAAAATAGACAGAACAGGTTTTCTACTGTTAAATAACTAGAAAGACCTTCAAATCCAAATCAAGGAGAAAAGATTAAAAACCAAAAGTGAAATATCAGCCTAACCTTGCATTTTTTGTTCTAAAATGTAACGTTGCAGTTCTCCTACATTAGAGCTAAGAGGAGAATCTAGGGAGTGACACTGAATAAAATTGACTGTACAAAGCAGAACCATATGGACAACAAACATTGTGATTAACAAGGTTTAAATTCAGTATCTTTACGGTCACTGCACAGACCTCCACTGCTCAAAGACAAGGCATAAGTAAGTGACAGCATTCTTCATCCACTGTGAAGAAAATCAGCAAGATGGAACCGTGAAATAAATTTTGCGAGTTGTTAATGTAACCAGACAGCAGCTAAATATTAACAGTTATGATTCCTGCCTTAGATGGGATCTCTGGATGGAAATTAGAGGCAATATAGCCAAATATATTAATGATGTAGCATGGCCCTCTTGCGGCTTGTGCATGGGATTTGTGCCTGCCATGCAGGGGTCACGGATCTATTTCTAGATCCTTCAAAAACAACTGTGCAACTTCTCAATTATTCCACCTAAAAGACAAGGGAGTTGATAACACTTGGTTGCTTTTTCATAGTGTTGTGAAAACCATATTTTGTCACTAGTCACTAGGATTTAGGGACAACTCCAGGAGTTTTTCTTCTCTCAGGTAGAGGCACAGCACGGACAGAGAAGCGGCAAAGCCCTCTATCCTTGTAACTTCTGGGTTTGGGACAAAGTGCTGCCACATTCCCAGGAAGCTACCAACAAATAGTTGCCCTCCAGTTTTCATTTTCTCAGTATTCAACTGTCACTCTTTTTCCTGTACCACTATCTTTGCATTGATAAGGTCATCAGTACCACATCAGAAATGGCTATGGACCTCAGGCAGACGTGACTTGCTATCCATTTCTTAGCCAGCGGAAGAGAATTAATCAGGCAAAAGTGGAAGAGCTGGAGGTCCACTCTGTCTCACATTTTCCTCTTCACAGTCCCTTACTTGGGCATTAACACTTTTTACCAGGACAGACAGTGCTGTTCTCCCATCACAATACCAAAAATGCCACAATATCTATGCAGTGCAGGACAGTTATGAAATATTATCTAGTTTTGAAGTTCAATGATAAAAGGAAAAAAAAAAAAAAAAAAAAAAAAAGAAAAACCAAAAGACACACCTGTCTACATCCTACAAAACAATTCAACATTGCCAGAATTTATTTGATTTGTTCTACGGTTGGCAGTAACAAATTAATCAGTCATTTATGTGACCTGCATGCCCAGTTACAGATCTCTTTCTTTGCATTTATTCTTTGATGCAAGATATTTTGGCTACAATTCCATTAAACTTTAGAACCATGACATTTGCATCCAAGTTTTTCCATCCAGTTATTTTTGGTTCCTAAAATCCAGAATCCAGTTTCCTTGACACAAACATCAAGAAAAACTTTGAACAAGTTGCACAGACTCATAGAACGGTTTGGTTTGGAAGGGACCATAAAGGTCATCTAGTTCCAACGCCCCTGCCATGGGCAGGGACACTGTTGACTAGACCAGTTCACATACTCCAGAATCACACCTGGAGTAATCTTTCACCATAAAACTAAGACTGGGACCTAGTCCAGATGAACATGCAAAAAAGAAAACTCCCCACCACTGGCAGAGTTTATGTGGTAGGCAGGGCTCCCCTGCCCTGCTACGGAAAGCAGGACACACACACCTAATACAGGTGACTATCACAGAAGAGAGCTGAGCTAAGGACACAGCTGAAGCCCTTCCATGACACTGACACTACTGGAACAGTGTGTGTGCACCATGGAGAGCGGCACGAGTACCCTGGAGAGCTCTTCTGCAGTGCTGCCTTGGGGATAGGCTCAGGAGAAAACACACCACAGGGAAAAGAAACTGACACCACAGTCCAGCTAGCTGTGTAATGCTCCATAGATGCCATCAAAGAGTGTAGAGACATCTGATGAATCTGCTGTAATTGTTCAAGAGCTAAACAAATTATTCTGGAAAGCTCAAATTACTTCAGAATCAAAAGAAGAAAAGCCAGATTTAATCACCATAGGCTCTTTCCTCGCTTTCTGGTCTGCAGCTTTGATAATCTTTAATATAAACCTGAGTAACCACAGTTAATCAAGGTTCACTTCTTGCAAACTATCAATAATATCAAAAAAAAAAAAAAAAGAAAATATAACAGCTCTTGGTTTACATTTCTTGCTTACTTCCCAGTTATAAAAAAAATAATAGACAAGTTGTCTGTGCATTGCAGTTTCACACTGACATTCAAACTGGGCTGACGTTTCCACTGGCAACTGCTGCCCAACCTGTACTGTCCAGTAGCTTCTTTAAGCAGGTCAAAATACAGTGAATGATCTCTTGTATTTTTCTTCTCCTAAGAGGCTCTGTCCAGCACTGCCAAAGTTAACAGGCAATGGAAGCAGGATCAAGATGCATATGCAACTCTAAGACTAGTAGAAACAGAAGAGAATCAAGTCTTGAAGAATGAAGACAAGAACTCACAGATGTTCCATTTAGTTCACTTTGCAAAGCGACAATTTACATTTCCTTTCTAAATGAAACATCTGTGGCAAAGGTTTAGATTTCCTTCTCTCTTCTGATTCAAATTCACTCTCCTTTTCTTAAATGCCCTTTATACAGGCCAGACAATACAGGGGTTTTTTTCCCTCAGAGCTAATAATGACACACTGCAAAGGAAAAAAAATTCTTCAGCAATACTGCATCATCAGAAGTGATTTATACAACTGCTACAGATGACTGAGTCAAAAAGGAATTACGAAACACTGAAAACAATGAACTCCTTTATTAAGGAGTACACAGCTTTTCTATGCCCGCCCCCCCCCCCCCCCCCCCCCAACTTACATATGATAGTAATTTCTGAAGGCTGAATTCAGGCTGTCCTCCTACTCAGTTAACTCATTCACTAATGACAAGCTGGAAAGAAGAAATAAAGCATGTGCAATTGTAGCATGCACGCTGTCATCCACAACTTTCATAAGTACTAGTACAAGCAAGATTAAGAAAGATAATCTTTTACCAACAAGGGTTTATACTAATACAGTCTTTCTACATATAGATTAGATACAAAAATATATACATATTTCCATTAAAATCTATGTCATTTGTTTGCCTACTTAATTCCCATTCTGAACATCTACAGAGATACTCCTACATCCTCACATTCTCCGATTCACATATTTTCCAGCCAGTGACAGGGCTAAGGATTCATTGAGGCTTTCAAAACTCAACTGTCCCCCCAAAATTAATGCTACATCAGTACAGTGGTTAGAGCACTCATCCAGTAATCAAGAAATCCAGATTGAATTCCCTTCTGTGACCAAGAAACAAGAATAAATAATTCTACCTATATCTTTCTAGGAGACAGTTCCTAGCTACAGGTTGTACACTATTCTGGATGAAATTATTTGCCACTTTTCTTCTCACAGTGTTCTACTTGGCTAGAAAAGCAGCAGTTATCACAATTCATTGTGTAAGACAAGACAAGTACAGCAGAAAACGCTATTGCCTCAGTAGGCACCAGACTACCACATTCTAGTTTCTACCTTTTATTTTTAATAAAACCATGACATACTACACATATTTATCCTGAGAACAGGGACAAAAACTTGTCTGTCATATAAGGCATGATCCAAACTCCACGAAGTTACATGTTTTCCAGCACTTGCTGACTTACCATACAAAATAAAACAAACACACATCCTCAAAACCCCCAAACAGCAGCAGTGAAAGCTAAACTGACAGCTTCAGCAGGAGGGGAGCACACCACCTGTGCTGCCAGGAGGCTATTGGATCTTCCTATGGAGAATGAGGGTGCGAGTTTCACATTTTTACCCCAAACAGAAGGTGGGCATTGAACATGCATCTTCCAACCACTCCCTCAACAAATATCCAAACCATTCTGATACAGTCGGAACAAGGACTGCAAATATCATATCCATTTCTTCCACCCAGCTATAGAAAAACCCCTCCCCAAAACATTCCTAGAGGTAAGAGTTTTTGAGAAAACCAATAACTTAGTTATGTTTTGTGCATGGAAAATACCAGCCCAATCTCAAGATTGGGCTACCTTAAGATTTTGTCATGGTTTAACCCCAGGCAGTAACTTAAGGAACATACAGCTGCACACTTGCTCATTTCCCCACTCTGCCCAGCCTACCCCCAGAGGGATGGGAAGGAGAATCAGGAAGGAATGTAAAACTCGAGAGTTGAAATAATTTAATAAATTAAATAAAATAATAATAATAATTATAACATAATGAAAAGGAGGAAGAAGAGGAATGAAACTCAAGAGGAAGGGAGAAAAAGAAAATAATGGATGCACGAAACAGTTGCTCAACACCCACTGACCAATGCCCAGTCAGTCCCCAAGCAGTGATTGACAGTCCCGGCCAACTCCCCCCAGTTTATATACTGAGCCTGATGGTCTGTGGTATGGAATAGCCCTTTAGCCAGTTTGGGTCAGCTGGGCTAACTCTGCTGCCTCCCACTTTCTTGTACCCGTCCAGCCTTCTTACTGGCAAGGCCTGGGAAACTGAAAAGTCCATCAGTGTGTTATCAACATTGTTCTTACACCAGGGTAAGAACAGCACTGCACAACTACTAAGAAAAAAGTTAATGCTATCCAGGTTAACTAACTGAAATCCGGACAATATCCGCCCCTTATTCCATACAATTTATATCATGCTACATTTTCTAATAAATCATCACCTTTACTACCTTATAACATACATACACAGATATCAATCCCTTAGTCTATGGTCCATTCCTTTAAAGTCCACTGAGTTCATTTAGTCTATAACGTTGGGCTCCATCTGTTATAAGAATCTTCCAGGGCAGGGAAGACAGTAAGACATGTTGGACTGTTGTATCTTAAAGCCAGTTCTGATTCTAGTATGGCTGCACTGGTCAGGTTTCACCAAAGTCATTCTTTGTTCATACACGTATCAAAAACTCAGTATGCAAAGACACCTTTAGGTGCCACAGGAGTGTCGCAGCACTATCAAAACCAGCCGGCTGCAACAAGGCTTTTACCGTCCCATCCCAAGTTAACTTCAATAAGCAGTTCCCATGCCTTGCCCTGGCACAGCCACCAATTCCCCACAAGGTTTCAACAGTTCATCTACTGTCCAGGCTGTTTCTTCACCCTCTTCAGGCCAGTCCACCCTGCTTCTTGCCTCTGCTGCGTCCAGAGTCTTCCTTCTCCTTGCTCCTCTTCCAGCCACCCTCTCCTCATCTGGGCCCTCTTCTTCTCCCAGGGCATCTCCTATATCTGGGGTGCTTCTCTCTCCTCCTTCTGCTTTTTTTGAGTCTCTCTTCATCCAGTGCTACTCTTCATACAGTCCCTCTCTTCCATGCCCCTTACAGCTATTTAGCTACTTAGCAGGAACCAGCACAGCTGCACATTATCCACATCAGCCAACCCACCGCCCCTGAAGCCAGCCCACAGCTCTATATTATCAAAGTTAATTAACCTGCCTTCATTCCTCTATAATTCCACTACACAGGAGAGTTCAGATAATCCTTATTTTTTAAAGTAAAAACTGGAAGCCTAAGACTAAGACACTTAGAGTCTGTCTGTATCACAGTTCAGGGACCTAAATCTTTTATGGATTTTTTTTCCCCCAATATTATTAGTCATAGGTCTGCATGAAAAGAGCTGGGATCACTGGCAGATCTGACGTCTAAATCTAATGGGGGAGGGGGTGGGAAAGAAAAGAAAATTAAGATAAGTTCTACCTATGACAATCCTACCATTAAAATAACCTCAAGACTCACTTGCAAACAAAAGGAAACAAACAGTTCATTTGCACTCTATTTTTAAGTGAGCATATGACAGTAGATGCTACAGGCTGCAGCACAGAAAGCATAGCTATTAACCCTATGCCTGTTTAAAAAGAAAAGAGATCTGGGCCCTTAGCAGGGAAGATTCCAACCAAAGGTTTGAAGGGGTGGGGGTGGGGAAGTAGAATCCAATATGCCCCAGTTATTTTATAAGCTTAAAAAGTGTTCCCTCATCTGAACATCTATTGTTCAGAGTGAATTTGCCAATTGAACTTCTGTTTTGTGGAGCTCCAGCATAGAGCATTTGCTACTAAGGCAATAAATACTGCAGGGATTATATATAGCACATAATCATTTATGCCAAAAATTTGGAGAATCAACACCCCCTGAGCACTAAATTGTCTTTCATCAGTAAACACAGGGGGAAATCATTATAATTTTATACCCACTGCATAACAATTTTTTTTTATTCTACCCATCAAATTATTGTGTATCTCAGGGCACTCTTTTCAACTTCAAAATTATAGTTAAATGCTCTCCAAGTGGTGAAAAGTGATCCTTAAGTCAACTGCACTTATGAGATATACATTATTTAGATAATGAGCCTATTACAATATGGTGCTGACACTTTTTAATTTTGATATACACTAGCTACAGAAAAGACTTTAAAGCAAACATGAGAAAAAAAAAAAAAAAAAAGAAAAAAGCACTCTGCTAGGAAACTTGGCTCTGAATTGACCTGACTAACAATCATGAGGTCCTGTACCTCTACTACTACATAACTGATTTGCCTTAAAATATTTGAAACTTGGTTTACACCGTTGTAGTTGCAGGATACAAATATTGCATTTTAAAGAAAATACCAGGTTTTATAATATTTGTTTATAATTCTATTCATGTAACCTCTATCCAGTAAATACTCATATAAAAAAAATATTTTAAAATTGTCCCTCAGATACATCTCCTGTTAGATAATAAGATATACTCCTTCACAGAGATACTCTAATTTAATGCAAACATAACAGGAAAATTGGGAAGAAGATACTTAAGTACATACTTTCCAATTTTCTAATTGCATAGGCTTCCTCTGGATCTTTGAAAGTGCATTATTAGAATTTAAAGATTAAAAGACATTACTTAATTGTGATTTCTCTACTGTTTGTTAGGCTATTGGTCTGGAATGTAATCTTTTCTACATGAAGTAACTCACCACACATGTTAATCTATATGCTAATCTACTCAACTTGTAAGTAAATTATGTACTTAAAAACCAAAGCACAAATAACATATCCCGTAACACCATCACTTTGCATTCTCATTTACTTCCTAACACAATGCACTGTAACTGGGCTTGTGGGAGCAGATTTTTTTCCTGCAGGAATCATAAAAACCCTGGAAAACTTACATCAAATTACACATCAACATTATGCAAAAGCAAGAAATACAAAATGATAAAATATCATATCTGTACTTAATCTGCATCCAAATTATAGTAAGATCCTTGATGCACATTTTCTTGTATTTCGTAAATATACACAAGGATCTGTAAACTCTAAAGTTGCATGCTTATAATCAGGTATCATTTTTATCTCTATTTTTTCTTGATATAAACAACCACCAAAATGCAAATGCACTTATCCTCAACAGCCTGACTCCTCACATTACACTGCCCTACTTCCCTGAACTCTGACAGAGAAGCACAGGTAAAATACATACGAATTTATGCTCATACTCACTCAGCTGTTTCTGATGTTCACTCTTTTAGCTTGGTGAACCCAGCTGAGGTCCTGATCCCGTGAAGCACTTTAGCAACCCATCCAGTCCTATACCAGGGTCTCAGATTCCTTAAAGAACACTGGAAGTCACTGCAAAAATAAGTTGTGACTTCCAAGACGTATCACTGAAGAAAATAAAAATTTCCATGTTTAAAAATATGCTTTTATTGTGCCTTCTCGCTGCTCTTGAAGATGTGCACTGGAGCAGAAGCAGTTTCCGACACTAGGAAACTAACTCCAGAATTACGGCTATAGACTGCCAAACTGCCTCTTCAGCTGGTGTTAGCCCATGTAGCATCACCAGTATCTGAGAAACCACAGGCAGTCTTGCACCAGCTGCGAGTCGGAATATTTGAATGTCAATTCTTGCATTTTCCTCTTCCACTAGTGTACAGAAGAGCGAGGGTTTGGCCCTACATTCCACTTGCCAAGTCCACACATCATTGTCAACAAAACTCTTCAGACATCCTACTTTTACACTGACCCTCTTTATTCCTGTGTACAAAACATTACTTAGGCTATGCAAATGCAACACTCAGCTTCTATTTCTGCGAAGCAGACATGCAAGGATCAGTCTGCACTCTCAGCGTGGCTTTGTGATTGCAACTGGAGAAGCTATGAAGGAGGTTATATGAGGGACAGCCGAGACAGACTACCTAACCCCCTATTTTCTGCAGGCTTAAAATGAGCGATACATCCAGTTTTTAATATTTTATATACAGGAGGTTAAGTCAAAAGGGAAGATAACTGAAGTCACAGCATATTTCTTACACTTCTGAAGAGATTTTCTATTTTTAATCATTAAAAAATAATGTTCTACATGCTATGAAATCTAAAACATACGTTTAACACTACTAGTTTATCATTTGGTTCAGGTTGGTCTATGAACTGGCTTTCTTAAAAACATTAACCATGCATTCAGCAAACAAGTTAAATTAATTTACAATCAGTCTTCCCTAAGCTCCATATTTCTTTCTTTTACTACTCTTGCCTACAATGCCTGCCTAAGGCTGTTGATCAGTTATATCTCAAGCAACAGCAACCTAAAATCAGCTCTTCTTACTAGCAACAGTGTTCCAAGAAGCTCAGTGAAATCACACTACATTTTTTTGAGCTTTACATGTTATCTGCTTGCCAAGCCTACCAGCAGCACCAGAGCCCCTGGAGGTGACTGTTCAGCCCCAGGAAGCAAGTACTGCATCAGGTTTAGTTCCCATACTATTCATCTTCCCAGACTTCGGGGCTACATTTCAATTGTCACACAAACCATTTTTTGAGTAAGTGATTATTCAACTGCATTTGGCAGCCATTTCCAAACACAATGATTTTTTTTCAAGCTCTGAGTAAGAAGGAAATAAAGTGTGAACATATATATGTATGTACACATGTGTGTATTTATAACTGCCTCTCATTTAAAACACTAGCAGAATTAGATGTAGATTTGACTTGAATCCAAAGCAAGACAAAGCTGTGATCAGGACATGTCTGCTTCCTTCAGTCACTGAATACACTTTGAAACTCAGTGAAGTGAGACACAAAGGGGAGGAGGTAAAGCTTACTTCCAGAATATATTTAAAATAGCTTTTTCATATGAAAAACCTAGCACAACATTTCTTCTAGAGCTGCAGACGAAATGAAATATTGCATTTATCTAAGACAGTGCTCTGTAAAGCAGGGTTCCTGTGACACAGATTAAAATACTAGGTCCATGCAAACCAGCCAAGCCTTTACTCCATCTTTGTGAGAAAGCAGATGCAAACATCAAAACTTAAAAACCTTTAAATCTTACAAAAAGAAAAATACTAAGCTTTGTAATGACTTCTTTTTTTTTTCTTTAAAGAACAAAACATTTGAAATGTACAGAATTCTTGGTTTCAACTGAGTATCTAAAGCCTTGAGATAACATCTTCCTTCCATAGAGCCTAAATGATCATCAGTCCAAGACACCATACAACAGTACTGCAATATGTGCAACTGTAAACAGGTAGCCATGTTTTTATCTTCACTCATCACGAATAAATCAGATAACAAAAATCTCAAATAAACCGTAATGCTCTCATCCTCCAGGATGAGGGAAGAAAATACTTAAGTTTAGATTTTTCTAACAATTTCTGATGTTTTCACCCACAGATCCATTCAATTCCAAGCCCCTTCCTTTGTGTAACATCCAGTTCCTGTTTTCCCCAGAGAACAGAAATTCAAATGCTGTTTTTGTACCCGAGAGGTTGACAAAAAACATTTAATGACGGAAGGCAGCACACAAGATGTGTTACATTCGGTGCGCTGTAACTGATGGGATAAATTTCAGAGGGCTTGAAAGATAAAAAAAGCTACCGGGAAAACAACCACCTCTTATTACTACCTGGTTTTCTACCTCATTATGAAGATGAAACAAAAAAAAAAAAGGGTTGTTACAGACAAAACCCCAAATGAAAACCAAATTGAGACCCAGTATATCCAATAGAAAAGGGAAGATAATAGTGAAAATTTCAAGGCTAATCCACAAATTTTCTCTCATGCCTTTTAAGAAGTCTAGTACTTTGATGCCTCAATCAAATAGGCCCTTTCTGCCACTACTGTAATATAAATGACATTTTCCATCAGTTCCAAAACATATTTCCATGAATACGACAAAAGGAGAATGTACAGCACAAGCACTGCTATTAAATATTTAACTTTCTACCTTAACAACCTTTCTCTTTTTGTGTTTCTTGCTTCTGCTTGAGGCTAAACAGTAAGGCCAACTCATGAGCCAAAGCTAGTACCAGTCCTTATATATTATTCATTCATTTCAGATGTACCAATTCCACCTCTGTCTCTAAAGCCAGACGTCACTTCATAATAAAGCTCTTTCAGATCAGAAATCTAGAATTCTCATCCTGTTAAGAAACCAGGACTTCCACAACATTTTAGAGGTTCAGCAGTACATACTGTACACTCAAGTATAGGGGGATCTTTGAATCTGATTTTAATGAGGTAAATGAGAAATGAATACATGATTCATTTTACACTACCTCTATACACCAAGCATGATCTTCTGATAGAAAATTTAACATTATTCAACACTTTTAAGAAGGACTTGTAAGTCTTTCTAAAGAAAAAAAAAAAACCAAACCAAAAAAAAACACACCCCACCTAATTCCTTTGCTTCCAGCTGGTTACAGGGGAGGTAAACCACTTGCTCCAAACACCTAGCTCAGCTCCTTGTCATACATGCTTACAACTGCCAATAGATACTTGCAAATCACCACTTACTTAAACACACCTCCATTAACTGCACACATTCATCAGGAAAAATAAAATAGTGACACTTTCAGCACCTTGACACAGAAAAGCTTGCTAGACATTCACTGAAAACAATGCTGAAGATCATCCCTAGCAATATTACCAGAAAACCTAGCATTGCTCCTGAAGTATTATGTACACTTCAACTTCAGTACACTAGGACTGCCTTTCAAACCACGACCTGACCTGGACAGGCTTCCCCAGAACTAGCTGACAACAGAACCTCAAAGCTGTTGCTTCCACTGGGTGGGACTACACATGAAATACTTTAACAATTACTTTGAAAGTACACTCAAACAAGAAACCTGAGCAAAATAGTCACATCAATTCCATCCTGTAGGAAAATTCCCCTCTGTCAGTGTAGAAGCCTATGAAATTCCCTCCCCTCACCACACAAGGTCAAGATCATCGTATACTGAAGCTGTATATTATGTGAATTGGCATAGTACAGTTTAACCATCAAGGCCTGAAGGAAAACCTTCTGCTCCATCCTGCCCAGAGGCCTTTAGTTATCCATTACCAAGCACGGCAGAATCCATCAATCAGTAAAGACACTTAAAAATTCAGATGTGTCAAAATGACAAGTGTTCATTTAAGTGCTCTTGTTGTCAACTTCCCCTCTCCGGAAGGTTCATAGGTAGGCTGACTACACTCAATACCCAAACGGACCACCACCTGCCTAAGTGCCTATAATAGATGTCATATTATGTTACAGAAATAAGTATCATGTGTTGGTTCATCAGATTTTATGCAAAATGGCTCGTCTGTTACTCAAGTCTGGACTCTTATGCTGAAGTTTTGTCCCTAGAGGGAAAAAAAAAGGGAAAAATTAAAAAATTGCCATTGATACCTAACCGTATACAACAATAGACTGATTAAAGCAGAATATGGGTTTTAATGCAGTATCATATTGGTCTGAATTCCAGAATAACTAATGAAAACGGTGGACACTGACTTATAACGCTAGTATTACAATGTGTTATCACACCTTCTGACAAAGAAAAGCATTTACTAACACACTTTCAGCAGAACAATCTGTTTAACACAGGTTTTTTTCCTGTAACAGTTTGCCTTGTATGCTTAAACGCCACTTGTTTTGCTTTGCCAACTAAACATAGTAAGAGTTTAGTGTTTATAGAGAGTACACTGGAATGTCAGGTGCTTATTTAATTGCTTTTGTAGCCAATTTCCTTGCCCCTCAAGGCTCATTAGTCAGTCATCTAATCATTCCATGCAATAATGTATCCTCTGTGTTTCCTTCTCGAGTTCGGGAATGTATCTTAGTATGTGTTTCCAACAGTGGTGTCCTTCAGCTGCAACCTTTCAGAGAGTTTTTTGACTGGTTGCCAATGTTACTATCTGTGCCACACGGAGGGGGATTTCCCCAACATCTATTAATTCTGTTCTACCATATACTTAGCCATCTGGACAATAAGGTAATATAAAAAGACTGCTGTTTCATGAAAAATCTGTATGGCTTTGCAAGTAATGGGTTTGCTGCACCTGTCCACCTTACCATTTTACAAAGATGCCAGAAAGAAATAACAGAACGTTACCATGCTCCCTTCCAACTACAGCATCGTATACGTGCAGTTAGGGCCAGGCCGAAGGCAGTAATATTGAGATGGCATCAAAAAGCAAGGTGATAACTTCTGGAGCACCATCGAGCTGTGTGTAAAGCTGTACCTGAACTTCACAGTAAGAGAAGTCAATATTGGGTCTAGTCCTGTTGAACACCTTCATTAATGATGTCATGATGCAGCACAATGTGACTTTGCAAGTCTACTGATGCCACAAAACTGGGAGGAGTGGCTGATGCCCCAGCAGATTGTGCTGCCATCCAGAGGGGCCTTGACAGGCTAGCGAAACGGGCTGACAGAAGTGCAAAGTCCTGCACTTGGGGAGGAACAGCTCCATGCACCAACATATGCTGGGAGCCAATGGGCTGGAAAGCAGCTTTGCAGAAATGGCCCTGGGAGTGCAGGTTGAAGAGCCAGCAATGTGCCCTGGCTGCAAAGAAGGCTCAGAGCATCCTGGGCTGCATGAGGAGGAGTGATGCCAGCACTTTGAGATAAGTGATTCTTATCATCTACTCAGCACTAGCGAGGCCACACTTGGAGCGCTGTGTCCAGTTCTGACCTCCCCTGTATAAGAGAGATGTGGTGCTACTGGAAAGAGTCCAACAAAGACTACTAAGATGATGGAGGTGCTGGAGCATCTCTCGTATGAGGAAAGGATGAGAGAGCTGGGATCGCTTAGCCTGGGAAAGAGATGGCTCAGGGGGAATCTCCATGTGTGCAAAAATGTGAAGGCAGCGTGAAAAGACAACTGAGCCAGGCTGTCTTCTGTTGTGCCCAGTGGCAGGACCAGAAGCAGCAGGCACATACTGAAACTCAGGAGGTTCCCTCTGAAAAATCAGGAAATACTTCTTCACTGTGAGGGTGACAGAGCACAGGCACAGGCTGCCCAGAGAGGTTGTGGAGTCTCCAGCCTTGGAGGTACCCAAAAGCTGTCTGGACGTGGTCCTGGGCAACATCTAGGTGGCCCTGCTTGGGCAGTGGGGTTGGACCAGATGACCTCCAGAGGTCCCATCCAACCACAACCATTCTCTGATTCATTTCAAGCTACACTGTCCGTAAACACACACACACAAAACCCAAACCAAAACTAACACCACCAAGTAAAAAACACGCCCAGAGGAAAAATAATAATTTGGTGCCTGAAATAAATAGTAGGCATTTGTAAACTGGTAAGCCAGCAGGCAAATTCTATTTCCAAAGCTACATTTCCATTCAGCTAACCAGCTGACTGAGAATTCTTTGGAATCCAGTTTCCAAAGAAACTGAACGTTGCTAAAATAACACAGCATGTTACAGCAGTAAGGAAATGTTTATTTATTTATTCTTTAAAACATCAACAAGCGTTAAGGTAGAATTACTATAAACATTCAATAACTAAACACTGAAGTACAACTTCTGCTGCTGTTTTCACAGAGACAGCTGTCCAGCTAACCACACACCGTGAAGAATATGTACTACTACTACTTTTTCTTTTTTTTTTTCTTTGGAGCGGGGTGGGGGAGTGGTGGGAAAGGGAGGAAGAAAAACAAACTTTTCCTTATTAGAATTCTAACAGTATTAGGGCTTGAAAAGCACACCATTGCTAGCTACTGGGAGCAAGAAATCACCCATGTCATGCTTTGCAATCCACAGAGCACTGTGGATATTTCAGCTGCTTCACTCTGCTCTTTACTGCTACGCACACAGTGAGCCACAAAAACTCAGTTAAGCGTTTACTATATTGGGGGTGGGTGGGTGGTGTGTAATTCCACAGCAGAGAAGAAACAAGGACAACAGAAACTGCAAATAATCTGGATGCAGATGTAGAATTTCTGAGAAATATGATTTTGAATAAAAACCTCTCCTCACAATGAAAAAGTGGCTAGTTTGAAGTGCTTTGGAATAATTATAAAATGAAAAGCTTCTTGATACATTATATTGCTTGAGTAATTCTCTTGAGTTTCTATTTTTAAATCATGATAGTGTGTTAATGAAACTTCCCAAGGAAACTTCAGCTATGGACAGATGAAACAAACTGCTGCTCACCCCTTCACAACGTCACACTGAAAGTCACCATGAAAGTAGTATTAAATTAATATTAAATGGGTATCAGTACCATGGGGAAGAAAACTGATGATTCAAATCTAGGGTTATATTCAGTCTGTAAGGATATAATTTACACAGCATAAGACAAACCTAACTATTTTAGAAGCCTCAAATCCAAAATCTAAAGAGTCATTACAAAATCTCAAATTAATACCTTCTCAGAATACAAAGTGCATATCTAAATAAAAAAAAAACCCAGTATGTTTGTTTCTTTTAACTGTCCCCTAAAGATATTTGGGTCTATGTTTTGGTGCAATACCACAAAGAACATACCAAATACTGTTTCAGATCCTAGAGGTTACTCTCAAGGGGAAGAAACATATTCTGAATATCCAGCTCACCTCATGGGGTGCTCGCACTACTGTCTGCAGCTTACTAAATGCAAATCTGACCATCCTGAGTACCACGTGTGCAACATGCAAACCAGACTATCACTTGCTGCCAGGCCCTGAGGACACTCTGGCTCATTCCCAATTCAGCAACCTATCTGCTCAGCAATGCAAAACACCCCTCCTCACTAATACACATTTCAGTTCTAGGTCAGTTTGCTGACTTTCAAAGCTTTACATAATGGATCTCAATTCACCCCTCCCACCATGAGTTAGACCACACACACACCCCAGCTAAATTTCACTGCAGTGGTCTGCTTGCGGGCTGAACTGCGTCCCAGGAAAGCTTATGCAAAACTGAACCTTCACAGAAGTGGCTGTCAGAAAAAATATTAACAACCAACTATCCTGCTACGGAAAAATGTAAAACCACTTTGTCCAGCCTCACCTAATAATTTCTGAAAACAGGTAAATATCACCTACAGATGAAACAAAAGAACAAGATGATTTTTTTTGCTTTTCACTGTAAGGGAGGGAATACAGTTCCATACTGCAGTAATGAGATTCATATAACTGCGCAGTTAACTTGTTTTAATTGAGCGAGTTACTATAAGCTTTAATAGTTTCCTTACACATGCTACAGAATAATGCTTTTCTTGTGATTTCTGGGTCAGACACTGATGAGACATACTCTGAATAAGAGAGCAAGAGAGCCACATAATCTTCTCCATAACTTCTACCCAATAGGTCAGAATTATGTTACTAAAATATTCAAAAGCCTTTCCTCTCTCACCTTCTTTCACTGGTATTAAATCATTCTAATACCAACAACAGCTAAAAATACCTCTGTATTTTTTTTTATATAGGTAGAACATACCAACAATGCCTAACAATTTGGGCAAAATAAGTCCATCCCAGGATGGAGTACCTTTACATTTGGGCAACTGAGTTCCCGCAGTCTTGGTGGATATTCTGTTTGTTATTGAACCCACCAACTTCCAAACTGCTGAACAAGAGAGAGCAGACCTCTGAACAGGGTGCCACTGCATGTCTCCATGGAATCGAGTTGAATGCAATAGGCTCGTTGACTGCGCTTTTCTGACATGAATAAACATCAGCCTTAGAGCTCCAGCTCCAGATTTCGTTCCCTCTTGCTAGACAAGATCACTATCACTGCAGCACCATTACATTGGGGCTCCATAGGCCCAATCTGGAACCTGTTTTTCTCTTAAAAGGAAACCCTCCATGGGCACAGACTTCCTGTATACATTAGCCTTAGAAAAAAACATACTTTTTATCTGGGAAATTTACTTCCCCTCCTATTTTATTTTTTTTTATTTGAGGACTGAGCCTCAAAAATTAATTCAGCAAGTAAGAAAACTTTACCGAAAACAGTGAAGATCCTAACATACAAAGCTTAAAACACTTAATGACACTGTCGAAGTCCTGGAAAAAAAACCAGGATTTGCCAACAGCAATGTGAGAAATCACCCTTTAGTTCCCACTACAATACCTCAAGTAGTAGAAAATTGTAAATGTCTTGTGCTGCCATTTTTTTTTCTAAAATCCGTAACTGCTTACAGACATCCCTGCAGGTGTTTAACTATTTAAAATTAAATCTCACATTAGAGACAGTGCCTCATTTGTAGCTAGACTGAATACATCTCAGATCTGTTCCCAGAATGAAGTAAACCAGGCAGCAAATCACATTATCCTAGTCACTCATAATGAGTGGAGTCATTCTACTGAAAAACACAAAGAAAGTGTGGCAGAGCAGGGGTCTTTCAGTACAACATAGCACATCAGTGATAAGCGACCAAGAAAAGGAGATAATTTTCTCCTACACTACAGTGCTTGCTGGTAGGGTGTCCTCAGTAGAAGTCTATCTTTAACTGAAAAGCAAAATCAAAACATTTTCAACATCTCCTGTTGAGGTCTCCATCCCCATCTGCATGTCCAAATGTAACTGGACGATATACAAAGGAACCTGTTGTCTTTAAATAGGCACAGGAGTCACAGTAAAAATGGGAGTTTGCATTCTGTAGGTAGCAAACAAGCCCCGACCATCACTGTGGAAACTCTAACAACAACATTTCTTCCAAAACCACTTGGCACTCCAAACAAAGCTTACTGTTACCTAAATTAAAGATCCGTCTAGTCCACGTATTTTATGAACAGTAATTCCTGACAGGAGAACTACTCAAAATCTACTCTCTAAAAGAGACAAGAGAGAAACAGATGCCCCCAGGGGCCAAGGTCGCCATCCCTCTCTGCCCTCTGCCCATTCACCCAGAGCCCCTCAGGCTGACTGACCCATCACTACCAGTCTTCCACAGCTCAGTACTTTCTTCCCACCATTATTAATGGATAGGAACAGCTACAGCGTGAAAGGTGACAGAAATATGGGTCTTATATGAGCTGGTGCAGCCGGTGCCTCTGCCAGGCACCAGCCGCAAGGCCTCTGTGAGGGGACATGGGTGCCCCTGCGCAGGGCCGAGCCCCTCGGCCAGGCTGCGGCCGCCCCGGCACAAGGTGTTTATCAAAGGGCAAGATGGCGCCCAGCTGTGAGGTACCAAGTGTGGCAGCCAGACCTGCGGGGCAGGCAGGAGCAGGGGGTGGGAGATGCTGGAGGAGGAGCTGGAGCGGAGACTCCTGGCAGCCCAGGGGAGGCCGTGGCAGAGCAGGGGCAAGGTGAGGAGCAAGGGGCAGCAGTGGAGTCATTACAGGCTCACCAAAGCCCCCACATCCCCCTGCACTGCGCAGGGTGGGGATGGAGGAGTCAGGATGGAAGGAGTGACATTCAGTCTGAGCAGCAGTGCGGCAGTGTGTGCATCTGTGCGTGTTTTCTTTTTTTTTCTTCCTTCTCACCATCCACCTCGATTTTAATGGGCAGTAAATTAAATCAAGCTGACTCCATTTTGGCCACAATGACAACTGGGAAGTGATCCCCCCATCTTTTACCTCAGCCCTCCTGGACACCTGGACACCAGCCCAGGTCACACCACCACACCTTGACCTTCCCCACACCAGCCAGCCACTTAGTCTAGTGCCATAAAGCTGGTTTGCTTGGGACTAAAATCACCAGTAATGTTTTAAGGGTATAGGATGAAAAGAAAGATTGTGTTTTAAACAGCTACACTTTTCCAAAATAATAACAGTCATACTGCTGACCCCCAAACCCGTCTCTGAGCAACAACCACGACTAAACAGGAGTTTGCGTAGGGCCTTGTGCTGGGGGGAAACAAAAGGACTAGCTACACGTCTGGTAGGACTAGTAATTTATATTACTGGTTATATTTACTTCCCCTGTTCCTCTTTATGTATATGTCAAAAGATTCATGTTTTTGATGTCTTCTTTCAATCAACAGTTAAAACTGTCAGTTTTTTCTACCCTATACCCACGTGCTTTACACAAGCAACACATGCATGAGGAATATGCTTACTGCAACATATGCCAAGAACTCCCCATGATGCACAGCTCACAGGGATGGTGAGTCACGCTGCCTTGTCATAACGCAGGCTTCACACACCCCATATGAGAAAGTCTGGAGCAAAACTTTGCTTCTCTGAAGTGTTTTTATGGTTTTGAATTTGGGATCTTCTCCTCAGAAATTCTATTAATTCCATTTGGAACAAATAAAAGCAGGCTGACACAGGATAAATATGCATCTGTGCTCAGGAAGAGTTGTCTTCCTTTACTTAGAACATGGAGTTTCAGATTTTGAGTCTCTATTGCTTGTTAATGCTGCTACATCATCTTTCATTAGAATGTACCTTCATTCACACCACAGCATTCAGAGCTTGTTTTTACTTGGTGGTCTTTTTGGGATCAGATCTATTGAACATGCAGTGAGCATCTGGCCTTTCAGCAGAGGGGCAATGCAGCAGCGGAGCAGAAGCTACACAGCTGAACGTACACACCACTGAGGTGATGGGGCAGTTACAGCACCTTGGCAGAAGTTGCTGTTTCCATGGGTCAGAAACAACATGTACTGGACATGCAAAATGCGCAGGACAGGGAGGAAGTTACCTATTAAGAGATTCATAAAGGTCTGGGTGAGATCATGAGAGACTGATACAAAGTCTAGTTGGTTGCTTGCCCATTCCCAGTGCAATTGAGAGAGGGCTGTCACAGCACCAGATGGTGAAGGAAGAAAAGAGAAGACCGCAGAGGTATCCTGGAAAGCCTTGGTAAAGGAAACCACCATGAATGAGGAAGGATAAATTACTGCCAAATTAAAATAATCTTTAAATTTTTTTGCTGAATTCTATTGTTAAAGCTGAATTGAAATATCTTACAATCCATGTGCTATTCTTATGACTCTGCATCATTTATGCATATGTAAGAACAGATTCAGGAACTCTCTAGACTTTTGTTACAAGGCTGTCTCCCAAATCACCTCACAGATTTTACAATGCATAACTTGCCACACTTTCAGCATCCTTTCTGAAGATACTGCAGCAGGGCTGCTTCTGCTAAGGAACTGCAAGTATGACATCTGTGAATGTCTCCTGTGAAGTTATCAATTCTATCTCCCTATGACACATCACCTTTACAATACCTCATCTTCTCCCATGAGGAAGATCACATTTTGCATTTCTTTCAAGAAGAGAAACATATATTGACATGCATTCTTAATTTGGTTTATTTCACTCTGTTCACCAATTACTGTAATAGATGACTATTTTTCAGTAACTTACTTGCCCATTTTCATCAAAGTACCTGCCACTCACTGCACCGCGCTTCCACTATGCAGTCTTCTTGACAGTCTGCCTGGCAAGCCTCCTAATGAACACAGTCGAAGAGACACTTTGCTTTTGGGGAAGTTTTTCATACCATTACAGGAAAACCCACAAGCTGTATGTATTATATTTTAGCATACAGGGATCCGATTACAGTAGGAAACCCTATCTATGTGTTTGTTTCAGTATACAGTCTACTTAAAAATCTATTTCTAGAAATGGTTTCAATGAGTTGGGAAAAAAACCTCAAATTGCAATAAAATAAATGGAAATGTGTTGGAGGGCACATGTTAGCTATAACCCTGGTTTTTTTCTAGGGTGCAGAAAATATCACAACAAATCTTTTTTTGGATGGTTTCATAGGCTTTTATGAAGCTACTGAAGTAAAAATTAACAAAATTCATGCCATTAGATCTATTACATATTGCATAAAATTTGAAGTTGCATTTATTTTTTGCACTATAGTTGACCATATCCATCTAACATTTCCAACAAGCTTCAAATGTTTTCTATTCCATCTTAGAATTTAGATTTTTATAAAATACTAATTTTTGAGATATGATAGTATACAATTATTGTAACAGCTGCCATTTTATTACTTCCTCATAATCTTGACAGCAAGATCACATTTTCAGACATTAATGTATGAATTACATGGACAAAATGAAGAACTGAGTCATTCATCTGCTCTCAGCTTACATACATCAACATACATACAACTGAATGACAGAGCTTTCCAAGCCACATGTTAATGCTCACATTCAGTATTTTGATCCATATGTCTATATTATCATAAGAAAACCAGTTCCTTTAATTTGTCCATTTGTAAAGCCTAACTCTTCATAAATAAAGCTTCTGTATGCAATAAAACAGAGTTGTAAGTTTTTCATGTTGCTCAGGAATTTCAGTGAAACAGTTTTTTAGAATTGTTGAGTATGTTAAAGCATGATGGAAATTCCACCTATTTTTTTCTGAAAACCTGATTTTCAGGATTCCAAGGTGCAATGGCACTGCCAGCTACATAAGGAAATCAATGACATCTATATATTTTACAGGTTTTCAAAAGGCATACTCAGGAGGCTGTTAATAAGAATCACCTATCAGAAAGCGCTTGTTGCCATGGAAGAAAATATGCCAAAACAATACATGATACTGCTTATTTTTTTATTCAGTGGTGGAAAAACATGGTTTGCTTCTTATTTTCGCTACAAAAAGAGAAGATAACTAAATTTTCAAACATAGCCCATGCAGACTCTCAAGTATCTACATTTTCTCTTCCCCCCCCCCCCCGCTACCACTAAAATGAGAAAGAGAACTAGGTTTTCTAATTTCCTCCATTCAGCATCAGGTAAGCAAGCCAAACCCTGATTTCAATTAATTAGTATATCAGGCAAAAAGTTGCTTAGACCTAATTTAAGCATGATACTTAACAGGATTTTGGGTGTTTATCAGCATTTCTAGAAATAGCATTAAGGGCAAATGCAATATAAACTGCTCTCTGAAAATAAAATAGCCTTATATCCAGAACTACAACCTCAGTAATGCTGTATGCTTGTGACTTTTACTCCAGAGGCAAGTATCCTGCTTATCTGTTTTGCCTGTCTTGATTGTCATTTACATGATATGAAAATCATGGAAACAGTCTGAGAGGAGATGCAGCAATGAATAAGTCACAATGAATAGGTCTTTCATGTAGAACAAACTATTTACGATGACAGAGCTTGAAAGGAGGGTTGAAGAAAGAGCCAATGTAAAATAAATTTCTCCTTGGAAATGTAATTAAAAAGCCTGAAGTGTCAGCTACAGTACTTTATCACTGAATTTAAAAAAAAAAAAAAACAAAAACAAACAACCCAAACAAACAAAAAAACCCACAACACACACACCCCCCCCCAAAAACAAAAAAAAACCAAAAAAAAACCCACACAAAAAAAACCCACGCCAAGATATCTAGATTAGCTCCTTAGAACCTGAAGCCTTTTGTCTTCAGATTGGATTCCTCCCACTTCTTCCAACACCTAACACACTGAGGCACCAAGAGCCACAATGCCACAATGGTATTGATTTTTGAAATACAAGGAAGACAAGAAACAGCTCATCTGGTTTTGATTACCATGCATAAACAGTGACAAAATAATCTCCAAATTAGAGAGACAGATTTGATTAAACACATCAGAGTTCAAATACACTCACTAATTATGCAAACAGAAAGAAGTGTGCCATCATTTTCAGAATGCCTCAGAACATATGAAGGAAACCTAAACAAAAAGAGTTCTACAGAGGGGGAAAAAAGTTCAATTAGAAACTAAAGTGCTATACTATCAATAATAAATTCCCATTTAGCAAAGTATTTTAAACTATACTCTTTAAGCAGTCAGATGAGTAGTTATATACAGTGAAAGCTAGTGTGTGCATGGATGTTGTGCCAGCCCAGGTCTAGAAAACAGCAAGGGAAAAAAACTTTTCCAGTAAAATATTTGAATTAATCAGAGCTGCATTAAGATAGTATCACAACACTTATTACTTCCTCTTGTATTATTGAATCCAAGGAAAATCATTGTTTAAAACTGAAAGAGCTATATGACAAGAACATACTGACATCTGCTGGCATTCTATAAATGCATTTCTCTAAAGATTAGGATGTAATGCCCTCAATATTTTTTCTTATCTAATGGTGCTGCATAAAAAATTAACATTGTCCATATCTGGATATGGCAAATTAAAATAGTATTCTACACTTCCAAATGTTAAAATGTGCGTGACATTCTGTAGCTAAACAGTCTACACAAATATGCTATACAATAGCACCTTAGTTTCTAATTTAACTTTTTTTCCCCCTCTGTAGAACTCTTTTTGTTTAGGTTTCCTTCATATATTCTGAGGCATTCTGAAAATGATGGCACACTTCTTTCTGTTTGCATAGCTAGTGAGTGTATTTGATTTCTAAAGTATCACAGGAAATTATTTTTGCCTAATTTGTATAAAAATGCTTAGTGATAGGGCAGACAATTTACATTCAAATAATTATTTCCCTAATCTATTTGCCAACAAAAGACCAGTATTTCCAATTCACCATCCAAAGATTTAACTATACCTGTCACTCAGGCAAGGTTTATAATGGTACGTATTGTTTCTAGTAATGGTTAGAAAATTAAAAGAGCAGATTTTATTTGTATTAGCACCATAGCAAAAGGATACACGTAAAGTAAACACATGAATCATCTAGCAAACCACACACTGAAAGTGGTACCTAAATATGCTGGAGAAGATCCATTATCTCTTATCATTCAACACAACCAACGCAGGTATTTTGATAACTAGAATATAATCCAGAAGACTGAACAGCTTTCAGATCTACAGCATGCAAGAGTCAGAAATTCTAGTTAATGCACAGAGTTCCTAAAGTGGCTCTAACTTGGCATCTCTGTGAATATGGAATATTATGTAAATATTCATGTACTTCTAAAATTTATTATTTGAAAAGCATGCAATATATTCATTTAATGCTTGCTGTTGGAATCATAGCTAACATTTCCCTCCCTGTGTGTGCTGTAACACAAAGTTATGGTTGATAATTTAAACACAAAATAGAGAGAATTCAAAATCATAGTTCATAGTGTCAGCAACTCAGATGTGTTGCACGTAGATACCAAGACATAAACTTAGTATTAGCAAAAATGACACAAACTGTAAAATATGAACAATTGCCAAGCTGTGCATACTGGAAATCATAAATACCTTCCCTAACATTTCTGCATTTCCAGACCAACTGTCAGCTGCAACTCCTTTTATAAGCTCTTTAGCTATATACATTTCGAAGATGTGAAAGGATAAATGAAAACACTAAATTTACCTTTCTACTTTATTATTTGTGTGCATTTTTACTGTATGTACTTGTGTACTTTACCGTATGCACTAACCAGCACCTATATTTCTTAGGCTAGGCGTACTAGAAGAAACAGTAGTTTTTAAACATGACAAAATACACAGCGGTCTTCCTTGCAAATGTTTAACTAAAAGCCTTACAGCCCGTTAGAAAACGTGAGAGGAAGAAGCAGTACCAGCTTGTCTGGCTCACAGTTATGTGTTTCGGCCATGAAGCAAGGTTCACTTAACCTTCCACTCAGAGGAAGAAGACGATACAGACCAACCTCTTAAGCCAAACAAACAACACACAGCCTGTGGAATGGAGCACCGACTGAGAGCTTCCCAGGAGCTTCCCAGGGAGCAGAGCTGACTACCGCTGACACACAGGGAGGCCCGACAACAGAGCCAGGAGCATTTACGCACCACACAGAACATCAGCACAAGAGCAAGTAATTCATAAGCAACTTCAGAAGAACCCAACTACTCACATACTCTGTAGTAGACACTATCCAATGCACATGTTCAACTATCAGAAGCAGCACACACAGGTCACCTCGTGACATCAGTCATGCTTCTCTTGTTACCAGTCTGTCCGTCTTTCATAGGTGTGCACACTCCCACAGCCCTAAGATGAGGGATTTCTTACTTTTTCAGCATTGTGCCAGGAAGGACCACCCACACATAAGTGTCAAGCTGCAATAGTACTGCGTTATAACATTCATTTGCAATTCCCTTTCAATTTCCTCATTTGAAACACTTCAATTAAATTATTTAAACTTCTTATATATTCAACATCAGCAGAGAAAATTCTTTAGGAAAAAAAGAAAAAAAGCGAAAAGATGAAAAATAAAGAGAAAAACAAGAAAGAGAAAAAAGAAAAATAGAAAAAAGAAAGAAAAAAATGGGGAAGGGGAAGAAAAAAGAAAAAGGAATAAGTTATCATCCTAAAATCCTCCTACTCTTTAAAATGTGATTTTAGATTCTTGAAATCCACAGATGACAACAGCCAGCCCTTCAGCAGAGTGAGATAAAAAGCACATCCTTTGGAGATGCCCAAAGCCAAGGATCATTGTTTTCCCCAGATCAACCCAGCACACACTACCACCACAGTCACTGTGCAAATATCAGGCCTGAGACATTAAAAAAAAAAAAATAAAAATAAATACACCAGCTTCTTTCTTCTTGGAAATTCAGAGGACTCAAGGTGCAATGATCTGAACAGTCGAATAGGTAGGTACGATAGATACAGAACAGATAGGAATTGCTCTGATTGTGCATTGGCAAAAGAAAAGTAACAAGGGAGGTAACAAGGAGCCCAAATGACACAAGAGTAAAAGACACCAACAGTGTTCCTCTTCCCTGTCACGATCGATATTATTTCCTGTTGATTTGAATGAGAGAAGGTCTGTAGCTGTTTAGACTTACTTTGGAGACCTTTAAAGAACACAAAACTTGAGACCAAATTCTATAGCATTTGAAATAGCAAAATAAGCAGCAGATGCATTATGAGGTGTTGGTACAACGTAACCCAGCAAGTCATTTTTATGGCAATGTGGAACGCATGTTGGCTGGGGATGTGCTGCTTAGCAGCCAACAATACTAAGATCTACTCATAGGGCAGTACAGTGCTTGATTTAAACACATTACAGGAATAAAGAAGCCAATTCACTGCCTAAAATTTAGCTCAGCTAATAAAGATGCATCCATTTTTGCAACTAAAAGAGGATTCCTTTACAGGCAAAGTGTAACGTTCATGGCAAAGCACAGACAAGCACAGGTGCTGAATAGCTTGATTTTGGCAAAAAAAATTCAGAAATAAGTAGAAAGGAAGAGTTTATCACCTAGCTCTCAATTTCTAATTTACTTGCACATATTATTTTCTTGTGAAACTGGTTCAATACTATGGGCTCCTGTAACAAAAAAGATGGACACCTCTTATTATTACAAGATTTTTATGACTCACCTATGTCTAATTATTTAACCACTTGTTTCCATTTTATGGTATGCCTTTATTATCTTGTTCTTTATCATCTGCTTTTTTCTAAATTACATGCTTCGTACAGAATTTATAAGAAACTGTATCTTCCTCCATTTGATCACTTTGTGTTTCAGAATTGTTTTAAATTACTTCTTTTCAGTAAAGACAGGAATTTTACCTAGTGCTCAGGGATGGTATCATCACCTCACCATCCTTTTCAGCAGTCTCCAAGAGACTTCTACTATCCTGCAGAACTCCTCAAATCACAGCACCAGAAGTTTATTGTAATACACATTTGAATACACTGTAGCAAAAAAGCATCTTCATATGTAGAATATAATAAAATAATTAGGTTCCTACACAGACAAGTTTGTGCATAATAAGAGTTCAAGCAACACTCAAGTCCTTTTTAAAATCCATTCAGGGTCTAACAAACATACATCTCTTAAGACAAGCAGTTTTCTGGCTACAATGAAACAGCAGTTCCAGTCATTCAAAGGCCAGAATATAACCGCCAGCGCTGAAACACTGGGAACAGGAAAACCTCGGGCTAACCACATTCAAGGGAAAACAAGTAGGGAGCGTTACCACCTACAGTTGATTACATACTTTGCTACAGTGAAATGCCAATTGCTGAAACAAAACTACGCTCAAAGTGATAAAAGGAGTCAAACTACCTGACTGCATCATCCTGCCCATTTGAACCAATAATCCCAACAAGTACTGATTAATCAGGTGGTTTATTTGATAATGACAGTTCCCAGAGTGAGAATGAAAGATCATATCAGCACCAAAGCCAACCAATTTGAAGGCATTTTACAATGGGAGGAGTAAGAGATGGCTTCACTATGAAAGAACGCATGATTTTAGAATAAGGCTTATACAAAGCAAAAGGATCTACTTTTGTATGCCACCCCAGAGTGCTCTGTGCACCAGGCTCCTAGGTAAGCCCCTAAGCTCCTCCATCTGACAGCTGGGCTTTATGGCTGATTTTTCCCCACAGTGGCGTAAAATCCTTAATAATCAGTTACAGTCAGACATTGGGTACTGAGTCAAAATGAAAGCAGCATTGTAAAATAGAAACAATGAAACTAAAAACGTCAACCAAAAAACTCATGGGTAGGTATCAGGGATTGGAAAACTGTAAGGACGAAATAATCTGGTTTTAAGTTGAGGACATTCACAATGAAGCAAGTATGCAAAACATGCAACAGGAACAATTCTGGTATTTTGCAAGAGTTCAATACTTGCAACAACCAGGGGAAACCCAATCCGTCTCCTGTGGAGGCAGCTGCAAACTAACATATTATCATGATGCCAACAGAGAAGAGGTCATCATGAAGTGAAGGAGCCATTTGGAGAGTATCCTAAATTAAGGAGTGGGGAAAGGGGGTCTAATACCACAGCAAGATCAGGAGGATATCTAGATCCATTATTCTTCCTGCTGTGTCACTCTATGTGGCCCAATTCAAACTGCACTCTGGGACTTCCTTAGCATTTATATTGTTGCAGACTTAAAATGGCTATCACCATGTGGTAGATGACATTTTAGGTAGCTCATCTTCAATGCTGGAGGAAAGGACATGTAAGTTACTATTCACATACACAGTGGACTGTCTGTAGTGGAGTGAGATTTTTTTTTTTTTTTAATTTTTTTTTATTTTTTTTTAAATCCTAGAGCTTCACTGTAGACTTTCATTGTAAAAGAAGGTAATATTTTATCAAATTATTTCATGTGACACTGATGAGAGACAACCACCCAGAAGCATGACTCAAAACTGATGCTTCAGTATCTTTTCCCTCCAAAGAAGCAAGACCATAAGCTCTGTGGCCAAGGACTGCATAGATACTATGCTGTATCCCAAGGCAAAGGGTTACAGAACAACATAAATTTGAAGATTGAAGATTATTCTGAAACCACTGTTTAATACTGTATTCATTATTTTCATATAGGGACAGTTTACAGGATCTATCAAATTCATTTGCTCAAAAAAAATCTGATTAATACTGCATAAACCTTAATTTAGGAGAAATTGTTAATTGTGGAAAAAAGTGGGAGGTTTTGCCAGGGCGGACAAAGATACCAATATTGGCTCTGACAAAGGCTATTAAGCCTTTTTCCTGGGTCGTTGCCACTCAACATTGTCCAATTTCTCTCTCCCCAAACCATAAAATGTCAATCCTCTGCAACATATAGCAAAAAAACCCAAAAAGAAAACAAACAAAAAAAAAACCCACCAGACATCTAACACCAGGAAAGAAAAATTTCTCAGGAAAAACTATGAATTTTCAGGCTAGCTGCTTACTGTTCTGATCATACAGTATCTGCTCACATCTAATAGAGAGCCTGAACTCAGAGACAATAAAATCCCTCGAAAACCTAGAAAAGTTTTGGAACCAGGCTCCAATCAGAAGAGCAAGACCCTGCGAGTGTCCTCACCAAGAAAAGTACATCAGTACGTATTGAAACTTTCTTAGATTCTAAAAACTCCAATGGAAAACTGATCAATAAATGCCCAACAGTAAAGGAAGATTTTGAATCACAGCTAGCGCTAGCACTGTGACAGACTCAAGACTGATGAACTATAAAACACAGCAGAAAGCTGAGATTCACTAACTCCAGCTCTCAATACCATTTGTTTAACAATGAGAAGCTTAGAAAATAGCAATTGCTTTAAACATACTCTAGCCTGTATCCTTGTAATTCCTTTTTTTTGGAATCATAACCTCTTCTTTTTGTACCCTGAACCTCCTTGGTTGGGGTTGTACACAGGAGGGTAGAAACCGGGTATGGTCCAAACTAAGCAAATCTGTGTATTTTTACAGTGTTTGTGACACTGGTCACAACCAGCTGCATCTGGCCCTACATCATCAGTATGCCATTTGTCTTAGAAGTGATGTAGGTTTGCGTGTTTGCCCTTTAACACAGTCCAAGACTTCCAGCTCAACCTGCTGTATCAATATTCCCTTACGCCTTTCTACGTGAAGCAGAGAGACAATTATTTTAATGCACATGAGTTTGCTCGGTCAGTTTTACAAAATCTCCCTGACTGACTGCAGTCAGTCTCCTGCTGACAGATGTTCCCAGTTTGTGGCACAGTGTTTCCCACTCCAGGCAGTTCTCTTAATTTTAGAGCACTGAATTGCATAGGTAGGTACTAAGGCATCTGTCAATCTCAAATTGTATATTTACCTTGTTCCTTTCAGGGTATTAGCTGCAATAACATCTTGCTGTTTGGAAACACCCAATTTTAGAACTGCACCCAAAGATGTGAAATATTCTGGGGGTTTTAACCAGCTTTGAGAAAACTGGCATAGGGCTTTAGATTTGTGTACATGTCTTATGTTAGAGACACTTCAAACAACTTTTAAATTTCTGAAAGATACATAGTTACAAAATACCTAACAGTTCCCTTCCCCTTGAACAGAACCAGATGGTTAATACCTCATAACACATCTCAGAAACTACCTTGAATTTCTGAATATTCATTAAAACCTCCACTTACAAATGTTCTTACTTGTAGACAGGTTCTCTGCAAAGTACAAAATCTGGAGCAGATGAGTAGAGACATTAAACTACACCTATTTGGCAAGAAAGAGTATTTCAAAGTATGACAAGCATATTTTTGGCATTTGACATTGCTCAGTATCTGTTACCCATACTGTGACTCAAACGTGACTGCTTCTTTGTGCTCTTCAGAATCTTACACGTGCTTCAATACTGCTGTCATATACCACTGTAAATCCCAGCATCCCAAAAGCATTTTCCCATGTCAGGTAACATTTCCTTTCAGTTTACATTCATTTTTTAGTGCATTAACATTAAAGACACAGACACAATCATCTTACTTGCAGGAAGTTTTAATTTCTGGCATATTAAAATTCAGCTATGAAGGGAAAGTGTAATAAATACTGATAGAAAACTTCATAAACAGTTTCCTGTTTAATCATAAAAGCATACATTCAGAATAGGTGATAAAACCCAGTATCTATTAATATTGTAGTATTCAAGAATATACAACATAAATTTTCAGAGATGGCATTATACTTTCACGAAGGAGGATTTGTGCTGCAAAATAATTACGGACACTGAAAATTTCAGTTATTTAATGAAAAGAATTAAACCACTCATAAAAAAGTGCAACTAAACAAAGAATTAAAATCAAAGAGCAACAATAAAAAATAAGACTCCTCATTAATGACTTGGGAAAAAGATCCTCAGCAATAGGAGCCTTCTGCTCTCAGGAAGTATTACAGCTGAAATCCTGCACAATCAAATCAACAGAAGCTCTGCCATAGATGTAAACGATATCATAATCAAACCCATGAACAGTCAGGCCACCTAACATTCTGTTTGCTACTCTTTTAAGCCCTACCCATTCACTTGTTTCGCAACTCTTCAGTTTTATTCACATGTTACTTTTGCAAAGGTGCATGAGACAACAGCATCCCCCGTCTGCCAGATGAAACAGGAAGGAGTCAAGATCCAAGAAATCAGCAAAGAGAGTTCTGACAGGCACAAAATAAGCACAGCTAAGAGGAAAACGTTTTTCAACTATAATATTTCTCTCAAGCTGTAATATTACATATAAATCTGAATGATGGAAGATTTGTCTTTTTCAGATTAATATACCTTTCAGACAACTGTATGCTTAACATAGTCATGCCTCCCACAACCGTAAATAATATTTCCTCTTGTGGCCAGCACTAGGAATTCCATCTTTACAGTACATAATGCTTATGATCAGATAATCAGATAATGCCGTGTCAAATCAGATAATGCCGTGTCAAAGCTACAGCATAATAAAGTAACGATGGTAAGTTATTTAACTCAGCCATTGGTCTCGTCTGTCCTGTAATTCCAACTAGCTCAACTTCCCCCCCTGCAAGTGAATACTGAATGGCACTTCTGGTCTTAAATGAAGCTTACCTGTCTGCACAAAGTGAGAGCGAGGATGCTATTTCCA
Organism: Falco naumanni; assembly: GCF_017639655.2. Classification (NCBI taxonomy): domain Eukaryota; kingdom Metazoa; phylum Chordata; class Aves; order Falconiformes; family Falconidae; genus Falco; species Falco naumanni. The sequence continues at coordinate 73,255,671 of NC_054057.1, forward strand.
TTAAATCCCTCCTTAAACCTAGGCAAAAGCCTGGTAAAGCCAGCATATATGTAGGGCTGGCAGAGAAGCAGGAGGTCCTCCAGAAAGCAATAAAAATACTGGAACACAAACTGACCGGGCACACCAGAGGGAAAGATGGTTTGGAGGGGATGAGGGAAGATTCTTTAGAAAAGAGTTAAGTAAGAACATACACTAAGAAGAAAAAAGGAGATGAAGGAAAAAATAGCAAAAGCAGGAAAAAAATTTAGAGAAGAAGGGGAACAGAAAAAGGACACAAACATCCATCAGAGATGACACAGGAGCTGGTCCTGCCCCGGGCAGAAAGCCTGATGGCCTGAGTGGCTGAGTCCCCTTTGGCTATTCCATGTTTAACTCCAGAGGGGCTTTATGGAGGCCCAGCAGCTTGGGAAGTAAGAAGCCCCTTCAGAGCCCACCAGCACTGACAGCATGGCCTACAGACATAACATTCTCCCTCCTTTGCAGGTGCGTGTTAGTAAGGGATTACATATGCGCAGAGTGTGCAGGCATCACTACAATAATTCACAATGATGGGAACCGGACCCTGTAATCTGACGGGCATACTCATATTCTCTACTAGAAATGTATCGCATTATGCATCCAGGAATTAACAATCCCGCTCTCTTCCTCGACACTTGACTGCTGCCGGTATTTCTGTCATTTAAGGATACCCTTTCATGAAAACCAGAAAAGCATCCTCATCACGTCAAGGACACCAAGTACTTCAATTACAAGGACTATAAAAATCATCAACATACTGTGAATTTTATTCATTACATTTGTCAGCTATATTGCTGATACCCAGCTAAGTACTAATGGAAAAAAGAAATATAGTCTTGACACTACAAACACAGGCTTCATTTCACAAAATGTCAAGTCCTTTGGCTAACATATTTACCAGAAGAATGAATTGTAAATTAAAATTTTGTAGCCAAACCTCTGAAGCCTACCTAAGGCAGGTAGTAGATCTGGACTATAATCAGAAACGCTACGTTAAAATAGTTTCCCAAAAACTCAGCAATGCAAAAATCATTCAAATCAAAGAAAATAAATTTTAAATACGATAGTTTGAGCTATTCTAAATTGTTACTATAATCCTCATAACTAGAGCATGTGATACCAAATACTTTCCTGAAAACAAAATGATCTACTGAGATACGCATTGAACATTCACACACACACACACACCCCCCACTCTTCCCAACATGTAGTTTCTCAAGCAGCTGTGACTATTTGGTCTCTAAAAAAAAATTCTTTGATTATGAGTACTAGCTCCTTTTCATAGACTGTAATAAATCCACAATCATTAATCTCTAACATCACAGAGTGACAAACTTGCTCCTACTTTCAGAGCCCATAGATACAACTGTTTTCACACTTCTAAAAAACACATGAAACATACAGTATCTTTCTCTGTAAAGTATCGTCAGGCCTGGAGTGAGGAGTGAAGCAAGGGACCTGACATTCTCGGGACACTGTCCTCAGCCTCTGTTGGATTTTATGATCCAATTCATCTTGAATAAACTCAATTTTATTTAACGTAAAAAACCAGTCACCCCTAAGCTACTTAAGGCTGTACCGTACCCTGCCACATTTGCAGTTCAGAGAGTGGATAAACAAAAGCTGCAGATATGGACAAGATCTTTCTTCGCTCATGTCAATCCCTGCAGAGTCAAACTCCAGAGCCCACGCGTCCGGCCACCTGCGGGGGCTGGGCCGGGCCGGGCCGGGCTGGGCTGGGCTGGGCTGAGCCGGACTGGGCTGGCAGCGCCCCGTCCCACAGCCAGGCTGCGGAGCCGTGCCTGTGCTGGGCAGCGCCAGCGCTGCCGCCGCTGCCTACACCTTTTAAATGTATACAGCGTCACTTCACCTGTAGCGAGCATGTATATAGGCAACACTGATACTTTTTTCCCCGACAGGAGCGTCCAGGAGAAAATGATGACTCGCCTACAAAATAAGTAACCAGCGATGACTTACAGGCAGGCGGGCTCCCAGCAGCTCAATACCTGCACTTTTTGAAACCCCCGTAACTCGTCCGAACCCCGACTGGCCATTTTTCTTGCTCTCCCTGTATGTGGTGAGCCAGCGCCCGCCGCGAGACCCCCGCAGCCCCTGCCCCCGCCTGGCAGGGGGCGAGCCCGGCCGGCCGGTGCCCGCAGCCCCGCTCCCAGAGAGACCCCCACCCCGCCGCCCGCGGGCGCTCCGCGGACGCGCAAACCTCCGCCCGGGCCGCCCCGGAAACTTTGCGGCTGCGGCGGCCGGTGGCAGCGGGAGCGGCTCCTCCCCGGGGGGAGGCCGGGCCGGGCAGGGCGGAGCGGGGCCGCAGCAGCACCTCCGCCGCCGCGCACCTGCCAGGATGCCGATGCCCCCCCTCCCCATCATCCCGCCGCCCCCCGGCCCAAACTCACCATAAAGAGGCGAGCGGAGGCGAAGCCGGCTGCGCCTCTCCCGTCCGGAGCGAGCGGCTCCGCCAGGCAGGGGGCAGCGGGACGCGGCTCCCCGCCGCCGCCGCAGCCCCTTCCCCGCGGGCAGCGCCGCCGCCCTCACCGCCGCATGCCGCGCCCCCCGGCTCCCCCCCGGGCTCGCCGCGCACCGGCAGCGGGGCGCCCGGCCCGCCCGCGACCTCCGCGGGCAGCGGCGAGACCCCCCGCCGCGGCGGGGGCTGGGGGGGGGCAGCGAGCGGGCGGCCGCCCGCCCCGCGGGAGCCCCGCTCCGCCTGGCCAAGGACCCTCCCGCGGGTGAGGCGCTGCCGCTCTCCAGCCGGCGCGGAAAGTGGCCGCGGAGCGGGGGCGGGCGGAGGTGACCTTCAAGCCCGGCGTGGCGGGCCGGGGCGGGGGGGGAGCGCGGCGGGGGGCCGTAGCGCCGGGGAGGCGGCGGCAGCACCCAGCCGCACGGGAGCGGCGGCGGCGGCGGCTGGGCGGTGGAATGCGGCGGGACGGCGGCGGGCGGGGGGCGGGGGAGCGGGACTCCCCGGGAGGCGGGAGGCGCCCGAACCCGCCATTGGCGGCCGCGCGGCGGCGCCCAGGCACCCCGCGGCCCCCCCCCGCATCCCGCACCACCCGCATCCCCGCCGCTCCGCATCCCGCACCGCCCGCAGCAGCGGTGGGGGCCCGGCGGGTCGGGCGCTCCGCCGGGGCGCAACCAGCCTCCCCCATGCCCCGGCAGCGCGGTCACAACTCTTTTGCGCCCGGCGGAACGCAGCCGTCCGCCGCCGCGGGGCTGTCCCGCAAAGCCCCGTGCTCCCCCGGCAGCGCCGGGCACTTCTGGGTGCGGGAGGCCAAGAACCCGCGGCAAACACGGGCACCGAGCGGACCGGGGAAAGCGCTGATCACAGCGGTGCCCTTGGCGGTGCTCAGCCGTCCCCGCCTGCCGCCTGCCCAAAGCAGCCCGGATTTTACAAGAATCCTAATCCTCAGCTAATGAGAAGAGCATCGTGGCGTCCCTCAAACGCATGAATTACTGTTATATCAGGCTGGCAGCAGCTATTTAAGGAGAAGTTGGGAAAAATAAACATCGAGACCTGTCAGAACGGTGCCTTGTCCTTTTCAGTACATTAGGTATTAATTCTGTAATGATCAAACGTGTTTGTGCTGCTCAACCTCCAGTTAGATTAAATTAATGCCGCTGAGATTTAATTCAACACATAAACTTGTATTGATCACATATGGGCACTCAGGATAAGACAGTTGTGCTACCCCCTACGGATAGAAAATGAAACCAGTCATAATACGGGTGATACTGAGGAAGCAAGCTTTAAACCTTGAGCATACGATTCCTTAAAAAAAAAAAAAAAAAAAAAAAAAAACCTTTACATGAACAATCTCCCTAGAAATTCTTTCATCTCTGCAGAAAATAACTACAGCCAAAATGTTCTGAAGTTCAGCTGTAGTTCGCATATACGTCACATACAGATGCATCTCAAAAGCCCAGAGCTGTACCCCAATGCCCCTGCCTGCAGCTTTGGGGCTCAGCCTATTTCTTTCACTATTTTAAGGCCCCAGGTGTGATCCTGGATCCCCTAAATACATAACTCAGTGGAAGTGCTCAGGCATGTACCTTTACTAAATCACACTGCTTCATGGAGCTGGGTAGCTCCAAACGGCAAGCTCAGGATTTATTACTCCTCATCAAACATGAAGCAGTGTTGAACTAATGGCTGGGAACCTTTAGCTCCACCTGTTTAAATCTGTTGGATTACTGAGAGATATAAAGTTAGTCAAACATTCAATTTCAGGTTTGAAGTTTAAATTATGGAGTTATTACAACAGATTCGCTCAAAATGTATGTCCTGCTCAGGAGGCTGATCCCTATTAGGTTCGTATAAAGATCCCTGGGTGGAGCTTTCAATCCACTCTGTGGGTTTCCTTCATTTCTCTTTTCACCCTTCCAATCCTCCCTTCAAATCAACACGGAGAAGGCTATGGGAGGCTTATGTGTCCAACAAACATAAATTGGAGGTGAAAACATTATCACAAAGTTCTTTAAACTACTACACAATGATTTTAAGGCAGGTAACATGGTTATTCTTTGCAGTAGAAGATGGCTAAACCCATATTTACTAATCTGCCTATGAGAAAGTGATACTACTAGAAGCTTAGTGAGTAGAAATTAAACACAATGCTGGCAAAATTTCTTCAGCTTGTCCTTAGTTTGTATACTTAGGCCCCCTTATAAAGAAAATAATGATCAGCATTCTGACTAAATAATATTGACTACTCTGATAGGTTTGTCATATGGACAAATACCTCCTACTTCCTCATCTGTCATTAAAACCAAACTGATAAAAAAACCCAAAAGACAAACATCCATGTAAAAAAATTCTACCCTTTGATGATATATACTCATGCAATACTAGGCAAACTTTCTTCCTGGTGAAATCTTTGCCATGAAGTTCTCCATGGTAAATGCCAGCTCAGAGCGAGCTTGATTCAAAGTCATTTTAGATGCTCTTTCCCATCCGCTCAAAGACCCTTGCAGAGGATCATGCAGCCCCAGGTTTGTGAAACAGCAAGGAAGAAAGGGCCATCTAGTGCCTCCCCAGATGAAGCTGCCTGGAATTCCTTTCTCTTCTCCATCTATGTGATTTTCAGCAGGGCACCAAGGGTCAGATTTTTAGGTACCTCAACTTCTTTCAAAATCTAACCTGTAATCTTTCAGTATCCACTCTGCTATCTGTACAACCCTGACGGTATTTCTCTAGCAAGCTGGCAGTTTTGAGGATGAAGTATTTAAAATTATTTTAAGGTGCTAAAATGATATACAGCCGAAGCTCACGCAAGTAAGTCAGCTCTACCAAAATCCTTCGTTAAAGAACACAGAAAACCTACAAACTGGAATTAATAAAAAGTTATCTTTAAACATTTCAGCATTCCTGTTGAGTAGTGAATACTCACTGGAGTATTAAGGGCTACTCGCAGGATTAAACTAAATCATGTCCAGGTATTAATTAGTTTCATCTGTCCTTGATTACAGAAACAGGTATATATTAAATGGCTAGATCAGGGCTTGTCTTTTGGAGTCTCAATGCTAACATATTCTCCTTTTGTATGCATACTGTCAAAACATTTCTCCTGGGTCATTTTCAATATCTGTTTTCCCTTTGTTCCCTTCACATAAAAGAACTTTGAACTGCAAGTCATGCCTTTCTTAAAAGAACTCCATGCTCAAAAGTTTGTCATCATTATCGTATACAGGCTCCCAGCTGAGGTTAAAGTCTTGGTTTGGTCAGTGACTACAGGAAGAAATAATTGTTGATTAGAAGATACAACAGATAAATTATGGGCAGAGAAGTAGAAGCCAAGAGATATCACCATATTCTTGCATGGGTCCATGGCAGAGCAGAGAATAGCACTCAAATATCCCATTTTCTGTTCCAGAGCGTATGCACTAAAATATTTTCCTTCCTAAACATGATGTACCCAGATGTACCTGCCTGTATATCTCTTAGACAGTAACCACATTCAGAAATGTCTCTTGCTATTTATTCACCATTATAATATATGGTACCTTTAAAGCATTTGATAAAAAATAATGTTGGCGATGCTACCCTAAAGTCATAATTGCATGAAGCCACAATTCACAGTAATTTCTGTAGGAATTGTTCACAAAGAAAGTAAACAAATTTAAATATAATTGTCTAGTCACACACTAAAACAAGTTGGCTTCAGAAGGAGACACTTTCCAATTTAAAGGAAATTATCGATAGCAAGAGAACAAAATAAACGGCAGGTAATGAAACGCTCTGTTGAAACACAATGTTTTGAACAAATTCCCAGTCAGGGATTAATACTTAAAAATCTTTTAACAAATTTCTTTTCTGAATAAAAGCCTATTTCAGGTTTTCTTTCTACTTCCTTTTCATGTAAAACATTTTCAGAGTTTATTTCCAATTTTTTTAATGTTTTTTTTTTTCCCAGATGATGTTGGAAATAAAACTGGTGTGTGGTTATTCTGATCAGGAGACACTAGATTCGTATGAAAAATAACAAGTTTTGCAGCTTTTGCAGGGAAGCAGCCACTCAGCAAGAGAAAAGCCGTTCTTGTTTTCTTTGCTCATGAATTCTGGAATAGGTGGGATGTCATAGAGGAGAAGACTCACACTGCAAAACTCAGAGCTTGTTGAGTGTGACACATCCTGAACCAGTAGGAGCACACCACAAAGGCAAGCCTGAATGTGGCTGTGTAATACCTATTCAACCAAATAAACTACTTTAAGTTTCCAGACTGAAAAAAAATACTGGAAGAGGTTGCTTAAGGAAATTATTCAATGAGCAGAAGTTTCCTTAGATTTAATGAAATATTTTTGTCTTCCTTAGTCTTCTTTCATGTATTGTCTTGATATTCAGAGGCTGCAGTGATGAAGGTTCCTCCAGCTTCCATCTGGGCCACCTGTTTTGTCTGGTGTCAACCTGTTTGGGTCTTTGAAGTCATTGTGGACATGCACTCAGAATTTGTACTGGCCGTTCTCCCACACATTTTTGCAAAACAGACGACAATTGGCATTCTTACATTCAGCTACCCAGAATGGATAGCCTCCGCCTTGTGAACACTCTTCAGTGGTATCTGGGCCAATAATGTAATCACCAATTGTTTAATCCTCAATGCGGGACTAATTCTGTACCTAGAAATACTTGAGCAGAGCACTGGCAGAAGAAAGCCTGTAATTTGTTTCCGATCTTCTAAACAGCACCGGGAGGCAAGAAGATAGTCTTTTTCCTCTTTATAACCTGGGAAACGCAGGGTTGAGCAGCTCATAGCAGGTGACCTGTTGGTTAAGTGGCTGTTATACATGGAGCTGGGGTTAGCCATCGCCCAGTGCTACCTAAAACTGCATTTCAGATGAGAACACCAACCCATGTGTAACATCTGAAACCAAACAGGCACGTATGTAAAATGAAGCATCCTTAGGTTCGGTGCCTGGTGTCCTGTCTTTACAGCTAATCTGTTGCTCCGTACTGCAATGATATGGGGTAAATAGGTAAGTGATGAATACTGCAGTAGAGGAAAAAATAGATTTCATTGCTTGTAAAAAAAAGTAAAGCAATGAAGAAAATATATCTATGAAAACCAGAAAATAGATATAAAGAAAACAGATCTATGGCATGTGGCAGATGAACCAGAGGTAAAAGTTGATAATTTCTTGGACAAAATAATTGTTCTGAACAGCAGGCTAAGTAAATGCTGCCAATGCTGTAACAAAAGAAAAATATGAAGAGAAAAGTGGTAAAAATTCATTTGAAGTCTTCAAAACATAAAAGTTCCATGTCTTTGTAAGAATTATATAAATAGCACATACATATTTAATGCTTTAAAAAATTGTAATGCATTTGCAGCAAAGAACATCTATAACACATCCACAAGCACTGCAGATGTGTTCATTTAAAGAGCTGCTCGTTTCATTACCAATGGTATGTGAACACATAAGCCATTTGCAGTGAAATATGTGAGCTTAAAGTAAGGTAAATCCATATGCCGTGGTTACTGATGTATTACAGATTTCAGTGCCATAAACACTTCATGAATCATCTTCAAAATAATTATGCATTGGTATATACTTTGGTAATAGTCCCTGGACTTTTAACCCTTCGGACATTATCAGGAAGTGTAGCCTGGAATGATTTGGAGAAAATTTTGAATTCTTGAAATTCATGACAAAACACAAATCGTGCCACAGGACACAAACTTGAGGAAATAGACAAATTAACTGTGACACACAGAACATGAAATTCTGCACAGGTACCGCTCTGATGGTGGTGGGTTTGCAGTTTAACCTCAGATCTCTTAAGCGCTTTTTACTTCTTGACCATTTCCAGTGCCCTGAGCACTTCTGATTTTCTGGATGATGTGTTGAATGGAGTTGAAGAAAGACAATGACGATAGCTTTGGAGTGTTGGTTAGACTGGATTTGTCATTCACTTGTGCTTTCTAGAGCAAGGATGATTTGCTGTGTATCAAATACTGGAGTCTGAGTAGTTCAATGCTTTTGTCTCTGTGTCAGAAGGCGGCATTAGCTGGGGTTGCTCCACTGCTGCTGTCCCCTTTTTCTTCACGTAGTTCTACTTAGGAAAATAATTCTGGGATATTTGACCCATACTTTTAAGTTACTATTACTTTTAGGCTTCAGATTTCAGTCCCAAAGTATAAACTAAACTATATTGTTACACAGATTTAACATGTACTTAATTAGAAATTTATAGTTATTTAGTGGAATCTTGAAGTAGAAAGAAAATACTTCTATTTTTAATGCCCTAATAGCAGTATCTTCATGTGCTTATATCTAAGTATCTATAAATTAGAGAGTTTCCTACTTATTTGTCTGTGATAACACATTAATCTGTTTCATTTCTCCAGGGAGTTGTTATTCTGAAATACCATTTTGCTCTCCCCGACTTTGACTTAGAGCATATGTAAAATTTCTCTTGAAGAAACATCTTGAAGAAACAACTGCATGCCCAACTCATCAGCATCTACTGATTTTTATCTCTGTGCTTTATCTCCAAGTTATTTTGAGAGTGCCTTGGGATTGAAGACTGTTCAGATAGGGCTGATAGCTTATTGCTTTATATGTGGAAAAAAGGTCAAGTTGGTTTAACTGACCTTTCTTGTAGGAAAATTACAGATTCGTATGTTGTCTTTTTGTTATTCTATGTGGATGGATTGGTTCACAGATTAAACATTATCAGGTTCTGTGCTTCCCTTTCTATTTTCATTTCCATTTATATTTAGGCAGGGCTACAGAAATGTTGAAAAGAATTGTTAAACGGAATGATGTAAGCATTTTCTTCTTTAAATTTGGGACATTTGCAAGGGAGGAGGCATGCTCTGCTACTTAAAGAACCAGAGCAGGACTCGGGTAAATTTTAATCCAATTCCATCTCCGTCTAACTCCTGAGAATGCTGCTGCCACAAGCCACAGGCCGCTTCCCCTTTCTCTTCAGCTCTCAAATGGTTTTCTTCCCCGTAAAATGAGAACAATGATCCTGACCTTTTTTTTTTTTTTTTCCCCCCCCGGTAAAGGAGCTACCGGACTATTTTGTTGTAAGCGCATAGCCAGGCTACCAAGGAATTCTGTATGACTTGTATGGACCACGCGCTGCTGTTCTGAGGAGTACACTCTTCTTTTTTAAGCAAAATAAAAATATTTTAAGCAAAAAAAAGATATTGCAGATGCTACAGAAAGGGTTTGTCATTCTTATCATAAATATGGATACCTTGACAGACTAAAGGCCAGACTCACCCTCTCAGTACTTATGAAATGATTCATGGGGAAAGTATCTGAACTGGAGAGTCTAGTTAAGAAATTTTAGAAGATAATCAGGATTTATTTGGTGCTGTGATATGTTGTCTTCTTGCATTGCCATAGAAAGATTCAGAGCGATTGAAGGACTGAAAGTTTTTATGGTTTCTTCAAGTGTAAAGTCTTCTGATCACGCCATAATTAATAAACTTGTTAATACAGAATCCTTTGTACAGGTTAGGAAGTACTTTTTCTATACTTGCAGATTATGCAGTTTACTCTTTCTAGAGCTTTCTGAACACATTGGCATCTATGACAAGCTCAGAATGTGCTAACATTTTCATCACAACCTCTAACTTTTCACTCTACATTTGGGGAACTAATTGATTGACACCTGCATTTACACATATTTCTGTAATTTAAAATTCTTATTTCGAGTATTAATTGAAATACTTGTGCTCAAAGACAGAATTTGGAAAAATCTTTCATGAAAACTACTTGATTCTCAGTGCTCCAAACCATGAGTTTCTAGCTAGCCTTTGCAGTCCATGAATTACTGTGTTTTAAAAATATCACCTGCCCCTCAGTCTGACAGTTTTTTGCCATTACTCCAGAAACAAAGATAGCAAATCCTGGAGTGTGGACTAATGTAATTTACAACCACTTGCCTAACATCACACTTGATTCTATATTTGACAGCAGAGAAAGGATTTAAAACAGTTTTATCAACAACAAATACAGAGAAGCTATTGTTTTGCCAACAGAAAAAGAAAGAAATTCCCTGGAAATAATGCAACATTTTCCAAAGCATTTAGCTGTGGACCCGTATTGCTTTAGACCAAGAATTGAGCTGAAAAGTAGTCCATTATAAATAAGAAACAACAGAGGAAAAAAACTGCAGAGTATATTCACTCATTTTTAAGAGCAGAGATTAGCAGCCAATCCAAGGGCTACAAAAGGTTAGATCTGCCACAATCTCTGACTACATGTCTTTGGGAATTAAACTACATTTATAGAAATAGGTAATTTCTTTCTAGTATATTTATCGCTAATATATTCACATCTCTGCTCTCATATGCAGAATATATATTAGATTCATAAAAATGAATTGAAATTTACTATTTCCTGGATTATCTTATTCCAGTTAAATCATTGATTCATAAGGCAATTGCTGAAGATAAATAGAAGTTCATGAATTGTTCATCAACTGCAAAAATTCAGAAGTTAGAGATGAAAAGTGTAGGGGAGACAACCCCTCACCTGTAGGTCACCAATTCAAGACCAGTTGAGATCTGCAGCGACCAAGATCCAGTTTCACCTTACCACCTGAAGGCTTTCTGGGAGCATTTGTCAGCTCAGTTTGTACCTTCAGTTCCATCTTTATGGGATAAGTGGCCTCAGAAATGATTCACTGGAATTCACTGCCGCTTGTCAGAAACAAGAAGTTGTGAAATATAAAGTCTCCTTCATCCTTCCAACTGTATAAACAGCACATATGAGCTAATTTCCTAACCTTTCACTAAGCTTAATGTGAAGCTAGACACATAGGAGTTCTTGCGCATTTTTAATAAAATAAAGGTCCTCAAATACCAATTCTTTCTAATAATATACTCCTCTGGAGATACCACCCTTGAAGTTTTTCTGTTCTTCATTGGAAGATGATTAGGAAAACCTTCTCATCAAGGGCCTCTGGCTACGCAACTGTAAAAAAAAATGCTTCTCCTTAACTGAAGAATTTCTACCTGCTCTTGTTTGATGGGAGTAACTTCAGAGTCAGATGTACTTGAAATACAGTGAAGAGGGGGGCAGGGGGACATGCCACTTTTTATTTTAGGTTTCTCATGTTTCTTGTATAATGGGTTAGATTAATGGGAATTTTAATTGAATGCGATAATGTGTGGCACCTTAAAGATTTTTTAATATGCATGAGAGAGAAGACGTGAAGATTGATCCCCACCTTTCTCTTGGCAGATGACAAACAGCACTCTCAAAGTGGTTCCTAGCATAACACAAAAGCCACTTAATCTGCAACATTTTGGCTTGGCTCTAATGGCTTTTAGCCTATGATGTTGTGAAGGAAAACTCCTCTCCAGCATTGAGGTGAAGAGATGCTAAAGGCCACTAATGCTTAGATAGACACTGTACTAACAATTAAGTGTACATGAATAGTCACTAAGTTTATGTCTATAATTACATGTATGGAACTAGAGTTTTAAATAAATCAGACTTTTATAAGTTTTTATGCAAATTTAAATGCTTTGCTTATGCTTAGTCTTTCAGGAGAATTTTCCTGAGAAAGTGATTGTAAGTAGGCATTTATTTTTTGCTTACAAGGTTGACTATATCATCACCTTGAGACTTCAATCAAAATAGATGTAGGATTTGTACTGAGGGACAAGTTTACACCTGCACAGAACACCACTGGAGAACTGTGTCCAGTGCTTCCATTTATTGCCATTCACTGCACTACATTCATATTTGTAGATATCAAAATTACAACTGACTTAGTCTTCTACTGCTTTTATTAGAGCAAGTGAAAATTTAGCCTACAGGTAGTTAGCCTACAGCCTGTCTGGATGCAGACAAGTCAGGAAATAATCTGAGAATTGTCCCTGTGCCAAATGTTTTAATTAAAAAACCCCAACTAACAGCACTCCTTAAGACACTTGTGTGTACAAAAGGAGTCAACACACAAACATAAGATCCCAGGCATTATTATATAGCTATGGTTAGCCGTCAGCAGACAGCCCCAGAAGAGGCTCCTGGCGCTGTGGGTGCTGCCAAGGTACTGCCAACCCAGCCGTGTGGGCACAGCATCAGGGCTGGCCCCAGCGCTCCCCCTCCTCCCAACGGCAAGCTGGGCTGGGCAGGATCTCAGGGGGGACAGGGCCAGAACAGCTGACCCAAACTGGCCAAGGGGATATTCCAGTTCATTTGACGCCTGCTCGGGTACCAAAGCTAAAAGAAACGAGGAGGAAGCGGGGGCATTCCTCATTTATGGCGTTTGTCTTCTGGAGCAACTGCTGTGCGTACTGCAGCTCTGCTTCCCGGCAAGTGGTTGAGCATCACCTGCTGATGGGAAGCAGAGAACAATGTCTTTTGTTTTCCTTTGCTCCCACGCACACAACTATTTTTATTGCTTTATTAAACTGCCCTTATCTTGGCCCACAAGTTCTTTTTCATCTTATTTTCTCCCTGCCCTGTTCTGCTGAGGAAGGGAGTGATAGAGTGGCTTGGTGGGCACCTGGCATCCAGCCAAGGTCAACCCACCACACTGTGGATATTTCAGCTGTACTTGTCTTAATAAAGACAGTATGTTTTTAGGAATTGTGTTGAAATACTCAACTGGAAGTGATTATAGCTGTATTGCAACAACACCATGCATTTCAGTACTTTGATACATGCCAAAGATTTCCTAACGTATATTTACAGCTTGCCAATGAATACAGCAAATATCACATCAATATACAGATAAAATTGATGCTTAATATAGTTTTACAAATCACCTTTGTGAATTGCCTTTATGCAAATAAAGGCCACCTGTTAATTGTAGAATTGTTTTAAATATTGTAGAGGATTAAGCAATTATACTTTTTACAGAATAGAGTCAATAAAAAATAATAATCTCTTTTTCCAGTCTACTACATAAACTTAATTATGAGTTAAAGTGTTAATGAACCTATAGTAATTTTACTGAGAACAAGACAGATTGTAATAGACTAACCAGGACTATGTGTAACAATTAATTTCAGCAAAAGTTCAACTAGGCACTTACTACTTCAGAAAACCCCTTCAGGTTACAATTTATTTCTTGAGGAAACAAGTTTTTAAAATCTGACCTGGCAGTAAGAGTTAGGCTTCCAAAGGGCTTGATCCTTTTCAGAGCGAGAGTCAGGACCCTAAACCACTTGTAAATTCCATAGACTTTATAGATAAAGTTCCTTGATTAATTTTTAACAGGCTCTGTAAGATTTTTGACTAGCTGTGAGGGGCCACTACTAATTTTTCTTATTAACCTCATTTGATAGAAAGATAATTTGTTCCTCCATTAGTGTTAATCCCTCTAAAATATTTCTAGTGGTTCTCCAATTAAACCATGCCCTTTATTTGATTGCAGGGAGACTAACTGCAGACTAAGATAATGCTTTTTATGAATGTGTGTGTGGAGAAGAAAGAAAAAAAAAAAAGAACCTTCCTTTAAAAAGAAGGCTTTCAAGAAGGAGAAGCATTTCACAACTATGTTTACCAGGCCTGAAGAGGGATAAACTATGATCCATATGTAAGGATTCCTAGTAAAATATTCCAGAATCATATAAAACTAGGATTTATGCTGCATTTGTACACCAAACACAATTAAAATATTTCAGCAGAATTAAAATAAAACCCCCAAACTTGCTGGGTAGATATTTTACTCGTAACTAGTGAGCAATACAAAATACCACAATTCCTCTTTCCTTCTTTGTACAATACTGGGCCTATACTTCTACAATAGTAATAGGAAACCTCCTTTTCCTAGGATTTGGTAAATATGGGAACACAATGACACCACCGTTTGGTTAATGAACAGATGTAACGCATCCGAACGGCGTGGCCATGAAAACAAGGACCTGTTGCAAGGCCCGTTGGTTTCTGCAGCATTTCTGGACTTTGTATCAGCTTCATTTCAAGCTCAGCAACAGAATCATTGATTTAATTAGGTAGCAAACAACAAAAAGGCATGGAAATTGATTTGAGATGTAGAAAGTACACATTTTTAATGAGATTTTTCTCCAGAATTGCTCACTAACAGACCAGTTAATACTGCCATATGAGTAGCTGTGTTTAAATTCCCATGGTAACACGCAGAGAAACTGCAACATTTCCTGTACCTATGGACTGTTACTGCTGCTCCCTGCACATGCAGGAAAGCAACATCAGAAAATTCCACAGCCGTGTTCTCCCTCTTGTCACAGCTGTGAAGGCGACTAGTACAAGGCCTGATCCCTTATTGCTCTGGGCTTTACGTAGTTATTTCCGTGTGCCCCAGAGTGGTTGCATAAAGCATACGAAATCCAAGCCACTGTAGCCAGGTTTCATATAAGCTATTATCAAACCTTACATTGGTGTAAGTGGTTAAGTGAATGGGAAAGAGCAAATCAGACCCCAAAAGCTTTTCTAATCACCTCTTCTCACAGATGGTACCCCTGCAACCCCCTCAGCCCCCAGAAGCTGGCTGTGTAAATTCAATACAGCCGGGAAACATTTTGTGGACTGATCACACTGGGGTCGTTCTGGGCATAAATTTTGCAAACCAGCTGAAACAAAGGGGGCAATGCCATTCTTTATAAAAAATTACTGCATTTTGTGCAGCATCCGCTATGTTTATCACCCACAGTTACACTTTTGCTGTCACTTGCTATGGATGAACAACACACCTTGGCACATACCTGCCATCTATTTCTGTCCTGCAAGTGCAGCTGGCACGAACCCGTGGCATACGGTCCCTTTTTCACCTTTCTGTTGACTATAACTGCACACAGTTGAGCTGACCATGGCTCACCATGCGAAGCTAGCTGTGTTTTGAAAAATGTTCGGTCCTGATTCTATACTCACTCAGGCTACTAAATCTGTATTCAAAAGATACATTTGACTGCCTACCAACAAAGTAAAATGAATTTCATAACAGTTAGCCTTTATGCATTAGAATTAAAAATCTGTGCAAAATCTCCAGTGAGACCTAATTCTTCCAAAACACTGACAAAATCACTCCCCCTTACCCTTTTCATCTTCTAGTCCTTACATATAAAATCCTCGCACTCATCCTCTATTCCTTCCTGCTCTCTTTCTTTTATCTACGTATTTCTTCATTTCTCTGTTTCATAGTATCAGCTTTGTTTCCTTGTATTCTACCCTATTTCACATCTTTCTTCTCACTGGACAACCTCTTATGAATTGTATGCCAAGAGTGAAAGCTCCACCATTTTAGCACTCCTGAGTAGCAAAGGGGACGGGAAGTTTTGAAGAGGTCTCATGATTTATGTATTTTCATTGAGCATTCTTCACCTTCTGTAAAGTGTCAGAAAATAATGAGGTGATGAAAAGTTTGTGAAACAGGATGT
The DNA here is from genome assembly GCF_017639655.2 of Falco naumanni. NCBI lineage: Eukaryota > Metazoa > Chordata > Aves > Falconiformes > Falconidae > Falco > Falco naumanni. Next base: position 73,271,523 of record NC_054057.1, read on the forward strand.
GAAAGGCCATGCGTCAAGACATCCTACTCTAGTAATTCATCCACGAGTCCCCTTTGTATTCCATTTCTGATTAAACTATTCCAAGGTTTTTAACAAAAGGATCACGTTAGCAGAAGACTGGACTTTACTATGCTAAATAAGCGGTAAACTTTCATGAGAAGAGCATATTAACAACTTCCTTGTTATCGTCAGTAGATATTGTCCATTTATACAGTGTAAAATTATTTAAACCTTATACACCTCATGATTACCATTACTACTTGGAGAATTTTGGTTTCATAGTCTTCTCTAAACAAGTCTCAGAAGTACCATAAAACCATCTGAAGTGGGTTAGTAAGCCTAGGAAACACTCCCGGAGCTGAAGGAGCACAGAATCTGCCTTACAAACCTTTGAGGAAGAAGATTAATTCAAGGAACACGTGCAATTTGTTCTCTGATGGCTGCCAGGACTTCACCAAGATAAACTTGGTTCTTTCCAAGGCTTGGTGGACGGGCTCAGCTCTGTCCTGTGGTGGGGTTCTCGGAGCCCACTGGACCAAGTTTGGGTTTTTTTCTTAGCCTTTTGATAGCAGGAGTTTGAAAACCACCTCCAATGTGTCAAATTAACAAACAATAAAACCCCCTCAGAGACATAGACAGAAATGCAAAAGAGGAATTTGGTGTTCTTAATCAAAAGTGCAATTATGTGTAAAATTGAATTTGCCTATTAACTTTCTTGAAAGCTTTTAGTTGGAAAGCAACGGACTGCTCACTTGGAAACTGGCAACACTACAGGCTTACAACATATGCTAAAATTTACTATTAAGCATTTTCAAACCTTTACCTGAAAATCAGATGAAAAATGCCAAATTATGATGGAAATGTTCATTCCTAAGTATTGTTATTCACCACTTTTTTTACTTCATGAAATTTGTCTCCAATCAGAGCAGATTCTGCCTATGGTACCTGCCAGGGCAGCCCTAGCTGCTTATAGCCATGACTGTGCCCTCATAGCCAGTTTATATTTTTATAACTTCATCATACTGTCAGAAAATTCCTGTCTTATTTATACAGCAGTAGAAAAATGAAGCCAGAAGACTTCTGAAAAAACATCAAACTGTAAACCATTCTAAAATAATAAAACCAGCTCAGATTATCACATTATTGAAATGCATATACATATATCTGCTCATTAATAATTTACAGCTCTGGTAAGGTTTGCATTCATGAGGTGTAACAAACAAAACCGCTATAAATTTTAAAGGAATCTACAATTATTTTACTACAGCATGTTAATAATAGAAAGACCATTCTTTGAAAGTAATAGAGCAGAAAAATAAGGCTAGATCTTGTCTCAGGTCATATAAACCATCATTTAAGGACTATCAGTGTGTTTTGGTCGTTAGAGGCAGTGACACAAAACTAATTTATGGTGACCAGGCAGAAGGCATCCAGCTGGAGAAAACCTCCCCAATAATCAATGACAAAAGAGTCACCTTAGTTGGGTTTTCACTGCAAACTAAGACAGCTTCAGTACACACTGCTTAGCCACTCACTCCTCCCTGCCAAAAAGAGAATGGTTTGAAGAACTAATTAAGCCTGAAATTATGTAGCATCATGGAATATTTGTCTATGATGCAAGTGCTTCTGATCCAAGGGCAGGTTCATCATTTACCCAGCGACTACAGGCACGTAAATTTTTTACTACTCTGGGTAAGAATATCACATATACATGCAACTGCTCTATTTTTATTTAAGGCAAAAATTATGCGAAACTGTGGCAAGTGTTTGGAGAAAAATTAACAGTGACAATGAACAGTATTTTACAGTTATAAGCCAGATATTGCACACTCCTCATTCCATTGAATTCCAGGTGATTCAATAGAATGTCTCCCATCTTACAGCAGAGTAACACAGGCTTTTGAAAAAGCTATAGGAATAAACAGAAACTACTGCTTCCATCTAGAGCTTTGTGCTGCTTTTAATAATCAGCCAAGTGAGAATCGTGTAAAGTGGGTAAAATAAAAATTGCTTCCAATTTTGAAATCACTAGCTACATAAATACAACTTTTCTTCTATATGACAATCCATAAGCCTTTTACAGAAAATTCTCAAATTGGTGCATGCAGGCCCAGCAGATAGTAGAAACTGGGTGCAGTCTATATTTACATTTAGGATTATCTCCTCTTTTTCACAGAAGAAAAAAAAATCAAATAATATTTGAAATTACTTTCCCATTTATTGCTTTCTCAGTTAGGTAATATTTACAATAAAACCAAAGCACCTACAGTTTTAATAGCATACTATCCAAAAAAAGTGTTTTATACAGAGAAGAATGAAGACATTGTGATCACTCCTTATTTTGACAACACTAGAGTAACTTCATGCTTAGTAACAAAACAAAATTAACATGCATGTATTTAGAAAACAATGTGCTTTGTGGATCCAGCTCATAGTATATTTTTACTGAAAGAAGGCACCTAAGTCCTATTTCATTTATATTTGCTTTAAAAAACAACCTATTGTGAATGTCAGTAGAAAATATGATGTAAGAGAATATAGATGTAGCTAGTGCCTTCTACATTATGCTGAAATAACCCCCCAAAATATTTTTGTTTCAGTTAACATCCATCCTGTTTGATACCTCCAGAAGTTTTAAGAAAGGATATATCCAGGAAGGTTTTTACGTTATGGAGAAACTGTATCACTGTATTCCACCCCTAACAGTTCCATGGCAGTACAGCTATACAGCTCGATGTTTGTGGTACATGTGATATGGCACACTCTCAACATCAGTAAGTAACACTTTTTAATTTCCTTAGAAGGAAAAATCTTCAGTAAAGTTTCCAAGATATTTCATCTTTTAAAATACAGTATGTGTCACAAATAGATCTTGCTATAGAAAAAATAACTATCATAGATTATAACATTTAGTCTAGAACAAAAATCAAATAATCAACATAATGGAATTCCATGAGAAAATTCTGAACCACTATTTACATCATTAGTTGTCTTAAGTAACAAACCTTTTAGTACCTACACTTAGTTCTTCAGTTGGAAGACAGCATGTCTTTTATTTCATTTTCAAAAAAGTTATAAGAAATGATCAGTACCAAAGAAGAACTTGACATTACAAGGCACAGAATATTCCTTTTTTTCTTACTTTTAACATTTTCCAACAAGAAAATGCCTTTGATAGGCTCTGAAGTTTGGAATTTTCATTTAGCCTTTCAAATTAGATTAGTTCATACTATCGTAATTACCCCTCAAACCAAAACACAAACCAATTTTAAGAGTTTCTGATAACCTATTATCACTGAATATAAGGAAAACTAACTACAAATCTAAGATTTCTGAATATTAAAGACAGTGAATTTCTAGTGAATAGTATAGATGGCAAGCATGAGTAAACAGAATTATTCAGATCAGATTTTGAAGTAATGAATACATTTGAGGAAAATAGAAGTTGTTCATCAAAAATGAAAGAAGAGCCATACTGGCAAATATCTTTCTGGTATTCAGTTCTCATTATCTCCTTCTGCTGCTTAGCTCAATAAAATGAGGCTTGCACCACGGACAATAACACTTGTCTTGCAAGACTGACACAAAAATTTTGCCATCTATTTCAGTGAATCAAGACTGCTAGATTGTGTTATGTGGAAAGAATCTTAACAACATTGAAACTATGCTTCTTGGACTCCACCTTCATGCCATGATCCCATGATGATGTTTCTGATGTGGGAAAGTATAACTGGAATGAACAACAGAATAGGACAACTCACAAGAAAAGGAGGAGCAAAGAAATATCCTTGTTCATCTCAGGAGGATGGAGAAAGCCCAGGTGTGAAGGTCACATAGATTCTGTTTGTGTAAAGGCAACTGCACTTTGTTACATATAGAAAAATTCTCAAAGGGGTGGGAAGCTTCTGGGGGAAGGAGGAAAATAAAATTATGCTTTCTCTACGAGCCTGCACTCTCTTGGGCAGTTCCTAGAAATGACAGAGAACAAAATTCATGTTATCTGTAGATGCTTTGGTTTGTCTAGGTGGCCAGCCCAGGCAGACTGGGTTGTTGGAGGAGCAAGAGTCTGATTCTGAGAGACCAGGGGAGGGAAGGAGCGGTCTGCTCGAGCTGGGTGCCAATGGGTGGCACTTCTCAAAGGAAGATTGGTTTCTTTTCTAAGGAACAATTTCTGAGTATTTTCTAGTGGTTTCTATATAGAGATCAGAGTGAAGCGAGGGTACAACCATATTGAAATAAGAACACGCATTCGTAGTAGTCCCCAAGTAGTCTGACCAGCAATAGGACACACCTTGAATTGCACCACGCAGATCACAGTATTGTATTCTCTAACACTTGCCTCTTAAACTTTCAGCACTGATTTATGAGCCATACATCATAAGCTTGTCACTGATTCTCCTTTAATATGGAACCAGTAACAAGTTTTGGTTGGCATTGTTCCACAAATGAATTGTATATTTTGACTGAGGGAAAAAACCAAACCCAAGAAAATATTAAAAAAGCCTGCAGTGGAAGTGTGAGGGAGTCACCCCTATAGTAATCCTGTGGCTTCTGTCCCAGTCCCACCGATAAATTTATTACAAATGTATAGGTATTAATTGCAGAAGAAAATTTCATGGTTATATTGATGAAAATAATGAGCTATTATCTCATTTCCAAGATTACATAGAATTGATTTTATGGCCCCTTTCCTGCACAGGGTTTCAAGCTCTGATTAAAGGCACGCCTTGGCTGTGTTTTTGTACAGGCTTTTTGTTGGAATCATATTCACATTTTAAAAAAATATTTGCCAGAACAAGCAAATATTTACAAATATCAGTAAGACTTAATCCTAAAGATGGGGAAAAAATTGATGACATAATTCTTTCATTATAATCATATGCATTTTTCCAACAATACATTGGCACTGTCGAGAGGAGAGATTGAGGGACTGTAGTCAACAAAAAAGGTACCACAACATACTCAGTATGTTAAATTTTCAAAGTTAACACCACATTTTTGGAGTATTCTTCCTTTTCCATTTCTCTTCTCAATATTATGCACTAAGGAATATAGCAGCAAGGAGCCTGGTGCTGATGATGTATCACAGTAGTATATCACCACAAATGTTGCTTTAACAGAATGTTTTAAGAATAAGGTTCTTAGTGATGCGTTCCTCAAAGTCAGCACCCACACAAATTCCGGAAATGATAACAGTAAATAGACTGCACATTCTATACTGACTTGCTGGTAACACTCCCATATGGCAGCATTAAAGTAGATAACATAATCTTAGAATCTTTAGATATAATTATACTAGATGATAAATAAATAAATAGAAAAAAATAGCATCTATCTGCCTTCACAGAATTTAACTACAGAATCTTCTTATTGTATGCACACAATTTCAGGCTTATTACTTTTTTTGAAGATTACCTTCTCTATGTATGCAGTTTTAAAAATATATATGACTTTTCTGATTAAATTGGAATAAATGTTTTGCTATTTTCATCTAGAAATAGTATATCATTGCTAGCTGATAAAGAAGAAGAGTGAAATGTAAATATATCAGTAGAACTACATTCCTACTCTGATGGTAAAGAAAAACAGTATAATATCCATCTGCTCTCATCACATATTTGGTTATGGTCATTGTCATAATAACACCACTTTTTATAGTACTAAATTATTTTTATTTTCTACTACCAATGCATACTAGAAATGCTTGTAAACATGCTGATTATTCTATTTTTCAGCATACAATCACAACTGGTTACCAAAGTAATACTGGAAAGAAGCCTAAACCAGAATAATCTCCTATAATTATACACGGTGAAGAGGATATACTAATATAAACCTACATACAGAAATCAAGTTTTTGCAACCAGCTTGAAGGAAGCCACTTCTAGAGAAATATCAGATTTAGGAACAAAACTTGAAATTAGAAATGTGCTGCAAATATTTTGCATTTTGTGCAGGGAATGTCACACCTTATCACACCAGTTTCAAACATAAGTTAAACCTTATGGTTTGGAACTCAGATGTTGTCTGTCAGATCTGACAAGGCTGGGTAGATATTACTCTGTAGACTCAGCTGCCATTAACGCCCACACACTACGCCACTATGCCGCATGCTGTAATTAAATACCTAAAGTGAAACTTGCTTTGCATTTACAGAGGAAGATATATTTGATGACTCAGTACGTTCCAGCAATTGAAGCTTGCAAGCTACAAATTCCCCAGTCATCTCACACTTGCAGCTGAATTGCAGGTCTGGAGATAAGTCACTTTATAAACACATCTAATCGAATTCTGTTCAATATGCCAGGCAAACTGAAGGTAGACAAGTATATTCAGAACAGGCATTTGATATAAACTTCACATATGAAATCAAGCTAACAACCAAAAAAATAATGCATTTTGTGACTCATCTGAATGTCAGAACATCAAGAACCAAGGAAGGGAGGGAGACTGGAATAACAAAGTCCCAAGAAGTGCGTGACAAGTGAGTACAAACAGCTAAAGAAATGTTCCCATCCCTCTGCTCACAAAAGACTGGTAGGAAGGACCAAACAAACAGACAAAAACCCTAAAGCCTCACGAATGCAGAAGGATGCCTGGGAAGATAGAAGAAATTAAAATAGCATACCAAAGCCTTTATGGAAAAGTTTAAAATATGTCATCATCTCTTCTGTTTTCCCCAATCGATAATAAAAGAACTTATAGACAAGTAAAAACAAAAATACACGAGACAAGTATCCGCAGTACTTCTAAGACAGGTACACAGTGAAATATAGTACATCACCTGATATTAATTAGCATTACAGTTTAGATTCTCCCCAGAGGACTCTTCCCGAGATACAGCCTTGCTCTAACACACCCGCCGTCTCTTCCAAACAGCAGACACATGTACTGTCCTCCTATCATTAAATGGCAAAAATTGACTTTAAAGTAATGCCTACCTAAAAGGACACCCTGTTAAGAGGAAAAAAAAAAAAAAAAAGGAAAAAAAAAAAAAAAAAGGAAAAAAAAAAAAACCAAAACCAAAAACCCAAAAACATCTTTCAGAGAAAAAAAACTTTCAAATTGGCCAGATCAGTCTGGTAATGGGAAAAATGCCTCCTTCATAAATGCAAAAGGTGATCAACAGGATAGACACGGACTCTCAAAGATCTAGCCTTATTCTAATTCCAGGGGTGTAGAACAGTTCTTAGGGCTGAAAAATACAGTAGGTCTTGCTGAATTTGAGTTTTCACATTGAGCCCTGAATCATCCTCCTGTACTCAGAACAGCTATGTCTTTCAAAAAGGTGAGTATTGAATCACGTCGTTTTTTTCAGTCTTTGTTTTGACAGAATTATGAGCCCATTAATAACAAAGAAAATACCGGAATGTAAAAAAAGCCTGCAAGGTTTTAGCTGAAAATTGTTCTGCAAAACAAAGCTGAGCTCCTATTTTACCTTAAGATTACATACATTTTTTTCTGATTTAAAAGAAGCTAAAGTAAAAATTACATAGCAAGGTCAAGAGTGAAAGAATAACAAGAGCACACCTGTACACGTTGGCACAAGAGGAAGCCATCCTCAGTTCCTAGATGGGATGGTTGGACCTTGTCTGGCTGCTGATGCCCACCCAGCCTTCCTGAGGATCCCTCCCCCTCCTTAGCAGACCAGGGGGAGAAAATAAGGCAGAAAAGCTCACAGGTCAAGATTAAAACACAGTGAACTGTCTTTATCTGGAATAATGAGTTTTACTTACTTTTGCCCTTCCAATTTCTCTTCCTCACCCCAGTGGGGTGAGGGGGCGAAAGCCGGGGGGGGGCTTTGGCTGCTGGCTGGGGTCAGCCCACCACACCATGTTTCTGCCTGCAAGACTTCTTAAGAGACAGATACCTACAATTTTTCCCCCAATGCCCTGATACCTCATCTCCTTCCATCTATAGCATTTGCTTTATTTTTTTTTTAATCACAAACTTCTGAAAGCTAGGGAAGTGACCGTTGTCAGCTCAAACACAGCTGACTTGGCACACCTGAACACCACCAACTCTCTCACTTGGGCTTTTTGATACCTTGAAGGCAGATTCTCTGTGAAACCATTTATTTTGGCTGTTCTTTCCCCTGCCTTGCCCTGGCACAGAGCTAATATAGTCCCTTCTAGCTTTAGCCACCGTGGAGCGCGGCTTTCTTACATTAAGGGACTCTTAGGTGGGCCTGGCAGGATTCGAGTGCGCTCTGACCCTGCACAATCACAGCCATCTCCAGAGGGCCCTTACACTTACTTTACTTGTCCTTTGCACCTATTCAAGCAAACACAAAGGAACCACAGGGCAATGGTGAATTAGGACCTACATTTTAATTCTTGTTCTGGATACTTGACTGGTTTTATTCCACTAGAGGCAAGCTCTCAAGACATAAACAGAATTAAAAATGCATGGACTGAACTTAAAATGTATTATAATAAGTGAAATGTGATACTCTTACTTAACAGCTTTAGCTATTGAAAGTTCAAAGGAATACTGTATTTCAATTATAAAATGAAACATCATTTTGTTCAAAGGAAAAACATCCGCTGAGATGCAAAATCCCTTTTGGAGATTTTCTTTTACTTTTTCACTATTTTTAACCCAAAACTCCAGGGGAGTTACTATCAAATATCCAACCAATTTGGTTCACCAAACCAGGTTATCAAGATGACCTAATTTAATCTCTAGCTGATGAGGACATTTCCTTGAAAGACTATACAGTCTCTAATGGTTTTACCTTGGTTTAGTCTATCAGGTAAAGAAAATTAAAAGAGCATATTTCTTCATATTTCTAAATATCTTAATTAAAAATGCTTTCAGAAACCCCTGAATATTTAGGAAACTTGTGCAACTTAAATGACTTGCTATGGAATGGCTTGATCCAAGACTGCTACACACAGTGTAAAAAAAACAAAAACACTTAACTACAATAGAACATTCTGCAGAACCCCAAATGCAACCATCGCAGGTATGTGCACTCCTACAGATTTTATTATGATTACCTTTGAAGCCTGTTCCTTTTTATTGTGGGTATAATTCAGTGTTTGTCTATCTTTAATAAGCTATGGCGTAGAAGATACAATTACTGATAATCTGCATAAGCACTATAATGTGTACTCTCTCGGTTTACAGGTTATACAAGCACAGACAGACAAATCACTACAGCAAACAGCTTGTGTAGAATTTTTTTACCTTTTCTTAAATATGTTATCACAGAGGTGCTGCCAGCATCGCTGATGGGCTCAGCTTTGGGCAGTGGCCGGTCCATCATACAGCAGTCTGAAATGCGTGACACAGAGGCAGCTCCTGGTCTGTTCTCACTGAAGCCATCCCTACAGCCTGCTCGCTACCAAAACCTTTCCACATAAGTCCAATACACATGGATAGCATATAATGGAGAGCAAATTACTGAGAAACCTAAAAAACTTCAGTGAGGTTAATAAGAAAACTCTTTATCACATAAATCATCTACTACATGTTGCTGTAAGTGAATCATTAGTGCAAAAAGGTAACTTCCACTGCTAGCTTGAATTTTTTAAATAATGGGACATAAAAATAACTCCAAACATAGCTTTCACTCATACTCCATACACCAAAAGACCCTCATCAGATTTATTCTTAAAAACCCTTGTGCAAAAAAAGTCAAGCAGCCTTGAGGTAAAGGCCTGTATAGTTATGATAATGAAAATTGGACAATATGTCAAAAAATATCCTTTTTCCATAAACTCTTCAAGCTTGACTCTCTGGGACTTACATGATAGAAAGCAAAAACATCCAGAGATGGCCAGTGAAGTATTCCATGTGTGTGCAGACACTTTCTACTGCTTCTGTTTCCTCCTATAACGACTCTTCTATCATTAACAAAAAGAGAAAGAGTTTCTCTGAGAGAGGGATAAGGATGTAGCCATGATACATCCTTTTATGAACAACTGTCCACTGCTCTGGAGAAAGCTGCAACGTGTCTGGGGGGAAGACAGGGGAGGGGGGCAGGAGAGCAGCACTGCAGTTTGCTCTCTGCAGCTGTTCCGCTTCCCTCGTTCCTCTTTCACGTTATAGGCAAAGGAAGAAAAGGAAAACACAGGAAAGGGATTTTCTATGCTTTCTATGCAAAGAAAAAAAAAACCAATTTGCTTACTAGGTGGCTATTATACAATATAAATATATCTTCTATGACTGTAGGCTTTTTCCAAACTCTGATACATGGTGTCACATACATTTAGATAATATATGGGTATATCTGGCTATATCTATATATTATAAACATGCACACACCATGCACTACAACCAGAGTGTAAAAATTGGGTTGAATGGATGCCAATGAACAATTAAAAACATTTTAGTTGACCAAGCTTGCAATTTAAATTCATTTGAAGACATTCCCACTGCATGCTATGAAGCAATTAAAGTCTGTGGCAGATGCTTTCTTGGATACAAACAGGACAAGCTTTTGTGTTCTTGCCTGAACCGTAAGAAGTTGGTTTACTCTACTTGTGCTATAAAAGTCCATCTAATTGGGATTATTAGAGGTTGGTGGGATGTTAAGACTCCAGACAGTCACCCTAGAGAGTTACTCAGATGGAAAGCTACTGAAAATTGCATCAAGGTGCATGGATTAAACATTCAGTCATAGCAAGGGGGCAAACTCTTATTTCCAGCTAGAATATGAACAGGAGTGGAAGAATTTCTTTTCCAGGAAAGCAAAGGTTGGTTTCAAGAGATCATAGAGCTTATCTAAAAAAAAAAAAAAAAAAAAAAAAAAAAAAAAAAAAAAAAAGGAGTGGGGGGGTGGGGGGGAGGAAAGAGAGTGAGAGCTGAAACAGTTGGTAGTGGTATCTTGAGCTACCAACAGTGATCCGAAAAAAGGATACACTGGTACTGATGTTAAACTCAGAAAACCCAATTCAATCGCTTTCTAGCAGGCTGATGGTACACAGTAGCCATAAAGAGGATGCAGTGATTTGGGGGGAGAATTTTTTCAGGGAAACACATCTGATATCACTATTTTAAAACTCCCAAGCCAATGGAGAAAGTTTGTAAGCTTATATTGCTACATGGTGGGGAAATCTTGGGCCGCAGAGCAATTCTAACTCCACAGTTTCCCCTGAAGTTGACCACTATTTCCTAAATTATGATATTCCATTCTTCCTCTATTTTTTATACGTAATTTCTTAGCCTTTAAGAAAAAAACAATATTTAGTCATGTAATTTTGTTACTTCACCTCTTTCCTATAATGTAGGATCTTTATTCTTCCTTCTGTATTTTAGACCAGTTTGACAGGTCTTTTCATTCCTGTCTTTGTGGGGGAAACAAAAATGAAAAAAAAAAAAAAAGTTTTTCTTCTGGTGATTAAATAGGTTCCTACTAAGTACGTTGAAAGTCTGAACGCCACCATCCAAGACAGAGCAAAAACCTTGTGCTGCCTCAGGTTTGCTGTTTGGGTTTGCAGAGACCCACCTGAACAGACGGAAGCCACTACCAATGTCTCACTTAAAAGCCGACTGTAACACTGAGCACTGCAAAGCTCAGTCACACCACTTAAAGAGAAACAGAATCTTCTATACCCTTGAAATTATAAAATCACATTCATCTGCTATATATAAGACCTTCAGACTATGCCAAAATAGTATTTCTAGCTGCTTAAATAAAGCAAGTAAAATGACAGCACAATACAACAGAATTTGTTACGCAGAGAAGAGGATTTGTTACTAGCGGTAATCAGTGGTGGCTGAAACCACCAAGGTCAGTTTTTATAGACAAATGACCTTTCTTACTGTCAGGTTATTCTCTAAATATTTGAATTGGCTTATGATGCCTTCACCATTTCTTTTTTGAAACTTTTTTTTTTAATAACAAACATGTAATATAAGTAAATTACACCTCTGTACGTTAGAGCTGACTAGTCTGAAGAAATACCTGAAAAAAATAATAGTTTTACAAAGGCAATCTGGTTTTCTGTGCTTTTTTAAAAAAAATAATTAGATCTGGATGAACAGTGCAAAGCAGGAAGTGCTGTAAATTTTTTTGCTCCAAATGTGCTGATCCTTTGATAAGAGTGATTGATTGTGTCTGGGTAAGTTTGCTTAATATTTGCTGCGGACACTGTCTTGACTGGGGTTCAATCCATCACTCTAAACAGGAAACCAGGGCTAATGCACTAAAACAATATCTGTTATGCACTCAGTTAATCCATCACAAATCTCTTGAGCAGTGTCAGGGAGTAGTCTTGCAGGTGGATGTTGACTTAAAACCAATCTTTGAGCTTGTTTTTATTTAAAAAAAAGATTTCTTGTTCAACTGTTTATAACATTTTAGAAATATGGGAACCACATTCTCCACCCCTGCTTGAGTTCTGTTAGGGAATTTGAAATAAATCAATGTAATGTACCTTTTAAAGATTTTCAGGTATAAAACATATATTAAAATCTATGAAGCTTAATGCGGCCAAATTTAACAGCAAAAGTACAACATAGTTCAAACAAGGCTAGATTGTCTGTTGCCTTAGGTAGACTTTAATTCCCATTATTCACTTTAGTATTTTTTCTAATAACTTCCTAAACTGTTGTGGTTTTTTTGTTAAAAGCAACTGTTCAACTTTAGTCTATTTTGCATGTGAAACAGTCCCAATTCTTTTAGTTCCTCGTAGGTCACAGAGAAGTTTGTATGTACAGGAAAGTTCATAAATATTCCAAACAACTAGAAATCCGTAGAGAGTCTGGACATTAAGATTTAAGGTGCCTGTTAACATACCTGACTCAGAAGAATGAAAGGTTTATTTACTGAAAATTAAGCCTGAGAATAGAAAAAAATAAGGAATTTCTCCATATGAAAACCAGGAAACATATCAAGTGCAGGTTCTTTTCCTAAATTTATCATTTCATTCTTCAAACATGGGGATTTAAACTCTAAAAAAACCAACCCAACTAACAAAAAATAAAAAAAAAACCAAAAACACTTTAAACCCTGAGGAAGAGCATTCACTGCAGGGAGGAAGCTACAGGAAAATCACCTGAATGACAGGTACGCCTCTGTAAAGTTCCTCTAAGGCACTTTTAGCCAACTAGCATATTATTTTATCACCTGGTTTTGGACAGAAACAATCACATGGCTAGAATTAATGATCTGGTTATTTCTTTGTTACTAAGTATCTGTCTTTTACATTAAATTTTTCTTGTATAATGATACCATTATTTCCTTCTCCTCCTCTTCTGCAATTTAGGCTACAAAAAGGAAACCCTTAAAAATTTGTAATAACTTCTGAATCATAGGTCTATACACCAGAATGCCTGTGACAGGGGTGGTGAAGGAACACTAGCCTACACAGAACACAGCTTCGTGTTCTAGGAAACGCAGGGTTACACGCTACTTTAACACTGCGAGCAACCAGGCTGGCTCAACAGAATTTTACTCCTAAGGATAAGCTGAGCCCTCAGTGAGCTCAGCTAATTAAAAGTTTGGGGGGTTCTTGTCTAATAACACTCATGAAGAGCCATGACACAGACACACACCTGTTACTTGCATGAACAGTCTTATTGCATATTGCTGTGCTACTTACTTACTGACATGATAACGTATGTTGTGTATTTAGAACTGAGTATTTGGAATAGATGAATCAATATATAAAATAGAAGCTTAGATCTGCCAGTTGGAATAATCCCTAGAGGAAGCAGCAAAACCTTATGGAAACCACTGCATTTTGTCACACAGAAAAAATTGAGTCTAATGACTTAATTTTTCCCTTCTCCAAGTCTTTAGGATTCCTTGTCCATATCCTACTTCTTTTGAGACTTCAGGATGTGTACGATCATTACAGACTCATCTGTACATACTACTGTGTACTTTTAAATTGACACGGCCCTTAATCATGACTATAATTTAATTAATATCTGCAGTTCTCATTCACTCATATATATCCCCCTAAAAATGCCTGTAGCTAGTCATCAGTAGGAAACTTGTCATTTCTCTATTCTTTCATTAGATATCTCTTTGAAAGACATGATCTTGCAGAGTTCACACACCTAATTTTCTTCAGTCACCCTAAAGGATATCTCAAAGCCCTGTCCAGCCAAAGTCAAGTCTGAGCATTATCGTACACTGCAGTGATAGCAGCTGTTTGACAATGATTTTTATTTCAGTTTTCTATTGTCTTTTGGATAACATTTTTTCAATAGCTTATCGACTCTAGCAATTCAAACGTTCCAGAAAACAACTGGCTGTGTGAGAGGGTTTGTGTATTCTTTAGCATAAGTTGTTCGAATGAAGATGTCAATGCACTTGCAGCTCATGAGCAGTGAGAGACCCAGAGAAGGCAACTGTAACAGAGAGTTCAGAAACCTTAAGTATCTTGAGTTAATAGCCACAGTGTCAAACTGGGAACATATTTTTAGTTATATACAAAAACTTATAATAATTCAACCATTGAACATTGATTGTATAGGAAATTCAAATTTTGTATTAGTCCACTGAATCACTGATATTGCCTATTTTCTACCATCGGTCTATTATTCAAACTTGAAGTGTCACAGACCATGCCTTCACTCTTGTTTCAGGTGAGATTTCTTTACGCCAGTAATTAAACAGTAGACTTTATGCCAACGTACTCGCTTGTCGACAGTGAGCCCTAGCACTTTCTGTGCCTATAACAATGAAGTTTTGGGGGTCTTTTGTAACATGTATGTCACCGTCTCCTCCAGGAATTTGTTCAGGACCAACAATTCGCTTCAAACAGTTATTCTGAAAACCATCAGAATGAAAGCAGTTTGAAATATTATTACCTTTAGGATAAAAACAATGCACTGATCTATCTGTCTGGAATTTCTTCCATATCCTTGGTCTCTTTACATGCAAATGGAATCAATATCCATCAATATCGTGGATTTAGAGCTATGGTCATAAAGGAATTCAAAGGGATGGCAGTGGGAGAAGGAACTGTCCATTCTGTGACATATTAGCATCATTACTATTATTTAACATTATTGTATTTAGTTTTGTTTCTTTTTTATTCTGTAATTGATATCAATACAGTGTGATCTGTATCTTCCTGCATGCAGAAATGAAAGCACTGAAAGTATATTTACTCCATGCCCTTCATCTTTCATCATAGTGTTGGTCAAAATGTAACATTAGGGCTACGAGAGCTAATGTTGAAAAAGACCATTGGTTAATAAATCCCTTGTTTACTTAGGTCAGCGCCTCAGGTTGTCTGATTTTGTTCTAGGCTTCAGATCTGGTCAGCGTTTTTTCCCTGTTACACATAATACGGGCAGAAAGGGAGCCTCAGAACAATATTAATCTCAAAAAGCATTTGCTACCTTTCTGTCCTGTACTTTTAAAATAAATTCATAGATTCATGGGATGGTTTGGGTTGGAAGGGACCTTAAAGATCATCTAGTTCCAACTCCCCTACCATGGGCAGGGACACCTCCCACTGGACCAGGCTGCCCCAAAGCTGGACACAGCACTCGAGGTGGGGTCTTATGAAAGCAGAAGGGAGAAGAATCACCTCCCTGGCCCTGCTGGCCATGCCACTGGTGATGCAGCCCAGGATGTGGTTGACTTTCTCTTTTCTTTTTCAGTCATGTTGAGCTTCTTGTCAACAAGCATGCCATGCAAATTCATGCAAACAGCCCCATGCAACTAATGCAAAACATTTTTAACCGTATACATTTGCACTATACAATATAATCATCTTACATTAATGATGCATACGTAGAGGTTAAATGTCACTTTATAGAACTGTAAGAGTTGCAAGATAGATTACTGCTCATGGAATGTCAAACTAAGAATATCACGTGCAATTAAAATACTAGTGGTTTCTGTAATCAAGACAATTGTAGTCCAAACATAAGCTTTTGTGGAGTGTGGAGTGTTGTTGCGTGAAATATGAAATTGATATTGTCAGTCAAAATTCTTGAAATGTTACTTTTGCCACTTGAAACAAAGGATGCAAGAGCTGTTTTATTACTATAACACCTCGCTTGTCATATATGAATGTAAAATGTATGGTTTTACTCATACCGGTACAACAGTCCCTTCAAGCCTTTCTCTTCCCACTCCCACACAGAGATATGTTACTCAGCATGTTACAGCCAGTCTGGAATCTGCTCCTGAAACAGTCCAGGACGTGATGACCTTCTAGATATGCTGTAAAAACCATTTGTTTGACAAGGGTTCGGGGGAAGGTTCTGGGTGTGTTGTTTCTGAAAGGATTAAGCAGGCTATTTTAGAGTTTTGATTAATGCTTCATTTAATTGACTATTTGTATGTGACTGTTTTGATACCGAGAGGTCAGTCACTTTCACTGCTAAGCTTAATGAACGCTTCCGGTGTTTACTGCTTAAACACTCACTGGCACTGAGCCTGATTAATGCCCATTAAAGTCAATGAGAAGACTCCCACTGATGAAGGTGGTGGGCTTTCTGTGCTACCTCTCCTCTTCTCAGGGCAACTACACGTGCATGGGGTCGACTGTAACGGCACATCTACAGTTCACTGTTACAACAGCAAAACGAACTCCAGATTTAAGTCTAGCTAAATTCTGCTTTGCACCCAGGCAATAAGCAATATATAAAAAAATACATGTAACCTGAAGGGTCATGGTTTGTGTAACCATCTGAAGAATTAAATCATAAACACAGTTGTATATAAGTAATGATAGAAAACTGCAAAATATTCATTCTATTCTTTCTTCCCTTTTCCTTAAAACTTTCCATGTTTTGAAGGACAGAATTTGGAAACTGTTTATATCCCCCATGGCAAGGACAAAGGTTTTGAATATGGTATGAAAGACGATGAATGACCAGTGGTGTGATTAAGAGAGCAGTGCGTAGAGAAGAGGGTATGGTGACAGTGCTGGAATTAAGTTAATGATCTTGCTTTGGTTATTTATATGAAATAAATAATTTCAGCATCAGGTAGTTTCCACCTACATTCTGAGACTAAAATAGCCTGGTCCCTCATGTAGCCATAAACAAAGGGAATAGGTGTGCTACTCAAGTAAATACCATTATAAGCAATACATGCCTGTAAAACAATCACCTGTTTCTCTGGATTTGGATTAATAGTCAAGTATTCGGGCTTAAAGGCACAGAAAAAAGTCCTGCACATCACTGCTTACATCAAAAAGATTTCTGTGGAGTATGGGAAGAAAAAAAAAAGATCCTATGTGGAACTGGAATGATGGAACTCTCCAAAAACTGAATGAATAAATGAAGATTCTATAATTTGATGAGATGGATGAAGAACCCATTGATAAGGCACCTTAGAAACAGCTGATTTTTACTGCATTTCTGCAGAACAGATTAAAATTCTCAGCATACTGCATGTTCCTTTTTGCTTCCTGAACTACATTTGTAATGAATTGCTGTCTATATATTTAGAAGTCAAAGACACCTTATTCCTTCACTACCATATTTGTCCTCAATCACAGTATTTTATTTTTTTTTTAATTTTTATGTCTGCTGGAAACTTCCATAATGTATTTCTAAAATATGCTCATTTGCTAAAAGGAATGAGCAGAGTGAGCAGTGTGAATACCAGGGTGAAACCCAGTGCATCATCTTGCCATGGATAATATCATAGTTTTCAATATTTGGAATATGAATCTCCCCCCAAGTCAGGCACGACCAAAGTAGCTTTTTTTCATTCTGAATTTCCAGTTTAAGCATCTCAATAATGTTTTCACTTCAAGTATTATTTTTGTCTGGAGTGCTGTAATGCCATGCCATAGCATGTAGCAGTGTGTGTCTCCAGCTGTTTAAGTTGCTGATTTTCCTAAAACGTGGAGTACACCAGGAATTTCACAGTCGACTCTTTGCAAATTCTTTTGGGAAATGCATTAATTTCTAATGAGTCATTATCACTTTGCTGATTTCACATGTACTGAAGTAAGTACAGTATTTGCAATTTCTTAGGCAGAACTAGAAATCGCCTTATTTACTTGGTTAAAAGGGAGGTGAACTGGTAGACTCCAAGGTTTTGGAAACTGGGTAGTGATACACATGCTTTGCTGTTTGCATTCAAACAACTGGCAGGACACTTAATTTGAAATAGTGCTGTGCATCCCCTGAAAATATGAAACTCAAATGTGTCAAGTCAAGCAATTAAAAACTTTAGCATCTTAAGTCACTAGTTACTTTGAAAACAATGTCAATATGATTTGTTCCCGCAATTAATTCTAAAAATTTCCATGACTTGTAAAATGCATTTTGACCTGAACAACGCAGCCTGTGAACCATTTCTGAGCCGTATCCTTTCAGAGAGCAGTTGTATTTAAGAGAAGTAATTTGGGGTGCAACATCACAAAATGCTAATCTAAACTATATGGCTATTAGAACTAACGATGCACACTGCAGTAGTTTTACCTCTTTGGTTGAAGAGCAAAGTAACAGACACAAGCCATTTAGATACACTGATATGGGTGAGGTTGCTGCTTTTAAAATGTAAGTCACTAGTGAAAGTATTAACATCATTTGAGTACTGAGAAAAGCAGCTGAAAATTTATAAATTCTCCAAGTTGTGAAGCTTTTCAATTCAAATGATTACTGGTATTATTGCAGGGGTTGGAGGGTTTTTTAGAGCCAAGGAGTCTTGTCTGAGAGCATAGTTATGCTTACGCATATGTCAGAGCCTATGGACAGGGAAGGTGAAAGGAATAGGAGCACTACAATAACACATTGATTAGCAAAACATTTGGTTGGGGGGTTTTTGAGCAAGAATATTCTTGCAAATAGAAATACGTTATTTCTATGTCAGCCCAGGTTTACAGCATGAATTGAGAAATATATTATTATTATTAGTCCAAGTATCCTAATTTATAAAATGAGCAGTAAAAAATGAATCATATATATTCTACAGTTTGTAGACAGCTCTTTGAGATTCAGTGAAACCTGCTACACTGTTTTTGGCTTGGATGGAATTGATTTTCTTCACAGCAGCCCCTGGGGTGCTGCGTTTTGGATCTGCGTCCACAGCAGTGCTGAGAACACCGGGATGTGTTAGCTCTCGATGAGCAATGCTCACGCGGCCGCAAGGGCTTCAGTGCCCCTGGGGCTGCCCCCCCAGGCAGGGGCTGGGGCTCCCAGCAAGAAGCTGGGAGGACACACCGCTGGGACGGCTGGTGCCAGCCACCAGAGGGATTTGCCAGGCCATTTGGTGTTGTGCTCAGCAGTGACAGCTGGGGAAAGAGAGAGGAAGGGATACAATCAGAGTTATGGCATTTGTTGTCCCAACTAAGCTTTATGAGTGATGGAGCTCTGGCTTTCCTGGAAATGGCAAAACATCTGCCTGCAGATGGGAAGAAATGAATTAATTCCTAATTTTCCTTTGCTTGGATGTGCCACTTATTAAACTCTCTTTATCTCAAATAATGAGTTTTTCTCACTTTTGCCCTTCCGATTCTCTGCCCAATTTCAGTGGGGGAGAACGTGCAAGTGGCTGGTGGAGACTTGGCTGCTACCAGGGTTAACCCCCAGCACCTGCCAGCATTTCAGACTCTGACTGTTACATACAGCCATACAGCAACACAGACTTCCTGGGTTGAAAATGCTTATTTTCTGAGGAACTAGTTTGGTTTCTTGCTTCTTAAAGAGAAAAACGTCCTAGATTTTAACACTTACTAAAGTGGTGAACTCCAGCTTCCTAATTTGGTTGCAAGAGACACATTTCAAATATCTTGTACATTTATATATTCATTTTTAAAACCAGTTCAACTTACTGTACATTAAAAAGATTAAATATTTTTATAGAGCAATTACAGTGATTCAAAACAACTTGAACAACCCAAAGGAAAGAGGTATTTCTTAAACATTTAAATATATATTAGAATAAAATGTTAATGTTATTCAGCCTTTTAATCATGTGAATTTTATTTTATATAAAGCAATAAGGTTTAACGACACTAGCAGCATTTTGTGACTCTCTACCAGTTTCTTCTTGAAAATGAAGAATTGGTCAAGATTATCAATGGGTTATCAAATATAGGGGAAAATAAACCCCAAGAAACTCTTCTAAATGCATCTTCATTTTCATCAAGGTGGTTCTGCGCATGCAACAAGTTGTCTACTCTGTTCTTCAGGGTTTGGGGTCAGCTAAAGAAAAACTATGCCTTACCACTTGCTATGTTTCAAAATTACAAGCAATAAATAATGTTTTGCAAAACTTTATCTGAGTCAAAAAATATTCTCTACACAGTTTATTTCGCTGAACTCTGACCAAAGAGTCAGCACAGTTTAGAACACTATGGACTTCTCAACAGAATAATGAGATATTTTTTTTTCTTTTAGATCTCTGAAATCATATTTTTTATGTCTGCTGGAAAAAGAAAGAAAGAGTCTTTTTATGAAAGAAACCATAAAAGGGCAGAATTTGAAGGTAATGGTGACTTTAGGCATCTCTGGCAGGTGCCAGCTGGAGGGGTTGCTATGTTACCTGGCCCGGTGTGAAGCTGGAGGCAGATCTTTGTCTGAATCCTTGGGGCTCAGAGATGATAAGAGGCTCCATCGTCCTGTGGAGTTAAGCAGCTTGACAAGGTGAACCAGGAGCAAAGAAAGGATCTGTTAAAATCCTCAAATCAATTTTCTGGAAATACTGGAAACAGCTCTACACAAGCTACACAAAGCTATGTTTTTATGCTGTAAGAAGCAAGTCCGAGCATATAGCAAGACTATGAGATGGCAAGCTTGCTTTCTAAAACAGATGACTCTAAATCATTTGACATTATTACTGATTCTCTGTGAGAAGTCCAGATATGCAGGGGTATTAAAAAAATTGAGAAGGGAGTGAATATATGTACAAGTGAGAGATCTTGAATTTACTATGAACAAGAAGATGCTCCATCTAAATTAGTTTCTAGAAGCTGGATAATCTTTTAACACTGTGGATGAGATGATGAATTTAACGTATTATAGAAAAGGCAGGAAGCAGAAATATACTAAGAATTTGAGTACAACCAAAATTTGTGAAAATGGATTTGGCGGCATTTGTTTCAACATGTCAAAGCAATTCCTGATATGTGGGAAAAGATGCAAAAATATAAAAGATTTACTGGCACATCACATTGACGGCACTGACTTTGACAGATGCCATTCCTTCGAAAGTGGAACTGGTTTGGGTGTAAATAGAATTCTAAATACCAAGAGAGGAATTTTGAGAAGACAAGGGGACTTGAGCTCTTTATTTAGTTTTACCCTTTTTCTTTTTAAGTCCTTCCGATACTAAACTTTCTGAAATCCTTCAGGGTGAAATATTTGGGGTTTATTCTAGCTTACAGAAGATATCTAATTTGGTTTCTAATCGGGCAGGTACAGGTTTAACTCCAAAGAAGTAGCAAAGTTCTGTTCTGCTTGAGCTAATATCCCGATTACAGAGAGTCCATAAATGCAAAGACAATCAGAGTGAGAATTTTACAGCCTCCCCTTAACAATTGCACACAGCTGCTTAGTATAAATGGACGTAGGCTATACCATCTCATTTTTCATTAATGGTAGCACGGTAGAGACTGTCAATTGGGTTTCTCTCCAGGGAAGCTATTTTTAGTGATGAATGAGCAAGAGTATTCAAGTGAGCAGCAGCTTCATGTGGAGAATATAATTTAAAGAAATTCAAATGTTTAAAAAGCAAAGTATTTCACCTGATTAGCTTGACACTGTTATCATTCAATTTTCTTACATCTTATTCTTTACTGAGAGTTATATAAGTAGACAGCATCCTCTCATGACAGCAGACTCCATAACATAACTGCTTTCATGTACTGTAAAAATACAATAAAGAACAAAACTACAGAGCAGAATTGGAGCAAGAAGCATGCTAGTAGAAAAGATGAATTGAAATAATAATAATAAAAGGACTTAAATTTTGAGATTTCTTTTTTCTCTTAGAAATAGAGTAAAAATTCTATTTTCCAATTCACTTTCCATAGGAGTCTGTTCAACTTCCCAATCAACATTACGATGTGAATTTATAGTCAAAGACTGAATAGACTTCTTGAAAAGACTATTAACTGTGGCTATTTTGGAGCTATGGCTTCCAAATTAAAGGTCATGACAGTTACGAATGAGGTTATATGCTTTTTTACACTACTACTTGGACTTATGTCTTCAACAGAAGTGGAAATTTAAACTAGAAATAGGATTGCAACATGACAAATGAATGAAACTCTAAACTACAGAAAGCAGGGCTAAGAGGAGGTCATTCGTAAGGCAATGCAATGAATTTGTGATGTTGATGTTTTGACAAGCAAATAGATCACTGAAGTCCGATGCCTGATGCTAGCAATGCGGTACTTTTTGCAAAGCTTTATCTTCAGAAAACAACAAACCTTCCTTCAGAATATAGTTAGAGTGGCTGATTGAACAAGGATTTTAAACCAATATCATAGACCTTGTTTTTCCCCACAAGTTAAATTTTGCCCTCTGTTTTCTGATCTTTCTTGATTCTTCACTTCCTTTTCTGTCCTTACAAACTGCATGCACGGACACGTTCATCTCTTTCTCTGCCCTTCAGTGGTTCTGTAGAAAGCTTGGCTATCAGCATTATTGGTTCCAAAGTAATGCAGAATTAAGTAGGACTTTGTCGTCATATCAAGAAATCAATGATACACTGAAGTACTTTTTAATTAGACCACTGTGGTCCTGAACTAACCCTGAGTTACAAAGATTAAATAATTGCTTATGGCATTCTCAATGTGTGGTTCACCATAGTGAAAAGAAGATTATTGACTCAACTGCTAAGTTATGAGAACTGATGAAGCCTTGCTGAGTGCAGAAATTCTTTTTAGCACAAAAAAATATTGCAGTTTTACGACCTAGCCCCTTTGAACTATTTTAATTAAGGGCTACTGTGATAAGAAAGAAACTGAAAAGCATTTTCAAGGATGTTACTCTACTTTGGTCATTTATTTTCAAGGCCATTAATTTCTCACAGCACGTTTCTATCTAGAGATTTAGGAGCAAAACCGTCGTAAGTCTTCATGACTTAGGAACCTGTGAAAGTCAGTACATTTAGACGTCTGTTCTACTTTAGTAGGTTTTTATTTTTCTTTTTCCTTCTCTGCCTAAATTTAAACATACACATTTTAGTAAACAACTGCCTTAAGCTTTACATTCAGATCTTCGTTAGGTGCAATCTGGAACAGATCCCTGGATCTTAGTGAAGCCACCTTTCCATACCACTCAAAAATCTGGTCTTAAGAGCTCATTATATTTAAAAGTGTAACTCATCTTACTAGGCATTCTTTCAAAAAGTTATGGTTACATTCATTTTAGTAATAGAAGTGTATGGGGAATGTACTAAGGGAAAATATCATGTTTAAATGATAGTAGAGCAAAAATGGAAATAATATTCTTCAAACACCATAGAATTATGTAAGTGCATCAAAATATAAGCAGGTGTAGAAATGATGATTTTAAACAAAGTATATTCATGGTCTTTCAACTTTTTTCTTAACATTTAAAACAAATAGAAGTATGTGAGCTTGTATTTGATAATGCTGAAGTTCATCTGCCAACATTATGCGATCTGTGCAAAACAAAAAGGAGTACTTGTCCCTCAAAGTATTCCATGATAGAAAATCAAGAGAGCACTCTGGGTTTGCTATTTTTAACAGGAATTAAGACTATGTATATAGTAGGACTTTCAAAAGCCTACCTGGTTTCTCACTAGATTTGTAGGTATCTAAATTCCTACAGAGAATAACACATCTGCCAATGCCTTGAGGGAAGCCCTGGCAAAAGCTGAGGTTGTCAGGACACATGAACTCTTCCATTGTTATTCTTGCTCTATCAATCACTTTCAGTTAAACAAAAGGTGAGCTTTGGCATTGAGATACAGGCCATTCATCAAGGTTAGGGGAAAAAAAAAAGAAAAAGAAAAAAACTTAATTCTTATGTGCAAGTATAAGGAAGCAGCAACAGAAACAGAGATGAAGAAAAACTGCAAGGAACCACACAGCTAAGCACCGGACGGGGGGCCAAGCACAGCAACAAGCACAAAAGGTCACGTGCATGAAAAGATCCATGCTGTGCCTACGCTTTGATTTGAAAGTGTTAGCACTGGCCTTTAACTAGTACGTGAAGAGCAAGCTGTAAGGCATCTATGCAGACACTGAGCAGAACCATGACACAAATCCAACCTCAGACCTGAAAGCCCTGAGCCGCGAGGTCATTAACTGCAATGCGGTGCTGCTGGAGCTGACGTGCTGTCTGGCATCTGGCAGTCTGCAGGCACTCACCAAGTTTTCCAAATTACAAACAAAAGATCTACAAACTTGTCCTGCTGCAAATAACATCCTAATATTTTCTCACAGTGTGATTTCCTCTCCATGGCATTACAGTATTCCTAACAGAGATACACACAGTTAGCTTCTTATGTTATCAGGTTACGTGCTGCTCAGAGATGCTAGAAGGGTACAGTAAAGGGTATTTTTTCCTGAATTAAAATTAATAAACTGAAATCACATACCACTGTACGGACACTACCTCCCACAGTACCAGATTCAACAGTGGCCTCCTATAAGGATTATTTCCTATATGAAGAGCAGGGGACCGGCGAGTTTCTCAGCAATAAAGACACTTTTCTGAGAGACATTAAAGACACATCCCCGCTGAGATTGAGCTCATTCATGGTCTACTTGAGAGACAGGAAGAAAACAGGACTTGATAAGAGCTAAGTATTAAAGACCTCTAAAACCAAATGTACCATTCTGTTTTCATTTTCTTTACTGAGGGAATATTAACTTGCCTGTATTCATTTTTATTTTAGGAGATGTTATGAGCTCATTTTGATATTAAAGATTCTTTAGGGCACTTTCTATACCTCAGCTCTTATTTAAGTTTAACTTAATTAAAATCTTTTTGAGATTTTCTTCATGAGACATGCTTAGCCTTTCAATAACAGAGTACAGATAATTATATTGCTCCTTTCTATAACATTTGGAGATGGACTAAACAAAGTAAGGCTATCCAAATCATTGTGTTAAAATAGTGTCTGCTTTATTATTTTATGCATAGGTCGGGCTTGGTGCTGCTAGATAAGATCCTGGTGATACTTTAGGTCCTGCTTCAGAATAATGCTTACTCTCACTGAGGCCAATGTGTCAGGACTCCAGGACTGTAACCATTCATAAGAGAAACACCTCCCCAGGCCCTGGACGCAAATGACACCCCTCGTACCTTTACAGAAAAAGAATAATACACTATCAGCTGTTAGGAGCTCATCTAGAGGACACAGCTAGGTAGAAAGTTGGTCCACAACTTGTTAAACCATACCTGTTCAATCACTTCCGAGCATCCGATCCATACAGTGTGCTTTTGAACTCTGTAAGTTGATTTCTAAATTTGATATAAAGAAACTATTTTATTCTGAAATAAATACTAAGTAATAAAAAGTGTACATATGCACAATTAGATATTTTTATTAACACTGTGCACATAAAAAGGCATAGAAATGTATCTTGCAGTTGTACTTTGTAAGACAAAGTATTTGATACATACATTGCTTTATTAAAGAACCTCAAGTCCCAACTATTTTACTGTATGACTGAGCATGTATTTTAGAACTTAAAATATATGACACCGGACTGACAGCACCTTTGTACGTGTAAGTGCTACCGTATATTCAGGAGTCTAGATTGGGATAATTCTGTTGCATACAAATAACCTGAAACATTAAAATGTATGCTCCATCCTCAGTAATCCAAAGGGAATCAGATCGAAGATCTGACTATGTGTTTTCTAAATTAAAAATTCAAATCAGAACATGTAAAGTAGCTTAAAATAATAATTACATGAATTCCAATTAAGTATTACACAGTAATTACAATGAGTGCTATTAGCAAATTCAAAATACAATTTCAGTTAAAGCTACTATCATGAAACACAGCAACAGACAGGTGCACCAGACACCAACAAGTGGAAGGGAAATTACAGATGCTTGTATGTCAGGGAAAAGTGAAATTAACTCACTTCTCTGTGTTTTATGCTCTCTCTGTCAACTAGAGACTAGCTGTTTATATGCTTTTGCAGCTTTTATAGGCTAAAGTGTTCTTAAAAGATTAACACAGTGCAGAATTCAGGAAACAATTTACAACACAAAACCAATTTAGAACCAGAGAAGTCTGTATCACTTATCAGTAACAAAAAAATTAGAGTGGTAATCTCTATAAAGTTTGGGTTTTGTTTTCTACTATCTGCACCAGGTGCTTCAGAGGACAATACGAGTGACATCCTGATTTTAATATATGAAATCTGGTTTATGAACTGAAGTTTTATCTTTAATAAAAAACAAAAGAAATAGAGCATGCTTTAGATTTCTGTATCTGTGCTTGAAAACTTAGCAGTCTGCAGCCAAAAAGGATGATTACATGTTATGAAAACTGTCTTTGAAAAATTTAGCATCACTGGAAATATTTATCTTGAAATAGCTGCAATTTGGGGGGCTATAATTTTGTTTGTTCCATACCACATTCTAAAAGCACAATATGTAAAACTGAAGTACACAGAAACATATATTTCTTGCACACCCTTCATATTTATGCAGCTTTCAGAAGCATCTGTGCAATCCAGATTCTACAAGTTACAAGTTTCCAACTGTATTGTGAATAAAGGATTACACATCATACATCTGCCAGTAAACCCAGCAAACCCATTTAACTTCTAGCTAAATGCTCCTCCCCAGTATTTTTCCCCCCAGATCACTACACTGATGTACCCCTACTCTGTGTTCTGAAGCTTTACTATTTGACATTACCTTTTCCCTTGAAGCTTTCCACAGAAGTCATCTGAAACTTCCTTTAATTTTGGTCTGGAATGACTTATTCTACCCCTACGAAGTAGATCTCATTCAGTGTCTCGAAATATATTGTCCTTACAAATTCAGTTGAAACCACATTGTGCTTGTGATGAACCACAAATGCTGAATTCTTTCTACAGAGCAATAGATAAAAGTTGAGGTTTTCTTGAAAGATTTCCGATCTGGTGACATTTACAATGTTTCTGTAGGAAACATTCTAATCTATGTTCTAAAGCTTTATTTGTAATTAATCTTTTTCAATCCCAATACTTTTCAGAGGTCTGATTCTGATCAAAGTGTTCTTTCACTAAGGGCCTGAGACTGTTCCAGTACAACAAATGTGGGGTCCGAATGACAAGTCTGCTGGGAGAACTGGAGCCAGATTAAGGCGCAAATGAAGCGTTGGAAGAGACACCACATGTGTGGTGGAATATGCAACCATTCCTTTTTGCATGTCTGCTCTCTCTTTGAAAGAGCCAGAAAAAACATTTATAACAATTTTTTCTTCCTTTTTCCTTCCAAATTGCAATGATTTTTCCCTCAAAAAATCTGGCACACAAACCTTTACTAGGTCTTCTGCCATTCTTCAGGCCCATAGCTGGGTAAACAACGAGACCCAGAATAACCTTAGGATGTGCTGAACGTTCAGTTGCTGTGCTACTTAGTTGCTCCAGAAGACAAACGCCATAAATGAGGAATGCCCCCGCTTCCTCCTCGTTTCTTTTAGCTTTGGTACCCGAGCAGGCGTCAAATGAACTGGAATATCCCCTTGGCCAGTTTGGATCAGCTGTCCTGGCCCTGTCCCCCCCGAGATCCTGCCCAGCCCAGCTTGCCGTTGGGAGGAGGGGGAGCGCTGGGACCAGCCCTGATGCTGTGCCCACGCAGCTGGGTCGGCAGCACCTTGGCAGCACCCACAGCACCAGGAACCTCCCCTGGGGCTCAGCCAGACCCAGCGCGCCCTGACAAGCTCCAGAGCCTGTGGTTCAACTCAGATATCTGACGTTAATGCAAAGGACATCTATTTTAGTTCATCAGACTTTCTAAAATGAACCACGGTTCACAGCTTTGTAAAAAATACATACTAAAAAAGTGAATTGCTACACCCTTAAGAGAAGCCCTCTTAATCTGGATTGCATGCTAATAATTAAAGTTTCACATTCTGAAGGCTTTTCTCAGGGGTTTTGCCTCTTTCCAGTAAAACCATAGGAAACAGAAAACATTAAGAACAAGCCAAAAGGAGCAAGCCGACTTCCAGAGTTCTCAGACATGCTAAAGAATTGAATAAAATACCCAATGTCACGGTCAAAAAAAGATGCGGCAGGATCTATTTTTGTCTTAACCTCAGCCCTGTCCAAAGGAGAAGTAAAACAAGCACCCTGTTAATGATAGATATACATTTAGCTTTACACACTTTAGCCTTTTAAATTTATCACTAGGTCATATATTTTCACTATTGTCTTTAATTTTTCAATGCCATCATTAACAGCACAAATTTCAAAGATTTTCCCACAATAAACCACTGCAGCTAAATTTTGTTTCTTGCCTGTAGTTTCCTGAGGATTGTGTTGGGTTATTGCTTTTTCCATATTTTCACTTCTTTACACCAATGTGCTTTAAGATGGTCCTGCCAAGATGTTTTTCATTTATTTCAAAATCATGATTGCTAGATGATCTTAAACTAAAGCCCTTTACAGGGTCATATAAGCTTTATAATTAAAGGTAACAAAGGTAAACAAATATGTTCACCAGGCAGTTATGTAAGCCTGATGAACAGGAAAGGAGAACACTAAAACAGGCAAAGAGAGGACAGGAAAACACCAAAGAAAGTATTTCCAAACTTCAAGAAGTCCAAATATTCATTACGTGGTCGGTGCTATCTCTGTCTTTTGCAGTTGTAAATTAGAGAAGTATTGGCTCAAGAAACTTAGGTTATAGACTGTTATCTATGCTAAAGAAATCAATCCCATATATCTTCTACAGCTTTCTGAAAAAGCTTAAAGCATTTATTTCTGTTGAGGTCTAATTTGTTTTTGTCTATGGTTTTATGTTTTACAGCATATTGTAGCACAATAAAATGTATTAATTTTATCTATATGATTTATGTACATTGGGAAAAGAAAAATACACATAATTCACACATTTATTCAGTTAGAAGGTTCAAAAACAAAGATGCAAACATGTTAAAATATTTGTCAGCATACACTATTTAATTTAGCAGTTTCTATGAGAAATAATTTTCATGGGGTGAGTGGAAGTAGCATTTACCTGCAATATTATAAACCACAGTCACTTTAAATCCTGTATTTCCACACTTACTAAAACACTGCTAAGAGGAGACCTGCTGCTAAAATATCATGTGGTTCTTTTAAAGCAATATCATTACCTAATAATTTTGAAAGAACCTTGGTTTTCAAAGTGAGAGGGAAACAGCTGTATTGCCTCCACTTGCATAAGGTGGTTCAGGGAAGCTGGGTCCAGCTCTCCTGCGCACGTTGGGGAACATGGGAAAGGGACACAAGCAGTCCCAAGGAGTTTTTGGTCATCTTTGGTGATGGTAGAAATACTGAACTACACAGCTGCAATCCTGATGTGCAGCTGGCTCATGCTTACTGAAAAACCACAGCAACATCACTTTTGACCCCTATTTCAAGAGGTATTTAGAGTCTTATAGATATAGTCTATATGAAGTGTGTATATATATATATATATATATATATATATATATATATATATATAGTCTTCACAGCCTACAGAAAGTGCAGCCATTCAGAAGCACAGACACCAATGCCTATGACGGTCAGTCACAGGGAGTTGTCGTGACATTCTTGTACTCTTAACCATCCTGGCCTGTTTTAAAAATAAGCAATTTGATTTCACTTCCCAATATTTTCCAAACGTGATGACAGTTCTGCTTTTCCTACTGCCAATAGCTTCACAAGAGCTAGCTGATAAGAGCTCAATGGCTACTATACCATTCCTGAAATTCATATAGGCTAATCCCCCGGGATTCAGTTCAGTCAGCAGTTACGCTAAATCAAAAACATGCACAGAAAAGAAATATTTCCTACTTTTGTGCAGAAAAAACCCTGTTGCTGCTGTAATTTGTATTTATACTGCTTTATCACGTAGCACTGACAGTGCTGTGATGGCACAACACAGCACTGCTTTTGTGTCTCATTTTAGAAAAAAGATTCTGAAAGATTTGGTGCCTTATTACAGCTTCATTAGAGAGGAACAAAAAGACACATAGAACTGTCTAAAACCCTAAGGGGCTTTCATACCACGGAGGTTGCTGGAACACTGAAATGCTTGAAAACTCCTAAAACGGCCATAAGCAACTCCAAATTCCCTTTACAGAGAATAAACTCAAGATACTTTTTCTCATTAATTCTATCCTATAGAAATGATGCAAACCAAGTGAAAATAGAACCAAGAGTTCAGACTGATGAATAAAGACATAAATCTGGGTTTCAGCTAAATACTCATTTTCATCTAAACATCGTGACATTCCGGTGCTTGTTGAAGTGTAGGTATCCTAATTTGCTTTTGCTGTTTCCCATGGAACCTCCATTTTACAATCAGAGCGCGTGGAAATGTTGGATGACACGTGCAGTTTCATCTACCTGACTTAAGTAGGGTAAGGTGGGTTGTTTCTGTGGCAGGTACACATGTACATCTTTTCCTACAGTCCTGGATGAATGCACGGTTGATGCTCACAGAATGATGTGCACATTTATGGTATGCTTTCCATACATATTGAGAACTGCAAAATATCTACCCTTACACAAGAAAGTAATTATGTCTATACAGCTATCATGCTAATGAACTACTGGCTAGGCTAATAAACTACATACTGTTCATAAGTTAAGTTATGGTTTAGGTGTCAAAACTTGATCTGCATACTAAATAACAATGAGATGCTTGTGCTCTCAGTCCTTCTTAGCAACCCATGTCCTATTTCTTCACCATCCATGATGTCCCAGCTGGGCTGTTCTGGGGACCAAAGTTTCTTTCTTATCGTATAATCCTTTTTATATATAACTCCTTACGCTCCTCCAATGTGCTGTTATGCTTCAGATGAAGAATGGTGGGATGATATCAGCAACGTAGCTGCTTGAGCAGCAGCAGCCTTGGTGAGGGCTGTACAGCTGTGTGGTAACTTGACCAGACTCTCACAAATACAGATATGAACCCACAGCCTAATTTTCCCTCAAAACCAATGAATCTTTTGTCTTTTTATGCTCCAGAAATTAGCACATGGCAGCTGAGTCAAACATTCTGAACTGCTGGAAACTTCCAATCTTTCTATGTCATCACCACATGAGAAGTGTTAGACACGTACACTTTACAAACATGTTAAATGACATAACCACAGTATTTAAGTAGCAACAACAGTAGGTAGTTCAAATGTCCCAGTGATCTGCAACATCAGTACAGAAAGATCAAAGAAATATATGAAATTGTAACTTTTAAAAAATACCAAAGGGAGCTGAGCTATAACAGCCTAGAAAAGAAGTAATTCTATTTACATGTGTATTTACAAAGTTTATGAGTTTCTAAGCCTGAGCAAATAAGCCAACACTAAATAAAAGGAAGCAGTCAGCAAACTGTCGTTATGACCTACTGCAAACTTCCACTTCATTTAGATTTACCCACAACTCGTCCCTCAATTCAATTCAAAAGAGTTGAAACTCCTTTATAACCTCATCTTCCATAATGGAATAAATCAACTTGCAGCATCTGAGAGAAAAGAAAAATAAGACTGAACATAATACAAGCATATAGAAAGGAATGATACAGAAAGGGTCTGTTTCTGTTTACACTTTTGTATGTATAGCTACCAAAGTACTAATGATCATTTTGTAATAAGAAACTAAAAACTATTATTAACTCCAGCAACATCTAATATGGGGGTAGGCACAGTAGTGTTTTTCACATAGCTGGGGGGAGGGTGACGGGGGACACGACGGACGACACACACGACCAGGCACTTACGTGTATGCAAGATTTAAGTCATGATCTCACATAATTTATGTGACAGATTTTCCATTGCTGTTCTTTTTTTAAACTATCAGCCTTCTTGATATGTATGAATAAATATGTAGAGAATATCCTTTCACTGAAAATAAGTTTTGATATTTTTTTCCTGTAGGTATTTTAAAATATTTTAAAGTATTATTGTTTAAGTTACACAGCAAAGTGATCTACTGGTATTGTAGAAAGGGCACCTCTAGGTAATTGCATCAAATTGGCTCATGACACATTTATTGATAAGATGGATGTAGATAACGTTTGTGCGTTCAATAACCTTCTTTGGCTATTGCTGTATCTGTAGCATGGAATCATAGTTAGAACAGAGTCAGTCCTCAACTGTAGATGGAAATGACGTGGAGAGGATAGAACAATAAAGAAAGGATTTTACACTTCCGTATTGAACAGAAAATGTTTTATTAGTAAACAGTACCCTGACATTTCTTAGTCCTTTTGAATTTTAATAATTTATAATAATAATAATTAATAATCAAATAAAATAGTAATCTACTGAAAGGTCTGGGAATACCCAAGGCAATACAGAAATATTTGCTTATAATTCACCAGTTGAATATGAGTTTGGATCAATACAGGCTTTTCAGTCTCCACTCAGCTGAGGGCTGATCATTTTGTACAATGTTTATGTTCACATCAGCTTGAGGAAAACTGTTTATCTCAGTCAAAGCTACTCATATTTGAGTACCACAGCTTCTAATATTGTAGCCATAGGGTCTTGGGAATACAATGTTGCCCTTTCAGCATGTGCTACATTTGAAGTTGTCATTAAGCATCTGCATGGTCTTGAGTGAGAGTTATTATGTCAGGTCACGCACTTGCTTAGAATTTGCAAAGGAAGTATCCTTAATTTAACAGATTATCTTGAAAATCATGGCTGGCTGGACTTTTTCATTGTTATTATTAGAAGGCAAAAAGTTTGAGGCTTGTTTTGGTGTTTTGGCTTTTTTATAATTAAAAACATTGTTTCAGTCTATTTCACAAATATGATATAAATTTGCAAATATTTGCTTGTCAATCAAAACAGATTTTTAATTAGAAAACAATCAAAAACAAGCAAGAGGGATGAGGCAGTGGTGCCAGCTATACTGTGTGGGACACTGAAGAATGAGGAAAGCAGGATTAAAATCCCTCTGCTACATAAGGGCAAAGTATCTCCTATCCCAGCTGCTGTCCAAGCCACTAGTGTGTGGAATTAAATGTCCTTTACTTCCTTGCTAGCTCACTAACTGTTTTATTAGAAAGTAATTGGAGCAAAGTCCAAAAGAACAAAAACCCACACTGATTCCAGAGTACCCTGTACTCTTACAGTGTAGATGCTCCAGTTTGTGCCCTATTTTGTACAAAATGGATCAGATTCAACACTGGACTCTGCTCTCGGGACAGGACAGGACTCTGTTCCTATAACAGCCCACGACTTCATTTTAGCCTCCTCTACTGTGACATAGTTTCCTGAAAATTGTGAAGAAAAGATATAGGTGCCACATGGCTCAGGGTTAGCTGGTGCAGACGCTTAGCTTGAAAGCATATCTGGCTTCTCAGCTTTGAGGGCAGCAAACCTGCTTTGCAGTTGCAAGCCTTTCAGTGGGCAGGAGCCTTCCTCTGCCTGAAGTCGTGGGCTTCCATTCCTCACCCTCCCAGGGGCTGGGCTTGCTCTTCTTCCTTACGGTGGACCCTGGCCAAGTGGCCACATTAGCTCGCACTCGGAGGTCTTCGCATGTGTCCTCCCTTCTGTCTTAGTCTCACTTTTGCGAAGAGGGTTATATAGATACTAGTGTGAATCATAAGCCAAAGGAAGGCTGTGTAAATAAGCCAGGGTGGGAGAAAGCATTTCTGCTTGCCTTGTCCAAGAATAGACTACAAGTGCGTAGCTATATATTATTATGGATCAAAACACAGTAGCCTACTGAAAATCCAGTTATCAACACAAACTATGATACACACACACAACACACACACAAAAAATAATCCCCATCTGAAGGCAAAAATCACACAGCAGACATGACAAAACAAGACACCCTTCCTAATATGCATTTAAAAAAATTACATTTCTGAAAGAGTACACTGGCAGCAGCCATTTACTTTATCTGTACATTTGGGAGCACATTGAGAAGCAGCTTTTCAATCTGAAGGATCAAATCTGACACAATTCATCAGACAGTAACAGTGAAATCAAAAAGACAGTAACTGGAAAATGTAATCCTCCCCTGAAATTTTCTTCAGCTCACCATCTGCTTCCATTCTATTACATCCCACTGGGGACTCACTGTCTTGCAACATCTCCTCTGGGCAGCACTGCCACAGATGTAACATGCAGGACTGATAGCTTCACCGCATGACTCAACCAGCACGCCTTGGGTGACACAAAGCTTCGCCTGTGTGGCACCCTCTGACCACGGTGAGAACCAAACCACGCAAAAAGCAGGTACCAACAGGTGCCAAACCCAATGCCAACGTATGACCCAATGCACAGTATGTGCTTATGTGAACTGCCCAGGATTTTCCTTCAGAGAAAACAGCAGGGTTGAGCCACCACAATGGAAAATTTACAAGCATTTAACTGCAGAGTTTCTCTTCTCAGAATATCCTCAAAGACAAGCATTCCCTGCAGTTGTCAGAATTTTGCTGACACAAAAATGCATTGTTGGTGCATAAGACTTGTATGTAACTACTTTGACATGCATATCTTTCTTTGAAGGAAGGCACTCTGAGCCATCTGGAAATAAGAACAGCCAAGTAGTACCTACTAGAATGCTATTTTCTATCTTCCAGAACTTGAGTAAACGAAAACGATGGAAATTCTGTTTTAAAAGATCCCTACATTGTAGACAGAACAAAGGAATGCTGAGGCTCTATCAATTATCCATTGAGACGTCAGGACATTTCTGTTAATTAAAATGCCTTAGCAAAAGTTGTTCTTTATAGATTAACTTTTACCCCTTACTTAAACTTATGCAATGTATGCTATATACCTCACAGATGCAACAGCTTGGAAAAAAAAAAAATAATGTATTTTGCTAGTAATTCATTCTTGGTCCTCTAGAATTCAAAGGGCATGCTCTTTAAACAGTATGTGTAAGTGAACATTTCTGTTTCCAGAGTCTTTTCATCAATAAAGGAGCAAAGAAGGAGCTATTTAATTTGTTCCTCTGACTTTCAACTACAGCTGAGTTCAGTGTGCCAGAAACATGAATCCTAAATGTCCCACCCCATTCACCTGAAATGCTTTAATCTATGATCAGGTTACCTGAGCCATGCCCAGGTGAAGAACAAAAGATTTATATAATTATTCTTATTACTTAATGTAGTCAACATTTATTCAAATAACTGTCAGATAAGGTGTTCTAAAAGCTGCAGAGGCTGTTGGTCCAGTGTGGGTCAACTCCTGTGCTCTAAAACACCTACGTGCCAGAACTCATCCCTCCCCTAAACTCCAGTCCAGCGACGCATACAAGCACATCCTTAACTTTGCTTAGCTAAGCAGCGACATTGATACCAGATGGTCAAGTCACATTGTTAAAGTCAAATTTGTGCATAACAGTTTCTTCTATTAAGCCATAATCCCTCGGGAACCAACAATTCCTGCCACTGTTGTGAGAATGTTTACTAGAGATTTATGCAAGAGCAGTCTGCAATGGTTCTTCCATCCTGCATGTTTACCGCTAGCAGCATACATTACGCAGTATCTATAAGGAACCTGCCCATCACATTAACTCCAAATCCTAAATTTTTTTAGGCAACTACATACTTCAGATTCTATTAGGAGAAAGATTTCTTTATACCTTGCAAACACCAAACAAAATCAAAAATTATTGACAGCAATCATACGTTATATACTGCTGAGGAATATTGAAGGAATTAACAAGGAATTAACAAAAAGGAATTTACCTAAAATTTCCCAGTTTTCTCCCTGGTCAAGTTTTTGTTATTACTTAGGTGAACTCTTATGATCACTTCAAAATACACGAATAAATTTCAGCCCATGTGAGAGTAATTAATTCATGTTACAACTCACATTTTAGGATATAGTATGTGTTAAAATTCATTTGTTCTTTTATTAAAATGCCAGAACATCCAAAATGCTGAAATGCTCACACCTGATTGTTGTAAAAGGTCATGTTGATTTTTCATGAAGGGAAGTTCATACCTTCCTACTTAGCAAAAAAGGGAAATATTCAAAATGAAAACAAAGTAAGCTTAATGAGTAACTTTTGATTTACTGAATTAGTCTTGTCTCAGACCGAGTTAGCTAAACCAGAAAACAAACAGTTCTTTACAACAGCTGGCAAGGATTGCAATACATAAAACCAACAGGAAACTCCTGAAACTTCTACAAATTCATTTTGAAAAACCCTCCATCAGATTCATTTCAGTTTCTTGAAGTCTGGAAGCCTGCAGGGACTTTGGACCCATTAAAAGCCTGTGACAATGCATCAATTTAGACAGATATGGAATTAATATAGATTTTTTTTTATTATTATTTAATCTTCTCTAAGGTCTGTCTTTTAATTTCTTACAAAGTGATTAATATACATCTATTGAGTTTTTCAATTTCTAATAAGGTATTACCTTTCTTATAGTGGAATGCAAACTTTTAAACTCCAAACTTTAAAACAAGAAAAAGCCCCACCCAGACTGTTCTAAATACAATGTTTGCTTTACCTGTTACTCTTCTGATTAAATAAGTATTCTGCTTGTGTGATGCAAAGCATGACTATGCTCAATTAATTGGAATATCATGTTTCTCATTTTGCACATTTTCAGCTTGCATTTTATTTTCTTCAGAAATTCTTGAAAACTGTGATGCTTTGGGAAACCATTTAAAAATTAGAATACCTCATGAACAACAGCTTTTCCCATTCACATTCCATAGCATTTCTTTCAGGAGGACCATTACTAAAATGGCTTGGTTTGGTGCTGGAATGTCTATTTTAACCTAAGAACAAAATTACTACTCGGAATTTTAAAATATCCTGGCACGGTTTGATTTTTTGTTATTCGAAACCCATGGTGCAGTGTTCCCTTCCACCTTTCCCTGTGGCTGTGCTGTGAATCGGTAGGACATGTGGCTTGCAGCACCACTCAAAGAGGTTTGATAAAGACAGCAGCTAAATTAAGCATTGGGCTTGCTGATATTTTCAAGGGCTACCACCGACCTCTACCCTGAAGATGTGCGCTGCCTCTGGGGCCAGGCATGGGGAGGTATCTGGAATGCAGGTTATAGCTTGGCACAAGCGGTCAGACGTCGGTGTCGGTGGGAGCCAACCCAGGAATGAACACAGGTGTGGGGCAGCAGAGACCACGTGAAGGCTTGCAACATATGCATGAACGTACCTTTGGAAACCCACCACCTGAGGGTGGAAAGATTACTGGATCTATGGCAATGCACATTGCCCCAGCTTGAAATTTAATCATTTGTAACACTGCTTTACAGTCATTTTCATAGCAGATTTCCAGGACCACATCATTAGCTTATGTAAATTTCTATTTTAACAAGCTGCACCTTTCCTGAGAAGGACTTCTAGGTCAGACCTGTAACTGACAGCTACTATATATTTTTTATTTTTTAAGTCACTTGTATATTCTATGTTACATTAAAGATTATGAGACTACTGGAGGTATTAGATATTGAATATGATAGTGTTCTCCAGGCTTATTTTCCGATGTGTTACCAGACATATCCAATATGGTTGCCAATAACTATCTTTTAATTAGCTGTTTATGCCAGTCAACAGCAACATCCCTGTAGATCTCAAAGCTCAAGAATTCTCACGATATTCAGTAAACAGCAGGTGACCTACTCCAGATCACTACATGTATCAATACCCACTGGCCCAGTACTTGATTTTAAAGAGACCCTTCTCCAACTTCTTTCACACCTACAATAATAAAAACATAAAGCCCATCATCCTCACTCATTTTTTCCCTTAAAATTCACCCTTGCTGCAATGCCCTTCCCAGTTAATAAAACCTAGATTGTGGATGTGTTATGACTGCAGCCTCATCTTATTGTCATCTTTTATCTTATATTTAGATCATAAGCTTTATGAGGCAAAGTCTGTGTTTCTTGACTGATTTTATATAGCAGCTAGTGCACAGGCTTAATTCAAAACTGTGGCTCCAAGGAATTGTTGACAACTAGTGACCAAAGTAGCGGTATTAATGAGTATGCATTATCAATAACAATATTATTGTTATTCCTTGATAATTTTTTCATAGTTTCAAAATCAATGTCAGGCAATTATTTTAAAATATACAGTGGATGCATTATTTTCCAATAAGCCTAGAAATGTGTGTCTTGGTTAAACAGAGAGATAAATTCAGCTCCAACTAAGCATGAAATATTCTGTAATGTTTTCATTATGAGGTTACATACTGAGGTTGTTCATTAGATAGACTAAATAAGTAGACAATAAATAAAAATTGAGAGAGAGGCAACTGCATTGAATTGAGTTTCAGGGCATCAGTCTAAGATCAGCAGAGCTTCTACTTTTCCTTTGATAATCATTCTTTGCAGCCTTTCTGGGTTCTTGCGCACCAGAAGACGGCTGCTTCCCTCTGTCAGCGCTGCCGTGACTGTGACGGGTCAGGCGAGACAGCCCCAGCTGTCCACAGCAATCCCCCAGTTAGCCATGAGGCTACTGGCCTTTTCCTCCCTGGGCTGTGACAGTGCCAGGGGATGCACTGCCGAGCCCAGCTTTTGGCTGGGGTTTGAATGAAAACCACTTCACGTGGTATAGAGTAAAATCTTACTGTTCCCTCTTTGATTATTGGTTTAAGTACAAATTAATTGGACACTAAAGATGGAAAAGCTAGTATAAAATAAATTTTCTCCTTCACCATCTCTGCACTCTCTCCCATATAAGCAATCTGGGCTGGGCACCTATTTCTCACAGTTAAGCTCACTACAGTTACGGATCATTACAAAGGAGAATTAACAGTATTTCTAGGATATATATACAGATACATACGTAGCTGTACGTTAGGCAGCATCACTATGCTTCTTCCTTTGCTTATCATTTTTGCTAAGAAAGAAAAACATGAGGATAATATATACAGAACATTTAAGACTATTTGTTTCCTCTGAATGCACTCATTTTGGTGATATTCATCATCATTAACCACAAGGTTTGCTTCCACTTCTTTTTATTTTAGTGAAGAAAGCTTCCTCACCAGCAGTATTTGCACTTCTACAGATTTTGATCCTCCCACTGGTGGAAGCTGTATGTACTAGCTGGATTCAATGAGTGAATTTAAATTACAGAAATATGTACATAAATATTCATTTCTTTATGCTGTTTTCACCTCCTCCCCCCTCCAAAAAAGACTAAGTATTATAGCCAGTGGATTAAGGCACAGTCAGAGCAAGAAAGATGGAAAGAAATCAGGTATCACCTTCTCATTCACTAAGCCAGTGCCGTGACCTTGTGTCTTTTAGTGAAAAGGACTCAGGACATGTTATGCTTCAATCAGCTGCTTCTTTGTAACATCCTGGGGACATAATGTCTGGTTGTATAAATGATGTGTAGCCTAGGCACCGCTCTGGTGCTGATGGCATTTTGCTTTCTCTGTGTTTGTACGAATTAGGAGCATAGAGAAGCATCCCTGCCAGAAATTAAGGTATCTAATAACTTGGGGTTTGGTGTGTTGGTTTGATTTTGTTTTGGTGGTGGTTTTTTTTTTTTTTTTTTTTTTCTTAAATGTTAAGGAAGCAAACCCAAATATCCCTTTTTTTCTTAACAGCTATTATTTCTAAAACTTCGCAAATATAAAAGATTACAAAGATTGTTCCCTCATTGCTACACCAAAAACAGGCGTCTGCAGGCTAGTTAAAAGTAAGACCTAAAATTATCTTTATGTTTCTATATATAAAGAAGTTGGCATTAAAGTTATATTTATCATCCACTATGCAACATTGCCCATGATAGTATCTCTGGAGGTCATTCTTACTAGCTATTGACAGTGTCTGAATTTAGAAGTTATTAGTCTAAGATGATGACAATTTTTACACAGGTGTTTATTGAGTAACTATGTAAAGTAGACAGAGGAAGATAAAGTAGAAATGCGGGGCAGCATTAAGCATCACATTTCAAAAAGGACATACTGTCCTGCTTTTGTAGGAAGAGCGATAGGCTTCTCTTGCCCTTTCTTTGCAGCATTACATTCATTTGTTACGACTGTAGACTGCCCTTTCAGATATACACCTGCACCTGTAAATTAAACCTTACCTCATGAAATACCCAGTTCCAGGAGAGAAGTCAGCAGTAATTTTTTTAATTGATTTAATGGACATTGAATGAAAGTATAGCGACTACTGCAGTATTCTTGGGTGGATCTCCTCCAAAATTCCCTTCTGTTGACATAAACTGTATCCACCACCTCAGAAAATTTCCTGAACTTTGACTTGAAAATGAAAATTCCCGTTTAAAAATAAATGAATTAAAAAATCTCAGTTTCTGGATGTAACTGATACACAGTGAAGTTAAATGACTTCACCAAGGAGAGACAACACCCCGTTAGTTCCCTTTAGACACTTAGTATTACCTGTGAGAGATCCAGTTAATTTAATGTCATCAACTGCAATGGGTCACAAGAACGTATGACAAGAAGTTGGAAAATTTTCACGGAATCAGGAACCTCAACATGATTTTAAAATGAATGAGAGCTGGAGCTTAGCACATACCTTGGTCTATATATATTTCCCCTATAAGCAGTTGAACAATTAGAGGACATGAAAATACTATTAATAGCCATTCACTGTCATTGTAGGCTAGAAACCAAAAAGCTTCTGAAAATGAAGACAGCTCAAGTAAGCCCTTTCTACTGTTTCTTTACATTTTTGACAGGAAGATACCTGTTATTATCCAGCAATATTAGAAAAGGCTTTTTCTCCCACTAGCTGTATCAGATTACACTTCTCCATCACTTCTCTCCTCACCCCAGTTAGTGATGACTGTTTTTTGGCAAACATCTCCAATAAAACAGCTTCTCTTTTACAAAGCAAAATAAACAACACATGGTAGATTTAATACAACCAATCCTCTCTGTCTTCAAATGACTTTCATTGCTTTTTCTCCTGATAGTAAGCAGCAGCTGTATTTAATGAGATGGAAGAATGGGTCAATAAATATATATGTATATATGCATGTTGCTTAAGTATCCATTACATATATGTAGATGCTAAGGCAGCTCATGGTGTTTACCCTACTACAGGATCTTATCATAATGACAAAGCACCACAGGTTCCATCAAACAGGATTAAAGATTATTTTCTCACACAGTACTGCTATTAATTCCTGAATATTTTAAACTTATTTCTCAAAACTGTAGTTTGTTCCAGTACAGATGATCAGAGACTCTACCAAGGATCTGTTTGCCTGGCTCTGACTTGAAATAGATGCCCGTTGTCTGTCTGATACTGTTTGTCTGCTGGGTCACAAGGGAGAGTTCTCTCTCTGAATCAGCTGCTGCTTTACTCTGTATGTTTTACTAATGCAAAGAAACATTACAAAATTACGAAACAAGAGGGGTAGAGAAGTTTCTAAAACCAAGTAATTTTGAGAGATATTCCTAGGGAATACTGTAGAATTTGTCTACCGAAGTAAAACCAAGGCATTTCTGCATAGTAACTGCTGTTAGTAGAACCCAC
The DNA here is from genome assembly GCF_017639655.2 of Falco naumanni. NCBI lineage: Eukaryota > Metazoa > Chordata > Aves > Falconiformes > Falconidae > Falco > Falco naumanni. The sequence goes on from NC_054057.1 coordinate 73,313,000, forward strand.
CTCCAAAGATTTGTCTGACACGATCCAGCACTTCCAAAATGCTCATATTTTTAACTGCGTATTTATTCTCAGGCCTTTTCTTAGCCCTAGAATAATTTTTAAACCAATGTACTGAACAAAAGTGCAAGAAAGGCACAAGGTTACTGTCTCTCTGTTTAAAGGGCATTTGAACATCATTAACTCAATCAAGGAGATTCTCAAAATTGATAGAGAAAATGTGAAATGCTCTCAACCAAGAATATAGAAACAGCACAGCTCAGACTAACAGCTCAGTGTTTCTAATTGCACTCTTAGAAAACATCCTGGCAGTAAGGTGCTTAAATTACTACAGCAGGATAATGATCATCAAACTAGTTTGGAGGCATCTGGGATTGCGACTTGAAAGAATCAAGCATCTTTGCTCTATTCTTTCATGCTCATGTACACATCTGAAAAAGCTGAGTCGATCCTTTCAAAAGTGAAGTTAATGAATAAAAGTGTAACAGACAAGAATTTATTAAACATTAAGAAAAGGATCAGAGCAAATGATCCAAAAGCTATCTCTGCAAAAGTAAAAGGAATGTCTAATTAGCTGCTTCTTTGCACCATAACGCAGAATCAACCAGCACACTTTTGGATTGGCTTTCAGATAAAAAGCATTCCTGCAGTGTTTATAAGAAAATAACATTGGTCACATGCCGAAGCAAATCACTGAGTCCTCAAAGCCTGGTGCTCTGTTACCTGACAAAGACCACTGCCTGAGATTTCAGAGTAAGAATTTACCTTAAGTAAAGCATAATGCCCCAGGTGAAAAAGATGTATTTTTTGAATCTTTGTGTAGGAGAAGTATTAGGGCTCAGAAGGTGCAGACAATAAGCGTATTAGCAGTCACCTACTCCATTTCCCAATACTATTTACAGAAATTAAACTCACAGTAATGATCTCATTAGATATGAAGTCAATCCTACCAGAACTGGGGGGTGCACCTAAAGTTCAGACACTGGATCACAAGAGAAAAAGACAGGGAAATGGCCACCCTTTGCTGTTCCAGAGACCACAGTGGGCTAGAGAGGCATACTGCATGGAGTTACACACAACAAAGCCCAATTTTGTTCTCATAGATTCCAGCTCTGCCTAAGACTTAAAACAAGAAATTGAAAATTCTTATTAACTCATTTCAGGAAGCGAACAAATCTCCCAGAGATGGTTTTAAATTTAATTGTTTGTAAAGAACATAGGACTCAAACACAGCAGTCTGAAGGGAAGTGAACAACTTTCAATTTACCTTGCAGTCTATTACGATCCCAGGCTGCTGATGCAGAAGTTTCTGTACTCCAGCATCTATGTGGAATCACTGTAGCAAGATATAGTTGTGCTTATTTATGCAGCACATTCATAGCTACCAGTGGGGGAGCAGAGGGGGTGTGGGAGGGAGGGTAAAGTCACCCCTGCCACCCCTGAACAGAACAGCTCATGAGCGCAGAGCATGTATCTCCAAACCTCCAAACATTCTTTTTAAACCCTTAATATTGATTAATCATGGAATTTTAAGAAGGTGGCAAACATAGTCCAAAGAACAAAAATATTCTAGTTTTATTAGATTTCTATTCTACAAACTAATAACCAGGTTAAAGAAAACCCAGACAACCCCTCCTGAATACTTACCAGCTTCCATGAGGCTCCAAGAGGAAGAGGGCAGATACCCATCACTCTCAGAGAAAAAGTAGGGAGCTGAGCAATTTGAAAACTCAGTTTCATACCTAGAAAGATGAAATGGTTTACCATGCTCCTTAAGCCTCTTAAGGTAGACTACAGACAATTCTATTCAGATATACTAGGTATTTTCTTGTACGTGTGTATAACTTGAACCTTGGATGACGTATTTTTCAGAATTGCTTTCAAGTTGTCATTATAAGAATGCTGTAATCTTGTTTAAAAGGATTTTCATTTTTAAAATTCCAAGTCCCAGGGAATCTGAGTTAGATCTGGGTTGCTACAGACAAAGGAAGTTTTAAAACTTTACTGCTTGTCGTTATGATGAGTCTAATAAGTTAGTCACACACTGGTGGCATCTGCTGCACTGTTTTACTTGTCATGGCTGCCACAGTTGTGTGTCTCGGTGTCAGTTTGATTAGTACTTGGAAAGGCCTAATACTGAATACTCATGATTTCAACTTGTATCTCAGCAAAAGTTAGACCAGTGACTCTCTATTTTGTTTAGCCTTTTGTATCTATGCAGAGTTTTCAAGAAATTTCAAGGAAAGGGCCTGGGGGGGCTGCTCAGCAGCCGGCTGGGCGTGAGCCCCCAGTGTGCCCAGGTGGCCAAGGCGGCCAGCAGCGCCCTGGCTTGTACCCGGAACAGCGTGGCCAGCAGGGCCGGGGCAGTGACTGTCCTCCAGCGTCGAACCCTGTGTTTGACAAGAGGCAGCTGCCTCAGGCTGCGCCAGGGGAGGTTGGGTTGGGTGTTGGGGAAATGTCTCCACTGAAAGGGTGGCCAAGCACTGGAACAGGCTGCCCAGGGAGGTGGGGGAGTCGCCACCCCTGGAGGTGTTTAAAAGACGTGTAGATATGGTGCTCAGGGACATGGTTTGGTGATGGACTTGGCAAGTCCTGGGTTAATGGTTGGACTTGATCTCAAAGATCTTTTCCAATCTAAATGATTCTATGTTTATGATACTAAAGAGCACCTGAAGTCTTGTTCATGCCTTATTAATGCAAAGAATTTTCTCAACAAGTTTCTGAATTGCAAGCTCAAGCACTTACAGCTCAGTCAATATTCTTAATCCAATTTTCTTCCTCATTCACAAAGCTCTGAAAATCAAAAGTCTGCTAAAAGCCACAGTTTTTCAGTGGATATAGAGATACAGATCTGTGGTTTCTGCCTCATTCAGCCAGGTAACATCTCCTGCTTCAGCCTCTCATCCAATATGGAAGAGGAGACAGAAGAATACAGACCATTTTTGTGAAAGAAATAATAAAGTATGCTTTGTCCTTATATTTTAAAACAGGAAGAAGTGAGAACTATACTTGACCAGTGAAGCATTAAAAATCAAAATCTCATTTACTGCAGTATCCTAGAAAAGATTTAAGGTAATCTACATAACAACAAACTGCTATCTAATCAGAGTACAATTTCCTAATGCATTCAGTTAATGATAGTATTGTTACTTTCTTAACAAAATCATGTTGTAGACCCAATTTACCAACACACTTCAGTTCTGCATATGTGTACCTTCGATGCTAGGCAGCCAGAGGTGCATACTTAACAGGTATTTAACTACTTTATTCAGTGAACAACTACCACAGACAGAATAAAATGGGCCTGATTAAGAAAACTCTGGAGGGAATCTCAAAATTAGTCCCTTAATGACTCTTATAATTTTAAAAATGAGATTAAAAAAAAGTTAAAGAAATTATAAAAAATGAACCACCTTACAATGTGTGCTTTTACCGAGTCTTTGATTAAATGAAATCTGGGAAGGGATGACCCATGGATAATTGTCAGTTCATTTTAAAACTTCTACTCTTTCAATCTTGCTATTCAGTCTCACTGAACTTTTAAAGTGCTTAATTAAAAAAATGATTGGACCAAATCTTAAAAAATACTCTGTAGATCTTGAATGTTGAAATAGAGCAAGTTATCAGGCCCCTTATTCCACTACCAAAAGAGTAGGAAAAAGTCACTCAAAAAAACCCAGGGAATCTGCACTCATATGACAATCAAGTCAGCCACAGCTCTAAGCATTTTCATTATGATATATCTGAAATGTGTACGTGTATAGGAACATGTACAAATCCACATTTACTTTCCTATTTATTTCTTTTATCTTCTGTTGAATATATTTGTTCTACACTCTGACCAAAGCTATCAAGCAGCTCCTCATTCCTCAGCCCTCTGCTCGATCCCCTCTGAGTGCCTGGTGTCCTCCCCTAGCAGGTGTTTTGTTCCTCTCTCTGCTCTCAGCAATCAAGGAGGGTCCCCAGGACAATTCTTGTCCTTTTCCCATCACAACCAATCTCCCTACCACACTCTGCCCAGTTTCAACCCAAAACTTATTAATTCCTTCAGCATCTTCCAGGATATATTTTTGTCTTCAGAATTTATCCTTACACTGCGTTGTATGTTACAGCCTATGCTTTGTGAGATGAGATTGAAGCATCACTTTGATTTGATATAAACTACCAAAAAACAGCATCTCATTTCATTAAAATGAACACTTGTTGTTTTTTTCTGTTTAAAGGTTCTTCAACTAATGCTAATGAATTGCTAGAGGTGACTGAATAATTTGCAATTTATAAATTCTCTGATGAAGATGGCTGCATTTCATACTTGTGGTTTGTCAGTGAGCACATTCTGACTTCCGTGAATGTGTTTGTTACAGAAAAACATTTGATGATTTGGTTTTACACATTTCTCTGATGGAGTGAACAAACCCAGTTTCATCACTGTTCAGTATGCAAACACTGTGATCAGTAGCTATGATTAGTCAGAAACTGTCTCAGGCCACATTTAGTGTGCACTGGTACCAAGAAAAATGTTTTCCTACGTTAAGCTGCCATCAGATCAATCCAGTACAGCCCAGCTATAGTCATTCTTTTCCTTTCTCAGTGTCAGTTGTCAGGCATGAGAATTAAAAGTTCATTTCTCATCAACATTTCTGACTAACTCAACTAAATAAATATCTTTCTGGAACATAAATGCAAAGACGAAACATTCTAGCTAAGTAAAATTGTATTGCTACTGTAATATTACATTAATAACTATTTCTAATGATTGTTACATTTATTTCCCATTTTAGTGTGTTGGGAATTAAAAGCTGACTTAAAACAGCACAGGCATCCAGTGGCAATATAGAATTAGAAAGGCCAAGCTGCCAGTACAGCTGAAGTTCTAGACTATGCTACACTAAGTTGCTTGGGCATGTACAATTAATGGACAAATGAACTGTCCATTAAGATCAGCCGCTTTTATAAAATACTTCAAAAAAACAGCAAACGTTTAATCTTGTCACAGCTACAGGATGGCCAGTTTTAATCAACGCTACTTTCAGACTCCAAGCTCTATTGTTTATTTCAATATTTGAGCTATTTCTTTTGAGATAGCACTGCATGATGCTTTGCTTATTTTCTTTGTTTACCACCTTTCTTTCTGATTCAGGGTTTTAAGACTGGTAAAACTGAATATATTACCTACACAGCAGAATCTCTTGCTTTCTCTCCGTCTCTCTGTCTTTCCCCACTTCTCACCCGCCCCCCACCCCCACCCCGAGAACATTAATTCTGTTGCCAGGTCAGCTCTGCCAATCTGATGCCAACTCCCCTACCTCTATGTATTTCCTGATAATATTTTTTTTAAACACAAAAGGTAAAACCAATCATAACACCTTTTTGTATGTCACCCGAAAAAAACCCTCCATACTTAAATGACTGCACTGACTTGAAAGAGTAGGCAAGCAAATAGGAAATTACTACACTCTTATGTTTTCAGGTTTTGATATCCTGGCATCTTCACTCTGACACTGTAAACATACTCAGCTTTGTAATGCTACCTTTAGTGATGAAATTCAAGGAAATGTTAAAACTTCTTATATAAGAAGATTCATTGTCAAGAAACTGAAAACACTGTCTTTGTGGACTTTATTTTATCACTAAGTTTAATTAATGTTTCCTTCAACCTTGATCTAAATAATTCTATCCCTTGGGAGGATGACAAGGGGAAATTGTTCAAAAGGAAAACCAAAACTCTACAACTCTGAAAAACAAACTTCTGATTAAGACCAAGAAAAGCCAACCAATCACAAAATTTAAACTCAAAGACAGAGATGAAATGGATCCATCTGAATTTTCGAGTATAACCTCAAACTAGCTGCAGTCAGTGCCCAGGCTGTCTGAAGGCTAAGCATCTGTGAGCTGTGCAAAACCTTGTTTGGCACTAAACCCACCAGGGAATTGTAGCTAACCAGCTGCTTTAAACTTCAGCCCTTATGAGAACTAGAGTCCAAAACTTATGTCAATCTACATATAGGTGAAAATTATTGAAGATTTAGATGATCAGGAAGCTTTTGACTAGGTCTAGAGTGGGCTCAGAGGAATTTAAAACAAAGATTAGATTAGGCCACGCTAGATGTCCCCATAGTTCCGTACCGCAAGGCTAGCAGAAGATGCCAAGGAAAGGGTGTAAGAACAGGGCTAACATTTAGGGATAATTCCCCGTTATTTGTAGCCTGAGGACTTCCTCACATTTCATTGTTTTGACATTTAACTGACCTTGACAGATTTCTCTTGCATGAATTTGTCCAGTCTCATTTTGAACCTATGTAAACTTTATCAACCATAAAATCTCACAGTGAGAAATTCCATGGCTTAATTACAGGTTCTGTTAATAACCAGCTCCTTCTGTTTTGAATCCGCCACATGCTAGTTTCATTTGGTCTGCCCTAATTCTTGCAGTGCCAGAGAAAATGAACTATCATTTTGCATTAATCCTCTCAGTTTCACTCAGGTTTTATAGATCTTTCTAATAAGCTCTCTCAGTCACCTTTTTTTCTAGACTGGAGTGACTTTTTGCTTTTTTGTTTTTCCCCATGTAGAAGCTCACCGATAACATTGTTCACCCATGCCTAATCTTCATGTAAACTCCACATATACATCCTAAGTTTAACTAAAGTCAGTTGAAGGAGAAAAATTAAGCATGAGGTTGAAGAGCACTCGAGAGAACACAGTATGATTAAGGGTAGCCGGCACAGATTTAGGCAGGGGAGGTTGTGCTCAACTAATCTCCCTGAGTTCTTTGAAGATATTACTGCTGTGACAGATAAGAGAAATACTGTGGTTGTAGTGTATTTAGTTTTTCAAAAAGCATTTGAAAAAAAAAAAATCCCCATTAGAGATTAATGGCTAGGAGTCACAAACTAGAAGGTAAAAATAGGGCACTGGATACAGCACTACAGAGCAGGAGGAAGGGGGGGTAATATCACCGACATTGGTACAGCACCTTTCCCATTGGAGATAGCTCGTACCCCCTCCAGAGGTATTGCTGTAACAGTGCCGAAATGCAGCCCTTTGTGGAACGCAACACAACAGACGTTACCCACTTGCAGAATCGGCACAGAACAGTTTCTACAGGAAACTGCTGATTAATTTTATCTGATGGAAATTAGACGAAAAACTATGGTGAGGTATGCAAACTGTAATTACTCTGGCAGAGCAAGCAAAACGTGCTTAACTTAACGGAGCTCAGCAAGAACATTAACAATACATTTCTATCACATATAAATCATTACATGTGTCAAAAACCTATCTCAAATAGATAGTTTGTCTGTTACCAGTTCCCAGGGCTGTGAGTTGATACCGTGGCACTACTTTAGACATGATCCGATAAACATTCCCTCTGAAGGGCCTCAAAGCAGCCAGCAAAAATACTGAAATTACACACCAGCCTTTTGTATTTCTCCCACATTCTACCATCCTGATATGAAACTATCAAGGCAATGAGATTTTGTCTCCTTTTTGCACAAATGAGGAAAATCTAGCAGAATTACTTAGTTTATGTAACAGTTTGGGATTATTTTTTTTTTTTTTATGGCAAGACTGTGTCACATCACATCAATATATGGGTATTTAATGTACCATCCTCAAACCACTCATGGATATAACATGTAGCAATGAAGGGACAATTACAGTTTGTAATAGAAGGAACACAGAAATACTCCACTACTGAGTAATATAAATTCAACACTAATAAGTAGTGATTACTATCACCCAAGTAGGGTTGTGTAAATTATGCAGGGAAAAGTATTTACAGATCCATTTGAGTTTCCAAATGTATTATTTTCAGCCATGTTTTACTGTGCTGGATGCCCACTTTCATAAAAAATTAAAGCTGTTGTGTTTTAATACAGAAACATAGTTCATGAAGATGAAGTTTTTAAGTTTCATTAGACAGAGATTTTATTGAAAACAAGTTTTAAATCTACACTAAATATATTCATGCAGGTGCGAGTGTACTCAATCAGTTTAGGTCTGGGAAGTCCACACAGTCTTCTAAATCAATCATTGCAAGAATCAAGCTCTAATTTCCAATATTTACAATAAACTTTAGGATAAACATTTCTCAGAAACATTTGAATAATTAATACACAGTTGAGAGAATCTCAAGCCATTCTGCAAGCTGAAAAAAAATTATTTTCCATGAATTATTCATTTAGCTCTGCATACAACTCTTTTCCTTAACCCAAGAGGATTTACTCTTTTTAGGTGGTTATCTTCTACAGTGTAGCTTAAGTGATACTGTGTTTATAACTACAGAGTGGCTTCCAGGAGTAGCTGTACTACAGCCATTAAGTACTTAAAAATGCCAAAAAAAAACCCTGCAGAGCAGAGAAGGGCAGATGTTTGGACTATTCTATTCCAATACAACCAAGCTGACTGCCATTAGCCGAGATCAAAAGATGAATTGCATCCTACATCCTTTTAGTGAGAAAGTATTTTGACTGAGACGCTGGCTCCAAGGCATTCAAGACATAGCACGAGTTCATTTTGTGAGTATAGAAAGGACCTTGTTATTTTGCCCTTCAGGGCACACCTGTATATGGATGAAATATACATTGCAAACCTGCTAGGAAGATTAAATTCCTTCTTTTCTTTCCTTTTTTTTCTTTTTTTTTTTTTTTTTCCCTTCCCCTTGACTGCTGGGCAGCACAGAAATCTTACACTGTAATACTGAGTGTTCCTTATTAACACAGATTAGCATTCTCTGTTTTTAAAACAAAAATCAGATGACATGATAAAATTTGTTTACTGATACAGCAGTAACCGATTATTGCACAGACACATGAAGACTGGAAAACAACTTGTGAATATTTGTTCCAGCTTTTTTCTTAACAACTGAAACGTATTGTCATATTTTAATTGTGTCTCTTTTTTTTTCCCCCAGCACGCCCTTCATCCCTTCCTTTCTCTTTAAATGGACTGCTGTTTTATCATCGAATGGAGATGCAACTCTTCTCCAGAAATCTGTGTAACAAAGAAATACTGGAATTTATGCTGAATGCAGAAAAATAACAAAAAAATTATATAAAAGCATCCATGAAGTGCATACATCAAAGTCAAAGGAAATCTTTGTATTCTGCTGCTAATGCTTACAAGGTAAAGTGGCATGCAGATTTCTTATTTAATAAATTCCCACAGAAAATTAGTTTTTCACAGTGGGAAGAATTTCAAGGCCTGCCGCGATGAACAGGCAGGATCTAATCACTGTTCAGGCTTTGTAGATACACCAGGGCTTGCAGATATTTGAATGATCCAATTATTCTGTTGAGGCACAATCACCTTACCTGCATACTAATCAAGTAATATGCCAACATGAAACAACTCTGGCTTTTCTGGAAACTCTAGACATACACGGCTCCCTGGTTGACCTTCTGCCAATTACATTCATTTCAATTCTATTAGCTCATCTTTTGCCCAAAGGTGACATATGCACAAATCTATAGGGAAAATTGCCTAAATCAACTTTCCACTACACATGATGCAGAATAGTTGCTCAGTGATGTGAATACAAGGCATTAATTCTAAAGCTGGATGCAATTGTGCACTAAACAGCAATGAATTTTTCAGACAAGAAACCTCTTCTGAAACTGTAGTTACATTCCATAAAAAAGGGAGGATTCTGCTTTTTATAGGAAACAAAATCAATTACTCAGTTTTGTATGTCGTGAATGGCAATACAAAAAGAGGATGAACAGAGCCTAGACCGTTCCTGCTATATCAGTATTTAGTGTGAATATTGACTGTTGGGTTTCCCTGCGGGGGGGATTCCTTCACACGTGGCAGCTTTATTATGCTCTGTTCTGATTCTTTGTGACTGTAAACTGAGCTATTGGTAGACTTATAGAATACGTTACTGGTAGAATTTTGGATCACAGCCAGCAGAGATCTTTTTAACATTACATTTTCCAACTATGCTTCATTACAAAAATGCTTATTGTCTAGATCTTCTAATAGCAGTTTTCTCCTCAAAATAATAAGTAATGGGAACCTCTTAATTATTTATCAGTATCTATTCCAGATAGTTGTCTCAATTTCTAAAAGTCACCAACATTTTGTCAGAACATTTCTGATGCTCACAAACCTAGTAAATCAAGCAAAAGCCACAGTATTTTTCAGGCCTCACTAGCAGTAACACTGCCTGGGTTTTATTTCTAGCTTAGAGATATACTATTTGATTATCCTTTTTTATTCTAGCTGTAACGGTATTTACATCAAGTGCCTGCTCTTTCAAGAAAACTATGACCTTATGCAATGCAGCATATAAATAGTGAAAGGAGAATAACAGAGGATTTCAAGAGGATCAAAAGGCATCACTGTGTCAAGCCATTAACCTTGGAGCTCATCATTAACCAAAGTGACAGTATTAGTAGCTTGAGATGATGTGGTGCAAACACCTAACCAAGGAACAGCCATAAGTATGAAATATGACTTCTGATTAATGGGACTTATTACCGAGTGTTTGTGCCTTTACAGAAAACCCTAGTTTCTGTTTAATATCTCTTTTAAATTGTGATTACCATTTTAACCTCCCCGAAAAGGCAAGGGCAGCTACAGACCAGCAACTCTGCTGATGACTGAGTGTGTGCACAGTGTCACTAGTGACTCTCAAAATCCTGCGTCAGGAACAGGTCCTGTGCCTCTACACATCCTCACTTCTGGCTACATGAAGCTGGGGAAACTCATCATTATTACTCCTGCAAAGCTTCGCCTAGAGCACCAGGCAAGGCAACGACTTTTTCTTGACTCTGTAATTACTGTATCACTAGTTTTTTAAATACTCCAAGGCACTCTTCAGGAGAATTTTGCTTCATTAAATGAGAGAGATAAAAGGAAGATGGTTTTAAGTTTTCCTTCTAATTCATTTTTCATACAAGGAGCTTGTTCAAAGTTGTAAGGGAAAATAGCTCCTCAAGAACAATATTGAGGTGAATTTCTATTGCTTTTTGTCCTGTAAGCTTCTTACAAGGGGGGGGGAAAAAATCAAATAGATTCGCTGGAAGACTTGACTCTGTAGAATAATAATGTAGAAGGAATGCAAGAGGAGCACAGATGGATAAGATGTCCATACACTCTTAACAACAAAAGGATACAATGTTTACTTATTTCTCAAGGCCATTTGTAGTATGTGGTTGTCCCCATGATGAGTTTTCCCAAGGAGAATGGCAAATGCTCTTAACTGGGGAAAAAATGTTCAAGTACTACATATTTCAAAAATTTAAGTCTCTTTTTCTGATAAAATTCCATACAATTGTTTCTGCAGCTGCTGACTACCATTTAAAGAAATAAATAAAATTGAGTATAATTCTGCCACCTCCTTACGTAACTGACACTTATTACAGCAGACAAGAAAATCCATTCATTACGGGTCTCAATTCGGTTCCAAATTTTATAACCATTATTATGAAACACAAAATATGTTTGTCTCCTGTACAGGATTCACTGATTCCAACAAACCTAGCTGTGATGGCTGTTGAACTAAAGATTAGCTGAACAAGCTATATTCTTAAAGTATCATCTCTCTGTCAGAATTATCTGTCAAGTGACTAAAACAAGGGCAGTCAATTTTATGCATTTTTTCAGTTTGTCTGAATGACCTCTTCTTTAAAATATGTACTTAACCCTACATCCTGCTATTTTACAGAATAAATTTTCTTTTTATTGTAGAAAAAAAAATCCTATTCATTTGATGCACCCAAAAATATATTCTTATGAACATTTATATTTTTGCTAGGTCGCTATTTCAAATTTTGAAGTAGAATAGAGAGCAACTGATTTCCAGGTGATCTCAAAACAATTAAAAATTATGTGAATTTCCTAAAAATATCTCATCAGTATTAAAACAGGACAGTATACATCTTTTCAGAGTGGCTTTGTCCTTTGCTGTGTAAAGGAATTCAAAACTGAACATACTCCTGCACAGATTCCTGACTGAACTGAGCAACGGAGATGAGACGCAGAGGAATGACCTTGTGTGAGCATCTGACAGAACCTGCACATCAGACAGATCTGAGATTGGGTACGACAAAGACAAGTTACGCTATATATTCTTTCTGATGTGACGCTTTCTATAAAAATAACTTGTAGAATAATTAAGCAATCAGAAGTTGAAAAGTAGGTCTGTCTAGCACAAAGTGTTTATACTTCAGATTTGAGAGATGCGACCACTCCTATGATGGAACTGAACACTGCATGGCCCAGAGATGGGGGTGACAATACCTGGCTTCTCATAAAAATCATGGATTTGTGGATGCTTTGGAGAGGTCAATTAGTGCAACGAATTCCAAAGTGAAGAATTTTGTAAGGAAGAACAAGTATATCATTCATTACTCTAAGCAACGCAATAAAACTTACTTTTTACTTCCCACTAGAAAACAGTGTTGCCTGGCCATGTTTTGCATGTAGAGCAGCAATGGAAGGATAGTCTTCACTTGAATATATATATTTTAATACAGCCTTGACATTTTTACTGAGTGCAGCGATGATGCACAGATTTGTACGGGCAGCACCTCCTGCCCACAGGGTGCCTCTCTGTCAGTTCTAGGGTTAGAAAAGTGAGAGAAGCTTTAAGGCAGCCCTTACACTAAAACAAAAGGGCACCCACACGCGAATACTCAGTAAACAGTAATATCATAGTTTTCCCCATGGGTCACAAAAAATAAAAGGGAATGTTTCAAAGCATCAGTCAATGACCCCACACCAAATGAATCCTGAATCAGGAAACTCTGTCTGCTTGGAGGGGAAGAGCCACTGCTGGAGTTCTGCCTCTAGGCAATAGCAGAAGGTGGAATCTTAAATTGGTCCTGTTTACTCATATTGTCTAGATCAAGTAAATTAGGTCAAATGCAGAGTCAGAGACATTCGTTGTATAAGGACACTTTCCCATCCAGTGGCTATAATCATCATTAAAGGACATCAGCTCACATATATATAACAAAATAATTGCCAGTCATATTCTAGAACACAAACCAAGTCCAAATGCAAGTTAGATTAAGTTTATCTTAATCCTACTATTATTAAAATAATTGTTTTGCACAGCTAACCTGGTCTGTTTCTTCTGATGAGCGAAATACCTAACCTCTGAAATTTGCAGGCAAATTTTACAGATTTAAAGATTTTAGTAGTGAAGCTAGTTCAAAAAAATCCAGGCTATTAGTCTACTATGTGCTGGTAATATGACTTCTAACAATTTTGCTATTAAATGCACTTTCTTACCAAATGCACTAACTTCCCTCAAACTCTATTTACATTAGACTAAAAATAAGCCTGGCTTGGGGTGTTTCAACACTATTGTACATATAAGATGCTCGGTGACAGTTCTTTGTTGCTTCTCTGCTGGCTTTACTCTGCCATGTTTCAACTTCACCCATCCAATTAGGCATCATCACAAATGAAAGAAAAAGCTGTTTGTTTCCATGACAGTAGTAGGACAATGTTCTGTGTTAAAATAGCATTTCTAATATTTCTATAGCAACAGAAGTCAATCAGTGCTATGACTTCAAATAACATGCAGGCAAAACAGGAGAACATTTACATTTTAAATACTTTGGAGGAATCCTGAGCTCTAAACCTAGAGTTCAGAACTGATATTATATTCCTTTGCCTGTGACTTGTCAAACTAAAGTAACGCCACTTTCTATGTACTGCAACAAAATATTCTGACAAGTATGAAGTATTCAAGAGTGATTTAAGTGACACTTTAAAAATTATTTTAAATAGCGACCTCTATCTATACATTAAACAGACAAGCATGGCATGGAGAAGGGGGAAGGAAAGTGTGCCTAGAGACATTTATGTAGCCAAAGTAGTGAACAAATATTAAATGATTTCTACCTCACACAAGATGATGGAGATGCTCCTGAAAAGAACTCTGTTGTTACCAAAAATTTAATAGAGAATCAGCTACTAATACAGCTTTGTGAGATAAGTAAATTGTTAACGCAATACCTTGAAATATCAATCAGGCTCCATTTAAATTATTCACAACAGGTTTCACTGGATATTTTATACTAATTAAAAATTACTTTAAAATTGACAACATTGAAGTAAATATTCTGTTGTGAATTTTAAATTTAATTCAAAGTAGCTATAGATTGTTGAAATGTTTACTGAATAAAGCAGTGATCCTTGAATATGAACAATTTAATTTCTGTTCACATAACTAGTTCTATAGTAATGGACAATATGACTGGGAGATTAAAAAAGAAACAAAATACTTCAGTTGTGCGCTTGCCAGTCTCTTCCTTCCATGATTGCCTGATTGGTGTTGGACAATTTCTTGCCATATCATTTGTAGATTTATCAACAGGTAGTGCAAAACATATAAAACAAATGTCTAAATACTATCTGTTATCAGACTGAGTTCCCTTACACAGGGGTAAGAGGCAACCCGTTCCTTCTCCACCAGCATTACAAAGCAACAAAATGTTAATCAATAATTTTTACTAGGAAATAAAATTTCCTAATATCCAAATTATCTTAGTTGTCTCTGATTTAGAAGAGTTTCTGAAAATAGCCGGGGGGGGGGGGGGGGGGGGGGGGGGGGGGGGGGATCTTTTTATTATTATTATTTTTTTAAAAAAGGGCTGTAAAGGGGGTTACAGACTGCAGAACAGAAATTGTTTTCTGAGTATAGAAAATATCGTTGAACATGATCACAGTGATTAGTTCCAAAGAAAGATGCATGCATGACTACAGTGGAGCTGTCAGTACTACCCTAGATCTTAGAGGGGGTTAGCCACACAGTCTGGCTTGGGCATAACGTTATGGAAAATGCAGACAGCAGAATACATGCTATAATTCTATCTCCTCTGGTCCCAAATTTTTTCCACTGGCAAAGCAAATGCATTAACTGGTGACTTGTTCTGTCTGTAGAGTCTTTCCAGTTTCTATAAGCAATTTATCGATGCAGTCACTGCACAATAACATGAATACCCCTAAGGAGAACACTGCTTCTTTCAAGGCTTGAACAAACACTTAGTGGCTTAAGTATCAAGGTCTGACATATCTGTGCTCTGCAGGCCCTAAACCTCATCAGAGTGTTTTTATTTAACTATCTCCCACTGTCAAAAAAAAAAAGAGTTACACTTTAAATACCATGTAGGAAAGCATGCTAGGTTCCTTAGTTCGCACTGTTGTGCTGGTATACATCCAATATGGTACCCATATTATATGCAGTATAATTTACTTCTAGAACTTCCCCAAAAGATTGCAACCCCTATTTTATTATTATTTTATTTGTTTGCTGAAAGAAACATTGGGGGTAATATGTTATTAATTTCTTCCTTGATTTATTTATATATAAGTCCACCCCCTCAGTCACCAAGAAATTGTATATACCTGGTGAATTAATTTTTTTTTAAAACTTGCTAATTTTTAATTTTATTTTTTTGTGAATTCAATAACGATTGCTATTTATCCCAATAGCAGCCTGATGCTAATATGTTCAGTCTATATACGGTCTGAGTATTGGCATTGCTTTTGCATGCTGTCACCCATACCACCAGGCACTGTTTCAGCGCCCTGATATGGTGCCTAACACTGTAAACCCTGGAGAAAAACAGATCCACAATGAGCAACGCAGTCCTAGTGTGGATACTCGAGTGAACATTTCTTGATGAAAAGAAATACAGTAACTTTACAAATGTTTTCATAATAATAATCCAAAGTCTTATGAGTCACAGCAGAGGAAACTTGCCACAGATTCCTGTGAAATATTTACAACTCTTACCACTTTTCTACCAAATAAATGGAACCACATGCTGAATCACCAGGTTGCCCGACTGTTACCAGGGAAATTTGCAAAGATGGAAAGAAACAACTGACAACTGCTTGACTTATTTAACTTTTCAGAGCTACTGATTCCCTCCCAACATTGTTCATGCAGCATTTCCACTAGGAGGTTGGATGATTTCTGCTCTTTTCCAATCTTTTATAAGCTGCTTCCTTAGTCTAATTAAAGCAGAGAACCCAGCTGTCTTCCCTTCTACTTCAGAAAGCTAAGGGAAGGACTCCAGGAAATTCACTCTTCAGGGACTCCACAGGGATAGCCGGGATCTAAGAATTGGGAATTTAATTCTCAGGCTTTTGTATTCTCAGAGCTGAAAAAAGGAAAAAAATATTAAAAAAAAGCTACTTTTGTAAGTTCTGTTAGGGCCTGGTCCAAGTCCTGCATTTTGCTTTGACAAGCCTAATAGCACACTAATACATTCACAGACAGGTAAGGGTGTCATTTACAGGAAAGCAATTAACAGCACTGCATTCCCACCCTGAGAGCGGAGCGGGCTGGGCTTCACTTGCACTGGAGGCAGAGTCACAGGCCAGCTGGGGAACAGCAGCACATCTGGGGGAACAGCAGGTGCTGCTGGCTGGGAACAGGCTGGGACAGGGTGAGCTCTGCACAGCTTTGCGACTCGGCTGATACCAGACTATGACTCAGGGTACAGAGGAAAACTCCAGTGGCTCTTTCTGCTTCCCCTTTGCTCCTGCCAAGTGGGTTGCAATGTTAATTAGGCATTAACACAGATAAGAATTCTTACACTTTCTAGGAAAGCAGATAGCTGCAAACCATTTCCTGCCTAGAGACCACACCTGTCACCACCAGTAAGCCCCATTTGCCTGCTTTTACCTTAGACCACGTTAGCATGAAGAACATGAATATAATCATCTGTTTTTTGCAGAATCAACCAAAGACCATTTCAAAACTTCTTTGCAATACAGACATATTCTATTCTACAGCTTTGGCAGAGTGACTTCATCAAACATTTTTTTTCCCCAGGAAAGTTAGAATAAGCTAGCTGTGTCTGGAAAATACTATGATCCTGTTGCCTCTATCTTTCTCCATAATGCCCGTGTGAAACACATGCATCTGCACAACTGAGATTATAAAAGAAAAGCCACAAGGGAAGTGAGGACAGTTACCAACATCTGCCAGCAAGCTCTGCATCATATCAGTAAGGATGTATCATCTCTGCAAACTCTTGCCCTCTGAAGAAGGGCAGAGCTCAGGAAAGGCAGAAAATAGTGCTGGCCATGTCACGACCCATCACAATAGCCTCAGCCTCTCCACTAGGCTGTGATTGTAGAGCTGCTTTGCCACCACCACAGAATGAGGGACGCTGAGGCTGCTGCTGGGAGACGCGGTGAAATTCTATCTTATCTAAAACTGGAATTTTGCTGGCCCCATCAGTGTACAACCCTTGGCAACTACCTGCTTTTCTTGTGTCTAAAGCTGACCCTTGTGATAAGGTTACCCAAAAGTGTTGCAGCTTATTAAAAAAAATGCAATGAACATTTAGCTGTGGATCTAGGAGAGGAAGCCATAGTGCATGTCTAAAAAATATAAAATGAACTACTGGAAACTGTATATTCACTGATGAATTCCCTTCTAAAATCACAGGTCAAATACAAATGTCAACAACAAGATCCCAAGCTGTCCTCAATTTCACTGGTGAAATGGTCAGTGCAAGCTACTGACTCAAAAGATAAATATTTAGAATAAAAATAGAAGTGTCAGACCAGAGAAATGCATACTTTGCAAATCCTATTAAATAAAACCCCCAGTACAGACTGTTGTAGTGATGATATTCCAATAGTATATCTGTACACTCCTGTATTAAATCAGATCAATACAGGAATGTACTTATAGCTGATTTTTGAGAGATTTAAGCAGTACACAAGAGGATAATTTCCCTATGAACACAGTGAAAAGCAGTTACTTCAGGTGAGAATGACAGAACAAATGATCTTAATTTTACAGTGTTGAAACTTCCCCGTCGTTGAAAGAAATAACACATCTGTATTAAGATTAACAGTATTCCTTCGCTGGCACAATGAAGTTGTTACAAGGCTTCCTAACATAAAGGTTAAAATTAGTTGGTTACACAAAATACATGTTTATGGGTGTACCAAAGCTTAAATAGTACTTGTATTGTCACATACAGGAACTGGGTCATTCTCAGATCTGATTGTGTCAGATGGGCTGTTCCTCGCTCAGTACTTTAAGTACATTTGGTGCAAAATAGACCAAAATGAACTTCATTGTTTGAATTTTGTTTGGAAATTAGCTAGCATAGTTAGTTAACTATTTAAAAGCAGATCGTCTGCCAGGTGAAGGGAGGATGCTGACAAGCTAGATGCTAGCTTGTGATGAGGTAACATATGCAAGGGAAAGTCTCTCCTCCTTTCTCTTAGAAGTTCCATCACGTGAGGGATCGTAAATACAAGATGCTTTTAACCGAGTGCATAGCAGAGTAACTTTCCTAGTGTAGAAGAAATATCCCCTGTTATACCTCTTGGTTTCTAAGACTGGCAGTGTGGGAATATTTCAGAGAAAGCTGAACACTTGCCATCAATGCATCAGTTATTGACACCACACTGCCTGGTCTGGATCAACAGGATTTGGATTAGAAGTCACTCCCTAATCCTCCTCTTTGAAAGGGAAATAGCTATGTGTTTTAAACATCTGCTTCATTCCTTTGCTAATCAGAAGGGCCTATCTGCAGTCCTAGACAGGTGGCGACATTCAAAGTTATGTGCGAGAAGCAAACTGAGAAGAGAGATAAAACTGACAGTGGTCAATATGTTCAAAAACTTTAATCAAAATCTGAATGGTGTAAAGATAAAACACATCCAAATTGCACAGTAAACCAAACCAGTTTTCACATTGTTTTCCTCTAGTTAGTATTTTACATTCGTGATTAAAAAGTGCCCAGTAATGTATTTGCCTGAGAAGAGTTATGTTTGCTCAGGAAATAAGGCTGTTTGTTCTCATTTATAAATTTGAAACAAGTTTTTTTACATTCTTAAAGCAAAAGAACATATATTTTACAATGTTGTTATGAAAAGTTATCATTTGACCAAGAAAACAGTTCTAAAAGAAAAGGTACAATTAAAAGCCTCCCTCTGCTACCTGTTTACAGAGTAGACTTAAAGTCATTGAACTGAAAACCCGAATTAATTTTGCTCAGAAATACAAATAAAGGTTCTAAAGACAAAATGGAAAGGAGGAAGTCCATAGAACAGATAATTTAGTTGTGATCAATTTCTGTCGTTATGTCTTTGAAAGGCCTTCAGCTTCAAGGCCTGTTTAGTAAATTATTCATATAATTCTGAATTGTTAATTGTGTTTTTTCTTTTCACAGATTTACTTGTATCTTCTCACCTTAAAAAAAAAAAAAAAACAAAACAGTAGTAGCCAGACTTGTTTCTCTTTGCATCATTCAGGATGTTTTATGTTTTCTGTGAGAACTGGTATGTGTGCTCCATTATGGATAACCAGAACTTTCTTCACTAGTAGTATAGGAAAAAAAAGATTGGGTAACCTATTAATACCCTGAAAGGCTGCACAGGGATTTACGTTTTACTAGCCCTCCACTGGTGAGGGGAAAAAAAAAAAAATCTTGATTTTTTTTTTTTTTTTTTACTACTTGAGGAGTTTTTCCAAGGTAAGAGATTTTTTTGCTTTTTTATCCCACTGTTCCTACTTGGTGCCTAGGAGATCGTAAACAAGTCTAATAATGAGAGGGGAAATGACTGCAAGGAAAGGTAAAAGGACGTCTGGAATTATTATTTCTTCCTTCAACCAACATCTCATTCGTTTTTGGGCCATGATCTCCAGGGAAAACTATGATTGCAGCAATGAACACTCATCAGGAATAAGTCACTAAAATGCCTCACTCACAAATCTGTTTTTGTCTCCAAACGAAGTGTGAAATGTTGAAGGAATACCACAAATGAGAATAAGCAGACTAATTTTTAAAGTAATTATTTCCATATCATTCATTTAAAGTATCATCACTAACCTGAGCGTGTTGACATTTGCTTTTGTGAGCTGCCTGACTTTTAACCCGACAGATCTCCGTCCCGTGCTGCTAAAACCTCTCTGCCTTCAGCAACGACAACCCCAGCACCACTCAACTCCAGGCGCTCCGGCCATACATTTAACCACGTCCTACAGTATGCTGCCTGCCAACCGTACAAGCAGAGGAATATTTTTCCCCATGACAAAAACACGACCAAATTGAATTACCGTGCTAACATGAGCAAATACAATTTATTAAGAAAAAGAACACTTAGTGAGATTATCTAATTAAAATTATTCAGGCTTGCTTTGCAATAGAAATATTTTTAAGGACACCAGGTAGCAGAGTATTTAGTCCATGCAAATTTATTAGCTTTGAGCTTTAACCCTACAACTGTCAGTTCTGACTGGAAAAATTACATTCAAGGTTTTGTAGCAAGAAGTGATTAAGTGCATTTACAAAGTGAGGACATCAGTTCCCAAGCTACCTAACATCAATTAAAGGAGGCCAAATTAAATCGATGTTCTAATTCCACAAAATTAATGGTAACTTTTTTTTAATAGATGTAACAACATTTCCCTGAGGTCCTGTAATAAATTCTTATCACAGCAACTCATGTAGAAAGTAAATGGTTACCTATCCATGAAAATCCAATGTTCAAAATCAGTTATGGGGGTGATGATGATAAGGTTCCTACTGGCTTCTGTGTTCTTCTGGGCATTTTACCTTTGATCTATTGTTTCAGAGTTCCTTACTTCTAAACACTAGGAAAGCATGAAGGAAAAAACATTCTTGTTCATTATGGAAATAGTCAAGAAATATTAATTTTTCCTATTAGTTCATTTTAAATAGAGCGTTCCTCTAAGCTCATGGGATCAGGAGCTAATTAGGGTTACCTGTAATTACTTTTAATCAAAATGCAATTATATGTCTTCACTTTACAACATTTTATAAAAGGAAAAAGGAAATTTTTTGTCAGTATTATTTGTTTTTAAAGAGTTTAGTGACATAAACCAAATACTTCAATTTTCCACTTCATCAGTCCTGCTCAAGAGCATGAGACTCCAATGTAGCTCTGGTATATGGGTGCCAGTTAGGAGGGTGGAATTAT
Source organism: Falco naumanni (assembly GCF_017639655.2). Classification (NCBI taxonomy): domain Eukaryota; kingdom Metazoa; phylum Chordata; class Aves; order Falconiformes; family Falconidae; genus Falco; species Falco naumanni. Next base: position 73,333,940 of record NC_054057.1, read on the forward strand.
AACACCGAGCACATGAGGGTGAAATACCAAAGCCTGTTATTAAAATTTTGCCATTTACTAGATGTAGACACTTATATAGCTGACTTTGGGGTCTTTATTAAAAAAAAAAAGAAAACAAACAAAACAAAAAACCCCACAACCCACAGACCATGCTCTGCAGAACAGAAACACATCTGAAAACTCCCTGCTTAAGAAATGAAAGCAGAAAATCCAGAGACTAAAATTCAACTGCCTGTTCAAAGCCTTCAGAAGCTAATGTGAAGCCAACTACTTTTTGCAGCAGAGTCTCTCTCAGAAACTAGCTATGGGTGATAAGGAATTAAGTGTCAAACCACCTGCGGAAGAAGCAGTTCGACTAGTGGTTCATGTGGTTGCTAAACTCGCACATATCTCTCCACCATAATGCTCTTATAATTATTATAAGAGACACGTTTGACTACTGTATATGACTCCTTTAATTTGGTACTTAAATTATTCAGTAAAGAGCCATAAGCCTAAGTTTCTGCCAGTTACAGCTCCATTCAATAATAGCTGTTACTGCTGTCTGAATTGTTCTTGGGCTTTCTGTAATGTCTCTGCTAAAGTACTCTACTGAGCAGTAGAGGATCATAACTGAATATCTTGTCTTATAACAACAAATTATTTATTAAAAGTTTAACAGAGACAAGATTAAATTAGTTTGTCTGTTTGGTTTGGATTTCTGTTTAGGTTTGGATATTAGTTTAGGCCTTAATCTGCTACTATGATTTTCTACTGAAAAGTAGGCTTCAAAACAAACTTACAGTTATTATGTTGGCTTCTTGGGTTAAGTTAATGCAAGACAAACTAATGAAAATAATACAGTTCCTAGAACACTGACATTATAAATTAAGTACATTCTTGGTGTTGATTTAGAAAGCTGGTTTGTAAAGTTGGTTTTCTAGTGATGCATCATAATTCATTAAACATCACAGGTATTTCCTCCTAGAACATTCTCCTGGTCTCTTGACAATTGGTGGTTTTACCATCATGTAATCAGCTATGTTTATTTGTAGATGGCCTTCTGCTATTTGCCAGAAGAAATCGTCTATAGCTCAAATACTCTGCTGTTTTCAATTTCATTTTTTCAAAAGCCATGCTGTACGTGAAGAGCTGTTCAGCTGGGAGCTGCTTTGCCTCCCCAGAGAAGTTATAGCATAAACATTCATTGAATCCAGAGCAGGAAAGAAATTCTCTTGCTGTGTTTGAAGTCTGCAGAAAAAAAGTAGTCAAGTTTAAAAGATTGAACTTGCTGAGCTTCTCTAGATGATTTGGAACCTACTCTTAATTTCTTCAAATCCTACACACTACAACATTCACCATGTTCTTTGGGGATAAAGGGCACTAAGGAAGAAGAAAATGAGATACAGCAAGGAAGAGTAATTTTCAAACCAACTGCTGTGAGTTAGTCTGTTCTGTTATGGGAACCCTGCGAAGATGATTCTGAAGACTTCAGCCTAGTCTCATAAACTCCCAATCAAACAGACAGTATCCTTTGGTTAGGAAAACACTTTGGTCGTTCTGCAAATGATTCATCATATGTTAATAATTCATCATAATGCAAATAAACTACATTCAGACTACAGGTAATTGGAAACTCTTTATCAGACCAGAAATTGGACTCCCGTTTCAATGGCAAAGGAATGTGGAAAGTGTGTGTGTGTGTGCACGCGCATGTGTGTGTGTTTGCGTGTAGGGAAGAAGTGCCTCAACAACCTAATGCATACCCTGGGCTGCCCTCTGTCGTTTGCTCTTTTGTAAGGTGAAAGATGCAGACCTTCCTCTGTATCCCAAAGCACACAGTTGCTTCACCCACAACAGAAATATTTTAATTATGCCGTCTGAGAAAACTCAAGATTCAAGGGGTAGAAGGAAAAATTTTTTGGCTGTGCTTTGTTGACCCTTCTTCAGAGTTGTCATTACTGAGGAGGAGAAAGGGGCATATTTTACCCATTACTTGCTCAGCTTCCCCACTTTCCTCCATGGCATGACAGCTCCCTCCCCCCCAAGCTTACCCATCTATTTTCTTCCCCTCTGAAAGACAGGGCAGGAGCTCCTCTCTCCTGCTAGCCCTGAAGCAGATACACCACACGTACCTGCACCACACATAAGCCTGTTCATCTTCCCAGTATCTTGCCTTGTGAAAAGCAAGGGTCAGAGAACAACTTTTTTTTTTCCTTGCCACTATTATAGAAAACAGCTACTCCAGTTTCACATTGCCTCAAACCCTATGTTTTTACAGAAGGATAGGAAACATAGGTAGTGGCTAGGCAAACAATTTTAAGATTTCAGTCAAAAGAAAAAGGAAAAAAGCAAACCAAACAGACACTTCCCCCAAACAACACCTCAGAAGTGTGGCTATTCACCTTTGCAGCAAGGATTGCTAGTAAGTAGATCTTTTTGTTCAAGCTATACAATGTGACTTGTCAGCAGCACCTTCCCAAAGCCTCCTAATAAAGAAAAAAAAATCCCAAAACAAAATGCTGTTTGGCCCATAATTGCTTTACTTGTGAATTTAACTTATGTAAAACCATTATTTCCCCTAAACATAAAACCATAATGCTCTACAACTTCTGTAATCAATGTTTTTGTGCTGACAGGAAACTACATGGCCTTTGCACTTCAGTGGGTTAGTTGGTTTGCTTTCTCCAAACTGCTTACATCTCATTCAGAAACTTTTGCCATAATATCTGTTTTTCCCATTTTGTGCACAATGTTAAGTAGTAGTACAAGGCTTAATTACCAAGAAATATGGTCTTTTCTACATTTGTACATAATACAGCTTTAAATAATATCTTAGACAGTCACTTTAGCACTACTAGTCCAGTGCCTTTGTAAAATATGACTTACTCTTTCGTTGACGGGACAGGCTTATTTCTTTGCATGTCATCACGTACTCAAAGTACTTCATCAAGTCATCGAATATTAGTATACTTGCATCTTTTACTCATACAAAGAAACAGAGTATACTGGTAATATTTGTGTTTGCATACATGCGTGCACCTAAGAAGGCATCACTATTACATTAACCTCAGCTCACAGTCAGTAAATGAGAAAACTGATCACATTTAATACTTTAACAGGTGTCAGCCCAAGTTAACAGTGATACATTGATATGTGCTTAGCTATGCTTCAGATGAAAGCTTTTCCTTGGCACTTTTAAGGTAGAAATCTAGCTGACTGAGGAAAAGACCAAATCCAGAGGGGGCTGCACTGCAGTGATTCACTCTGTTACATTAATTAATAAGTACTAAGTTGTTGAACTAAATAACTGCTGAAAAAAATATTTTTTTTCACTAGACATCACAGTCTCCAAGCCAATGGGACTTTTTAATAGTAAGGTGTGGGGATTAATAATTAACAATTTATACTCTTCTTTATATCGCTAAGCTTCTGCCACCATCTACCTAAATTAAGATCACATTCACTGCTCTTAAAAACTGGCACAGCTCCATTAAGGCACAGCTCCATTAAAGTTTATGAAGCTCTGTCAATTCACACGGCAAAGAACTCGGCCTGTCATTTGTTTAAAGGTTATAAGCTTTGCCTGCAAAGATTACAATTCCACCTGGAATGCAGCTAGTCTTTAATTTATACAGCTGCCCATGTCAGCCAAAAGCTCTTTGCTTTAGACTATGAATGAAATAGAACAATGAAAATTTTAACCACATTTCTACATTCTTATAGGTACCTAGGAAAGAAATTTTTTATCACATTATCTTATGCTGTACCTATGAAATTCCATCTTTTCCCCCTGCTGTTATGAATAACTGTTGTTCAATATCATAAGAAAAGAAAACTTTTTTCCAATTATAGAAATAAAATAAAATTAAAAAACCCCCACACTTTATTCACTATCCCTTCTAATAACAAAAGTTCCAGTTTAGGTTTTCAGTGTATAAACTGAATAACCAACTGTACCCTTGATATCCTAATTTATAATAATTACTCAAAAGAAAGAGAACAGTCCCCAGAGAAATATCGTTAGGTCTGAGAATGGAAAAAAACATTATAAACATCTGAAAAAACTTACTTTGAAATGGGTGGCTTCTTCTTTTAAATGAACAAAGGTGAATATTAATGTGTTTTCAACTACAACTCCCTTTTGAGGTTTTTTGTGATTACACTTTCTTTCCTAACTATGTACTTCATAAACATGACAATTGTTGTCAATGAGTTTTCACAGCATATGGCCAAGAGATGCATACAATTTTAATGGAAAGAGCATGCAAAAGCCTTCCTAATGTTAATCCTTGCAGAAGGAAGAGGTTTATCTTCAAACAAAGATCTACTTAAAGATGCTTGTGACAGCTTAGGAATTTATCTCCAATTCTTTTTGCCTGTGGTGTGCCACATTGCTATTTTTCCCACAGCAACATGCAAGCAGCAAACTAAGATGTCATATACATAATATTGAGATAAAAAATGACCCTATTTCCATGTCCATGTGATAAATGGAATGAAAGTTCAGTGAACACATATTTGCACATTAATTGAACTGCATGATTCTGTCCTGTTCAATCAAGTCACTACTGTATGTACCACAGGAAATTTTTCCCCAAGAATCATTAAACCAACTTTATCGCTCAAACACATACACATTTTCACCTATTTATCTTCTTGCCTTGCCAAGATAGAAAAAAAAAGTTACTTCTGCATATACACATGATTGAAAACACATACACATGAATTTATATATTACTATATCACATTGATATGATGAGAACCTGAAATAAGTGTCACCATTCACTGTAATAATCGGCAAACAAAGGTACTTGATCAACTTTTGTAGCCTATAAATATTTAGGAGACATCTGAGCTTTGAGAATATTAAGTTTTCCCTTAGAAATCAAGTTTCCTTTGGCTGATTTAATCATTAAGATCAATATGACACATCTACAATTCTGACAGTTTGGTACTCCTTAAATTCACAACAAAAAGATTGAGAAAAGTGTGATTAATACAGCATCTTTAAAATCTTAATCAAAATATGTTAAAAGGCCCATATAGGCAGTGAAAACTTACAAATTTTAGCAAAAAAGCCACAGAAGTAAAATACTAAACAGAATCAGTAGACAAAGTGCACTTTCAAGTCAATACTAATGTTTCAGTGAAACTAGCTTGTATTAATTTCTGTTGCCATCAAATTAATGACACACACTGCTGAAACATATTCTGAAGCCACATATTCATATAAATGTGCATGTGTATGTGCGTGTGTATATATATAATCACAGAAAAGGCATACATGATGGTTCACAGTTGTCATTCTTTTATTAAATCTAATTATCTTCTGAAGCCTCTGCAGGAGTCCTGTCCAAACAGATTCTGGGGTTTGGGGGTGAGTGGGTTTTGTGCAGTCTCTAGATCCTTGGAGGAAAAAATTCAATTTATGACTTAATGGTCTGTGTTAATCCCAACAGCCCTGTTGGAAGTTGTGTAGATCTGGATAAGAATACTTCCTCTTTAATAGCACACTTTCTGAAGTACAATGAAATCCCAGTCTGAACAAAAAGCCAGACTTCTGTCACACTATGTTCCATAAACGGCTTTAGTGTCCTGACCAAAGGGACTGAGTAGCATTTGAGTGACAAAAGGACAAAAGAGAAAACCAGGAAAACTTCACAAAGCAGACCTTGAAAGGAAGACTGAAGCTCTAAATAAATAAATAAATAAAACTAAACAAGCAATTAAAAGATTGTTTCCAGAGACAGACTTCATTAGAGAAGACTGTGCATCTTTAAACGAAGCACATTTAGGTAACTGACTTAACCCATGGACCATTATTTATACACATATTTAAAAGAAAAATCCTAGTCTGAAACCTGTGTAGACGATGGAGTTTCAGCTACCAGAGCCACACAGAAGACTCTGCATGGTCCAGTAATGATCAAGATTTCAGTCAACAGATATTATGATCTTGTTTTGCAATCACTCCCCTAGAAGCACCACGAAGCACATGGGTATACCTTCAGCTGTCCTGGGGCAGCTGGAAAAAAATAAAGCTCATTTTTAACAGCTTACAAGACCTAAGATTTTGTCACTGGAACTGAGTAAAGACAACTGATGTGACCAAATCATTGCCAAACTGGATGACAGCTAATGTCTAATACTTACTTAAAGAAATACAAAACAAAAGCTAAAGTTCCAATGATGTCTTTTATAAATGCTCTTTTCAATAATATTTAATCAGTAAGTTAGTCAACTTGTTATTTCTAAACTGATGTATTGTATGATTCAATATATTTGGGTTTTTACGAAAGTTTTGTAATTTTTGTTCATTATCTTTTCTTGAACTATTTGCTTTTCAATGATAGAAGCTTCTGTTTCTATGAGTAAGTAGTCCCCAAACCATAAATTATATCCTACAGTTTTGACATCATTTATTTTCATAGCATTATACATGCCAACCTTTTGACTACTCAAGATCAAAAGAGTTGCTCTCCAGGCTCATATTTCACTACAGCTCTCATATTTTATGCAGCAAATTAGGTTTTGTAGTAGCAGCTACGGCGAGACTGTCTCTCACACGGCACAGCTTAAAATTACTGTAGAGGATTTCATATTGAAGGAGCATGATCCTATAAATTCATACTCCAGTAAAAAATGGATGAAAACTTCCTATAATTCCTTCCCATCCATTATGTACAGCTTTTACGCATATATATATATATGTAACCAGTGTGGTTAAACCTCAAAATCACAAAAGGCAGTCAGGATTCTGCCTTCAGTAATAAAAGCTGGAGGGGAATCTAGCACATGCTAATAAAGGCAGGTGTTTTAAGCGTTCAGAGGGGGATGCACTCAAATCACGTTCAAAGGTCACCTGCCAGGCACGCACTGCTATGAATTTCTTTTCTGCCACATTTGGAATGTCCATATTAACCTGTCAGGATAATTGCTACAGCTGGGAGTTCCCGTCACTGACGATCAAGAGTTTATTATGTATCTGAAGACACAGGTAGGTGCTCAGCAGGATTTATATGTGACACTGAATTACCTACAGACACGTTTCAGTGGGAGTTCAGACCCCTGCTCAGCTCATATGCTTGTAAAATACTTTTCAGTGGAAATTACCTATGGGTAAACATCAAAATAACAACTTCTGTACAGTTAGAACTGTTCAGTTCTAAAAACTTGACAAGTAAAAATTACTCTGACACATAATGACTGAAATTACATTTAAAATTATTAATATTCACAGTGGCAATATCATAAACAATTATCAAGTGATTGCAAGGGTTTTTTTTAAACTAGTGATACCTATTTGTGACAACTTATGACTCAGTCAAATTTGAAGGGATTTCAAATCTCGCTGTAATAATTATCCTCTAGATAAATTGTAAAGCCCTGCTACAAACCATAGAAGTGGTAAACCCCTTTAAATCATCATCATTATGACTATTTGGAAAGCATTAGGCTACACTTCTACAGAAACTGCTACTGCTCTTTGCTCTTTAAAATGAAAATATTTTCTTGCTTTATATAAATAAATGAACATTAAAAAAATACTGATAGCAAATCCTTTATTGATCACTCAGTGCCTTGCTCTTCTATGGAAGAAGGAACACGTAGCTGGATAGGATTAATACATAGGTTCAATCAAATGCCTTGGTTGATGCAAAATATTGATGCATTAGAAAAGAGAGAAGCTGTAATCCACTCATTCATCCTGAAAAAACAATCTGAAAATAAAAATGGAAATGTCTTCTGTCCTGAGCACGTACTTACCCTGGAGTGATGGCAGATGAGGTCTTTGCGTATTAAGTGTGCTTTGGAGAATAAAGTAGGACACAGAGGCTAGGAAGACTGAATGACATGTTTTTATCTACCATGGCTTTTTAATATAACACCTGCAATTTATCCTAAGAGCATCCGCAAAGCATTCATGTTTCACCAAATAAAGTTTCCATTGATATCATAGTTTTCCCATATATATAAATCAAACAGCCAACAGGATTAAAAAATTACTCGTATACTAGCAAAATAAATTATAAGCCTACTAGGAACAGAGCACAGTGCAAACTATCAAAACAATAGCAGTGGAGCAATGTTGGAAGACACACATTTTCTTAGAAAATTCTGCTATCTGTTTACACACTTCTACTGACTCCTTTTCAAAAATGAATTAGTTCACTTTGGCATTAAGACTGGGAAAAACAGATAGTGTGGTCCTGCTGGCAATGGAACCCCACAGTTCTGCTACTGACCTGCCACATGACTTCCTCCGTTTCGCTCTAGCCATTTTATGTATTATCTACGTAAGTGCATAAGACCTTTGAAATACTGTGTAACACATGCCTGTACACAACCTGAAAGACTAGGATTCCAGCTGGGGCCTCTAGGCATTAGTGTAATGCAAATAGACAATAATATCAGCAAGCACAAATGCTCTGAATAGCTTTCAGGCCATATCTGTTTAAGACACCTTGCATATGCATCTCTCCCATCATTCATGCAAACATCTTTCCGCAGCACCACAAGCATACATGATTTTTCATAAACATTTTAAGAACAAAAAAATAGATGAAACAATTGTACATCCTGTCAGAGGAATTTTTCCCCACTCTCCACCCCACACACAGAGCAGCAAAAGGGCGACTGAAGTGTAATACATTTATTGGCCTTTTCAGAACTACGCTGCTCACCAGGCCTGACATATTCCTGCCACATAAGGGAAGTGGGGGGCTGAACAGCGACATTTCCCGATTATCAAGGACCTTATGGACTGCAGCATAAATCAGTCACAGTTTTGTTATCATTACAGCCACATTCTGCTTACTGTTCTGAGGTTTGCCTTAAACTAATTTAATAACCTACTTGCTTTTGATTTCCAGTTTTGTTGAGACATACTGGCAGCCTTTGGTTTATAAGAGTGAGAAAAGGCTGCCTTGACATTCCTCACATAAAAGCAGGCAGAGAGCTTGCACACAGTTACACCAAACTTGTATTTCAATCAGGCATGACCTCTAACTTCTCACAAGGAGGCGGCCTTGAACTGCACTGTAGCATTTATTCAACTGTGGGGCAGGAAAACAGGAATCATAAGCAGCTGTTTTCTGTTTTGGTCACAATTTTTGTTTCAGAAAGAGGAAAAGAAATTATGCTCTCCCCAACATAATTTACCTTACAGCTGATTAGAAAGAAGGGCACTGGAAAAAGTCACATAGTTTATTGAATTATGCGGTTTTTGAAGGGGACAAATGTATATTCAAAAAGGTTATAAAAGGAATAGAGTGCCATATACCTGTATTAGATAAAGTTAGCAGAAATTTAAAAAGTATTTCCTCAAACTGTGAGCTTCCAGGGAATTATGTTATAAATTTATGATTAAGTATTGCATATGTTGTAGCAATATATACAGTGTATAGCTGTATTTGAGGCTGTTTGCAGGCCCAATTCGTAATGACATTAACATGATCCATTACATGTTTTATTGTGCAAGAGACCAGAGTAATTTGTGATAAAAATCTTCATATTTAATTACTTATGCGTAAGTTTTTTCTTTTTCAAGATGCTTCTAACTTGCACATTTACAAGACTATGACACTAAAAGACACAGTGTAGGCAGATTTGGCAATTATTCTTGGAAGGCTTCACTGCCTAACTTTGACTCTGTCACTCTTTGTTGCCCCTTTGTGTTAAATGATGGAGGAAAGGTCTTTGGATTACTTGACAGCTTCCTCTAGATATACTTTTTTCTCTACAGTTGATATGTGGCAACCAGCATTTGGAAAATAACAGACTTGTTTGTATCTTCCTAAGACATTCAACAGTAATACAAACATGCTAAGTTTTCATTCAGACTTCATACAAAATTCAGCAAGGGAACACAGCTATGTCAACTAAGAAGAAAAAGACAAATAATCAAGTTTCAAGACTACTTGGATCAACAGTTCAAGAACAACCAAAGAGCAGTTCTAATAAAAGATTTTACAAAGCAAACATATGGTTTTGAGTAGTTTTGGGTTTGTTTTTTTTCCAGAAGCAGACTAGAGATCTTGCAACACAAGCATTATACAGTAGTAGAGAACTGAGGAGCTCAAATGGGTGACACAAAGTCATAGAAAACCAGAACAAAGCTATTTGGGTTTGTATCATGAAGATCAAGAGTAAATAAAATAAAATCAGGCAAATCATGAGGCCACTATTCTCAAACCTAAGGATACATCTTGTATGTCATCCACTCAAACCATCATTTAAGGTGTGTTAGCCTCAAAATACAACAAAATTGTACTGTGTTATGCTTAACATACAGTGGGCTACGTAGGTCCCAGGAAGAAGCCTTGGGAAGTTTGCCATTATGTCAAAAGAGTAATTTCCCTCAAGCTGAAAATTGTCTCTAATTCAAAAACTCAGCAAGCAGTTCTGCATGCTTATTATTCTTTTTAGCTGTTACTCTTGTGAGTTATTCCACTGAATTCAGTAGGACTACCTACAAACTACACTATCGCCCTGGTTCAGGAAAACAATTGTCCTTTACTTTCAATGAGAATTTTCCCTGTATTGGGGAACTTTGACATTTCTTTTGAGTACTTTCATGAATGAGATAAACAGCACCTAACAATCCCCTCTTACATACAGATTTGTGCCTACTAAGTCAGCTGGTCCAGGGGCTGAAGCACAAAAGCCGGTTGATAAGGTTTTTTAAAGGACAACCAAATGTATTAACTCTCTTAAGCTTCTCAAATGCTGAAAGTACTAACAAAGCAACACAACTGACTAACTTGCAATATTTCTAGAATTTTACACACACAAAAGAAAAAAGTATATAGGAAAAATTTATAAATAAATTAGAAAACAGACTTTATAAGGGAACATTGATAGTAGTACCTGTACAGTCAAATCTAAGCCCCAAAAGGTCCCATTACAAAACAAGAAACTCAAAGTGAGTATACTAGTGGACTCCACTGATATAAGAGCACCAGGAGTCCCAAGCAGCACAACAGTGAAAAACTGGATACAAATCCTACTCCCAAAACTCTCTGAGACAAGCCAAGTATGCAATTGAATCAGACCAGCAAAACTGAATGCTATTACAGTCACAATCTAAATAAAAATGAATTATGTCATTCTTTTACAGTATGCAAGTGAACTTGTGTCCTTGTTCTTTAAAGTAACTAGCACAGTTTATCTATTCTCTTTAATAATGCAATTTAATTTACCGAAGGTTCATATTAAAAATTTATCTGACTGCAGCAGTTAGATCACCTAGACATTTTGTCATAGTTAAACATTAGCTTTGGAGTACATCAGAAATTCCCTACTGTGAGTCCGAGAACTGTTTCATATAGAAATGCTCTGAGCTTCCAATTGACATTACATTTAAATGAGTCAGTAACTGTGCACTGAATAAAAATATCTGACAGTTATTAAAAGTGCAGTGACTTATTCAACAGCAACGTTCAAGAGAGACAAATGCAGTACAACACACAGCAGTAGGCACAAAGGACTGCCATTTTTGCTTTAGCCGTCAGTTATTCAACATATACTCCAGTAGCCATAATATTTTCACCTCTAAGAATAGTGTTAGACCCATTAAAACCATGTCAAGTACTCACACATGAATAGAAAAGCTGACAAAATAAAAATGAATCCAAAATGATCAATCTAAACCATAGCAACGTCAAGGACCCAATGCAAGCAAGATGTGATACAGGTAATGTCATTCCAAAATTTCACAAGAATTCAGCTAGCAGCATTCTGTCACAAAACTAAACTTCTCTCTTATGTCCCAGTCTGTTCAAACAGCTCATGTCATATGGTACCAGATAAGTGAGGCATGCTAGATACCGACTTGGAAGGAATGCATGCCAACCACCAGATCCAACTGGAGCAGATACAGTACCCTTGCTGTGAGGCAAAGTAGAAAAATTGAAGGGAATAGTGAAAAAGTCAGATAGCCACCTTCTGTTGATGCAAAATTATAACACTTGCTCAACAAAGCTCTGAACTATGTGGTTTCAATGTCATGGAAATCTTCAGAAAGACCTACATCATGATAAAACTTTCCTGGGAGGACTTTTATCAGCTCATTCTTATAGAAAGACAAGAATTCCAAAGATTGACTCATCAAACACTAGAAGCAGCACCAGTGCTATAGCAAAGTCTCTTAAATTTTCACCCCCGAACCGTAAGAAAGCTAGCCCCACGACCAAGCCACAGACAGCTATTTAATATTCCACCAGTATAAAACAGGATTTCCTACCTCAGCTCTTCTGGCAGCCAGTGTTGTCAAAACCTGAAAATTACAGGAAAAATGCATTAGTATTGATTCAACAAACCAGGAGCGGGATTAATTTGCTTTTGAGGTAACTGACATCAAGTGGTTGTTATGGCTTGAGAGAAAGGAGCTGAAGAGAACGGTCTTTCACACTGAGGAGACTACACACCTCTTGCACATCAGTAAGCAAAACCAGTTCTAAATTAAGAGTACAGTAACATTAAGGAATATTATTGGGCAAAAATTCAGAAAACATACCAAAACAGACCAGGAAAATTATTTTTCTATTTTTACTAATTTTTAATCTGTTTCTGAACACAAATGATGAGTAATGCAACTAATAAGCTATTCTAACGCACCAAGACAATTACCAGGATACACTTTGAAAATCAGCCAGCTTAGTTTCATGGTGCTAGAAGCAAGAAGAAAGTTTGAAGAACACATGTAAAGTGTGACAAAGAAAGGTTTGCCAGCTTCTTCTCACTAGTGACATACTGTATAGGGTGTAGGGGTGTGTATTTGGCAGCAAGGGAGCTGCAGGGAGCTTTGTATCTCTAGTTTTAGACACCAAACCGTAACTAAGTCAACTATGATCACAAACTTGCACGAAATCCAGTTCAGGCGATACAGATATAACTGCCATTTATGTTACTTATTAAGTAACTTAAACCCTTTAAATAGACACAGATATACTTTAATATTATAGGTTAAATAACACACATCCAGCTAATAAGCTGTTATTAGACTATGAAGACCATTAAAGCATGTCTGTAAATCAAAAGTATTTATTGGAAATTTATGTTACAATATTGTCACAACTTTACTAGGTTGAAAAATGCTTAATGAGACTGACACCTAGCTATAATTCTGTCTACATGGCAATAGCTCTTTCTTTACATTGGGGTTAATAATCACTTTTACAGGATATCACCGATTCTCCCTAGTTTTTAGGAGCAGGAGATGGAGTGACCAGCCACGACTCGGAGGGGAGGGGAAGGAGAGCGCAGGGTTTAATGACTGGAGCTCAGCCTGTACAGCAAAACAGACAATTTGTGTGCAGGAGCTGCTGTTCAATGGAAGACATCTGTGGATTCATCAAAAAATGGTTTAAAAGGAATTTAGGAATGGAAATGAACTCCTGTCACATCACAACAAGGTGTCTGCAATCACAAACAGTTATTTAATTTAACCTGATTCAAAAACAGATTCAGCCCCATTTGAAATGTGTAACTTTTGTCACTAATAGGATTTTTGAAGGCTGTTCATGAATTTCCCTCACACAAGCCGAGCTTACCTTATTTAAATTTCATTTATTTACAGCCTATCACCTGTTTTTATGTTATTCTTCTTCATTGATATTCTTTAGCATTAGCAGTTACTTTTCCTTTCCAACATGAACCTTACGTGAAGTCATCACATCCATTCTCTGCTAGCATTCCATTAGGCTTAACACATCCCTCTGCAAGTTCCCCTCACAAGACGGTCTTGCAACTACTAAACTCACTAGTTATGCTCTACTTACTACAATTTCATTACATCTTTCTTGGAGGCAATGACTAAAAGCATATACTTTAGAGGAAATATCCAAAACCTAGCTAAACTTAAAACACCCGAATTTGGAGTGGAGTTTCCTGAAGCTCTCCTAAGTCCTGCTCTAACCCATCTTTCAGAGGTGCCTATCTCCCTGGATCAACTACCTAAGTAATGTGGATGTAACTGAGTTCTAACCAAGGGCTCACTAATGCCATGCAATATAACTGCTCTTCTAATAATTCACCTGGTATGTCCAACGACTCTATTTTTCATTTATACGGCCACATCTTCCTGGTGTTTTATAGCCATCCAGTAGTCAGCTGGACCACTGGAAACATTATGCCCATATTATGCCTACATCTTTCTTCTCCAAGTTATTGTCGGATAAATCCCTGTTCAGCAGTTGAATTCCAGTTAGTTCCTAGAAGCACCGCTTTTTTTTTTTTTTTTTTTTTAGTTGGTATTACTAACATTAATTCACTTCTTGTGTTTCAATCTGCCAAACCATCCATCTCTTCCTTCCTTTAACACACCAGGCTCTTCTACATTAGCAGTTCTCCCCCAGCTTTACATTTTTATGAAATTTCATTAACACATTCTTATGCCAAGCACGCTAATGAAAAATTGTCAAATGAAGTGACAAATACCTCAATAGAGCGACACTGCTAAAAGAAGCATTATGTTGAGCAGCGCAGTACGGCACTGCCAGCAGGTCACGGGGCAGTCACACCAGAGTGAGTTAGTGAAATACTTCGCCAGCCCTGGCTACACAGCTGAGCAAACTGGGCTGTATCCAGGCTGGACACAGGGATGCGAACATAACCTGAGATATTTCTGAGAACTCTGTGAGTGGTCCTTATACCAGAGGGACTACGATCTTTAACAGCATACTCATGACTATATAAACAGAGACAGAGATGAAGTGTTTCTGTTTAAAGTGATGACATTCCTCAAGCTAATGTTTAATTAATAAATAGTAAAACACATTAATTTAACATTGTAGGTCAAACAACACTCATGAAATTAATGAGCTGACTGTTGTTAGTCTGTGCAGACCTGACAACTTTCTGAAAGTTTTAACAGAGATTTTTATTTAAGTTTATGTACTTTAATGCTGTGAATTACCATTCTGTTTGTAGGACTGATTTCTTCCTCCCCCCTTCACCCCTACCTCCTCCCCCAGTTTCTGAAACTTATAATTTCTAGACCGGCAGCTGTGTCTTCTGTCATGTTTGAGAAGTCAGTGAACGCAGACACCAGAGCAGTACAACGTGTATGACACAGAACAGCAGTTGGGAAGCCAAAAAGCGTCAGTGTGTCACAGTGAGATTGCTCAATTAAACCCCCTGAGAGGGCACTGCCAGGTGTCAGGCTCCATGAGCAGAGCACCCACTGAGATCAGTAGCCGAGTCACCTGACACACAAACCCAATTTATTCATTCCCATCCTGAGCAGTCCTGGGTAAGGAAGTACCTATAATTATGTCTTGATCATAACCTAATTGTTACAGAAGGCGGGGAGAGGGGACAAGCCAAGGGGAGGAGCAGTGAGCAGGAGGTGCAGTGTAGACAACGTGCCTGTCACAACTCGTTGATCTTGCTTTGTAAGGCCGGTGGCTTTCTTTGTAGATCTTCCTACCTGCAATAGCCTCTTGTTCTTACCAATGATTCACATTAAGTATGACATTCTTTTACTGTCTTTTGCTGTCCCCCTGATATTTTACGTACTAGTACATACTAGTTAAGAACACAGCGACTTCATCAAGAGAAATCACAGCTTTGGTAAGGGATTCCTGTCTTTCTCACAGTAATTCCTCTGTGACATAAAAACCCCGTGGTTTTATGTCACTTCCCCAGGGAAGCTGCAATTTATTTCTCTTGTGCTAGCAGCTCTACATGATTGACAGAAAACATCCTTAAAAATGGCTTTTTTGCTACTCATGAAAGTTGCACTCAATTCAGAACTTCCCACATTCTACATGAGGAATCCCATGACTACTGACAAAAATGTAGATATGGTGATAACACTGCAAATAGAGTAAATGGTCTTTTAAAGTATGTTTACTGCTTTTTAGGCATTTAGAAAGGTCTTATCATGAGGTGCATGCATACATAGTTCCTACTCTCCAGAATTAAAAAGACAGTACTTGCCATTCTACACCAGTATCCAAATAGTTGCCATTTGTTATGTATCTCAAGGCAGCACCTTACCACAAAGAAAGTAACCTTGAATGAAGAAAGCTCCTGAAACGTGAAACTGGAAACCTCATTTAATGTCATTTTTTGTATTAAATATATATGAAATTCCCTGTGTAAAAGCTCAAAGATAAAAAAGCAAGAAAAAATTGAAAGGAACATATTATGAGCCAAGATTCTCATGTATCACTTCCCTGAAAGCCAGTAACCATTTCACTGAACTGTCTCACGTCATCAACACGTGAAGCTCTTTTTCTGTTACTTATTCTTCTAGAGAAGATATTTCCTTATTTTTTTCAATTTCTCACATCGATCTGAATCCTGTACAAACAAAAAACAAACAAAATAAAAAACTAAAGAAAAAAAAAAACCACAAACAAACCCCAAACAGTTTTCACCTCTAATATCTTTCCCCCTTCCTAAGTTCCTACAGAGTGAGAGAAGGGTTATATCGGTCCTAGTCCAGGAAACAAAATGCATGGAAGCCCTTCACTGTATGCCCATCTTTAGCTCGTCCTGTTTCAAACTCCCCGAAGGCATACATATGTGCTATGTCAAAAAAACACTCACTGAAGGAGCTGCAGCCAAAGGTCCTTCAGTTCAGTGAACATCTTTTCTGTGCTTAGCTGTGAACATCACCTATTTCCAAAGCAGGATTAAAAAAACCAAAAATGCTGCAAATAAACATTTATAATAAGCTTAAGAAATCCATCTCCTGTACTTTGGGCTTTAGAAATTCTTTTGGAATATTAGGCAAAGAGGATTTTGAGAATGAAGGAAATATATAAAGCTAGGGGAAAAAAATCAAAAAGATTGGAATTGTCAATGACAAGATGGAATTGGTTTTATTTCTTTTTCTTCCACCATTGATGTTAATAAAGTGACCTGAGAGCCATTTCCTTCAACAGGCAGATATTTGAGAAAGTGATTTTATTACAATACAGCTTTTGATGTATGTAAGCCACCTCTCATGTTGTTGCAGGACGGTTAGAAGGCAAACACGACTATCATTCATGTCATACAGTGTGAGTGAACCTTTGTGCAGCAATGAGCGGTGCACACAGCTGGATGTGCAGGTCATGATTCATTCAAACTCCGCCACGAGAGCTGGGGAAGTGGAAGACAGTGAGTCAAGTTACATTTCTTTTTAGAGACAGTTTCATTTCTTAGATGTAAAATACATGACCAACAAACATTTCTGGAAGAGATCTTCACTCACTCTCACTGTTAACTGATACCTCCCCACTGCTTAAGTGGTCCTGAAACTACTGCAGTACACACACCCGCAACTAATAATTAATAACTAATTAAGGCTAGCATTGACAAGGAGATCAAGGGTAGAAATTTGAGAAGGTTTTGAGAATGGCTTGGCATTTATCTAAAGAAATGTGAAACACTGCCTTCTCTCACTGAGCTTAGGCAGTTTTACAAATTACAATTTGATAATCACCATGCTGCAACCTTCTATTAATTTCTGAATTCACCTGCAGGTTGGGACAGATATAAGATTTATTGCCCATTGGTTTTTCCCCGTTTTCATTTACCTGGAGCAGTCCCTCGTCTGGCTCCTCAGGATTCAGAACATATTTCTGATTGCCCATTGGTTTTTCCCCGTTTTCATTTACCTGGAGCAGTCCCTCGTCTGGCTCCTCAGGATTCAGAACATATTTCTGATTGTGATTCACAGCCCATGCCACAGAACAGAATTTGAGCTGTTGAAGCCATTCTGTGAGAGGTATGCGAAGAAGCCAGCCTTAAGCTAAGTATTCTCACTACCTCTGCACTCCGTTATGTGAACAATTACCTGCAATATCACTGGTTCACCATGGTAAACAATGACAGCAGAACAGGAAAAACAAGGGAAAAAAAACAAAACCGAAAATAAAACCCAAACAAAACCGAAAATAAAACCCAAAAAAACCCCAATCCAACCAACCCACTTAGTAATATTCCAATGTAATGCCTGACACTCTTAATGCTGATAAAATTAAAAAAAAAAGCAACTCCAGACTTTAATACTTTGCCTCCTGAAGCACTATGCGTATGAAATGTGAAATTCTAATATATCTAGCCAAATTTAGTGAAGTAATCGTGATAAATAGAGCTATAAATCTGTTATTTTAACACATTTAAATATTTCCATCATAAGCATACAAAAATATGCATGCAAGAGATATCACCTTCTTGCTAAGTCAATTATGGTTCATTAGTTTTCGTTCACCTCCTTGCTTTCTAAAAGCAATGCTGCAAAGCAAAGCAAAACTCACTTTTACATCCATGTTCCTTAGACTACCAAGAAGCCTTGGATGTCCAGTTATAAATCTAACCCTTAATGCTCCCAAAAGTGGCTGAGTATCAGGAAGGTGGAACTTGATCCAAATATGTTAATTCATGTAGGCTGTACTTTTTATTTGTGTTCTTAATGCTCAGATAAAGCTCTAATCATAAACTTTTTTCTTTTTTAATTAAAGTCTTGGATTTTTTTCATTTTTAACTGGCTGTGAAGGCTTTAAGAGGTCTGTTTAAAGCAATTCCTCTCTTCACAACAGCAAGCAAGCTGGCCAAATTGAGACTTTCCAGAAATGAGAAATTTTGGTGTAGTCTCATATGGACTATCGCCTGGGCAATAGACAACTGTATTTTTAGAAGCTGAAGATTAATTTTGAAAAGTCACCTGTGGATTAAGGCAGCTAATGAGGCAGCTAATGAAATACATGTGCACACACATATGCATACAGACAAGTGTGTAAACCTGAAACTCAGCTGGGGCTGATGGGCCAATGGCAAGTGAGGCTGCTCAGAGCAATTAAGGCTCATTAGTGCCCTCAGGTTTTGCACTTAGCTGGGATTCCTGCTGAAGTGAACTGCTCAGCACTGAAGCTGGTCAATTCACGACTTTATTGTCTTTCAGGCCACAGTCCCACAAACATTTTGTACTCTTGCAAAGTAGCTCTGCTGTGGCATGTAGCTATCCCATTCTCCTACTGCCCTTGGCCGTTTTTCCTAGGACTCTGTGCTCTCTCCTTATGCCCAAGTGAATATTCTGCTTGAATCAACAAGTTGCATGGGTATACACCAAAGTGGGCAGACGACCCAAAGCTAGCCAAGTCCTCAGCCCCTGTAGAAGCTGTGTGGGTAAAACACTCTTCTTCAGCGCTTGCTCCTGAAAGCACCTCTGAGAAGTTCCTTGAATATATGGCAGGGCCAGCTCCCTGGGTCCTTCAAAGCGCTAACCGTAATATTCTATCTATGGCTGTCACACATGACTGCTCATTAAAAAAATCCAATATATTAAAGACATACATGGGTGGAATACGCTGAATGGAGAACAGGTGGAATCAAGACTCATATTTCATAGATATGTATCTTTAATTAAATTTTGCTCAGTTTACTTACTGCTATGGACAACAGCATTAGATTACTCCAAATTTATGGAAACTCAGAAGTATACAGGCAATGATTTTGGCAGCTGATGAAAAATATATCTGTCCTTAACTACTTCATAATAGTATTTATGATGCTCAGTTAATATTGCCTGACTGTTTAAGATCTTTCAACTAAATTTGCTATATAAATCAGTATGATTTATATAATGTGGATAGTTATCATGGATAATTCACTTCATGTACGAAGTCACAGTCATCGTGTCTTTTTTAAAAAAAATTCTGCTGGGTAATCTGAGTAAACTCTCCCAAATAAGTAAATAAATGGAAAACAAGCCCTCAAACATTTATTTTTACTAACACATGCAATGCTTTTCATGAAACATGCTCTATATTTGTGTGTTTGTTACAAAGCAGTTTGAAAATGACACGGTTTTCTCTTTGAAATTTCAACTCACTTTTACAAAGAAACCTGCACTGGACAGAACTTGCCAAACATTTTCTCTTTAATAATGTCAACAAATCCTATTACTCTTATAATGAGATAATGAAAGAAAACATCAGTTCATAATAAGCTGACCATAAAAAGTACCAGGTTTTTGTATGTAGTAAAAACGTACAGACTTCGTTAGCTTTCCTTTTAAAAGTAAATCTAAGCCTACTCTATCCATACCTTTAACAAAATATGCCCATATACTGCTGCATTATAACCTACAATAATCTTTACAATTTCCAAAATTTAACCAAAACTAGGATTTCATACTTCTTAGACAGTAGAAGTTTATGAAAATCTAGAGCATAAATGCAATAAACGGTATCTGAAATTCAAGGGAAAAAAAGCATTTTCAAGGAAACTGTTCAGCCACTACAGCTTTTTCCATGGATTCTGGTAAAAATTGCATTAATGCTCTCTGCTTACTTTCTTAACTTAGGAAGAAGGAGATTAACTAGAAAATAAATACAAGCACAAAGATCTCTGGTGATTTTTTTTCACATGTCAATAATTGTGTAAGGCTCTAGAGTACTGACAGGCTAGAGGACAGCACAAAAAGCCAGTGCTGAAACAATTCCCTTGCCGCCCCTGCCTCACAACAGCCCAGCAGCGCGATTAGTGCTGTTCATTTCACCTAGGAGCAATAAACTCAAATTCTTTGGAATGTCCACATTATGCCAGAATAATATAAAAATAGATGATGAAGCAAAAATGAGATAGATTTAGTTCCAGTGTCCTGCAGTAGCTGCCATAATTGCACAGCCAGCTCATTATATAAAGTCAGTCCCTTGAGCCTACCATGTCCCAGTTAAGCGACAGTAATAGAAAGCAGCTGTATGAGGACATTAGGTCAGCAGAATCATTAGCCCCTAAAATTGCATCACCATCACTCCTCTGGCAGCGAAGCTTTCACACACCATCAGGCTCCTAAACAGGAGGTCAAACATCACAATGAACTCAACCCAATAACTCCATTAACAATGAACTGTGGCTCGGGGCTCCAAGGAAGTCCACATCTCTGGAAACTTTCAGGAGTTTAATGAATTTTGGTCGCCTCCCTATGTCCTCACTCCTCTGCTCCTGAGGCCACTCTGGAAAGCTGCTGAAGCTGACCAGAAAAATGCCAGTGCCCGAGGTACCACCCTGTTAGCTTTTGTTTCCTTGAGGTTTGTATTCTAACAAACAAGGATCACCTTCGCTGGCAAAACGCAAGTGGTGTAAGGGTGCCATAGCAGTGACCAATTCCAAACATCACCACCCTGCAGCCCAGGAGAAGGGGACGCTACAAGTAGCCGCCTCATGCCAGGAGGAGCTCTCCACGGGTGGCCTAGGGGTTGGGCAGTGCCAGCAGTCCCATCAAGCAGCTCAAGCCACCCAAGCCACCCACGGGGCATCATGAGCCCGCCTGGTATGAGGCTGCCCCAGGCCCCCTCCAAAGCAAACTCTTTTATCAATAAAATACCCTTACTGAGGACAGCAGCCCAGACCATTAGGAGCTAACAGTTTTAAGTAGATTGTTTGAAAGATGTCTGTCACTTTGAGGGATGCTAAAGGGAAGCAGCACAAGGTGCTTGGGCCAGACCCTCAGGTGACAGACTGCGCTGTAACTGGTTTTCACTATTGCAGAACCAGCCCAGTACATGTAGAAATGCCCGTATTCTAGAGGGACACATTGCCTCCTACATAATATATACAGTTGTGCTTCGAGGCTGTGAGGCACAGAAATGAAGACAAAGTTCTTTTTCAGTGCTCACATGTATTCTGATTAAAAAGGAAGCCTGTGAAGTCAACCAAGGTTTTCTAAAGTCTGGATGCTCATTTCCACTTTTTACAGGGGTGAGTCCAAGTGTCCCCAGTGAGCCAAACAATGCTGCATCACATCGGTAATGCAAGGGCCCTGCCTTGATGGTCACGATGAGCTTCAGTCAGAAAAGCAACAACCCTTCTATCAATGTCAAAGACTAAATAAGTTTGACTATATGCTGATGTTCTTCAAATTGTTTCTACTAGCAATAGTTCTGGATGGTTTGTTTTGGGGAAATTAATGATGATACACCAAGGTCGTTGTACCTCTGCTGTAGTGAACAGATGTTAACATATTAGTGCCACCTTCCCATGCTGCACTAAGCTAGAGCTAATCCTGGTTGTCTTTGTATGAGGTGATGCAGAACCAGCCAAATGAAAAAGCCCAGTCTAATAAATCCAGCCTAAAATGCAAACATTTAAAGAAAAGAGCTACTGCACTTTCAAAAGCCATTACTCTGTATCATCCTCATCAAAACATGCCACTTTTTTTTTTTAAAGCAATCCAAAGCTAGCAGAACAATAAGAAACCAAATGTTTTTTTCCTCTCAGCAGTATAGACCATTTGCAATGCCATTTCTAAGCTGCCTATTTATTCCTGACATTCACAGCTTGAGAAAATCTCCAGTTCATGTTGCTCTGTTACTCCAAAGTAGAAATAATCAAGTATTTTTCCATCTTTCTGCTGGGAGGACTCCAAGTTGGATGTGGTTATCCTTAGCTCTGTTAAACTGGTATGAGATTATTGTGGTAAACTGCATAGTATAACATAAATACTTCCACAGAATACAGTTAGGAGAGAAGGCAGTAGCTTGCTGACTGGGAGGGAGGAGGACTGGCGTAGACTGATGTATAAAGGTAAAATATAAGATACTTTGACCCATAAATCCCCATTGTTTGGGTCTTTAAACAAATGTCTTGCTTCCTTTCTACACCTCATGCCATACCACATCACCCCCAGACTGCTGAGGTCCCTGACCTAAGCTTCCCATCGCAGCTTAGAGCGAGCTGTTGGCAGGATATCCTTAGCAAGGCAACTTTTCTGATCGAGGCCGCGGGAGCCTGGGCTTGTCGGTGTTTGGGATATGCTACGAAAGACAACTTCTCTCCCCAGGCTGTTCTGGGGAAGAGGACTGGTGTTCATTTATGCAGAGAACTCACCTAGTGTGCTTGATTCAGGCTCTTTCTAGAGGGCAATGGAATTTTACAACTGACATTATGGACTTCCGTGGTAAAAATGCATGGCCTAAAGCAAAGACATGAATGCTAAACTGAAACAAACTGTTAATAAACTCATAGCAACAAGATGTTTGCAAAGTGCATTAAAAAAAGGGCATGATGAAAGTAGTAAGGTGTTTCACCAGGATAAACCAAACCAATACACAGGCCCTTTACTATGCGGCAAAGTTCAAGGGTTTTGGTCAGTATCGTTTAAGTCTTAATTACTTAAAATACTTCCTTTTAACTATTTTTATTATTTTTGGAGGATATTACAAGAAAATTACTTACATAAAAGGCCTTAGTGACCTAAGAGTTAGCTACAGAGAACATAAGTGCCATGTGTCAGAAAATTCAGAATTTTGTGTCATATTTTTAAATACTTAACTTCTGACAAAAAGGCTATTCCTGTAGCTGGGAAACGGAAAGCAATTCTACCATCATCTTGGCCCCAGACAGGGGACTTAACATCAGCACATCTTGAAAGTCCACTTACACTGTGACAGGGCTGTAAAAAGCTATTACCATAAGCATTTCTGAAGGGAAATTCTCATCTTTCTAAGCTACAGTTGTTTATTCAACACTGATAGGCATACAAAATAGAAGAGCTATATTACTCAGTGTCTTCAACCTACATGTAAAGCTATTTAAAATCCTTTACTCTTGATTTCTTGTCATTACTAGGTTTATACCTGTCTCTTGACTGCATGTTTAACAGTGGCAAGCTTTCTTTTCTGTGAACTATGATAGTCAATAGATTTGAAGTTCCACCCATAAATGCTCCCTCAGCACAGTTATACTATCAGAGGTGGTATATGAGTTAACTTCGTAGCTTCCTCTGTCACCTCTGACCATCATCCAGAGCTCACTGGCACAACAGCTATTAGAATTCTCAAAAAAAAAAAAAAGAATATTAAAAGAGTCTTAATCCTTGGAGTGAAAAAAATCACAGCAAGAGATACTTAGAATTTCTTAGGGCAGCAAGAAGACAGCACAATGATTTATGTAAAATACTTTAAATATGGGCACTACTGAGAGTCTTCATTAAGAAGCAGAAACTGTCAATAAGCAACACCTATTCTCTTCATGAGATGATCCTCTGACTTTAAAGATATGATTAAAAAACAGGATATATAATATTCTGTGTATTTCAGAATTTAAATCTAAACAATGTAATAATAAAGTCCCGTAACAAGTGGTGTCCCTCAAGGGTCCTGCAGAAACAAGTCCATCTTTTGGAATCTTCCCTGTGTATATAACAAAACAAAACAAAACAAACCAACAAAAAAACCCCATCCAGCTTTTCTTCAAGCTATCTGCTCCAGGATTTATGCACAGGGAATGATTTAAAAAAAAAAGTAAGTGGTCCATGTGAAAGCTTTTCTGTTACAGTGCACCTCCTCTTAAACACCTTTGATCAAACCTCCAAAACTTTACAGGAGCTCTAATACCAAAATCAGGCCCTGTTGAAATGTCCATGCAGATTAGAAAAGCAGTATGAAACTGCCTCCAGTTCTGTTTTATCCAGAGAAAATGAAGGACCATGGAATAACATCTTCCAACAATATTTTTTTCATTTTGACAAAAAAGAAAAGTGAGGTTTCTCAAGAATTACCAGTACCAAAGGTGACCTCCCTACATCTCAGTTGCCATTTCAGTTTTTCTCAAAGTACTTATATTACTTTACACCCCAAATTCTAGCAGAAAAATGAAGACATTTCACTTCCTTAAGCCCATTCTGCTTGACCTGTGTCTGATCTCAATCCAGGTATGACTCTTCCAAAGCAGATGAAAGCTTGCCTGCCTGTGAACTTTGAATCAGGCCCTTATATCTGGTTTAGACCAAGGGAATATTACAGGGCTCCATCAGTTCAAGATAACTCAGAAAAAACAAACAGATTCTGTAGAGAGAAGTCACATCAATATAAAACAGATGTAAATTCAGCTTCACTTAAAGGAAACTTTAGTGGTAAGTTATCACTTTAAAATAAAAAGGAAACAAAAGCATCACTGAAGCAACAAAGTGCACCAACTATGCCCAGCCTAGATCCAGGACCACACAGGAGTACACAAGTACACACTGATGTGGAAAGTATGGTGTGCTTCAGCCCTTGGAAGCTACATTGCACGTAACATGTGTGTACACACTGGCAGCTCAGGTTTTTTGCTCTGATATTTTTTTAATTAGAAAGGAGGTGACTGGTTTAAATGATGGCCAAGCGATTAGGTGATGTTTCAGGAGTAAACAAAAAATTAAACCAAAACCTGTATCACAGCAAACAAGGCTGAGGTCACTGATAAAGGAAGCAGTTTATAAAATGGTGGTAACGTTTAGCAAGAGTCTTGGCACCACAGGCAAACTCTACCTTTAGCTGTTACTAAGAAACCAACTGTACAAGAGTTTTTTTTTCACTTTTGGTTCTCTGAATAATCACCATCATTATTCCACAGTCTAATAAAACGAGGTTGTCACTTGTGATCTGATTTCACTGCCTCTAGGCTGTTTGTCACCCCTGCCATGCTGCGGGTGCCCATTTCTGCTGACTCCCTCTGGCACCCCTACCCCCCTGGCCTAAGCTAAGGGGAGGTCCCTCGCTAAAAGGGGGGTGGCACAGGGGGAGAGCAGCTGTTGGGGCTGCCTGGTTGCTCTTTCTCCAAAAGGCAAAGTGTTACCGGCTAGAGGTGAACTCCAGCTCAGAGGTTAATCTGAACCCCATTTCCCTGGCTGAGGGAAGTTCAGAGAACCTAGCAGAGCTGGAAAGCCACAGGCGATCAGCTGCTCTCCAGGCTTGGGTCTGGGGGAGGCGCGAAGGGCAGGGGGTGGCATGCGGAAACCTACAGCCTGAAACGTTACCCCGAGGTTTCCGTGTGCGTGTATTTGTATTACTGAAAGCATTAACGCTGTGCTTGTTTGAAAAGGGCTTGTCTCTATATACCAATGTTCCCATCAGTCCATATTGTTAATTTTTTATTTCTCAATCAAGAATTCATGGAGGTTAGTGTGACATTGCTGCAAAGATCCTCACAGCCTAGCAATGTAAATAATGGATACGACTCCAGAAATACCAACCAGCCTCTTGCGGTTTTGGGAAACTTAAATCATGGCTGCCCGAATTTACCTACTAGTAAACAAACGGGCTTCTCGCTGCACTGCAGTAAATCCCTCATCTTTCAAGAAAATTAAATCTGTCACTGAAACTGCTGTAGTTTTGATAAGTGCATGCAGATATTTAACTGTGACAGAGCTCCCAAAGGTGCACTGAATCCAACTATTTTTTTTCTCTTTAAAAAACAAATTTAAAAATGTTAAGAAATTTTCAGAAGCTCTGGTGAAGTTTAACACAAAGTTAATACATTTCATAACACTTCTCAGTAAACTACATATCATTTCTTTACATTTGCCCTAATTTCTGTTATTTATGTAAAAAATCTATAATAAACAGCTATTATACTATAGCTATTATAATGAACAGGAACGATTTGTTCCTCCCGTTCTCCATTTTTTTAACCTCAATGATTCTAGCCTCTCTCATTTTCTGTGGTGCTGGAAAGTATTTTTACAGTATTACCAATACAACATATTTGCTAGACTTCCACTAATTAATTTTCTATAAATCTTTCAGCATGAAAAAACACACTCCTGCATGAAAAATGAATTATATTTTCTCCATTTTCTTACAAATTTATATTCTGAGCTCATCTGTGCCACGTACTCTTTATGGATAATGAGGAAGGCATCTTCACTTAGCTGTCACTGTGGAAGTGAAATGTTTACAGTGTGCGCTTTGGAGATTCTGGCAGCTTAGATTCTAAGAATATTTCTTATTCACAACAATAAGCATTGCCCTAAATTTCTCTTACACAAGAACAGAAAAGGAGTGATTTGAAGAATCCTTGAACTTTGTTTACCCCTGGTAATGCTGTTTTAAGAAATGTTAGTTTAGATACATCATGCTGATGATATGTATCATGAGATGTGACAAAGACTATTAGCCACCTCAACGTCTCACAGAACTTCCTGGGTAGCTTCAAATACCTCTTAATTAATGGAGGGTTATATATATTCATTATGAAGCTTACAAACACAATACCTATCATATAACTTTTGATTGTATTCTTCCACCATATTTATTCTGTAACATTTTGTACATTATTGACATAGAAAGAAACCTCAGGCATGAATCTCCTGCCAGTTTTGAGTAGATGACTTCACTAATTCATGAAAAATAGTTCTCTTTATTTCTCTTGAATTACCTCTCTGAAGTCATTCTTTAGCAAAGTACATAAGAATATACCTGTTGTAAAGATTATTCTAAGATTTCATTTATGTACACACATCCAGTCACAGGCTTACAATGACATGCCTGTGGGCTTTATTGAACCAGGTCCTGGGAAAAAGAAAAAAAATATCTTTTATCCTGCATTCTTAGAAAACCTCATATAGTTTGAATAAATCTTTGAAATGTGACCAAAAGAAACTCACACAAGATCGTCTTTCATTGAAGTCATAATGTATGATTCATGTAGACACAGTTCGAAGGTTATTGCTGTCAAGTTTTGAACTTGTGCTATAAAAGACATAAAAAAGTGACAGATTCTTCACAGCAGAAAGGAGAAAAGTGCCTGCGTACAGCCTTCTGCAAATCTTTCCTTCCTAAGCTTAGCTCTTCAATTAACCTGAGCATACTCGAACCTACTGGGATTGTTTTCTGTAATCAATCAAATTTCTAAGTGTAATTATTAACATAGTCTTTAATTAAGTGTATTAGATAATTTGGACACATTCGAAAAAAAGGTAGTTATTGAATGTTGACAATTCGAGCATTTCTAATGCCTTTTTGAGTTCTGATTTAGAAAAATCTGGCTTATTTCTCAAAAGTCTTCCCTATAGTTACGATTTCTAAATTAATTTTAAAAATATATTTAGAACTACATTTCTAGTATATTGTTACTCTAAAACAACCATTGGAAGTAATCACATTTTGTAGAACGTGGCAACTTTAGCCATTGTAGGTATGCCAGTAGAGTGACCTTTTTGACATTTCAATAGTTTTATTGCTTATATTATTTCCCCTAGAAAACTGTATCAGGAAAAAAATACTTCTGTTGCATAATATGCTGGTACAGTGGGTGGAATACCAAACCTAAGCCTTCTCAGATCTGTATCAAAATCCCAATCTAAGGCAAAGTTGTTATCAGACAAGTAGTAACATCTTTAGTGTTTTCTCCATCATCATAGTAAGTGAAATAATGTAAAACTATCTCTTGCCAATGATATAGCCAAACAGCCTTTTTGAACTTCATATTAACTTGTTGTCAGAAGTGAATCTCAGGTATCAGAACTGGTGATTCTGCAGACAGAACCTGAATTCCAGAAAGTACTTTCAGAGTAACACTGTCACAGGACCAGAGAATGAAGTTTCTCTTCATTCTGTGACAATCTCTAAACTTCTGAAGGTTAAATAGAATGCAGCTAATCAGCAGCAAAGGAAAAAACCCAAGGTTTTTGTGTGAACAAAAGGAAATGTTACACAGTATTTATTTTTGTAAACCTAGTGTTCCTCTGCCTGTTGTGGAAGATAATTTAAAGTAATTATAGCAACAGTCAGGAGACAAATTATTATAATTCATTTTCATACAATAGCATTAGATTTTCAGAAGAACTGTTAAGGACTCAGATATGACAAAATCAAAGCAAGAAGAAACTAGCAGGAGATCAAGTAAAGCTAAAAAGGTTATATATCATTATTATCTTTGTCCTACTTTTTAGTCTATTTGCAAATAATAGAGATGCAAATATGCTGAATCGAATGCAAAGAAACCAAGTCATCCATTTTCTACTCACAAAAGTCTACAATCAAAAAAAAAGTGTATGTTCCAAGTTCCGAGTTATAAAAAAAAAAAGAGCACCAATAGAACACCCTAAAGAAATTTACAACAAAAATTGGGCTTTAATTTACATTAAGCAACATGAGAGAAAATTAATGACCACTCTCAACCCTCACACACACCTTCAGCAACTTATAGAAGGAGAAGTGAGACAGTGTCATGACTGACAATTATAGAAAATATACATA
Source organism: Falco naumanni (assembly GCF_017639655.2). NCBI lineage: Eukaryota > Metazoa > Chordata > Aves > Falconiformes > Falconidae > Falco > Falco naumanni. Next base: position 73,362,883 of record NC_054057.1, read on the forward strand.
GAAAAACATAGGCTCCATAACTTCTATAAGAAACTGATTCAATCTAAATTCTGCCTGCATTTACAGTGTGATACAAATTTCATTCTTTTATTAAAAAAAACAAAATAAAAAATTACATCCCTCCCTACCTGGGAGAAGATTTGAAATATTTCCTAGAAAGTATGATACAATTAAATTATTTTTTACTGTTGTGTATGCTCCAGAAAGCCTATTGTCAGACAAACACTTATTGTTTTACTCCACAGTTGTTTTTCTGTGCAAAGAGAGTTCAAAATAATTAAAACATTATCTTTGATTTCCCCATTGTAAAGGATGCTAGGACAGTCTGACTAGTAGAAAACATGTAATATTGATTTTTCTGGTATTCTTACTTATGAAGAGGCATATTCAATTTCTTCTTTCAACGAGGGGATCATTGATAGCTATTATCTTGTTGTCAGAAAGGGAGGTAAGTGTGTCTTCTCTGTATTATTCCCCTGTACTCACACTTAACATATTACTTGCTATTGTGGAAAGCTTATAAAGAAGGCTCATAAAATAGGAATGAGAAAACCAGAAAACTTTCATCATTACCAGCATAATTATGTCTATCCAAATGATGCTAACAGATATAATTCGAAGTGCTCATGGTAATAAAGACGTTAATTTGGAAGAATGAGGTGACATAAAAAGAAACAATCTTAAGGCTGATGATCAGAAAACTTCCTTATTGTAATTGTGACAAATATTGTGGGTATAGGCTGACCAAATCCATCAATTACATATTAATTTGTCTTGAAAAAGCCTGCTTAAATCCAACCCCTAACTCTTTTACCATCATCTTATTCAAAACTATTAAATGTTCCAAGTCCCACCTTGCCCCACCCCCAAAAAGACTCAACTGCCTTTATCATATGTGTGTTATTTCTTTTCCCTTTTTTAATCCAGCTTATTTCACATAACTAGTTCAGAGAATAATCAGGTAAAAGGTCATCTGAGGGTAACTGAAGAGCAAGAGGAGACCCAGCTGTTGGGTGAGCTGGAGGCAGAAAGTATTTAAACCACATGGGCCACCATTAGAATCAGTCCTGAAACCATAACCACCTCATAGCATCGTTAAGTAATTCTGTACTGGAAAAACCATGTTTAGATGATGAGGGAAATCAGCTATAGCAATTCAGCAAAGTTACACACTCCCTTGAATAACTTGGAGAACTGAAGAATTAAACAAAATGCTTTTTTTCTGCCATCAGCCTTGTACTAGCTTTCCTCTTAATGCTGTCAAATTATCTTCTTTTCGTCTGTGGAGTTCGTAGCATTTTCAACACTTGCACTTGCATATCAATGAGTTGTCACACAGCTATTATAATTACTTTGCAGAGGTGGTTGTGTTATCTACATGCTTTCTGTTTCTCTCCATTAATTTCTCCTGACTTTGCAAGGAGAGGCTGCCCAGAACTAAATACAAAAGTGCAAGTGCAGTAGCAGCAAACCTGAAAACAGGGAGATTATGCAAACCCTTTTTACACTGTTTTTTTAAAAAAAACAGAATCTTTCCATTTGCCCCCCTCGTGTATTCTGCAGTTTACTATTGTCTGCATGTCCTCTGAAGCATGTCTGCAGCCCTTTGCTCTGGTGTCCTGATAGACAGTCCCCTGACACAGTCTCCTGGCCTTAGACTTCCCAGAGTTAGCAGCCCAGAGTATTTAAGTTAACCAGAGTACGCAGTCTGAAAACTGTAGTTCAGCAATGCCTTTATCTTAAGAGTTAGCAGTACCTATTGGTCGGACAGACAGCTGAAGTTGGTAACAACTTCAGTAGTCCAATTTCAGTTGTCTTCCATGCTTGTCAGAGATGTCATTTGGGGAAATTCATTCTTTTCATGCATTTGCTTTCCACAAACTGGCTAGAAAATAAGGAAATTATATGCTTTAAGAGTTGCTGGTGGCTTGTCACGTTGCTTTGGTCAGGGTTGCCTTTGTTAGTCTTGTTCTGATTTTTCAATTATCTATCTATAACTTAGTGGTGAACCCAGAAAGAAATTTTGGGGCATCAATATGGAAAATTAGCTCCACCATCCCTGTCATACACTCTGTGTCATTAGTCTTCACAAGTAATTAGGAACAACACTCAGTATAGCACATGTGGATTCATAAATCGAAAAAAAAGAGAAAGAAAAATTTAGCACCCAAATATATAGGTATGTTATGACTCTTGGATGAAACAGCTGAATATAAAGGTCACTTTCAACCAGAAGTGAATAACAATCAGTTTTGGAGAACCACTGCAGGTGAAGGGAAAAGAAACAAACGATTTGGGGGGAATGTGGTTAGACAGAGTGTTTCAAACCATAATCACAAATTAATCAGAAAAAGGAACAAGCCAAAGGACCTTCTGTGGTAGAAGGATGTGAAGAGACAAACAAATCCTGTGCATGGCAGTTAATTTCAGTTAATTTAAGACCAGAATCCTGCTGGGCTACATTTGGAGTAGCCTGTAAACACTTGGGGAAACAAGGAAACTTACACTGATTTCAGTGTGAACGGTGGCAGCATCTACAACCCAAAGTATGGAAAACCAAAGAAAACACGCTAAAAACATCAGATTCCAACAAAACCACCCAAACTGGGGATAACAGATAACAGTAAAGGGAAACTACAGCAATGAACACACCAAGAGCTGTCCAGCAGGCATCAGGCAAGGAGACAGAGAAACAAATACACACCACTCAGGCATTTTGGTTTCCAAAGTACCGCAGATGAGGGAGAGAACACCCAGCTGACATACTCTAGCAGGACAGATTACACTTGCAAGCCAGATGCCATTGGGGTCTACATACTTCCTAACTGAGAAAGACTGTAGTTTGTTAGCACAGAGGTGACACAACATGGAGCTAAAAAGGGAAATGCAGTGATGGCTAGAGAGGAGTGACATTAATTCTGCACTCTTGCTGGGGGTTACGTCCTCATCTTCTACCCCACAGGACGTTCCTGCAGCTTCCCAATGCCCAAAGGGAACAAGTCTACCGTACCTAAAGAGAGTACAGCATGACCAGAAAGTGCAGAGAAGTGAGAGGGGGACGTTAAGGGACTGCGGCTGTGCACTGCAAAAAGCACCCAGACCTAGGAAATGCTTCCAGTGACTTCCATTTCCTTTCCCTCCCATTCATGAGTGAGGTCTAGTAGAACAGTTGGGAAGTATAAAATTGACTGTGAGGAAAGAGGGAGAAAAGGATTCATAGAGTCCACATTCTCCTAACATGCTTATCGCCCTGTTTTGTTTACATTTTGCTTAGAAACAAGACAAGATGCTCACCTATATGGACCATAGCCTATGGATACACTGTGTCCAGGTACACTATTGCAAACAGTAACCAATGCAAAACAGTGCTGCAATTTCAGCTGTTGAGTTACCATGTTTCCGTCACTTCATGAAGGTGATGAAATAATTCTTAATGCATATTGTGTTCAATAAACGTTGTAGAAAAAAGCAGCAGCAAAATCTAGAGAAACATTGCAATCTTCCTAATTGAGTTAGTTACTGCAACAAATCTCTCAACATGTTCTGCGATTAATTCTTCAGCTGAGTTGAAGTTTGTTTGTGAGCAGTCTGTGTAAAATCCACAAATCAATTATATGACTCTGCCTTGCCATAAAGTAAGTGTTATTATTAGGCCTCTATGGATAATCAAAGTTAAAATTCGCTTTCTGTAAATATTCTGAAATATTTGCTGAAAACCGGCTGCCAGCATTCTCACTGAATAGCAGTAAATGCATCTGCTAGAGTATTTGTGAAAAGCAAACACAAAGCAGGTGCAAATGAACTCTGATCAAATTTGTTCAAAACTTCAAGCAAATACTAATGTTAGATGATGGGCAGAAACGTATTTTCCATATTTGGCTAACTGTAATTGCAATTTCTCTTGTCCAACCAGGAGAATTAAGCAAAAGACAAAGAGAAAATCTGGCAGAGGCTGTAGCAAAGTATCTATTGTTAAAGAATTGTGTTCTAGTGGCAATGTAAATAGAATTAATAGTGTAATGTTACTACGACGCCAAAGCTCCACATAAAGAAATCTAGATCAAGTTTTTATAATAAAAACTTAGTAAGCAAAAATAATTAATTACAAATAAAATTATGTTAATAACAGGATTCAACCATATTTTATGTACTAAACTACTAAACTAGTAATTGAACACCAGCTCTTAGGACATGAATTTGTTTTGAGCAGAAACAAAACAGGGTTCTGGGTGAAGTAGTTAACGTCATGGTCTGGATTTTCAGCACCATGCAGTAGCAGTTAAACTGCTTATCATCTATTCCAAAATTTTCCAGGGATTTCATAGCATGTGTAAAAATATACATAGCTTTAGGTTAAAGTTAGCTTTCATGTCAACTGCATTCCCTTTTGACAAATACGTGGCTATTTGCTAACATTATCACTAAACCTGAAATTAATTAGGTTAAACAAAGAAATAAAAGCCAGAGACTACAACTGATCAAGAATGTTTGGTTTGGAGCTAGCAGGGAGAAGATGAAGAAGAAAAGCCGCTGTGTATTTAATAAAGTGGCTACTTTACCTTGGAATGCTTCCAGAATGATAAGCAACATTATTTAAGGAACGTAACTCCTGATTGCCAGCTTATGCAAATGACAAAAGAAGCAGAAAAAGTAGGAGTAGAATAGTGAAAATTATTCCCAAAGCAGATGGGTACCTGTTCTTGAGAAGAATATTTACAAAGAATAAAACACTTTTCTCCATGAAAAAATTACCAGTGTCTTCCTTATGAATCCTACGTATTTTATTTTATTTTATCAATAAATGATTTGATCTAAACTTTGTAAAGGTTGATTAAATATTCTCCAGTACTCAGATATCTTTTACTGACCTGGGACCTGATCTTTGACTATCATATTTGACTGCAAATACATTTCAATCAGACTTTCAGCCAAATTCTTAACAATCCAATAGCTATTTCCAAGGAACTCACAGATGTGCAGAGAGGAACTGAATTGTCAGAGGCAACAACATCTTCATTGGGTTCTGTGACCAGGATGAGCCTTTAAGGCACACTGGTTGACCCAAGCACACCACCCCCACCTCACTGGGGCAACAGGCACTGGGACAGAAAGTTACTTGACAGATTGAAAAAAAAAAAAAAAAAAAAAAAAATATCTAGGCAGTTAAAATCAATTAAAAGCTTTCACATGAAGTTAATAGAATTAGTAGTGTTCTCGCAGGATTTTGTAACGGGCATTACAAGAGCTTCAAGTCGGGTCAGTATACACCTCTTTTTTGTTACAGATCACCCTATTTGAGGGGAAAGAAAGAGGCAGGGATGTCCTTGCTGGACACAGTGAATATCTTCCCTCTGTATTTAACATATACTGCTATCAGCTTAATAAGATGAAAAACATGGAAAAAATCTGCTGGTGCTGCCAAATTTTCAGATTAATTTACTTCTTTCTTTAGTAAATTTGTGGATTTTACTCAATGGTGACTTTCAGAAAACATCTACTGAACTTTTGCAATCCATTTTATTTTTCTTTTAGCCAGCAGTTAAAGCTTAAGGGATTTTGAAAGCAGAGTACCAAAATTTAGCTAGACCTTCCTTATTAAAAGAAGGAAAATCTCCAATAATTAGCTCTTCCCCTAAATGCTTTTTGGCTCTAATTACAAACAGAGTGCTATGCTAATTTACCTTGTGTTGCAAATGTCTCACAATTCCTGCTAATCAAATTAAACTGAATCCTCAGCAAATAAACTCTCAATGCAGTTAATGGAAAACAAGGAACAACACTACTTTGTCTGAGAATGGGTCATTACCACAAGTTCCTAATTACAAGTACCTTACTGTGCTTTACATTATGGATTCTTATATAGGCTCTTAAGAATTAAAGTGGTAGCAAGATCAAAAATTTGATGTGTCCTTGAATTTTTTTATATGTACATTGAATACGTACACAGAAAAGTGACGAAGAGAAAAAAAAGCAAACCTGCAAAATACAAAGACTTCACTTAAACACTCTTTGAAATATAATAATAATTTATGCAGTTTATGAGACTGCAGAGAAAGACTGATTTTGACTCAGGACACATTCTGAAACCAATTTTAATTTACCTTCTCCTCTACCCTCTTGATAGAGAATGTTTCACACCTACCAGTTAATGAAGGATTATTACTTTCCTCTAGAGTAAGTTGCAAATACAACCAAGGTTAAAGCAAAGGACATTCATTCTGTATTAGTTTATATGATGCCATCAAACGTGAACACAGGTGATTGATGACTTATTGCTATTACTGCACCAAGCATTTATCAATACTACACTATGAATTATTTTCTGTATCAGTTCTCTTATTGTCATGTGATGGCATATTTTATTGAATTTACTTAACTAAAAAAAATGCATAGAGAAAAGCACTGGAAACATCAGAAGGCATAATAAATCACAGTAACCAAATTACAAAATACAGGATCTGGTATTACTTGCCAGTCAGAGCTCTACTGTTCTGAATGACTTCATAACAGTTGTGTTTCTTTCTTTGAGATTTTAGAAACAATCTGCAAGGACGAGTATTGCAGCCAATGCAGCCGGTACCGCAGGGTTCTTCCGCAAGCCAAAGTATTGGACTCCACCTTAACCAAGTCCTACAGAACTGAGCAGTTAAAATGCTATTATGGCTAAAAAAAGACTCTTTCACCAAATAATTTTTTTTCCATTTTCCTGGAAGTATTTTGCATATATTTATTTTCCAGAAGAATTATTACCCCAAACTTTCAAAGTTTCAATAAGATAAATATGTTATACTCTGGCTAATTCTGGATATGAAGAATTTATATTAAATTGTATCTGGTGCAATTGTAAAGCCTTGCAATTCTGCATTTCTAAAATTGCTGAATGTTGTTAAGATTCATTATTATTGATACAACATGTGTCTGCCTTCCCATCTCCCCCTGACACCACAGATTTTGTAAAAGCTAAGTTCTTATTTCTTTAGCTTTATATTTGTCCTCTTTATGAAGTGCATGGAAGCACAGAGTGGGAATTAAGACTACCTGAAAGAAAATTAGATCCTATTTGGCAATCTATGGCACTGTGGAGAAGGCAGGCTCTGGAAAGTCCCACCTCTTACATTGATCCTGTCCTGGGCCTCATGAAACAAAAATTATCTGTGTGAGTTGACAAACAGCAGTTCTTTCTCCACCACCCACTTTTGCTCACTTTTACAATAAAAAGGTAGAAGCAAGCATTATAACTAGGAATGGAAAGGGGTTTTGCTAGGGAGTATTACAGATGAACATTTAAAGTTCGGTCAGCTTGAGAAATACTTACTTGAAGCTGCTATGCAAAGAAAACAGGAATTGGGAAGGACATCTCATCCTCTTAGGAAAAGAGAGAAGGATGGGAATGGTTCTCTAGAGGAAAGGGGCTCAGGATTAGGGGTTGAATGGACAAATATGAGAGGTAACTAAGCTTCACCAAAAATTACCTTCCAAATTTGAGCCCTAGAAGTCCAAGGAGCAGAAAGTAAGCTCAAAGAGCACAAACTGCACTATTTTTAAAGTCTCCAGTTTTTCCTCTACTTGTCTATATTACAGACCCTGAGTTATCGGTTTTAAATGCACATTTCCTAGCCATGCGTTTGTGCCATGTGCAAGCATCGCTGACCATCCCTTCAGTCCCCCACATGGTGTGATGTCATTAAAAGGGGTATTTCTTTATCAACATGTATCATCATATTGACTGGATACTTTTTTCAGTCTTACTACCATTCATGTACTTTTGAGTTGAAGTAAGGAACAAGAGAAATAAAAGGAAACTTATGATATTAGAAAGGAAAGATTCTGTATTTAACACAAAATGAGATATTTTTTCTACTAGTCCTAATGATTCTTTTTAACTAGCTTAAAACTTTAAACAGGTGAAATATTTGTTGGAGTGCTGCTGAACTAGAGTTATTGTAACGTCCCAAACTGCAGACACTGGTGGGAGAAGCAGAACTTCATCACTGATGAGGTTTTTGAAGTTAAACTCACCATACTGTTATTTTTGGTGAGACCTAGTTACAAGATTAGAGTTGTGTGCCAAGCTCTTCTGGAAATACTAAAATTGGTCGGAAGACATGAGACAACCCTAACACCATACCAAATGCTCTCCTGCCTTCCAAATCCTTCAAAAAACATGAAACAAGAAAGATGGAGAATTTCAAGATATTCTTGTGGCACTTCTCTATTTTTCTGTTGTTAATGCTTGTTATCATCTCATTACGCTTTAGAAATTTAATCACTGTGAAGCTTTTCAATTTCTCTTCTTTTTTTGTCTATCAATTTTTGAATGTTTTTAATTTCTTCTCTAGACGGCTAAGCCATTAAAATATTCCAAAGTTCAATTTATAAAAAAGAACTTTTTCCCCCCAAGATACCAGTGAGATTTCATAAGAAAAGCTTATTTCTTCAGAATCACCAGACAAGTCAGTTCTGCTTTCTTTCAAAGTCTTCCTTACATCTCTCTGGAGTATTTGACAAAAAAAATGTTTTATTATAAACAGCATTAAAAGTAATCGATTTCTAACGAGGTTTGATGACATGTTGTAACATGAACCTCTTTAAAAAGTTTGTGAATATACACTCTTTCTGATAAATGTACTGCTATGTCTGGAAATAAATTCTCCTAACATCTAGAACTTTAAGCTTCTGATATTAGCTAAATAGACCACCAATTTTAAATTTTCTGAAAAAAAAAAAATTTTTAATGGGTTTTTTTATACTACCATGTTCCAAAGTAATAATTTGCATTTCTGGAATTTTTGTCCCTCAGTCATAAGACGACCCACCCTTCCTCACCTTTCTCCTTCTTGTCACTAACTTGCATCCTGTGTGACCATTTTGTACTTTAGTTTCTGCAGAAAGCCAGTGTTGATAGTACAGAGAGAAAAAACATGCTCTTGTATCAAAACAAGGGCGTGTTTCAGTAAGGAGCAGAATGCTTTTCATTTGCACTGGCCATTTCTCTGCAGACAGCACTCACAGTTTCTCATTCCTCAGTACTGGTTTATTCATAATAAAAAAAGCAAGCACCTTATCTCAGGAAACTGCATTTCAAAACATTATGCAAATAGTTTGCAGTAAAATCCCCTCTTATCCATCATCAAAACAGGTATAACTTTCAGCTTCTTAAAACTTTCAGTAGGTTTGTAAATATTTTTGGTAAGAGACTGAACTGACATTTCAGCTTCCAACTAAATAAAGACCATGGGTTTTTCTGAATCATCTTAAAAATCAAAGACAGACCTCAACAGGCAAGTCAAGGCAATTCACTCAATCCAAAACTCTCCAGAAAGCTTGTAGTAGCAAGTGCAAATTTTAGTTCTAGTTTTAGACAAGTATAAGTTAGATACACCCGACCTGCTAGCTGTGTTTTAGATGAAGTGGAAAACGATCCAAAGGAAGCAATCACAAACTTCTGAACAGATTCTTATTAAATATAATTCAGATCCTGCAAATACATACCAAAATCCTCCTTCCGTTTCTCAAACAACCTTCACCAGAACTTACAAAGTAATAACTTACATAAGTAATAGTTACATTTGAGCCTAATCACCAATATTAGCTCAGGTTGGCAGTCAGTTTTTACAAATGTTAATATCATAATACTAACTGAAAAGAGTTTCACTGGGAAACGTTACACAAGCACATTCTTTCTAGAGCAGAAACAATGATTTTTCATGCCTAAACCCTGTACTCAGAAGAAAAATTAAAAATAAAAAAAAAAAGACTAGAGAAAAAATATAACACTTTACCACACCCCTCTAGGAGAACCATTGTCATAATTTATATTCTCTTCTCTCTTTGTGTGTTTTAATCTAGGACTCACACGTATAAAATATTTCTTTCAAAAAGCATCAAACTAAACAAATGAAACAACTTCCTAACCTTTTAATTCATAAACTGTTGCCATTCGCTGATATATTAGTACTGATGGTTTTTATCCAAATTTGAATTTTGAAAAGTTGAGTACTTCATATTTCATGACCCAAGATATTTACCTTCTGTTCCTGCAGGTTACAATGTGCTGAGATGCAAAGGGTGAGCTGCCCACTGCTCTGACCTGCCTCTGCCTTCTTGTACTACTTTATCATCAGAATATAAAGGGCAACTTTCCTACTGAGATTACACCGACTACAGCGTTTCTGTTCTCCTTAATTCAAAGTTTTGCCTTCTAAATAATAAAATCTTTGGTGCTACTTCCCATCAGCAATGCCAGAGTACTTCAAAACATACTTTTGCTGAAAAAATTTAGGTTCAGTTTTAGAGCTTTGTTGGGGACTGAATATATCCATGTCTGAGAAAGGGAACCAAGAAATTATACTCAATATGAAATTTACTCTGAATATTGATTTGTGTTTCCTCCAGTTACTGGGTAACAAAAGTTTACAGTAAATCAGCAGAATTATAACATTAAATTATTATCTACCTTTACAGGAAAGTTGACATATATAGTCACTGATGCCTTTAAATCCCTTTCAAAAGACTTTTTTTAAAAAAAAAGTTTACCTGGTGTCAGTCCATAGCTCTAATTATCATCTGGCTAACTTCACATCCTTCCAACTGCAATATCTCCTATTTCCACTAGCATTAATAGACAAGATGTGTATAATTTTAATTACCTCCTTTGAAACAAACCACCGTAAGAAAGATAATTTCAATGAACTCTTTATATGCAAACAAAAAGAATTTCAACACACCTTTCCCCCTTTCCAGACTTCTACATGGATGACCTGTTCTAGAGCTTTCTGGGTTGAGAATTACACAGTTATGGGACTGTATCTCCTAAGCTGCATACGGGCTATATGATGTAATAAACATTGAGGAACATAAAAGTGAATGCTTTCAGTTCAAATGGGATTGTATTGTTAATAATGCCAATACGTTCATATTTGTCTTGATGGAAGACATCGTTTGCAGTGAGAACCACCATTCACTGGAACCACTGCCGCTGGTGCAGCCCCTATCGCTAGAGGCTTTCAGCAGGCAGTTGGGTTGGCTGCTAATTACCCTCCCCTGGGCTTCCTTTCCCACAAAAGGGCAAATCCCACACCAGGTGATCTTCCAAGGTCCCTTCCAGCCTGGCCTATTCTATGACTCTCCAACCCCTGCGACGCGGTCATTCCTCAGGGGAGGATTCCTGCCCTACAAATTGTTTAATATAATACCCCGGGTGATTCCCGTAAATGGCCTGGAACTCTACAGTTCATTCCCAAACATGATATAATTGAGCTCAGACTTTATAACCCACAGGAGAAAAGTTCCTCTTGTTTCTCAGACAGCTGAGAAAGAAGTGAAGTGAGAATTACAGCTTGATTTCTGTAAGCTCCTTCAGAGTGAGCACCAGCCAGTACTGGAATGTAGTTTGATTGCAATTAATTTTGTAATACAAACAAATAGTGATGTAATCCCCAGGCACACGTTATTAAGTCATTGCTAATTACATACAATAAATCAGTGGTACAATCTTACTAATATATTAATAGAAGGAGGCACATAGCAAATACTGGGCTGATGTGCAACTGACACTGTAAAGGAGACGTATTAATTTTCTACATACTGTGTAATAACACAAGCTTGATTTTCAAAGTCACTCCTGCTTTTGATGACAATAGGCAATTATAAACAGTGAAGTTGTCTTGCAGGTAATTCCAAAAGAAAAAGGATCAAATTATTAAACTAACAGTAGCCACTGCAAATGATGTTTTCAAAGAAGAAGCACAAACATGCACACACAAAGGCTGTATTTGTAGAAATTGTCAGAACAGAACATTTTCCTCTTTTAATCTCATGGAAATAAGAGTTTTGCTATTCTCCACTGATATTTTGAAAATATGAAGATGCTTTAAATCTAAATAAACAATAGCTAGATCTGTAAACCCATCAAGGAAAACCTCAGAAGAAAATAATCTCCCTTTTTGATATCTTAGGACCTTAAACAAACCTTGAGTTGTCTGCTAGGCAATTCCATGCAGACTTTCATCTTTGCTGTCACTTTTTTACCATTAAAGTGTCTTGTTGTAAAGCACTAGAGACTGATTCAGAGACTTAAGCCAATATAAAAATCTCTGCAGTATGAAGAAATTTTATGTCACCACTCTAGTTATTTCAGAATTGGCTGCAAATAAGAGCCTGAGGATGATTTAATGTGTCCTCGACCCATCACGGCCATGGTTAAACAAAGTAAACACATCAGTCTTTAGCAATTATTTATAACTGGAAGAAAAGCACAAAACAGCCACAATAAACACAGCACTGGAAAATATTCTGAAGGGAAACAACTAAAAGTATCCAAAAATGTCTTTTTTTCACATATTGCTGTGTTCTGTTTCTCAGTAAAATAAAATCTCAATGACCATCCGCAGGAGGAGTTATTAGAACTAAAATCGCTGTTTCTAAGTAAGATCCCAAGATACCACTGCTGAAGTGGAAATTCAGGAATTCAGATCTGATTACACAGCAGCAACCAGTACTTCTACCGCGTCTTTTTCAAAGAGAATAACTAAGCTCTCCAATCTAACAGAACGTACTCACTACTTTAGATGGAAAAACACAAATACTGGTAACTCAGTTGTGATAATTCAACTCCTACAGCGGAAACTGTTTTGACAACCAAGCTGTACGGCACTGATGCCATTCTCTTTTAAATCTGCTCAAAGAGATGATATTTACCTTGCTGTCTAAACCCAATTCCTTCAGCAGACATTGCTTCTTGACCCCTGTACTGGGGACTTCCTCTAGAGTCTGGACTGAGGATTTGCTGTCAATGAGATGTCTAACCCCAGGATACAGATATTCAAGAAGGTCACTTTCTGTCTTGCATCAATAAGCTGTTTGTTTGCAATGAGGCCAAACTAAAGGACCTGTTTACATAGCTGTAAGGAGAAATTGATTCAGGAGAAGCCATCCTAACACAGGACTGGGTGGCAGTTTGATAAACTGGATTGATGTCAAGGTCTTTCATATGCTTTTCACTGATCTGTGTTTGCAGTGAGAAGAGGAAAACACTGAGATAAATGAAAACAGTACATGCACACCTCCACCATGCTAGAAACTGCTTGAAAAATTGTATCATCTCACAAGAGACTATGAGATGCCACTATAACCTACAGGACACAACTCCAATTAAATCTTCTTGTTAGAATAAAGAACTGGAAATTTCAACTGTCAAGGCTTGTGGTTGCTATACAACATTGCAATGGCCCTCGCAGACACACAGGTGGCAAACACAGGTTCTTGGTAAGGTAGTTTCTCTGGAGGCACACCAGAAAGTAATCTTCTGAGGTAGAATCACCTTTTCATGAATTCTTAGTCTCAAGATTTGTTTAAGAAAGAGACTGGTGGTGGTCCACATTTGGCCAAACTGACAACTTATATTCTCACCTACTAGGTATTCATGTAATTGAGAAATGTACCCAGACAGCCATGCATTGTAATACCCATCATCTAGTAAACCTAAAAAAACCCCAAACAAAACAAACAAACAACCACAAAAAAAAAAAAACCCAAAAAAAAACCAAAACACAAACAACTAAAAACCTAATAAAAACCCCTCCTTTTGGATTTCTTCTCTTTTGGGAAGGTTGTTTATTGGTTTGTTTGGTTTTTTCTTCCTTTTTACCATGAACCTTTATTGATCTGGGAAGAGACAATTTGGCTAATTGCATGGAGTTCCATTTTTATCTTAAATGTTGCGGTTACCTTTAGAGGTCTGGACAACTTTATTCTAATTCAGGTAGTCCTTGCATACTACACTTCAGTACTGGCTATGGTGGGAATTCTGAAAGAACCCTTCTTTATGGAAGCAGTATAAAAAAATTTCTTCTGAGTGGTACTATTTCATGTTTGGAATGGCCAAGCCTTATTATGAGAAAGTCATGATGAGCTGAAAAAACTGATTATTCCTAGGCATGAAAAATAAGCTACCATAAACAATTTTCCTAAATTCCATTTGCAGTTCTACTGTAATTTTCTGGCTGTGAAAGATGTTTGGAAACCAGTACTGTTTCTCCTGTGTTAGCTTTAAGATTGCTGTACTCAACCTGAGGACAGAAAGTCTTATTTTAGTATTAATGAATCAGATTGTAATATTGGAAATCATGCCTATGGCAGACACAATTTATTTAAAGTTTAACTTACATCTCTTTTTTACCTCCACAGAGCAGCCTCAAATCATAAAGTTTAAAAGTTTTCCACTATAAACACACTCCTTCCGGAATGCTAGCTTTGCTGTTTCCTCTCTGGTCCCCTTTCTTAACTATATAATACATTTGGGAGCAGAAGATGCCCATTACTTTCATTAGTGAGAGAGAAGAGTTGTCACCACAGAATTAAGCTTTTGCTATACTTAATCACAATCCTCCTATCACTTCAAAAAGCAGCTGGAGATCTTTCTGAATTAAGCTATTAACTGGGATTCAAACACTGGATTTAGTCACAGAAGTTTAATTGACTTTCAAAAAGAGATGAGCATCTATTCTATTTAGGCTGTTCTGATAATACCACCCTTAGTAGCTCAGGTTTATGTATGCAATGTTTAACTTCAGAAGGGGAGGAGCTAAAAGTACCAATTTATAAAAATTGCTATCTTATTCTGTCCTCTGTAGGAAAGTTTATTTAAAAAGCAAACAAAAAACCCAAGAGTTAACACTCTCTTCCTATAAAATTATCTTAAAATTAAGAATTCTCAAAAGAATCTGTATTCAATATACTGTTATCTTTGTATTGATTTTCTGCAGTATCACATTGAACTGAAAGGGTACTCATGATTTAATCGCAATATCATTTCATTTGAACTTCTAACATGAGTTCCAAACCAGCCTTGATAACTTTTTCTCTCCCTTCTTTAGGTTATATTTTTATTTGATCTTTCTTCTCATAGTCCCATTTTATCTGTCCTCCCTTTCTCACAGCCCAAGGCTTACAAGGTCACGCCAGTGACTCCCATATTGAATGAGACACTAAAACCAGGTAACACACAGTGCAATTGATCCCTGATGAGTAGGGGGATATTTCCATCTAAACGAGCAGACTGAGCTCTGTGGTTCCCATTAAGGTTAATGGAGGTTATACAGCTCAGTCCTGGTGTATCATAACAAACGCTTACCCCCTTAGCTAATCCATTTCAATCCTTTAGTTTTAATAGAGGAATTTAAAAAAAAAAAATAAAAAAAAAGACAAAACAAAACATCAGATTTAGAAGCCAAATTCAGACTTGTTCAATGTTTCTTCACTAACTTTCAAAAGTGTTTAAACAGCACATTTTACCACTTTCCACTTCATCTGCAAAAGTATTCAAGTTAGGGAGAGTTCTATGAGAGCCATTAAAAATCTGTCAGAGAAGTGCTGGTCATGGCAAAAACATTTTTCAGAAGCTGTCAATTTGCCCAGATATCCGCCAGTGCTACCAGGCACAACAAGGGATTCCTCATTTAGAAAGTGTCAATTCTTATTATTAATGTCATGATGAAAACACCTGCTAAGTGTACGTGTCTGACAAAGTGAGGCTCAGTCACGGGAACGAGAGGGTGAACGCCACTCAGATTAGTGAGCAAAGTGGAGCAGGAAACATTTTTTCACACTTAGCTAAAGACAAACAACCTGTCTTTATCCTGCGCTGGGGCTCGTAAAGGTGGGTTACAGAGAAAGCAGTATGGTATAACTGATGAAAGATAACGTGAATCTAATGTATTAGGTAAAATTACATGTTTGGACAGATTAGGTTCTTAATCATTCATTTTGTTTGCAAACTCCAGGTATAATCCGTATGAGAAATACTATACAGTTCATGTTACACTACAGATGTTGGTTGCTGTCAAAGTGCAACTGTAGCTCCTAAGGACACACCAAGCGAGTTTGGCTGCTTCTAGCAGGAGGGCTACAGCTAGGTGGAGGTCAGGGCAGCCAAGCTGCAAGCACAATCGTCACAGTCACACACAAATTTCTAAAAAGCTCTTTCAACCTACGTGAACCTCAGGATGCAGTGCCTTGCCTGCTACTGCTAGATAGGCGTAGAGCGCTGCAAGCTGTGCTCTGCTTTTAAATAGCACATAGAGAACAAATTTATCCTATGCCTCACTACACATTCTTGTATATATAGATATAGACAAAACTGAAATGGTAGCTGCTGTCAGTCTTTAAAAAGAAAAACAAAACAAAAAAACAAAAAACCACAACACAACCCTACACCCCCCCCCCCCCCCAGCCCCACCCAAAACCAAAAACTATGTCAATATTGTAGCCATGGAATTATGTGAGCTACCAAAGATGATACCATTTGTGAAAAGTCTTCCTGTGTTTCAAAGGCAGGGTTTGGAAGAGGATTTCAGACTTCTGTTTTGTATTAAGACAAATCATATTCAGTAAGAAAGGTTGCCATTAAGGAAACTATTCAACGACTTCTCTCCTTATTCCTACATCCATGACACAAGTTGAGAAATACTTTGAGGCAGAAGAAAACACTGTAAACAACAGTTGATCCAGCTGGCCATATGCTGACGAACAGCAAAGTTGCTCACCATGAATCAAGTTTCCTTTCAAAGCAATTGCTATAACAACATCTCGGCTGGCACCAGGCAGGTCTGCATTCTGATGCTGACACCACAAGGCACTTAAATATCTGCTTAACTTTAAGCTCAGGGCTTTAAGCACATAGCATTAACCGTAATGAGTGTTCTTGTATTCTTAATCACATACTCCGATTCACTGCTAGAGAAGGCATGAAGAAATAATGGGCCATATCTTCAGTTTGTGTAGATTGGTGTGACTTAATTGAAATGAATAGAGTTGTGTCAATTAATACCAGTTGATACCAGATCCCAAGGGTTCAAATTCTCACAAAGTGTAGTCAGCCTCCAGCGCAGCTGTTACTGCAGAGTTGTTGCTCTCAAACTATCCAACTCCTCCTTGCCTTTCCACCAAGCAGGAGTTAATGATCATACATCTCGTTTTTGAGATACTGAGAAGGATAACTCCAGTCTTAGCCAACACACTTGTTCTCTCAGTAAAAAATTCCATTATCAAGGCTTGTGTGAGTTATTAGAGCACACTTTGGCTATCATATTTCACTGCAGAGCCTGTAAAGTGTAACTTACTATTTAGCTGGGTGCCTTAAAAGCTTTTGCACATGACATTTCAAATAGAAAACAGATTAATTTGCTTTTAAATAGACTTCATTTAGATTATCTAAATCTTATCTCTTTTTTTTCTTGTTGCCTATTTTAACAGTCTCTCTAATAGGATCAATGTCATCTTTTTGCTAGTCAGTGCAGAAGACAGTTTAGCACATGACTCCTGTTCATCCTACTTGCACACTGACCTGGTATTTCTGGAAGAAAAGTAGGATTTAAAAATTTGTAAAACTTAAATGTCACAACTACTTTTTTGCAAACATTCTCATGGGGAGAGACAAAAAGCAAATTTTTTTTGACCATGCTACAGGACAAAAGTTTACAAAAATGCCTACAAAGAACAAGAATGGTTATATTTAACCAAAATATAACTTATTAAAGGAGGGCAGTTTTTAAATATTCAATTCATATGATGTTTTTGCAGGCACCCACCCAAATAAAGACTCTAAACCTTGTTTTCCCTAATATTTAAATCTGATTAATCTATTTCCCCATGAAGAACTTCACAATTAAAAAGATTTCTGTTCAGCAAAGGACTGAACCCAATGCCTAAATCCATCTCATATCAACAGCACATGCCAACAGAAAAACACAGTACTTTGGTAGAATTTCATTTCATAATTAGAAGTGCTGGTATGCATCACTGCATTTTGACCAGAGATCAGGTGCATTGGAGGTCTCCTACCAAAGCTACGTTATTCAGTCTGGAGCACTACCTTATATTAGCTCTTGATGGAAAAATTAGATCTCACCTATATCACATGTTGCAATTAAAATAACCATGCTCTGAAATACACACAACTAAATCTTAATTATTATTTTTTTTAAATTATGAACCATGTAAACTTTATCCATAATTCTTTGCTTGATCATTTTTACCAGCTAACTGCTCCTGACAACAGTCCAGATCATGCTTAATAGATTTTGGTTTTTTTTCCAGATAAAACTTTCACTTACATATTGTTGTACAATCAGTATTTATTTTAATGGGAATATATACACTTCCAAAGTTTTTAGGTTTTAACTGTAACATGTCAGTACATAAACATTTTACTAAATACAGATATTTGGTTTTGAGGGAGGAAAAAGCTTAAAGCAAAATATTTCAAATATTTCAGGTCCATTCATGCAATCCTAAGCGCTGAGCAGGAATTTGCAAAATCCTCCAGCAGATCCTGCTTCCATACATAATCCTTTGGCAAAAGGACACCAAAATGATTTTCTGTTCTAATGCTTCAAACAGAAAAGTGGTACCAGTGAATATTTTTGGGGATAGTAACTAGATTTATAACACCTACAGGAACCATGGGGTAAGGATGGCTTGCAAAATGTTTCTTCTGGCCATGGTATGAAACGATTAATTAAGACAGTAACACTGCTGAGAGAAGTGACTGTTTGCAAGTTTTTCAAGTAAGGGGTTCAAGCATAAACATTTGTCTGAACTAAATAGGATTTGGGACCTGTTGTCACCTTCTTTCAAGAGAGTTGTTGCTGTAGTACATAGCAATATTTTCTGACTCCTGGTAAGTGGCTACTTATAGAAACCAGAGCAAGGATGTTCTGTAAGGTCTAGTAGTGGCCATGCTCCAGGACAGGAGCTGCTGCTTTCCCAAAACCAACATTCTGTCTGAGAGAGGCAAGAGCTCCTAGCTCCCCTGTGTTCCAATTCCCACATGATCATTATCCCAAGTGTACTGGACATGTTTCCTTTCAGAGGGTGACAAAATTTGATACACTCCTTCCCCCGCTTACTAGTACGAGAACCTAGATTTATAGCACAGGCATTGAGCAAAATGTCTAAAGTCAAATATTGGAACTCTCCTATAGTAAACTGTTTGCTTGGCTTCAAAACAGCTAGTAGATATTAACTTAATGAGCTACATATGCTGCTATAGTAAGGGGAGAAACTTAGAATTTTAGTGGCCAAAATTCCTCTTGGAAATCATCCATGGTACTTTCATGGAAACAGAAAGAAGATGGTGGCACTCTGTTACATGGTGAAGGCTGGAATAACTGAGCACTGCTTTATCTAGCACAGGTTTGCTGCATCCAGACAAGAGCAAGGAAACTTCCCATGTGTCCAGCAATAAAATGTTGGGATGGGGAGACAAAGACATGAAGAAGAAACCCTTACAATTTAAATTTTATAAACAAACTAGTTCATGTCTTCCTGTTCCTTTAAATCCTTTGGGTTTTGTAGATCTAACCAATAACCTCTAAGAAAGCACCATCACCGTGCTTCTTGTGGTACCACATCTTAGATGTTTAAAAAATAACCACCAATAATGAGCAAAGCATTATTCTCACTTTTCTGCCTTCGTGTAAGAGGTGTGAGACCCAGCCTCAATAAATACACACAAAATATTAACAGAAAAATAGTGTGGTCTTAATGCGTGATACTTGGCATGAAATGAACGCTGAGTTCATTCATTTACTCTATTTATATTTCAGTTTTAGTTCCTCTCCTCTCCACTACTTTTTTATATTACTTCTTTAGGGAAGGGATAGAACAGGACAAAAAAACTAAGGCAGTTTTGTTTACTTTTGTTTTGTAAAAAGCTAGAAAGTTTTCATTAAAAAACACATGTATGAGAAAATAATCCTTTATTGCGGAAAAGGTTTAAGGATAAACAACATGAACTAAAATGCCTGAGTAGCTCTACAAATTTTCCTACTTCAGGCTTGGGTTTTTTTTTTTTTCTGTCCATGTTCAGTACTTAACATTACCCTCTGTTTCTGCAGCCCATCTAAAATTAGATCATAAGCTCTTCAGGGTAAGGATTGTGATATGTTCTCTGCACAGTGCCTACTGTCATTTAGATGCTTGACAAAAATAATATTGAAATGTTATTTTTCCACTTTCTTGTCTAAAACTCTAAAGTACTACGAAAGTATTACCCAAATAACATAGATGGCAGAGATAACAGCCTGTTTTAATGACTGAACACAAGCACTCCAGATGTTTTGCCTGTATTATTCGCTCACTGCTTTTGCTGTTTTCTTTACTGTTTATAAATCCCTGTTGGTTTTGACCATTATATCAGTATTTCTTTCCTAGTTAGCCCCTGAACCCAATTCCCATCAGAAAAAAATTGAGAAGTACACACCCAGTATACTAACAACCACTGCATCCAATGCACATATGGGTTCTATTGTATGAGTCACTACCCTAATGATAGCTAAGCATATTACTGCCTAGAAAATTAACTCACACACTGTGAATAATCACAGAAAAGAAATTTGTTTTGCTACAAGGTTGTTTTCCAGCTGTTTTAATGCAGACAATTTTTTCCTGAAACACAAATTGGGAAAAAAAAAAAAAAAGAGAGAGAGAAAGAAAGAAAAAGACTTTGAAAATCTGCATAATTTGAAAGTGCTTAATGTAAATTAGATAGATCAGCCTAATTTTATTTCAGTACTTTTTAATTGCATTTATAATTAGTAAAATACATTAATGTGCTACACAGAAGGTCAGGAGTTCTGGTGAAAGAATCTAATTAAAATGCTCTACTGCATTTATGTCACACATGCGCTTAGTAACCTTGAGGCCTTCCTGCAGCAGCAAAGGAGTTTTTTGTACTTCTGTTATTTATAACTTTTGTCTTCAACAGAAAAGCCATGACTGTATGAGTAGCACATGTAATGGAAGTATTCTAATCTCTCACCCTATCTGAACAACATGCTAATTATGATGGCTTAGTCCATTTCATATTGTACTTTTCCATGACAGACTAATAAATAAAAACAGGTTGGTTCCCTTTATAATGAGGACTCTTAGATGCCCACCTGCTGCCCAGTCTTTCCCTCTTAGCGGCCCTGAATCAAATTATACCACATATAATGGACAAACAGAGAAAGATCTGAAGTTTGTGCCAGTCAGAAATTTGAGTATATGTGATGTTAGGTATTTACCCCAACACCTGAATCCACTAGCAGCATGTATTTAAAAAAAAAATATATTTTTTTTGGAAGAGCTTACAGCAATAATCAGCAAGCAATAATTAGTGATTCTAATTTTTTCTACTTAGAACTCATATTGTGATCTTATTACATTTAAATTACACATGCTCAGGTGTTCAAATGCTCTCCTTTCATCACCCTCTTAGGTGGTAAAACATCATTAACATCCTTCTAGCAGCAGAATGATTACTCAGTAAGATTACAGATCTCTGCCTTGCTGAGTTTTACACATACTCCTGCGATAGGCCTGAGCAAAATCTAAGGGAAACAAAAAAGGGAGGGCAGACTTGAGTGTTATACATACACTGTTATTCCAGCTTTTGTCTCTCTACTAGTAACATAACTTTCAAGTTTTGGAATAATCACTGGAATAATGAATTAGTGAGATGTCAGCTCTGTCTTCAACCAGAAGAAAAGTTACCTCAATCTTTAATAAGAAGGAAAACCACAAGAATGATTGCTTCTCCTCAGGATGGAACACTGAAGTTTTCAAAGATTTGTTGCTTCGTACCAGCCATAAAGGTCGGTCAGTGTCTGTGATCACTATTTATTGGCCTGAACATCACTGAAAAGAAAACAAGCTACGAGGCATACAGTGTAAGTAGACTGAAACTTATGTAAAAACAAACAACATTCATTCCTTTCTATTATAACCTCTCCCACCAGTTGTAAAGCAGTCACCGGGTCCTGTGGACATATCTCTAATAGTTTTGTAATAGAACAGAAATTATTCATTTCTCTTTCTGCTTTTACCCACTGGGATGGAAGTCTTTTCTGAAATAAAAGAACGACAAAAAATGGCAGGGTTGCCGGCTTGCTCGGCCTGCTGGGACTCAGCTATTAGAAAACCTGCCTGCCTACGGGACAGGGCTGGCTCAGATGGCCAGCGAGTTGGACGCAAACTTTTGAGAACTGGCAGCCCTGAATGCAGAACATGTGAATTGGCAATAGAGTGTGAACAGAATATACTATAAGGACTGTGTTTGCAGAGCACCAAGAGAGGAAGATAAGAAATCTCAGGAGCTGTGGAGCAGGGAGAGAACTGACATTCGCTCACTTAAGTTTTGCTTTGCCACTCTAATGTAACACTAAATATTGTATTACAGCTGGCAGATAAACACTGGCTTGCTTTGAAATGTCTGTCCTGAATTGCTGGCAGTTCCGTCAACCATATCGTTTCCTGTTGGCGTCCAGCATCTACCAGGGGACCAAACTCATTTGGATTCCACAAAGAAATGAAGGGATATTGAAGCCAGATGGCCCAAACCCAAAATAGTTCAGCTTCATGGCTTGCACTTTCAAAGACACGGAGAGCTCGGCACTATTGCAGAGAAGGGGATGTTCCCAGGAGATCCACAGGAAGGCTGGGAGCAAAGCCTGCTACCCCAGACCATGAAAGCCATCCACTCCATTAACCTCAGCCGAGGACCCGTCTTGCTTCTGCATCAGAACTGCGGCAGTAGTTACATATAGTTGCCACCACCACTGCATGATGCATGGACATGGAGAATCTCAAATCCATGCACCTTAATGAAATTCTCCTCTAATCCTAATTCAGACAGAGAATCAGACAGCTACTGGAAAGAATCAGCAGCACGGAGGACCTACGGCTAGTAGGCAGCAGAAAGTTGATGCTCATAGTAATGGCTCATTTTCCCTAAGCCAAATATTTTTGGTTGCTGCCTGCATTGCAAGATAGTTAATATGCAAAAGGGGTTGAAGCTGATGTCAATGGCCAGTATACTAATGTGCTGGAAATTAAATGTATTTGGACAATAGCAGCAGAAAACATCTCAGCGCTGTACAACTTATTTGTAATTGCTTACTTCATCTAAACTGGCCGAGGAATTTGATTTTTTAACTGCATGTTTATTGGGCCATATGTAACTAAAAGCACAAACTGTACCAAGAATGTTTTAATCCTTATTCTTGTCCTTAGACCACAGAGCAACAAATCACCAATGCCATTCCTAAAATTATTTATCAATTACAGTATATAAATTTGGCATTGCATACATTTGTGAATGACACAAAATATAGGTTTTCAAATACAGGTCATCTTCTTCTCCAGTATTCAGAATTCTTGTATATTGCAAGTCCTATACAGAATTCACTGCTGATTATGCTTGCTATTTCAGACAGGAAAAGTAGTTTTAAAATAATTATACTTCAATTATATAATATTCCTCA
Source organism: Falco naumanni (assembly GCF_017639655.2). Lineage (NCBI taxonomy): Eukaryota > Metazoa > Chordata > Aves > Falconiformes > Falconidae > Falco > Falco naumanni. The sequence continues at coordinate 73,386,189 of NC_054057.1, forward strand.
AAGTGCTGAACAGTACTCTTGGGAGAACTAATCTCAACTCCATACATTTATTCCTAATTAAGATTGCTCAGGTAGCTTCTCTGAAAGTGAAAACTAACCTCAAGAAAGTATCATATCCTGCCATAAGCTCCATGGAGACGTTTAAATCTCACATTAAAAAAAAAAGAAAAAAAAAAAGGGGGTGGGGTGGGTGGGTGTAATTTTCATTACGTTTAAAAGTATCAACATAAGGCAGACACAGATTATCGTGAAGCTTTAATTGTGCTAAAACCCATGAACAATGTGCTGAAATTTTGCAAGGATCTGTTTTCATGGCAATCATGAACTCAGAAAGAATGATACATTTAGGGAAAACACAATTAGCATCACAATACTCACTAAGCTTATCACTTTACATAAATTAAATTATATATATTATATATATAAATTAATAAATAAAAATCACACTCATAGCAAGAGCGTACAGAGATTTACAGAACAGAGAAGGAAGCAAAAATCTTGGATTAGGCAAATGTAACCCTCCCAACCTTGACTTTGCAGTCCATAATATACACAGAGAGATTAAGATGAAAAATAAAATCTGACACATATAAAATATTAGCTTTTTTCCTAATGATCGGTATTCATAGTATTAGCATTATTGTCTCCATTCAAATCTAGATGTCAGTTTCTCATTACACACACAGGGACCAGGTCAATGTTACAGTTAATGAATATCTGCTGGTGCAAATGCTTATTGTATCTTAGCCTAATTCTAGTAAAATTTAAATGGTCTATTAATTTTCTTAATAAATTTAGATATGGCTTCTGACTGCAATCTGTCTTTGATTAGCTAACAAAAGTGTGCGAAGATCCTGCCAAGCTGATGGTTCGGAATATTTCAAGGAAATCATCATCTGCACCAAAAAAATTAAAATAATTTTTCATTTCTCTACCGTACAGGCTTATAAAATGGGAATGATCCTCAAGTTTGGTCTGCACAGGCCTTCTCAGTCCTGCTTCATCAGGACTTTTGAAAAATAAAAAAAGTTACCACTGTTGGAAAGTCTTATATATGCATGTACTTTCTGGACTACGATTACAGTCCATTGGTTTATTTGGACATATAAATAACTTCAAAGATTTTTTCATCTTTGGACCCAATAAGGCTTAACCTTTGCTAAAATCAAACTCTGTTCTACCCTGCCCAGCTGAATGGCCTGCAGGTACAGTACCACCCGGAGCACAGAGCAGTGCTCAGCCACAAAAAAGATTCTCTTCTGCTGACTTAAGACTTCTACAGTGGTTTGCATCTCTTCATACTCAAAAAAGAAGGGGGATATGTAAAGAGCAATTCACCTGACCTGTTTTAGACCTGTACCTCAAGGAAAATTTTATTTATGGAAAAGCTACTTCTGGATTGACTATGGAAAAAGGCAATCCAATCCAATGTATACAAGAGAAGTTATCCACCCAGCTGATTTTTTCTCAACATTTATATAGCATAGGACTGAAGTAACAACTGCATCCATGAAAAAGGATTGCAAATATACATTGTTATTTAGTGGTTTGTGCTACTTCTAAAGTGGCAATACAGAGGAAAAAAATATCATCATCATCACCTAGATCATCAGGGGAAGGACCACTTCCTTGTGACATCATCATGAATTTAGCTTGTTCACAAAACAAAAACACAGTGGGACAATGTCTACTGAGAAGATATACCTGGAAAATACCCAAGAAAAGTGCAGACCAGAGAAGGGGAAAAGCTATTTAAACTAAATAACATTGTGTAAAACCAGATAGACAGTCCAAGAATAAGTTCAGGATTCTTGAATACGTTCAGTTTTCCGAGCACCGAATGAGCAAGCCTCTGACATGGCCTTCCAAAGCAGCAAATGGTGGCGTTTCCCAAGTTTATAAATATATGACCTTTACCTGAGACTACAGGGCTAGACCCTTCTTAACACTATCTTTTCATTTCAGATCAGTTTCTAAAGATGGTAACACACAAACCCAAGGTAGTATAAGCCAGGGATGTAAATCTGCTAGCTGTACAAGACAGCGGTACAACTGGTCCCAAATGCACACGTAGTGAGAGAAAAGTCCAATGGTACCTCTAAAGAGACCACTGCAAAATTTTGATCTTTGCTTGCAAAGCACCTAGGTTCCTTCAAACATGAGCAGAATCAGAATAAAGTATTCCTGTGACATACTGCAACACTGAAAAATCCTATAAGTATTAATACAAATTATTCAAATGTTATCTGTGTTATTCATCGAGACAAATCTGTACTAAGATGGAAATGATGATCTAACCCCAGATCCAAACAAGTCAAGGAAATAGATGTTTGGAGACATAATATTCAGCTTTCCTCGGCACAGTAGTACAAAAGTTCACTGGAAAATAAATGTTTTGCAGCCTTAATTATCTCTGAACTGTTTTTTGTTTCTTGTTTTGGGGCTGGGTTTTTTTACATTTTAATTACAGTTGGCAACCGAGTCTCTCCTGCTGGTAGCTGTAATCAAAACTGCAAACTGATTAAATGATGCAATCTATGCCACTGGGCAGTTGGGGTCTGCAGCGGGTGTGCAGATAAGTTAGTTGACTTCAAAGACTTAGCCGTGTACCTTTAAGACAGCCACAAATTGTCAGGTATATAAACAGGGTGTGAAGAATCGGAACTTAGAACCACAGCATACGGGCACCTACAGCAACAGCAAATAGGAAGCAAGAAGAAGGACAAAAAAACCTATCAGGGTCTAACACCTGCACTGTCTAAGATATATAAATAGTTTATATAAAAAATAAAGGCCATTTTGTCCGAATCCAGCCACGCAGACACAGTGTTTAAGTCCGCCTCGACTTGCGTCACCACAGGCAGTATTATTAGATCCCAGTACAAAAGACACTAAACCAATCCAATATTTAATATACAAACAATATTACAGCTCTCTTTACAGTAAATAGTTTGGAACATTCAAACCAGGTCTCGCTACCTACCCAGTCATATATGAGTAACACCATGCCACAAAGCAGTCATCTCTGGATTCAGTCGACTGTTCCCATTACATACCAACATTTCTATCCATTACAAGCCATAAAAGCACTGGTGTGTGGTAAGAGCTGCACACAGCACTGCAAAGCACCAGGCTGCATTGGTCAGAGAAAGCCCCATATGTAACAACATTATAGATTCCTGAGTGCCATCTACTGGCACTTTAACTGTTAACTAAACCTAATAAAATTTTAAGTTCCTCATCAAAATTTCTGATACATGTATATTCATTTTCATTCCACGTCATCCCATATGAAGTTTAGACAGATTTTGATGTATACTTTTCCCCACATTTTGCTGTATTCACTGGAAAAGAAATGTTATGACGTTATCTAGTCAGACATACATCTCAATGTCAAAATCAAGGGAAACATTTTACTTAGTCTGCATTCAAGACTGAAATATGTCTGGCTGCACTGATTTGGTGCCTTATGGAAGTGAATTGTTTGCCCATCCTCTTATATAAACCACCATTCTCCACTGGGCCTGTGTACACCATGATGGGTCACAACAACATTTTTAGGGGACGGTTTGATGTTTTTTGTAAAGCATAGTGCAGATTTGGCGCCAAGGGAGTCAAATGGAGATAAGAATAGTAGAAATTGCAGTCCCTGTGGACTAATATTTAGGCAAATAACATATACCTTATTCAGGAATTGGTAGAGAGGATCTCAGGCGTTTCTGAGGGGCAAAAGAGCTCAAAGCAGCTGGCAGATCTTTTAGGACAAAGCCCTCCAAGCACAACAGTCCATCCTGGTATTCAGGAAAAGGAATAGATGTAGCAGGACACTGGCTAAGCAGGGAAGTCATGACTGATCGCCAACAAAATAGGATGTACACTGGAGGTAGAAGCAAAGACAGGCTACAAGGAGGAAGATAGATGAGCTCATTGCTCAAGCATGCAGGGAGGGTGGCAGGAAAGCCAAAACCAGGAACAGTTGTTGTGGATGCACAAAGATAAATCATACCTGACCACACTGACTGCCTTCTGAGCTAAAATGACTAGGGAGTTGGACTAGGGACTTACCACAATTCCTTCCAACCTGAATAATTCCATGATAATACATTTTTTAGAAATGTTGTTTTTCAGATGAAAGAAAAAAAAGTAATTTTTTAGAAAGCATGCTGTAAGGTAAATAAATAAATAATAAAACAAAACAAAACTACCACCATGAGAAAACACACACACAAAGAACAACAAAAAACCCCAAACCAACAACTAACCCTCAAAGAACAAAACAATCCACAAATATCTTCACTGTTTTTAAATGGGGAAAAAAAGGATTTTTCAAAGCTCACAAAAAAGGACCTATCTGAGTAATTTTCTGACTAGCAGTAACTGGAGAATGCAGTGGAGAACCTCCTGCCAAGCATTTCTCAGGATTATGACAAAATATTATTCAGCCCACCAGGATGATGAAGATGTCTTATTTAGTGAAAGTCTTTCCTGTGTAAGCTCATCCATGACCAGCAGTCTTTTCCACAATTTCTTATATCAAAATGGCAGATTAACAGATGGATTAGGGGGAAAAAGCAAAACCCTTCAAGAGCGAAATTAGTTTACTTAAAAGATACTCAGTGGTTCCTCCTCCATTCCAGCATACCACTGAATGGGTGCCTTTCTCAGTAACACTGTATTTGTTACAAATAGAATTTAATAAATACGTTGATTTCTTTAAAGTGGTCTTAATCATGGGAAATGTTTGGCACCTTTCTCCTCTCTGGTTCCATACAAAGTACATCTATTAACTAGGTGTAAAGCATCCAACACTAGAGTTTCAGGAACTGTACTTTTACTCAAGCTTCTTGATTGCCAAAGGTAATCAGGTGCTAGTTACTATGTCAGTTAGCAACTATGGTAAACAAATAGTAATTTCAGTGGTTTGAAACAAAGCAACTTCAAAAGACGGCTATAACATACTTCCAAAGAAGTGTTCTTGACTCAGCAGTATGTGAACTCTCGGGAATTTTAGGCAAAGTTTGTCTGAAATTAATCACCTCCTCAATCTCAGCCATGACACTAACATCTTACCATCTGCTGATCACAATGAAAAATCTCACACATGAAGAATTCTGTCTCTGTAGATCTTGAGGGCATCCAAAGCATCAAGAACACACAAGCTTTCAGTGTAACTGCATGGCCTCTTAATCACCAATAAAATCAATGAATCAACAGGCAGAAAGGTAAACTGTAAAGAAAGGAAACATTTTGTGCTCACACTGGAAACCAGAAAAGCTACAAAAGACGGCTGCTGAAATGCCTGGTAGACCCATCATACAAGTCAAATTTTATTCAAAATATATGAGAATACAAATGTAATTATACATGCTTCATGTTTTGAAAAATATATTTTAATTAGAAGACTTGGAGTTAGAAAGCCTTAGGAAAAAAAATATCGAAAAACCTTGTCTTGATAGGAAGAAAAATAAACTGAAAACAAGATTAATACAAACCACAAGGGCTGCTAAAAAGATTTTCCTTAGAAATATCTTTCCCAGATCTGGATTACAGATGGAGCAAAAATTTTTAAAGTATTTCCTTTCAGTGGAACATTAAGTCTTTGGTTATTGATGTTCAAAAATGAAATGCCAGAAACCTGAAATATTTCAGTTTAACTATATTCTAAATCCCCTCAACTCCCTAGCATGAGAATTCCTACATCAGTTCTGTTCCTTTTCCTCCAACGTAACAACAAGCAACCACTTCACTAGCAAATCTAAACAAACTGAAAAGACATGAGCACCTACACAAATTTGCCTCTAAACTTCCATTTCTTGAAGACAACAGGACTACTCTAAAACTACAAGTCTTATTTTTTTGTATCATATTTATCTTTGCAAGCTTAACGAATTTGATTGCACTAGCTGTTAGGAACCGGTATCTAACACGTGGCTGTTTCTGCTGGACTTGGCTGGAAGGGAGCTAATTTTCTTCACAGGGGCTGGTACGGGGCTGTGGTTTGGATTTGTGCTGAAAACTGTTGCTACCACAGGGACGCTTTCGTTACTGCTGAGCAGGGCTTACACACAGCCAAGGGCTCTTCTGCTCCTCACCCCACCCCACCCACCAGCAGCATGGGGGGCACAAGAAGTTGGGAGGGGGCACAGCCAGCTCCCACTGGCCAAAGGGATGCTCCATACCATATGGCGTCATGCTCAGCATATACAGCTGGGGGAAGAAGGAGGAAGGGGGGATGTTTGCAGTGATGGCGGTTCCCTGCCCAAGTCACCGTTACGTGCGATGGAGCCCGGCTTTCCCGGGGACGGCTGAACCCCTGCCTGCTGTGGGGAGTGGGGAATGAATCCCTGTTTTGCTTTGCTTGTGCGCGCGGCCTTTGCTTTCCCTACCAACTAAAGCTTCTTTATCTCAGCACATGAGTTCGCCCACTTTCACCCTTCTGATCCTCTCCCCATCCCACTGGGGGGGGGAGCGAGCAAGCAGCTGCGTGGGGCTTAGATGCCACGTGGGGTTAAACCATGACATAAAAATACTTCTTTAACACATTATTTTAAAAACAGGCAGGGTTTTTTAAGCAATTAGTCTTATAATACAAGCACATTCCATAGCAAAGAATGTCCAAAGGAAAGTCTAGTAATCTGTAAATAATTTGGTCCTAGTCACTCATTATTAGCAGTGCTGCCTACTTTCTCTTAGACCTTTTAGAGTTGCTTTTGATTATTTTCCCCCCTTTAGTTGGGTATGAGGATACTTACAAGGCATAATTAATTCATACTTTGGACTCTCAGGATTATGAAGTATTATAGGATGGCAGTGCTAAGACAAAATGCTTTAATTCACTAGCTGTCATGTATTTAATTAGAGATTTTGATGAATCTTTCCGACTTAGATGAGCTTTCATACTTTGCGTTCTATTAAAAAAAAGGTGAGACAGACAGACAAGAAAGAAAGAAACAAAAGACGCTTTTAAACAAGGACTCTAGGACTCTGATAAACTTTTTGTTAACATGGCAGACTTATCTATCACATTAATGTTAGACCTGGAGTCAAACAACTTGTCAACTGCCAACGCTGACGTTTTCCACAAAGCAGGAGTGAGGGTGCAGGCTCAAAAATGAGGCTTCTATTATAGAGAGAGACAGAGAGAGCATGAACAGAACTCCCCTTCAAAAAGCTGGCAAACCATGCATTTCCAACCTCCCCTATTTTGCATCATCCAGATACTCACAAGGGCAAACCAAACCTCTTTCCCAAAAAAAAATCTAAAAATACTTTCCTTTATGATGTCAACAATAGTTTATATTTTGTATTTTCCATATGAAATAAGGCTATTCAGCAATAATTAAAGCTATAAATATAAATATTTAAAGGGATCTAAGAGTCACAGGTTATCTTTGTGTACATCATATTAGCAGCAGCATATAGAACACAAAGTGTGAAAGATGAGTTTATAAAACCTGATTCTTATTCATAATATTGTGAGACATCCTTTAAACATTTTTGCATAAAAATTTCTCTTCTTATAATGGTAGTGTATAATGCACCGTAGTATTTTCAGTATCAGTGTCTATGTTAATAAAGCACTTCTATGACACTGCAATGCAGTTAACATTGCATAAATATTTTAATTTTTAGGGTTTTTTTAAAACAGGTTATATAGTATCCAAAGTATATAATAAATTGTTGCAGTAGAAAAAATATCCTACTATAATTCTATCTTGAATCTTATTTCTTTATTCAGCATGCATATTAACGAACCGATTCAATGATTCACCTTTCTAAAAATCTTCCATTTTATTTAGGTTTGGCAAGCCTGACTCCCCCATGAAAATATAAGTTAAGTTCTTGATATCCATTTCAGTTAGATGGCCAAATGACAAATCAGAAACAGTGATAGAAGGAAAAATCTAGAAAGTCTTTAGAGAGAAACTTAAATACTGCACGTCATTTTAGTTTGCATCTATTAAATAGCCCTACCAATGTGAGGTGGTTCTTGATGTACTGCATATTCTTATCTTACGTTAGGCTAGTAATTATTTAGTATTAATTATTAATTAATTAGCATTATCCATCTCCACTCCCATTAAAGTCAATGTATGATTCAATATTTAAAAGGAGAAAAAAAATTGAAACCTGAAGTATTTCCTTGCCAAGGGACCACGAGGGGAAAAAACAAACAACAAAAGGGTATAAGAATTGTTCTTTAGTGAGTCCCTCTGCAATAAAAGGATAATGATTGCGGAGCGCCAAGCACAAATAGGTATTATTTTTCTGGCTGCTGCCTGAGATGTCTTATCGGTGTGGGCAGAAGGAGCTTAAAGGAGATCTTAAATTTATGATCATTTTAAAACAAATTCCCTGGAAAAATTACTCACCCAATTACCAAGGCTTTGTAAATATAAGACTAGCAGCACAGTACAGGCTTGTAGAAATTAGATTTCTAGTTCTGTGAACAATCTGAGGTTTAAATTTTGAGCATTCTGTCACCCCAGACTGGAACCGTGTCCTTACTCCCCTTCCTTCCCCCTGGTGCTCCCCTCTCACCGCAGGGCTCAGTGGCATTGAGAGGTCTGAATGCCCATTTTGCAGAACCAAAGATGACAGCTTTGCAGTTATCTATGTAACCGTTATGTGAACAAACCACCGAGCTTTCTAGCACCTTGGTGCCCTCAGCTGCTTCTCATACAGGTATTGGACTACCAGCAGCCCCCCAGACCCAGCCAATGAAGAATCCCACAAAGTCTACATCAGGCTCCCTAAGCTCTCCAAACTGAGCAGCTACGGAGGAGAATAGGTGTTTGGCTGGGAGACAGGCTGCCAGGAGCCCTTCACGCGAGATGCAGGGTTACAAAACCTCAACTATTCTAAAATCTTTATTGGCTAATGCAGGAGGGGAATGGAACTGGAAAAAGCAAGGGAGATGATAAAGCAGCAAACTATTTGCCTGTATGGTTTCTCTGAAATGTTTTAGTAGAAACACCTTCTCAGCTCTCGTATCTGATTAACAGCACTACTAATCATCATTGCATCTTATGGCTGATGGCCTCTAAGACAGAGCAGGACTCAGTGATATTACAGAACAGCACATGTTGCTGTAAGCCATTCGAGGCCATTTTGCCCGGCCCCTGACTAACTGGCATAGCTGGACCTGCCGCTTCCAGCACCCCGCAGCGCGAACGGGCACCACTGCTACATCAGCAGCTGCCGCAGAAAAAGACTTGCTGCAGCAGCACCCTGAGCAGGGAGGTGAAAGTTATTGGAATTCATTTATTACATGCTTGAGCAATGGCTGGAACAAGAATTTGGTTGGGGCCAAACTACTTTCACAGCAGGGCCAGGTGATGGTCAAGGAGAGCAGTTCAGCCTTTGGCATAGAAGAGATGTTATGCTCCACTGAAGAAAATGTCTTGCCATCATTATTGACTGCTGAGAAAGAAATATTGTTATTGGGCATTAATTCAGCAAAGCAGCTTTACCAAGGCTAGATTCTAATTGCACATAATGACTTAGAATCACTGATTGAATTTAGCTAAATGCAGAAAGATTTTCATATCTGCTTTTGTTTTACAAATGAAAATATTTTCCGGTTTCAGGTGTCTGTGAGGACAGCATGATCACAACAAATTCTTGCATACTGCATTTTAAATAATGCAATAGGTCTATTAATTAACTAGTGCAAAATTTTTGCCACTGAAAGACTAATCCATGGGCCACCACACAGTCCATGCCCCACTCATACCCCAAATACTCACTTGTAGCAATGGAAAAATTATGTTTTCACTAAGGAAATGAGGGGGTTTTTTCTTTCTGTATATTATATTGAGTTTCCAAAGCATGAAATCTGTCTAAAATTAAGAGCCATGTACCTTACAGATAATATATTAGGCCATCTCCTGGAATCCATATGACAGGACTACGGATTATGGTGCCATATAGAAACATGGCATCACTGAGCTTTTACTGTAATGCATCAGAAAAAAAAAACAAAAACCCCACAACACTTTTTAGCATGACGTTAGAATTCATTCTTTTTATTAAGAACAAATCTTTTTCAAAAACTTTTGACTTGTGTTTCCCATTCCATTTCTTATGTTCTAGATATACTATGAAAGTCTAAAATACAACAGGAGTATTTTCTGGCATAGAACCTCCTCAGAAAGCTGTATCCCCCTGTTCCAGAAAAAAAATTCCATTTCTTAATCTATTTTTACCATATCTGAAACTATTATTTCTAAAGAAAAAGCAGATTTGCTGCCTATTGAATCCTTCATCAGGCTCAGAACAATGAAACAACTGGAAGCTGAAAATGGCTCTTCAGCCCATGATATATATCTATAAAGGAACACTTACCTAGTGTGCAAGACATTTTCACTTACAATTTAAAATATGTTTTCTACTGACTGAAAATAACAAGGAACTATATATACACATATAAAGACATGTCCCAGTTTTAGCCAGGACACACCATAAAACATAACTACGTCACTGAATATTAGAGATTAGTCCATCTCAAGTATTAACACATGAATTCATCTGCTTTATGAAAATTTAAATTGCCCTTTTGCTCCCATGGACCCAACAGATGATTCAGTCAATGATAAAGCGTAGCCCAACTACCCCCAGGTCCTGAATTTTGAGTTTCAGCGAGAGAATCACCTCCAGGATTAGACTTCAGAAAGTCTAACAGGCAGAAAAATGTTACCAAACAATACCCCACAGAGTTTCCAAGAGACATCTGATATTCTTGTATCATTTAATAGTCTGATTATTACTGCTACCATTTTTCCTGCAGTAACACCACATGCAACGTTCTTTCCCAGATCACTGTATCACATCATATATTTAAACATTGTTCTCAAATACTTATTCTCAAAACGTTATTCACTTCCCCTTCTCATCAATTGCCCTGCTCCTTGTCCATAGTATGCGAACCAGCAGTCCTGAAACAGGATAGTTTATTATACTTTAAAATAAAAAAATGTGTAATTTGTTTCCATGATGCAGTTGGTAATTTACATCACAAAAGTAGTAAATCTCAACATTTTTCTACAAATCTGACATTAAAAATGCTCTTTGCAGTATATTTGAGGACTAGTTGGACTGACAACCCCTTCAAAGGAAATGATGGCCTCCAATTAGTTCTCACATAGCAGACAGTGCTATCAGAAACTATGAATAAATGATTGTCTTTCATTTTCATGACCCCTTTCATGGGGTATTTGAAATGTATATTTTGATAGAATTATGCCTATTAAATGAAAAATAGCACACCATTTTGCAATTCTATCATTATTTATGTCAGCTGTGGGCACTTCTCAAAATACAGAAGTTCTGCAGTGGAGTTTGCAGCACCTCCGCAGGACAGAGATAACACAGCTGAGCATTTCCCTGAATCGAGATCACGACCCTGGGAGAAGCTGAGGGACAGAACTGCTGCTCAAGTATTGCTCTGACAGTACATCACAGCAAAAAGGACCTAACATACCTGCACGCATCCTCCATTTCTTTATAAATTGATATGAAAGAAGTTTAAAGAACAAGACATGATTCTTACTAGATTTGGAAAGTTAATTATTTTTTGATATTTTCTTTTTTAAAGAGAATGTATTCTACAACACAGCTGTGCTTGAACAAGGATACTACTTGGAAATACCGCAGTTTTCTTGAAAGGCGTATGCTTTGCTGTTTTAGTGAATAAACACGGGCAAAAATTGCCTCTTTATAATCCTTTCAGATTTTACTGAAGAACACTTTTGATTGATTAACATTTTTCTCTGAAGTGCAATAAGCAAATCCTTATGGAAGAAAACTTTTTGCTTTGCTATCCTCAAAATAATAATATTGCATGAGAATGCTTGTCTGCCTCTTGATGTGTTTATAGAATAACAGATGATCAGAGGCTCCAAGAAAAAAAAAAAAAAAAGAAAAGAAAGAAATAATTCTTTGAAGAAATAGATGAGATGGGTTATATGTATGATCACAAAAAGATTTTTTAAATGCACGTAATGAATTTTGCGGTTTGTAAAATCCTGACTCTGAAAAATAATTGGTTTATGCATAAATCATCTTCAGAAATATTTATGATGAAGCTTCCATTCAAAATAAAACAGACAAATGTCTTTAACCTAATGAAATTGCATAGTAAATTATTTCCAAGAACATTCCAATGTCAAGGTAACTCACTTAATTATCCATTATCATAGAAATGTAGACATAATGTTAATTAAAATGAAGGGGCAAAACCATTTCCATTTTTTATTAAGATCCATTGGCCTCTTGAACAGCTATTAGCCTTGCTGTCAGGGTTAGGTGGAGGACAAAATTTGCCCTGGTAGGTAGACCATTGCAAGCTGATTTCAACAGCTTCGGAACTGCAATGTCATAATGAGAGGCAATTGAAAAACTATCTGCAAGACATTTGTATTGACAGCACACAGGAAGCTTTTGTACGACAACCATTATTTCTGCAGTGTACTTTGCAGCTGCAGTGCACAGTCACCTCAAACAATGAAAAAAATTATCCACGCTTGCAGCTGAGAATACAAATATACCTGCACATTGTTGGCAATTCTAAGTGACAATCTGCAAATAAAATTTTCCAGCAATATACTTGTCTTAGTTAGAACTTTGTCAGATTAATTATACTGCTTGTACATGCAGATATTTATTTTAGGAGTCAATTATCATATGCTGTAGGAAATTTTACCTTCAGGGCTTAACAGCGTAGATGAAGGAGAGTGAAAGGCCTGTGTACATTAGAATGCGCATTATACAATTCCGGTTAAAGTCCACTTGGAGCAAAGTAGCTGTAGAAATAAAATGGCACTTTGGGGAAACTTTTGTATATACTTGTGTCTGTCTGTACATTCAATTACAGTTCCAGAGGAGAAGCATTCTACATTTGTCTAACACTGTTATGATAAATCATCAACCATCTGTTGCAAATTAGATGCAGACTGATAGAACACATAATGCTGCTCTGCCCACAAAAACACCCCTACACCAAGGTGGTGTGTAACAGCTAAAACAATGAAACAATGATAGTACATTGACTCTGCTGGCATCCTGCTGAAGTTTATTTTTCAAAATATATTGTCGTTGATAAAATAAATTCACAGAACATGTATGTTTGAGACACAAATGCCTGTATAATTCTGTTTTACATTCCTTTCCTTTTTTGTGCCGTTCAAAGACTTTTATAAAGCTCCAAATAACATGACTTATGGTTTTATTAAGTAAAATATTTGCTTAAGTGGTTTGAATAATGGGGGCAACAGCACTCAGTCTTGTGCAAAACTGATGTACTGCAAAGAATGAAATTCAGTATTTTTTGTTTGTTTGTTCCACATTTAGTTCCACGTCATTTTATCCTTGAATCACATTTATTAGTCTAGAATCAAATTCAGATTGCTACCATTATTTTTCTGGCTTCTAGTTTTCAAGTTATACATTGTATAGTGAAATAAAAAGGAAACACTGATGTAGTTAAAAGAACCTAGTCTTGATGAAACTGTTGTCAATGTCTGTCTTCACATATGGAAGTAGCTTATTGTAATTCAAAACTTCTAAAGTATTTACATTGCATTTTGATGTTTGCTGTAACAATACTTGAAATATGTCAATAAATGCCGTAGGTGAGTGCTATATACCACATTATGTTGCATATTATATGTAAAAGTGTTTAGAGATATACAGATTCAAGATCCTGTTCATAAAGCATACTTCCACATTTTCACTGTCACAACTTTATTTTATCACACTAGCTAAAAACCTGCTCACCTTATGCACATTAACACGACTCAACATCATTGGGGATTTTCATGAGTAAAGTGTTTCATGAAATTTAAAACATATATTACTTCCTTCAGTCCTTTGAATGGTGAATTATAATTGCTTTAATAATTCAGAATGACATAAAAATGAATCTAAGGTAATAACCGGCTTGCATATTACCTACCACATATTGCACTTTAAAAGGAATCAGGATAGATTAATTAACCAAATCTTTTTTCTGACAAAAAAGGCACATTGCTGGCAACAGAGAGTTTCACTGAAGTGTACTAATGTTTCCAAGTTGTTTGAATAATCTTTTTCCATATCCCTAATAAACCTGAGACACTTCAAGAAATTCAGCATATCATAGTAATTTTCTAAATGCCTAAACTTCTTAATCTTTAATTCAGAATTACTCTTCACCATTATCTTACAGAAGTTAAAAATAAATAAACAAAATCAAAACAATTTGTTTTCTTCTTATCCCAGAATAAGCTTATGTTTGGCTTGGGATTTTTTCCCCCAATTTTGTAGTTAACAAATTGCCTGGATTTAATTTAGAATTCTGCTAAAATAAGGAGTAGGACAGGGAAAAAATTGTATCACATCACTAACCACAGTGTTAAGGCAAACCTGCACATGAAATAGAGTCTTCTAAGAATTTGGATGCTACTATGCTGCTAAATATAATTTTAGAACGAACAGCAATTATGGAAATAGATAATGCTAAAAATTCTCAAAATTTTTGCATGCAAGCGCACCCACGGTCTCAGAAAGTGCAGGAAAACACATCAAGGACCCTGAAAAACTGAGCTAGAATAACAAAAAAAGGTATTAATGCTAAGCAGGTTCCTCCCAGCTCTCTTCATACCTGTTCAGGACATTCTTTAAGCTAACAACATGACTGGCTTTTGTAGGAGGGAGAGGTCCTGTCCTCTCTTCTTTCCAATAATCCCACAAGGCTGGAGGAGGTAAAGCAACAGTTATCCTCCCAAGTACTAGCAGTTGCTTTCCAACGAGCCGACTGACTCGCAGCAGCTCAAGGAGTTCCTCAGCAGCCACCCCACTATCCAAGTAGATCTTGCACCTTGGCAGCTGCGAGGCAGGCGCCCTGCACCTTCTGAGCACTCGGGCCTTTGGGAATCGGGGGCAAACTGTTGTTTGCCCCTACCCTGTATGAGGTTTGCATAGCATTTTAGCTCTAATAATCAAGTTAATCACATCTGAAGGATTCTTACAACACTGTGTTTAGGTCCTCAGTTTGTGGAGTTTCTGTTTCCATGGTTACCCACACAGTCCACATTTCAAAACTGCCACAATAAAACAATGATAAAAATGAGCCAACTTAGTGTAATACAAGTCACTGCACATCTAACAATCTTTCCCCTCCTTTCATCTCCCCTCCCTGCGCTTTATAAAGCTCTCAGATTTCTCGATATAAACAGCCTCTCAAGGAAAGCAAACACCTCTTTTATTGAAAATGCCCAATTACTGGACAAATTTCTTGTCTCCCCCCAAGTAACTTTACAAGTCCTGTAACAATGAGGTACAACGGTTACTATAGTAACATTATTCTGGGACTAAATAACACAGTATTTCTTCTGTTTCCTTTCAACAAATAAAACAAAAAATATGAGCACACTCTGGATTAGCGGCATTATTTATTTAGAAGCCTTGGTGGATTGTTATTTATATTCAAAACCACTAGCTAGTTTTGGTGCAGCATTCTGTCTTCTCTGAGTAATCAGGGCCACACCGAACAAACAAGATCTTCTAGTTGCACTAGTGTTATGATCTCATTTGTCAGAAGGTCACGACTGACAGTGCTAAACTGATGGAAAAACATGTTACACACCTTGAGGGCATCAATAGGTTTTACCAGCCCTGAGCAACCCCACCTGGGACTAACACCCGGGGGCCCAGGAGCTCCCATCCAGCTTGGGCCCCTGACCCTGCCTCTTGCCCCAGCTGATTCCAGACGAGCTGACAAGACGTTGCCAAATGCCTTGTTACACGTCTGGTTCCAACAAGAATCATTCTTCTCTGGGACTGAATACCCTGAGGGGGAATCCTGCTTTAAACTCAATTGCAGAATGTTGTTACCGTGGCACAGACACTCGCGGACTGTTTAAAACCAAACCAAAATAACAACAGACCTGCTTGTTGGGAGCTCTGCATAGGGCAATGCTTGCCTGGGGAGCCAGATCGCTTGAACAAGACCAGTGATCTGTGTCATGAACAGAGTCTCCACTGCAAGCATGCTGCAGCTGCATCTCCAGGTGGACTGGAGCCCACAGAACACTATTCTGCTGAATTCTTAGGTGCTGCTGGGTCCATGGTCCTGTGTGACCACTCCAGTACCCGCATGATCTTAAACTATATACAAAACATCCAGCTATCCTAATTATGTACAAAAGAACTGTCCTAATGTCACCATTCCTGCATCTGCAGGACCAGTTTCTACTGGCTGTGTACTGGTATCTTATGTATACAGCTTGGGTCACTTCTGCAGAAGGAACTCCTAAGAAGAGGCTCTGGGACTGCCAGACTCCCCACCGGGGAGTTAATCACGCACTGAAGCACCAAGTTGGTGTATGCACTGCAGGAGCTGCCCGGGGGAACCTGAGACTGTCCAAAATTCCCATCAGGAGGGGTCCTGCAGCAGTTAGTCATTTGCTTTACTGGAAAGGTGCCATGGTGTTCAGTCAATCAAGTCACCCCGACCTCTCAAACCATTCCATGTTCTCACCCACTGATGACTACGCTGGGGAGTTCCTGGACCACACAAGGAACTGAGGACTAAAAAGCGCCAAATGCACACGTGCACAACCCTGATACCCAGGCACACCACGAGTGTCACTACAGGACCAACCTGAATTTCATCTTTGTATTTCACACAGTGTAAATGCTATGACTCTTACCATACCTCCTACACTAATAAAGTAAAATTTACATAGAACAGGGAGGCTGGAAAAAAGTATATTATTATCGCGGTGTTTAACTGAGGTTTGGTTTAGATTAATATTCATGGAAGAAGGATCTCAAAGTACTAGAAACTGGAGGTTGTATCAGAAATCACAGTAAACTGTGGTAAGGAATTTGCCATGGATGAATCATCCATGTTATTATGGAACCAAAAATGATTCTCCACATACTAATGGTACAAACAGTACAAGATGGCCACCATTACAGTAATTCCGATTGTTAGGTTTTGTTGCATTTTATCTGCATTTGTCTAGTCAGTTTGCGTCACTCTTAATCCTCTGCAAAGAGGGGAGTTTCACCCTAAGGCAAACTCAAGGCTCTTTGAAAATAACATTACTGTTTTTCCACACGAAAGAATACACTGACAGACATCAGCTTCACTATGGTCAGCTATTGCACTTGCCAAATACAATCCTTTTCACACAAACGTGCAAAGAGTAATTTGGCAGTTCCATACACAACTTTTCAAAAAAACAGATAACTGTAGAAAGATCTGCTTGCATAGCTTTCTGCCGTAAATCCTCTCTGCCCATATGTATCAGCAATAGAGTGAAAAAGCACATTAAGACAATGAGTAAGTGTTGCAGACAGCCACATTAAAACCACTGGGGATTTTGCAGAGTATCTTGTGATCACAGATTGAATGTGATTTTTAACTGAATGTGATCACAGACTGAGCGTGACCCATTGGACTCAAACGTCCAGCAGCAGATAGGAACATACGAGTGTCAGAGTCCCCTTGATTATTGAATCTAGTCTCCTGCTCATAATAAACAGTGCAAAGGACATCGGAAAAGTTCAGGAAGGCATGCAAAACCCTTTTTCTACATATTGCTCCTCAACATCAGCCAAAATTTCTTCCCTGGCAGCCTACAACCCACTGCAAGGTGGTCTACAAAATTAAACTCCCAACTGTAAGATTATACAAGAAGAAAGCAAGCTGCAAACTTGGACAGTTAAACTCATGGGAAATCAGCTCACCATGAAACATATTAAATAATTTAAAATATTTTGTTTCTTAAAAAAATATACATGAAAATTTTAAATTTTTAAGCATAGTCCATTGGAGTGAAAATTGATCAAAACACTAGATGTTCCCTCAGAATTTCTGATTAGTTGTTAAACATAAGTTCAGTATATGCAAGACAGCAGCTCTTGAAAGGATAATATACTGGATTGTTTGCAGTGAAAGAAAAGTCTGATCAAAATAAGTACAAAGAAAAATACCAGCTGATTTCAGAGCGCTGTACACTTTCAGTCCATTTCAAATATCTCCAAAGCCCGGAATTTAAGGTTGATGCTCTTTTACAAGAGTCAAAAGAAAAGTGCTGAGTTTCAGAGTACTAAAGATGCTCTACTTTTCTTTTTTTAAATGCAAAACCACTAATACCAGTGTCTTTGCCAGCCTTTACACTCTCAGTTGGGAACTAGATGAAGACATGTCCTAAAGCCGAGAGGAACAAAAGCAGCCAATGAAAAAAGCAAGCTACAAAAAGATAGCATATGTGAATTGTTAACCAAATTGAACAATCATATTAGCTTTCATGTCCAATTCCAAAAGTCCTTGTATTCCTGCTCACAAAGAAAATAAATAAGCAAGCTATGTCCAGGAAAAGTGCAAAATAACTGATATTGCTGCAGATCACAAGCACCAGGGTTCATTAGAGGCAATGCTTATCACAGTTATGGTGAAGGCATATCAAATACCACCCAAAACACACATTTCAAACAACAGTTGTTTCTCTCCCTGTCACGAAAGCCAAATCTACACTTCCACCAATTTTGAAATGTTTCCAAAGCCTTTTAAACCCAAAGGACCAGGCCATTTTCTGCCCAAGCAGCCTCATTTTCATGGAAATGGTCAATGTCTTCATGCAATAATTTGCTGAAAAACACCTTTATCATTCAAATTTTTCCCATTAAGAGTAATAAATTCATAAATAAGAGGTGCGATGAACATTCCTAAGACATGATTTTTTCTGTCTTGAATGAAGTGAACAGTTTATAACTCAAGCAAGGTACTGGCACTAATAAATTATAAAGGCCTCTTCTCATGAGTGGGATTAATCTTACATATCATAAATACTGATTAGATATTCTATATGCAATATGGAAATAAAATGATCGGTTTATTCATTCTAATATTGTGAATTATGTTCAAACAGCTTTAGAGCCACATGATATAAAATCAGTAGGCCGTGATGAGAAAGCATTTCTAAACAAGATACACATCATAGTTGCAGCAGAAAGCAAGAGAAGCCACTGACAAACCTACAGGACCCCTCATCTACTGCCAATGAAAAATGAATGATTTCCGTCACCACTTGCATCCGCACTGCCTGAGTTGAAAAGGTCATATCCGTCGCCGAACACACACATCAGGATTTAAGGGGAAAGAGGGCAGGGAAATGCTATAATTAATATAATAGAAGGTAATGAAATTAGTGTTGTACAAGCTTTATCTTCCATATAACAAATACTTCCTCAAAACACTTAGAATTGCCCTTTAAAAAGTGCCCACACTTGGCTGTAAAAGAGATCCAAATCTGATTTTAGCATTTCTAACAAATAAAGAACTCTCTATAAGATTTCTTGGAATATTCTCCCAAATTACTAATCACATTTAAAACCGGAAAATTTACTTTTTTTCTCCAAAAATGAACTCTTCCTGTTCCAACTTCCTGTCAACAGCTTTTGCAAAACTTTATTCTGGTAGGCTAGAAAACCTCTATTAGCAAAGTTTTGTTCCTGATGTTACTTATGATTTGTGATCCTATAACCTCCTCCTGGTTAACTTCATCAGATTTTTCTCCCGGAATCTCTCACTACAATTGAAACTGAAGGGTAATTTAAGTTGGCTGAAAGTAATTACATTGGTTAGTCAGAACCATAGCACTAACAAGCCACTTTGTATGGAAAGTCCTTGGCATCATTAATGACCACAAGCCCTCTAGGTCTCTTTGACTCAGGAGAGCTTTGAGTAGCGCAGCACCTCTGTGAACTGTACTGGGACACAGGTGTATTACTCACTAATTTTGTGACAAAAAAAGTTCCCTTTCCTGAAGTCCAGCTTTACTTTTGACTTTGCCAGAAGCGCTTGACTGATCTGCCTTTCTCTTTAGCTTATGAAGCTTCCAAGTTGCGTAGCTGGGTGAACGTTTAAAAAACCACACAGTCAAACTATGATGACAAACGCAATATCAGGTTCTTGACATTGAAATATTAAAGTAGTTTTACAGTACATTTGTCGCTTTGTAGCATGCTTTATCACCACACTGCAATCTCTATTTTCAGAACAGCTCATCTCAAACCGTAGCATGAAATAAAGATGATAAAATCTGCTTATGACTGTCTTCGTGAATATTTTACTTTTTCAGTCTTTCCCTTTGCTTCACTGTTGCAACTCTCACCTTTCTCTCATTGACTATCAAATTTGTCCACAGGTATATAGAAATACCACTATTGGTAAATATAATGAAAGATGATTGTTAATTCAGCTTGATTACTTGATACTACACAGGAAATCTTGTAACTCATTGAGGTTTTTTCCTAGATGTCACTAGTGTAGCTTTTGGAAATCCTCCAATGCTGACACTTGCACACTCCTCACATACTATGTATAAATCAATTGTACGCCTTATCTATATAAAAAAAATATATTTTGCATTTTGTTATGTCTGCAGTTAGTAATAGATTGATAATAAAAACATTTCTAGAATTCCCATTGGATACCATGATTGCTCATGAAAGCCAGCAATTCCTTGATAACTCTCCTGATCAACAACTGTAATCCCCACAGGATTATTTTCCTCCTTGACTGTAGTCATGATTAGTTCACTCTCTGTTTGGATCCAAGAAGTATGTGTTTGTGCTGGATCCTACTGAACCTTCAAATGCAAAACAGCTCTGGTCAGAAGGCAGGCACTTCCTTCCAGGGTGAACTGCTATAGCAGCCAGTACTGGTAGATGTTTCACCAAGTTCCAGACACCACCTAAGTCTACGGTCCTCCCCCCTGTTGCATTGCCATGAGGGATGGTTTTGATGGTTTTCAACCCTTTGGAGGGGCTGGGATTTCCAAGCAGACACCTCTTCGGCAATTTCTTTGCAATCTTTCCTACATCACTAGTCTTTTCCACTCCTTCCCATGTCAAAATAAGTTACCTATGTGGAATCTAAGGTGATGCAAGGTAAAGGTTAACTGTAATTTTGAACATTATCAAAGATACTTTGAACTGCCAAAACATACTTTATTTTTTAATTTCTATTAAAAAACACTAGCAACAGAAAAATCAACTTGCTATTCACTTGTGCTTTACATTCAACTCCATGCTGATACTTACTCAGCAGTCTATTTTTTCCATGAATAAAGAAACTAATATGAGACACACAGAGAGAGGTTCCTGCCTGATTCTGCAATGATGGGGAGGAGGGAAAACGTTTTTGTTGCAGTGATGATTTTATGCTGGTTTATTTCAAAGCCTAAGTGGGCTTTAGTACGCACAGAAATGATGGCAAAAGGTTTGGGAAAGCATTCCATGTAACTGAAGCCCTTACAAAGAATTCAGGGTGAAGGAAACCTTCATGAAGGTATGAACTACACCAGTAGCTCTTTCACTTTGGAAAGCTCATAATATGCTACCCTATGGATCAGGCCCTATTCTGGATTCAAGAGGGATAGACATACAGGTTAAAAAACTTATGTGCTTTTTACCAGGAGCTATTTTGGCACTGTATTCTGATAGCTTTTCTGGGTAAAGACTGCAAGAGAGGCTCTATGTTATGAGGGGATTACATTAGGAAAAGTCCACCCCATAGGTGAAAGCTGACATTTACAAGTAACTAGCAACTCCATCTCACTCAACACAGTAAAACCTGAAGAATAAATGATCTTGAAATAATCTTAAACATTCAGGATTCAGAACTGTCATTTTTCAATTTTCTACTTAAATCTTATATTCCCACCCTATGAAGTGTAATATTAAGACATCTGCCAAGACATAAACCAAAAATCTTCAGGTGTAACATCTCTGTAATCTCTGCTGTATGCTCCCTGCCCCCCAGCAGTTTAGCAGGCAGTGAGTGTGTCATGACTGCACAGCCCAGCTCTGACCCTACACACCTGCCTCATCTCCACTGAGACCACCGAGAAAGAGCTGTAAGAAAGTCTGTAGAGAGATAAGGAAGGTAAAAATCAAGAGAGATGGTATGGCTGAGACATCTTCACAGATTCAAGAGGAAAAATGTCAACATAGAAAAGTATAAAATCCCAATGTATATGGGGGGGGGGGGGGGGTGGGGGGGGGGGGGTGGCGAGGGGCGGGGAATAAAACATGAAGGCCAGTCAGACCAGTTAGGACAGGAAGAGTTGGATAATCATGTTGAGCTGTCAGCACCATCAGTTCATGTTAAGCTGTCAGCACCATCAGTTTCGACTGACCTTGTGGCAGAGAGCAGCTTGGCAGCACTGACTGTCCCAGAGAGCAGTGGAGACCAGCCTCTCCTCTCCTGACTGGTGCCTGTTGGGACAGCAAAGACCCTTCAGGTGCTTTAGGAAGACAAGGATATTAATTTTTACTTGAATAACTCATTACGTACTGTCTATATTTTGTGTGTCAGCCAGTAAATAATCACTTTATAATTTTGTTCCATATATTGTGCTTTACTTTGAACATGTTAGAAGTGGTCTGAGCAAATGAAACCCAAAAGTGGGGCATAACAGTTTGTCTCACCCAAGTTATTGAATTTATTGAAAGCAGATAAGAGCTGTTTATTTCCTTGCCTACATCTTAAATTTAACAAAAGTTTCTACTCTAAGTTTCACTTTCAGTATAAAATATGTCCTTGTGGAAGCTGTTACAAATGTCAACACTTTAAGGAGCATGAATTTATGGTGGCATTGAATTTTAATGGCACTATAAATGTCTATAGTAATGGTGATATATCTATTGCAATAAATTGCTATGAAGAAATATAAAAATAAATGTAAGATAAAAGATTGTGTATAAAATATGTTTTTACATACTCTTTAATGATTAAAAATCATAGAAAACTAGAAGTTATAAATCACTGAAAACCGCTGTTCTATTTTACATGCTGTTTCACATTTACAACATACAGATATAATTCCTTGATCAGAAATTGCACCAACTTTAACAAGGACAATCTAGATGATTCTTTTGTTGACTTGAAGAAAATCTCATTGACATTAAGGATCACTGAAATACTGATATTAATGACCCTCGTTACTGAAGCCATGCCTGCTATGAAAGGGAAATTTATGGAATTTAGCATCAGTGGTTAGTAATGCTTCCTGCCTGGTCCCTTCCCTCACACAGCTCCCCATTATTCACCACAGCTCATCTCATTTTAGTTGAGGAGAACTGTTCATAGAACAAAGGTATTTTCACATTATGGTAAAGGGGAAACTTTAAAAAAAAAAAAAAAAAGAATTCATAGACCTGCAGAAAAATAGACAGTATTTTCTCTGTGTAGGTCAGAAGTAGTGCTTGATATAATGAATGATCAGTCTACACTTCCATTAATTCACTGCCTTAAAAACCTTTATGTCCTTGATTTATTTTCTTAAAAAGGGGGCAGCCAGAAGTTATGAGATTGCTCCTTGACAGTCACTGAAGTTGACATCAATAAAACCTATCCATCCAGGAATATCAACGGGGGATAGGAAACAAACAACAAAACAAACAAACAAAACAAACAAACAAAACCCCACACACAAATGGAGTTTGTTCAGGAATGAATACTTGCCAGGCAAACAACAGAAATCCCAGTAAACACTCTAGGCTGGGGCAGTGGGGTAGGTAGGGGGAAGTCACAAGGAGATTTTGTTTATTTTATATATATATTACAGTCACTTTAAATGCAAGAATCAGTTTTTCTCTAGATTGCAGTAGTAAGATATCTTAATAACTCACTGAAGTCCCTGAAATATGAAAGCTGACCTGGAAGATTAAGCGATGTTGCTATAATTTACATGAACAGAGATTTGTAATGACTGGATGAATCTGAGTCCATGTATTACATCCATTTTGCACAAGGAGATCTGAGGTAGAAGCAGCTGTAGATAACGGGGTATCAGAATACTTCCAGCAGCACAAATTGTAAACCTGATCCCTGCCTTTCCCTTCATTATGCCTAAAACAAAAGCAGGGACTAACAAGATTAAACTGTCCATGACCTGATTATCGGTGACACTTCTGTTTAACATACATAAGCAAGACCTAAGTGCGCAACGAATGGAAGTAGTCTAAATGTTGCCAGCAAAATAAAGAGCTGCAAATGGAAACTCTAGCACCTGACGCAGCATTGTCAGCTGTCACCGGGTGCAGGGTTGCAAAGAACTTGGTAAAGGGTGTTCCTGCAGTGCAGCAATCACAGCCAGGAGCTTGAAGCAGTAGGAATTTTGGACTAAGGACTGTGCTCACCTCAGTGTTGTAAAAGCACCTTCTGTGCAAGTGGATTCTGCAGATACCTATGGATGTGGATGGAGAAAGAGCTGCCAGAAAATGGCACTGGAAAAGTATCTGTGAAAGTCTCCCAAGAAGAGATAATCTCTGGAGACTAGTGATGCTGTTGAATCTGCAAGAGCTGATAAATTGCCAAATCTGTCCAAGGCCACCAGCATACACTAGCATCAACAACAGGTTGTACAACTTGATGTGTGTCCGTGAGGACAGTAGCTGTTATGTGCATGCAAAGACTACAAGATTATACTAACACTTTACAGAAGAAAGGAAACTTGTGAGTGATGTGGTGAACATGTACTTGCAAGCCACAAGCCTTCCATGTGATGGAGGTTATTTGAAAACTTTCTAAGCCTGAAGTATAATTTTTGTTCTCCAGCATGCTTCTTATGGGAATTACACAGATAATTTTGAGGAATCCCTGGAACTGAATGAATGATAGTATCTTCATGTTATATCTTTAGGATGAGATATTCAGGGCTGATTTAACTTTAGTCTTAAGAAAATTAGGAAAGCACAATGTAACAAATGCAAAGCACTTTTTAAAATTTTGCTTTGGTTGTTTCTACCCCTAAAAACAGTGATCATTGAGACAGAGACCTGCAGTCAACTTATGACAGGTACAGTCTCACAACAAAGATCATTGCTGACCAGTGGGTAAAGGTACCAGTTAAAAACGCATGAAGGTAATAAAACAGAGGTTCAAAGAAAACATGTAGGAAAAAGCAAGCTTAAACTTTTTAACAAATACTCTCTAGTAAAAGCAAGTTGTGGACTTACTGAAAAGTCTGCAGATATTGAGTTCAAATAACTGTTATTTACACTGCATACTCTTCATTCTCGTGTGGGCATCTGGTGCTGCATACTTTCTGCAACCTCATTGCAACAGAAAGAGCACAGTACATGTAAAACACCACATACTCATTTTCCATGTCAGTCATAATCTCCTTGCCTCTTACACTTCTTATTTCTTTTCCATCCCTTTCAGGAAAAGGAAAGCAATCATATCACTTCAAGACTCATTATGCAACTGAGAAATTTGTATTTGGGAAAATTTTTATATTATGTATTTCCTTGTCTTGCCCATTCTAATTGATGCTCAGGGCATACTATAAATATTAACATTACACATTTTCTCCGGGGAAACGGCTATGTAGAAAACCTGAAAGAAATATCCACCATTTATCTGCTTCTTTGCTTTTTGCTGCTCACCTCTCAGCAGGCTGGTGTGGCCTCCCTGTTTCCATCAGACACCTCTGAACTCAGCATGGGATGTTATTCATTATATAAGTGTTCAGCTTACAGAGTCATTCAATTGCAATATGGTGCAAAACACCTGGGCACATTAGCTTTCTTGGGCTTTTAGGGTTTTTTTTGCCCTTACTTTATTAAATTCTTATCTTTGGTTATTATTTAAGCATTTTATTTGGTTTCCACTGCTTGGGGTCTTTTGTCTTGGAATGACAAAACATTTTCTTGACAGATAGCAAAGTTTTAATTAGTATACTCCTATACGAACTGATTTTAACCATTTGCTACATTTTAAAACCAAACATTTCCCTGCACTATTCAGCTTTTTAGTGCATTTTTTTTCATGAAAAGGATACAACTTATGTTATTAATAACTTAGATTTAATTTTATCAGTATGAGATACAGACATATTCTTATTACAGGTAAAGAGAAATGGATATCTGGGCATATGGAATGTTTTATTAACACACCGCAGATGGCACACATCACCTTTCACTGCTAAAAAGGCATCATTTCCATGCTGAGAGGTGAACTTTTCTCACAAAGTTATCACATGAGTATTTCAAACATAGTAGCTTCTCCTTAAACTAGGTTCTTCCTTCATGCATAAGAATTCCGAACCAAGAGTGCAAGATCTTTGAAAAATCTCTCCCTGTGCTTGAAGAAAGCTCATGCAAATATGAAATATTACATCACAATCATGGCCTTGCTATTATTTCTTTAAAGATGTAGAAAAATGTGATAATATAGGATTTTCTTATTTCGGTAACCTATTTCGTTTTGTTCACACTTTCATCAAATTTTGTTTTCTTGAACACATTAATATTTCCACACACAGGCACTTTACATAAAAGACAAGAAGGGTCTAGTCAAGCAAGATGAAACAGATCCAGGGAGGGAGATGGAAATGGTCATTGTCAGAGAAATGGATAAGGTATAAACCGTTATACTTATATGCACAAAGTTTTTTTTAATACAACATAAGAACTGGTTGGTTTGGTTTTTTTAAATGCACATTGTCAGTAAAACTTTCTACAAGATACAGCCACTTGGAAATGATTACAAGATCTTCCATTCCATCACAGGAAAACAAACAAACAACCAAAATAAAAAAATAAACCAACATGAAAAAGAACACCAAAAAACTAAAGGTGAAAAAGAAAATCTATCCAAAACTACTATTAAGTTTTGCCATAAATAGCAACAGATGGGAACTGTAGCTTTACCCAAAGTAATTGAGATCACAGACAAAAAATATCAGCACCACTGTCAAAAGAGTGAATAGGGAGTTTTTCCTGTAATTCTAAGCCAATAAATTGCTGCCATCTAAGTTTATGCATGGCACAAAGCAGCAGTCAGTTTGGGTAGGACAGTCATTGTAGTGATGCATTTGAACCACCTGCTGCCATTAACCAAGCTGATGCATCTTGATGTAAAGCAATGTGCTAAGGTTCCTGCTAGAGCTTTTAAATAAACTGGTGTTGTAGATCAGCCCCTGTAGACAGCTAAGCACCACCCAGCTCCTCACTCAGTCCCCTGCAGTGGGGTGAGGGGGAATCAGACAGGCAAAACTGAGAATAACTTGTGGCTTGAGATAAAAGACAATTTAATAACTGAAGCAAAACAGCACACCAAGCAAAGCAACAGAAGGAATTGATTCACTACTTCCCATCTGCAGGCAAGTGTTTTGTCATTTCCAGGAAAGCAGTGCTTTATCACATGTAGCCATTACTTGGGAAGACAGACACCATAACTGCAAACATCCCCCCTTCCTCTCTCTTTCCCCAGCTGCCACTGCTGAGCACAACACCAAATGGCCTGGCAAATCCCTCTGGTGGCTGGCACCAGCCGTCCCATCGGTGTGTCCTCCCAGCTTCTTGCTGGGAGCCCCAGCCCCTGCCTGGGGGGCAACCCCAGGGGCACCAAAGCCCTTGCGGCCCTATGAGGACCATTCAGCAGTAAATAAAACATCCCTGTATTATCTACACTGCTTTGGTAACAAATACAAAACCTGTTAGCAGCTATTATGAAGAAAATTAACTCCATCCCAGCCAAAACCATTACAAGTGGATAGTCAAATAATGGGACATGACCTGTGTTATAGAACCAAACTTACCCTACTTTAAAAACTAACCTTAAAAAAAAAAGGCATGGGGGGGTGGCGGTGGGGGGATGAGTAAGGATTTTAGGTAATTTTTGTGGTCAGGATCTCAATTGCTCCATGAAGACAGCCCAAGCATTTTGATAGAATGTTTAAAGATGTGGTCTAGATAAAGCATGCACAGATGACATTTTAACTTTTAATTCGTCTGCATTCAGATGTAATTATATTTTTTACTACTGTTAGCTAACATCATAGTTTGCAAGCCTAAGAACAGGTGTGTAGAAATTTATGTATGCGCATCTTTAATTTTTGTCAAAATCTACATATATATATTCTCATTCAGTTGCTAGGAATCTAACAACTTACATTAAAGATTTTTCACATCAAGAGTGCTGGTTTGTTCCCAAGTATTATGAATACATGGTAAAATTATAAACAAAGAAAGTTTAAGATAATTAGTTTTGCCTTTCCTGTGCAACAGCAAAAGACTTTTTTAAAAAAATCAGTCTTTAAACAGGATGCAACAAGAGTTACTACCATATTCTCACAGTGGCTGCAATTAAGTGCTTATCAGAAGATTTACTGCAAGATCTAAACAAGGGGGACATATTTGCATGAAGAAAGACCAGAAACTGTCTTTGTTTCAGAGCCTTTACCTGATTCAATTTCTCTCTTAATTTCAAGAGAAACGTTCTGCACATGTCCACATTTGACACATTTTACTTCCCCTGCCACACCGACCTGTGCTTCACAAAGGAAAAAGGTCAAGTCACCGTGCTCTCAGTTTCCTTTAAGAAAAGGAAGGTAGTAGGTTTGCAAGAGCAGTTCTTGGCAGGAATCCCTAAGAAACAAGGATCTTTTTTCCATATGAATAGGCAGGTGTCAATTTAGCTAGACCAATTTCCTGAACCAACTGCTTGTACAAACTAAAGAAAGGTCATTTATCTTGCATTAAGCTTAAAGAAAACTATCCAGTTTTCAGTAGGTTAAATCCATAACTGACACTGACTGCTAACCTTCCAGAAAACTGTGGCACTGACACAGGTGTATGTGCATCAGCTTCATCTGTATCTGCTCATTCTATGTGACTGTTTTTCAATTGCCTTATGCTTGAGCATTTATTGAGTAAAAACAGTGGGAGCAAAAAACAAAGCTCTGAGCTGTAAAATCTCAAAAAAACCCAACAAACAAACCCTAAATACAAAATCCCCCACAGCTGGACACACCATTATAGCTTTGTAAAGTGACAAATCAGCAAGTAACTATGAAAAGTCCACCTACAAAGAGTCCACAAGAAGGATCTAGATTTTCATTTTGGGAAACATTTTCAGGTAAAACACTAAATAAACCATACTGGAAAATGTCTCTTTCATCAGTTATGCTACAGACTCAAAATTGATTATAAAGTGACCCATTCGATGGCATACTCACATAGCACAAGAGTTCTTCGGATGCTTGCCCTAAGATCTGCATTTATAGAACACCATCTGGTACTTCATACTGATCAAGTTTCGCTGTTACCAACATACTACAAGGTCTTGTTTCCCTAAATATAGAAGTGTTAAAATTATCCACAGTGTTATTCATCTATTACACTGAACTAAATAGTGCTCACACTGATTTGTGATTTTTGTTATTGTTTTCCTAAAATGTGCTCAACATTATAAAATTTTGCCATTTCAAGAGAGTGTGTGATGATAGCTATACATAGATACTCTTGGACTGCTAGTTTCAGCAGTGTCTGAAATATAAATTCCTAAGCAGCAGAAATAGAAATTCTTAAGTGGCACTTTGAAAATCAAAATTTTGGAGGGCACATGACCAAAGCCACATGACCACAATGAGTGCTATTTGCAGTTTTGTCTCAAACTAGAATGCCCTCTTGGTCAGAAGTCACAGAAACACCAAAAGGTCAAAACCGAGAAGACTTAACTGTACTCCTTTCCACAAAGCACAAAAAAACAGATGAACCATCCTGGATCAAGAGCTCTGGGTTCTGCACCTTCCCTCAGAAAAAGATTGAGAAAAAAATACAGTACACAACACTATTTCCTAAATTCTTAGTAATACTGCTCAGACACTGTGCCACATACAGCAGCAGTCAGAAAATGGACTGATACAGGCTGGAGAAGTGAACTATGCTGGTACGGTCATGATATAGCCATCAGCCCGGTGATAGGTCCTGTGTTTAGTTATACCAAGATACAGAAGCAATGCATGAATAGAGAAATAAAGAAACTCAGAGAAACTTCTGACAAGTTGCAAGAGGTATGACTAAAGTGAAAATAGCACAGAAGAAAATGAACAAGTGGTCCACTGTTTAAAGGGAATACCCATACTATCATCCCTCCGAGTCCTGACAGGTTCCAAAAGTATCTAAGGACCAACAAGCCACGTGCTAATTCCATAAGGAGGCTACAGGAATAGATGCATGAATTATTGCTGAAACACAAACGCACAAGGAAAAAACAGGAAGTGCTCATGATGAGATCATTTACAAAATGGAAAGTTGAGGGAAGAGGGCAGCAGGTGTCAGAATGTGATCCAGAGACTCTCAAAAGAGACAGAGGACAAAATACCACCTTGGCCTTAAAGAGTGCTGTGGCAGGGGCTGCAGTTCCACTATGCTGCAGAGCATGGGCTTCAGTTGTAGGAAAGCCCCTTTGCCGCTTACGACAGGATTAAAGGTCCATAGAGTTAGAGTCAGACTCAGACAGCTCATGGGTTTGTTTTGGATACAGCTGGGGATACATGCCACAAATATGATTGTCAGCCTATCGGTATTGACATGAAATATGGATTGCTTCATTAAAATAAGTCAGATAATCTTTTCCTATGTGCAAGGTATTCCATATTATTTCCCTTACTAATGCAAAACTTTTCAGAAAGTACTTTGTGTTTGAAAGCAGCTGAACTCAAATGTCTTCCAACAGACAGGTTTCCCAAGTTGTTTTTGTTCTTTTCTCCATGGAGTAATGATCAAAATTTGTGACCTGGCTAAAAATACACCTATGAGGAATTTCAGTGCTTAATAATACAGTATTGTTATCACCACATACAAAACACCCAGGATTATCTCCAACGGTAAGTCAATGGATTTTAGTTTGATTGGTGATTTATCTACAGCCTCGAAAGAGTTTTTGAAGTTACTCATAGCTGAATTCAGTTTGATGTACTAAAAAATATATCACTACTAAAGTATAATGATTTTTTTCAACATTGATTCTAAAAGGTCAGTTTATGTATTCTCTTTAGGCTAGTAAAGTTCCTTTTTTTCAGCCCTAGAACAAGCTATAGTAACACTGTAAACACTATTCAAATTGTATCTGGTGTTCTACAGATGGGGCTAACATATGACGTACGTTAACATCAGGAAAAGACTGTTTCTTTCAATTAACCTTTGCTGTAAGAACAACCTGAGTAGTCACTCAAGGAGAAACACAAGGGATTCATACTTTTCAAGCATGTAGCAAAGCAAGATTATAGCCTCATATCCTCTGACCTACTAGCTACAAGAATCACCATTATCCACACAGCCCTACACATAATCTACACGTGTGCTTACTGTGCGAGACAAGGCAGTATCTTTTGAGCAAGGAAGAAAAGGGAAACATATTACAGATGTTAAGAGAACCACATGCGACCCCATGGGGTACTCAGATGGTGCACCAACATGGTATTTTGCATGAACAAAGTCATTTCACCTATATTTTGAGATGGTTAGAAGCCACACTTATTAAAGTGAAAAATGAGATTAATTACACCTCCATGACTTCCAATAAGCAATCAGTTTTAGCAATATCATAGCTGTCTCCCCACTACCTCAATATTCCTCAAAAATAACTGTAAAGTTTGCTATCTCATTTTTGGGGTTTCCATCTTGGGGAAGGAAAAAAAACAACCACAAGAAGTGAATAATTTAGAAAAGTTCACCCGTCAGAGTAGTAAAAATCATGATCATTTGATATAATAACTAAATACATGACAACGATTTCAATGGCAGTCTTCTCAGTCCTGCTGTGTGCAGTTTTTTTAGTGTTATGACATTTCAAAAAGTCTACTTTTAATTCAGGAAATGTAAAGTAAAAAAACCACAGTCATAGTACTTAGATTCATGAAATAAAGATTAACTGTGAGATCACTGGTTTATTTTAATCAACAGACTATGCTAAATCTGTACACGTCAGCAGAAACTGCAGCCCAACTGTGCCTAATGTTGCATGTTTTATGAGAGATCCCTTTCATAAAACAGATCTCAATCTAAATAGACATGAATAACATGAGACTTCCTGATCTCTCAAACTGTTTTTTTTTTTTTCTTCTGGACAATGGTATTTGGTTCTTACGTACAATGACCTAACAAGTGTTACTGCATTAAAGTGAAGAATGACACAAGCCACAAAACAGAGTAAGCAGTAGATATACAATAAAAATTCAGTAATCAATGAGGGAATACAGTAATGTGATCTAAAGGAAGAGAAGAAAGGAGAAAAAAAAAGCCCAGTTATTAAAAAAAAAAGTAAAAGGAGAGAGGTATGATTGAAAACACACACTCTGGGATTATTTAACGCACTTCCAGCTGCCTAGATCAGTCAGAAAGTTAGAGACAGGCCCAGTGGGATATACTGAAATATCATTTATCATTTTTTGCAGCATGGAGATCATTCTGGCAGGTCTACAATGCTGTATGCCTACTCACTGCAGAGCAGTACATGGTACAACTGATAACAAAACAGAAAATAAAATGCAATTAAACATATGTAAGACCTGTGGGTTTTAAGTTACTTCATACCAGCTGACCAGCACTATTGTACACAGGCATCTCCAGTTTTCCCACCACAACACGTACAACAGGGTGGTACACAGCCCTATTCTGACTGGAGTCTGCAATCCCCCTCAGGTGGGTTTATTTATCATGTGTCTGGGGGCAAACAGCCTGGATGTGAATCAGGGGACACAGCGCTCCTCTCATAATAAGCGTATTTCCAAAAGAACAACCGTCTGATCTCACATATCTGATAGTTTCTGATAACTGCTTTCAAGGCAGAATACTTCAGTAGGCTTTTATTGAAAGAGTTTCCTTTTTCCCTTAATCAGAGGTTAGTGAATAACTTGATTCTTCAGCAATATGAAGATTTTTGAGGTTTATTGTAATCCACATGCTGATGTTCAAATCTGGTTAATTCTGCTAGAAAGCTGAGCCCTAGTGTATAGTCCTTTCCTAAATGAATCTACAAGAACTGATCGTGAGTCCTTCACCGACACTAATGACCTCAAGACCTGACCTACCAGATGATGGAACATTATATCATGATATCCTTTCCACTTTTCTGGTGATTCCCTGAGTTACACAGTGCTTGCCCTGTGTGATAATGAACTGAAGGAAGAGCGGTTCACTCCCTCCTGTGAAAACAGAGATGATTTATAAGGTGATGACTCTAAGTTATCCAAAAAAATCCTTCTAGCAATGTGATTGAACTATATAAATCTAAAACCTCAAGACTCAGCATCATAAAGTCAGCTTTGTTTAGAATAGGATCCTTTCAAAATTGCTTGCTAGATGGGACAACACAGTTGCAAAACCATTCTTTAAAGTACCTTTTCAGATTTGCAAGGGCACTATCAATCCTTCTTTCCTAATTTTAATTCTTTACACACAAAAAAAACCCAAACCCCCAAACTCCCTCCAAAAAATCCAACTAGAAGATTCTACCAAAATCTATTTGCTGAGCATCCAGTCTTGGATATTATTTACACTATTTGCACTTGTTTGAAAAAAATATTCTTCATGATGAAGCACTTGCCACAAAGAATATATGATTAGCAAAGTACATAAGTACATGCTTACATACATGTTACCTAGGAAACACTTATGTTTGTAATATAATTTGGTTTGATGTTTACAGTACTTTAATCACGTGCCTAAGCATCCGAAAATAAGCACAATGTTGCTTGGATGTTTAACTGTCATAAAACCCATCAAGCCTGGAATATTTCATTTAAAAGTGTGCACATGTAAAGTTTCTATTTTATTCCATAAATAATGTGTTAGCATTCAATACTAAGCTATACATGACAAACAGCTTCAAAGGCAAGCTACAGATGGTGCCCCTTGACTCGATTACACAAGAGAGAGTTTGAGGTCAATATGCATAAATTTACTGGCACATTTAGGATCCCTCCTACCTGGACTCCAAATTGTTTTGTGCCAGTATACCTTAATGATTTAAATTATTGTAAAATTGTATACTTAAATACAAAGAAACCAATTTTCAGGTCTGTCTTTAGAGTCAGTGGTGTACTCTTCTCAGTTTGCAGAGTGCTACTATAAAATAATCTACCTGAAGTTATGCATCAACTCATCACTGAGGTTCCTAAAGTTGAAATCCAGTCAGCTACATTTTCTGTTCTTTAAACTTGCAAGTTTGTTTTTAAAATTTACTGTATTAAAAAAAAAAATGTTCAAATTTTACTGGGGAAAAATTATAGACTGAAATTGAATTTTATTTATGTGCCTTTTTCATTCCTGGTTACTATTTAGATAACAATGACCATAAGAAGAATTAAACAGCAATCATCATCTAGTCTAGGTATCAGAACTGGGTTTGATTCATTGCACATTCAACTGTGTTATTGATTTTCTTCTCTCTAGCGGGCAAGTATCTGACAAATCCTAAATTTAAGCATGATAACAAAATAGAACAACGACAATTTCCATTTAACAAACCTATAGATTCTTCTGATTTTTCAGGAAGTACTCTTCCTTTTTCTGAGATAAAGTAAAATTCATATTTGCACAGCTGCTTCTCAACACTATCCCCATCCTTATGCCTGAATCCTGCTGCCAACTGAGCCTTTGAAAAAGCCCTCTGAGACACTGCCCAGACACAACAGTGCTTACAGCCAAGTTCCCTGGGCAGCCTACACTTTGGTGGGCCCTAAAGGATTTGATTGTACCCAGTAAGTGCCAACAGAACAAGATAATCCGGCACAGATATTGACCATTGCTATACTTACTCCAGCTACTACACTTCTTTTTCCAGAGAAGGATTTTCAGGGTACCATAAAATCAAAAATGTGAAAGTAAAGTGGTAATGCACAGAAACAAAAAAGTAAAGAGTAAAGTAGAATAAAAAAAAAAGGAAGTAGGAAGGCAAGACTGAAACCAATGAATCCTTCTACAAATGTCCTCTTCTTGAGTAAGAATGCGATCAATACTATGGCAAGACCGTATCCTTGCCTGCTATATTACCAAGAAAAAAGCACTAAGGAGCAGCCCATTCCCAATACTGCAGTTTCCTTCGTTCTTTAATCTGCTTTCCCTACTTTGAAAGATAATACCCAGGACAAGGCTAAAGGATAGATGTGGCCTAAAAGCCATGAGAAAACTGGGGAGAACAGACAGTGCACACCTGCGAGTAAACAAAGCGTTTGTTTTTTACAAGCGATAGCAACCAGAACATTAAAAAATTGTTTCATTCCAAGTAACACAATTTCAGTCAGGAATGACGTACTTAATGCATTTCAAAATGCCATTCAGATCATTGCCATTCAGATTGATTTACAATAATTGAAATCACTGTTGTGTATCTGATCATTGTATATGTCTGCATGTGTATAAAACCCTACTTTTTTTTTTTTTTTTTGTCAGGGCTTCAGCTTTTCACTGAAATAATTATACTATACTGATACTTCATGTAATTCCCCTCCAGGTATAAGCTGAAGAGATAACGTTATTACTTTGGAATAACACTTAGAACTCTACACTCAGGAGGGAAGAGCTGCTTCACCATGATGAAATAGATAAATTGGCACTACTGAGTGTGCAATCAAGAGATAGGATACTAAATCTGCATCTATTACCATAGCATCAAAATCCTGTGATATCATCATCATTGTAGCAGCCCTCTGATGTAACTGTATTCCTAGATTATAGATAGAAGACCAAAATTGAAACTCAAAAGGAAAAAACTGCAATAGGATTTAAGAACCTGGAATAAGACTTAAATAGAATTTACATACTTAAGTCTCAGGATGCAAGCTTAAAAGCCCTACCCAAAGGGGGGAGGGGTGAAAGAAAAAAAAAAGAAAAGAAAAAAAAAACACCAACAAAACCCAACGATAAGTACAAACAAAAAAATCCCAATAACTAATCAATTAAATAATGAAAAAAACACTTTTAATACCTAAATTTTCGCTGGTTTTGCTGTAAGGTTCTCTAGGCCTGGAGAACAGTTGTGTGTTGGGTCTGATTTTGTTTCTTGATGCTGAAGACATGTGCTCTATCCCAAACCTAACTCCTGTTTTGATCCACAATCTAGGTTTCCTATACATGTCACTGCTTTCTCTCACAAAAATGTTCATAGGGATTTTCTAGCTCACCATGACCCAACCCCAACACCTGTGATACCTGTTCCCAGTTTGAGCCCCTCAGCTATATCCCACCACTTTAATGTGCCAGCCCTTTAAACTACTGGGAACCCAATCACGACACAAGGTATACAAAAGTGTTGTGTTGGTCTTGGCTGGAAGGGAGCTAATTTCCTTCACAGGGGCTGGTGCGGGGCTGTGGTTTGGATTTGTGCTGAAAACTGTTGCTATCACAGGGACGCTTTTGTTACTGCTGAGCAGGGCTTACACACAGCCAAGGGCTCTTCTGCTCCTCACCCTGCCCCACCCCACCCCACCCACCAGCAGCATGGGGGGCACAAGAAGTTGGGAGGGGGCACAGCCAACTCCCACTGGCCAAAGGGATGCTCTATACCATATGGCGTCATGCTCAGCATATGCAGCTGGGGGAAGAAGGAGGAAGGGGGCATGTTTGCAGTGGTGGCGGTTCCCTTCCCAAGTCACCGTTACGTGTGACGGAGCCCGGCTTTCCCGGGGATGGCTGAACTCCTGCCTGCTGTGGGGAGTGGGGAATGAATCCCTGTTTTGCTTTGCTTGTGCACGCGGCCTTTGCTTTCCCTACCAACTAAAGCTTCTTTATCTCAGCACATGAGTTCGCTCACTTTCACCCTTCTGATCCTCTCCCCATCCCACTGCGGGGGGAGCGAGCAAGCAGCTGCGTGGGGCTTAGATGCCACCTGGGGTTAAACTACAAGAAGTGTCAAAACACATTTCAATCTTCATGATAACAGCTCTTGCTCCAAAGAAGTTTATGTATTTGACCCACTGGGTATAAAATCCACACACAGACTGGAACAGGGACTGCAGCTCCAGCCCTCCCCTCTGCAAACCGCAAACCTACCAGTGTCTCTCATCTGCTGCCCTCCTGCCTGTCCTAGCTCAGCTGGGTCTCTTCTCTATAACCCAAAGGTGCTCCTGTGGCCTTCCCTACCACCCCCTTACACCCATACATGCAGCTCCCAGCAAAAACAGAAACACTGAGCCTCCTCATGAACATCCTCAAAAACATTACTAAATTACTGAATAAAATTTAATCTCTCTGTAAGTGTCCCACTTCAAATGAGAGGCTTCAGTTTTGATGCCCGTCTCCAGGACAGAATGTAATCACCACGGCTTTTGAAAAGAAGAGTTTGCTTCCTAGTACCTAGGTATTAACAAAAGTTGGACAAAAAAGGGCTGTGATTTCCCATAAACTGCCAGGCCCCATCTCTCAGATGAGACCACTAACTTCTGTAGATAGGAATCGAATACCCGGTACTTTATAAGAAAGCAGACATAGGGCTTGAGTCTCTCCTTCAGGCAGCAGGTGCATAAAAGACCTTCACTGCAATGACTAAGTTTTGTTGCTCCAGCAACCTTTTTGAGGATTTGAGTCTACATGACCTTGCCCGGGTCACAAAACACTTTCCTTCACAGCAAGAAGTAAAGGCTGACACCATAGTAACCCAAATTTCTGCCTGAAACCATGGTAACAGGATCATCTTGCTTCAGGCATGCTGCCTTAGGTATTGAGCACAATTTCAAAATATTCAAATTGAAATAAAACACTTTCAAGCAAATCAATTTTCTGACACTGGCTCCTTCAAATTATTACAGCATAGATTTTCAAGATGCCCTGTAGCTCCTCTTTAAGGGTAAATGCTTTAAAATGGCTGTCCATGTATCTTGATACACCAAAAAACAATGGGTAGTTAAGAAATTCTGTCCAAAAATTCCCTTGAAAAAGTGGTACAGAAAGACACAAGGGTTTCCGTCTGTTCACCTGTGGGTGTTTTTAAAAGCCTTTTCTGTGAGTTTCTCCTTTAATACAGAAAAATGCTACAGAAAGCACTACTAGTTGAACAGTCTAACCAAAATGAAGAAAAAATAGGAAGAAAAAGCCTTTTTGCACTGACCAGCTCCTTTCATTTTCATCAATATTAAGGTTATTTGTAGCACTAATAAGTGCAAGACTGCTGCTTTCAGATTCATTAATTTTAAGGTTATTTGTAGAAATAACAAGTCCAAGATTTTCTGACAAAAAAGTGATTTTCATGTGGTGTTTTTCCTCTAAGCAATCAGTAATGCAATAAACAAAAGAAAATATAACCTTCTCTTCAAGCTTTTCTGCAGGCTATATCTGAATTTATGACTGATATGCCTACATTTGGTCTGTCATGAATAAAATAATGTGGGGATCATAGTATGCTGTGTCTCGTGGACAACCACAGAATCCTAACAGCACCATACAGAGGTTTCCTAATTGAAAATGTATCCTAAATGAGGTTTCCTAATCAAAGGATTCTGCGAGTGAGATGTGTACACACCAGTTAG
This sequence comes from Falco naumanni, assembly GCF_017639655.2. Lineage (NCBI taxonomy): Eukaryota > Metazoa > Chordata > Aves > Falconiformes > Falconidae > Falco > Falco naumanni. Next base: position 73,424,504 of record NC_054057.1, read on the forward strand.
GAAGCAAATGGGATAGAAGGAACAATACTGGTCAGAACTCAGCTGATAACTAATTTTTTATAATCCAGTGACCTCTCATTTGAATGCAGACATCATTTATATGAATTTAAGCAGTTCATTAATTACAATGGAAGAAACTGGTTTACACAGCAGTATTTTCTATACAAAATACAGTGAGAGTTCTCAATAACTTAATGCCAGATTTTTTTATAAAGTATTTAACTGCCCAGCTCTAACAGAATTATTACAGATCAGACTGCCAGGAGGGGCTGTCTTCCTCACAATAGTTGGTATATGGTTTTAAGCAAGAGAGTTTCTTTCAGAAAGCGAGTTTTAAAAATATCTAGTTTAACTGTCAATATTTCATTATCCACATAAATGTCAAATCCTTTTGTGAATATTACTATTTTATTGGCATTAGTATTCTGACAAGCTGTAACACATGTTAATTATGCACTGCATAGTATTTCCCTTAATTAATTATGGCCTTTCTTCTTGATGAATGTCCTTGGCTTCTTATATTGTTAGAAAGGGTAAACAGCAGCACACTATTTCACTTTACACTGCTCATTTTAAAAGTACATCTTCCATTCTGTCTCTTCTTTATCTCTTTTTTATACTAAGTAGCTCTAATGCACACTGCCTACATGCAGACTTAATCAAATGCACAAAAGATTCATCTCCAAAAAAACAATTTGTGTGAAGGAATACCCATTATGTAGAAGTGGAAAGAGAACTTCAAATTCAAGTCCTTTTTTGAGTATGGAAGTACAATTTGCCTGCGCAGTTCATCAATGGCTAAAACACCTGAAAAGCAAGACTATCTAAGGCTGTTATTTGGGGATTTGGTGAGAATACATTCTGCTCAGGAATAAGTAAAAGAAAGAAAAGCTAATTTGGTTTTTTTTTAACCCTATTTCCTGTTTGTCTGAAACGCACACCAAATCGCCAGCCAGGCATTCAGTGATACTCAGAAAGAATATTGGACTGAAGCCAACAGTAATATTAATATTACTACCTGATTAAGAACAGCTAGAAAATATTAATTCAGTAAGGTACTGAAAAACTTATTCCCATCACAGACTTCTTCAGTTCTATGCAAAAATGTAAAATGAGAAAGAGCATCTTCAACTGCACAGTCCATGCCAGTAAGCTGGGATAAGCCTGGATTGCGCCCATTGGAGATGCGTACACACACAGTTTTAATGTGTGTATATCTACATGCACTAAAACCAAATAAAATATACTTTGACTGTGACCTAGCTCTTCAGCAGTACATCTCCAACCGCAGTGGAATCTGCAGCAAAGCACTACTCGCAAAGGCCCATGCAGTGTGGCTGTTCTTAATGGATCTACCAGCACAGCTTGAGTCGACACCAGGGGATTACCAGGACTGTCCTCCTGACCGTGTGCTACACACCAGCCCGCGCCACCGACGGCATGTCCCGGGAAGCTCAGCTCATTAGCTAATTTGGGACACTTTCTGCTGGTGTCAGGATGTTTAAATAGTGTATGAATACGTTGTATATGTATAAACATATCTATTAGTAGCTAAAAACCTTCCCTCCCTCCAGATAGAATGACATTATACCCATTTGAGCTCTTTTTATATCACATTTATTTGCAGGTAAACATGAAACAAACCTGATGATTCTCTGACAAACAAGGTGTTTCAACCAACAATGAAAAGATATTGCAATCCGACAGGTTAGCTCTTTTGCTCAAGTTCCGAAGCTGCTATTATGGTTGGGAAAACATTTATGCAAACTGCTCAGAAATTCGCCTTGGTCTACTGCCCATCCAATATCTTATTACTCTGATGGAGTCTCATTTCAATGTAATCATATTCCCAGTAAAAATTGGATAGTGCAGGAATGGGAGATTTTGACACAAGTTATTCAGTTCAAAATATTTGAAACACTATTAAACTTGGCCATAAGGATTTTCAGGAGGGAGAAGGGAATATTTACTTGACTACATTTAAAATACATTTTATGTGAAGTTTTGATTTTATAGCAAATATCTCTGCTGATCCCTTTGTTGCTTCCATCTGTAGTAAACATGATCTGGTGGAAACATAAGGCTTATTTCAAATCCTAAAAAGTAATTAAAGCTGAGACAGTCCAGGAAAAAAAGCAAAAAGGAAAAAAAAAAAAAAGATCACCAATGGTTTCTCTGTGCCTAAGGGAAGTTTTAATTAAAAGTCACAGGAGAATAATCTGCAAGAAACAAAAATGAGATGGCTGCTGCTAATTTGCCTGGGTCTCAAGCAGATAAACAGTAAATAAGCGACAACTAAAGTTGCTGTGATTGTGCTCATTTTAACACTTACTGGGAAATGTGTTCCCTTGTCGTCTTCCTCCCGAGTGCTCCTCGGCAAGGCAAAGCCTTTGCTTTCCCAGCCATGGGGCTGCCAAGTCCACCACAAAAAGTTTTCCTCTTCTGTAGCATGGGCTGAGCCATGGGTCCAATGTCATGCATTTTCACCAGTGTGCCAGTTCCTCTGGCATGAGGAAGGATTCCAGCTCATCATCCACAGACATCCGTAAAAAAAGCCCTGGAGCAAGCTGGGGAAAGAAATCCCCTTTCCTCAGGCTAAACTGCCTGCTGAGGCCCTGCTCTAGCTATTGAACGCAGTCCTGGGCTCTAAAATTGCCCTGCAGAAAAATGGCAGAGAACAGCCTTCCTCTGATCTTTTTTTCAGAGCAAAAGGGGGAGGTTTCTCCCTCTTTGCTGTCTCCAAGTTCTCTAATTCCCTTCATCAGTCAACTGCAATTTGCAGCTCTGTGGCTCCACCAAGTCCCCCACAAGAGATGACAAAATTTCATCTCTTGATGAAATCGACAGGGTAAGGACAGCCTTTACCCTGTCCATGCTCTGTTCTAAACTCTAAGCTTACAATGGTAACATAGAATAAAGGTTTAACAGTGTATATCCATCTGCCCACCATAGATGTCAACCTCAGGAACTACGGGAATAACTGTTATCCTTTCTGCTCCTGGTTTGCAAAAGCCCGGCTAAATGTCAGATCAAGAAAGCTGGGATCTAGTCTTCATTTTAGGAAGAATGAAATACGGTGTACTGTGTACATATGGAATTACCAAAGCTACATTCATTTGCTAACTGGATGAATAGCTGCCATATATTCCACTTCTTTCCTCCAAATGGCAAGTTGCATCATAGGTGAAAAGTAGCCATTTATATCTGCTCAGAGCTCTTACCCCAGCTTCCTCCTGACTGACATCACAGATAAAATCTAGTAAGACAACTCCTTTTTCAAATTAATTTTTAATACTCTTCCCTGCATTCGTGACAAAGAAAATCACATCTATTTGGGGTTTTCTTCTTGTTATAGAAGTAAAAATCTCTACTCCCATTTATCTACCTACATCCACACTAATTTTGAATTTTAACAGGAGGGCAACTCCACTTACTGGAAATTCAGACATTTCCAGATAAAATGAGCAGAAAATCAGTTCTTCCTACAGTGCACGTTGAATTGTGCTATTATCCTACACACAGCAGGTGCCAATTTTTACAAAATCATGAAGTGTCACAATTATAAGCAGAATTACTTGTTAAAGTTTAAGAAGCAAATAAATAGCAACCAGCAATGTTGATTATCCAACAACGGTAGAAAAAAAGGTAAGGTATCTGGGTCTGATGAGACCAGTATATTTTGTTCTAAAGGCAAGATGTATTTCTTAAAAATGTAATGGTTGCTTTAGAATATTTTTAGATACTATTATTTTAAGTGTTTCTTAAGTTACCCATACAAGCATTTTTCCTCAGAAACATTTACAGATAATATCATTAACAATTTTGGCATTAAAACCGGAGATGCTACATCCACCTACACTGCTTGGTAGCTATGTTTAGAGGAACCTGAAAGTAAGGTGGAGAGGCAGCGTCTGAAAAGTGGTACTGCCATACCTTTCTATCCACTAGCTATTGTTCTTGCCTTCCAGCCATAAGACACCTTTCACATGGAAAGCCCTGATCCCAGAACTGTCTGTGTGGTGCAAAACTGATACAGCGTTTTGAAAACACTGAGAATAAGGCAGGTGCAGCTGAGATAAGAGCCTTGCTGCTGCTTCTTGTCTACTGTAACCACTGTCCATCTCATGAAACAAGTTTCCTGAAGATGGTCAGAACCGTAAACGATTTGTCTTTCTTAGCAACATTAGTAAATTGTGTCACAAGTATTGTTATTCCTTCAACAGCCACAAGAAATGAATCAACAAAAGACAGATGTAATAACAATAGAATTATCCTGCCAAGTGCCTGCCCTACAACAGTTGCCATAAGCCTCCTCCTCTGCCCTGCTCTCATCGGATCCTCCAGCTCTAAAGGGACACCTCAGCCTGGCGATAAAGTCTCCGCTCCTGTGCAAACACTGCTTACTCATATATATATCATGTATGAGTATGAAATATATGAAATCTCATATATATATCTTAGGTATGTGATCATATGCAAGCACATTAATATTGCCACTGAAGTCTCCAAGAACATTCTAATGCCTAAGTTATTACAGTACCTTCCTCCTTAAACCCACTGCCTTTACCAGTAGGCACCTCCTATAACCCGCTCCAATGGACCTCCATTTTACCACTTGTTTTGGTCATCCCTACTGTGCCCACTGGAAAGGTAGAAAGCCCTTCTCCATACATTCCAGTCTCAACTGACTTCTGTCCAGAACACTGTTTTGGTGAGATCAGGCCCCTCCCCTTCTGTCATTTTAATTTTATGAGATTCTAGTTTCTACCTGAAAATTTTATTAGCCTCAAATTCCATTGCCGTTTTATGTCACTGTTTTATTCTCTTTGTATTATTTATAGGTGGTGTTAATGCAGTCTGTGTCCCTATTTCTGAAAAAATGCATTTCCCCAGCATTAACTAAAAAGAATCAGGTGCTAAGAGATGACATTCTTGCAAAAATTATACTGACTATAACACTCTGAAACTCTTCCTGATCCACTACAATACCTTGCAAAGCCGCTGTATATGCTGGAAACTGTAAATATAATACTTGGACAATTACCAGGGCTAAGTGATGTAAAGGTCATTTTGCCACAGTTTATCACCATCAGTTTAATGCAGGAGGTGGCACAATGTTGCAGACCAAAGTCTTATGTATGAAATGACATATGACTCAATGACGTTTTTCCTCCTACAGAGGAAACGTAGGATCTGTATAAGCACCTCAGACGGTGAAACAAGCAAAAAAGAGTACAAATTCTTTATAGGTTTTTAACCATCCCCTCTGAAAGTAAACAGTATGATATTTACAGGAATAGATTTCAAGCTAAATTGAAACCAAATACAAGATGCAGAAATACCAAAAAAAAATGTCATATTGGAGCAGATCAGCAGTTTACTCTCCTGTTTCTGCTACTGGCTGTCAGTTGTTTTTGGGAACTGCCTTTTGGATACACATCCCTTAAGTGCTTAATTGCAGACTTGCCATGCCCACTCAGGAAGTCATCTTCCTAACTAAGAAGGAATCCTCTACTACACTGTAAAAGAACTCAAAAGGACAAACACCATCCTGAAAGAGCTCAGGCTTAAAACAGTTCTTAAAATAATAGTTTAGCTCATTTTTGTACAGTCAGGTTTGGAAAATACTGCAAGATTCAAGAACAGGAGACACTATGTAAATATAGTATTCATGTCAACTTTTTAAAAGGCTGACCACACATTTAAGTCTAAAGCTACATTTCCCAGTATGGGTGCAGCTGTAAACAAGTGTTACCAGTTCCCTTGACCAAGAAATGGTTACCTGACGTTGGATAAGGAACACACATGACAAAACCGAACTGCTTAGCTATATACTAATTCAATAAAACACAACTTCAGCTTCCTATATGCACTGCAAGCTAAGCAATACATGGTCCATAGAGTACACCCAATAATTTACTTTCAGTTGCCTGCCGCTGTTTAACACTTTGAGATAAATAATTGTGGTGGGTTGGCCCCAGCTGGCAGCCAAGCACCCACTAGCTGTTCAGCCAGTCCCCCGGCTGGCCCCCACCACACAGGGCAGCAAACAGCAGGAATGAGAGCAAGAAAACTCATGGGCTGAAATAAAGACAGGGAAATCACTCACCAGTTACGGTTGCAGGCAAAACACACTCACCTTGCAGAATTTGACTTAATTTATTGCCAATTAACATAAATTATCTCTCCCCTCTCTTATCACCACAGGTGACACTCAGTCCCAACTGTATAGTTTCATCTCTCAGGTATACATCTGTCATTATTACATGGTGTATATTTTCCCTGGAAAAGCAAAGATGACTGAGCTTTCCACTGTTCCATGGTAATATCAATTTTTGTGTGTGACTTTGGGGGTTTTTTTGTTCATCCACTTACAGTCTGACAGGAATGAGAGAGGCAAATATCTTCAAGCAAAGCAATTTTAAAAATAAAGAGGCAGATTACTCATATCTTTATAGACTGTAACGAATACACAAAGGAAGAGAGAATCTGACAGAAATAGAGAACACATTCCTGAAAACTGGAAACACAGCAGAGAAAGAAGGCTTCTGGTCTACAAGAGCTGATACCTTAATTAGGCAATTATAACTATTAAACATTGACAAAGCTCCAGGCCTAGATGAATTACAACCAAGAAATCTGTAGAAAAGCGGTAAGGGGAAAAGGAAAGCCCACGGCAGGATTTGTGATAACTTAGTAAGGAAGGGAGTATAAGAGAACTGCAGTGGCAGTTAATATCATTGTTTTTATTTTAAAAGGTTCTGAGACCCTAGAAAGCCCAAGCTTCTTATCCTGGACTCAATTATGCAGAAGACAAAAAATTATTAAACCACACTTAGAAATGCATGACTTGCAAGACCATGACAGCAGGCTGAATACTTACAAAAAGGAGGTCATGACAGACAAATTTACTCAAATTCTTTTATTATGTTACCTACCTGGAGACAACAGCAATGTAATAGACAATTTATCTGGAATTCAGAAAAGTGTTTCATACCACATCACAAAGCAGATTGATTTGAAAAGGTGGCGTGTTTTTGAGAAGAGCTGACAAAATAAATTCAAATAGATTCAAAGACACATATCAGAAAGAAACAGGCCAGCTGTTGAGTGCGAGAAGAGAACTGGAGCTGCTGGGAACATTATAACTGACAAGTTTAGATTATTTTCTAGAGCTGTGACCTTGCAAATGTTATGTTCAAAATTACTACGTCTGCTAATGGCACACTATTTCTAAAGGCAACAAAGAGGAGAAAGAGAAAACAATTTCAGAATGACGTGGATAATTTAGGTTACAGTCTTATTCATGGCTGACATAGTCCACTCTAAAATACAGTGAGAGCAGCCACCTAAACTAATTCCATAATACTGGAAAGTGACCACAAAGAATAAATATAAGTAGGAAACCCAAGAAAGTATTGTGCTTAACACAAAAAAAAAAAAAAAAAATCATCTTCTAACTGATTACAGAAAAAAAGCAAACAAGTTGTGGGGTTTTTACCATCAAAAGCATACAGAAAAGAAGTGGAAATTATTCTAGAAATGTACAGTGGGGTGTCATTTGAGAGGATCATATCCACGTTGAGAAATGACCAAGAAAATTATTGAGCTGTTTCCCTGTACCAATACTGGCTGATAAACCTGTAAAAATAAAATACAACTTAGATTAAATGCTCAAGAATTATGTGCTTTCTGGACATCAAAGATTTGTGAATTCTGTCCAGAAATCCACCAACCTTTGTACTTGAAATTATACACACTAATACTTCAACTTCCATACTTTGGATGAAAATTACGATTATTAAATTACATGCTGCTGAATTCTAAGTTTTTTAAAAGGTCTCTTATTTGGTTTGATTCTATACCGAGCCACAATTCTGGGGAGAAAATTTTAGGTTTGCCCAATTTATACAGGTATGAGATGAGAGATAAGCGAGACAAAATAATAGATTCAAGTCTTTAGCACCATAGCTTAGAGGAAGATAATTTCTTAGGATTACTGAAGAGAAAGCAAAAAATTGATGTAAAAAACTGTGACTGGAACTAATACAGAAAAAATAAAACCTATGGCAGCTTTTCTGTTGTAGTATAACATGCCGAGAACCCATCCTTTAAATAAATCCAGCATGAGAACAAATGAGTGAATTTAGTGAATTTAAGATGAAGCTGAGTTTGTGGCTGGAGGAGGAGGAATGATGGTTTTGGGAATAAAAAAAAATGGTATATAAACCAAACTGTCTCTGTGGTGGAAAAGGCATGCTTTAATGAATCTATAGTATTTTCTTGTCCTATAGAGATATTACTATATGTTTCTGATTTTCACGTGGCAAGACAATAGGATTTCCTGCCAAAGTACCACAGAAAACAGCCAGCGAGCTCATTTGACCGGCTGGAGGCTCAGCCTCTGACTGTGAAGTGAGGAATTCATTAACTGCTAGTAAAAGACATCCATCCAAAAACATTTTAGGGGAGATTTTGGATTACTGGATTTGCAACTTTGCACGTATAATTATAACTTTCATGTTAATGAAATCCTTGTGCCATTCAACTGATTCATTCAATAATTGCCATGTATTAGAGTGGACAATCAGAAGAGAAAGCTTAACCTCCAGCAGACACCATTAACATCCAAGTGGCAGCATTTTGCTTTTATGTGAATATTCAGGTTGTGTATGTATGTGAGTCTGCTGATTTTACTGTTTATTATGTCCTTACCTTCACTAGTAAAGCTTACAGTGATAATTTTGGCAGAGCTGTTGCCTAATGACTTTCAAATATAATTAAAAACATATTTTGATATAAACTGTATTGCCAAAGTCAAACATATACCAGCTAAGTGAAATTAACCTTCAAGTGATACTTGAATAACAGTAAACCACAAGGGTATGTAAGAGATTAGATATACTGTAGTTTAATTATGTTACAATAATTCACCTCATTAATCTCCTAGGAAACAATAACCACAACAGTTAAATACTGTAATTAACAAACCTATTTCAAACTTAATTTTAATTTTATACGACTTTCCAATATTATCCAGCGCAATTATATAAAAGACAAACAAAAGATAGAAGCAAATATCAAGTTCTCTGGAGAAGACATTAAAAATATCCTCACCTCTGCAACCTGTAATGGGAAAGAAACAAGGCCAGTGCTACCCTGACTTACTTCTGTCACAATCTATGCAGCAATTGTTCCACTTCATCTGCAGATAATCTCAGGATCTATCAACTCACAGCTTCTGCTAGGTCGCAAGCACTCTGTGGACATTTCTGCTTCTCTCTGCTACCAACATTCCTAATTCAAATAACACTTCCCTGTGAGAACTACCAGTTTGGGTAACACACTGTAGCTTAACAATGGGGATTTAACGTGCATTTGGGGTTTTTGCCATTATGTTGGACTACAATACTTTTTTTAAAAATTACGTGCAGAAATAAATCTGTCTCTGTCACTTGCCAGAAGCCTTAAATCCTTCAATGCTTCTTCAGCTGCTCATAGCGTTAGAATTGCTATTGTAGGCACGGAGAGAAGCAAACGGCGAACTTCATGGGTCACAAGATTCCACCATATACACAGAGAACGTTCCTCCATGCCTGCAGTGCCACTGCCTTGGGGCAGTATGGGGAAGCTGACATTTTGCATCAGGAATGCTGTGCCCCAGAAGACAGGTAAAATTCACAAGAAAATTCTTTGGTAAAAACATCCCTACACCACGCACACCTGAGGATTATTACCTTACATAGGGCTCTGAGGGCATGGTCAGGAATCACAAATATAATGGTACATAGAAAAGGAAACTGATACAAATGAGGCACCTCAAATTAGCAAGGTGAGCCTGGCACCTTAACCGTTATAACTCAGATGGTACCAATATCACAGAAACAAGTTCAGTACAGAGTTACAGGAAAACAGCTCTTGGCTATATCTGAAATATCAGTTTCTTGGGGATCTTCTGTCTGTTTACAAGGTAAATAGAGTTAGCCTTTGTATTTAATGAGCTCACAGTCAAAGTTCATAACAACTGCAGGTATTTTCTATGTGGATTAAGACAGGTATCGCTTAGTTTACAGCTGTAGATCGAAACCTCATTTTTAATAAACTTTGGTATAGATTATATTCCTCACTCAATTACAATGCCAACTAAGAGATAGTTTGTCTTGATTACTTTGATCTTAGCTTTTTAGCAGGTGTCATCGTTATTCCACAAAACTTCTGTGAAATTACATTCTGATTACTTATCTTCTGTCTTTTGACCTTTTTTTCTTTACAGCTCTCCAAGGAGAACATGAAATATCTTTATAAAATCAGTGAGTGATAAGAAGTTCATGTTCTCATAGAACAAAAAAATAACAGTATTAAGAAAGCCATGTGCAAAAATATAAATGTTGCAGGCAGAATAAAACTCATTCATTTATAACATTTTTCCATTAAAACAATGTAATGACTACTGAAGTTCAAATGATGTATGAGTGTCTCCTTGAAGAAGCTATTCTGTACATCTGATAAACCATAAATACTATAGAATGTACCTCAGACAGAACAAGCACATCTTTGCGTGATCCTGGAAAATATACAGTGTACGTGAGGGTGAGTAATGAAGGTGTACAAATGTAATATATCTAGCTGCCCGGTGGACACCCACAATTTGTAATTTAATTATCCACATGTTATGCTGTATTCATAATTGTATTAGACTTTGAATAAGGCAATACTGGTTATATTAAGCTTAAAAAATAGCCCACCTTTTCAGGTTTATGATAATTTATAAAGGAAAGAATAAACAAGGTGAATTAAAGCATTAGAGCTGCACCAAAAAAGACAGTATATTGCAGACACATTCTTGAATCCATAACATATAGTGACATTTTTATCATTGTCATCTTGTATATATTCGATTTACACAAGAAAACCCCTAGTATTATCATTCTGCATTACTGCCAAGATATTCTTATTAATTTTTCTCTGTAAGATATTCTTAAGAATATCAAGACTTTCAGAATGAAAAAGAATTGGTCAGTCTTGAACCACTACTTGACATCTAGAGGCACAGGCATTATACCTACAGAACCAGATCCTGGCAAAATTAGATTATATCAGAAACTCTATTTTACATAAAATAGTTTAAAAATCACTGAACTAGATAGAGAAGGTTAACTTCATATTTTGATGGCTTATACACTCACCTGGAATAAAGCACAATGATTTTCCACCTCTTTTTTTTTTTTTTTCTTTTTTTCAGTGAACATCTCATTATTTAAAAGAAAAATGAAGCATTTGCTTCTAAAGGACTGAGAGAGATCATAGTATAACAATCTAGACTAGTGCAAGTTTTTGGAAGTAACAAACCTTAGTTCAAATCTCTAAATTAAGCAGATGTTTAAACATGATCCTCCTTTTCATATGAAGTTAAACAATATTAGCAACAGAGACTGAAGGAAACGGTTCCTTCATGCTACATCTGATCATTTTGTGAGCAGGACATTTTTCTGTGCACTGACAGACAGGCTAGCCCTCGTGTGCATGAAAGTATTGGGCCCCTTGCACATCCCCACATTTCACAGCAGAGACTTCCCTCAAAAGGAACAGCAGCAATAGTGGCTTTGAGGATCTAGACCTTTATTTTCTCTGCTTTGCTCACAGGTACATTTGCTCTTGTCATGGGAGGGAAAAGAATGCTATTAAATAGAATTCCTCATTTGAGTAAAAATTCTTTCTTTCAGACTTTTTGGGTTGTAAAAATTATGAAGAAAACATTATTTCAGTTTGATTTTAATCATATTTTTTTTTCCATTTTCAGCATTAACACAGAGCAAAATGAAGGAAAAAAAACAACAGGAGAAAAACATTTGTTCATGTAACAAAGTTCATGGTGTTCTGAGCGTGTATTGATGTGGGTGGAAAAAGGGGAGATGCAAAGGGCACTGAGGGCATGCTTTCATCTTTTCAGTGGTTCCTGGATTATTAATTTACCCTGAGGATCAAGGTTAAACTGAAAGAGGAGGAAAAGGAGAGACCTGAAAGATAGCAGGAAATTGGCCTCCTTCACAAAAATTCAAGCAAGGAACTGCTCTCTGATTTTGTCAGTAGAGGAGGGCTCTCCAACCTTCTTGGCTTGCACAATCCCCTTTCTGCTTGAGAATCATGTCCTCACCAACCCCCTTGTTCACAGGTCTGAAGTCTCTGCAACAAGAGTTGGGCAGTGATGTATGATGGGCTGGGTTACTCTCAGTACGCGTTTAGGCAGACATTGATAGCAAAGACTCTGAAAGCAAAGAGGTCTCAACTGAATTCCCTCAGCAGTGGAGTGAATTAGGTGACTGGGAAAGCCAGCACGTGTTTACCAAAGACAACTCATGTCAGACTAACCTGATCACCTTCTACAACAAAACATTTTCTGTTGACACAGGGGGAGCAGTAGATATTGTCTACCTGGTATTCAGCAAAGCATTTGAGTTTCCCACAGCCTTCTCCTGGACAAACTGGCAAGCTATGGTCTGTGAGATGGGGAGGAAATTGGCTCACAGGCCACAATCAGAGGGTGGTAATCAATGGTTTTTATTCAGGCTTGCAGCCTGTCACAAGTTGAGTCCTCCAGGGACCGATACTGAGCCCCATGCTGTTCAACATCTTTATAAATGCAGCATCACCAAGTTTACTGATGACACTAAACTGGGTGGTGAGGTGGACCCATCAGAAGGGAGAGCTGTCTTACAGACCTGGACAGCCTGGAAGAGTGGGTTAGCAAGAACTGCGTGTTTAACAAAGACAAAAGCAAGGTCCTGCACCTGGGATAAGCAAAAGGCACAGTGCAGGCTTGGATCTGTGTGGCTGGAGAGCAGCCTTGCTGAAAGGGACATGCCAGTCACGGTGGACAATAAGCTAAACATGAGTCAGCAGCAAACAGCTGCAGCAACAAGGCAAATCAGATGCTGGGCTGCAGCCACAGGGGGACTGTTAGCAGAGACAGAAACATGATTGTCCCACTCAGCACTTACCAGGCTGCACCTGGAGTGCTGTGTCCAGTTCTGGTCTCCATGATTCAAGAAAGATGCGGACAGACTGGAGAGGGTCCCAAGGAAGGCTGCAAAGATGATCAAAGAGCTGGAGAACCTGCCCAGTGAGGAAAGGCTGAAGCAGTTAAGACTTTTCTCCCTGGAGAAGAGAAAGCCTAGAGCAAACCTGGGAGACACGGAGAAGACAAGGGGCAACAGGTATAAGTTGCACCAGAAGAGGTTTCATCTTGATACAAGAATGAACTTTTTTTACAGTGAGAACCACCAACCCCTGGAACAACCTCCCCATGGACACAGTGGAGTCCCCATCACCAGAGTTCTGAAAACGTGACTAGACAGGGTGCTAGGTAATCTCATCTAGGCTGGACCAGACAATCTTTGAAGATTCCCTTCCAACCTGAGCTGTTCTATATTTCCTCAATTTTTTCCCTCAGAAGCCAGCAAACAATAAAACAGATGACATTCTTTCAGATGCTGCAATAAAAAAAAAAAGGTACCTAACATAACATTCCTGTTAAATCTCAAGTCTTCTTGCTCTGTTATCAGTGAAAGCTTCAAAAAAAAAAAAAAAAAAATCACACTATAACATAAAGCCCTCTCATTCCTCCCCAAAAGACAATCACATAACAAGATCTCTAATAAAAAAGGAAAAGATTAATTGGAGAGCTGCCTTGAGAGACCAAACGTTCCAGACCTGACAGTTTTATAATGTAAGTAATTAGGGCAACATTATGAGTTATGTTATCAGAGCCAGCAGCATGATCAGCAATTGTTTGTATTTCAGGGTCTATTCATGAGTAAAGTACACAGAAAGTAGAGCACTAAAAGCAGATGAAACAGATGTTGATGGAATAGAGCTGACTTGAATGCTGTTCTCACCCTGCCAAAGCATTCAATGAATTTATCTTCATTAAAAGGAATGTAATCTTCAATAAAAGGAAAAACTAGTAAACTTCTGCTTATCAATGCAGCCTGTAGAAGTTAACACAAATAGACGTCTGCAGGTGTCAGATCAAGTCAACTTCTTTTGTAAAATGAAAATTAAAGATGAACACAGCAGTTTGGGGCAGGGAATAAAACCAATTTGCACTATCCTGCACTCATTTCCACAATTGTACCTTAGCTACCTTTCTGCTAGTTGTCTTGAATGATCTTGGTTCCAGTGGGGGAATGTGTGTGGCTCCCTCCCTCGGCATGTGGCTACACAAAGTAGAAAAGAAACAAAAGCCTAAACACCCAAAACTGAGAAAGCGCGTGCCCCTGAACTGGTAATGCCAAAGCCCTTGATCAGTTGCCAGGTTAAACAGTAAGAAGGGAATTGCTAAAATTAAAAGTCAGCTCAAAAAGAAATATCCAAGCAGCATGAAAATTTGTAACAAAGTGGAGGGAGAAGAGGACAACACATTACCAGTTGGACATTAGCTTGATATTTGCCAGAGGTAACCCCAAGAGCATCAAAACCTCCACGAAAGCTTGAGGGAGGTAGGGTCTTATACCCCACAAAGAGGATGGAGAGAGAGGTGTATGCAAAACAGAACAAGCATGTAAGGAGAATTAGACACTTTTAGGGATTAATTAGAGGAGTGTGTAGAAATCTGTAGATACATATTAATGTTTCACAACTGCCAAGTATTGTTTATCTGAAGTATGACTAATTGTTTCTGAATGTATAGTTCACTGATTGCCAGTTAATTACATGCCATTAACAAATCAATAAACTGCTTTGTGATTTAAAGAATACAAATTGAAGTTTTCCTCTGACAGCTGTTTCTTCATCAAATCATAGCATTTACTTTTTAGCTTTTTTTTCTTCTTACTTCTGTACCTGTTTCAGACCGTAACTGGTATCATATGTTAAAAGACATTAATTTCAGCTCAACTGAAACTTGTTTTGTAATCAATTCCATTTTTGGTTTTGTCAAATGAAAACTTGGCAAACACCATCAAAAGGGTCACAGATACAGTAAAACATTGGATGCTTATCAAAACCAGAATTAAAAACACTACACGTAATTTATCTTCCATCAAATAAAATAAATACCATATATCTGACCCCAAATCACATGAAAAATTCTACAGGTGCATGTAGTGCTTCTGTACAGCAAGACTAAACACACCATCACAGATAAGAAATAACACACGACAGGGATGAACACAGGCTGGAATACACTTTGTCCAAAAAACATGCATTAGTGGTACTTCCAAAAAGCACTAAAAGAAATCACCATTCCATCTCAAGGTGCCTAGTGTGCAGTGGGAAAGGCTGAACTTCCTATTCACTTTGCCACAGGTTTCTGAAATCTCTTGCCAAATACCTGCTTTTACCCTTGATGGGCCATTGACTTGATGGATTTTTATCAATATATAGTTTTGATGAAATGTAAAAATCAAGGGCAAGAGTATTGTTCAAAGAGAAGATTCCCAAGCTTCCTGAAAATTCTGCATTATAGCCAATCCTTTTATTTCTGTGCCATGAAACAGCAGCAAGAAATTTCATTTAGAATCCTACTTCACTTTCAGCAGTAACAGAGTTCTCACATGGAGAAAAGCAGCATAAAACATTGTTACTACATTCTCGCTTACAGGGAAAAAGCCTAGTTCCTAATATCCGTTAATATATTGAACATGTAGTTTTCTCTTTGGAATAATTCCAACCCTGGCCTCACCATTTCTTATATCTTGACAATCAAATGAAAAAGTTACAATACCAGAGGGAGAAAAATATTAAATAAAATTTTAAAAATCACAAAAATAATCCCTTGTTGGAAAACCACAACTACCTAAAAAGTAGCTAATTGGTGTGGTTTAACCCCAGCCAACAGCCAAATACCACGCAGCCGCTCAACCCGCCCCCTCCCGCCTCCCTCAGTGGGATGGGGAAAAGAATTGGGAAAAAGGTAAAACTCCTGAGAAAAGAACGATTTAATAGTTGAAATAAAGTAAAATATAATAATAACAACAACAGCAAGGAAAAGGAGAGGGAGAGGAATAAACCCCAAGACAGACAAGTGATGAACACTGCAGTTGCTCACCACCCACTGACCGATGCCCGGCCAGTCCCTGAGCAGCAATTGGCAGCCCCTGGCCAGCTCTCCCAGTTTATATACTGGGCATGATGCCCTGTGGTATGGAATAGCTCTTTGGCCAGTTTGGGTCAGCTGGCCTGGCCCTTATCCCTCTGGGTTTCTTGTGTCCCTCCTCACTGGCAGAGCACGGGAAACTTAAAAAGCCCCTGACCTAGAGTAAGCACTACTTTAGCCACAACCTCTGTGTGTAATCAACATTATTTTCATCCCAAATCCAAAACACAACACTGTACCAGCTACCAAGAAGAAAATTAACTCTATCCCAGCCGAAACCAGGATATTCATTTAAGTTGATAAGGCAATTAATGCTCCAAAATGAAAACAGTATTGAATTTACAGCTGTATTTTACATTTGAAGAAAACTCCACGTAAAATTAAAACAATGCAAGTTTTAATTGTTAAAAGCTGTCTTTTCTTGCAAAATATTCTAGTCAAAATAGTGGTATAAACAAACTCCTTGGGAAAATACAACTTTAATGAAGAACTTCTATGAAAACTACATTTTAAATCATCCTTCCAATATGTGATTCATTCTTTCTAATCTTATTAACAACCTAAGGAAAACATTGGGGAAATAAAAAGATATGCTTTATGCTGCAGGAGTAACACAGGAGCCAGCATCTTCAGGCTGAGCAGAGGTGAGAGACAGAAATTGCTAGTAAACACATGCATTGACAGTTTAGGCAAAGAGGCAATACCTAGTACCTGTTCAGGTAAAGGACAAGTCTAGGACAATTTAAGACAAGGTAAATGCTTGTATTCATTAAAACTTTTACTTACTGCTCAATACAGAAACAAGCCACACTTCCAAACTTTTATTGTTTCCTGGGCTGTCCCACAGATTTCAGTCCCACAGTATGACGTGTACTTTAGCATGTGCACCATGAATTCAACTGAGTTATTGACACATGCAATGGTAAACCGTTCCTGAAGCACTGCACTAGCTTGGGCTGGGATACTGAGTGTCAGGCAGGAGCAAGCTTCCAAATGGCAGAAAAAAGTTTCCCTTTATGGCACATGAAAAAGGAGCATTGTGCAGTGCAGTGCAGAAATCTTTCCTTGCTCATGTCCATCCATCTGGAACAACCTGCCCACATGAGTACTTGCCCAGCAACAACTGCTGCTCCTCTGAACCAAGCCAAGCTATAGGCTGACACCCACATCTGCTGGGTGATCAGAGTTTTCTGTTAGCCCACTGCAGCCTGGCTTGCACAAAATCCTGAACCACATGAAAAGGGATCACGAGTTGATGGGTTTGGGCAGGGTAAATCTCATCTCACCTTTTTCACTGACAAAACAATTTAAACTCTTTAACAAGTTATGTATGGTAACTCATGACAAGTTTTAACACTCTGATCTATATCTAGTATAGAGATTGATCTTTGACTTCTACTACAGACACTGAAGAGGACACCCAAGTGGATAAATACCTTTTTTACACCAAGTATATAAATTTTCTTATCAACATACAGTGATTTTTTGTTCCAGAGAATCAGATCCTAAACAGCTGCTTTAATCCTTGCATTACAGATGGAAAAAATATCAAGGTAATACGTATCAAGGTAAGACTAAACCAGTATAGCCTTGCTTTATAGTTGAACTAAAGGTTCAGAATAATTTAAACAAAGTAAATAATGTAGCAATGATTCATCTCAAAGGAATACTACTGTAACCACTGAATAATTACAAGCATCGGTATTTATTAGTATGCAAAGGAGCCAGATCTGTTCTCTTTCCAGTGCAGCTCAAAGGATAAAAAGCCAAGGAAGCAGCACACATTATAATAAATCACAAACAAAACCTCCCTCTTTGTTTCAGCAAATATCTTTGCTATGGAAGCACAGAGTACAGAATTCTTCTTAAGAACTAAAAAAAAAAAATCTGTTTAATTTCCATTTTCACTGATTAATCAGAGTTCCTTCAGAGCTCGTTCAATTGAGAAAGTATGAAGGCTTCAGTTTACAGAAGTTTTGTTAAAATTATTACAGAATTTGTCATGCATCAATTTCCAAAACAATCTGTGTTATTTTCCTCTTACGATCTCCTTGACATTTTTAGTTCTTCAGTGGTGACATAAGTTTCTATTTTCACAAGAGTGGCAGTGTTTTATCTGATAAACAGTAAAAGTTAGAAAAAAAATCACAGACATCTGTGACTGCATTGAAAAACCAATACTGTTAATTATTTTGTGGTTTTATGTATAAAAGCATACATATAGAAGAAAAAAATGAAGTAACTGAGAGAAGAAAACATTTTTAAGGTGTTTTAAAGACACTGCTTCTCATAAGAAATCACTGAAAAACTCATCTTTGCCTCTTGTGTATGCATCTTTACAAACCCCTTTTGAGGAAATGACAGAACAAAAATTATATGTGCATACTCTCAGAAGCCACACAAAAGAAAAGTGAACTGTGAAGTAAAACCTTAAGAAACATGAGTCATTCTAGCAGGACATGAAACATGATATACCTAAGAAAGCATGGTTCTACTTCATGACAATAAAATGAGCAGTTAAAACATTTAGGTCAACTATTTGCCACTGGGTCTTTTGTTAAAAAGTGTCAAATCAAGACATTAGAGATGGAGGGGGAGCTAAAAATTGTCTATACATAAGGTGTTGTCTCCATAAAAATAATGAGAAAGGAATGTTTGCAAAAAAATGTAACTGCTTGCCGTCATCTCAGAGAAACTTTGTGAATAGCTGATCAGATCCTCAAAGATGCCTAGAGTGCAGTTCCCTTACATATTAATGGGCAGTGTATCTATCAGAACTACTGCCTGCACTACAAATCTGTAGCCTGTCAAGACTAAAGGAAATCTCAAGGGATACACATACTGCTGTGCTTGTGAGATGAGTTATTCGCTGTCTCTAAGTTGAAAGAAAAAGAGCTTAGAAACATCTTGGTACTTAGAATGTTAGCACCAGACCTTAGAGATGCTACTGTCAAATTAGCCTTTTAAAACAGAAACTAAGGAGACTTGGTTTCCCAAAGCTGTCCACTGGACAAGTCACTCACACTGTTTTCCCAGTCTGCCTCATTCACCTTCTGCCTTCAGAAGGAGCAGAATGAAATAGTTGCTTTCCAGTTTCCACTCTATTCCACTTTCTTTCACATTTAGACTTGCTTTCACTTACAGTTCAGAGAATCACTGAGTAACCCTGGGAATAAAATCACAACAGCATTAGCAAGTTGCCAAAGTACACAAGATTTCAACAGGTTTATACAGCACACCACGGAAGTGCAAATCACCACATCTTTATCACTGTTGGTACTGCCCTGGATGAAATGCACAAGACACAGCTCTACACTGTGCTATGTTAAAATCAGTCTCCAGGTAGATACATGCTGACCTGCCTGCAGCTGAACAGGGGTAGCCAGATGAAATGGCCAGCACTACCAATTTTCCACTGATGAAATTGCAAATCCAACCCTGGCATATACTTCTGTTGTGTGGCCAAACAGACTTATTGTCTGGTAATTCTCAGTGGAAAGAACTGACCATCCCCTTCCTCCAACACACGATCAAGGAAGGGCACCTTGACCTAACACATTTACACCAGTTTTTAAAATAGCAAATGCAAATGAAACCAAAGAACCCCGAGACAGAAACATGGGAGAGGCATAGCTAAATCCTGTTATCTGCACCTAAGACTGTCAGAATAATGAACCAGATGAGAATTCTATAGCCAGTAAATACCACTATTTTTTGAAGTATGCTTCTTTGAGTTTTAGCAACTGTAAATATAAAATGCTTGTACACATGCTTATCAAACACTTGTATTTCTAATATACTAGAAGCATACTAGTAGTATATAGAAGTGGGCTAGTATACTTCTAGTAGGTAACTAATCACCTGTATTTGTTTTTTTTCACTATATACTGGTATATATGGCTCCCTGTTAAGCTCAGGAAGAAATTCACTGAGCTTCAAGTCCCAGTGACCACTGAGAACAGCTGAAGGATTTCCAATATGTTTCATGAATTACAACAGAAGTAAATCAAAGCCTTGGTTAAGAAACAGCTGTATGGGAAGTCTGCAGCCCAAGCATAGGCAAAGAGTGTGGGGAAGCCTTTTCTGAGGCGTACTTAGTTAAGAAACAACAATAGGGTCTGCCTTCCTCTGTGAAATACCATTTTGGCCTCTCTCTCTAACATTCCACAAAACAACGCACAATCTTAAAGTTAACAGAGATTCTTTCAAGCGTGAACTTAATGTACTTCTTGCAGGCTGGGACACAGGATGCCTCTGTTTGGCCCTGTACCTTCCATAGTCTAAAGATGCTCACTGCACAAGTAAGTAGGCTGCTGAAATTAGTATCTAAGTGAAATTCCTGCCATGCTATTCTTTCCCATGGATGAAATAAATCCACAGAGCAGCACACTTGGAACTGCCTGCTTAGAGAAACACAGCTAAACCCTACAGATTTTGCACTCAAGTCTTCGCTGCAGCCAAGAAACAGAGAAGCTTGCCTTTCCCACGAGAGTCTCATCTGAAAGATAGCATACTCCCCAAACAGGTGAGATCGAGGAGGCACTTCCTTGTAATTATTTAGTACAATTGCTTCTGAACACAAGCCAGATAATTACCAAATGTTAACGGAAGCTGTTATTTTCTGTCCTGTACCCCAAGTTCATACGTGGCTACAGGCAAGAGCTTTCCTGATTATTCTTCCCATTCTCCCTGCCCCTAAAAACAATAACAACAAAAAAATACTTTAGAACATTAACCAAACAGATTCTCCTCTTTACTGCTCGTGTACAGATTTATACTGGATTCAATGGGGATTCTATCATACCTCAGAACACCCATCAGACTAAAATTACACAGGTTTGCAGGAAAAAAGATGATCCAGTACACATATTTGCCAAATGACACATATATAAAGGGAGGGTCTATATGTGGGTACTCAAAGCTTTAGAAATGTAAATAATGGAAACATTAGTAACTTAATGGCAAGACAAAATACTAATAATTAAATTAATTTAATAGTATGCCAAGATGAGGAATAACAGCCTTGAGAAAAGAGACTGGTAAATTATTATCCCTCAGGCTTGTTCTACATGTTGAACTGTGAAAAAGACAATATGCAAACTCCTTCGCCATATATGTAGCTTTAACACAGTATTAGTGCCTGCAATTTCAGAGCTACCGTCCTTCAGGAATTTTGTCATTCTCACCCTTCTGGATCAACTAGACTGGTGAGAAAGATTTAGAGACAAGTAAGTACTAAACGTGACGGGTATGTGGATTTTTTTAAGACCCTAAAATATACAAATAGGATAAGAAGTTTGCCTCTCTACAGAAATACTTGTTTCCTTGTCATTTCCCAATACACATTTGGACGTTATATTCAATATTACTGTAGAATAGACAATGAATTATGTGAATAAATAATAAACATGTGATGCATAGTTATTGAAAAACACATTGTTACAGATTTTCTGTTGGGCAATGTTGTAATTTGTAACCCCCATGGATCTACAGGATATCTGCAATAGACAGCACTCTATCTGATCTTATTTTACCAGCAAAACATACAATCAGATCTACCTTTGCAATAAAATATAACACACGTACTAGTTCTGCAATTAGTTACAGTATTTAGTTCAACTGATATCCCTGGCAGTATGCTCATCTAAGAAAACAATATAACCTCCCATAAACTTACATTTGTTTTAGAAAAATAAAAATATTTAGATTAAAGCTTCGTTTTCATAAATATTAGGACTACACCACAGTGTAACATAAACTCTGTTACAGTCATTTCCAATAGCCACTAACTTGATTGCCTGAGGCAGTGTGCATTTTTTTGTCTTAGATTTACAAAATATTTTCCTCACAAAATATGTGAAAAATACTTGCAGACTGTGGTCCAGATCTAGGAAACACTTAGTTTTAATAGCTATGCTTATGAAGACAAGACAGGAACATACACATTCTTGCAGACTAAGATTTGTGTAGTTATGCAATTATAGAAAATCAAATATTTACAAGTTTAGGAGACAACTAAACGAATAAGAGACAGAATTAACAGTGGAAGTGACTCAATGGCCAAAAGGATCAGTCCCTCTTCCAGTATAAAAACCCATGCTGTCTTTAACATCCATACAAAACAGCTTAGTTCCTTTTCCTGTTCTAAAAAATATCTTCTAGCAAGTATTAACTGTCTG
Source organism: Falco naumanni (assembly GCF_017639655.2). NCBI lineage: Eukaryota > Metazoa > Chordata > Aves > Falconiformes > Falconidae > Falco > Falco naumanni. The sequence continues at coordinate 73,446,779 of NC_054057.1, forward strand.
CATTTAATAGCATTTAGCCTTCCCAAAGAAAGATACCCTTATCTGCAGTGGTTCAAGTGTTTCAATTTACAGCACAATTTACACAAACAGTGACATTTTGGGGGCTTTGTTGTTCCTGGGATATTTTTAAAAAAATTCTCAAAATTCACATGCTGTATCAAGAAGTCTAGTACTGTCGTAGTGTGGAGACAGCCGAACGATTTTTATCCATTGTCTATCCTTTCTGAAATCTGCCTTGTAATGCTGTAAGAGTACTTGGGACAAAGTACACCCTCGGTGTTCGCATGCTAATCCAAGCCAATGTAGAGCTAAATGCAACTGCCAGTTCTGTAGTGAATTTTCTGTGCTATCTTGGATATCTTTCAGTAAAATTTTCAAAAATACATTCAATAGATTCTCAAATCCAACAGGAATCAAGTTTTTAACTCCCTTGGTTCCTAAGATCTTGACAGTATAATTCAAAACAGATAATTTATTTTCTCTTTGCCTTTATTTAAATTTCTGACCCAATACATGACATTATGGGATAGGGTTTGTCTCTTATTATGCAGACAGATATAGACGTAGATATTCATAGGGTATATATACATACACACATTAATGTATGTATACATAGGTAGCACATCTGATGCAGTAAGGCCCTGCATTCAAATGAGACAATCCGGATTAGTCAATTAAGATCAATTTCTTTCACCCTGTAAATCTAGAAGTAGCTGTCACATATTTTAAACTGAAAGAGGTTAGATTTAGATGTGATGCTAGAAAGAAATTCTTCACTATGAAAGTGACAAGAGACTGGCCCAGGCTGCCCAGAGCAGCTGGGGGTGTCCCAGCTCTGGCGTGTCCAAGGCCAGGCTGGATGGGATTGGAGCAACCTGGTCTAGTGGAAGGTGTTGCTGCCCATGGCAGGGGAGCTGGAACTAGGTGATCTTTAAGATCCCTTCCAACCCAAAACATATTGTGATTCCAATATTCCTTCCTTATAAATTGTCAAGGCCAAATCCCAAGGTCATCCAAGAGCTCAGACATCTCCACTTGATTTACTGAATATTTTCAATTAAATTGACTGCAGTATAAGTGTCTGACAGATGTGAAATCTATTTTAAATATAAATGAATGTAACAGAGCAGAAATATGTAAATCACTCACTACAAATATATTACAGTACTAGAAGTATAACAATTAATTTGTTGTGTACAGTAATTGGATTCTCTTTGCACAATTTATTTATTGCACATATTTCAACAGAACATGCACATTAATACTTTGAATATTTCCACTTTTGCTTTCTACTCTCACAAAAGCTATTTTGTCATTCCTCGCTTCTGTGGTGATTCTTTATTCTTATTTTAATTGTAAAAAATCTCAATAAGTGCAGTGAATTCCTCACTCACAATTATTTTTAACTAGTTTTTCAAGTCCTGTTGAATCTAACAGCTTAAAAGCTTTGGCTTTAACTGCACTTTTTGAACCTCCTGTCCTTATAAATACAGAGACTTTTTCTTAATAGGATTTCCAATTTGATGTGCCCTGAGATGCAAAGCCAGAAGGATTACTTAAACTGTTGAAATTTAATTCTAAATCATTGTGGGTTTGATCACATAACTGAAGAGGTTTTACTGCATATTGTACAGGGACATGCCACACAGGCCTTTTTCACATCAGAAAGTTTAGAAAAAACAGTGTTTGTAGGGCAAGCTGATTATACTTTAGTTTTTTGGGCTATAGGTCTTATATACCATGATTTTTTTTTATCATAGGTTTACATATTTCTTTTAAGTAGATATTCTAAGGGTCAAGCTCAAGCCGTTCCTAGGTCTCTAAATCAGGAAGAATAAGGATGAATGACAAAATACTTTAGAAGATTTATCACATTGAAAGCATCTATACCACCAGGGAATCAGATCCTCAGGAAGAATATTTATGCTTTTGGACAAGGACTTCATTTCTTTTGTAGTAGATGCAAGAGAAGCAAAAACAAAAACTGAGTGGGAGGAGCCAGAATCTTTGAAATATAAGGAGAAAACCCATGTGGAATACATGATACATGAAGAATATATTCACATAAGCATCCAGTAGACGACAGGAAAGATCTTCAGATCATTAGACAGCCAACATGAACAGAAAGTCCAAGTGAACTAGTTGTTCAAGTCTTTCAGAAAGATAAGATGTTAGACTTGCACATTCAATGCCATTAAAAAAATACTGACCCACAGTCGCTGGAAAATAAAACTTGTAATCTGATCTCTTGTGTAAAATACCCCAAAGAGTTTCATTCAACATTATCTATATCAAACCCATAACTAGTTAGAGCTGAAAGCTGCCTCTTCAAAAATTACTGAAAGTCCCTACTTCAAGTAAAAATTTTAATATTTTAATAGACATTAACTTATTTCTTAATAAAAACTTCTCCATTTTTATTTTTTTCTGACACCTCTAGCATTATCCTATAGAAATTCTGATCTTTCTGTCTAAAATAAAATAAAGTACTCTACAAAGACAGTATTCTGTCTTATGGACTGCTCAAAAGTTAAATATCTTTTGGGACTCCTGAATTCCTACAGAACACTACCATAAAGCTTCTACGTGAAAATTAGGTGACTGTATCTTTTCTACAGAATCACTGTGAAAAGCTGAAATTTACTGTTATTGCACACTTGTCAGAATTGACATTTGATATTTAAACAAGTTGAGATTTGTCTTCACTCCCTTTGATGGCCCTTTCAAGTTAGTTTTTCTACCCTCTGTTTAACCCTATTGTATTTGTCACCTGCACCAAGAGTACTGTATCCAATCTTCCCCGTACTAAGGATGTAGCGAGTCCAGAGGAGAAGGGCCACCAAGGTTTTGACAGGGCTACAGCACAAGACAGGAGAGACTGAGAGAACTGTGTTTAGTCAGCGTGAAGTTAGACAATTAAGGGGGTTGGTCTTGCCTTAGGTGTGATTATATAGAAGGAAGAACCAGATTCCCCACAAACACACAGCAAAAGGCCAAGAGGCAACAAATACATTGCAAGAAAGTCTGGTTAATTATAAGGACAAATTTTCTATGTAATTAGAAATGTGTTGCCCAGAAAGTCCAGACTCAACAAGACACAATCCTGAGCAGCATGACCTAACTCTAAATTTGGGCAAGATGCTGAACTAAATGACATCCCAAGGCCCTTTTCAAAGCTAAGTCAATCTATGAAATAACCAAAGAATAATAAGTTTCTTTGATTAACAAAGACTCTCTGGATTAGCCCAACCCATTTTAAAACATACTTTAAAAATCTGATCCATGTTTTCACTTTATTTTTCAAATGTCCCAGGATGAATTTCCCACACTGTTTCCCATTTAGCGGCTGCCTCTATTCCACATAGGGCAAGGGGTAAGCAAGGACAAATAATCCCACTTCTGTGCTGGCTCAGGGTATTTCACCCCATCTGCAAAGATCATATTCGTCATGGATTCTTCCAGGGTAAGTATAATGTCAGTTCTTTCAGTAATCACCAGCTGTAATCACAAACGTAGATGACAGCAGCATTTCTAGTGGGCTCCCAGATCTATACAAAGGCTTTGGAAATTCATAATTTCTACATAATGCAAAGTTACTACTGGCAACACTGGAAGTTTAATATTTGATTTCTCTCTGATCTCTTCAGAACACTTGCTATGTTTAGCTTTGTCTACCATTGTGCTAGCTCTTCTGACAGTAACATGCTCATCTTTTCAAACATGAGTCACCAGAAGGATTTTAATGCTGTATGAAGCAGCTTGAGTAGGAGCCACTAGCATGAAAACTCACTGTGCTGGAAAGTTACCAGCTGTTACTACCTAGGGAACAGTGAAACACATCAGTTAAGATATAGGCAAAAACTTCACATCAAAAAATATTTTCAACTTTGAATGAAAACAAGTTTTGAAATATAGATATTTCCCATACATTAGAAATGTTGAGTTCTGGCCACTCTAAAAGCAGTGTTTCCCTTTGAGATAAACAGAGGGAGAAAGCAAAATAAGTCAAGGAAGCATCACTAACTGAAATTACAGCAGTGTTAGAAATCCAGATATGTATGATTTGAGCCTTTTACCAACTTATCATACACCCTTTGGCAGGTGATGTCCAAATTCCTACTCTAAACATACTCTTCCTTTATGTGCAATATTCATTATCACACTCTCCATGGGTTAACTGTGCATCATATCTCCTATCTGCAATGTCCATGTGGCTTGAAGTTTGCTACTTTGACTCTCTGATCCCTTAAGTTAAATATGAGGTAAGAAACTGGAAGATTCTTTGGGAAAAAAAATAAAGCCAACTTTTTTCCCCTAAGCAATTACCTGAAATTTGCATGATCTCTGAATTTTATTTCTGAGGTTAAAAACAAACAAGAAGTTTTAAAATGGAATTTTAAAAAATAAACAAAAAAGTGTTGGAAGAGGATTTTTTTATTAAGAAAAAAGTTTTCAGTGAAGACTGTCAACTGGATAAATCAACAAGAGTGTGAAAAAAAAACCCCTACTTTTCATTTTCATAACACGTTTCTATACCAACATATCCTCATCCTAAGCAGACGTCTCTGCCTGATCTTTATGTACCAAAACGACAGAAGATAAAGCCAATAATGGGAAAATTGCACTTAAAGAACTGTCTGTTTGGCAATCTTTTTCCCCCAAAGAGAACATTCAAACTTAATGGACAGAAGTCTTTGTTTAGACGGACAAGAAAAGGAAATCTCTCTAATTGCACTGAATTTAGGACCATCTGAAGTCACTAAGAGTGGTGACATAACAAGTCCAGGGTATTTACTTATCTATGATTAATCCAAGAGCATGTGACCTGTGTAAACTACATTGGGTGTAGGTGGTAAGGTTTTGGCAGTGTGGGTCTGCAGGTGACAACCACTACCCATACTGAGGCCCTGCTTTGCAGGGAATGGCTGAGCATTGATTGCTGATGGGAAATGCAATATAAATGTCCTTTGGTTTGTTTTGCTTCTGCACATGACCTTCACTTTTTTTTCATTAAACTGCCTTTAACTCAAGCCAGGAGTTTTTATTCTTGTTTTCTTCCCCTGTCCTGCCGGGTATGGGGAGTGAGAGAGCAGCTTGGTGGGCACCTGGCAGCCAGCCAAGGTCAACCCACCAGAAATGGTAACCCAGTGATTAATATATAATAAACTATCAATTATTTTTAAAGATATTAAAGCTATTGGGTGTTTCTTAAACAATGGTTGGTCATACCTGACAATTTCTGTTTCTCTGGATATGCTCAGCCATTAATTGGAAAACTAGCAAACAGGACATATCTCAGTAAATGGATCATACTGTAAAAAAGTATATATATCCCCATATGAAATCTTTTCATAATGGTAGCAGTACTGTCAGCGATCAGGCACCCATTCCTTCAGACAAAAGGGATTTATGACCCTACTTTGCAAAGCTAAAGTTTCGTTTCACTTTTTTTACAGTTGTAAATCACCAGTTGTGGTATTTCTTAAAACAAATAATGGATTGAGCGTTCTCCTTTGTGATAATTCCACATATTAAGTACAAACCCATCAGGAAATTATCTCAATGAATAATACGTCAAAATAAAGCAATGCACTTTAGCTCATATTCTTCTGATGGATTTAAAACCAGTCTTTAGGAAATGATAATGTTGTTTTGAAGATGAATCTACTTATAACAGACACTATGACAAATGATTTCTTTTCAGACCAGCAATTTATAACAGCCAGGTGGAAGATGATATAAACTTAATAAAAGTTTGAAAACATAACAGGACTGAAGGCAGTGCATCAATTTCTGAATCTCCAATCACGAAGGTAATGTCCTTAATAGCTTTTTAGAGCTCTGCCTCTCAAGGCTATAAATGTTAAGTTATCCAGCTCATGCATCTCCTATCTTTTCCAGTCCTACTTTTCTCCCCAGTGTGAGATTATGAAATACATTTATCTTTGCCCAGTAGAATACTGTAGCTATAGACACAAAATATGTTGCTATCAAGGAAACAAAGTACAGTGGAAAGTGTTCTGATATATTTATTAACTGTTTAGTGTTTCTTTATTAGAAGACTAATATAAGCTCAGCTTCTACAAAATCCCCAAGGATTCATGTATAATTGACTGAAGTCTGTTATTGCAACGAACACTGTAAAAATGAAGTTTACTTTCACCATGGGAAAAACATGCCCAAGTCTCAACTGTTTATCTAAGAGTATTCTCTAACAACATATTCCACATCCATCCCACTCAATTTTGTCACCTACATCCTGAGAAACAATCATGAGATGTTAATAACCTCAATATTAACTTAGTACAACTTCTTCCAGGGACACAAAGTTCTAAGCACGCATACTACTTGAAGCAATGGGGCAGAAATCCTAGGAAGAATTATTGCTGCGATTGCAATGCCAACATCTTCAACTGATACTGAGGTTTTCATCAATATTGCCATTTTAGTTAAAACTAGGTATGTTGCTTCCTGCTCCTAATGCTTCATTTGGTTGCAGAACAAAAATAAATGATGTCCCACTGGTAGCAAGTGGGTAGAGTGAGCAGGGAACAAAGAACATGCTTAAACATTGTACTATGAAATATATGCTAACATTTCATCAAGTAAGTCAAGAAACCGTCTCAAAATAACTATCACACAGAAAGAAATAGCCGAGTTCAACGAATACATGCATGTCTGTACACAGTTCAGCCACTCTGCTGAGAACTGTTGTCATCTCCCAAGACTCAAACATTTAAAAACCAAGATGACCAGAATTGTTCAGACACATGGCTGTCAGCTAGGCTTTGTGAAAAACAGAATCTTTCCCAGAATCTAGCATCAGTTTCAATTTTTGCTCACTTTCTGTATTCTTACTTTGTTAATTCAACAACAGAAAGAAACCCCCAAGTTTCACAGTAGACTGAAGACTGAAGTAACCAAGTTACTTTAATTTTGAGAACCTTTAAATATAGTCTTAATATTTTTTTTTGCATTACCATAAGGCACAAGATCTCCTGTTCTAACCTAAACTGCCTTTGTCCTACCTATCCTAAAAACGCAAAAAACAGGGCAGACACCGATCGCTATTCACTAACATTCTAAAGGAAAAGACAAAACATATAAAAACCAAAGGGAAGTTACAACCAGTAACAACAGTATTTGCAGTTTCTCTATTATCAACATTTCAATTCTCTCAGCAAAGCAGATGAATCCTGAAAAATAATCAGATTGCTGTGCAGGTGTGTGCCGTCAGTTTCAGTGCTGACTGACTGAATTAGAGATGATAGGGTAGACAGAGCCATGCCTGCCTATCAGCAGTGAAAGCGAAGGTAAGCAGAGCACTTGATCACTGGACAAGAGTAATCAGTGCAGTGATGCACAATAGGATAGATGGGAAGTTTGAGAAGGGTTACTTTTTTCTCCTTTACTTCCTCCCTCCCTCTTCCTCTCTCAGGAGCCCTTGGATGAGAAGTGAAAGACAGGAAGCAGAGCACTGAAGGAAAGGAGTAAGCTAGAAGATGAGCAGAAATGCAAGGGCAAATCTAGAGAAAAGATAGGACATGAGATAAGGGGTAGGAAACAGAACAGCTAAGAACCTTCTGTGTCCATGACAAAGAAAGTCATCTGAAGAGTGGAGAATATATGAATAAATGACTCAGTTCAAACACAGAAAATAAAAATCAGTCTAATCTTCCTCTGTACCATTTCTACTACCAGTAAGGCACTCAAGTTCCTTGAAAAGATATAACCAAGACCTCCATTATCTAGCCTGATTTGTTAACCTTTGTAAATCACAAAATCCCAGTCTATAACAACCACCATATCCAGATCTCAGAGAACATCACAGCTGATAAACAGAGATGTTCTGACAGATGTAGGTGGTTTGTAATGTTCACGGTAGTGTTGCTCCTATGAACAGAGGGTGCTTTCCTCCCTTTGTGCCACACACTCCCAATCTCAAAATCTCTCAATTGACTATTAGGCTCATCTTAATCAGAATGAACAATATTTTCCACCCCATGTTCCCAAAGGAACAGAGAGAACAAAATCAGGATGCACCCAATGGGAAATGAAACTGGAAATTTAGGCATTCTAAGAATTTTTTAAAAATATACAGAATTTTGTGATGGAAGACTAAATAAATGGGAAAAGTAAAACATGAAAAAAAGAAATATAAATTCTAGAATACAAAAATCTTGGTACTTGAGTCAATTACAATGGACAACAACTTCCCAAAAGAAGCAGCACTCTCTGTTACATGTTTCTTTCAGGAACTTCTTTTCAATATATTGGGTTAACATGTAGTTTACCTGATGATTTTTACAAAACTGTGGAAATACAGTTTTGTAAGTAGTCTACAGAAATCTGCTGAACCACCCCTCTGCCCATCTTTAAGACTGAAGCAGATGCCTCTTTACTGCAATAACATAACAGCAAAACTACTAACGTTGCATTTGACATTCTAAAAAAACATCGGGAAACACAATGGTAAACTTTGAACATTCCAAAAATGCTGAAATATAAAAATACCTCTAAGAAAAGGTTTTTCAGAAGGTACTAATAAGAAAGACTTTTTTTAAGAAATCATGAAGTATATATGCATAAATTTTTCACCTTGAAAAAGGACTTGAAAACCTAGACTAGAAAGCTGTCCATATGTTTGCTCTAACATTCCTGGAAATGTGAAAAAAATAGGTAAAATACTCTTCAGTAAAGTATGAAATGGAGTCTTAAAATTTTTGTTTTCCTTTTATAGGTTGTGTGATACAGGAAATCAGCAAGAGACTATCATTATCAATGATTATGATGATCCCTGGAGGCAATAACCTTTTACAAACATCTAGACACCAGCAAGAATACCTTTCTCCTACATACAGGACCTTAGGTGATAATGGCAGGTGTTGCAGTCATGCAGAAATTCAGCATCTGTCCTAAAACTCCTGTGGATGTGATCTTCCTAATCAACACCAGAATTAATACTTTTGTGTAAATTTGTTCAGTCACATTTTCAGCTGAATTAAGGAAGCAGATAGTACAGAAACTTAAGTGGAGGGCATAAAAATACAAAAGTAGAGTTCAAAATATTTGTCTGAAGTTCTCTGAATTCTTCTCCCTCAGTTGTGCAAATGTGTGAGTGTTCCAAACTGTTGTGTCCACATAAAAACCTGTATGGCAACTAAAGGATCTGGCCAATAACACTTCAGGGACTTTTTTTATTGTTACTTATTTATCGATTATTTCTGATACATACACCATTTCCAGTGAAACCAACACTATTCAACAATCCTTGAAATCTGTTTCAGCATGCTTTATATATCTAATAGTTGAGATTTCCTCAAAAATAACATTTTATAGGTGTTTCAGTTCAAGCACTATATAAGCACATGTCAACCTCCAAACATTTTTACTACAAGAAAAAACAAACATGTCAGCATTTTATTAATTAATGGTTTAGTTTTACTTTTAAAATTACCTCATTTCAGAGTTCTCTATTTAAAAGCATTATAAAAGTGGAAATAATCATAATTAAATTATTTATAATTGTGTTAAAACAATAATTTGAAATCCCAAAATGTATTTGGACTTTTCAGAGCTTTCTATTTTCCAGAATTTTTTATTTTCATTTATGATCAAAATGCCAAGTAAAAATAGAATTAAAAGGTTAATAAATAAATAAAACCCCCTCTACATATTTCTTCAAGTCTCCACAAATATACACAGGCACATGTATATTCCCAAATTTTTGTGGGTTACCATGGTTATCTGCTTTCTTTACTTGTCTGAACCAGAAATTTAAAAAAATAAATAAATTCAGAAAAATATATATTCTGCCACTTCCTATAATTACCTTCTTCATGGTAGCTTTAAAGTATCAGCATAGAAGGGCAGTATGATTCACATGCCCTGGACAATGTTAGGGTTGTCACGTTATCAGGAAGGTCTATAATCAGAATGACCTACTCCGCTATATTTTAGAGCCATATGGACAGTGAACAGCACTTCCCAGTTAAAATGGTTGAGCAATAATTTTTTAATTCTTGGACCCCTGACAGAGGCCAACAGTGCACAGGCAATGATAAGGCTTTTAATGCATGCAAATTCGCCAGGCATGATGCATTTAATAATCCCTCGTCTGAGTAAGTTGTAAAGAAGCCAGCAGGAGGAATAATTAATTTACATTAATAGCTCTCAGTGTGGTTTGCTGTAGTGCCTGAGTTAAAAAATAATAATAATAATAATAATCTGGAGAGCTAGAAGTAAGAGTTCACTCTGCAACAGCTATTTGCATTCCGATTCTCTGAAAACCTGTAAGTGCACAATTAGATATCAAACACTTGGTACATTTAACAGAGAGTAAGATGTGCCAACAGCAAACTATAGTAACACAGCAATTTGCCAAACAGTGGCAAAAACTGCTTTTCATAGGCATTGAGTTTACAATTAGGGAATCATTTCCGAGTGAGTCCTCATTATCCTGCATGATGGCAACTGATGGATCATGCTCATAAAAAGTCTTTTGAAGTAAAAATAGTGATGGAATAATTGTATCACAATGTGATACACCATGTTTAATGGAATGGAGCAATGCCAAGTGACATTAGCCTTGTGAACTTTGTGCCCTTTCAATACCACTTTGAAAACTACCATAAGAAAATTTTTTACATGAAAACATGGTTAGCATCTACAACAGCTATTATCTTTCAGTTTCAACTGTTCAGTCTCTAAATTTCATTTAGTTCACATTTAGGTCCACCCTAACACTTTGTTACCAGGACTTTTTTTTTTTTTTCTGATAAATGAAAACTATAAAAAAGCAGAATCCATCTATAGAACTCCCACAGGAATAATCTCAAGTAATTTCATTTAATGCATCACCTAATGAGACCATAATTTTATTAACAGAATAACATGTGACTCAAAATTACTCAATGTGACCGTATTTGAACAAAGTTGCAAAATGGTGCATTTAGTTCACCTCACAAGGTCTTAAGCTACATGAGAACTCATTTGCTTATTTTGATTCTCCATGTGGCAGACTAAGTTTTGCTTTCCACTATGGAATAGTTAGATAAGAGTCATTGTAATAGGCTTTATTATCAGATCACAAACATTTTATATCATCTGGTGAACAACTGAAGTAGTCAATGAGTTAAATGGAGACATTCAGCAGTTGCTTTCTAATGAAAACAATATGCTTACAATCTGTTCTACATAAATAACAGTTGCAGAGAGCTGAATTACATTTTCCTACCTATGGTAAATATTATTTTAATAGGATACAGTGTTAAAGGGGAAACAGTGGGATGAAAGCAAAAGATGTAACAATATAGGGTCAGGGTTAGGTAGGTTGCTCAAAGGAAAATTGTTGCCAAGCATCCACACTTGAAGAGCGAGCAACAGTTAGTTAATGACTCCTGACATGTCTTTTATTTCCTTTGTCTTGTGTAGAGAAATATGAAGCGAGGAAACAGGTGTCAGGAACGTTAACAGTCTTTCCCAACTGGGATGAATGTTGAGCATGCCTTTTTGGTTACATGGCAAGAATAATCTCAACAGCTGCATTCAGATATATACACACACACAGAGCCAGGGAATTATACAGATTTTTTTAACATAGAGATGTACTTCATTATGCTCCCCTTCTTTTGCAACCACTGTGGTTTAGTATGCTTTCCCTACTCCTGAAGGTGTGACTAGCTGCAAGGATGTTCAAGGGGCAATGAACCAAGCTAATTAATGACTTCAGGGGAAGACAAACAAAACCCTTCTGGGCAAAGAACTTTCAATTCAACCACATTTTATAACCTGCTCTTAAACATGGGACTTTTTTTTTCCTTTTCTTTTTTTCACTCCCTATGCTTTTTCAGGTATTGATTTCATTACCAGTCACCTTGCCATCTTTCAGGCACTTCCCACCGCACACGACCTTTTGCAGAAGGGAACAACAGTAATTCTCATACATTACCATGCTGTGTCTCAAGGTGCAGAAAGATCTCATTATCTGTTGCGTACCAGTTTGTAAACCCTGATTATTCATGCAATGATGCGACTGGAGCTTCACAAATGTGAGAGGTCATGTCACAGACCTTATATTCATTACGTTTCATTTTACTGTAGCATTTATTTAATTTCTTTTTTACTTTTACTTTTGCAAACTAGTGTTTAGCCACCTCACCTCATATAAGGCCACTGTATCACTTCAAGGGGAATATCACATATATACTAAGGCCTAGAATATAAACAGTGCTTTCAGAAAAGATCAGATACTTAAGAAATATGAGAATAGTGATCACGGAGTGGTTTGGCCTGGAAGGAAACTTCCAAGTTCATCTACTCTGGGCAGGGACATCTTCCACTGGATGAGGTTGCTCAAGGTCCCATCCAGCCTCGCACTTCAAGGTTGGGGTGACCCGACCACACATGGCCTCCTGTGGCCTGAACTACCCGTAGGGCCGCCCCACTCCCACCCATGCCTTCTGCACGCCAGCAGCCACAGCTCTGGGTGCCTCACAAGCCTCCTGCTTCTCACGGCCGCCACGGCAGCTGCTCCCCTCAGCTTCCTGCCTTTTCAAACTGCCCTCAGGCACCTCACGCACCTCGAGCTCCTGAGGTGGCGGGGCTGGTGGCGACTCCCCCTTCAAGTTACTGCACCACAACTTATGCTCTAAACCACTGTCCTGAAGGCTGTGTCTCACATTCACGTGGTCAGTATATTTCTTTGTGTTTAACTATTAGTAGTGCATTCATATAAAACACAGATGGACGGACTGATATATATTTATTCTAGGCCCTTCTAACATGCCCAGTAGAGCAGCGTGTCACACGTCAAAGCTGCAGTTTGGTACACTCCACAGATCTTTGATACAAGATCTGCAAGAACATATTTCCTTCTAATTTTTTAGAAGCTGAGTAGCTAAGTCAGTCTTTTCTTACAGTATTTCTAGAAAATCCGTGAAGTGCTGTGCTTGTGTCAGCATCAATAGAGCCATCTTTATCAAAGAAGAGCTACAGAATGAGGGTAATATCATAAATTTCCTCACGGTTCTCTCTCAAACCTAAGTTAAACACTTCCAGGAGAGCAGCACACTGGGACTGTTCAGTCCTTGCCCCCTCCAAGAGAGATGATGCGATGCACCTGCACCTAAAACGAACAGGGAGCTGCATTCCAGCAGCACCTGTGGCTTAGTGGCAGCAAGAGAAAGAAATAAGTGACCAGGGGGGTCATTAGCCTTTATCTGCTAGTAGGTAATGTAATGTACAGGCAGAATCACCAGTTATGCCTGTGAATTGACGAGTTTGTGATATGAATGTGTATAAGTAATATTTAAAAAACTTAAAGTTTGCATAATTTAATTTTTATTCCCATGTATCATGAAAGATTTTTGGCATATGAATCAAGTTCAATTTGTAAAATTTAAGTCAGAGCTCTATGCTTGGTAAACCTACTAGTTCAGCCTTACACATGACAAAAGAACTACAGTTTTACCACATACCATGCAGAAGGCATCTGTATTTAAACGTCAAATAACAAAGAGCATATTGCATTCTTAATTAAGTTGTTTAAAAGCTAAACTATTCTCAGTCTTAAAATATCTACATTTTTTCTGTTGTCTGAATTTGTTTTACGCAGGGATCTTGTTCCCCTTTTTCTTCTGGATTAGAAGTGATCTCCTTACAGTAGTATTAGAAGACCATCATCCATTCATTCTCAACAAAATAAACTTACTTTAAGCTCCTTATTTTTACTCATGCTTTTGCAGGCCTTGACTAATACTTTTTGCGCTTCTCTGCATAGATTTCAGCATGGTCACATTTTCCCTAAAATGGATTTGCCATTATAGTAACCATCTCTATAATGCAAGATACACATATGGTTTTTCTGAATTGTAACTTACTTTTCTTGAAGATTGACAAATTACTGTGCAAGATGACAAATGCTTTGTAAATATTCATTTAGAAATACAGCAAGATCTCAAAGATAATTAGATTCAAATGCCTTGTGGTATGATAAGAGGGAAAAAAAAAATTAAATCAACACTTTAAAAAGTTGGGTCTGTAACACATCCAAACTACAGAACAGTATCAAATGCCAGCCCCTACTGGCCTTTTACAATGGAATAACTGATTATAAGGAGATTCTGTAGAAGGACAAAAAACTACAATTCCATAGTTCATAACAGCCAACAGACTATAATTACTTTGCAGTGTTCACCTCAACATTAAATATTAAATACAGAAATGAGGACACGAACTGAATTTGTAGCGAGAAACTAAGAAAATAATTAGAAATAAATGCTGCTCATTTGGTTTCCCCTTACTATACAAACTACTAAAACCATAACTAATTCTACAAATACAGCACTAGACATTTTGCTGAAATGCATCCCATGCTTGTACATGGATGAAACAGCACCACCACCCTACCTCCAGTTGCCTCAAAAGGAACTCTGTTCTCAGGCAAGACTAAGTTAAATTTATATAAAAAGCACTCAAGCAAAATCATATCTTTCACTGTGAGAAAGCTGGAGGCATAACACTCACAGAGGGAAGTCACAGATTACTAAATTTATGCCCTGCCTCACTGTTTTACTTGGAATTAGCACCTGAAGGCCTAACCTAAAACACAGTAACAATTATCATCAGATCCTTAATCCTTGAGGATTATTCACATCTCAGAACACTGTTCTCTAAAATTTTTGCACTAGGAGACAAACTGCAGAGATGAAGTTGAAGCTTTGCAGATGGTTTGGGGAGGAATAGGGGAAACATTCCTGGTTTCTGGTATTCAGCTACGGAATAAAGTAGACAAGCTCAAAGCATGTGGCTATACCAATTTACCAGCATTATGGGAAATAGCTGTTACACCATTGAGATAGAACAACAAGTTGGGAAGAAGCTGACCAAAAAAAAAAAAAAACCAACGTTTAACATACGGTTACCAAGTACCATGACTTTAAAGACAATTTAACAAAAAGATTGCTCTTAGATACGTATTTTTCAGTATTTTTTTTTTTTTTTTTGTATGATGCTTGGAACCAAACTTTGAAACCTGATTTGACTTCCAAAGCAGAAAAGTACAGTCTAGATGAAAATTATAAACCCAGAATATTCCATCCCTTTACCTCTGAAATCAATGGCACCAAATGCATTTCAGTAATTCTGAAAAGCCAGGATGAAACTGGCCCTGCCAGTATAGTGACTCTTACCAGCTCAGATAATGAATCAACTCATCTTGAAGCAATACCTTTTTAAATTTATATCTCTATTCAAATGTCAGCAAATTTCTGGCAACATTGCACTGCAAGGCCAGTCATGGAAGAGTCACACTGGTCAAACAGTTGCCAAGGTCACCTCAGGAGCTAGCCCAGTGCCTGCTGAGGGCAGCCACTGATTTCCAAAGGCTTTGGATTTAACTCACCCCGAGAAGCTAAAATGTGTAGCATATAAGGTTGTGTAATGTCCTGGTTTTGGCTGGGATGGAGTTATCTTTCTTAGTGGCTAGCACAGTGCTGTGTTTTGGCTCTGATGTGAGAACAACACTGATAACGCATTGTTTGTAGTGGTTGCTGCTTGATGTTTATACTAAGTCAAGAAGTTTTTGGTTTCTTGGGCCTTGCCAGCCAGAGGGCTGGGGGGGCACAAGAGACTGGGAGGGGGCACAGCCAAGTCAGCTGACCTGAACCAGCCAAAGAGCTATTACAGACCATGGGGCGCCATGCTTGGCATGTGAACTGGGGGAGGTAGCTGGGGGGTGCTGATCATTGCTCAGGGACCAGCTGGGCATTAGTCAGTGAGGGGTGAGCAGTTGTACTGTGCATCGCTTGTTTTCCTTTCTCCCTTTTCCTTTGGATTTTATCTTTTTCCCCACCTTTCCTTTATAACTGTTGTTATTATTGTTGTTGTTATTGTTGTTCTTTCCTTTTTATTCTGTTTAAATTATTAAATTGTCTTATCTCAACCCTCAACATTTCTTTCCAACTCTCCTACCCACCCTTCGGTGCGGGGGAGTGAGCAAGCAGCTGTGTGATGCTTGGGTGCCAGCTGGGGTTAAACCATGACAAGTAATCTTAAGGAAAGATTATAGATAGATTCATACCTGTCTACTGTTGAATAAAATAAACCAGGACTAATAATATATATCAGAAAAAGTAACTCTAGTAAACATTTGTTAGGCCCTTTTTATGTCATGATCCAACCTGAAGTAAATTAAAGGCAATTATTTTCAAAAATATATTCTTTATCTTTTGATCCTGCTAACAGGAGAAACCTATTTCTTGGGTTTGTGCATTTCTAAAACATGTCATGCTTTTAGTCTTAAATTTCAATTTGTATTTTTTAAATGGTGGTTATATATATATAGCTTATGTCACAGCTGTAAAACTTTCTGTCTTCAAAGTAAGTAGAAAAATTACTACAAGGAAACATTATGATGTTTTGCTTCTGGCAAAACCACTGTCAACACTGAAATCTGTACATTCTGATTAAAACAGAACTTCCATCACAAATTTTTGTCACCAAATTCACTTCCAGCTTACATCAGCCAAAAACTTTGGCAATCTCATTTGATTGTAGTGTATTAGCACACAACTTTTGTTTCACTTGGGAATTCTTGAGAAAAATAATAGGTCAATTTTTCAGACAAGCACAATAGAATCAACTAAGATTAAAAACTGAAATAGAAGATATACCCTTCTCTTCCATCTTTTGAAGTGTTCTCAAAACCTTTCCTGTCATATTGATGATCCACTTAAACTTTTTGCTCTCAATCTGATTACTTTGTTCACACTGCTTGAGAGATTAGGTAGAAAAAAAGATGTTTTAGCCATACTGTTCAGCAAATGCCAAGAGCTCATCTTCATAACATCAGTGCTATGTGATTACTTCCTTACATCGTTATTTCCACAAGTAGAGGATTATACAGCCTACTGTAAAATCCACTTATTTCACTATTACCAAAGGGAATTTTATTGTCATAAGAACCTACATGCATTTTTATCAGCTGAGTTTACTAAAAGCAGTTGGAAAGAAAAAAATGTCCATATTCCATTCTCACAGCAGATGTAATTAATCATAAATCTCAGGGCAGATGGAACTGTTGTACAGGCTTGGAAATCTCTGCAGTACTTCCAAAATTATTGCATTTGCTGTTTTGTGATACTGCAAAACAAACAAAAATTGCTTGGTATTCAAGTTCGGTTTTCATGTTTATGTTTATATATCTAGTCTGCCCTCAATGTTTTCTGTTTTTCTTATTATTTGGTTTAAAGGATAGGCTTTACTAGGATTAAGACAGCTGTGTTTTGAACATTTCCAATTGTCTTCAGTTTAAAGTACTTAGACTTGATCCACTATTGTAGTACTAGTCCACCAAGAATACTGGGATAGCTCGCTGGCACCACTGCTCATTATAATTTTAAATTTTTCTACCCATATTTCTCTTTCTATCTGCCTGCACATCCCAACACAGCATTTACTTCTAGCTTAAATGCTGCAATGACCAGTCTTATTTCTGCTGCAAATTGAATGGCTGAGGTTTGTGCAGGGATGCTGACGGTGGAATACATAATGCCCTGAACAGAATCATATTTTGCAACGAGCTGTATTTTTTATAAATGTAATGCTGCATTGTTATGATTTTGAAATAAAGATCCTTGTGCAGTCAGATATGCTTCTGCAAACTGGGGGTTTTTTGGTCTTCAACCCCATAGCATACACAAGTCCCTTTTAGTAATGAACATCAGGTTCAGACCATGACCCTTTTAATGACATGTAAAACAGTCTCCCTATTATTAAACTTGAGCTGATCAAAACCAGAACCAGAAAATACTTTTCATAATTTTCAGGACTTGTCCAGGAACTCTGATTTTGCAAAGTTCTTGGACAATGTAAAGGGACTACACAAACCCAGAGGAGATGTAACTCTAAAGAGAACAACAGAGTTCAAACCTAATACATTCTCTGGCATTTATATTACACCTCCCTGGAAACACTGTGCACTAGTCGTCATATCAGTAACACACTCCTTGCTCCCTACCACAGCAAAGTTCAGTCCATTTGCCTGAACAAAGTGACCAGAATGCTAATTTACTGTAGAGGAGTCCCCCAGTCATTGTTTTGTACATTCTGTCTGAAGCTGTTCCTTATTTCACAAGCACAATACTTTCTATGCAGTGTTTCATCATTCTTCTCCCTCCAATGCCTTCACTTTAAAACATATTGGCAGTATTTCCATTCACATACAAAATAGTTTCCCTTGATTTAAAAATAGAATAAATGCCACCAAATTGTAAAACCAAACAGGGCCTGAATCCCTGGAAGTTTCTCTAAATATTTCAGTAATACGTGCATTGATTAAAGTATTTCATCCTCAGTTCTGTGTAATCAGCAGAATTACCAATACTCATAGCATCACCCACTCCGAATCACAAAATGCTAAGGCTATGAAAAGATTAAATTTGTAATAGCTTTTAAGCATTAATACTAAAATAAACACTTCAGCAATAAACATTTCAGCTAAGTGGCACTGCAGACTTTTCCATAACCTGAGGAAAAGTAAATGCTCATGAACTGTTTTCAGGATTTTGTCCATATATTAGAAAAGTTAGAATTGCAGAAATTTCTGTTCATCTGCTTTTACATTAAAACTGGCAGTCACGGCAATTTTTTCCAAAGTTTAAGTCTCTCAATTCTATTGAGCGATAGATGTCAGCACTTTTAACTTACCCTTAAGTGAGCTTATAAAGCATTAAAAAAATTTATCTGGAAGTTCTAAGTACATTCCTATTTTTACTTTTTGCTTGCCTGCCAGTAAGAAAATCTTCCCAGGTTACTTGAGAGCAGACTTGCAAATTTAATATTAAAAGTTTTGTTCAATATTTTAAAGAACAGCATTTTAATAATTTGAAGTTTTACAGACAAATAGACACTAAAAGAATTTTAAAATAAACTGTAGAAATAGCTTCAAGCAATCTAAGTTATTTACATCCCTTTTGATATTAAAGTATCTGATTATTTCTGAACAGCATCGTACCAGTGGAATCTCAGAAACTTAACAGCTATGCTGGAAATACAAATCTGTAAACAAAAACCGTGATTTGAGCATCACTTCATCTGTATCTAAATGAGCAACTGAACACTCAGTTAAGGAAGCCTCTCTCTCTGTAGGTGGACACATATTTCTGCTAAACCATCGATCATATGCCCTGGGTTGTAGATGTCCCAGCCCATGCTACACAACCATTAGGTTTCAAGCAAATGGAATTTTTGCTGTTCACATCAACAGCATTAGAATTAAATCCTTAAGATGAGAATTGATTGAGAAGAACTATAGTGAAGCTCTGTAAACACAACAGGAAACTTCATTCTTCCCATTTTACTGGCACGGAAATGAAAGAAGAGAATGCTCTCTCATAATAGGATCATTCTCTAGGTTATTTTCCAAATGTTCCCAGAATTCAATTCTTGATTCTAATCAACCTTATTATTTCAACTCCCAACAATTCTTATATAAAATGTTTACAAGATAGAGCACATACATTGTTTCTAACTATTTTACAATTACCTACTTTGAAGTTAATTATATCCTCACTCAGGACAACCCGGTTCGCTACCACTAATTTACCTCAATTATTCAAATGGATTTAATTGATTTTTTTAGTACATTACTCAAATGCAAATATAGATCAAGCCTGATATTTTCCTTTTGCAAGAGAAACCTTTAGACTGCTTATGATTTGCATAACTTTGTGAAGACCTTTCTTCATTAAAAATAATGACAACGCATTTTAAATGGACTTGCTATTAACAAAATGCTCTATTTGTACATTTCAGGCTCAAAGCCCAATCTTGCAAATAGCTAAGTAGTTTCAGCAAAGCTTGCTAAGTGTCAGAGTACTCTCTTTTCCTTTCTAGTGGTTTTCAACTTTTTCAATTTGTGGAAGATAATAAATTTTTCAGTAGAGAGGAAGTCCTTGTATAGCAAATACAAGCATCCTGAGCACCAGTATGGTTTGTGTAGATTTTATTGTACATGCCTTACAGCAGTCTGCAGAACAGATTGAAAACCATTACTCAGAAATTCAGCAGCATGCAACTTTGATTTCTAACTCTTGGGGGGGAAGGGGGACGCAATACTTGGGTAGAACCCAACCCAAATGTCCAGCTCTGTTGATCACTCAGATAAACCCCCTTAAATTCATTTTGCTTTATTATGCCAAAATTCTCATTTGAGAAGTGAGCATAATTTATGAAGCAGAGAACCTGTGATGAACAGCTCTGAAAAAAGAGGCAAGTGCTACTACTGAGGAATTAGCTGTGCAACAGATCCTAAAAAACAAAATTTAAAAAAACACAAAGCGTACTCTAGAAACAATATTCAATTCACCAGGATTTGCATTAGCACTTTGATAATAAGTCCAACAAACTGCATTTCTTTAGAGGGAACAGAGAACAGCTTGTCTCCACAGTCTATTATAATTACCACAAAACTGCACTAGAAACTTGGCAATTTTGAATTTCATAACACCCATGACTGACATTCCTAATTAATACTATTGTTTTTCTCCTCTGGCTGAATTTCCTGAATTCCAACCTGCACAGCATACACTAAAAACAGGCATTAAAGAAAATAATATCAATGTTAATCTCTAGCACAAATATATTAAATGCCTTAGTAAAGTGTACGGAAAAGGACAGCATTCCTATAAATAATGGATCATTGCAGCCTGATAATCTTTATCCACCTACGCTAATAAGATGATAATCTTTCTCCTCCTGTGTCCTTGCCTTTGAATTTCAGTGCTGCAGTGGCTAAAGTGCATTACCAGCTCTCCTTGTCATCTTGCTTTGAAATTTGTATATAAAAGAACCTTCTAAAAGAGAAAAGAAAAAAAATGGCCTAATGAAGATACAATGCAGAATGCTGTGCTGCATTAGTCCCTGATTAATACTGATACCAAGTTTTTCCCATTTCCTTTCTGTCATTTTAGTGTAGATCTAAGTCCTGGAAAATTCATAGATTTATGTATTTGATTCACGTTGGTTTGCTCAGGGCCCCTCTCTAATCTGCAGTAGACATCACAGATCTCCAGGGTATCCCAAACTATCTCCAGAAGCAGAATCAGCATATTCGAAAGCAACATCAACACCAAGCTGACATCTCTCCACACCTCGTTTATGAGCAGAGCTGGTATTTATTTCTGCATAGCATGGTACTGAAGAATATAAGAGTATTAACTGTTACTGATTTCATGACCAGAGATTGTATGGCAAAATAAACAAATACTTAATTCATTAAAAATTCATTTCATTTCAGAAATGCTAAACTTGTATTACCTTTAAATATGAAATAGCGATTTTGATGCAACTGGGGGGGAAATCTGACAGAAAGGAAGTAAGAAGGATAATGTGAAAAGCAAAGAGATTATTAGAGGTGATCTGAAAACTATTTTATTTATGAATAGTATATTGATTTGGCTTCACAAAAAGGAAAAACCACCATTATTTTTAAGCTGAACCCAAAGCATCCTACAAACCCATGTCATCTTCGTTCACCCACCCCCATAACTTTATTTAAAAAATCACTTTGATGTAATTTGGATGTAGAAAACTACCTTAATTTGATGTGGCCAAGATCAGTTGGAAATCAGCAAAAGTTAGATTTCATTTCCCACAGAGACTTCCAGCAGGCCAGATATTAACAGCTCCAAGTTTTAGATCCAAAATTTAAAATATTTATTTTGACAGATTTAAACTGAAATAAAACAAAAAAAACCCAAACACAGCAGAGACTGTACCAAACGTATTCTATATATTGATCAAAAATATTTGAAGTAGAATACTCTGCATACAAATTACACTGACAGCCACTGTCAACATACAGAAACATGGAGGTGATAGACTTAAATATTGGATTCCTGGGAAGTGGCCAAACATTACCTGCTGATGGGAAATAGAGAATAACATTTTTTACTTTCCTTTACTTCAGCACCTTTGCTATTGCTCCACTAAACTGCCCTTATCTTGACCCACAAGGTTTTTTTTCCCCCATCTTATTTTTTCCTCCTGCTTTCTGCTGAGGAAGGCAATGATCGACTGTCTTGGTGGGCACCTGGCACCCAAGCCAAGGTCAACCCACCACACACATGTATTTCTTTCTAAATCGGACAGTTCTGCAATGCTAGATCCATGGTCACTGATCTCCCAGTAAAAGAAATTTGATAATAATGCCTGTCTCTTTGAACTCACTATCTGAAGACTTAAACAAATTTCTAGCTACAGTGAACGGGAAAGGACCATAAAGCATTTAAATAGAGAGGCAGAGATTTTAGTTAAGTGTTGGATGATGGAAGTGTGTATGAAAGTCTCAGTGTCTTCTGTTTCTAACTCCGTAGACTGCTTTCAAATTTCTCACTTCCATGAGAACCAATAAAACCAAAAATAGAATAGCACGGCTTGGGAATGACATTCAGAAAGATGCAACTGTTGGAGTCTGTTCTGCAGTGCTATTCAGTGAAACTAATGTATGTATGATTGATTGCAAAATCTGTTCTTTTGTAGATTGGGCAGAATTTATTTTTTTTTCTAGCCCATGAAAATGTTAAAGATATCAAAAAGTGTTTGCCTACTGAATCTCAGTAAAATGTCAAAATTTTCAGTGCACTGAATTTGTCAGTTTAAGTCAATCAGTAGGCTTTATAAAATAGTTTTTATATGCTTTTGACTTATATTTCACTTTTTAAAAAATGTGTATCTAAATTGAATTGAAATATCAAAATAGAATAATTAAATCAAGGGGAGGGGGCACGCATGGCGGGGGGGGGAGAGATGCCAGTTTGAAAATACCTAGAATAGAGTAGATCTTTTTACAACCTCAAAACTACTTTACCAAAATTTCTATATATGTCTTTTTGCTTCACTTTCACATCCTATAAGGAAGTATTAAAGTGCCATATACACTTAATCCTCATAACTGCTTTATCCACAACCTTGCAAATATCAAGCAGAGCATCCATCTACAGATTTTGTTTTGAACACTTCCCTTTTATCACAAGGTCATTCAGTCAGTACAACATTCAAAGACCAAAAGTCTGTGCATGTCAGAAGTCTGTCTTTTTTTTTTTTTTTAAATCTGCAATGTCATCTTCATCAAAGTCTGCAAAGAGCTTGGAAAAGGCTGTAGTCCCTTGGTAGCCCTGTGTTTTGTGGTGTGTGGTTTGAGAACCACTTTTATCAGGAAAAGTGTCACAAAAATTTCTTTATGAACCCCATAAAGTTCTGTGCTTTGGTATCAATACATTCCTAGAAATGCCGGCACTGCTTGAATATTTCTCTTGTAAAACTTTGACAGACTTGAGCATGTGGCAGTTCTAATGATCTTTGTCTTGTCCCTTTCACCTCATGACATGTTTTACCCTTATACTTCTCTCTTGATATTGCCACATCCACAGTCCCTTTTCTACAAGTTCCTCTGAAAAACTCAGTGCGGCTGACAGCAAATTCTCTCTTCTTATTCCTTTGGATGTGCTATGGGAGATGCACTTCTACGTGACAGAGACAGACTGTCCCCTAAGACCTCTTTCATGACTGGATCACAACAAGAATGACAGACGTGACACTAGGGACAAGAACGCATTTTCATTGGGTTCTGGAGAAAAATATTTATATTTCAAAAGCATTTTTTTTTTTATTTGCTGTGAGAAAGACCAGACTCTGTGCCTCAGGATTTGTTGGCTAAAAGACTTAGAGAGTGAAATGCCAAATTGGAAAAAAAAAAAATATCTGAATTTAAAGCCTAATACCAGTAATGAAAAAAAGCCATTAATAACAACAGGAAGGCATCACTGTTTCAGTATCTCTTTCTTTTGCCTTTTCTACTTCTTTTCTCTGGTCTTCTCCTGTTTTCATTTTCTCCTTTCCTCTCATGAATCTTTCTATCATTTTTATCACTTATTCCAGCAGGATTTAAAATGTATTTATCCAAAGGTATATGAAGTATAGATTTTTCATTATTTTTTTTTTACCTTTTGTCATTTACCTTCTTTTAACAAAATGGACTGTAACAGTACGTATGAAAAATACCTGTAGTTGAAAGCGCAATGTTTTCAGCATTGGGTTGGGAAGTGTTCCTAGCCAACAGGTACAATATGATTACAATATGTCCTGGATGCCTGGGGAAAAGCTGCAAAACTAAGGCAAAGGATATGTGGAAGATGTGAAATCCTAATCTAGACAAGTGTTTTACAGGAGAGTCGAGATTCACTAGAATAAGGAGCTATTCTGGGAACACAACAGTTCTTCATGAGTATTTCACTGTTAGATGAAAAAAAACCAAGAAGAATAAGAGAAGCTTACAGTTTTCAGGGAAACTATTTTATCTCAGTATTACAGCACTAGTTGTATGGAGAAGAGATGTTGGAGAATCATATGCCACTGAGATTCCTGCCATAAGGAGGCTGCTCAGATTAGACTAGACTACAGGTAAACCTGTTCTAACTCCAAGGAGACACATACAGTTACATGGAGATGGCAGGAAGTTTTTAACTTCAATAACATATTAAGCATCTCCACCAGATAAACTGACATGGAAGAAGAAACACACAAGAGAAACAATAGGATAAAAAGGAATAGGTGGTTGGTGGTTTTTTTTCCTCAGGGATCCACAAGGAATAAAAGGAACAATCAAGGGAGAAGGAATATATGGACCTGTAGGAAATGATCGAGACAGGCCTAAATCATAAAAGACAGCACTATCAGGTAATACAAATGGATTCCAGTAAAGATCAGTGCATATCTGAGCTTATTCTTAAATTTCCTTGCTCTATGGAAGAAAGCAAGTATAAAATCATGCTTATTTCCAATTAGAAATCAGGATTTAGAAGATCAAATATTTTTCTCAGTAAATGGACATAAATCTGTAGTTAGTCTGACACCTAGACAGACATTTTAACAGAAAACTTCCCAAAGGTAATCATGGCAGAGTAACTAGCACCTTTTCTCAGGGACACTGCAAACAACCTTAGAAATTACAGCATAAAGCATTGAAGCATAAAAAATATGACCCTCCAGATGAACATTGCCCTAACCCAATGTCCCATTTTTAAGCTAAAAATGTACCATACAGGGGGTTTTATATAGACTAACGTTTAAAATGCTAATACAAAAGCATGCAGAGAAACGTACTTCTAACACACAATGGCATCCTAGAAATGCAGAGAAGTTACTTACAATTCCTTTGGTAGGTATGTGTTGAACCTGATGTATGTGTTAAAACCAGTATCTGTTGCATAAGGTCACATTCAGGGTGCAGCTTTGCTAAGCTTTAACTAAATCCTCCAATTTCTTGCCTACCGGTACTTCACGCATTTGCAGATCATGTGTAAGTCTGCTTCTCCATTTCAGAATGCTAGTTGCAATTCTGTTGTCATTTGTCTGTGCTTCAGTTGCAGCAACACATATGATCAGCTTGGTATCTCTCCTACTGTACACTGTTACTCTGCATCATCATCTTTCTAGACATATCCTGTTCATCTCAGTCTCATCCACCCTTGCTGGCACTGTTTATATCTCAAGAGATAATTTGTGACAATTTACAGATGCTTGCTTTATCAGTTTAGTTTCAAATAGTTATTTTCAGCTTATTCTCTGCATTGTGTATGTAAAAAGTAATGAACCATAGTAAAAAACATATGTTAGTTCTGAATACAGCAAAGACTTGAATACAAGTTCACTCCACAGTCTGACAGGAAAAAGGAAAAAATATCAAAATACTATGAAAAATATTTAATTACACGAAAAATACTTGTAAAAAAAGCTAAGCAATTAGTATAAAATTTTGTGAGCATACGTTACTCTATTTCAGGACAAATATGCCTCAAACATGGGAGCCATTATTTCATTTTTATTTTCGATTCAATGTTCTTATGTGAGTCATGATAATACAAGCTGATGGTCAGATCTGAACTGTCATCGCGTTCAACAGTGTTTGCTTCAGAACGCTCCATTGTGTGATATTACAATTAAATACTCTCTGTTCTCATAACAACCGCACTTTGGGGAAGAATTGGGCTTTTAAGCATTATCCATTTAATATAGCCCTTTGAAAGTATCTATTTCTGAAAAACCTAGAGAGAAGCAATTGTGTTGATAAGGATCATTTCTTCTATGTTCAACACTATTGAAATCTGTGCTGCCATGGGAATTATGGTTCTTCAAGGCTAATCACAAGGGCAGTAGTAGCATGGGTCTTTATTCATGACAAGAGACTGTTAATCCTGAAGTGTTTGGTGGCTTGACTACCTTGAAAGCCAGAAAGAAATGCATTCAGTACCACAAACTGGGAGACAAATTAGCTATAGCTCCTAATTTCCACTTGGAAAAAATAAAACTATAGGAAACCCCTAATTAAAATTCTTCCCTTAATAGAATAACTTCATCATCAAATGAAATAAGAAATACAACAACGACTAGTAAGTACAGATCACAACCTCTATCATATGGTTGCAAGTGACTCAACACATTCGATTCCACAAAGACTATAGAGGGGGGATTCAGCGAAGTGCCTGAGCTGATGCACTACTGTTATCCAGCACTTCAAAAGAGCACCATATTTAAATTTCGTGTACAGACATTAAAACAAGCTTTTAAAATGGAATTTGAGATACCACTACTGGAAAGTAAGCCAGGTATATCAGGGATCTAAATGGAGATTTGTTCCCTCCCATAAGCCAAGTTTGAAAATTTTAATCTTTGCTTTTCTTCACATCATTCACAGTACATCATAAAAATTCACCGTAAAGTGGTAGAACTGCTTTAGAATTAAAGACCAAAATTTCTTCATTTGCTCATGCATCACCCAATAAATAATCACAAACGGTTGTTATTCTAATCATTTTATTAATGGGATCATGCCCAGTTCAGGAAAACATTGCAAATAATTATAACCCACACTTCATCACCCCACCCATCCTCAGTCTTTTTTCAGCCTCTTTTGTTGTTTTGGGTTTTTTTTTCCTCTTAACTGCCAGCTGCTGATACAGATGTCACTTCCTGCCAGATGTTTTCATATTATTATTATTATTATCTACCCACAAATAGAAGTGACTGTACAAATCCAGACTTTGGAAGTGCAAGTTGCTAAGTGAGATTCTGTTGCTCCCTACAATGTGTCTCTACAGGTGCAATCTTGCAGATGAAGATTATCTGCATTATTCTTTCTAACTAAATTTAAAAGAATAAGCCAAACAGCTACTTTTAAAACAGCCAATGTGTAATAACCTATCAAAGGGGGATATAGAACTCAAACCTATAGCAAAGAGAGAGATACTGTAGGGAGATCTGGGTGGGTTGTGGTCAGTCCATAACAGCTCCTCTCAGTCACTCCTTGCCCCTCACACTTTTCCCTGCTCCAGTGTGGATCCTTCCACAGGCTTTAGTACTTCAGGATAAACCACCTCCAGCATGGGCTGCTCTCCACAAGGAGCCACTCCTGTCAGGAATGTTTCATCATGAGCTCTGCAGGGCTGCAGTCTTCTTCAGGTAATATCCACCTGCTCTGGCATGGGATACCCTCCATGGACTCCCATGTGGATACCTGGTCCGCCATGATTTCCCCGTGCATCAGGAGAATCTCTGCTCCTACATCTGCAGTGCCTCCCCATCCTCCCCCTGCTCTCACCCGGGTGCTCACAGGGTTGGTTCTCACGCATTTTTCTCCTCACTGCCTGGGCAGGGGTTTTGCCCTTTCTTAAGTAAGGAGCAGGCTGGAACCATCTGCACCTGGCACAGCCCAGCCTCCCCTTAGCTCTCCTGCCACAGACACCCACTACAGAGCCCACACATCCTGCGAGGCTGCTTAACCTGTGTGCCCAGTCACAGTACTTATATAAATCACCCCAGGAATAAAGACTTTTGCCTTGAAGTTTTAGGGAAAGTAGTATAACTGAAATTAAACACGAGGTGAGATGAACACAAAATCCACAGTATTCCACTGTGCAATAACTTTGCACTTAGGTTCTGATCTTGCTCCATTTTAACCTGTCATCACTTGTTAAACTTCTATGCCAGCTTAAGACACTGAGAACAACAAGCCTCGTATCATTACAGTAATAGCTTTATTAAAGGAATGAGGTTTAAAGCATTACCTTTCTCAGCATCTGAAAACACAGAGATAATTATGCCTGATTTTCTTCAAAGCTTTCCACCCTCCTAATGAGGTCTAATGAATTCAGCATTGAAGATTTAACAACAGGTGCCTTTACATTAGGAGGCCAAGCTGCACAGGTACAAACAGCACCTGTGTTTTCCTCAAGAATGCTAAAAAAGGCCTCCAAAGCTGCTCCCTGGAGCAACAGCTGCCTTAATAAACAAATAAATAAATGCTATTACCTAATGTTCATAACTTGCCCAGGCCCTGGCCTCTACCCCAGCATTGGAGTGTCTATATCTATCAGAAGTATTGGTTTGTTCTCATAACACATGCACAGTTCCCAACTTTTTAGTTCAATTTAGACTATCAGATGCAGGTTGGTAGGATTGTTTTTATCCCTTTGCTTGAGAGTCTGCAAGAAAACCTTTGTAGGAGGCACTCCCAGCTGCCGCTCTCTTGAGGAGCGGAATGTTCTTCCCAGATCACCACAGTGACCACATATCTGAGAGGGCATGTAACTTTCTTATCACACAGGAAGGCTGAAAATCAGAAACTGTAATTGTATCTCAGGCCCATCCTTAAACCATGAAACCATCCTGCTTTTTCAAGGTGAAGAGCTGACCTCCTTTGTCTACAAGGCAAGACCTAGTTTTTCAGCCCAGTGTTCTCCGAGTCGAGAGACTTCCCATGGAATACAACCCAGATGCAGGTCACAGACTGGGATGGGTTAAGAGATATCATCTCAGAGCAAGATCCCCTCACTGCTGTATAGGAGATAAAGAACAGGAATTCCCTAGGCTGGTTCACAGACCTACAGTGACAGCTAACTCAGCGATAAAGAAAAGCTTCTAAGTGATCCTACAAATTCGGAACAGAGCCTCTGTGAGTGGTTCAGTGGCCATTGGTGTTCACTTGTATCTTACCTGAATCCAAGGCATTTCCTTTTCTGCCTAAATGTTCCTCAATGTCCAAGAACTTTTATTCTCTTATTTCATGCTGATTTATTCTAAGGAAGGCAATTTCTCAGCATTTGTTTCTTTCTCTTAGCAAGCAATTTAACTAGTGAGAACTCAGAGAAACAGCTGTTAAAAATTGGTGCTGATACTCACAAACTCTTTTATAACCCATGACAGCAACACAAGGGAGTGTCTCCTTAATACTTGCTGAGGAACTCTGGGGAAAACACAGATGAGGCTGGTCTCACTCCTAATTAGGAAAAGAATTATGCTCCTGCATTTTGGTCCCTACCTCAGCGCATAAGATAGCTACAACCTTCTCAAGTGACAACAAAAGACACTCAAACAAAAAAGCCAAGCAACTTAAAAGGTCTTTTTCACTGAAGTTAACCCACAGTCTCTGTCAGTTTCCAACTCCTACTTTTCATGCTTTGTTTGTCTCCATGAGAGCTACACGTTCTTCTGCTTCAAATTAGTGATGCTAGGAAGAGAACTCACAGAAATCTGTTCCCCAGGCTCTTGTGCCCGAGTCTTTTCCTGCAGACCCTTGTGATTTATGGTCATCCCTAAGCGGTCCAGCTATTTACCTACCATATTGCCACACAAGCATTTTACTCTGAGATCTCCAGCTGTGCCTCAATCTAAAAGTTTCTAATTCTCTTCAGATCATTCAACACATCTCCTGCCCACCCACATCTGACTTCTTGTCTGGATCTGCAGAGGTAAACACATATTTATCTAAGGTGGTCAAGAGACAAAGAGGTGAAAAACTAGAGTTACCAATCACTAAACTGAGATTTTATCACTAACCATCACTGCTTATTTTCAGATCCTTGAAGAGGAAACGTCTACATGGTAAATTACATTATCTGAACACTAATATATGATCTAATAAATCATATTATGTTCATTAAGATAAAATATATAAAACACATTCTTTGATTTAATAAATATGCTCTAAATGATAGATAACACTCACATAAATCCTTTCATAAAAATGTTGGTCATTTTAATTGTGACACCCACATAAAAATAAGACCTTAAATATACTTAAGTTTCCTATAAAGAAACACATACATAATACCCAAAAGACAGTTACGCCCCTCCCCAGAAGACTCTTACTCACACCACACAAACACCATGAGCATTAGCGTTATGGTCATTGCTCAATTGTTGCGGCACATTCCACTTGCAGCTTTATTTCGGGAAGGTACAATGGCTGAGTATGATTAATCAGAGTCTATTTGTTGCAGAAGCTAATGGAAGGAACAGTGCTAAGCATTTTTCAAAAATGAATAATAACCCAGGTACCTGGCACCTGCATGTGACGTGAAGCATTACAAACAAATGAGGAGTAATAGAGCTTACTAGGCATAAAATGTTACCGTTTCATAAAAAAAGTGCAGAATAAGCAAACTAGAAGTAATCACCCTGAGCACTTCCACCAACTAAACAACCTTTAAACTTTCTGAGGTCCTACAAAAAACCATGATTGATTAACACCTGCATGAATCTAAAGGGGAACAGGACATATTTACTTTGAAATTATACTAGAATTTTAGACCTTCCTTAGTTCTGTTACTGTTCAAATACTAAAACACTGAGTTAACTATTGTAATGATCCAGATCTTTCTATTGTGTTTCCTGGGCTTTTAAAGTACTTGGAGAAATTTTATTGAGGCTATAGGTATTTGCCAAATTAATGTCTGGAGACTGCCAGGCATTTTAAAAAGAAATGCCAATTAATTGTTTCCTTATGTTGCACATTATTTAATATACTTTGCTAGAGATCCATCTTGTTAACAGTCCCCCTGCTTGGAACTTTATTTAAAGAGCAAAAAAAGAACTTCTAAGGGAACCATGGCTGATATATATGCAGATAGCAGTTTTACAGCTGGACAATACCCTTTTTAGAAAGGGTAACAGTCACTGCGTTTGCTGGGTAAAATGTTGCCAGTTCACTGATACCTTATTTCCAGAGAGCTGGAAATCATATTTTGTCATACAACTATATTAATCCTACCCTAGAAATCAAAATTAAACTTGGATTCACCATTACCAATTTATCAATTTTAGTAGTCAACTATCCATGGCTTCATATTTTCCAATTTGTTGGAACTTTTTTTCCATCTGGTTTAGCTTATTGCTAAAGATTACTCGTACATGCTTTGTCTGTCCATAAACACTCTTACCTCAAAAATCTTCCTTCTGATGTGTCCTAATGTATGAGAGACTTTAGGGTCTGTCCTTTTAGTGGAAATATTCTCAATTTACACCAGTAACAAAGAGGAAATTTATTGGTCACTAATTCCAGCCAACATGTAATAAATTCCACTCAAGGAGAAGTAATTCACAGTATACATGGACCAACACCTGAAAAAAAGGATCACTGACTAAGTACTCCAATTGCCCAATTACAGCACCTTTAAGTTAAATCCAAAGACTTGGGTTCTTTTTGTGGATTTATATTCCAGACAGGCCTTAGAAGAACAAACAAAGTAGAGAGAACTTGAAAGACCAATATTTGTTGATCTTCAGAATGCTGGAAGTTCAGGAAGTTTTGAGTATTAGAATTTCTGAGAGTCAGCTATTGTCAAATTGTTGTCCTTTTATAACTTACACACTTCAGAGGATTAAACAAAATAAAGAAAATCTTACCTAACTTTTTTCCTATAAGTTAAGTAATAACACACCTGGAGCACAATTAAATATGGAGAGTACAAGGCAAGTGCACTGAGACTGTAACAGAGTTAAATATGGGTTAAAATTGAATACTATGAAATAGTAGCTATCTTATTTCTCCTGAAATTAAAGTGCATTTTAAATAAAGGCTTTTTTAGAAAACAATACACTACCATTCTCCTCTGAAAGAAGTTAGATATTTAGTAGGCTGGCTGACATTAGGGGTTGAATTTGCATTTGGCATACTTTAAATGTTCAAACTGAAAGGAGTGAAAGCCTTTGTTTTGAAACACAAAAATATCACACTGTGGAAAAAGAGAGAGAAAGAGACAGTGAAAACAACTGAATGATGGATTGAGAGATAAACATTGAGCATTATTGTTTATTCAAGCAGCTAGCAGCACTAAATAAGGTTTTCCCAATATCATTACTGTGGTGATTAACATCCTTTTTCACACTTAAAAATCATTCCTGAAACTCAAAAGTGAATTGATTTCTCCCCACTATAATTAATTACTCCACATTTAATTGCAGGAAGCTGCATATTTTTTTCAACCCTGTACTTGCAAAATAGGGGCTTAATTCCACTCCCTTTCAGCTCTGTTCTGTGTGGGACCAGTGAACACTGGGGTATCAGGATGATGAAGTACCTGCTCCTAGCTTTCTTTCTATATAAAGCAAGAAACACAGATCTGCCGTACTACATCTCTGCCTCAGGAGAAGGAAAGCAGCTAGTTCTCAGTTTTAAATAAGGTACCAGAGACAAAAGACAGGACTGTAAAAAATATTCACTGTGGTTTAACAAGCACAGCCAAGCGTTCTGCTGGTTATAATGAAAATGGTGTCTTGAGAGTTTCTGTGTTGTAATAAGATAGCAGGGGTCACCTGGGCTACAGTGCATCACATTGGTATTTGAAAGAAAATTCCTATAAAAAGCAAGTAAGAGAAATGGAGACTAAAAATTGTTGAGGGTATGTCAAGAATACTGTATTTTGTTTCCAGGTACTTTTTTTGTTTTGTCGAGCTGATTTTTGACAGGGAGAGAGAACAGAGAAATGGTGCTAATGTTTCATATTTAACAGCTACAAGAGTTTCTTGGCATGAGTTTGCTAATAATGTAATCAACTGAATTCTGCCATTCAGGTTTATTCTTTTATTGTTTTGATACACTGCACTTCAACATCAGCAATAATGGTACAACCTGTGGCACTTACATGTGTATGTGAACAACAGTGATAAACTAAACATAGTGCAATGAAAAAAAAAAAAAAAAAAAAAAAAACGAAGTAGCTCATAATTCCCACATTGGTGACTAAAGAATGTTTGGGCATTATTTTTTCAGAATTGAACCAGCCTGGATCGTTTCTGTATTTGTGGCAACTTGGCACTTACCAATCATCAATAATCTAGATTTGGATTTTGTTAAAAACAGACCACCTCTATATATTACTAGTGGTATCAAAGCATTTTTCTGAGCTAGTAAGTATTTAACACAAGTTCAATAACAGAATCAAATGCAGAATATCATCATTGCATCACAAGTCACCTTTTTCAGTGTCTGCTAAGGATGACATCCCTTCAGTAACTTATTTTAGTAGTTCTTTTACTGCAGAAAAAAAAAAAAAAACGTCATAAGGCCTAAAGCCCACATTAACACATTGCTGAGGTGCTTTATATGCCACTAGAGCATTTGAAAGTATACAAACTTGGCTTTCAGATCCTAACCCGCATCCAATTCCAATGCACAAGATAATAATATGAAACTAGTTTATGTATGTACACATATGTGCAAGTACACTTTCCAGAAATAATAACTTTGTGTTGATGAGATACTGGAAAAGCCCTTGGAGAAGAAAGCATTGAACTGGTTACTTTATGGTTTACCTTCCTATTTCAGCTTATTTGAAATCCTAACCTATAAATATGGGCAACACCAAGGAAAGAAA
The DNA here is from genome assembly GCF_017639655.2 of Falco naumanni. NCBI lineage: Eukaryota > Metazoa > Chordata > Aves > Falconiformes > Falconidae > Falco > Falco naumanni. The sequence goes on from NC_054057.1 coordinate 73,480,492, forward strand.
AACACAGGTTTTAACAGGTCTGAGGAAATTGATTTGTTGTGCTGAAGAACATTTCTGAACAAGAAGGTTACGTCATGTTTTGTCTCTAGCAGTCAGTACAAGGAAGACCACCCACTCACAACACCAAGAAGTACTTCCACCATGGCTTATCCACAGCCGGTACAGTCAGGCACAAAGCTCAGCTCTCGCATGAGAGAATACATCCAAATCCTGAAAATGGTCTCCAGTGCCACGCCTCAAACATTCCCACAGGGGTTACAACTAGCTTGAAAGCAATATACATCAGAGAGAAGACTGCCTTTAGTTGACCTGTTTCCTGAGCTCTAGGGCCCACAGGTCAAGTGTTTCTCAACAGCTGCTAGAACTAGAAACTGTCTCAATGAAGGTAGATAAAACAGCAAAGTATCATATGACTCAAGGAACTGTGGCTATGCAAAAAAGGTCCAGCTGCTTAAGACTTGCAAACAAAAGTAAACTTTGTTTTCGTGATTGTTAGGAGGGCATTATAAGCTGTATTAGCAAGACCATGACCTGCAGGTTGAAAGAAGTGATCCTACTCATGTTCAGCAATTGTGAAACCACACCTGCGTCCAGGCCAGGGCTTCCCCATACAAGACAGACATTGAGATAACAGAGCAAGACCAGCAGAAGCCATGAAGATGGTCAGGCACTGTACTGAGGACTCAGGAATGGCTGAAAACTGGGTTTGTTAGCCCCAAGAACAGAAAGCTAATAGACGATATGGCTCCCTTCAGCTACCTAATGGCAGCATGTAAGAGAAAAACAGGCTCTTCTCACAGGGGTAGCAAAGAAAAAAGAAGAGGCAAGAGATACCGCCTGAGATATAGGAGCTTCTGGCTAGAAAGAAGGAAAACAAATTTAATCAGAAAGATGGTCAAACACTGGAAGAGAGACCCAGAGACCCTATAGGACACCCATCCTTGGAAATATTCAAAACTCAACACCTATGGAACTCAGCAAGCGAAGAAGAAAAATGAATAATCAAGTAAAACAGTAAAACAATAAAACAATCCTTAAAATAAGCATCTATATATCCTGATAACATTCTGATTCTTTTAGCCTCTTATTTCAGTCAAGAATCAAGACCCAAATGTGCCAAACCCCAAAACCAAGGCAACTTCAAAATGAAGCACTTGCAAGGTGAAGTTACAATGGCGAACTGACTGATAAACCATACAGACAAAAAGCATAGACTAACAATGAAACTGCTCAGAACAGAACAGTAGTAACATCACAGCAGTAACATCACAAGTAACATCACATCCTACACACCATAATTAATTCATCATGTTATCCAAAAATTCAGCAATCATTTCAATATATTGAAGTATCTTCAAAGAACGAAGCCTTTGTGAAAGACGACCATGCTTTCAGAATCAGACTTCATTGATGACTGAAAACAAAAGCTAAAGGTGCACCATTAAACAACCTTGTCATGGCCTCATATTATAATAATAAGGTTGTCAATAGATCTAAATTAAAGGCATCATTGTCCGCACTGAAAAACGTTTCATTTCTGCAGGCTGGGATTCACTTTCCCCTGCATGTTCCCTCCTAGTGTTAAAAAAAAACCCTGTAATTATAAATGCTTTTATTCAAGCAAATGCTTTTTTCCCCTGACTCTGTAGCTGCATATTTTAATATTGCAACAGATTAGAAATCACAGCTTTCTAAAAAACAAAGAAGTGTCCCAAGAACTACGTCCTCTTCTAAAATGCTAATTTTCTTGAGATAAATAACATTCTTGTCATATGTCAATTATTCTAAAGGAAAAGAAACCAAAGAAAACAAACTACACACATCCTTGGACTACAACACTGCAAAATTGTACCTTTTGAAAAGCTTTGTTTCCTTACCATGAACTTTTGCCTTTTTGAATTGCTAATTCAGTTAATGAGTTCATTTTGCTCTGAAATTTGCATCATGAAAATTACCAGCCTTACAAGGTCCTCCATGCACAAAACAGTTTGCATATTTTGTTATAAAGGTTACCTTTGAAATTGGGAAATAGCAGGATGTCTTGAAAACATAAAAATGTAATAAGCTACATTAGGGTCAGTACTATAACAGTACATATTTTCATTTTTAAAAGAAAACATTAAGAACTGCATTTATTTTTATTCAATTTGTTTATTAATACAAAAACCCCAACCCTAAAATAAGTCTATGATCATTGCTTTGTCTGTCAGGTTAGCCAGAGTGGCCAGCTAGACATGCAGAGCTGGCACTTGGACCGCCATAGTGCAATTCTAGATTTGCAGATTTACTTGTCCTATTCCCAGTGACAGGCAGTATATATGAGCACAGGGAAGACAGCTAAAAAGTCTCATCTTAAATCTATGGAAGTTAACATTTGTTTTCAGCTAAGTTTCCAGACACTGTTCTCTATGGAAGGCAGTGTTCAATATCTGCATGACGGGGAATATGAAGGAAATTATACTGTAAGGCACGTGCAGTGGAAACCACACCTTCGTTCTTGATTTGTTCACCACGTAGCAAGAATGTGTCTTGACTCAGGTTTTGAGGCTCCTGTGTCTCAGAAAAATGCTAATGAACAGCTACCTGCAGATTTTAATGCTAAAGATGGTAATTTCTGGAAACTAATATGTGTCGTATTTAAACAATATGACAAAAATAAATACAAAATTACAACATCTGTTTCCAAATCAACCAATGTCACAAGTGTATCTAGAGTCAGGGTTCAGATACATGGATTTCATACATTATACATTATAAATCAAGTCTTGGCAAAGGCATGGAGTGAAAGTCAGAAATATTCACATAGCTCTGATATTCTCAAATTTACATGCTGATTAAGATGCGTAAGGTTTTCTTTAACCTCTGCTTCTATGTGGCCAGGACAGCCTAGTATCATCACCAGAACTAAGCATCTAACAAAGTGTAAGCAACAACCGGACAGTGGTGGCTTTATCCAGCTACACAGGACTGAGGGAAATTATAAAAAAATCCTTCCGGGATTAAAACATTGTACTGTACTTAGCTTTCCGAAAAGATTGTTGTGGGACATTTTCTCTAGGAAAAACTGAGAACAATCCAAATGAGCAGATATATATTGGAATATGTATTTACACAGCTCAAAAGCCCTTTGAAAGCTTGGTGTTACAGGCAAGACAAGAAGGCAAAGCCTAACTCAGAGCACTTTTGCATTTTGTATTGTTTTAAGCCTAGGGTAAATAATCACAACTGCTAATAGGGCTTTACTGCACCAGAGGTTGAGCAAAAGATTAACAAGTTGGGTGACAAGGCTGAGGAGACAGCTCCACACTGTCCTCCACAGGGAGAATCCCTTCAAGCAGGCGTGTGAAAAGAGTAGCTGGTACAATCTGCAAAGCGGCTGAGAATGACACTTGGGACTTAGTAGCTCACCAGTAGTTTATGGACCAGAGTTTTAGAAGATCTGAAGCGACTGAAGTACTTGACCAGCTGCCTTGAGCAGCTCTCAAGGCAATGTTGCACATCCAAATAAACTACAATATTCTACAAAATGTACTTTATGAAGCAAATCATAACTTCTTTAAACTCCTTAACAATCAAAATGTCACAATACCCATTGATGGGGAAATTTTAATAACTAATGGCTTACACATTTAAGTGTGAAATATAATTTTTGAAGGATAAGAACATAAGTTCTGAAAGGAACCGATTGCACTGTTAAAGAGGTCGTCTAAGATAATACATAAACATCAAGAATTACATGGTGCTGGAAGGACACAGTGTTCCAGGTTGTAATCGTCATATCCCAACTTCACAGATATGTTTATAATAGTTCTTGCTGTGAAAACGGTACTTTATGAAAGAAAAAAAAGACCGACCCTGTATATACAATTACCAATTCTGAAGTCTAAATTCATCTGCCTGTCCACTTACAAACCACAGAAGGATGAATGACTAATGCTGCAGACCCATTCACGTACACAGGACTCCAGCCTCAGAAACTGCTGATGGATGCTTGCATCAAAGGTTTTCATTTCAATATCACATTCTAACTGCTAGCTATTCTACAGCATTGCTCTTATACCCTTCTAAAATGGATCTACCATAATCTTTTGATTTCAGTGATACAATTTTATGTATTTTCAGAGATAAAACACCACAAAACAAAAATTCCCCAAACTCCTTAGATACCATAGTTCTAAGTTTTGAATTGCTCTTTAGTATTTCACTCTAAGTCTGGTTCAGCCACCATTAGTGTATTTTATTGTTTGTGCTTTGTATATCCACAGAGTGCTTTCCCAGCATCATCAATGCAGTCTTGTTACAAAGTAATTTCAATGAGTCAATACACACTAGCAGTTTGAAACAGCAGGGACTCAAAGTCTGAGAAGGGCAAACTCCTGTCACAGTTATGTTTCTTGATTTATTGGAACATAAATGTGATAAACAGGACCCACACTTCATAAAAGCGGCAAGGCACTTTCCTAGGATCATAGGGTACATGCAAACCACAAGCTTCAGAGGCTTTTGAAACTGAAGGTCTTTGAGAGAAAAGAGGGTCTCAGCTGAAGGTTAACTACATGCACAACATGCACCAATAATGTTTGTGGCTCTTGGACTCAATCCTAAACCTTCAAAGTTCTGTATAAATACAGAATATTTAAGATTCCTAAAAGGCTCTTTAATAAGATACACGTGACCCACATACCATCTTTCTGTGTTATGAAAGAGCATCATCACATTCAGAAAATAAGTTCTTGCATTAACAATGTTTTGTTTGGCCAAAAAGAAGAAATATATTCCCTTTTCTTTGTTACACTTATGTGATTTCTTAATCGTAAGACAGTATGATTGGCTATACTGATGGCACCTAGCATTAAGAGGTTACCCAGCATTCAGAAATAAATGCTTCATAAAATCATCAGATGCGAGTTCTTAAAACCAAGAGACAAAAGTCTTTAGTCCTCTATTCCAGTTATTCATATCTTGAAGTGGTATTCCTAAACAAAACAAGGCAAGAGAAGTATCACTGAAAACACATCTTCTAGCACTTTTCTTCAAGTGGCTTAGACAAGGCAGAGAACTTCAGAATAAGTGAAAAAAGGGACAAAAGAAAAGTAGATGAATGAAGTGTGCATGATCATGCTTCCCTGTCCTTATTAGTTCTGCAGCAATTTTTCAAAATGCTGTTGACACCATAATAGTCCCCAGGGAGAACATGTTAACTAAAGGAATAGCAGCTTCATTTATCAACAGTGGGATAGCAAATTTGCCTGTAGAAATTGTGCCAACCTGCTAATACAGCTAATCAAGTATTGGTAAAATCAAGACATGCTACAAGAAGTCAAGGTCAAATTGCTGGGTTTTAGTATAGTTACCGGGAATTTTTTAAGAGTTTTTCATTCTAGAGTGTATGTTCTGCAGGGCTACAATGCACAGCCAAACATGGAGTTTAACAGACCAAAAAAATACTCTCACAGTATGGAATAGGCAAACATTTTTCTTTGAGAAACCTGAGCTCCCCTGTCCAATCCTTGAAAAAATAAAGGAAGCTTAAAAGGTTTTGTCCACAAAGACTGCATAATAGCATAAAGACCCACTGTTACAGTTTAAGTGGGAAAAGATGATAAAATACTATGTGTTTTCACACATACAACTTGAACTTCAGATAACCCACTTCCTTTTGAAAGTAAAGTTCCTCAGATAATTCAGGAATATAAAAAAATAGTCCTTAGATATAATTCCACATAAAAAAACAAATGACTTGCAGAGGGAATCGGAGGAAAGGACATTAATAGATGAGAACAGGACTGCTGTAATTATACTTCATTTATACTATTCACTTTCAGTTGTATTATTCACAGTGGGAGGAAGGTAGAATAGAAATTTCCTTGTTTTGACAGTGCGTACAGAATCTAGGCCTTTACAAACAGTTAAACTTTTTCTTGCTTTTCTTTTATGTTGGGTTGCACACGCAGATAAGGCTTTTGAAGCCAGACCAACCAGAGCAAGCAGAGGCGCTGATAACCCAATGCCTATGACAGAACCTTCTGTCTAAATCTCACATTTGAGAAGGAAACTTGGGAGTTTAACTACATTCACAGGCATCTTACAAGCTGTGACCTTTTTTCCCTTTTCAAAAACCTAAATCATGCCATTTGCTTTGCTAATCGTTTTTTATCTGCTTTCTATTTATTCTGCTCCTTTAGAAAGATGTGCTGTGGAGACTCCCAGTTACCTCTAGATCAGTGGCTCCTGCCAATAACTGGTTGGCATTCTTGTGCAGTAGGTTTTGTCTTACAATAGGTACACAACTGGTAATAGGATATTTCACCTCATTCTTTATATACTGGCCAGCTTCTGAAACAAAGGCAACCAATTAATTCCACTCTCACCTCCCACTCTGGAGAACTTTGCAGAGTGACCTGTGATAATTCTGTCAAACACTATCTTTTGGACTTGCGTACTGCAGAGCAGCGTACCATCTGCTCCACAGTGCGATAGGTTAGTCAAAACATCACACAGAAATTGGATTCACTGAAAGTAATCACACACTAGCTCAGAAATTGCTAATAATGCATAGATAATAGGAGGATCTGCAGAAAATACAGATACTGTATTCTGATTAGCAAACAGAACTTCACTCCAATGCCTGCAGGTCTAGAGTTCCTGCTAGAAGAGCAAATACATACACATTAACGCATGACATGGGTAAATCCGGAACCCTGCGACCAGCATATTAAAAGCAGAAGCATAAATGTGCTCTCTCATCAGATTTTGTTACTAGTTTGGACTATAGGGTCCTTATACTTTTTCCTATGAAAAATAAAATACGAATTCCAACTTAGTTTTAAAGAAGGGGGGCGGGGGGGGGGGGGGTGTCGCGAATAAAACGCAAGTATGGAAAGCTGCCTTATATTGCTTATATGAACTAAGCTGGAACATACTCACCTGTTTCATTTTGTTCAAAAAGCACTTCCTAACACAGCGCTTCAAGGGAAGCAGAATGTTCAGAAAGGCAGAACTCTGGGTAGCAGAACAAAAAAGTTACAAGCACACTTCAACAAAAACCCTGCAGCAAAAGCAAAATGGATGTATCTTGGGCCCTTGCTAAGCCTTTACAGAGATAAAACATTGAAATAACAACCCTTTCCATTGGTACTGAAGTACTATCTGTGTATATGAACATTAGAGGAAAGAAATGCAGTTTGTTTGTGTATCAATGGCTTGAGTGGTCAGAACACTGAGGTGTAAACACATCTGAGAGTAGGCAGTCATTTAATGGCTTTGTCATGAAGAATACTTTTGCTTTTTGTAACCCACTGTCACAACCTAAAGGGTTACCTGGTTGACAGGCGTATAGAGATTGCAACCATGGATTTGGAGGATTCCACTGTACACAAGGACACGGAGGCGTTATCCTCTAAATTTCTCTACTTGATCAGATTATGGCAAATACCACTAAACTCACCACTCACAGCTACATTTTGTAATCACTAGTCACTTCTCTGTGAGCCATGGCAGTACCTTGAATAGTTTTAGTCAAAAATTTGAAAAGCCCCGTAACAGTTTAATGAGATATTTTCACAAAACAAAAAAAAAACCCACTGGCTGCACTTGCACAAAGCACAGTTGCGTAGCTGTAATAAGTTCTTTATTTGTAGCTGAAGGCTACAAATACGTCTTTCATGAACACTTAATGTAAGTTAGCATCTGCTGTTGCAGTTATTCGGTGAAGTCACACACAAAATGGTGATTTCACACACACAGAGGCAGGTAAACAGAAGTGTGGATCTACTCCTCAAAATATATTTAAATATTTACTCCCAATGATTAAGACACATGTAAGGCAGACATACAGTGAAATTTCACCTTCTCCAGTAAGATACTATCAATGCTACTGGACTGAGCTTCTGTCCTTGACCTTGGACTGTAACAAACAGAAGTCCTGTAGCTCTGCAGAAAGCACATGAAGCAGTTCCCTTAAAAAGAAGCTAGAGAGGCATCGTTAGTTTTCCGTGCCTACAAAAATTCTTTTATTTAAGGGCTGTGTTATTGTAATGAGAGTGATTGCGTCACCTGAGATCGGGTGAAGGCTCACAGAGCAATTGCTCAAAGTTAAAATACCTTGCCAAGCTGCACACCTCCAGCCCCAGGCAGATGTGCTGCTGTTTAACAGCCTATGGTGAAAATACTTCCTAGGTGGATCAGGATGCTGTATGCTATCTGCTCTACAAGAGGAAAAGCAAAAATAGACTCCCTTAAACCGATATTAGGAGAAATAATCTTGCCATATTGTCATCTGGTGAGTTCTTTCCTGTCCATAATTTTATATGTATAAAACCTCAGAAGAATAAAAAGCACATAATTGAAAAGATACAGATGGCAAATGGGGCATCTGACCTTCTGCCTTTAAATACAGTGGTCTGAACAGTGTGTTTTTTCAGGGAGTTTGATTTGTAATAGCAGAACCTTTTAGCCAGAAAACAAGAAATATATATAAAAAATTGAAAGCATTTGCTTTTATTATAGTACCTTTCAAGACCGTCAAAGCATTGGCTCCCTCCCAATTGGGGTAAATAACTACTATAACTTTACTGGCAAATAAAAAGACTATTTTAAAAATTTAAAAATACCAACTCTACTTTCTGTATTAAAAAAATGAATATGAAAACAGTATAATTTGGCTGAAAGAGGAAAAACTTGTTTTGCAAGATTAAAAAGATAATTTGACCTTAGTTAACTAACTTCTACACCTGTACTCAACCAATGACCCCAGGGGTAAGATTAGCCGAAGTACATGATGCTAATGGGAGTTCAGTATCTATTATTTATTTCAGCATTCTGTAGGAATTAATTTTTAATAAGCAAGCAGGCATTGTGAATTTAAAAACAAATTTTCAACATCACAGATATTTATGTCACCAGAGGGAAGAGATCTTTAATTATGAGACAATAGGTTGATATTTTTTCCCCTACAAATTTCTTTTCCACACTGATGCTTTTTATCTCAAAACATTCATCTCACTTTGCAGGCTAGAGTCAGTGTAAGTTTGTCTTCCTCATTACTTCTCTACGTGGGTAATTGTGCTTCTAGTTTTCAGTCTCACTTCACTGGTGTACACCATTTTTTAATATCATTTGTTAATTTTTATTCCACCAGTATTGTTTTTAAATATTTTTTTTTGTTTGGATCCATTGTCTAATTGTAGGCAATTAAACTTCCAGTAATATTAGATTCATGATTTAATTTAACAAAAAATGATTCAAAATTGGTGGTTTTAAGCTTTTTCAGAGATATCGTAACAGAACATCACCATTCATTGCTGCTGTGAGGGTGTTTATAAATCAGATTCCAGTCTAAGTCCCAGTTCCTTGCATTCATTCCAGCGACTCACATCTTGTTGCTACACTCATGAAGTGTTTTATTAATTGAGATTGAATAACAAACACCCACATTCTGGCACATCCACTTCAGGCCTCACAGTTTTACTTTTCTCTTTACGGGTACTTTTGCACTTTTGTTTACTGTATCTCAGATGCTTGAAGCTGTGATATCATCATTATAGAAATGTTTAATCAAACCCACAGTTTACTCTGACAATATTTGGCAGCTATAACTCACTATAAACATTAAACTGGCAAGCTTACTCATTAGATTTTTCCATGGCTTCTAAATAAGAATCATGTGGCATAAAACAGATATTTAGATACATACTGTAATTCCAAATTATTCTACCATGACTTTTTGTGTACAAATGTATACAAATAAGAAGAATCAGCAGATTTCTTCCAACATTATATATAAATATAAAATAAAATGACAGCAACTCGGCAAACTTGTATATTGCCCAAATAGGCAGAAGCCCCATTCAACTGAATGATGAAAAAACAGAGTTAAAGATACTGCAGATGCCAAAAAGATGTGCAGGTTCAAAAGCTATTTAGAGAAAAATGTTTATTACAGATGACTGAAGGCCAAAAATGGAGGCTTCCTTAGCAAGCCATTATATTCACAGTCATAAGCTGCAGAAATTTAGGAACATAAAGATTATTACACATCTGATTGTTCTTACAGGTTTATAATACCTATTACTGGCCATATTAGAATAAAACATCTTGCACGATAGTCTCACCAAGAGCATTATCGTGCTCTTAACAACACTTTCTATCTTAGGCAGGAAATTACTGGTAGTTTTCTTTGAATGTAAATTGGAAAACACTGATGAGCAACATGCAGAATTTACAATTGCTTCAATTACTTACATAAACCCTTCCCTTTTTTAAAAATGTCAATACAAGATTGCTTTTGGGAGCTTATTTCTTTCTGCCTTCTTTTTAATACTGGTCTTCATAAATGGATGTTTAGCTACTTCCTCAGAAGCAAATCTATCTCTCAACATATATGCTTCCTTCACAGGTCCCATGAAATGATGTGAACAATCAAGGGAAGAAAGGATCAATATTTTTAAAAAAATAAATAAAAAAGCAAGTGTCTTCCCTTACAAATGATAAAGTTTACACAGTTTATTTTCAGCCATTTAGTCTTTAACCTGAATACATTCAGACTACTAGAATCTCCAAACAATTGTTTAAATTTTTGCACATAATTTGTATTTGTCAAACTCATTTACATACATCCAAAACCATATTATCTGTGTCTATTCAAATAGGTACCCACAAATCCTTATTCTGGGTCTGATAGATTACTGCTCAAATATTAGCCTGTTATGAAATGCTTTGTTTTGTCTCAAACAGACTGTTCACATGCTTCAGGTTAAGGATAGCTTCAAGTACTCTGTGATACAAAGACATTTATGAAGCCACTTCTTCAGTTATCTCACCTTTTGTAAACAGTCACATTAAGAACTGTAGTAGTATAAGAACATTTTGTTTTCTGTTAAGTAATTAAGAAGTTGGCAGTTATGGACAGGTTCATAGAGGTAGCTGACATGTTCTGAACTTTGTTGATTTGACATGACTTGACAAAATGACAAAACCCAGACATTTTCCTTGCATGCTCATGCTAATAGGGCCCAGAGGACAGTGCTCACTACACCCTCTCAGGTAACCCACTCTAAAGATCATTTCTGGAACAAAATGAATCTAGTCTGACATCAGTTTCCCAGGATGCAGTAAGACCACATTCTCCCAAACTAGATTTGGCTGTCTCCAGGGAAACCAGGTGGCTATTACCAACAAAAGAAACTATTACTTAAATAGTAGGTACCTAACTTCAATCTCTGTCTAACCGGTGCTTTCACAGTAAAAGAAGGTTAACTGTCCTGACAATAAACCCCAGACATTCTATGTATCTGTTTATAAACATAAGCAGCAACTGAATAAAAAGATTTATTTCTTTCTTCCAATAAGCAACAGAAAAAATATGCAAATACTCACAAGTTTAAATTAATCTGTTTGGGTTTGATTTGTTTTTTTAAAAAAAATAATTAAGCATTCTATATTCAAAATTACTTCTTTTCTAACATTATTACATATATTCTTTGCCAGGGAAGAGTAGAACTGCTGAAATACTACTACACCAAATTCATCAAGGAACACATTTTATGCTGACCCGAGAGACAGCCTGATTTGGGAGGCAGCAATGGCAGTATTTGCCTTTACAAAGCAAAACCACGGGCAAGTAGAGGAAGCAAAGGAATTGAGTACCAGCGTTCCACATTTAATATAGCAGAAGTTGAATCTAGTGCCAAACATTTTTCGAGAAAAACAACCTCCGAGTAACATGATGTTTGAATTTCTGCTCTGAAGAACAAACCTCTGACTCCTTAAAAGGAGAAAACTTTACTGTAAATACACATTGTGAACTACAATTTCCTACAAATTGTCACTAGATGGCATCTTGTCATCACTTTAAATATCAGAGTTCATCACCACTGTCATTCCCCTGTGACAGAAAATACTAAACAGTGTCCTTATGAGATTTCAGTTTACAATAATGCATAAAATCCTGGCTCTACCATTATGCAATACATACCGTGCGGCTGAAAGTCACCTCAAAAAAGGCAGAAAATCAATCCCCATAAGTTGGCTTTAAGTACATGTTACAGTGTATGCGTAGAAGTGATAGCAAAATATAAGGGGAGTTAAAGGGGCAGTTGGGAAGGTAAGCTGTTGGGGAGTGTTCTAATTTATATTTTCCATCCTTTGGAATTCTAAAAGTTTTTATTGCTAGCTTTTAGAAACATGTTTTCTGGTTTGGGTGGCTGGGTTTTTTTATTAGTATTATTTTAGTACAGGATTTTATACTTTATGAACATTGTTAAGATGAACAGAATGCAAAAGAAAACCACAGAAATATTAACTGAACTTTAAGTACTTTTAATATTAATGATGCATTGATTTATTTCCCTCTAAGAGAATGATAAAGACATCAAAATTAACAGTATGCAATTCTCATAACACAGTTAAATAGAATTTGTTTGATGGGGAGCTATACAGTATTAGAATCTTGCTTATACAAATATTTATGCAAATTAATAATTGTATTCATTTGTTTTCCAGTAGCACATTTTTGCAAGCCCTAACTGAAAGCCAAGCAAAAGGAAAAAATTCAAAGGAAAAGCTGGGCAAAATTATCACATCCCATTTAGTTTCACTTGAATTAAATAAGTAGATATTTACAGAATCGCTGTATGAAATGTTTATTTATACCCTATGTATTATAGTCTCTTGCATTCCATCTATGGGAGCACAGTCCACCCCACAAACAATCAGGACTTCTAGCAGTGGAAAAGATCAGCTTTACACAGCTTTTATACAACTTTCATGCAGATACCACCTTTCCCTGCTTTTTCTTAACCTGTTTGCTTATTCTTAGATTGTGAGTATGCTTACAAACTCCTTCCTGAAAGTTTGTTAAAATCCAGTATTTAGAACCACCAAAAATTGAACATTACTAACAGCAAAGACATTTGGTTTTCTCCTTTGCTTATTCCACAATTCCTTTTGAAAGAACCCTTGTTCAGTTCATTTCACCCATAGGGTGGCTTCCTTAATCTTCCAAGTAGAAGCAGTGCGTTGAGAGCCTTCAACATCAGTTTGGCTTATCCTCCATGAGTGACAATACAAACAGAACTGCTAGACACCCACTCTATTCATAAGTGTCCTCTTCTTCAGGTATGCCTTCCCTCTCTGTATTGACCTGCTGCCGAGCCCCAGCTTTTCTTTCCACAACAGAACCATGAATATTCCAGAAGATACAAAGATCTTCTATCAACCTTTACCTGGTATTTCATCAGCTCTCTAGATTCACCTGCTTGTTAACATTTGAATTTCCAACTACTGGAAATTGCTTATTCTTGTATTATTTAGACGGACTTTCAAGCCCTCAGCTAAAGCACAGAAGCAGAACTTCAGATAGGGAAAGGAAGGCTGCCAAGAGAACAAGGCGTTGCTTAGTACCATCTCTACTGCCAGCCGAGGCAACACCAACTTTATTTTAATCGATGAAAAAAATCAAAACCTCAACCTCTGTCAATTTATCCTAGAGATCTGCTTTTCTAGGAATAACACACACAGCTACGACTTTGTAGACATCCACAGTTACCACTGTAGGCAACCTATACAACCTATAAAAGTAGCACTACCTCATCATCTAAAGGGTGCTGGAACATTTTCAAGGAGACTATTTCCAGTTAACACAGATTGCAACCTCCAGCCACTGGGCCAACTCATCTGATGCGATAAAAGACAGCAACAACAGTGAGCAATAACACTGTAAACAACTGAAGATGTAAGGAATAAAAGTCAAGGTCATTTAACTGTTTCTAACTTTTCCTGTCTGCCGTGGATCAACACAGCAAGATATTTCATGTGCCTGGACACTCAAAAGCAAACAAACCACATGATGTAAAACTTGATAAAATCTTCCCACATTAGGCAACTCAGGTAAAAATTTGACCTCGTTCTAAATTCAATTCACATGCAGTGAAAACCATAAAGCACTTTCAGATCCACATGACAAAGCTGTAAAGAATTTTCCTATATTTACAACAGTTCTGTAGATTAGGTTGAGGATTAAAAAGAATTAATTTATTTTCCCCCTATTTTTTCTTTTATTTTCACAAGTTAGATCAATTCTACAGTATCATCTGAGGTATCTGCACAATGAACTTTCCCTTTTCCCCTGCACAGACAATGCTCCCCCTCCCACCCAACATATTATCCAAATGGTCTTTAATGATGCTTAGAGAGGAGCTGTTTGTTCTTTCAATTCTATTCTTGACCCTGGTAGTGACAGATTTTTTTATTATTATTATTTTTTTAATGCCAGTGTTAAGATATATTCAATTCAATAGAAAACTAAAATTTAAAGAAATCTACTTTTTTGGCAAACCATTATCTCCAACTAAGCATCTTTGATGATGCTTAGGGAGGAGTTGGTTTTCCTTTCAATTCTGTTCTTGTTCCTGGTAGTGACAGATCTTTTATATTTTTTTTATAATGCTGCTGCTAAGATACAGTTAATTCAATACAAATCTAAAATTTAAAGAAATCTACTTTTTTTGGCAAGCCATTATCTCCAGCTAAATAGGTATCTCTCCCAAAACAGCAGTAGAGATAAGGTAACTTCAGGTAGCTAGCACATTTCTATTCAGATCACAGGCAGCAATTTCTGCAGCAATTTTATTTCTCCACAAAAATCATTACTGTCCCTACTGAATTACCCTGAAGAGTCCTATTTTACTCTCAGTACCTTTTTTCAACATCTCTTGATTAAAAACCACACATGATATTTGTTATCAAATATCAATATATAGACAAGAGTTTGAGAAATGGGAGACTGGGGGAAAAGCAAAACCATTTTAGAAAATGTAAACCTTTAAATAAGCAGGAATGAGATTTAAAGGCAGCCTAGGAGAAGAGTACGAAACTGCAGATAGAAGAGTACAGCACTTAGAGGATGCCATGAGAAAAGGGATAATAATGGCAGAATCCTAGCCCACATCCAGCCCTCTGGATTGTGACAGCTAGTCATTTGACAGCTTCCTAAAGCTTCCCAATATTCATTTCTTCAGTTAGATTTTCTTGGCTGCACAGGTATAACTGATTGCCTGATGAGATTTAAGAACAAAAGGTTTTAAAAGGCACAATCACTCAGCTTAATGAAAACATCCTGAATTATTTAACAAACAATCTATTAGGCAGCTATACCTATCAAGAAACATGAAGTTTGATAGATCTGATTCACCACTGAGTTACCACTGTGGATTTATATCACTAGCTCCAGTCATTTCAATAAAATCTCAATTATGTAACACAGAAGTAAATTCAGTCTATGAGTTTCAGCTGCATTAGATTTTCATATAGGCTCTGTCACTAAGAGCAGAGAAAGCAGCCGTCAATTATTTAAAAAAAAATACCTGGAAATAAGCCTTTTAGGCTTTGGAACTGGGGCATTATTCAATAATTCATTTTTTTTTATCCATTTGAATTCGCATATGTCAACCCTCCTTTTATTACCAGATTGTTCTATAAGCAATGATCTAGCAACACATCTAAAAAAAAAATAAAATCTATGTATTCCTTCTCATCCATCACAACAGTTTTCCAAGCAATAACAGAGACAGTGTAATTTCAAGAGAAGAAAGCTAAACTTGTAACTCATTTTTTTTTATGCCATGCTTGTGTGGCATCAGAAGTATCATGGAAACCATGAAACCCTTTCCTCTTCCTATCACAACTCTCTCCAGTAGATCAAAATACATTGCTCAAGCTGCCTTTTAACTCTTCCCCTCATCCAAAAGTAAGCTAAAAAGCAATAATTAAAGGACTGAGTTACTGAGGCTCAAGCAAGACAACTGAAGTCCTGGGGTTTTATAAGGCAGTACCTTGAAGTTTGAGGACACTTTCTTACAGGCAACAGCAATCAAAGGATTCAATCATAAAATAAAAGAAAAATTAGAACTTCCAGGTTACATTTGGCTAACATATTCTGTAACACCGTACCCCACCCCTTCTCCCCTCCTCTTTAAAGAGGAGCTTTTCAATATGGAATTAAAGGTGTTTCTAAAAACTTGCTCTGCACTTGTAGCAGACCATTTTCTATTTTAGAAAACACATTCAGTCAGAAAAACACTACCTAATTCTTCAAAACGTTCATTTTTACCTGATACAAACCTAGTTTCAATGCAAATAAATGAAAAATTCCTAAAAAATTTCCTTCAAATTCAAAACCAAATTCCTAAAAACAAACCTTCACCTCTCATAACATTAGTTTACAAGTTAACTTTTGACAAACAGAAAGGCTGTGACTTTTCAGTAGCTGTTATTGATTTTGAAAGCTGTTCTGGTAGGGAAGGCAGATCAGTGTCAGTGCAGAAAGAATTACTGAAAAAAGATATTCTGCCAAAATTTAGTATGTGGGATAAAAAGGATTCTGTCAAATCATCATCAGATAAAGTTGAAAATTTGTATATATTATGAACTTTCAAGATATTTTTATTTTTACATTAATGTAACTAAGCAATTTCAAAAGGCAGGGATCTCAAACTGAATGACAGTGTTCATTTGGGAAACATCCGCCACCACCTCTTTTCAGGGAACTGTCAGTGTTTAAAGTTCAAGTTTAAAGTTGCATTAATCATACCAGCAAAGAGAAAAAAAGGGGTTGCCAAAATTTGAAATATTCTGTATTTCTTTCTTCTGACATAAATCTACATGCCTACATCCTCAGGTCTGAGGGGATACCATTTAGATTATCAAAAGAAAAAAAAAAAATGACCACAAAAAATAGAAACCCAAATGTGCATCAAGTGACATAGTCAGTGACTGCCATCATCCAACAAAGGGCACGTGAAAAAACCCTATGGCATGATATTAGCATTTTAGAGAGACAAAAGAGATTAAAGGGACTTAACTGCAACAAATTATTAACTCGGTACATCAAACTGACTTGAATATCATCAGCACCTTTGTAAATCAGGCCCATAACACCTCAGCATAAACTTATTTTATGGTACACTTGTTCCCCACCAAGTAATAACGTTACATGACAAATGAAGGATAGGTGCAGTATAGAGGCAGACTGTATTATTTTTATTCTTTAAACCAGCATAAGGTAGTTCCTCTTGGTCCAGCCCTGTTAAGTTTTCAAGCAAATAGCAGCATCACTCTTGTGAACACTTTGGTCTCACATGCTACTGAACTTCTCCAAATTTCTCTTTTCTTTTTCTGTATCTCCCTTCAGCTGGGGACACCATTCCAATATGGAATGGCAGGGGGAGGCTTGCAGTTGTAATCCCACCCTACAATTTACTCAGATGCTATCCCTCTCTGCATAGTAGTGAGACACAACCTGAAGCAGAGTCTGTATGTTGACATTACACAATTAGTAGCACACAAGATAGATTCACTGGGCTGTTAATGAACTTACACTGCAAGGACTCTAATCAGTTTTATTCAGTTTGGTAAGACAGATCTTTGCTATACTATATATTCAAGTATTAAAGAGCATTTATGCTAATTCAAGCACAATATCATGTCAAAAGCAGCAAGATGTCACAGGTAAAAATTGGTTCTAGTGATTGATGACTGCAAATTTAAAACACAACCTAAACTCAGCTACAGAATCTAATCTATTCAGCAAAATATTTCTACTTACTGGACCTTGAGGACTGTTCTTGGCACTGGAAACCAGAGTCATAACATCAGATTTATAGTCCTGAAAAGAGAGGATGGGGCAGGGGGAGAAGTCAGAATAAACAGAAGAGTTTGCACTTTACATAACAGGAATAAAAATCAGCATTGAGCATGACTATAATTAGGGTCAAGGGACCCATTAGTAAAAACATTTGATTACAGAGATTTTCATTGCTGTTTGTCTTGTACATTAGTCCTTTTACTAAATTACACACTTCTTTGGTTTTACTATAATGATGCCAAGCCGGCTAGTATTCTTATCCCTACTTTAGAAGGGTGTGGGAGGGAAGGACAGGATGCTGATACAGCTACTGCCTTTCAGAAGCTCAGTCGAGAAGTCCAGTCCCAAACTAGGTCTGCACAGCCTCACCATGGAAGTTTGGATAACAGTTTCTCAGCCAGCCAAAATTCTCTTGTCATCTTCCAAAAATGACTCTCTATCCCATTAGAAGAGCCCTGGTTGATTTGCCTGCTCGGCGACACATGTAATGTGTTACAGACCACTATAGCACAGGCTGTGCAGGCAGGTTCATGGCTGTGCTGCCTCATCACCCTTGTGGACAGGGCTACCTTGGGGTCCACCCTAAAATGACATAAAATTCCTAGTTTGCTCTCTAACCCTCATGGAGCTTCTACTACATCCAAAGTGGCATTCCGCAAGTGTGGAGATAAAGCAGTTTGGGGCTTGGACACATCTTCCAAAGGCTTTGCAGTTACAGCTGAAGAGACCAGAATGCAGGGGGAAAAAAATAGTAATACAGAAAGTGTGAGAATAAGCTGACTATGCTGCCACTAAAGCAACAGAGAAACAAAAGCTTAGAGAGGTTTTTCAATTGGTGACACAAGTGCCACGGTATCTAGATACAGACACAAGAAATCCAAGTGCAAGACTCAAGTCAGGAATTAAAACAACTATTTTTAAAAGGATGTGTTAGAAAGTAGTTGGCAAGTTAGATTTTTGTCTCTTCCCTAATGAGTGCAGCCACTACATTCATGTTTATACTTCGAAAAGGTCTCCCAGGGCTAGTGTCCTGTTGTCTTGCTGCTCCTGTCAATAAGATCAGACTTGCACGTCAAAGTGAAGCTACGCAGTTCCTCCTGATGTTTAGGAATGGAAGCCTGAGCAGCTGAAATTGAGGCATGTCTGGCAAAGGCAGCAGAGTAACTGCTGTGAACTTTTTTCATTATTATTATTTTTTAGTATGCCTCCAGATATTAAGCTTCCCAATCTTATACTTATAGACGTGCTGTGATCCAGTAGACGGGACATATTTCAGGGAGTTGATAGTAGTTCTCTGGCACTTCACTGCATGACCTTTTTGTGCCACAGTTTGCCCATTAATATCTAGAGGACTACACCGCTTTCTTACCTAAAAAGAAGCTTCATGCCTGTCAACTGTCTCAAAAAACAGCTGTTGCAGAAGCACAGCAGTTTGAAGCATATTACATTTGCCACTGACACACAAAAAGAATTTATGGACTACAAACACGAACATCTCTAACAGCATCAAAAGTAATTAAAAAAAAAAAAAAATCCTCCATGTATCAGAAGTCACAAAAGGAACTTCTTATGCAGTGACCATCCACTTATCATATTAGTTCCTGAAAAGTATATACAGGAATACCAGATGCTCTCCATTCAATTAGACATTGTATACATTAACATACGCATTTCTTCATAGCAAATGCTAAGAGACAGACTCTACAGGCCATATATGTATATACACACACCAAACTACCATCAAAATCAGCCAACAGACCCAATTCCTTCAGTCCAACTGCATATTTCCCACAGAGGAAAGCAGTCACTTCCATCCACTGTGAGAAGCTGCAACATCTCAGGGGTTGACATCAAACGAAACCACCAGCCAGATCATCGGTTTTCTAGCCTCTGCATAATTTAATAGCACTTCCACATCCATACTCACTGCTGTATCACTGATAAACTGTGCATTTTCTACATTTTTAGGTTTTCTTCATGTTTACTCATTTCACTCTGCTTGCTTCCTCACCTTAGCTCTCTACCTTAGTGCTACAAGCCACAGTTCAGCCACCTCATACCCATTTTACTTCTGCTTTATTATGCACATTATACAGAGTGTACACAGAGATGCAGTACAATGTACATTCAACTGTTTATATTTAATGCCCACTACCTTCCACTTCATCTTCTAATTAGCATGCTTTTTCTTGTTATAAAGGTATCATGCAGTAGGCATCTATGACCCTAGATCATAGTTTCACAGTGCTTGCAAAGGGCACTGTAAGAATTCAAACCCCATAAACTGTTTTGCAGGGATGTTGCTCTTGCGAAAATCTCTAGGAGAGGCAGGCTGGCAGACATGCAGAGACAGATTTTATCCTACACAACTCTTTTCCAGAAGGCAATACCCTGAGTTCCAAGTAAGTATGCCATTTTTAACATGTATTTTGCAAATAGACTCCCTGCCTTCTCCGCTCCACCCCCCTTATTTCTAAGCAGCACACAGCTCTGTGAAGCAGTAACAAACAGCTTTGCACCAATGTTGCATATGGCACATCTACTCAGAAAGCTTGTGATGTGCTCTGAATCAATGACATGCTTGCCACCTGTGATAATCCAGGACAGACTGAGCCAGAAAACATTAGCAAAATTAGCAAAAATCCTCAGGCAAAGGTTATTTTTAGGGTGCCATAGAATTCCATCAGTAGTCCAAACTAACCTAAGCCTGTTAGCATACTAGGAAGAGCCTCAGTCCCTTCTCCAGCAGGGCCAGAAGTTTGGGCTGGACAAACAATGTGCCAAACACCAATCTCCTCCTGTATTATAAAGATTAAAATAATCATTCACTCCCTACAGCTGCAATAACAGCATTTGGGTGCAGCTTTCCAATAGACAAAATAGATTAATTCTCTAGTCCCAATCCCAGGATGATCATAATAATTTTCATATTTAAGACATTTTCCTATACACTATTTCTGTATTTAAAACAAAACAAAAAAAACAACATGGTTTGTGGAGTTGCATTCACACTATTTTTCAGGTAATATACCGTAATATTATCTCATCTATGTTTGGGTTATGCGAAGTAGTGTGCCACTGAAATCATTTAACTGCACGCTTGCCTTGGAGTCTGCAGGAAATGGAAATTACGTCACTTCAACACTGCAGCATTCAGAGCAGCACAATAAAAAAAAAAAACTTACTCACTCCCATAGAACTATACTTCATGCTCCTATCAGTGCCTCCTCCAGGTAATTTCTTTTGGGTCTCTTGTTTCCATGAATATTTGTTTTTTGAGATGGTTTCTGCTTGGTACTCAAAGATGGAATTGCAACAGCCATTTACAGGCTGTTATCAGGGTCTACGCTGTTATAAAGGGAGCTGTGCAGTCTCCACATCAGGGTTTCCAGAAGCTTCTTATGATTTCTTCTTCTACCCTTCTGCCCTTACAGAAATCATGAAATAGCATTAAAAAGCTCACTAATTTTTATATGGGGCACACCCTTCTCCCTAGCGCTCAAACTGAAAGTTTAGAGTAAATGTCAGCTTACAGACATTACTATCCATTCTTCTGCCTTTAATGGGAAAAATAAATTTTGGCAGTCTTTCCCCAGTGTTAAAAGTCTTAGCTACTCCCTGGGGATAGAAAGAATCAATGCAAGTAAGATCCATATTTTCTTTCTTGGAACACTACTACTTCCAGCAATTTATTTGACTGACTATGCCTTCTATTACCATGTAAATTGTTTCAGGCTGCAGGGAAAAAAAAAAAAATAAAAGTATTAATCTCCCCTCAGTAAGTCATAAAATAAAGAAATCAATTTCAAGGTCAATTTAGTCTAAATAACACCTGCTGCCCTTTTTGTAACATGCAGACTCCTCTGAAACACTAAGTTGCTGTCTATAAAGGCATCAATACGTGATGTTTCACGTAAATCAAGGTAACGTATGGTACAGTACAGCCTATTTTCAGCATACCATCTGAGGTTTAAAGGAAGATTCAAAACAGGTCCCTTGTCATCATACCTTTTCAGCATAAGCATGAGGCTTTATAACAGAAAACTAAAGCTAAGGAACTCGTGTGTGTATAGAGGTCTGGTTCTGCCAGAAGCTTGTATCTTTGAGGCTTTGGGGACATCAAGGGATTCGCAGCTTTGTGCAGGAACTATTTAGATCCACAAAGAGTAAGCCTCAAAGCAAGAACTTCAGGGAGGAGAGGAGGGAAGTGGTAGGCACAAGAAGAAATCTTTTCGTCTTCTAGTGGAAAGCGGAATGGAACGACAAAGAATAGGAAGGAAATAGGGTGGTGGGGGGGTTCCCCCCCAACCTCAAACCAGGAGTTCAGGAAAGGAAAACAATTTGAAAATTTCTCTCCTGTTTGCACGGAGGGAAAACTTAAGTGGAGATCCATTTTTCTTTTGGTCAAACCCAGTCCTATTTTTCCTTTAAGTATACTTAATAGGTTTTCATGGTAGCAGAAGACTATTTGATGACTCTACAGATCCTGCGCATTCGTGCACTGTTTCCTGAAAGGTTCACCTTGAACTCTGTTGCTTGTCTGGACCATCACAGAAAAGCTACAGACGCACAGGACTGGGTGGGTGGGTGGATGTGTTTCCACCCACGGTGGTAGTTTTCCCATAAGGTTAGTACAACTGCTTTTCCTTTCGCATGTGCAATTTGCAACAGTGCTGCTGCCTCTCTAAATAAGAAGTCCCTGATGGAGTAATTCTGAGCCAACAGGTAATCAAGGACAGTTATCTCGGGCAAAACTGGAGTTCAGGGAGAGGTTTCTTTCACAAACACCCAAGACATTCCAAGTCTTTGTAGAACCCATTAGGTTGGAAGTTAAGGAACATGCCAAGCCTGCTGCATCTAAAAAGATAGAAGAGATTTTTTTTTTTAACAGCCTTTTTATTTCTTCCCTTGGGTCCCCCAGCAGGAGACAATCTAGACAGTCAATACCCAAGCAGTGAATATTCCTGAATGAAGCAAGTATTCAGATATTCTGGAAAGGTGATTCCATAATCTTATAAGACATCTAATAAATAAAAATACAACTTGAAGGCTTTTTAAAAGGGCTGAAAAAGGCTGAAAAAGCAAGGCTGAGCAGACAGGAAACTGTAATCAGTTTCTAGAAGACAGTTTAACAGCAAGAGTCATTTAAACCATGAATAGATTTTCACTTCCTTAACAGGGACATATAATACAGTTCTCCAGAATAAGGAATTTCCCAAGGGTTTTTGCCAGGCATGCAAAGGCTGACGTTCCTACACAGAGTGTTACAGTAGCAGAATTCTCCCTCAAACAGCTGGCTGGCAAGTGGGAAGTGGTGTCCAAACCCTTTCCACTTTACATTGCATAGGTGAATCCAGCAGTTGAAAGCATTTTCACTTCCTATTCTACATGGCAGAACTACATTCCTACTGTACACAGAGGGGAAAAAACACCAACCCGAGAATAACCATGTTCTACAGAGCAGGGACCGAGTTAAAAGTCAGACAAAACTACCCCTATTTCACAATCCATAACTAGCAATGGAATGTGGAGCAATTTTAATTATACCGTCTTTCTATACATTCAGCTTTATATTTAAGGTATCTAGAAGAACATATTTCACTTAAAATAATCAAAATATCATTTAATCAGTGCTAATTTTTGCATATATTTATAAAGTATAACAATTCCCCTATGATATTATACTAGGGAAAATGATCTTTAGAGGAAACAATAAGGAGTACTCCCTTTTTCCAACAGACAGCACTCGGTGAATCAAATCAAAGGTTAGAAATAAATTTGAAATATAAATTCCCAGAACAGTCTGTGAAAAATACTTATTGGATACAAGAACATTTTTCATTGTTGAAATTCATGGTTCTGAATCATATTTAACACAAACCACTGAAATCTTACTATCACAAGCCGCCAAAAATAATGGTTGTGTACCAGGAGCTGCCAATATACTCACAGCTTAATGAGTCAAGAAACAAGTATGAGATTTGCTCAAAGTGATAAGCATATTAATTTGTATGATGTAAAATTATACAAATATCCATTTTGCAGTTGAATTGTCTGGCAGCATGAAATTCCACAGTAGAAAAATAAATAGAAGTCTGGATTGGCTATTCAAAAGCCCAAAAGGTTAGAACCATAAGGAAAGAGCAAGCTAAAAACAGTGTATTTGCTAAGGTTAAAGGAAACCAATAAAACACTAACATCAGAGATGTGCAGCAAGAAAGAGTAATGTAAGAAAAGAGGAAATTTTTCTCAACAGGAAATTCTCTTCTCAATATGCCAAGCAGACACTTAAAAATGCTGAAGAGTGAATCCCTTGGAAGAATATGGGGAGGTGTTTCCTGAAGATGAAGGATGCAAGCAATGCAAGAGGAAACCTAGAATATCCCTAACTACATCTGCTCAACCGAATTGTTAAATATTTCCTAATCCTCAGTCAGTCAGTCAGTGAAGTGGCTAAATTATTGCAGGATGTGCTGTGAAATCAAGTTGAAGGAAAAGACAAAACAACTCAAGAGTTAAATACTTTCAAAATCTAATCACAAAGAAAAGCATAAAGATGAGAATGTCTGACATTTCCTATCTCCCAAGCAGAATCGCTTTAGGTTTACTGAGGCAGAAGCTTTCAGTAACCTACAAGTCTCTCAGGGATGTTTATCTAGTAGAGTTAAAAGACAATCAAGAACAGAATCTACAGAGCAGTGATAATCATCACCAAGGTCTCACAGTTTGAGGAGTTCATCCTTGCGCTGTAATAGCCAGTAAACATCCCCACATATCTTCAAAAATCAGTACTGCCCTTGGGCATAGGTAATACTGATTGGTAGACCTCAAAGTACAAAATTTCAGCTGAGTTCAGAAAAAGAAATAAAATGTTTCTGTCTGTTGGAAGCTCAGAAAAACCCAGCCAGGCTGTAACTCTACTCAAAACAGCCTCATATAATGTCTCCAATGACGACGACTCTGCAGCGAGGCAAGAAGTGTTTTGCTAGAAACCTCACAGAAGCATACTCCCACAGCACTCCATCACTGAAATATTAAATTCAGGAACTCTCTAACATTTTCTTTAACTGAATTTCAAGGCAAAAGGTCAGACACAAGAAAGTATCCTGATTTGCCCCGCCCCACCCCCTAGCATGGAAATATTTCTTATACTACATCCTTTTTGATCATTGATTGTTTTCAGATTTATTTCTCCAGAGTGGTCTGCCTGTCTTAGCACAGAAACAAAGAACACTTATTCGTAGAAGATACTTTAATGTGATTCTATGGCATCAGTTAAAATGGAGTGATGCACAAATCAAATTTAACATCTGACATCAAGATCCGATAATGGCACAGCATTGATGTTATACCAGCAGCGATGTATTTTAACTGCCTTCCATTCTCATAACCCAAAATGCTTAGACAAGTTAGGTTATATGCAAGTTTCTAGGGCTGCGACTTCAGACAATAATAAAATATAAGCATAGTTATCATGTCATTAGGAACAGTTACATGAATCTTTGAGGTTTATTCATTTAGAATTAAATTGGTATCTCTCATACTTATTGTAAAATTAACTGGTACCAACATACAGTCTTTTTCTTGGGAAGACCAGAATGTACTTTTTCCAGACTTTGATATATTACATACAGGCCCACATATGTTGAGCCATTGTTACAAAATTTCCTTTGCATGAACCGCTGTTCCTCAAAAATAATGGAGCCTTGACTCAAAAGGTAAATATTTCACTCTTGTGGAAAATTAGAAGTTTATACAGGCCAAACGATGGCTGCACACCCCTTTGCTTTAAACAGCTTAAGGAAGCATAGCTGACTACTTCCCAGCTCCCAGGTGAATACCACATAGCGAATCCAGCTTTCAAAAGTATTTCTATTTTTCCTTCCTGCTAATAGCAATAGCATGTCATGAATTCTACATCCATGAGTTAAATAAGGATTGATAAAGATACATATTTCTAAATATTAATACATTATACCTTGTGCTATGATATTTGATATGTAACCTTCCCTCATCTCCTGTTAAAGCAGGACGCTGTGCACTACCCATGACTCGGGCAGTTCCTCCTAAGAGCATTTAAGCCAAAGTTTACTTTATTAAGAACAAATTTTAATATATGGACCACCTGTTTTTTGTTAACGTTATAACTATACTGACTGTTCTCTGAATGCGGTTTCAACACAGAGCTGCAATTACAAGCCACCTTCTGCTCTGAAGACTTGTTTAGCACAGATTTCTTGTAGGACTGATAGAAAACTACAGTTATGTATTTCAATTTTCGTTATACTACTATTATTCATGTTATTTTTCAGGAAGGTTGATGAAGCCTGAAATAATAGGAGATTTCTTCTTTTTATTGAAGAAATACATATAAATGCAAACAAAAGTGAGGAATCAATTCAAAATCCTAGGATAGCTCTCCAATAAATAAAAGTAAAATGAAAATTCAGCTGCACGCAGCTATTACAAGCTCATATAACTCTGACAAGATAGCACTTATAGCTCTGTGTTTATTTCTGGCACTATAATATGAGGAATGCTCTATCAGTTGGAACTGGATTACAAAAAACAAGATTCAATTTAAGAATAAATGGCATGAGTCTTGAGGGAAATTTAAAATTTGTATATTTAAGAAAAATAAATCTATACAGCTTACAAGAAATAATACCTTGCACGGTAAGTTTATGAAGGAGGTATACAAGCTATGAAATTATATAGATAGTGCTAACATACAGTACACGTCAGTTTAAGAGAACCAGCAGCAGAAATTATAGTAACAATAGAAAAGGAAGGCAATAAAAAGCAGATGCTCTGAGCAAGGACAGTAACACGCAGAGAATTAGGTGCACAAAGAATAGAATTTAAGGCAAAATCTTTGTATCCTTTCCCCACAACTCCCTCCCTCCTCGCTGACGTTGGGTTAAGCCTGTTTCCAGAATACATTATGGAAATTGGAATAACAACAGTCAAATGATTTCTGCAAGAATTTTCAGCATCTCTGTAATGCTTTAAGGTATTAGAAATTAGAGGAAAAACATGTGACTGCATTAGCAACTGAGAATGTCCCTCGATACCACTCTATGCTGTACCTATGCCCTCTTCCTAAAGATTTCTCCTCAAAGATGGCTGTACGGAAGCAAAACCCTCGCTAGCCCAGGGAAATCAGGTGTATTCAAATCTACAACCTATAGAACCAGTTGAAATTTTGTCACTATTTCAAGACCACAAACATCATATACCAAGTTTGAGTTTTCATATAAAAGCTTTCTTTTACTAATGACTTGGTTAAAAGTATATGCCTTTTCTAACCTATTTAACGGACAATTCAAGTACGTATTTAAACATGTCAACCCCAAACTTTCAGCTTCCAGGGAACAAGAAATTCAGGTCAACCAAAAAAATTACAGGCCTAAATCAAAGCTCCAGAAAAGCAGAGAACCCTTCCCCTGACTCAAGCTCAAGGGAAAAATTGGTAATAGGATGGCCTACACACACCTAGTTCAGCAGCACCGTATTGCTGCTTAACCCCTGCATTATTCCAGATTTTTATCAGTGAAAGAGTTCAGAACCACATCGATCGTCTCTTACTCAAATGTACGTCTTTCACAGGCACCAGCCCTTGGCAAACAGCAATACCACGATATATATGCAGATATTTCTAACTGACAGTGACACTTTCTACTTGTCACGAGTCTCTAGTATTAATTGCCACTTGAGAATCAATTCCTCGAACCAAAGGTGTTGGCAGAGCACATACCTGTATCAATATGGGAAATGAACAGGCACGTGCATACATAATAGTGGCTTGATTTCCTTTAGGCCACATAGAGAAACCTTCTAGTAATATCAGATCTAGCAGCTTGTCTCTAGCAGAGACCTTTACTTAGCACAGACCTTTACCCCACATGTTCCCAAGTGTAGTTAGCACAAATTAGGGCACATAATAAATAACAATTTCCACTCATGGAACTCAGGCTGTCCTTTACAATCTGAATGTGTCCATTTAAAATAAGGGAAGAAAGCCTGTATTTAGGGTTTCTGAAAATAATCTACATTCCTTAGGGTGCTGTAAAAAGCTCTTTTTAATGATTACTGTCTTGGTAGAGAATAGGTCAGTATCCACAAAATCCTCTAAGCAAAGGAAACAGGGTAGATGTACTTTCCTGATGGAAATGCAAATGCACCCAAACAACCCCCAAGACAAGGGAAGTGAAGGCACTGGTCATTCCTTGAAGGCACACAGAAAAGCAGCCGCAGCAGCCCTCAGAGGGGAAAATGCGAGAACAACGTGGACCAAAGAGACCATCGCTTGCCTGCGTGGCAGCCCAAGCCAGCTCACACCCAAGCCCTGAGCCAGTGGCCCTATTAATATTAACAAGGCTTCCAAACACGGTCACCTTCACACTTTGAAGTCAGAGCACTGAATAACGTCCTAAATAAGCCCCTGAACTCAAACTTCTCAACAAGCTAAAACTTGTTGCTTAAAGGAACCAAAATGCTTTCATTTATTCATGATGAAACTTTCATCTCTTGTTGCTCCCTGAGTGGAGCTGAGCATGAAAAGGATTTCTGGGTGTTTTAGCTTCAAGGCATGAAAATGTGCAGTCAAAGCAGATGGCTGTTAGCCAGCTCAAAATTACATGTGACAGGTGAGAATTTGCTTCTGAAACAGACATCAAATTCCAAGCAAAGATGATCTTTAATACTTTCAAAACACAGGCTTTCCCCAAACAAACAGTTTCTGAAGAAAGCTTACAAAGCAGAAGAAACATTTAAAGTGAAGAAATATTTGAAATAGTTCCTTCTGATTTACAAAAATGACTTAGCAATTTTCCAAGTCTTTATTGAAAACTGCATGGTGAGAATTTTCATCAGTTTCACCACAGTGATTGCCTGGGCACTGATACCTCCCACAATCAGACATGGTTTCTGACTCATTTGTAGTTCAATCACTTGATCTCCTGTCTCTCCTTTGCCAGAAGGAACTGCGTCAAGACTCTGCTCTCTCCTCCCTGCCCTTGTGTTAGCTGTCTATAACCTATCTATTGCCCACAGAGTTTTATTACAATTCAATTAATGATTTGCCAGTGGCGGCTCTGTTCCCTGTGTGACTATCCTGTAAGAGAAGGAGCTCATGCAAGTGTGTATGTAGAGGAGCTGGTACCTACCTGCCTCTGAAAGGCACAGGAGAGGCACAGGGCAAGACTTAACTGTCCTGTCCACTGGCTGCGGACAGCTCAGCGAAGTACTGTTTACACAGGATTCAATGGCACAATGAGCAAGACTTTACACATCTGAAACTGGATACTGAGAAGATGATGCAGAAAAGGTACAAAGGGCATAGGAAAGGAAAGCTCATCTCCTAAAATATATTTTTGTTTCATAAACTTACTTCAACTAAAGCTCTTTCTGTTGGGTGGTAGAGCGATGCCAGCCCTTTATAGCTTACAGTCTTCCATCTATGATACAGGAATCCAAACCAAGCACATTTGAACAGAGGGCTTGTTTGCTGGGTTGTTACAACCAATGTCATCATTTTCCACACACCTATTATCAGTTGCCCTTGTCTTTCTCTGGCTGCCTTGGTTTATTTTGTGGGACTTTTTAATAGAAGGAATAAAACTGAACCCAGTCTTCAAGATACTGACACAGCAAGGACTCCCACAGCAGCATAACAATATTCTTGCTTCTGTTCTCTACTCTTTCCATAAGACAGAATTTGTCTTCTTAAGATACTATACAGCTTTCCAGTCTGAGATTTATCACACTTCGCTACAAAGCATCCAGCAGCAGATACTACAAAACAACACTACTCAATCCTGTTGCTCAAAGGGAAGAAATTCACCTACCAGTTGCACAACAGGTTCCAGCTTGTGTTCTGTGACACAAGTTACACAGGCTTTTCCTGGGGCGCACAGCATATAAATCCTTACAGCAGAGAACTCTTCAGTATTCTTTATGTTACAGCGCACATTAGACATCCTACCCTCCAGATACAACTAGTCCTGACTTAAGAGCACTCTTAAGCTTTGCATATTAGGAAGATACGTGGCTACAAGACAAAACTCTTCAAGTTTGTGTCCATCATCATACATTTATCTGATACAAGACTGCCTATTCTTTTTTGGGAGAGAGAGAGAAAACACATTGATTTTACCCTAGATGGACTGGCAAGTGAAATGATACTAAGACAGAAATTTCAGCATTTACTTGGCTTTAATAAACCAAAGTGAGTAGAGTGCCAGTGCATTACTGCTGGCACATTGAACATGGAAGGAAAGGGAAGGATATCAACCCACAATTTACACCAGTCAATCTGCGCAGAGAAGTGTGAACTCAACATTCACATCAGTATTTGTGCACACATTATGAGAGCACGCAAGTCAAGCTGCAGAATCTGCTCTTAGATTTATTTCAGGGGGGGTATATACTTGAGCATGTGCGTTTGAAGTGCTGCCTTCTGCAGCAGAGAACAACTTTGCTTAGGGTTGAAATTCACTGTTGGGCAGGACAGCACTGCAGCTTCCAGTTGTTGCAGATCTCTGTGCTTCTGTGGACTCACAGAAAATAGTCAACTTCTAACACAGCTGCAGTTCCAGATTAACTAGATTCTGTACTTTGTATCGCTTGTCTAAATGTCACTCTACCAACAGGAGGTACATTTGAGCAGCCAGTACTGACTCCCAGTGTTTTGATCCATTTCAAATATGGAAACAGCTCCCTGGTTACTTACTAGCTGAATTTACATGGGAAGTTACCCTACCCGGGACCTGTTCAGTTATCTGAGGCTTACAGATTCTAAAATTAGGAGTACTTAGGTTATAAATCAAATGACATCTAGTTAAAATAAATTCTAGTAATATTAGAGCTTACAATCTGCAAAACTATTGACTGTACCCATGAGGAAAGTATATTGATTAAAATTTATGTAGAGCCCAAAAAAATTAATGTCCAAAAGAAAACAATTTGCTTTACATGTAATGAAATTTCCATTAATTTAGTAACAGTCAGCTTGTAAATAACATCTCTGTGATAAAGATTGGCTTCTTCTGGCTGCGTGTCCAGCTTTACAGAGAATTGTTGAGTTTCAGCAGGTTTCATATTCGGGACTTTTTTTGCCCCTCAGCCATTTCAGCATAGGAAGCAATGGAAGAGAGATCATTGTCTTAAAGGAAAAGAATCCTGCATACAGATTGCAGGACTTGATACTAGAAGCCATAATAGCCCTTTATGTTCAGCAAGAAGTACTGATAAGTACTGAAACCATCCTATATCCAGTGCTCACCGTACAGTTGCCTGAAGGTGTAAACATGAATTTAATGCTAAGTCTACACGAGATATTTTTACCAGCACAGCTACACAGTTTAATCACCTATGGCTGTAGAGAGACTAGCTATACCTTTACTGGAGAGAAGGGCGAGCTGTGATATCAGACGCCAAACCTCACTTCTTATTGTGCACTGATCCACCTGTATGGCTGGGGGAGGGAGCAGGACTGAGGAATGCTTAACCCTGCTAAACCGAGCCCCCAGCAGAACACGAAAACTACTACTGAGATACCATTACACTGGCGATGGCTGCTCCCTGTTCTCCCAGGTTCAACCAGTGTATAATGAAGAGCAAAACACTGGTCAGACCTGCTGCACCCCGCTTCTAAGTCTCTAGATGAGTTAAATCCTCCAGAGGCCCTTAATCATGGAATTGAAAGACACTATGAAAATTAGGAGGTAGTTTTGGGGTTTTGCTTTAGAGGTAATTTTTTTCAGGATGAAGAGTTACTGCTGTGTATCTCTGAAATTGCTTGGCAATACAGCATAAATATTTTAGAAAAAACTTTGAAAGCAGCAGTCCAAAGAAAGTGTTAATAAGATGTCTATAAACAGAGGTTTCTCTCCTCTCAAATTAGATCACCAAAACCTCAAATAACACCCAGTTCAACAACTTTGAAGGGTCAAATGTTGGCTTCACTGTCATTTCATTTTTCCCCTGGTTCTTTATCTTTTTTAAACAGCAGCTATGTTTATGCTTGGAAATAGTGAGAAGTGAATCTTCCCAGAGCATTTTGTGCTTACTTGCCAATCCACACTGTGAATCTGCTTAACTAGAATTTACAAGTCAATTGATACAGTGGTTACATCTGACACACATCAGTCATCCTGTCCCGATGATGGACGAGGCAAGCTGACTGCAAAACGTGTCAGTTTTTAAAGCATTGCCTTAACCAAACAGAAATGAGCTAATAGCGATGCCAAGTTGTCACTCTATATTTATCAACAAAAGGGAAACATTTTTAGGAAAATAATAAACCCTTCTCACAATACTAATGCTAAATGACCTGAAAAACTTTCCTAAGGGACTGAAGTCATAGAACAAAGTTTCATTTTATCTTCATAGATCTGACAGCTCAATTTCCCAAGTTCCCAGGGACTTTCAGCAGTGCTGAACAGAGGCAGTAACAAATGTCAGTGTTTACTTTGAGATCCCTTTGTTAAAGCTCTCTGTACTCAGCAGTCTCTTTAATAACACCCTTTAGGCACAAGGAAAGCATATTTTGCATAAAGCAATAGGGAATGACTCAGCAGAGTGTGTCTATTATGTTTAAACAAGATGGAATTGCTGTATTTAACTAACATATGTTGAAGGTTTCCTAATGTGAATTCAAACTCTTCAGCTCAATGTGACCATAAATTATCATTTGAAATACATTATAAAACTGTTCAGATTCAGTCATTTCCCACAAGCTCTCCCTAATTCCACACACTGACTCTAGAAGCAAAGGATTTTTCCTTCTGTGCAGGAGTTCACAGTAAATAATATTCAAACCCACCCCTAACGTCCCCCAGACTCTTTTAAAAATAAATCTCTTCTCCAACATCATCCCTACAGCCACGATCTGCAATGACAAATGGTACAAAGGGTCAGACTGTCACCTGTTGTAATCCGCATCCCCCTCATGTGCATCCACTCATTGAATCTTGTTACTTGTGTCATACACTTACAGGCATATGGAAATACTGAAAGCCCTTTCCATATTGCCACAAGAACAAAGAATAAAAACGCAGACATACAGAAAACAGTTATACGCATGGCATCAAGGAAAGATGCTGTCCAATACGTTTCTTTTCCTCATGCTTTTTCCTCCAAAATTATTTCACATCTTCCTAGTTGAAGGAAAATTATGAGAGACAGGTATTTTCTTCCAGCAGAATACCAAAGCATTAAAGGTTTTCCTTCCAGTAGACTGATGTACTGTTTCCTACTTTCAGTCTTGGTGGCACAGACCAAAGTTTTGGTCCATAACATTTACACTACCCACACAGGGTCTCATAGCTAACATGTGACAGCCCTAACAATGCAGCAAATACTTCCGTGAAACCATGTTAGCATAGCTGTTATCCTCCTATGATACATGGCTATTCCCATGAGAGAACAGAATAGGGGAAAATATGTGGGATATAACACTGAGGGAAGACAGCACTTCTCAAGTCATTGCACCCACAGGCTTAGTTTTGCATTTTCATCCCATGTGCCATCCATTGACAGCATTCTGCTGCCTTCAAGTGACCTAACCTACCAAAACAAATTTCCACCCTTGTTGACGTGAAACAACAAAACACTCAATTTAATAAAGAAAAAATTTGGTCAATTCCTTAAGAACTCAACTCTTAGTCTTCCATACAATGTCAAAAAAGGAAAACAAATTTTAATTGGGGAGGGGGGGTGTGTGTGTCATTTTGTTGTTTGTTTTTTTGTTAATAATATGATATGGTGCAGGAAACTTTGATAGCATCTCCCTTGCCTCCTGAAATTTGTGAGTCTTAATAACAGCTCGACACATCTTCATCCATTTCGAAAATTTGTCTTGATATGTGGGAACTTGTTACAACACTTCTACTGGCCAGAGAGGATTTTTCCTCATTGCAATACCAACAGAACAATAAAGGTTAGAAACTGCCTGGGCTGAACCCTTTTTGTTTAGCATGTACGCTTTTTCGTGGTAAAAATCAATAGATATTGTTAGTTCAGCTAGCAGTTTTATTTATCAAGCAATCAAATATCAAGTACATAATGAACAGGGAGATATTTTAATCTAGTTCACATCCAGCTCATGTTTACATGCATACATCCATTCACTTCAGCCACTGAAATGAAAGCAATTGCCAAGATCAGTGAATTATTCTCAAGCACTAATTTTACCTAGGAATCCATACTGGTATTTAGCATGAGTCAGCTGCCTTGACTAGAGGGGGGGGGTTCTTGGTGTTTTTTGGGTATGTTTTGTTTTGGTTGGTTGTTGGGGGGTTTTGGTGATGTGTTTTGTTTGGTGGTTCGTTTTTTTGGTGGTGGGTTTGGGTGTTGTTTTTTTTTTTTGGGGGGGGGGGGTGTTTTGTTGGTTTGTTTTTTTTTTTTTTTTTTTTTTGGGGGGGAGGGCATGAGGGCAGGGAGTTAAACTGCATACATTTTTCCTCTTAGGAAGAAGAAACACTGCCTTTGAAAGCAAGCCGTGCTGACATTGCATCTATGTATAGTCACTTACATATTTAAACCTTACCAGCCACGCAAAAATCTCCAGTCTCAAACGTATACATATTAATACTACTAAACCTATTAAAATATAATAATGCCTAGATATCCACTGTCATTATAAATGCATTTATCTGATTTGATCTCAAACACACAGATGTGTTCTTTTTTGAAAAAAGATATCTGTAAACAGATCAGATCTTGCATCAGACATTCAGATAAGCTAAAAAGCAAAATAACGATTTGAGAAGGTATTTGTGAAAAAGCATACCACACATATTTCTTGCCTTCTTTCCAGAAAAAAACTCCTGAAAAATTCTATTTTTTTCAATTCTCATTATAAAATACCCTATTTTATTAACTACTAAGCATAAATATGGCATATATTCGCTTATTATGTACATTAAACTACAGGGTAAGGCAGCTAACTCCCACCCTAAAACTGAAAATCAAAATCCAACTTTATCTGAACTGAGGGACACTGCACTGCTAGAAATCTAGAAATAGTGTCATCAGTAGTTATTAACCAATTTATATAGTGAATACAGAAGTGAGCAAATCAGTGTAGGCTCAGAACCATAAAGAGAAATCATAGGTGTCTCTAATCCCACACACCTCACAGACACTTTCTCTGCCCTCAGACTTTTTTCACATGTATCTTTCTTCACAAATACTCCTTTTCTAAGACAAGGCTACAGTTCTGCTCGGTCATTAGACCTGACCTTATGAAAAGATTTTCAGAACAAGCAAATAAATTCTGCACATTAACATTCACATCTATAGTTTGAAACGCAATCTGCTGAATGGAAAGTATTAGAAGAATATAGCGAAAAGGAGAGGGTACAAATAACTACACTGTAAATGAAGCATTCAGCTTCTTTTATAACTGGAAAAGATTTTCAGCTTGATATTTTGGGGAGATATTAACTCCGCTTTACACATTGTCTTAAACAATATTTTTATTCCATTCAACAGAAGCCTTTATTATGGACATGAAACAAACAAGCAGTAAAATCATTTTTAATATTTATTCATTGCATGATGTGGCAGGATATGCCACCAGATACTCTAAAAAACACATCTATATAATGCAGAATCATATTTCCTATGTATTTTGCATATAATTTACCACATTCAAATATTCCTAGATTCCTTGTTTGGCAACAAGAGATCAACAAAAGACAACAAGCAGATGCAGGAAGATTAAGGGTCAGATTCAACACAACTTAATACACAGCCAGAGCCTCCAGCTCCACAGTAAAATAAGAAACAGGTTTCACTTTAGGTTTTATGCTTACTAATATGCAACACATAGCAGTAAACATTTAAAAAGCCTACATAGAAGAATTTACTAAGAATTGAACTCTATAGCTAATTCCCACCTTATTACTAAAGGTCAAAATCCCACCAAAATGTCTGTACGTATCCCTGCAACAGCTGCAATGTGATGTCTCTGTCTAGCTCTCAAGCAAAACCGTAGCACATAGTGAATTATAAACACTTCTTTGTCTTAGAAGTTAAAAGAGATGTGATATTGGTTGCAGTTTTGATGGGAGCTTTTTGGTAGTTTTAGTTTGTTTTTTTCTCCCCCAATAATTCATTTACGTGGTGCTGAATAACCTCAGTATTGTCCTTACATGATTATAATTAAAGTCCTGAGGACATCTTATTAAACCTACTTAGTAGGAAACAACAATGTCCAAGATTGCACTAGATCCAAATCCTTGAAGATCACAAATAATCATGTTCCTTATTAAGATACTTCTCTTGATATCAATGCTGGTAACAAACACAGCTCTGTTTTCAAGGACAGTTTCCCCACTTTCAAATGCAGCAATCAATGCTTTTCTTTTTTTTTATTGTTTTCTGACTGCAGCCAAGATACTGCCTCACATTTTCTCATAGCTCACACGGAAATACGATGCATTGCAGCTCTGGAGTTGCTGTTGGCCAGATGTGATGTGGGAAAACCACCACACTCCAGGAGTTCACAACTTTCTGCATGCAGCAAGAATGATGGTTACACACCAGGAACAGCAGGCTCCATGAGGCAGCAACAGTGAGAATTTCAGTAACGAAGTGTGATGATGTGGCAAGATATGTTCACTTTTAAATGACATACCCAACTGCTTTGGCTCAAAGCTCATCATAACTGTTTTCCTCATAATTAATTGGTTGTCCAAGGTTTTAAAAATCTAGCTGTAAATTACAGATTCAAAGGTGGTTAACAGCAGCTCAACCGGGTGACAGGAGTTTATGCAGAAAGTTTAATCAATTAGAGCTTTTTTTAAAATATTAAAAAAATAAATCAGACTAATTTCCAGCTCAAGACTTGATATGTAATGAAAATAAGTAACCAAGAAAATAACTGGAGGCTTAACTGCCCATTTAAAACAATGAGTTTTATGAACTATTTGCCTTTGATAATATATTTGGCCAAGAACTTTTTCTGAAAACTAGTACATGCAAAAAGGGAGAGAACCAGGATCAAAGAAAACAGAATATAGAAAAGAGAATGTAGAAAAATGGAAACAAGCAATGGAGACAGAACAATAGGACAGTGAACTAACTTGAAAAAGCAGGATATCCAACTCAAGTTGTTCTGTAGAGCCATCCATCTAACCTCTTTTTAAAAGCCTTCAGTTATAAAGATTTCACTTTTCCCCAAGTCATTTATTCCTGTGCTTAATTTTAAGCTTTCAGTTAGAAAGCTCCTCTTAATACTATATCTAGATCTCTCTTGCTACAATTTAAACCCATTATGATTTGCTCTATTCCCTGTGGATCTGCATTATCATCATCATCATTACTTTAATCTCTGCAGCAACCTTTTCTGCATCTAAAGTTTGCTAGTATGTCTTCACACACTTTTTTTTCTCTTCTTTAGACTAAGCAACCTTCACTTTTTCAACCTTAACTCATAGACAATAACACAATGTGTAAGAGTCACTATTTTACATAAGTTCAGGCAGGAGAGGGCATAACAGGGATTGAAGCTGAGCTGGAATACCATGCCACTGTTCAAATGTGAAAGATTTTATATTTTTTCAACAGCTTTTGAAAGCGGCACAGCACTCGAGTTACTTTTATATACAGTTATGCACACATATATACAGGTACCTTTACTTTGGTGATATCTTAACATTGGTGGTTCAAACATTAAAGGATTTGTATTGTAACCTATGTATTTTTAAAAGTGCACATCTAGCCAAGCCAGCCCTCTGAACTGGAGGTGCGTTCCCGAGTGCAATTTTCATTTCAAAATTCCCGAAGATTAGGTTTATTCAGCTTTCAGAAGCTGGTTAATTTATTCAAGCCTGGAAAGCACAACCACAGATGGCAGCTTTTGGCTCCAGTTCCAAACTCCCAATCGCAATTCCCTTCAGATGTAGAGTTTTCATTTGGCCCATACTACCAGAGACAGCTGTGAAATCTATAATCTGGTGAGTCTTTCAGATTATAAACTCGGAAAGTATTTAGTTATTCTCAACTCTGTACTTTGGATGTGTTCATGTGCCTAGGATCTCTGAGCAGTAACTGAAGGGAATGATTTGTCTAAGACCTCCAGTGAAACTTATCTAATTGAGGGAGGTCTGTGGGAACTCATGAAGAACGGACTGCAAGAGAAAGAACATAACGCAATACAACTAGTGGAGGTTTAGGCCACAAGGGCACTGCGACCTTGAGGCCTGTGGTTATACAAAACAGGAGGTAGGTCCGGTTATAACCGAAACTGTCAGCAAGCATAAGATTGAGGCATACAATGGAGAGTACCGAAGCAGAACTTGTAACCCTAGGAAACGAAGTAAGCAGAGTGAAGAGGAACAGCGAATAAGAAACTTAGCTTTTGCAATATGTAATCACTTTTGTAATATGTAACCAATGAGCTTTGTGCACGATAATCTTAGACTATGTATGCAGCCTTATAAAAGAAGCATGTTAAGAACAATAAAGCAGATCTGATC
Organism: Falco naumanni; assembly: GCF_017639655.2. Taxonomy (NCBI): domain Eukaryota; kingdom Metazoa; phylum Chordata; class Aves; order Falconiformes; family Falconidae; genus Falco; species Falco naumanni. The sequence goes on from NC_054057.1 coordinate 73,518,622, forward strand.
TGATTCCACCTAACCGGGTCTCCGTCTCTCAATCGCGGCAAATTGGTGACCCCGACGTGATTCGTTTAAGGATCCGACGTGACGGGTCGACGAACCGCTTAGCTGAAGCGGCTTGCTGCGACTCCCACAGAACTTTGAATGATCTGCTGAAAGGAAGCAGGAAGCGGCCTGAAATCCCTCCGGAGTAGAGAGGTGAGCTGTGGGAAACATGGGGAATCAAGCGTCGGCCCCTGAGAGAGACGTATATGAGCTTATGAAAGCTCTTCTTAAAAAACATGGGAAGAGCATTCCTGGGCAGGATCTTAAGACAATTCTTAAGTGGGTTCAAGTTAAATTACCTGCTGTAACCGCATCCACTATTTTTACACGAGACCTTTGGGATAATGTGGGAGTGAAGTTATGGGATGCGGCGACTACGGGGAATGCTGAAGCACAGCGTATGCTCCCGTGGTGGAGAAGCATTTTTGAGGTTTTAAAAGCCCAGGAAAACATTCATAAGAAAGACTCAGACAAAGAAGAAGACCCCCCCCCGGTGTCCCCACCGTTACCGGAGGGAGCAAAGCCCTCGGCACCACTGACAGTATGCGCCGCGGAGTATCCACCTGAAGACGACCCCTTTGACCCGGGACCCATTGACCCTGAACAGGAGCCAGATTTATACCCCCCCGACCCACATGATGTGTGGGCCAGCATTAGACGTCAAGCCTTACAGGAGGGGGAACTGGAGATTGCCAAAACGATAGTGGCTCCTGTACTCTATCCGCGAGGCGGAGGGCGAGTCGGAGGGGGCCAATGGGAAGCTTTATCTTTTTCGGTAGCTAAGGAACTGCGTCGTACTGTTACTGAACATGGACTTTCTTCACCATACTTTGCAAGTTTGTTATCTTCTGTCTTTGATACATATGTTATGACTCCACATGATTTAAAATCTTTGGCGCAGCTGCTCCTAACACCGACTCAGTATACTTTGTGGGAGGCCCATTGGAGGGGGGGACTCCAAGCGCTCCTCTTAACTTATGCGGGTCATAACAACAATGCAATTGCTGTATTGACTTTGGAACACCTTACAGGCACGGGTCGTCATTCTAACCCGGCAGATCAAGCCCGAATCCCACGAGAAGCTCTTGAAGCGATTCGTGAGGAGGCAAAAAAGGCCTTTTTTTAAGGTTCCTGACTCTCAAAAACCGCAGAAGGCTTTTACCACTATCACACAAGAACCTCGAGAACCCTATATGCAATTTATCGATAGATTAAAACAGGCTTTGGAACGCCAAATAGATAATACGGAAGCACGGGAAATTTTGTTGTTAAAATTGGCTGTTGAAAATGCTAATGCAGATTGCAGAAAGCTTTTAAAATCTCTCCCGAATCAAAACCCTACTTTAGTTGAAATGATCGAGGCATGTAACAGAATCGGTACTGTAGATTATAAATTTGAGGCCATGGCTGCTGCTTTTGCAGCCATGCGTAGCCAGTTGGGGAATTGCTATAGCTGCGGTAAACCTGGTCATCTAAAGAAAAATTGTCTGGCTACTAAGGCTGGCGCTAAGCCCAGAGTCCCAGGAATTTGTCCTAGATGTAAAAAGGGTCGTCATTATGCTAATCAATGTCGGTCCAAGTATGATTTGCAGGGACAACCAATCCAGGGAAACCGATCTCGGAACGCGGGACAGCGACGCGCGCAGACACAAATAACGCCGTCACCCTTCAACAATTCCCAAAGAGGAGCAGCAGCAGCGCCTCAAGTCTTCGCCCAGCAACAACCGGCAGCGCAGGATTGGACCTGGCAACCGCCCACACAGTAACGTTACTTGACTCCTCGGTTCACTTATTGTCAACAGATGTTTCAGGACCCTTACCCCCAAAAACACAGGCCTTATTGATAGGGAGGTCTTCTACAACATTATCTGGTCTTTTTGTATTACCAGGTGTTATTGACTCTGATAGTACCGAAAACATTAAAATCATGGCATGGACCCCGTTTCCTCCCTGCACGGTGCCGGAAGGTAGCCGTATAGCACAACTGATCCTTATGCCCACAAGCAAAGATTGTTTAAATTTGGACCAGCTCCAACAAAGGCAGGGTGGGTTTGGTTCAACTGGGGACCCACAAATTTTATGGGTACAGTCTCTTTCTCAAAAACGGCCTATGTGCCAATGTACCCTTATTCGAGGGGAACAAAAAGTAGTTTTGAATGGGATTATTGACACCGGAGCCGATGTTACAGTAATATCTCATGCTAAATGGCCACCGCTGTGGCCGCTAACCAATACTCCACAGGCATTAGCTGGGATTGGCGGAACTGGCAAAAGCCACCAGAGCCTGGAGCTGATCCAAATTCAGGGCCCAGAAGGGCGTATTGCTTCTGTTAAACCTTTTGTGTTACCTGTTCCCATGGTTTTATGGGGACGAGACGTGCTATCACAGTGGGGAATGACAATTCGTACCCATTTTTAGGTGGGGCCATTGAAATGCGCGACACCCTTAAATTAACCTGGAAAATTGATGCTCCCATTTGGGTGGATCAATGGCCCCTACCTTTAGAAAAGCTTCGCGCCCTTCAGGACCTGGTCACAGAACAACTCGAAAAGGGACACATTGTGCCTTCTACCAGCCCTTGGAATTCTCCTGTTTTTGTTATCCGAAAACAGACTGGCAAGTGGCGCTTGCTCCATGACCTTAGAAAAATCAATGACGCCATGGAAACTATGGGGGCCTTGCAACCTGGACTCCCGTCTCCTACAATGATTCCCAGAGATTGGCATTTAACTGTTATTGATCTCAAAGATTGCTTTTTTAATATCCCCTTGCATCCAGATGATGCTCCTAAATTCGCTTTTTCAGTTCCTAGCGTCAATATGCAAGCTCCATTGCAGAGATATCAGTGGGTTGTGTTGCCACAAGGAATGAAAAATAGCCCGACAATATGTCAATGGTATGTAGCTAAGGTACTTAGCCCTGTCCGAATCACAATGCCTGATGTCCTATTGTATCATTATATGGATGATATCCTAGTGGCTGCACAACATCACATAGTCATGGAGAAAGCTGTAGCCCTTGTCACGGCGGCCGTTAACTCGGCAGGCCTCTGTATTGCGCCAGAAAAAATTCAAAAAACACCCCCGTGGAAATATTTGGGCTGGCGCATAAGAGCCCAAACCATAGTTCCTCAACCTTTGCAGATACAGACTGATGTAAGAAATTTACACGATGCACAAAAGTTGTTAGGAACAATTAATTGGGTTCGGCCTTTGCTAGGGATTTCTAATGCAGATTTGAGCCCTTTGTTTGAGTTGCTCAAGGGAGACACAGATTTACGTTCTCAACGCCGTCTTAACCCTGAGGCTGTTACCTCGTTACAGAAAGTTGCTACAGCCATTGCTTCTAGACAAGCACACCGATGTGATCCCAATCTCGCTTTTTCTTTAATCGTTTTGAACCCAGCTCGACAACCCTATGCGTTAATATTTCAATGGGATCCACAAAAATCGGATCCGTTGTTGATTATCGAGTGGGTCTTTTTATCTAACCAGTCTACAAAAACTATTGTAACACAATATGAGATGTTTGCTCACCTGATAATTAAGGCCAGACAACGGTTGTTGATGTTATCAGGAACTGACTTTGCTTATATTTGTTTACCTGTGACAACCATTTATCTGCAATGGCTTTATCAACAATCAGACATTTTTATGTTAGCATTAGCAGGTTATATGGGCCAGATTACATCCCACCCACCTTCACATAAGCTGCTTAATGCTAATTTTTGTATAACTTCTAAACCAAAACGAAGTGATCAACCATTGCAAGCCCTTACTGTATTTACAGATGGATCTGGAAAATCACACAAATCAGTTATAGTATGGTGGGACGACCAACGTGAGCGTTGGGATTCAGACGTTAAAACAGTCCCTGGCTCCCCTCAGATAGTGGAACTGGCTGCGATAGTTCGAGTCTTTCGAAAATGGTCAACGCCAGTTAATGTTATCACTGATTCAGCTTATGTTGCAGGAATAGTTGAGCGAGCTGAAGCATCTGTGTTGCGTGACATTCCGCACTTTGACTTATTTGCTTTATTACAAGAACTCGTTTTTCTTCTGGACTCTCGCCCTTACCCCTATTTTGTTATGCATGTCAGATCGCACACTTCTCTACCTGGCTTCATTGCAGAAGGTAATCGCCGAGCTGATCTTTTGACATTACCGGTACAAGTGTTACCAGATCGTGTAGCTCAAGCTAGACTCAGCCATTCTTTTTTCCACCAAAATGCTGGAGGCCTTAAAAGACAGTTTGGCCTTACCTCCCAGCAAGCATCTAACATTATTGCTACGTGCCCTGACTGCCAAAGATATTCTTTTCCGTCTGTTGCAGGCGGAGTCAACCCTCGAGGACTACAAAGTTTACAGTTGTGGCAAACCGATGTTACCCACTATTCAGAGTTTGGCAATTTGAAATATATCCACTCTTCTATTGACACCTTTTCAGGTGCCTTATTTGCTTCTTGTCATACAGGAGAAAAAGCACGTGATGTCCGTAAGCATCTTATGCGTGCTTTTGCTACATTGGGTATCCCGGTACAAATCAAAACAGACAATGGTCCTGCTTATGTCTCTAAAGCAATGAAAACATTTTTTGAATCTTGGGGTGTAACTCACACTACTGGCATCCCTCATTCTCCTACAGGCCAATCTTTAATTGAACGTTCCCATCAATCATTAAAACGTTTACTACAACAACAAAAAGAGGGAATAGGAGTTGTTACTCCTGAAGAACGATTACAGAAAGCCTTATATGTTTTTAACTTTTTGAATTGTTCTTTATTAGACAGCAATCCTCCAATAATCCGACATTTTAACACAAATACTTCACTCGAGATGCGAATTAAAGCTCCTGTACTGGTCCGTGATCCAGAAACGGGTAAGATAATGGGGCCTTATCCCCTTGTCACGTGGGGCAGAGGCTATGCTTGTGTTTCCACAGAGAGAGGCCCCCGATGGATCCCAGCAAAGAACGTGCGACCATTCCGTGAACCCTTACCACAAGTTTCGTCTGAAGATTCTGACTATAACTCTTGACCCTTCTGTTGTCACTTGTGGTTTCCGTCACCAGCCACCCTTTAGGACACCTCTGTGTTGTGACAAAAATAATATTACCTTTAACGCTTTTTCCCCCTTTATGTCATGCAATAGCTCTCTGTGTACCACAACTAGAGAAATACAGGAGTTTAACCTCTTAGGCTCTGCCCCCTCAGATCTATGTTTTTGGTTTAATTCTCATATTAGTCAAGATGATCCCGTTGATGTCACGTCATATAAGCCATACAACGTGACAGCATATTGTCAAAAGAATGTTAGCCTTACAGCAGTCACGTCCAACGCAGTGTTACAAAATCGTGCCGCAATAGATTTTCTACTTTTAGCACAAGGGCACGGATGTGATGAGTTTGAAGGGATGTGCTGTATGAACCTTTCTGATCACTCCCAATCAATACACAAACAACTTTTTATTTTAAGGGATAATATGAAAAAACTTTGAGAAAGTAGTGATCCTTTTACAGATTGGTTATCTTCATTAGGTTTGTCTGGATGGTGGATTACAATTTTGGAAAAAATAGCTGTTGTAATAATAATAGTGTTATTGTTAGTTTTGCTTTTGCCGTGTGTTATGCAATGCTTACAGAAGCTGATAGCCAACTCTGTAAAACGAGTTCTTATGGTGCAACAAGAAGGGGGAAATGAAGGGAATGATTTGTCTAAGACCTCCAGTGAAACTTATCTAATTGAGGGAGGTCTGTGGGAACTCATGAAGAACGGACTGCAAGAGAAAGAACATAACGCAATACAACTAGTGGAGGTTTAGGCCACAAGGGCACTGCGACCTTGAGGCCTGTGGTTATACAAAACAGGAGGTAGGTCCGGTTATAACCGAAACTGTCAGCAAGCATAAGATTGAGGCATACAATGGAGAGTACCGAAGCAGAACTTGTAACCCTAGGAAACGAAGTAAGCAGAGTGAAGAGGAACAGCGAATAAGAAACTTAGCTTTTGCAATATGTAATCACTTTTGTAATATGTAACCAATGAGCTTTGTGCACGATAATCTTAGACTATGTATGCAGCCTTATAAAAGAAGCATGTTAAGAACAATAAAGCAGATCTGATCTGATTCCACCTAACCGGGTCTCCGTCTCTCAATCGCGGCAAGTAACGATTCTCAGAGTGAAGGATGCAGGAAAATACAACTTTTTGCATGTTCCAATACCAAATTCCTCATGCTACTCCTGCCTAGCAACTCAGTTCCACTCTTAACAAAGAAACACTGCTCCTGATAGATTAAACATACTCACCCAGGTGCAGATAGTGCTGTCTTTTTTTTTTTAGAAAAAAATCTTTAAACATAATGAACAACTCAAGACAGCAAAGAACAAATGCGTTATTCGTCCTTTTTTGATTTGGACTCAGAAACAGAAAACAAGCAGGAGAAATACTTCATTCAAATGAGCTAATGAGAAGTCTGTTCTTGTACAATGAGATCCAGAGAAGCCTATACTTGCCTTAGCTTCACTGCTTTATTTATAGTATGTGTGCTACTCTTATTTGAGCTCTATATACACCAAGTCTATACATATAGATTTTAATTCATCAACTCCACTGTTTCTAGAGTAACAGCTCTTCCATGAATAAAAGATGTTAGACATTAGGCTGACAGTTCCATGACAGTTCTTCACCCCACTCCTTTTAAAACCTGGTCAGCTTTGGAAAGTTGAAGATATAACTGAAGTCGCTAGAGAATTTGAACACACAAAAATCCAGGGAAATAAAAAGAAATATACTTCCAAATCATGTGTTGGCTTTCCAGCCCAACAGAAATAGACATATTCTGTACTAGAATCAGTGGTGTCTTACAGCTCTGTATATAACAAAAATTCAATTTGTATTCATTAGCAGCAAACTGTTTGAGAAAAACATGTTGTCCCTCAAGATATCCATGCCATTAAAAAAAAAAAATTCATTCCATAAAGAAGTTTTTTGACCTATTTAATCATTAAGTATCTTCATTAACCAAGGAAAATATTTCTTTGGTTAGTACTGAAGACCAGGAATTTCTCCTACTCAACATCTAGACCAACAATTTTAATTACTGTGACATTTAATTAGTTTTCTTTTCTGGGTTCAAGTGCCTTTTGAGCCACAGAAAACTGAATCAAAGCATGCTGTCTCAGTAAGCCCAAACAGCAGCATCACGTCTTATGCAAAGTCACCCAAGGACTGACTGCAAAATTATCCTTTATACAGCAGCGATGCACGGGGGCGTTTATATAGAAGGCACAGCTCCGCTGTGCCTGGCATCAAAACTTGTCTTGGATAATGTAAGTACAAAGAAAAACTGACAGTAGGTAGAAAAATGAGGTCAGGAAAACAATAAAGAAACTAAATCTGGTAAAACAAGCATCTGCTAAAGCACACCAGCTGTCCAGCCGCACCAGGAGTACTGCCAGTGTCACAGCAGAGCTGAGTTTCCACATGGTACTCGCAGATCATTTTTTAAAAAAAAAAAAAGCTCCTTCTGTCTTACCAGAGGAAAAAAGTAATACACATTTTCCAAGAAATATAGCTATACACTCTCAGTGAAAGTTTGCATTTAATGATTCATGCGGTAAGAGAAAAGATATGTAGCTGAAGTAAAGAGGAAAAATCATAAGCATGTTCTTAAAGGAAGAATTCCCGTTCCTAGGTACTTAGCTACATGCACCTGTCTTCATTACCTGGAACAAGGCCCTGAGGTTGCAGAGCCCCTTAGATTTAATATGGATTATCTCTCATAACAGTTCAGGCTGTATGCTGCAAGAAAAAGGCAACCTTCTGAAAATGCTGTTGTAGATGAACTGGCCTGACTGAAACACTTCGGGCAAGATGCCTTTATTATAGTGCCAGCTGGGCAAGATGGAGTCCACTAGGAGCAGGGAAAGATGATCAAGAATTTGGTTTGGGTGATACTGAACTTAAATTGACAGTTGGACATCCACTCTGGGATGCAAGACAGGCAGGCTGAGATTCAACCCTTCTGTAGTACAGCTCTTACTGCTCTGCAGAACAACACTTACCCATCCCCACAGCTGGGCTGCCTTTCACCTCCTGGCTAGTGTGGAATGACCAAACGGGATGTGACGCTCAGAACTGGAGGTAGCGACGGCTACAGTAAAGCAGCCATTACTACTAACAGCCAAACCTACTACCTAATCTAATAAGGAAATAAATTCTTAGTTTTTTTGTTTTTTTTTTTTTTTAACAATACAGTACTCCCTACCTTCCTGGATGAAAAATCCCAGAATATTTCTTTCTCAGCGTTTAACAGTAGCTGCATGGACTACACATAGCTGACGCCTTCCAGAGCCATGCTTTGGGCACACCTGCCCCTGCAGGGCTCTACCCTCCCACAGAAGTGCTGACTGCTACCTGGGGCATGAAGAGTTCAGTCTGGAGAGAATGTAAAGAAACTAATGTCCAAAAAATGTAATAGCAAGAGCTTTACTCTCCTTATTTTTAAAAAAGAGACAACTTCATTTTAGCTGAATCATTTCATTCCACAATTGCTGACTGCAAGCATCACAGATTATTCATTCCTATATCACTGCATTCTGCACATAGTGTTGGCTTCTTAAATGGCATCTGCAGCTTGCCAGTCTGACTATAAATACAGCTCCTTAGGAGTCATTAGGTCTTTTAGAAATATTTAGGACATTTTGAAAAGCTTTGTTATTTAGCTTCTAATAGTTCCATCAGGGACCATTAAATCTATCAGGTAAATAGGTCTTCTGAATTATTATTTTTTAACCACACATTACTGGTTCCTAATGACCATGAAGATGTTGCTACATTGAGTATGCTCTTAAAACATATTGATATACACAGGAAAATGCATGTAAATACTGTATTTACCTCTTTCAAATGTTGTCTGCTTTGAGAGTTAAAAGACTATTTAACGTGTTCCCTAAAATAATCAAAATTGTGTAATTAGCGCAAGTTAAAAAGTAACCATTTAAAATGTGCACATTAAATTTGCTTCCACTGTCCCAAAATTCTTTGCTAAATGTGAGCAATACTTTAATAAATAGAAAAAAAACTTTGAAAAGCTATAATATTTTTCCTTTGTCATAGCCTACCAACAGGACACAAAATTCCTTCCACCTAGTAAGCTATGCACTGCATGGATGATCGGGGAATATGTTATAAACCAAGTTGTATCATTCGGTTGAAAACAACAGTTACATAATAAAATCGCCATTACAAATAGAACTCTGATTTCATCCTTAGCTGGAAATCTGTCTTAAAATAACCACAGGGTTGGTTGGTTTGTTTCTAACAAGCAGCAGTCTAAAGAAGGACCCTCAAGCTATCCATATCATTGCAGTTCATTCTGCCTGGCATAGCACCGCGGGGAAAAAGGAACGGAGACCATGCCTTCAATTTGGCAGTAGAAAGGAAGCAAAACACAGCAAAATTACAAAAAAAAAAAAGTAATTAGGATATCAACTCCATCTTCACAGAAAAGAGTCTGGGTAGTTTGATTTCAGCTAATCAGTGGGGGCTCACGAACAACCTGAACAGATCTTGTAGATGGAAGCAATAGCTGCCTGTCCTGAGCATAAATAAGTGAAGTTCAGAAGAAATTACTTCAAGAATTGACAAATTCCCTTGGTTTAAAAGCAAACTACAGCTTGACTCTATTCCCCTAAACTGACTGAATAAAGCATTTTCTAAGGAAAAAAGGGAGAAAATTGAAACGAAAGCAACAACATGTTTTTCACTGGCATGTGACCTATGTTGACTACACTCACAGAAAAGCTGGTGAAGAGCCCACAGGAGGAAGGCACAAATACTGAGTGGTAATTTGAAAATTCAGTCTGCCATCAAATATTTGTTTCAATTTCAGTGTAGTATGCACTCAAGTATAGGGAGAAGCGTAAGGTCAATAACACCAGGAAATACTAATCTAATGGACAATAATTTGTATATTAAGCAAATATGTTTTCAATCATTTCCATCAGTCAGTTACTAACTCTGCCCAAAGTCAGACTGCACATAGGTTAAGCCTACTTTTCTCCAACAGTGAATCCCTAGATGGGATTACCAATTACATGCCTACTGTGGCAACTGCTGTACAGACACGCCACAAAGTCAAAACAACAGAGATATTTCCTCGTTCTGCCATTAACTCTGTAGTTTGACCTTCTGTTGAAAAACCACTATGTCGTAAGGTGCTTAATATATATATATAAAATATTGGGTATATAAAACACTAGGTAAGTATAGAGTATTTGTGTAGATTAATTCGCTATATAATTATAGATTATAACAGTTTGTAAATAATTTTCTATAATTACATATTATCTATATAACATAGTACTGAACAAAACTCAAAATTCAAGGTATGTCCAAATGAAACACCTTTAAGTGGGAATGCAGCTTCCCTTCACTTTTTGTCCAGAATGAGAAGTCTCAATGAAATCAACCTTTCAAACCAGATCTAACTCACTACATTGCCTCTGCATCGAAAGCATCTTGAAATTCCTGAAAGATCCTATAGGCAATAGTGCCACATTGTATGCCACAATTATCCAAATTTAATTTAGCTCACATATAATCTTTACAAAGTATGGTAAGTCACAAAAAAAAAGCCCACTATGTAACTGAAAACATAGATATGTGAAGTTTAGTAACTGGAGGATGGGGTGCTCAGTTGATTAGTAAAGGCATGAGTAGGACACATGAAACTTCTAGCAGTCAGGCTCCTGCTTATTGACGGGTGAAGCTATAGAAGCCCTGCAGCAGAATTATCCTTACTTATGTGATCTCAATCTGCTTTCTATTGATTTTCTTACACAGCAGAAAGTTTTGATTAACTTTAGTAATAGCGATGACTGCTTCAAAATGCCTTGAATTGATCAGACATAAGGATTTTCTGTTAACTAAAAATTAAAAATATATTTCTTCCAGTATTCCAATTAAGAAATGCCTTCCTCTTTGCAAAGGTATGAACAAAAAGACTGTAATGTTCCGCTAGCCATCTCGTTGACTTGGAAGGTCATTAGGACACCTCCCAAAAAGGTGATCTAAGCAGGGGGAGAAGTTTTTCTATGTGAACATGTATTCACAGCACTGAGCATCCTTCAGAGACTGCACAGCTCAGCTTGTTACAGGTACCAGAAGATACCACTTTTGCAGGAACTGAAATATAAAATACTAGCAACAACCCAATATAACAAAGTAAACAAAACCACTTGTAAGTAAAGCTTTTGAAATAAAAGCTGCCACAGCAGACAATGGAATGCTTGAATGCTGTGTTATTGCATGAGGTAACAGTCTTCAAAAAGCTTTGCTGTCAGGCCCGGTGTGCATCACAATGGCTAGTTTAAAATATTTTGTGTCTTCTGAACTGTAAATTTTTGCAGATGCTGCAAGTCTTCTATTTTACAGGCCTTTCTAGAGAAATTGGAGAACTAACATCTTCATGGAAGTTCAAAGGTTTATATACTGTCCAGTAAGGACAAAGTACAAACAGAAAAAAAAGATTGCATTGCTGATAAAAGGGTTCACATGCAAACATACCAAACAAAACAGAGGTAAACTGCCTTAACAAAGATGACTGAAAACTATGACTTTAAGAATTGCCCTTATATCAAAAAAAAGGTTATTTGTTATCCTATCAGTTTGTATTAGATTAAGCAAATTCATGACAGAAAAAAGTGCCATTTGGCTGGCTACGTTAACCAGAAACATCAGGTTTTGTTGCACATCCCAGGCTGAAAGCTGCTTATTAGACCTGGCAACATTTTTTTTTTCTTCAATGAACAAAAAGTAAAAACATAATATACATTTAGGGTTTGGTTGTTTGGGGTTTTTTAACCTAAAGCTATTATTATGTTAATCAGAATTTGTGGTCAATAGCATGTATTTCTGGTTAAAACCAGATGACCCCACGAGCTTTTGCACAACTCACCTCTAAACGGAAATTTTATTTGAAATAGAACTAAACCATAGGCTTATTCTGTCATTTAGGCTTCATGGTTCCATTTGTTGCATTTCTGGCTCCTCAGGGGGTGGGAAAAAAAAATAATCACTGAAATTACTAATATATTCACAGTGTTTGTAATCCCAGGACAGAGAGAGACCAAAGGGCCTATATGGGAGGAGTTAAGTGCTGACAGAAAACCCAAACCTCCGTTGGGTTAAGCATGCAAGAGATAGGGGCACAACTGCTTTCTTCTTCCCTGTCACTAAGAATCCTACTAATAACTTCCACTGCCCTTCCCAGGAAGCAGATGGAGATTCACAATCCATACACACTTCTTCAGCTGCTAACATTGCCTTGGCTTCTCCAGTTAAATGCCAAAAAGATGAGATCACTGCTGCGCGAGTGGTGGAGCTTGTTCTTTACGTGAAGCCTGCACAGCTGAAGATAGAATTTTACTCTGCCTCGCAATTTCTGAGTATTTGAAAGCAAAAACCCTACAACCCCTTCACTCTGTTTTTGGTTTCTATAGATGCTTCCTGTTTTAACCTATATTCTTTTTCATACATTTTCTCCCTAATGAATAGCTAAATTGGAAGCATAATAAGTTATCTCCTAAAACTTCACACTTTATACTGCAGCACACAGAGCAAAGAGCAGATTTGTTTTCCTCAAGTTTTTGCTGACACCCTTTGGAATCTGTAGTTCTGTGAGACTAATACTTCAACAGTTGTCTTATACTTACCTAGAATAGATCTAAACTGACGGCGCCACATCCTGAGATCCTTGGATCACTGCAGTTGCTCTAGTCAGTAGCTGATTCTAAGGTTCATAGCAGTCGAGTTCATCACACAAGCAAGCTTTTAGATTTCGATCTCTGTACTCTGGTGTGCAAGCAATAAAAAAGACTTAGTGTCACCTCCCTGTTGCTCTCCAAACACCTTCACATTTCATAATGGCTATCTAAACCCACATTTTTCTCCTCCTGTTTGATGAGAAGCATGAGTTTGTGATTTTTTTCAGACATGTTCAACAAAAGTCTGATGCTACCTTCCAGACCACTGTAACTTACAATTTCCTGTATCCCTCCACACTGCACATTTTAAAGTGTTAGAGTATCTCTTCCATAATGTTATCTAAAAATAACAACTGACCGGCGTAAAATCCACCGTAGAAATCTCACACCATTTGAAAGCAGCCAACAGAAAAACTCCCACTGGTATGCACTCTGGGTAGTGAATGGTGCGTATCTTGAGAGAAATATTGTGGAATCGATGCTAGAGATCAATCACTTAAAAGAAACAGTCATTTGGGACAGTATCTTTTGCAGGGCAGAAAGCAACTCTGCTAAAAAACACTATGCACAATGTACATTCGTATGCATATGATTATGTAGAAGTTCATTTATAATATATCTCAGGAGATGCTGTAGCTTGCGTGCAGTTATTTAAATAGTTTGGGGACTTTGCAAGAGAGATTTACTCTTGCTCTCTCTGTGTTTTGTTATGGAAGGTTTATCATCAATATTAAAGTTTAATTCCCCCAAAGCAGTGCATTAATACATTCATAAACTTTAATACCTAGAGCTTTATGCCCACCTTCATCATATATTGAACACAATTGTTAAACAGCAGTTCCATAATTTCCTGAAGTTTTTTCATAATAAAGGGATTTCAGAAATATTTCTAAAGCACAGAGTCATTTTGATGCACTACATTTTGCCTGATTTTAAATGTCTGCCATGAAGAAAATTGAGTTTTATGGTTTTCAAAATAAAAACCAAGACTGTAGACCCGTAGTTCTCACAGCTCATTCTTTTCAAACTATTTTGCTAATCACACACACTTTTTGTAAATTTATTATTTATTGCTTGCCCCAAAAGCCTGCTTTCCAGTTCACACATAATCATTTGGGTTTATGCCCTTTCATTATTTTGAAGGCATGTATTGCTTTGTGTAACAAATTCATCTTTGGGAGTCATTTCCCATTAAAGATCAACCCGCTATCCCAAATACTGTAAATATTTCTAACAGGCCATTGCCTGTCCTAAGAGTCCCCTGTGCTTCTCATACAGAGCAAGATATTGGGAAGAGGACATAAGCTGTTTTATTAAGCAGCTAATTAGCGTGATGGCACATTATAACGTTTTTCTTTGTGTGTTCTGTGCACTTAGATGAGGTGACATCTAAGGACACAGATCACAGACAACTACACTAGAAGGAGGAATGAAGGACATTGAACAAGAACAAACAGGAAAATAAAGCCCATTTTGTTACAGTAGAAGAAAGCAAACGGCACCCTTACTACAGGGGGGAAATAAAAGTACTCCCAAAGACACTATCACTTGTCAGAATTGCTGCTGCTCTTTCTTTGACACCATGGCATGTACAGAATTGAGAAGGGGAAATTCAGAGACTATCAGGACTGCTTTAAAGCTGGCTCTCAGTGTCTAACACAGATTACACCACGAACCAACAAAGCCAGAGACACGAAAACCACCCCCAACTGTCTATGAGTGAAACCTTAATTCAATATATAATTTATTTAATTTGGCTTCTGCTGCCTATAATTGCTTCAATTCTCAACAACAGCTGGCAGGCACAAAGAGAAAAAACATACTTAGGACAGCAACAGAGAGATTTAATTAATTTTTTAAATCTTTGTGGTTTATTTAGCTTCTGCTGCCATCTACAGTAATCACCACAAATCTGCACAAAGACCAGGTACAGCGCTAACAGCAACAAAATAAACCTTCAGCACAGTAACAAGCAGGGCTAGAAAGGCACCGGGGACTTTCACTGTCACTGGAAGATCTAATGAACTCCCTCTTCTCAGCTGGGGCCTAAAAATTCATTTACAGCTACTCGTCAGCTCTGTAAATGAATTAACTCATCTACATAGTACACAGATACAAGCATAGACTTTACGAGCCTGTATAATCAACAAAGTAGCGGTGCTGGCTATGAGCTAATGAAATTTTTAATTTCTCTATAGAAGATTAGCACACAGGTATGACTAGTTCAATTCCGTTTCTAATTTTTCCATATGGTCATGTCATGAAAATGGTGGACACCATAAGAAATTAATTTGTTAATCTGCTCCCAAAGAGCCTTGTGTAATGAAAATATTTTTCACTAGTTATCTTAAGTAATGGACGTTTTTACATTCCAGATAACACCAAATAATGCTACACTTCTTCCAAAACCTGTACATCTAATAAATTTGGTTTGTGGCACAAAGTAATATGCCCAAGGCACACTAGTAATCTTTACAGGATAAACCCAAAAACTCCAAACAAGAATGCAGCATCTGTTTTAATGTTAATTTTAACTTAAAAATAAGTAAATTGAAAAGACACTATACTAGCTAAAACTTTAACAACACACACACAATTTCTAGTTCTTTGAGTCTTATCAGCAGTCCCACCAATTTTCATCCCAACTTTGTCAGTGCTATACAGTAGCATCTGAAGCATCATAAACCCTAAACTTCACTTGCCGAATATATTGAGCCAAGTTCATCTTTTTTTATCCTGTGATTTGTAGCTTTTCTTTTGGGGAGTTTCTCCGGCTCCAACAGTCTGCAGATTTCTACTGTCTACAGCATGACACCCATTTTTATTTTTTTTTTTTTTTTTAGTTTGAATACAGTCCATTCCTAGGATTCCCATTGGTAGTGTCACTGAGGAGTAACAGATTGAAACAGCTACATTTTGAGCTATACGCTTCATTAAGGGATGGGCTCTAATGCAACTCTACAGTATTCTTACTCCACTGATGGACAGACTGGCACTAGGCTCAAACTCAGAGCTACCACAGCCGAGAAAGGTGTGATTATTACCTTGTTAGAGAGCTGTCTAGTGAGTATCTCTGCTGAAATCCAGTGTTCTCAGATAAACCTTAAGAAAAGGTTACCCAAGGCAAGGCATAACTGAAAAATCAATTTTCTTCACTTTTCCAACTCTGACAAAGAGTCAATATTCAAGCTTACACAGTGCAAGTACAGAAAATATTTCTGAGGATCTAAGAAAGTAGTTTAACAGGGTTTTTTATGCATAACCGTACTTGGTACTTCATCATTAGGTATTGTTAGAAGGATAACGCATCAAAATATTTGTTTACTTAAATTTCTGCCATAACACAGTCAACTGAGAAAGACACAGAGTATTAGCTGGACTGTGAAACCAAATTTAAGCTGTAACAAAATCTTCTGAAGATCAGCAAATACTAATGTCAAAGTGAACACACCTTTTCTAGCTAGCTGTTAGTACATGAGTACTATTGGCTACATGAGATTTGGAGTATAAGTGGAACTCTGAACTGTTTTCACAGTATTTTTCCCCTCTATTTTTGAGGGGAGACCACAGCAACACCAGGTAGAGTTTCAGCTTCTGATTATAGTCCTATGGCCACAGAGGCAGCCGGTGACAGTTCCTGGGAGAGGTTGCCTTCATCCGACTAACCCAGGCATTACTCACTTCACTACAAACTGCCACCCACAGCAGCAGTAGCTGCCTGGTTTTTCAGGATCTGGCAGAGACGGCCACAAGCAGATGAGATTAGAGCCATTTTGCCACCCTAGAATTGCCTCCTTTGCCTATTTTAGTCTTGCTGTGCCACAGTTATGAATTATGCTTGAAACTGCATGGAACAGAAGCAGCCAAAGTGGAGATTTCCGTGGGTGAGAAGGTAGACTATCATCCCATCTTCCTTCAGTTCTGCTTCCCCAACACACAGAGGTGTTACCAGGATAAACAGATCCACAGCCTTGGGTTTTTTTCAGGTATCAAGGTTGTTAGAGCTCTCTGACTGATAACGAAACTGCTCCGAGGTGCACAGAAAAGCATTTAAACATGCAGTGATCACTAAGGAGCCTTAAGTGGAACAGTGATAAGCACCTGGCACAAGCACTCAAAATGAAACAATTCTCGTCCTGGCTCTGTGACTGGTACCCTACATGACACTGAGCAACTCATTTCAGGTTCCCCATCTTATGGGGTTCATGACAAAGACCTGGACCTGGTTTGTTTATTTGGGAGCAAAGAGGGGTGGGTGGGTAGTTAATGTGTTTTGAGACCAGCTACAGAAAAGTGTTCACAAGGTCACATTACATATTGCCACCACAGGCACCCTAATAGATTTTGGTTTGTAACATTGCAGAAGAGTACTTGGCCCACTGCAGCTGCCAAATATCAAGAACCTCAAAAAGCAGAAAAAGTGAAAAATAATAAAAAAAAAAGTCAGAGCCAGAAACCGTAGGCCATAAAATGACCCTGCTGTAAGGTTTTAATACAGAACACAACAGCAGCCCACTTTGTCGTCATTCTGTAAATAGCTACAATCTGTTCTAATAGATTTACAAATACACGTGATTGTACCAATAAAAACCTGACTCAGCGCAAATAAAACTCAATCTGCATCTCCATGCAAAATTTGAAGTCATACCTATCTGTCCATATTAAATTTCAGCTGTTTCTTCCTTCCATAGCTTTGTCTGAAGGTTAAAGCACAAACCCAAAAGGCAGGCTGCAACAACCAGGTTTTCAGCACAGTCAAGAGCAACAAGCCATTCCCACCAAAACTTCAGTTAGCAACTCCTGACTGAAATTTGCTGAACAAGCTCTGACACACTTGTCTCTGACAACATCTTTTGAATTATCTGACCACACCTGTTTAATGTTTGGAATGTTACATCAATGGGATCTTCAAACTCCAAGGGCTTTACAACTTCCAATACAAAATTCAAACATGTGCTTTCGTTAAAGTCAAATGTGCACATTGAAAACATTAAATAAACTAAGTGTTATGGCTTCCTAAACTTAACTTTCCCAGTCCCAAATCACAGAGGATCTGCTCAGATAAAGGCGTGTTTTTTTCAAGTTTGATGGCATTTTTTTGTGGACTTTTACAGCTTGATTGATTAGTTAACGCTCATCTTGCAAAATACACCTTATTAGAGATGGCTTTCATTACAGATCCATGTATACTCCCTTTCTACATGCTTCTGATCATCACACATTTACTGTATTTATGGAACTTCCATGCAAAATCCAAAGAAATTACAGTTGTGGACTACATTGTTCTTGATCCTCATAAAAAACAAACACCAGCACCCTCACCCGCCAAACCATTAAACCCCACATATTAAACAGTCACCCCAATTAGAGTCTTACATCACTTGGATGGTTTCAGGAACTTGCTGGGAGTTTCAAAACTGCTTTGAAATGTTGAGATAAGACATGCTCATTTTAAAAACTGACTTGCAGAAAGAAATTGAACCATATATACACAAGAGAAGTGAACACAGAAGAGCTGAAAGTGTTTGTCAGATTCCCTTAAAAACGTGCCAAGGCAAAAATCATCTGCTGGTGGTGCTGTAACATGAGAGATTTACAGCTTCCTTTCTGCCTGTCCATTTCTCTTCCAAACCAACATTTCACCAGCACACACCACTGATTCACAGAAGGAGAGGTTCTCACATTAGTCCTAAAACTCAGAACGATTTCAGACTTCAGGTTTTACCGTTCAGTCTTCTAGAAATCACCAAATTACCTTCAACAACTCATTAAACAAAACCTTTTACATGCCAGTAAGTAAAAACATTTGAATATTTTAAGAAGTCCATTATATGTTTTCCATTCTACTTAAAGAAGGCAAAGCATAAAGCCAATAAGGAAAAAATGAGACCCAAGAAGAGAATCACATATTATAGTCTCCGAAAATACCTGTTCTGGTGATCAAAAAGAAAATGTTGCCTACGCAAAATGCTGTAAAATCCTTACAGGATTAGGATTATGCCAAACACTTCTCCTTCACATAAAATATAGTCTGAATTTTTTGCACAACTGCTGGAAATTGAATGATCTTAGAGCTGATCCTGAAGTGCCTTTTCCCTACTTGCTATGCATATAACATCCATGAGGATACAGATTGCCCTTAAGCCAATGAACTGTACATCTAATAGCTTGCTACTGTTTAGACATGAAACCTTGTAACCTAGAAGACAAGCTTTCCTGAAATAAGCTTCTTACAGCTGAGCCTGTTTATAAAAAAAAAAAAAAGCGCAGTGATGTTTTATTAATAGAGCTAAAATCTGTAGGCCAAAAAATTATGCAGTAAAACTACCAGAACTATTCATGGCTTGTTTGCACATTTTTTGCCTCTGCATATTTTAGGGCCAAGTATATTTACCTATTTACTTTAAGAGTCCCATCATTTAAATGTCACATGAAGCATGGGAAAAAAGCTTCAAACCTAAATTAAAAAAAAAATGTTTATACTGTACCACACCTATTATAAGTCAGTCTATGAAAACAGTGGTGAATGAGCTTCACCAAATTATATTTGAAAGCAAATATGAATCGTTTTACAAACCCAGTGAGTATATCCACAGTTAAAAGGACAGGCAAAACAACTTCTGTCTAAACTACATTTCTAAACACTTACAGCATTCTGATTGGTAAACGATTTCCCAATAAAAGTGATCACTAAACATGAAGTGATAAAGTGACATGAACTAAAATTGCAGTTACTTACAATTTTAATAATAGGATTTTCAAGAAGATGTAATATTATTACACAACTGTAGATAGAAGTGTTGCTGTTCACGTAGAGTACCAGATATCAAAAGTAGTAACTGCTAATAGACAATCAAGTGTACGAGATCATAATACCTATGAGCTGCAGCCCTTTTACTGCAGAACAAAAAAAGTAACGTAAAATTTCACAGCTTGAGTTTGTTGTAATTAAAGCCATCAAATATAAATTTGAGACATACTCAAGAGCTGCAAACTACCAATGCATTCACATGTATGCCAAATGACAGAATTAATTACATAAATTGATGTTTCTATTGAAACTAATAATACTTTTGTTTCTTGGAAATATACCTGAAAATGTTCACCTAAAGATGGTAGTGAAAAAGATCTTGTCATTGAAGTACTTCTCTGGTACTTAAAAAGTCTAATTAATTACTAATTCTGCAGTCAATTCCCAACACAGAGTTAGTTAGCTAAGTTCACCCATCTCAATTTCCATTTGTAGAACAGGAATAATGCTTCATCCTACTTTTTTTGTCAAGCATCCGCTTTACTATGAATTCGCTTAAAGAACTTTTTTTTAAAAAATGCCTTTATAGAGCATGCACTGCAATAGGCTTGCTGCCTTCATAAATTAAGACCATGACAAGAATGCCTACTGCATGTGGTTTTGCTTCAGAAGCAGCTTGTGAAGCTTTTTTTTTTTTTTTTTTCACAAGAAGATGACAAAAAGCCTCATAGTTGGGCATCTCAAAGAAATCTACAAAGTGCTGCAAACACCAGAATTTTAACAGGCTGAGTATTTTCATGCAGCTACTCAGTGAAGAATAGTGATAACGAGAGGGGGAAAAATTCTCAGAGGGATATATTAATTGCAAATCTGTTTGTGACACTAGATCAAATTGAAGATATTAAAATTAAAACCACATTAAAATAAAACTGCACTAAGAATAAATCACAAAAAAATAGGCTATGTTCTACAGAATTGTCCAATAAATTCTGGAATCTGATTTCAGTCAGACACCCCCATAAAGCTTCAGGAAAGCCAGCAGCTCTGCCAGGCTGCTGCAGCTTGGGGGCCTTGCAGGCACAGCCACACACATCAAGCATACAGAGAAAAACATGGTTAGTATGCTTTTTCAGTAAAGGCATCTAAGATGCACCAAGAAAAAAAGTCACCACGACAACCTTGAACGGGTTAAGAACCAACCAACCAGAAACCCAAAACCCTTATAGCAATCAATTGCCTCCTTATTAAACCCTTACAGCAGTCAATTGCCCCCTTATTAAACCAAACAATGCAGACAGAAACTGTTGGAGACAGCGCTGTATTTCAGAAGGCTGATTCTGAGAAGTGAACATAGCACCTCCTGGGTGAGCAGCGCGGGTGGCGTTTCAGGCGCAAAGTAGTCACCCACGGAGTAGCAACCACGGAGCTCCTCAGGTCAGGACAGCGTTCCATGCTCTACAGACCTCACACATTTTCAGTCATCTGAAAGCATCATAAAGGCAGAGAACACAGCTAAGGGATGAACGCCCGAAAAGCCACACAGCTGTCATGCAGATTTTGGAGTACAAAGAGCCCCCAAGGTGTTGCCAACTCACTTCAGGTGCCTCTGGGTACGGAGCGCACTGGTGACAGGCAACCTTTCTGCCCCACACCTCCTCAATTTCCTGTGTTCTCATGCAACTAGTTTGATATAAATTTTTTATCTTGCCAGCCTGACAGTTTTATCAGAATTCCTTATCTGATCAGTTTTACGGCAACTTGTCATTCATGAGAAACCATTAATAATAAAAGAAAAGAGTTTAATGGTAATTTGACTGGCTAAAACTGACTGCCAAGTATTTTAAATCTGAACTTTCAAACTTAGCATGGTGATCTAGATCAGCTGAGGATAGTGAGCTTTTGGCATACAGAAACCTTTATGGCCTTCACAACTAACACTGAGGGATCTCACGAGTTGTTTTATTTAAGGTATTTACCACCACGACTTTGCCTATACAGAAGTAGACATCTGCAGAAAGTATTTGGGGCACTTGATCTACTTTCAAGGTATCCCATTTTCAGAATCAAATGGTTCATTTTATAAGAGCTAAGATGATTTATAGAAAACCAAGTAAAAAAATCCAGGGCAACCAAAAGTCATCAGAAGCCTTCAACAGCTCAAATAAGCATCTCTGATCACAGTGGAAATAAACACTGGCAAAACCGAATCAGGAGTACTTCTTAACAGGGTTTGGAGGCCAGGGAGGAAGGTGAGGTGGGGGGAATGGATTTATTATTTTTTTTTCTTACAGAAACATTCTCTGTGGCTTCTCACGGTCATGGTTATCATTAACTGGAGGAAGAATAAATGCTGATAGCAAAATAAAATGGATTGTTTAAGAAGTTCAAAACTTTCTCTTTATTCCCTTTTTTTTTGATAAAATAGCAATTTGCACTGGAACAAAATATCAGTACTCAGATTAATTCATATTCTGTACACACTCCGTAAGTCACTGAGTATTGCTTCAGTTGCAGCCTCCAGTAATAAATGTGCTGAACGTTTTAGATTTAAAATAATACGAGAATAACAAATACCCTTAGCAGACAGGGCTTGACTCTGAAATATATGGGGGTGGAAGTGAAGAGTGGTACATTTTATCTTAGTTGACAAATTTTCACAAACAGCTGCAGCTCTGTGCTCAAGCACAGCACACTACTTACAGAAAACGAGTAAAATACAGAAATTCTTCAGCCCAGTTGCCTATGAAAATACTCTCGGTATTCACTAGGAAATTACCATAGACATGATATGTATCAGAGTGCCAGTTTCCACATAGACAGCAGTGCATAAGGTTTGGGGAATTTTAACCAATCAAGAACATTGTTAAAACTCAGACACGGATAAATAGCAAGCAGCTGCACCAAATCTGTGCATTTTGGCAAAACCATGTATTTTAGACAAAGTACGCTGAATCACCTATACAGCATGAAGTAATTGTTAAAAATTTAAAAAAATAATGTTTCTGATTAAACATCAGTTAAAAGTGACACAAGATAAAAAACAATACTACAGTTGTACCAACAAGACTTCCCCTTGTGTCACCATGTTCAAACATCGCTCCCTTCTCTAGAGGACATTCAAGTCAATGAGCAGTCTTCATACTCTCAATGACCTTCAGTCTGCAGCCTAGGCCAGTTAGATGAGCAAACTAGCATTTCTGAAGAAGTGATAGGTACCTGGGAGCTCCTGCTGAGCTTCAGGCTTTGGCCTTAAAGGAAAAATAAATTAACCATAAAGGTAAAATACCAGCTATCAGAATGCACTGAAGCAGCATAGCTGGAGCCAGCACCAAAAAGCTTTGGGGCAAAATGATTTATGGATCATAAAATTAGGTAGATAAGTGATGTAAATCATGGAGGTAAATAGGTGAGCATACGTGGTGCTTGAGGATGAGAAAATTCTTCCAGACAAATAAGACAATGAGGTAACCAAAGACCCTGCTAGTACGAGAGTGATTTTTTCAGTTACCCCAGTGGCCACAGGACTAGTCCCACAAGGAACCTCCCAAGCAAGTGCAGGTAGGATGAAAATGAACATAAAGATTGCAGAAGCATCTGTTTCCACAAGCGTTCAGCAAAAATTTTCTTTCAAATTCCTTAGAAGCAGCTTGCAGAACACCTTTCAGTCTATCCCTTGTAGATGAGCTTCTTCTGCTTCCTGCCCCCGCGGCTGCGCGTGCTGTCAGCGTGTGACAAATGCAGTCTTAACGGGATGCCACAGTAACAAACAGGACATTTATTAAATCACAGACAAATTGGAGACTCTTATTTTCTGACTCAAATTAGAACTTAAAAATAACTTTGGGGAGATGATAACTCCACGCGTTTGTCAGTTATGAGTAAAGAGACGAAATGGCTCGTCAAAGGGAAAGCCCAGCTCCCCGCTTCCCCTGCTGGGAAATGGTACCACCACAAGCCATTTGTCACCCAGCTGCAGCGGTCCCCAAACAGAGAACTGTCCAAAGCTAACCAGGGTGCAAGGATGTTCATCTACATCTCAGGTAATTACCTGATAGCATACAAGATGGCCACTAAGGATCGGTGTTAAAGCATCTGTCATCACCTTCTTGTCTGGGTCTATTTTTCTACTATGATTAGGATTACAAGCAATTTATTCATCATCTCCAACATAACATGTACAATTTCTACTTTTAACTTTGTTTGAAAAAGATGCAGAATAGGCCTATGATTAACTTTTGTGTTTTAAATGTAACATTGTGAGTCAGAAAGCTTGCCTAATACAGTTGAGAGCAGAGGGCTAGAGACAGCAATTTGCCATTCTATATCATACCCTGACAGCAAGCTGACATTCTATTTTAAAAGTACTGAGAAATTTGAAAGGTTTCCAGATAGCAGGGATTTAAATGTTCTTTCTGAGCTGAGATTTACTCATTTTTTCCACTCCATTGGAAAAAAAAAAAAAAAACCAACAAAAAAAAACCCACAAACAGCAAGAAAACCAGAAAATCATTACTCCCTTTGTAATTACAAATGCACTTGTTTGGGGGAAGGGTTAAAGCCATATGCTGGGAGCTACAGAAAGCAGCACACAAGCAGTCATGTAGCATTAAATAATCATATTGCTGGGATAAGGTTTTTTTAGGTATTTTGTGAGTAAATCTAGCTACAAAGCATAACACAAGCAGGAAATGTTCTATTCATCTCCAGCTGCAGTGTGGGGAGCAGGAGGGGCAACTGCTCCAGTGATTCTTTTCACCAAAGTTTATAACATGCAAAAGCCCAAACAAACAGGTAATAAAAAGATTGGAAACATTTACAAGGATATTCCACAGGAAATAAGTCATATTATAGCTACAACTGCCTTATCACACCAGCCCAAATCAACTTCACAGGCTGCTTTTCTATGTACTTTTTACTCCCTGCAGCTACAAATGAGGCTTGGTGATTAATTTCATTTTTGTAGCAGTAATAAAAATACAAGTTCAACAAGAATGTGAGGAGGGACAAACAGGGACAAAGAGTGGAAAAAAATTGCAAAGTTACAACTGAGCTTTGCAGTACAGTTATATCTTACGTTAGAAAGGATCTCAGATGGGAAGAAAAAGAGTTTTGAAGCATTAAACTTTAATGACTAGATCAAACATATTGCTGTATCAACTGTAAGCTAAGCCTGATAAGAGAGAAAGGCAAGATGTACCATCAATCTCACCAAACGGGTATTGTCATTCACATTCTGTGCTTATTACCTTTACCTGTCATGTGTGCACATGACACATACCCCAGTAATATCAATCAATGCCAAGACAAAAATTGAGGTAAAAATCTTCCAAAGTTGCTTTCATCTGAGAGAAGCTGGGTTTTGCACGTTTCATTGACTGCTTGTGCTCCCTTCCCACGCAAGCCCACAGGTACTGCCATGTAGCCAGTCGCTTACGCCACCGCTGTAACAGGCTTTTTAAGAAATGAGCACAACTCACCTGCTCAGCATTGCAGGAGGAAACCTGGATTTAATCTGTAATGCTCAAATGAGAAGGTCAGTAAGCTTTCTTCACCTGGGCTACACCACTGAGTCTAATAACTTCAGAAGACAAATCTGCTACACACTGCCATCCCTTCCCCAATATCCCTAACACCACAAAGCAGCACCGCCCAGAAGGGCAGCCGGAGACACAGGCATTCCAAACCAAACCATTTTATTATTGTTAAAATTGGTTTTCTTTCTATAATTGATTGTGACTTAGGGAAAGCACGTAGGTCATTTCTGCTTAAAATTTAGAATAAACTCAGTTTGCTGTGGTAAATGACACCACACTGGGAGGAGTGGCTGTTACACCAGGGAGTAATTTTTTATTTTTTTTTCATTTGGTCTTACCTGGAAGACTTTTGAAAAGTAAAATGAAATTAGCAAGAACGTTTCAATACAAACGGCATTAGTGTAAACATGGCCTTTGTATAACACATGTTTTTCCTAAGATAATCTGATGGTCAAGTGCCCAAAATTATTGCTTCTCAGAAGACTTTAATGTTCTGTAGCCTTTGAATCCTTCAGATATAACTAGAATGGCAACTCCTCTTCAGGACAGCATGATTGTCCCAGTTGGATAAGGAACTGAGCACAACATCACCAATCAGTCAATCCCATGTTATGGCTGCTCACAAAGGTGCAGGAGGAGAGTGGGATGCAGGCAGTACCAAAACAGCTACTTGCATTTTTAGGGAGAGGGGTATTTACTCAGTAGCCCAGTTTGAGCCACAAACCAGAGGATAAAGGACCTTTAAGTGGTGCGTTTTCAATGAGCTGGAAACCAATGAAGAGTTGTGGTACTCCTGTGTCTGGCTCCCAAACCTCAGCCTTCGGCCTCGCCACCCCAGTGGGGCAGGCGCATGGTACATCTCTCAGAGCTGCATCTCACAGGCAGGGTCTTCACAGCTGGGTGACTCACATCAGCAGCTGCCAGGGGAAGGCAACTGAAAAATGCCAGTGATGCCGACATGATGATCAGTCCCACAACTCAGCCAGGCAAACACTTTCTCTTTCAGTGAACATCATTATTTAGAAGGGAAATCTTGCAAAGTCTTTTTATAAATTTGCTTTTTTTTTTAGAGACTATTGTAACAATTTTCCTATGGCAACTAAACAGGTTAATTATTTCCTGCAATACTTCTAACACGTACAAACTATGGCATTTTAAATCACATATTAATTGACTATTTAAGGAATGGAATGCTTCTTTTGCAGTGATCTTTCATTGTGACACAGGCAATTATCTTCATGGATGGAAATCTATAGCTCCCAGAACTGCTGAACAATTAGTGAAAATTAATAAAAATCCAGGCATGACTTGATATTGCAGTCATAGATCAAATAGTAAACTAACACCAACTACATCTCCTCAGAGAATAAGATCTGCAAGTTTCTGTTTAAAGTAAGTCTGCTAGTAAAATGATTTTGGAACATGTACTTCATCGCCATAAACAGCTGCTGTGTGTCACAGTGGGAATCATTTCACCAAGATCCCCCTCAGTTAAATTGGTAGCGATATTTGTTTCTTTGGGGGACTGCAAGTAGATATTTCTGCTTATGCATAGTACATAGATCTGCTTCCTGAGATCTGCCTTCTGAACCTTTTAGGATTTCATCTTCAAATTCAGATCTTTGGAAGTGGCTGAGCAGCTCTAGAATAACTAACTCAGCGCTTATTTGATGCTCCCGTATTATATCACTAATTACTTGGATCAAACAATTTATCTAAATGTGGTCAGGCATGATGGGATCTGCCCCCACACTTCCAGTTCAGATGGTGAACAAGAGTAGAATTGCCTGAAATAGTTAAATGCCTTATTAAACCTACTGAAAGTTAGTGGTACTTATGCTCCTAAGTTCATCTGGATCTTCTGAAAATTGTACTACAAAAGAAATCTATTAATGACTTGGAGCCTGGGCCTATAGTCCCCACACAGCTAAACTCCCACTGTAATTCAGTGAAAACTGCACAAAAGATTGCAGAACAACATTTTTAGATAAAATAATGGTCCCAAAAATTATTCCACAGCACCAACAGCCACTAGAGAAACCACAAAACTCCAATACAGGCTGAAGTGGAACATCGGACACGCCACATAGCACGCTGTAAGTGTGGAAGCCTGCGCCCATTTAATGCTCTTTATCTGTAAATACTCCCTTTCTTTTCCCTTCTTAGCCCCCATTCCCCACAAGCACAGCATCCATAAACTCTCAGACTGCTTCTTGACATAATCAAGCAATCTTTAACCAGTGTGAAGCTGAAATATGGAGGTATGAAAAAGGTTTGGGAGTGCCACTTTGTGGACCCACCAGTTTCAAAGAGTGTCACTGGTGAACTTCATAGCCTGAACTAGAAATAAGAGTCAGTAAAGAGCCCAGCAGAACAGAGAAAGTCTATTTTTGTCCTGGCTTTAATTAATTGTGAGGCACAGCTCTTGGTTAAAAACATTAACAGGAGTACGCTTTACTGTGTATATACAAAGAACTAGTTAATAAGCGTACTAGCACACTGTTCAACTCTAGGTTTCTGGCACTCATAAAACTTACTTTTTGAACACTCAAAATTAGTTTCTACCAGCCATTTTTTACATCATTTGTTAGCACTTAAATGCCACAAGAGCTTTCAGCATGAGTAAGCAACACCATTTAGAAAATCCATTTGCTATGGCTGTACCAGCAATTGTCCTTCGTTCTTTTTTATGAACATTATAGGAAACAAATTTTGCTTCTAGGGGAACAACGACAGAGAGCAAATATTCAGTTAATATCCTCAAGCCTGCAGAGAAGTAGCAATATGTTTTAGATAGGTGGGATAACACTCAACAGAATAGCCAGAGCTGTGACACAGAGGTTATTTATCCAGAGGTGGATCTAACCGCAGCTTCCGCCGTATCAAGCATACACATCTGGTCTGTGCGAGCATGAGCACATAGCATGCAATGCAGTGATTTAACAGATTTATTTGGATCAACTCCCCTCACTCCAGGAGTGTTGTTTTAGACATCCTAATCTGACACTTACTCCCAAGTCAAAACTCACTCAAGCAGCTTTGAGGCTTTCTCTTGATAGTGACTTTTAATTCAGAAGACTCAAATGCTTTTTAGCTTCTGGTTTTGCAGACATCTATGGAGACTAAAGTCTGGGTAAACTGGGCTTTATTTTCTGTAGTTTGATGGCAGAATATTATGACTGCCACTCTCAGTAAACTTACTCTAACCTACGTATAAACAAAAAAGTGATAGCATTGTTAAACATACCAGTGATAAATACAACCAAAACAATCACTAACTGGTCTGTGTGATTTCTTACATTGAAAAAGAGATGGTGTTTTTCTCAGTTCCAGTGCCAGCCTTTGAGATGTCACCTTCATAATCAACTTCATTCTAAGAAGTAATCTACCAGCCCCTCTTGTTTCTTTCATTTCTGTATTTTGTTTCTGTTATTT
Organism: Falco naumanni; assembly: GCF_017639655.2. Classification (NCBI taxonomy): domain Eukaryota; kingdom Metazoa; phylum Chordata; class Aves; order Falconiformes; family Falconidae; genus Falco; species Falco naumanni. The sequence goes on from NC_054057.1 coordinate 73,547,151, forward strand.
CCTTGTCTCTAATTCCTTTCTGAACTCTCAGTTGTTCCCCTTTTTTTGTTTGTTTTCCTTCTCTACTATTCCATTATTTTCCTTTGTATCCCGCAAATCAAGTGAGCAAAATCTTACCATAGTACACTGCAGTACATGAGAGGTCAGGAGGCAAGTGAGCACCAATAATTTAGAAGCCAGTCTGCGGACACTCACTGCTTGTGATAGCTCAGGCCAGTAGAATCCATTTATTCAGAAGACAAAAAAATAACCTCAAAACAGAGGCAAACATCCCAAACCAGCAACAGAAGCTGGGGGAGGCAAAGGTGGAAGGCAGAACCCTGTGGCGGTGTGTCTGGCTGTCTGCTGCAGCACTATCAAACCCAGGTTAACTTCAATAAGCAGTTCCCATGCCTTGCCCTGGCACAGCTACCAATTCCCCACAAGGTTTCAACTGTTCATCTACTGTCCGGGCTGTTTCTTCACCCTTGTCAGGCCAGTCCACCCTGCTTCTTGCCTCTGCCGCCTCCAGAGTCTTTCTTTTCTGGGCTCCTCTTCCAGCCAGCCTCTCCTCATCCAGGCCCTCTACTTCTCCTGGGGCCTCTCCTTGTCTGTCCTACATTTGGGGCACTCTCTCTTCTCCCTCTGCTTCTTCTGGGGGTCTCTTCATCCAGTGCTCCTCTCCCCCACCCCTTACAGCTATTTAACTACTTAGCAGGAGCCAGCCACAGCTGCACCTTCTCCACATTAGCCAGCCCACAGCTCTATATTATCAATGTTAATTAACCTGCCTTCATTCCTCTATAATCCTCTACAGCTGTCCTGTCTGCTGTAATGTCCATCTCGGGGAGCCACGTCCGCCCTGCACGGAGCGGGTGCAGCGCGCCCCGCGCCCCGCAGAGGGCACGTTTGCCCCGGGCAGGCGCCGCGCCCGCGGCCGGCAGCGCTGCCTCCCCGCAGCATCGCACCGAAACCCGAAGGCAGGTTCATCGGTTACGCGGCTCCAGCCTCCAAAAGGCGAATACTACAGCAATTCCTGCCGGTTCTGTTTGTGCCGGTGTTCACAGCCACCTGCCATCAGCCCGTTTTGTTCAGCGCCACCTTGCAATTTTACGAGACGATCATTTAAAAACTGACAGGTTTGTTCTACGTGCTGAAATTCCAGGCTTTTGCCTTCACATCACTGTTCACAAAGAGCTGATAGCTCACCAGAAATCCATTTCGAGACAATTCTGTGAACATATTATCACTACTTTCTTCTCCACGTGGAGATTTCACTTCTCTTTTCTCAAATTTTTTTATGTGACAATTCTTTTAATTTATTTTATTAAATTTTTTTAAGGAGTACACACAGTCCTGGGTTTTTTGTTTATCCATAAAGCTACCCTGTAGTGACATAACTTCTCCCTCAGCCTTCACTGTATTACAGACAGAACAGTATGCTCCCAGTATGTCAGAAGGGAAATTTAACTCTTCATCTCAAAGGGCTTCACTCTAAAGAGTAACGCTTTCTGGACCAAAACTCTGGGGATATGCGTGCTTTGCACCACCACCACCATCTTTAGAGAGGCTCAATAGACCTGAATATACATTAAGTTCTAGTCTTAAAATGGTTCCAGAATACAGGATGCTGCATAAGGAAGAAATAGGAGGAAGGAAGGGATTAAACTGAACAAGGTGTTTGGAAGGGAAATCATTAGGAGAGATCACCAGATATAACACAATTGCAAATTAAGCTTCAGGATGCATGTATTCCAAGAGGATTTTGTATTCCAGACACAGTCTTTAAATCTGCATATCTGAACTCATGCTAGTCTAACATAAATAGCCAGGCTCTGCTGCAGTCCAGGGTGAAATAAAGAGCAAAGATTAGCCTGGTACATTAACAAACCCATGACATCATACGCTGCTGTCACCTGGTTAGCAGATATATACAGCGTGCAGAGCCACTTGCTGTTAACCCCAAAGAGGAAAGACCCAGCCTGTGAGGCACAGGACCGGCTTGGGGAGCTCAGTTGGAAACTGTCAGTGAAGCGACCTCAGTAGAGGACTCTGTTCAGCCCTTTAGAGGGTAGTGCTGCTGCGGAAAACTCATCCTTCCTTCTGGAAGGGGCTTTTGGCTATATCCATCATACAGCTGATCTCAAGCACTTAAAAAAACACCTTTGTATTCTAGTAAGCGATTTCTCGCATTTCTCTGCATGCCAGCTACACTATGCTTAATCCATCACATTTGTAGCTGTCTACTGCCAAGAAGCAAATACTTCATTGAATATTTTATAGCTATTGCATTTTGTGGAGACAAACTGTGACTACTTAGATCAGAATAAATAATAGCAATAAAAATAAAGACTTCAGTGATTTGATTTTCTTAAGCACATCCAAACCCTTTCACTTTGAAAGTAAGACAAGAATACAAGGCATGCATCTGTCATTTACACAGCAAGAATCTGCCTTTATGCAGCCTACCTTCTTTCTTCAATATAAACTAATACTACTCCCTAAGGCAGCACTATTCACCTCTATCATTTAAGTTATTCTCTCTCATTATAACAAAGTCATAAAAAATAACCTTGTTGGGTTATTAATAGAACTCCATTGTGAAATAAATAATTGCTCTCTTCATTAGTACACTGAGTCAAAAGGTGAGAATAGAGTAGGGATGGCTATATTGGAAACAAAGTGAAGAAAACAAATTGAAAATGGCATTTTACAGACTATCTGATATTCTTAGGTTGGTTACTTATAAGCAGTACATTTAGTGTACACAAGTAGAAGAGTAGACAGATTAGTATTGAAAAACAGGCTATGTAGAGATTGATCAAAAAAATGTGGATTAATCCATAGTCCTATTCCACTATGGTAATATAAAATCCCATAATTTCAATGTTACAGCTGTTTTTGGAAGGGTTACAAAAGTAATTGAACAAAGGAAGATGTATCTGAACACTGGCTCATTTCCTTCCTCCAACTTCCACACACCAAGTTGTTTAACTGCAGACAAAAAAAATATTACAAGGGAACATCAACACCTTCACCCTTCAGTGGTCACTTCTCCCAGCCTTATCACAAACTGTTCAAAACAACTTGAGATCAAATAACCATCACTACAACCCAGCAAAGCAGCAGCAGGGAATGAACTAGCTGAACCACGAGAAGTTATTCTTCCTGACACTAGATAACTGCAGTTCTCCTTGTAGCAGCAGAGCATGCTTTGTACTCCTCAGTGCTCTTCTGTGACACAGAATTTGAACAGACATATTACTAACCAATGCAAGTCTGTCATAATGAGTTTTATAACAATTCTGTTGGTTGTATAGCTCTCATTTTTAGATCTATAGACAGACTAATTTGGACAGTTACCACCTCCTTCTTCCCCATCTAACAAGTACTCAACATTTCAAGCTACTACTTTTTACAAGGTTAGTACTTTGTTAATTAAGCAAATTCTATCATCTTTGCTGTCAAGTCGGGTAATGCTTGACATTCCTGTAAGTGTCATGCAGATGAACACCACAGAGTCCAGGGTAATCAAGAACACAGCTAAAAATCAGATTTGGGATTCCTAGGGGTTTACAACTGCAAAACCACATACGTTGGCCAAAATTTTTAGACCCATGGAGGGCTATAACAGAGAGAAGGCACTAGCTACGTGGAGAAGTAAACTGCTAAAAGACAAGCAAGCAGGTACTAGTGAAAGGCTGGTGCTGTAAGGAACAGGAGGAGAAAAATTAGTAAAGACTATGCTGAGTCAGAAACCAAATATATTTTTTACTGCCTTTCATCCATGGTAACTCTCCCAGACAAAAAAAAAAAAAGGGCACAGATCTTGCAATACTGTTCTTCAACAATTTCAGTAACTCAGACAGTGGACTTAAAGCAATCCTTATACACAAAAACCCACCATAAAGATCAAATTTGTATTCATTACTTCTGGAAGTATACAGTAATATTAGCTCCTTGTTACATACCTTTTACAAAAAATACAGCTATTAGCCATAAACTCCCAAATGTTTATGTCTACTACGTGCAGCAAGCATAGATAGCATCAGGAAATCAAAACTGGAATCACTAGTGCCAGGAGTGCTAGACCACTGCAAATGAGATTTCAGAATTAGCACCTCTTATTAGTGGGACACACCACCGGAAACATAGTCACTCTTGATAAAATATTGGAAGCATTGGTTAAAATAGTTGGGGTATTGTATCCAAAAATTTCTTAGCAGTTTCACAAATTTCAGCAACGATATAAGGTGACAAAAAAAATAGTGAAATCATTATTCAAGCCCCAATTTGGATCCAGATTTTTATTTAGAAATGCTAAAATATTTTCATTCCAGACATACTGTCTGCATTACTAATTCTAACAGCTCAAAGAAGGAACATTCATAATCAATTATTACAGAGTTAGAGCTGCATTTTAGCAATAAACTGTATAACAGGAAATATTTCCTTCATAATGGCAAGAATGTAATCTTTCATAGCTCTTAACCCAAGAGTAACAAAGTTCTTTGATCTCCAAAGTTGTAGAAAAGAAGAGCAAGGCTTTGAGAATATGATTGTTCTTTACCAGACAGCTTCACTTAAATTGTTCCATCTAAGTGAACAATTAAAACCCTTGTAATACAGGCAATGTTGTTCTTTCCACCCTCTGAGTATTTGGAGTCAGGTAAGGGAATCTGATGACTTCATTTTCTCAGTCCCCAGGATGAAGAATGAATGATCTTGAAGTATAAGCCACAGATACCCAGTTTCTGTCTCGGTATACTGTAGGTAACTTAGGCAGCCCAGGGAAAACTGCTACCACTTCTGTGCCTCAATTTCTCGTTATAGGGGAAAAAAACAAATTACATACATGTGTATTAACAGTTACATGAAGCTTGATTATTGTTACAAGTATTGCAGAAACTTTATGTTGAATATATATACTAGGTACCATTTATATTTTTATATATATATAAAAGGCATAAAAATCAACCTAACAAGGATAGAAGCATTTTTACACTAGTTAAGTCACTGACCCATCAAGTTTACTCTACCTGCATCCCAGTACGGCTGTGAAGAGGCTGAGCCCAGCAGACCACCTTGTTTGTAAGCACCTGTATCACACAACTACAAGTCAGAAGAATTAGGCAGCAAGCAGGTGCGGAGTACTGATGTTAAGAGAAGAACTAGAATTGTGAGCATCCCATCCAATTCTCTATACATGGATTAAATATTGTGAAAATAATGTTTCTGAAATGCTGCCTCTGAAGAAAAAAAAAACCTGCTCAGCATTTCCAGTTTCCGACTGACCACCGAGTGTTTTAACAAAATGCTAAGAAAAAGGATGGCTGTGGATTTGTGAGGCAGCAATATGTGCTGTTTCAATAGATTGCTCTTACGAAACAAGTAATGATCGGCACCTTGTCACGTTGACCTTGATCCATGAAAAAAAATAACTAAATAGCAATCATAAATGATGTTACAACTTCTCTTATTTAAAGCTTCCCTCTTCTTGCTGGAATAACATACTTTACTAACATTTACCCAAAGCAACCCAACCTTCAGATCTCAACCACCTTTAACAACTTAATGTAAAAAGGACTGCGGCTCTAGAAGCATACTTTCTCAAGATAAGGAGAAACATCATCTTGAATCAAAGCATGTAGAATACACTAGATTTTGGAACTGGATGAACAAAATACTTTTCTACATAATTATGACATTCTCTCACAGTCAGGATCAAGAGATTGTAATTAACATTCTATTTCGAAAATTGACAGGATTTTTTCCAAAGGTACTGTTACAGGACCATGCTGCAGCAAAGATCTGTTTGCAAACAAGTTACTGTAGTGTGCTGAAGTACCACAGTAAGTCAATAAATGAGGTAGAAGTATACAATACTCAAGAATATGTAGCATTGGTCATGGCATTTGTAAGATCAATAAAACAATTTCTTAGTATACACTGCAGATAACTTCTCACATGTAGTGCTTCCCATGCTTCTCTTTTTTTAAAAAAAAAATATATATATACATGTTGTGTAATACTTTCTATCCAACACGACACTTCCAAAACCTTTCTAGATCTATTTTGGCACTCCTAGGTCTCAAACAATTACCAGGGATATGTCCAAGTTTAAATCATTCACAAAATACTAGCAAAAAATAATGTTTAAGGTATAACTTTGCAGTGTGACTTCTCACATCTCAGGTAACACAGGCACTGTTCTGTCTCCCAGCTTCCACTGCCAGTACCCATCCTTCTACATATCATCAGTGCAGAGCAGGTGGAATGGCAATATTGGAGACTACTTGCAACATCATTCTCAGCACTGGAGTGTTAAACTGGAGAAAGTCTAAAGGAGGGCCACTGAGATGGTTGGGATGTCGAAAAACATGATGTTACAAGGAGAGGCTGAGGGGAATCTGTTTGTTTACCCTGGAGAAGAGAAAGTTAAGGGACGGATCTAACTGCAGTTTACCACTATCCAAAGGGAGAATACCAGGTCAGACTTCTCAGGTGCATGGCAAAAGACCACAAAACAGTCATCACATGTTGCAACCTGGGAAATTTCAACTGGACCAAAGGGGGGAAAAAAGCTTTTCAATGACAATGGCTTAGCACTGGAACAGGTTTACCAGAGGGGTTTTGTAATCTCCATCACTAGATATTCATCGGATCAAAACTTGATCAGACAAGGCCCTGACAATTTGTTCTAGCTTTGCAGTTAGCCCCACTTTGAACAGCTGTTGTACATGATGGCATCTGTACATCTCTTACAATCTGAATCTATGATTCCATTTTACCTTAAAAAGGCCATGGCCCTCACTTAAAAAAAAAAAAAAAAAAAAGAAAAAAAAAGAAGAAATTTAAAAGACCAAGACACTATATGATCCAAATAGCCTCTAAGTTATTTTCTCTCATCCATCAGCCTGGCTATTTATTCTCCATCTGCACAGCTTACACTGCTCTTGCACTTGTCTTTGAGTTTCATCAGGCTATTTTGGTTTGACACAATTTGATCTTGATGCATCCACATTGTTTCAATTTTTGTTTTATCCTGTAGTTACTTTTATATAGGCTGCTTAATTTTCTACTATCTGCCCATTGATTGCAAGGGGACTTAACTCTCTCGTTTGCTTTAGAAGCTTTCTGAAACTGCTCTGTAGCTATTTTCCTTTTTGATCCCAAAAGCACTTAGAAACTTCGTGACTGAATATAAGTATCATCTATATGCAAATTCCTTAATTTTTCCTCTGCTAAGTTACATTTGTGAAAAACCAACAACTTAAATGATGTCTATTTTCATTGCACTTGGACTTGATCTTAAAGGTCTTTTCCAATCTAAATAATTCTATGAATCCAAAAATGAAAATAAATCTTAAAACAAACAAATAGACACCTATACAAATCCAAACAGTCTCACATTACAAAACATTCTGGAAAACAATCTTGAGCGAACACAGCTGGTAATACCTAATGAATATAGGTTATAGCCCATAGTTTTAAATACACAGAAATTTAGTCTGGCATTTCGTACGACAGTCAGCTGTACTGCAAGGACCAGGCAAGACAAGCTTGATGTAGCTTGCAAGTTGAGTTCTATTCAAATAAGAATCAAAAACGTCTGAACTGTCTACAGAAACCTCTTGCATAATACATTAGATTCCCTCTCAACACGTTCTGGCATTCCTCTCTCTTGATCCTGTCTGGAATCAGGAAGTATTAAGGCATAATAAATAACTGGAGTGTTTTAAGCTCTTATAGCAACTCCCCTGCCTGTTTCCTTCTCAAAAAGAAAAAAAGACGGACTTATACTTCATGACAATTTTGAGCAGAGCTTTCGCAAGTTTTGTTGTAACTCAGGAAAGGTTTACCCAAGTTCACTCATGATACACAGTAGTTCAGCTCACCTAGTAAGCTGCTCCTGGTTCTCTCCATTTCAGTTTTAGCCTTTGCCTATTTGATAAAAGCTAGTAAGTTTCTACAAGTAGAACAGACTAAAAATAGTCAACTCACTGTTAGGTCTTTAACATACTAAGCAAATGCAAAGAAATCTACTTTCAGATCTCTTCCCCGGATTATAAAGACTGATGGCTCCAGCCAGACCTTGCGTAGATTCTACTGGCACCAGGACAGCACTTGGGGTTTGTAGAGACCCACTCCGTGCTAGACAGCGCCAGGGCATCTGCCAGCTTCGTACACAACTGCAACCCCCAGAATTCTCCAGGTCAATGAGATTCAAAACTCTCTTGGAACAAAAGTAACCTCTCTCAAGCTAAAATGAGCGATTATGTGCAAGTGGAGGTTAAAAATCCCAATTATTATGAGCAGAATAATTTAAAAGATATTTTCATTTATTTATTAAAGACCTGAATGTAGACTTTATCATAGCTAGGCAGTTATTATCAAGTCAGCTTTGCCTCTCCTTCCCTTGGATTATCTCTACCCTTTTGCATGTACATCCCCCACTCCCTTGTGTGCTTCAGTAAAGTAATGACTATTTTAGCAGGATTTTTTTTTCCAGTGATTCATTTCCCCAGAGAAATCAGAAGGTGGGCTAAGAATGAGAACACAGAAAATATTAATTATGAGATGTTAGAAGCCCAAAGAGAAAAATCAGACTTCATACACTAATACAATACATTCAGGTTCTGCATTTTATTGCATTGCAAACTCAGCAATCCAGTGAGAAATGCAAGAGGCAATTTCCTTTGTGTAAGTCACACATGGCTGATCATTGCATCCCCACATGTAGCATTTGTCAAGAATTAGAATTGCATATAGAGAGATTTTCAAAATTAAATAGCAACTTAGTCTTTGCCTCCTGTTAGTCTCAATGTAAATTGTGTGGTTAATTTAAGTGGTCCAAAATTCCTGAAATCACATTCTTCCCTTGTAATTTCACTCATAAATAGCAATTGAACTGCTTCATGGAAACCCAAAGGCAGCTATGCCAGGGTCAGGGATATTCAACAGCTTTTTTCATGCCTTCCAGGCCTGCAGAGTTTATAATACAGGAACAAGAAGCACTTTTTATTTTCTTGAAAGATTTGTTCTCTAACATCTTAAAACCTTAATTTTAAAATGTAAATACAAACATACCATTGGGTAGCACTGTCTTTCCATTTCACAGAGCTCCAATGCAAATGTTAAACACCACATCCACATCTGCTCTGCTTAGCTGCCCTGCTGTCTCCCTCCATGGCTTCGAATGTTTTCGCCCGAGTTCATCTAGCTAGGGCCCCAGCTGCATCATCCAGTGCTTGCTGACTCTCAGAAAGCTGTGCGTGCTGCCAGCAACTTCAGAACCATTTGTGCTATCAGACACATCTGATCCCCAGCTTGCACCTGCAACTGTGGATGAGACATACTCTGTTCCATTACTACCCATCTTAGCAATCTTCTACAAGAAAACAGTTTACTCTGGTATGTTCCCACCAGTGCACCATGCACTTAAACCTGGGTCAGGGGACACACATGGAGGCAGAACAACCCTGCAAGCAGCTGTGTCTGTGAGACACCCAAATGCCTTCTGTCTGGAAGCCAGTCTGCTGCTGCTGGCACTGGGAAGAGAGGCAGATGACAACTGCTGGGAAAGAGGACATAGTTTCTTGCTGCTTGAAAGAGGCAGTTGCTTGCCAGGGTATGGGGAGGACGTTTTTACTGCTGGGATGGTCCTGGACATGGCTGAACAGCTCTGGCTCACCAGCCTGGAGATGGCTGGGCATTCCCTGTTCCCCCTTAGACTTTTCTCAAGGCCACAGTCTCCACCTTCCTCTTTCCCCATCTCCATCTAGTATCACTGTTCACATCTCAGTTTTGGGACACAAATGATGGATTATCAATCATTGTATTATACTGTCATTTTCATATGTACACAGGCGAATCTGTGAGGGTAGTCCTCAATGCAAAGAAAGATACATGGCATGTGCTTCTAGATTGAGATAGGAAGCTACAGGAAAGATGTCAGACAGGCAGCAGTTTAAGTGCTACGATCTGGCTAACCTGAACAATAGAGTCTGCATCGCCCATCTTACATCCCAGGTTTCCTCTGCTAGTGCCATTTGCCATCTTATCAGTTTTCCTACATGAATCAGGCAGTGCTGTAATAAGTAACTAAGGGTAATTTGCAGATCAAACAAGGTAAGCAAGAGGAATAAACCCATTGTGGGAGGTCTTGAGAACTTCCTGAGACACGTCCACAATGTTATCTTGCTACACCAAACATGGGAACGTCCTGCTTGACAAGAAACCACCATAACGGAAGCAGCAGAGGCGCGTACCGAAGATGGCAGAAGCGACCTTGGTGAAGATAAAAAGAGCTGCTCAGCTTGCTTGAATTTGCGAGCCCTTGGTGGAGCTGCAACTCCCCATCCGCCCAGCACTGCTTTTGCTTTCCTACCTTAATAATTTTTTAGTAAATCCATTTCGGACTCGATTTGTTTAAATTCAACTATAACAGTGCTGTGCCTGATTGCCTCCCATATACAACCTTAAGCCTCAATGAAGTGGCTGGAATCTTGAACGTAAACTCAGGAACAACGCAGGCTGCCCTTCCAGATGCCACTTGATATAGTGAAAAAACCTGGAGCTCTGTTACAGACAGGAACTGCATAGGTAACAGAAACATTAACATTTCAAGAGCCAAGGGCCGGGAGCTTAGCACTTAGCACTTTGAGAAGGGACAGTCAGCACCGATGTAGATGAGCTCAACAAGAATGTAAATAAGGAGCCTTCTGATGAGGACGTGCTCTAGGTTAAAATAATTGTGGTAGTAGGTGATCAGCGACCTCCTACTCACATGGCCCCCATCCCAAAGAAGGTGGATCCCCCACCCGGGGATCATGCCGATATAGATTAAAACCAGCCCAGCGGGGCACGTGTTAGCTTGACATGTTTAGGGTGGACAATAAGGAAGGACTAATCATTAGCTAGCAGATGTTTTCAGAGAACAGAAACTAAATAACAAAGACTGCTAATGTATGCAAAGATAAACAGGAACTTCAGGTAACTGCCCAAGAAGATGAAAAGTACATCTTGAAGAGGCGCCAGAGGGAGGAGATTCTGAATGTTCAGAAACCTTATGTATATGCATGATTTTGTATAACAAATATCGGACTGCTTGTTGAAACGGTGTGCAAGTTAGGAGGAGCGATCCCCCTCGTGCCCGGCGCCACAATAAACATACCTGCTTTGTAACTCTCCTCGAGTTGTAGAGTTCGATTGCACACGTGACTCTTGAGAAATCAAGATATCCTTCATTTGCAAACCCCACTCACACACACATTATACAAATGAATAAATGTGAAACTAATATAAAGGTTGCTATTATTGCTGTGTCACAGAACCTGCCTGAGTGAGCTCCAGGACTAGGTACTTATATCTATAACATTAGGGACAGGACTTATTTCCGTCAGTGCTTTCTCACTGGAAAAAAGAAAAGATAAGTAGATGCCTAAGCAGGAGAAGGCTACAGGCTCCTCACAGCCTAAATCTCTTGAGCTCACTGGAAAGTTTCAAAACCTTTGTTAATTCCAGGTATCATCGCTAAGGTATAGGGAGAAGGTAAAGCCTGACTCTTGTTATGATTTCCTAAATCAAAGCACAGCTCATTGCTAAAGTAAAATCAATGCCAAGCTCACAACAGCAGCGCAGCATAGCACAGCAGGCTTGGAAACCAGCTTCAGTGCAATGCTGTGAAAGAAGCCCCAAAGCTAACCATGGGTTATGGGCAAGGGAGAGGGAAACAGTGTGGGGCGAACCTACTGAAGAAATGAAAATTAGTTTATACAGTGAGAAAAATTTGAGAAATCTACCTCTGCAGACAATTCCTGCACTTGCACATTTCACTTATATCCTTTTCAGAGCTATATGTGAGAAACACTAATACCCCAAATACCCATCTTCTGTAATGAAGGTTAAATGCAGTAATTTAGTATATGCTGATACATCTAGCTGGTCCACTTCTGAAAAAGTCTTTGCACATTAGGGAAAGTAGGGAAAATCATGGTGACCACTGTATTATTGTGGCTACATTCTGTTGGATGGGGCTTTCTTCTGGCTAGTACTGTACAAATATCACAGCAAAGATAAACGTTGCTAGTGAAAACAGTATCATGCTACATCTCAAAAAATGAGTGGTAAATCATTAAATACATGCAAATTTACACACATTTTAGTTGAGACTATTGTTATACAAGTAAATACAGCAATAATTATAACATCTTTAGGCTACAACCACACAATTACACCTGTCATACTTGCAGCATAAGTTTCTTGAAAGAACAGACTAGAAATTAAGATGGGAACCTGGAACAATGACTGAAGAGCAAAGGAAGTGTCAAAAGGTTTTCGGACCCCGTAGTGAAAACTGTGCTGAATACCAGACAACAGTGAGAAGCACTGCATGGAGATAGTTGCTAGAGGTGCAAATAAGGGAATACCAAAAAAACCCAAAGGAATCTGGAGTTGTAAAAGAACAAACTCACAATGACCATCCTCTGCAGGTAGAGATAAGAGGGTAAGATTACACCAGTCACCCTGAAACCCTGCAAGAAAAGCATGGTGACACATCCTCATAGCACTGCTGTCAGTTCAAAAAAATCACAGTGCTTCTAAGTTACTTCACCCTCTAGTAATTCAACAGCTCCTCTCCATCACTGTTCTCCTTTCCAAGCTGTTTATTAGGACTTCGGCTACCTAATTTTCATCCTAATTTACATCTACTTTGAAAACTGCTTTATTGTACTCTGTACTGTATTTAATCATTTGTCATTGTGACTTTCATTATCAGTCTTAATATGGAAAATTTCTCACAGATGCTGATAATTTAAGCAGGAAAAATAGTAACCACATCTGTTAGCACAGTCATGCCACGCGGTGTATCAGCTGGAGGGCCTGTGAAGACTGGTAGTCTCCAGTTAGCTCCTGATGTGATGGACTGACAGAAGCACATGCTGAGTATACATGTTTTCTGCTGTTAGTCTCAGAGCCAAGTAAATTAACTAGATGATTTGTCAGACACTTAACTATTTGCGTTGTTGACAGGAAAATAGCATTCATCAGTAAACAACAATGCAATCTAGTTACTTTTTAAGCAAGAAAATGTATCAGAGAAACTGAAAGATATAAGCATGACTGGCAGCTTTTTTTTTTTATGTACAAGATCTTTATTTTCAACTCTTTTTGTATTATTTCCATTTTGGCCTTTAGGTATTTTTTTCTAGTAACTACTGTTATTTTGGATTTATGAATTTCAGAAAGAAAAACTAATAACCATGGCCAACCATCTCAAATTTGCTGTGGGTTTAGGTTTTTGGTTGTTTTGTGGTTTGTTTTTTTTTTCCCCCCCATTAGCACTACCCTTTGTTTATTGAGGGTAGGAATTCATTTAGATGGTACTTGGGGCTTTTTCCATAAAGGAGTAATTATCATTACATTGCAGTAATTTAAATTAGTATGCAATAAAGCACTTCACACTGAGTCATCACATTTTCTTGCAAGTGATCCACAATGGGCACCTACAATTATGCATGAAAGGAGTGTGCCACTCCAAAATATAGTGCAGTCAGCAGGAAAATGAGCATGAGCTATGCTGAATGCATTAAGTGTACAAATAAAAAGGAAAAAAAAAAAATCAGAGAGCGTGGCAGCATATTGCTGTAATTGATTCCTGCAAGTCCTGCAGTTTTCTTAGGTGCTCACTAAAACAATACTGCAGAGCAATTACTACATTAAACAAAAATGTTTTCAAGCTTAGCTCACCTCTGAACTTAGGAAAACTTTTAACTAAGTTCTAATATCCAGGCTCAAGGCTAGGGTGGTAATTTATTATTTTTAAGATCTTTCTCTTTTTATTGAGGCAGAAGATATCTTGCAAGTGTCATCATTGCACAGCAGGTTTTCTTTCAAGTGGTAGGCCTCAAAGAGCAATAGTCTTTGCAAAACTGCTGTTCGAGGCATTTCATTTCTGGTTCGAGTTTCAAAACCAGGACAGTCAGACTGGAGATACAAATCCCCTCTAATATTTGGATATCTTGATTTTAACTGAGAATATGCCCTCTCACATATAATATTAAAATAAACAGATCTTATCAGCAAACCATAAAAAAACACAGCAACAGAAAAAGTCATTACATTTCACCAGATTTTGAAAGAACAATAGCTACAAGATCAATCCTTTCAAGAAAATGCATGATTTCCTTGAATAAAGTTTTGTACGAGATTTTCAGAGCTTCTCAGGGGACTTGGATACCCAGTTTCACGACTGTATATAACTTATTCATTTTACAATTGGGAAAATTGTAAATTTTCCTCTGCACAAAAGCAGAGGGGAACTCCTGTTACTGATAGAAATGACAGACATGGAACAATAGAGCATTCTTTTTGTGCTTTTTTTAGAGCATGGCTGGGACAATACCCATTCCAATTAGTTCAAGGAGTCATTCAGGCTAAGTGGCTTTAACCAAGGAAATTTATGTGGGTATTTATTCTCATCCTATATGACTTTAAGAACAGGCTTCCATTGACCAACTTGGCAATTAGATGAACAACCAGCTTCAAAGTAGAAGACCACATAGCAGTACTGTTCTTGCTAACAGTAACTCCTCATGCTGCCAGCCATAGGTAAACCCTAATCTGAGTTCTCTCTACTTCTCATGCAAAGCAGAATAACTTTTACAGAAGAAGTAAATGTTCCCACATCAGAGAAAGATGAGAAAATAATCTCATGGCCAAACAACTAAAGCACTGAGAGGAATGATACCACTACAAAGTATGGAGAGAATAGCCATTGCTACTGCATTTATTAAAGTTTAGTGCTTTATATTAAATAATTACTGGATCAGGGACTTACCTTTTGCCTGGCTTCATCTTTTGTTACCCTACAGTGTTTAGTTTTTCATTCTTCTAATAGCCACAGCTGGGAACCAGACTGAGGTCCCCTTATTAGTATTCCACAGCACACGGTGTGACAGCAGTGGCCTAGCAGCCTCATCCATTCTTCCCTTCCCCACCCCACAGCACCCAGATTTCATACAAGTATGATTGCATAGACACAGAACTCTCCTGCAGTAGGATATAAATTCATATCTGGTCACTAAGCAGGGTCTATAAAAGTGAGGCATTATCCACATAGATAGAGCACTGAAGTTAATTGTTCATACACACCTATGGTATCAGATGGGATGAACCTGAGAGCACTGCAGGAGCAAGCCAAAAATCATTCTGAATTTGCTCTCTATCATCCCTGGAAGTTCATGGCTACCAGAGGACCCCTCTTGATTGCTGGAAGAAAAAGAGCAGGTGAGCCACCTGTCTTGGAAAAGAGAAAGTAGACACCCTCTGGTTGTTGCTAACCCAAATTATTCTCCAATTTCAACTTCAGTCCCCATCTCTTCGGTTTGTTTTCTAACTATGAAATAAATTGGGTCTACCTAAGCAGTGTCAAAGACTCCTTCCTCCCACTTGTAATTCTTTAATGAACAGGTACCTGAAATAGATATTTTGTTTTGGTGATTTTCAGTCAAGGAAGAGTATTTGAGCTTAATTTTTGAACTGGGCTGTTTGCCTGCAGTGCAAACCTTCTTGTTTCTAAATTTTTCCTTCCTGCTGATGGTCTGCAACTGCTGGTGGGTGCAGCCCTAAATTTAAGATGTGATAATTGTTTCATTGCAGAAAAGAAGCCCTAACATTAACTTTTGGAGACTACAGGTAAAAGAAGTGGCAGAAGAACAAGCCAACTGTGTTGCTAGGTAGTAAGAAGACTGTTGCTTAAGTAGGAACTATCCCTACAGAAGAACTGAAAGTGAAATATAGGGCTAAAGTAGAAGTCACCATCATGGTCAGGTCATCTGGAAAATCAGGTTAATCCAGGCCTGTGTTTGAATGGACAAGAGCCTGCTGCTGGAATAGGGCACTGCAGACCTACAACACAGCCAGCCATATTTGCCTTTTAAGCTCAAAACAGACTCAGTCATCTCTCAGTTTATGCAATTTCTCTGCTAAACAGATCTCTGAGTTTGGCACTCAGGGTATGTACTTAGTAGTACTTTGATGGAAATGAACCTGTCAGGTAGAATTGTTAAGAAAATCCCATTCTTTCTGTTTCATCGTTTAAGTTGTCTCTATTGAGTTCATGGATTACCCAGGTACTCCAATAACTTGCTTTCAATCTCATTATCCAAGTAATTTATATACATAATAAAATGCTTCAGTCTTGACACTAATTCTTACAAAATTTTACATTGGTATTAATTTTATTTCCTAGATTTTAATTGAAGGGAGTACATTTTGTCACAAGGGAAATAAAGCGCTAGTTCTTCTATCCAACAGCCATGTGGCTTCATTAGAAATTACATTAGTTCCTCATTAAGCAACAATAATAGTGCAGAATTGGGATCAATAAAAAATACATTGCCCTAAGGTGTTGAATAGTTTGGTTCAATTATACTCAATACTTCAAGATACAGTACTAAAAAAAACCCAAACCTAAGAATGCTTGAGAAATGCCTTAACACAATGCTTAAGAAATTTCTTTTTATTTTCAATTAATATAGATTCTGATTGTAATGAAATAAAGGCACATGCTCTAGCACAGCTCTGCACGCTCCAAGAAAAAATTTACAGATTAAAAACTTGCACAATTACAAGCATTGTTCCATAAACTACAACATAGGTAGCTTCAAGACCATCTTAAGAACTGACAGAATTAACTGAGTTTCACACCCACAGAATAAAGCACCAAATATGGTATGCAGCACCTTTTCTGTACCATTTGACAATATATTAGCAGTTATCCAAGGGTCAGCTGGTAAATACTGTAAATAAGCATTAGGTTTCAGGGAAGGCAGCAGAAGGGATGAACTAAACTCATTCTTTGGAGGAGTCAATCTATGCACCCCAGGACAGGAGAACAGCCCACTGCTGCTTTTTGAAGGCATGAAATGTTTAAAGCATGAAAATTAAAAAGCACAATAGAAAAATAAAATTGCAGAGATGAAGTTCAGCCAGGGATCACACTTTTATTCACACTCAATGTTACTTCTCAAACATACAACCAAGTAAAATCAGAAGGGTTCTGCAAGGAATAGGGTGAAATATCCCATGCAACTTCCCTCTTTGTTTTCTAAGGACCATTTCTTTTCCATCTGTACTGACAGATAGAAGGCCACAAGGAAAATATTGATTTTGCTTCTGTCTGTGTTTTCTGTAAACCAGCAATCCATGCTTGGTTTAACCCTTCTCCCCTTACACTTCATGGTTGTTGCCTGCATATGGTATTTTCAAGCAGAGAAGCTGGATCTTAATATTTAGACATGGAAGATAACTTCAGACAAGTTATGTTGTTTTTTAGTGAGTAATGCTATTAATATGCCTAACTATACTATGGCTAAAATTCCTAATCTGAATTATAATCAACATCGCTTTTATGTTCTTATCAAAGGTACATTAACTTACTCCACAATAACTCTATAACAACATAATTTTCAGTACAAGGAGATTCAAAAGACAGTCTTCACTTCTGGCACGAGCTGATAGCCGATGTGAAGTGGTTCACTAAAGACCTGAAAAAAAGTTGCACTGGTATGTATTTCAAGAACATAAAGAGTATCACTAGTTAGAGACCCTGCATATATCACATGCTTCCTCCTATGTCCCCAGCTGATAGTACTCAGCAACAGGTTTGGCTATTTTTTTTGGAAATATGTGGCATGATCAACATTTTGAAGTACCTTAAGACTTTGGAACAGGAGTCCATAGCCCATGCAAATTTTAAAAATCATACACACTATCACATTCAAAGTTACGCATCTGTGAGCAAAACTATAAATCAGACTAAGGGTTAAGTTTTGGCCTGGAACCACAAATAATGATAATGCTCAGTGTCCTATTCCTGTGCAAAGCATCTAACTAGAAACAGATCTTCATTAATAATAAAATAAATCAAATAATAATATTTGATTTTATACATTCTTTACTGGAATTATAGATCTCCTTTTTTGTGGTCAAAGCCTCCTCTGTATTTTTTTCTTCTTGGGACATCCACACTCTGAACTCCAATAGCAAAGTAATATTCAGGATATCTTCCCATTGCTGCCCACCAAGTCCTGGAAGCACCCAACTTTGGATGTGTCTTGTGTACAAGTCTCCTAAAAATCCCTGCTGATGTACTAGAGTTCAGTCCTTTACTATGAAATAGACATTTATACAAATCAAAACAGACCTTTCAATCACTTCTGTCAAGCGAATGAAAAGCTTCAAATATGCTCAAATTGCCATCTTCTTACTTGAATACATGAATTTAGAGAAACAATTGCTTAAGTATAACACATCCAGGCACTAACTCCTTCCTCTCCAGAAGTTCCTATTTGGATTTATTGTTCACTTCAACAACAGGCTTGTAACCATCTCTAAGGCTACCTTCAAGAGAGACAGGGATCAGCCCTGAAGCCCTAGGATCCACAATGTCACACAAAGTGAGAGCTATTGAGACTGTGACTAGTTTCTTCTGTATCTTTGCTGATGTTTCTTTGCACAACTATGAAAGGTCTTCTCTACTATCATGCACATGCATCCCACTGCAGGGTTCCTCATCAGCTGGGAACCTGCATTGCTCAGTGGCCTCGTTGTAGGTGCTTGGGAAGTCACATAAGGAATAAGCCACACTTCCTGCTGTAAGAGAAATCCCTCTTCAACAGGAACCATTTTCATCAACATAATACAAAGTTAAGATGTCATGGAAACAGTGATGCAGCTTTCACAGCCCCATGGGAGAAAGTTAAACCTCGCCTTTGAGCTGCTACCTCAAGGAAATAGGCAATAGCATGCTAGCTGAAAGAATCACTGACTTCTTTTCCAGGGCTGTCAAAGGAGAAAAACTAAGCAACTCTCCAGCAGTTATTTTGTATATTCCACAGGTTATGAAATGTTTAAACATCTCAGCTTCATTTTGACATCTGAAAAAGCAATATCAGCAGTTTGCTGCTTCACATACCACAAAGCAGTAGATGTCAAATATTATGTGCAACTACATTTTCCCTTGCCTTGTTCTCATCGTTTGTTTTTCAGCAGCACCTACAGGCCACCAACCTGTATGAGGGCCCAGTTGTTTTAGGCAATGCACACCTGCATTTTAAGATGCAGTATTTGACTCAAAGATGGCTGCATATCACAGGTGAAAGCATAGGTGAACATTTGTGCAGAAAGAACATACAGCTTTTTCCTCCCACAAAGAAGATACTAAATATATCCATGCCTTGTCTATCAGGCTGTTATTGTTTTGGAGAGAAACAGAATCTATTGAAAGCTGAAACTGAGGGTATTGGATTATGTTCATTTCAATATTGATATGTTAAGCAATATTCAGGTTGACAGACCTCCTGCATTGTGAATCTGTGGGAGGGACCACTTAATGCAAGCTTCTTGCATGCATATTTTCTTTGTTAACTGCAAAACTGGGGAAGATCTGCAAGAAACTTATTTTTCCCTCTATAGCCTGACTAACTGTTTTTATAACTACAGAGTGAGTAAACTAATATTGCCATTTAATAACATCTCACCTCTACTTTGTACTAGCAAGCACAACTACAATGAGTGGGTATTTCACATCTCCCTCATAATCTTTCATCTAACTATACTACCATATGCAAAATTCAGAGTATAATATACTTACTTATTGAAACCTTAAGGAATATAAGCAGAGATACTAGAGTTAATTAAGACTGACAATGACATAAACAAGGATCCTCATTCAATTTTATTTTTAGGTGCTGCTATCTTTACAGCACATTCTGACGCAATTTCACAAAATCTATATCATCAATGGCTATGCCTTAGGAAATTAATCATCACAAAATTCCAAAACAGAAGCACTAGGTAACTGCAGGGAAGCCACAGTTCCGACTAGTAACTGAATTCTCATTTTAAATGCAACCATTATTACAGTGTGAGTTCCAGGTTAGCGAACACAGACATAGTGGGAACAATAGAACTATAAGAACAAGTAACATCAACAATGTAAACTCAGACTGTCAAGAGAACTGGAGAAGAAGTTTCATTTCTCTGAAAACTAAATTAATGTTATATTTTTCAAGAGGCTTGGGTTTGTGTTGTTTTGGTTTTTTCCTTTCAAACAATACTGTTAGACTAAGGCAGAAAACAAGAGCGGAAAATCCAAGAATGTACTGCTTGACCAACATTGCTCCAGTTTTTCCAGAGACAATTGTAATTTATTTCATCTACCCATCCTAAAACTGTGTCTCATTCATATATAACCCTTCAAATCTAACAGACACGCAGAAATGCAAATACACAAGTGACATCAGTTTTAACATACAGGAGGCTGCTGTCTTTCCGATTGTATATGATATTAAATACAGCAAGGAGCTCTATTGTATTTTAAGCAAGGCTCAAGAGATTCATTTCTTCAGTGGAGCAAAGAAAACAGGAGTGGGGAAAAATGATACAAGAAATTAAAAAACAATTAAAAGGACTGAAACAAAGAAAGAAAGGGATCCCTTCCCATGAGGTCCCACTACACCCAATATCATTAACAACAGTCCTACATGAGTTTTCTTGCTCAGACTATTCAAGAAAATCTACATGATTCTAGTTTCAAATTTCTAAGACTTAAAAAAAAAGCTTTAATTGTTAAAATAATATTACATTTATGAACTTTAATTGTGTCTAAATTCATGAGCTTTTTCTCCCTCTGTCAAACCAAAGTAACTGGGACATGTAAAAGAAAAATGTTTTTCCAAATGGTCATTCAATTGCCGAACTCCAATTACCAGTCTTTGATTAAAAAGGGTAAAACCAACCATGTCCTGAGATTCTTAAATGCTGTATTTTTTAATACAGTAGTCCCTACCTAAAAGTTCTGGTGATGTTGAGACCTTTATCAAGTATAAGTGGAACAGAAGTTTTCAGCTATCTTAACAGCTGAGCAGACCCCTCAGTAACAATTCAGATACTAAAAGATCAAATATTGTTACCAAAAAATGCCATTATTCTGGTTTCTTTCAGTGAAGCCAATCTTTTAAGCATTTCTAGAGATTCAGCATATACAAAACATACTGAAATGCCATGCTTCCAGCGAGCTACCTACCAAGTTTTTTCCTCAACTTCACTCAGTACCACTATGTTCCAACACAGAAGCTTCAGTAGAGTAGTTGAAAAAGTGTAAACATGCATTAGGAAGATTCTTGTGCTCAAAACCCTGACTGAAAACACTGTGTCATCACCATTCCTAGCTACTGTTCAAACACATGGCAAGAGACAGCCTATGGTCTGACGCGCTTATAATCTAACTAGATGTGACAAACCAAGTGTAAGGAAGCAACTTGCTCAAGGACATGGAGCAGATCATTAGCAGAAGAGCAAAGAGAATCCAGGTCTGACTGTCAGCAAAGTTTCCTACTCAGTAAATCATACCATCTCTGGAAATAAAAGTAGCATTATGAATCTGCAGTTGTAATAATTCCTTCTGCTTTAATTAGTTTCTACCGAGAAATCACTGTACAATCTTTCTAACACTCACAGAAGTTCATTTACTTAAAACAACAAGACTTATCCCAAAGGAAAACAGAGAGGCCTGATACTAAAAAACAAACTGTTAAGCAGATCTTACTTAATACAAGAAGAAAGAAAGATGTGTTGAAATTTGGAGCGCTGAGCAAAAAACCTACACTTAATAGTATAACACAACTGAAAAGCAGGAAAATAATTTCTTCCATATGGGAATAGGCACATCCTTCCTCTCAAATTTATGCTCTGTATCTACAAGCTGAACCTTGGCAATGTATATTGTTATTAATACTCAGAATCAGTATCTGTTGTTTCCAATTTTGTTTTTAATGGATCTCAGACATTTAAGTTTCCTTACAAAGCAAGTTACCTATGATTATTAAAGCACTTAATCTGCATTTAAAACTCAGCTGCTCTGTGTTTGGCCAAGTGTCAAAATACTCCTCTTGAAATGCATGAAGCATCAGAAATCCATCTGTGCCAGCATAAAGCTCTTTCTGCATTTTATTTTTGTTCAGATAGTTTTGAAATTTGTCCTGACATCGGTTTGTAATTATTGTGCTCCTTCTGCCTCTTAAATGTTATAAACTGACTTGCAGGTGGATTGGTCAACAACTTCCCTGATGATGAAGTCAGAAATAGCTTACACCCAGGGCCTAGATATGGACCTCTATCCCAAGCCACATGAGCCTTAAACATCTCAAACGCTGCAGCATCATTGTTATACGTAACCACAGGTTGTGCTGTAACACTGCTGACTTCAATTGCTGTAGCTTGAAATCTGCCTTCCTCCTGTTCATGGGCACTAGGGTCTGTGCCAGGGCCTTGAGACTACATTGGAAAAAGAAAACCTCCAAAAGAGTCTAAGACAAGCATTCTGCTCAGACACTGTTTTTCAGCTCAGTCCATCAGGATAGGATTCACAGGCTGAGGAGGTGAGAGCAGGAATATCCACAAATACAGCCCTGTCTGCTTGGTCTGTTAAGAGCTATGTATGAGGTTGGCTTGACCAAGCTTCTGGATCTTGACCAAAAGGTTGAATGTGGAAGAAAAGAGAAATGCAAATATTGTTCCTGCCTAGTTGCTGAAAGGAAAGTCAGTTTACTGAAGTGAAGCTTGAACTCTGCATGACAAGGAGATCTGCAGAGAGATTCACTTTGAATTGGCAAGACCCTAGGAATCAAGCTGGATTTCTCCATTGTTTTTCTTAGTATTGCAGTAACAAAGACTAGTATTATGCAAAGGTATAACAAAGACATAGACCTTGCCCCATGTGAACACCACTGACTTCAAGAGATAAAATGCAGTTCTTATTCCTCACTCCAGACTACAGACTAAAACCTGTTTACAGACTGCCTTCAACACTGAGGAAGAGTTAAGGTCACAGTTGTTTGTGCAGCACTGCTCACAATGGACCACTTCTAAGATGAAAAGATAATGCAGCCTGTCGATTTAGTCTTTTTCTTGTTATAAGTAACAATAGCAAAGAATAGTCAGTCTGCTGGCTTTCCCGAGGAAGAAAGTAGAGAAAAGACTCTTTAAAACACGATTTTCACATCATTACATGGAATTCAAATACTGTCTGTTTTCTGTATGTTTGACCTCAGTTATTCTTAAATTAGCTAAATTCAAAATTCTAAGTACAAAAATTAGTGACTGTCGTCATGTGTGGTTTTCCCACTTCACTTTAAATTTAATGAGGTGACACACAGGAGCTTTGTTTTGTTCCCTCTACACAGACATGCAAAATGACTAAAGTCCTTTGGATGCACAAAAATTCCTACTGAACAGTATTTTGAAAATTAAACAGGATTAGGGCTCTAAGATGTCAAATAAATAGAATCTAGTAGACCAAATTAATTCTAATATTTGACTAGAAAATGTAGACAGCTGAGTTCTCAATCTGACAAAGTATTAAGCTCCATTGAAGTCAATGGAACTTTAAACGTGCCTAAAATTCAGGTTTAAGTGATCTCTTGGATTTGAGTAAAGGACTTCATTAAACAAACACATCCATTAAACATCTTTTCAATATCATGAAATACTGTGCTAAAAGGTTCCAATAACCAATATATTTTTCTTTCATGATTCTTACAGATATACATTGTCTTGTGTCAACAATGCTGCTGCTTTTATTTTCCATCAGCATCTCCTAACAGTTCAGACCATCCATTAATACACATTCTTAACAACCTTGTGTCATGCCTGTTACGATTCAACTTGCACTAATTTTACTGATGAAGCATTATTATTAAAAATGCCTTCCCTTTATTAGAACAATAAAAGAATCTTCAAATTAAGTGCCCATTTTACTACTCACCCATCAAAACCCTAATTGTTGTGAAAGACTTTTGTATAAAAAGTCTTTGAGTGTTTAAAAGCAATTTAGTATACGGGCAAGAACATTCCACATGAAAAATGAGGCTGGAAATATCAAATGGAAATGTGCTGTAAACTTGTAAACTGGCCAAATTAAGTGAGGCCCACCTTTATTATTTTAACTGTACCTCAGAATAAAATGAAGCTGTTACACAAACACTGCTTACATGCAGCTCAAGAGGCACACAGAGAAAATGAACAATGAATATTCTACAGTTATCATCAGCCTCTTATTCTGATGTTGCAAGTAACACCCATGAAGTCAGTGAATTTATTAACTACAGTAAATTGGGATTAATAGCATGCCTGGGAGGCACCGACTGCATAGCAAACAAACACTGGTGAAAACCATAAATCCTTCAAGAGATATATTTGGATGTGGTTTTATTAAAAATCTGGATTACAGTTAAGAGGCTTAAATCATCAGGAAGGAATCCATAGGCAACTTTACAATTTTGCTTAGAAACTAGATAGAAACTGATTAAATGAACTGCAACTAAGAAGCATCCAACTTCCAAAAATTGTTACAAATTTTAGAACTTATCAGTATCTGGCAGTCAAAACATATGTGGGGACGTGAGCCTAAACTACATTGCTCCATTCACATATATCAGGCAAAAATTAATGCAGCAGGGATTAATGAATATTTCTAAGGACTTTTGAAGATAAAAATCATTCAGGTCAGAGGGGATCTCTGGATATCAAAGTAGGGTCAGACTACGTAGATCTTTGAAACCACCAAGCATGGAGATTCCAAAGCATCTCTGGGCAACTTGTTCCAATGCTTAATTATTCTTACAGTGATATTTTTTCTTTATACCCAGCTGGAACACCATATTTTTCAAATTTGGGCTAGCTTTTCATTCTCCCTCCATATGCTTCAAAAAAGAGCCAAGCTCCATCTTCTTGGTAACTACTTACACACAGTTCAACAGCAATTAGGCAATTAGGGGTTTGCTCACCTTTCTCCAGAAATAACAATTATCTCAGCCCATCCTCATAGTTCATGTCCTTCAACCACCAACCACCTTGATGGCCCTCTCCCAGTCTCACTCAAGTTTACCTATACTTATACCATACTGAGACAACTAAAAATTGGACAAAGTATTCCAGATTCAGCCTAATGCATGGCAGATAAAGAGAAATACCAGTTTCCCTAGATCCATTAGTTGTGCTTGAGTGGATGCAGCACAGGACACTGCTTGGCCTTGATCACTGCCAGAACATACAGCTGGCTCCCGTTTAGCTTTCTGCCCACCAGGATCCCAGCCTTCAGCAGAGCTGCTACCCAGCCCGGCAGTCCCCAGCTGGTACCACTGCAGGGTTTAATCCATTTCAAGTGCAGAAATTTGTATCTGTGCTGTTAATCTCCATGAGATCCCTATTCCTCCAACCCTCCCAGAGACAGCCCTTGAGTTCATTAACAACACCCCAATTTGGCATCATGTGGACTTGATGACGGTGCACTCCATCACCTCCTCCAGTTCATTGACAGAGATATTAAACCTAACAGTTCCAAGATAGACCTCTAAGGGCTACATTTGTAACTGGCTTACAGGAAGAGGATGAAGCATTAGTAATGGAAAATCAACAGAGCAGTTTTATTTTTTTCTCTTCAGTTTTGCTTAACAGAAATCACTAATGTGCATTTTTTCTAGGTTATTGTTAAATAAGCTTAATTCAAATTAATAAATACACTGTCTAGGGTCAGTCCAATATAACTGGGCACAAAATTAATTTCAGCAGTCACAGGTGGAACAAATCTGGCTCTGTTTCACAGTACAAAATGCAAATGCAGAGACAGTGATATGAGTAAGTTCTACAATCACTTCAAGGCAGATTACAGTACCAGGGCACATGGCCTCTGTAAATAATGGCTGCCACTGTCACAACCCTTACTCAACTGTGCTAATTACATCCTGTTATCAAACGATGATGCAATTAACCAGGTTGACCATTGCTGTTATACTGCATGTTCTTTTGGTGACCTAAAAGAATAAATTTAGATTCATTCTTGCTTCTTAAATTTCCAAAGTCACGAAATACAAAGGTTCCTCCATGCACTGCCATGACTCACAGCTTCCTCTTGCCTATTGAAAAACTGCAGATTACCCAGGCCTGTAAATTACAGGACTTAAGGTTAAGTAAATGTAGCAATTTATCAGAGACCTTGTACAGATCTTGAAATCTTTTTCTCAAATGCAGAAGATGACATAATTTGGAGGATGTACTCTTGTTTCACAGATCAAGTCGTACTGGTACATTTTCTTAGGGTCTCAATTGCTATAAATCACAGCAGCTTCCTTAATTTGAAGAGATTTTACATGACAATGTTGACTTGCTCATCAAGAATGGTTTATTTATGAATTTGTCAAAGGTAACTGCTTCTGACTTTTTTTTCCAACAAATCTGTCTGGCTTTCATACTCATTAACATGGCTGTCTCCCAGACCTTTTTGATACTCAGGATAATTAATTCCCAAGAGAGCTTCCTTTATATATCAAGATGTAAATTTTGAGCTCCTAAGACAAAGTAACCTGTGGCCCTCAGGCCCTCACCTCATGAAAATAATCAACAACAAAAAAATTTTAACACATCACCCATCAGCCTCCCTTTCCATTGGCACTACTTACAGCAATGACTAACGAGCAGTTCCTCAACATTTGATAACTAGACATTTTGGCTTAACACACACAAATATTTGTGTTAGAAGCACATGGGACCAAGCATCTACAGGTATATTCGTAGATACTGAATATACTTAAGCATTCTGCAAAAGCACCCATGCCATTACTGGGCGTTTTCAGTTTTTTGAATATGCTCCCACCTTACGAGATCCAAATAAAGCTGAAAGAATGCCAATTCACTCAGCATCGGGAATTCCAGCTGACTGAGCAGAACTTAATTTTGAAAGCTCTATAAAGCCTAGCATCTGATCCCTGGGCACCTGCATTGCGTTATTCATAACTAACTCTGAAAAATACACTTCCAAAACTAGAAGTAAAGCAACATACTGAACATTACGGAATAAGGCAAGTCAACCCCTGCAAATATGGATAAGCCGGGGAATGCATCAAAAAAAAAGTGTCAGTCTATATAAAATTCAAGCTCTTTCTTCTGCAGTTATATCAGCATATAATGATATTAGGACAAAAGCCTTAAATTCTAACTTGCCAAAATTGCCTGAAAAGACAAAGCCTCCAATGAAGCAACAAGTCACAGCTTAAGAAATTAATTGGTATCCATATGGTTCTGAACAAGCCACATTGTGTCCTGTCCTGCAGGTTGCTAGTCCATAATAGCAGGAACACTCACATTAACATTGGGACAGTATTTTCAACTGGTTTATGAAGCTAGATGTTATCAAAATAACATTAGCAGACCAGAAAGGCACAGGTCCTCTGCATATTCAGCGCTAGATGCTCAAAACAAAGGAAACACGATCCTGCCCTGAACAACATCTAACTTAAAGAGTAAGTACAGATAGAGGATAATAGAACAAAAATGCTATGACCACAGGTTTACAAATAGAAAACTGAAGCAAGAAGATTAAACTCTTTGCCCAAGATCAGAGAGGCATGTAGTGGTAGGAGCCTAGCGTTTCTTGAACCCAGTCCAACCCCAGAACACAAAGCATCTTTGCTTTCTACTTTATCTGGTTGGGTTTTTTGGTTAATGCAGAGATAGCACATTTTGTACTTTTCCTTAAAACAAACCAACTGAACAACCCTTATTATCTCCAAGAGTCCTACTGCCGAGAGAGATACAGAGGCCTCAGATACCGCAGCCACCATGCAGCTATTGCACTTCTAGAGAAAACTAATACTCCTCATAACCACACATTCTGGAGCACTTTATTTCTCAATTATCAAACAGAGTTACCACATACTATTTCAGCTGTATAATGTTGATAAAGTGTGGAAAATAATGATTAAGCCATTGCATAATTTTTCTGACATAAAAAAGCAACACCAAGGACAAACCCACCCTAGCAAAAAACCTGAAGTAGAACCTTGTAGCTAAGCTGTATCTTAGAGCAGTTAGATGCTCCAAAGTATTTTTTTCTCCTACTGTTGGACTCAGTTGAGTGTGTTCCAAACTCCAGAGTAACTTCTTCCAGGAGGAAATTGAACTGAAGAAGGGAGAGAGACCGCAAGCTTGGTCAGGGTGTGAGGAGACACAGTATCTCTGTTACTATTTCACAAAGAGAAAGAGCACACAAGGAATACTAACCCAGTAAGATTTTACATATATATGTAAGATTTTCTGAATAGAAATATCTTGCTTACTTGAGCCCAGCAGCGAGCAACTCAACAGTCTGGAGGTTTCTGAGAGGTTCACACAAGCCACCCAGCCAGGCCGCCTGCTCCACAGCTCCCTGAGGGAAGCCAGCACCAAAATGGTGCCTAAGGGAACTGGGAGCTAATCCTTTCTGAGTGAAAGCACCTGGGGTTTTATTCTCCAGACTGTGCAGCCGTTAAGAGTTTATTCACTGGGGCAAAAGGGCAGCACAGCTGTAAGGAATACAATGAGGTTGGCAAGCCCCATCAGCCTCACAGTTGAGCCACCTGGGTTAGGAGCAGGGCTTATAGATGCACAACACCTGTGAGGGGTCAGGAGCAGCCACCATGGGGGCAGGGGGTCCTCAGCCTCGCACCTAGTGTCCCCAGCAAAGCCAAGCCCAGTCAGGAGCACCAGCCTCCCTCAGCCAGCAGTGATGGGCACCATGTGGCTGGGCTGTGTACTTCAGCACAGCAGGAGCACCAGGCCAGGCCAGGGACTGCCAGTGGGCCCACCAGGCACACCCTGGGCTTAGATATAGAGATGGTAGTCAATCCCAAATGATTTCTACAATAACATGACAGGATTTGTGGATGAGGAGAGAGTAGCTACTGCCATTTATCTCAACTGTAGGAAGCCTTTTAATGCTGCTGTGTCCTTCTATCTAAGTAAGGACATTAAATCCAGGACGGGTAGTAGATGACTAGCTGGATTTAAGAAAAAAAATAATATATAGATGATCAGGCCAGGCAGTAGTGGTTACTGGGTTGTTCTGTATCTAGAAGCTGGTAGCCAGTGGAGTACCACTAGGTCTGTACTGGGACCTGTCCTGTTTAACATTCCTGTCAATGACCTGGAGAAGGTCATGGAGTGCCCTCTCTCATGGCACCACACTGAGGTAGGGGTTTGAGTCAGTCAGTGTAAAAGGCAAGACCACCACTCACAGGGACCTAGCACGCTGGAAGAATAGGACAACAGGAAATTCCTGAAATTCAACAGGGAAAAAATGCAAATGTATGCATCTGGAAAGGAGGACCTCTTTGCAGTTACAGTAAATAAAGAGTAGCTCTGCTGTACAGTTTGAAAGTCTTGCTGGACAGCAAACTGAACATGAACAAACTGAATATAGCGTGTCTTGGCAGCAAAGACAGCCAATGTAATCTCAAACAACAGGTCCCAGGCCCACCTTCTCATTAGCAAACAGTAAGTGTATACCAGAAGCAAACTGAACTCCAAACTTCCTTTAAGCAGTGCACCATCTCTCCCTTTCACCACATTAAAATGTTACACTTCCACAGAGCTTAGCTTGCAGTATCATGTTACTACATATAGAGAAAGAATTTCCTTTTCAATCAGGCTAAACTTTACATAGTAGAGTTTTAAGGAACACAACAAAGTACAAAGCAGTAAATTTACTGTCATACATTTTGTCTAAGCAAAAAAATGATGACAAACAGTTCCAAACAATTTATGTGTTCCCAAGAAAGCACAGAAAATGTATAGAAACATAATTCAATCTTACTACCTTACTTGAATAAATAAGAGATTAGTTGATGTCTAAATTGGTATGTAAAGTGTTTTCATAATAATAAACCTATCTCTCACAACAATGGCTCTGAAATGCACTTCAGTCAAGTTTCTGTTCAGATTAGAAGAACAGATTACATAAAAGCTTCATAGCCCGTAAATATATAAACAAGAAATTTGTCACATTGTTCAGAACTAACGCCACCAGAAACTGGCTAAAGATGATAATAGAAAAAATTAAGGAGGTTGATTATAACTTGTCATTTTTAAGTTGTTCAGAGAGTAAGAAAAGCTGTTCAGTGAACTAAATAAGCTAGCACAATTAGATGCATTTGTGGAAAGACTATATATGATTATGGAAAAGTCTCTTTAGGATGTAGTGGCTTGTTACTGGGGAATCTAGAGGAGTTTAAGGTTGGTCTTTCTAGTCCTACAATGTATGTAGTCCTGCAGGTAAGTAATTTTCTTACTACTTCTATCTCTCTTGTCTATTACTACTACACTCAAACAAATACTTGAGGACACAAGGATTATGTAGTGAGCAACACATTAATTGAGATAATAATGCAGTTAGACTGCAAAAACAACAACCACCCAAGACCAACCAAGTAGCAGATCACTGAGACATTGAATAGGGTGTTCATAGTTTAATCCTGGAGTAGATCCAGCAATATTAACAGACCTTTTTCCACAAAGACATATGTTACAATATTTGTGATAGTTATTGCAGTATTCATTAATTAAACATAGTACAAAAGGATCCAATGAGATCACATAAGAACCAAAACTTCAAAGGCTCTGAGGAAACATCTTATTTTTTTCCAGTTATAAAAAGGGAATAGTAAGATATATCTAGTTCAAGATAAGTTAATTAAGTATAAGTCATTTTAGTTCAAGTTCTTGGATATGGATTAAATGTTTAGGCACAACTTTTCAAAAGTGCCTCTGCTCTACAGCATTAAACTGCACAGAACTATCACCACAAAACCACCAGTCCAGGACTACCACATATCATGGCCAGTCACCTGTGATATGATCGCTAGACACAGTAATATGGAGAATATTGGATTATACATGTCATAGCTGGTGCAAGGCCAGAAGCTGTGATTCTTCTAAAGAGAAGCTCAGCAGAAGGCAGGGTCCCTTTCCTTGCTTAGAGGCAAGGTGGCATGGATCAGATGTCCAGCAATATTTTTTAACTTTGAAAGGAAGCATCTCTTGGCTCCTAAGCATATTCAAATTCTAACCTGAGAAGGAAAATAAAATCCAGTGCACTCCCGTAGTTGCCAAACCTGGATTTAAATAACTTCATAAACAGAAATCTCTCTAGAGAACTTGTGTTTTATAGAATACATACCAGAAACAAAGCTCAAACAGTAGCAGTGCATCTTAAAGACACAACTTACCGTGCCTGTCAAATGGCAGTCACACCATGGCAATGCAGAATTTGCCTGGAAAACAGGATATGTTAAATCGCATCCAACTCCGTGCTAGATAGACAGTGGTGTTGGTTTTAGTGCCCTAGTGAAGTTGGATATGTGAACATTAGACTTCACTCTCAGCATTGAATGCAGGATGCATATAATATTCTAGAAAGAAAAAAATAATTTTCAATGGTCAAGTGATGTGAGCAGCCAGAAAGGTGGCCTGGCTTGAAGAGGGGAGAAAAAGAATTACAGAAGAAAAGAAAATGCCTGCCAGCCTTGAAACTAGGTCTGGGAACCAAGAACAGCCTTGTAAACTGCAGCCGGGGTACCTACAATCTGGAGACTTTGTAAGATACCACTGATAAGCACAAAAAGACCTGAGAAACTGTAACTACAACTTATTGTCTAAAAAATAGAAATAGTCTGGGAAAATAAAATGTCTTAAAGAACAGAAACATCACCAGCATTGACTGTTACAGATGAATAACAGAAATTCACAGCATCTGTGGGCTGCTCAAAGTGATGCTGTCCTACACTCCCTTATGTCTCTATGATATAAAAAGGACCCAATTTTTTTCCAAAATGGAGCTTCTCTCTCCAAGAACTTCCCATGCTGCACACAATTTTCCTTCCCTATTGAGGCTGAATTCTACATGAATTTTCTACAAGACTTTGAACTTTTACTAGGGACTCGCACCGGGGCTCACTTTGGAATCAGTTCAATTTGTCCCCTCAACCTCTGAGATGGTTGGGTACCCTCTCTCGGACCAGTTCATCCTCTCCTTTGGGGTAGTTTGGTCTCTTCTCAAATATGACTAATTCACTTAATACTGGTATTAAATACCCATGCAAGTAATCTATCATAAGAATATCTGCTGTTTATGTTGTTGACAAAGTGCTACACTAATGACAAGTCTGTAGCAATCTGTAATAGTTTATACTTACTTGCTATTATATTATTTGTTGCTATATGATTGGTTGTTGCCATACAGTTCTTTGCTGCTATAATTAACTGCTTCCATACTATTAACTGATACTGTGTTATTGACTGCTGATAGTAGTTTGTAATAGCTTTAAATATATATTTACTTCATTAATCATGGATATACTTGCTAGTGGTGTTTTCTGTGATATTTGATGTCATCTTTATTAAAGTAGATAAATTCAGAGAATAAAAGCCTCTGTGCCCTTGTGTATTACAATATCTTGCAAAATCCTCATACGCCTGCAGACTGGGTAACCTTTAAGTCATGACATCAAGTTCATAAATGGGCAAGTGTCTAGGAGTGAAATTAGTATAGAAGACAGCACATGAAAGGCAGCTGAGTAAAAATGAAAGAAAACAAAATGTTTACCCAAACAAGTGAAAAATACAAAGTAAATTGCAACTCTTAGGACCTTGTTTTTCCACTGCAGCTAGGCACACAGGCGTAAGACTTCTGAAAGACCACTCTGGAATATTATACATATATACACGCACATCACAATTATTTAAAATTCAGAGCTTTCTGTACTCTCCTATATACAGGAAGCACTCCCGAGACAGAAGAAATCAAATCTGAAAGCCTTTCACATAGATAAAAAGTTCTATATATTATTTCAAGCCTGCTCTGAGTAGCTGATACTCTTCCTGAACAAGGACAATTTGAGTACTTTAACAGGGTGAAACGGATTTGAGAGTACTTCAGCAGAATTAGAACAATTATGTGCATTAGCCCACTATAGGAGCTTAAGCACTTTAATGGGATAAAGAAGAATTTAAGTGCTATGCACTGTATGACAGTTTAAAAATGGATCATTTGATAAAGATTTAAACTAAGTTAATGGATACAGTAGCAATTATCTACAGACTGAATTGCTAGAAACAGATTTTGACAATCATCTTTGCATGAATTCATGGGAAAAAAATTTATTGCTACAGTGTACTGTCCACATTTAACAATTTAGTGAACTCTTTCTTTCTTCCAAAACCAGAATGAAATTAGCATAGATCCACCTAATACATCTCATGTAGCTTAGGTGGTCTCTAGTTTTCTAATCACCCCTACAATGGTAGCATTTTTTAAGTGACAACATTAGGAGGAATCTGCAGATGTTCTTCCTCAGCCAAATTTCACTGCGCAAATCACTTCAGCATGAACAAAGAACAGATGAGAGGAGAAAATGAATTAGTTCAATGGCTTATTCTCTCTCCTGCATACACACAGTAGATACAACTGGCACACACGGTGACAAGCGTGCACAGGAAGAGAATGTCTCTTCAGGTTTTCCTCTTTAAAATACACGGTTCCTTCTTGTATCTTCTGAACAGATCTATCACCTCTTCGTGTCTATTTTAACTGCTCTGGCTGTGTGTGTAAGGAAGCGTACTAGCAAACTCAGGAAAGAGTTACATACGACTCACTGAGAGCTGACACAGAGCAAGCGAGGAGACAATTTGCTACCAAAGTTTCCTTGTCACCAGGTAAAAACAGGCTTTCTGCAGAATAACATCTCTCTGTTAATGATAGATTTGGTTAGAGGATAATCTGCTCCTTGGTATTCTCTCTTATTGCTCTCAAAGCTGGATAGGGAAAAGTGCTCTTTCTTACAGGCAGAGGAAGACCAAGGGCCTAAAGTCTTTACAGAGGGAAAATGACCTGAAAGGACCCACATTGCTGGTGAAGTACATGGTGAAAGAGGGCTTTGTAAAGCATGGAACATCACACGTTTATATGTGCTCACCTCAAGACGTGGTAAGGGTCTTTGTTTTCAGAGGACACTGAACTATCTGGAAATGGTGTCTCCATCTCATCTTAAACAGGATATCCAAAAAGTTGGGCAACCAAAAAAATCAGTCTTATAGGAAATTCTTGGCTTAGAATTTCAAGTATTTGAGGCTTCCAAGTTAGATTCCCAGCCAAAATCAAACAACACTAAAAAATGTGTAACATCGCATGGGAAAATATTTCCTGTTTATAAATTAACTATTATTTATATGAAGTAGCACATAAACCACATTGTTACTATTTCACAGACACTAAACAGAATGCTAGTAAAGCCTATAGTAATATAACCTTCACAAAGAGCAGTATGAATGTATTCATCTTATAGGCATCTACTTAACATAAATTTATGAAGAGAAATTTTTAAACAAGAAATGTATCAACTTCCATAAGCTGAACACATTAAGGGAAAGCCACCTAATTCCATATGCTGAACACATTAAGGGAAAGCCACCTAAGTATATGTAAATCCAAACCTAAGTTATTTCCTTAACATGATTACATTATTCACAGAGCTTATAGCTGCATTTAGCATTGTGGTGCAGAACTGAGGTCTGAATCCTGTAGTTTGAGTGTAATGAGGTAAGCACAGAATTAATTAGTGCTTCATGAAATGACAAATTTGGGGAAAGACCTTTACAGTTATTCTTATATTAACATCTAAAGGACGATTCTAACATGTACCAACTTTATACATACTTGCATAATATATTATACAATTCAGATGAAAGCAGCAGCTTCATTTGTCGTTTGCCTCATCGAACCACACACACCTTATTATCCAAAATGTCAAGCTAGTGTCTTTCTAGTCTGTTTTTATTACCACACCAGGCTATGATCACTAAATTATGTTCAGATACATTGACTCCCTTCAACAGGGAATAGGGAAACACCACAAGAAATTAACACTAATCTTCTAATTCAACAAGAATAAAATATGTGACTGATTAAATCTTAATTAACAGTTCACAAAAGGCTGCTTAATGTCACGTGGCATATGCATCCTAATTATCTGACTGCTCCATCACTGTTTGCATGAGGGAAAAGGCCTGTGCAAATTTCCAATTGCTTTTCATTTCTTCTTTCTCTCATTCCTTACATCCATTTTTAAAGTAACAGAAACTAGTTCCAGTTTCCTAGTGATTAAGACAGCTGCATTTGATTGCTGTAAAAATGTTGGTTTCATCATGTTCGTTTTGTCCTTAGCTCTTGCAGCTGCTCGTATCTGAAGTATCACACCCACCTACACATAGCATATGCAGACACGGTCTTTCCAAACTTAAGAGATCAAGCACGCAAGCCCAGAAGAATTAGTCACTTTCAGGCCACCTGAAGACATGTTGTTAAAATTAAAAAAAAAAAAGTTAAAAATTTGTGCAAGCTTCTTAATATTGCTCAAAAAAAATCACAACAGGAATGTTTGCAGTATATTCATTTTCATGTTCTAACAACAACTGTTGAGTTTTATTAAGAGATAGATCTCCTAATAAACTAATTTGAAATCTGCAAGTCTACAGAGTCGTAATTTTCCATAAACGGCATCAGAAATTCATCAAATAATATTAATTACTTAGTTTTACTTGTCATGCCTAAATTTTTGAAAGTATGGAATTTATTCTTCCCTGATCTTACTTACGACCGTAAAGTTTATGCAGTAATTACTTCTTCCTCAGATATGTTGCTATAACCGCATAATTCAGCAGGTAGTATCAAGAAGAAATTCTTGATTAGGATAGGTTCTTAGTTCAATTTAACTTTTGGACAACAACTTGAGTTCTGTTAACTTGAAACATTTACAGAATATTTAGGACTTCTTTCATGCCCAATGTTTATGCAGAGTAAAGAAAGCAACGTGACCTGTGCTTAGAGACCACATAAATCACTTGGCAGCATGCTGGGCATAAATAATTTCTGTGTATGAGACTCCTGATGAAAACTGGACAGTAAGAACAAAGTAAATATTTGCCTCTGATGAGCTATTTGAGCTTTTCAAGAGTGCAAACAAAGTAGGCACAACCTAGCTGAAAATAAATGTATTTCCCCTGAAAAACTGCTTCATTTCTGCATGGCCCGAGACTCCCAAGCCCCAGTACTGCCAGAAGGAGGAGGTCTATACATTTTAGATCTTCTACTAGACTCTGCTGTAATTAAAAGGTCTTCAACACGTTTGAGAATTTAACCCAAATTATCCTAGTTTCAACTTTCAAGACACTATGCTCTACACCTGGAAGTTTTACCTCTCCTGGTAATAAAGCCACCCAGCATTAGTTACAAATTACAGACAATTTTTGTATTGCTTTTAGCTATTTGTAAATGCAGGTCTGAAATGAAACAAACACTGTCACCTTGGACAGCTCACTCGTAGCAAGGATTCTTGCCAGTTTCAATACTTCAACTAACATTTTCCACAGAAAAGCAAAGACTGCCCATTTCCCTCCCTGTAATTTCTATCATGGGCACCTTCTTAGAAGAAACTATTTTAAAGGAAAAATACAGAGTCTAAAATCTACATTCAGTTACACATGTGCAAAATCCACTAAACTTGACAAAAGGAATGCATAGGGTTGCAGGGATAAAGTTTGGGTCCCTTCATCCCTTTCACCTCCTTTTCCAAAATTTAGATCTAAAATCCCACCATACTTATTTACCTCCATGTAGTATGACCATAAGTTAGAGGTACTGGCAACGATGAGCAGAAGTGTCTGTGTGTGCCCACAAGGTGTGTTTTTCTTAGAATAGTTTGTTATTTTTGAATAATATTTGATGACCCTGAAACAAGGCTGCATGTGTAATTAGGGTGTGCTAATAAAATAGTTACGTAATAAGAAAACCACAGCTTGAAGGCTGTTGCAAACAAAGAAGCTTTAACAGGGGTCCTCGGAAATAAAAGCACAGATGACAGCAGAGACATTGAAAGTGCTGGCACAGCACTATATTAGAGGTCCCAAGGCTATAAACACAAATAGTTAATTACTGATCACTAAAGAAACACAACCCTGAGACATGGGTAAAACAGGGTTTAGGGATAACAAAGGGAGCAAAGGAAGAAGGAAACCAACATATGTAAAACATACTATGATTATACTTGGCTATAACAAATTGTTACCCCTTTGAGAAAGGGCAAATGGATCACTCCAGCAGACATAAAACCAGTCCTGTGCAGACCCAGAGGACAAGAAGGAAGAACTCCCTATCATCAGCCTCACACTCCTCCTGGCAAGTAGGCTGAGACACTGACTACTCGCCATAGTGCCCTTTGCCCTTTCACATAAGTGAAATTTCTAGCTGATATTGCATACGTACCCATGGTTTCTCTCCAAAAACGTGAAGGTATCTTTTGATTAAAACACAGTTAAGGGCAGGCAAGCCATAGGGGCCTGTATATAATGTATAAATAAAATATTTTCTGGTTTTAAAAAGTTTAAAAGAAAAGATATTTTAGAGATTAAAAGATTACATAAATTTACAATATGCATATCTTTGAAATAATCATTTAGATAACCTCCAGGTTGTCATCTCAGCTTTTATAAAATCTGGAACCATGATAAAAACCAGAACTGGAAGAAGGCAACAAAACCCTTAAAACTTGTAATTGGCACAAGATTTATTTCTTTTTAAAATGAATACATAATTAAATTGCAATTTTCAGAACTAAGCCAATTATACTCTGAATTGCTACTGTTATTTTTATCTTCCCTTCTGTCCCTGGCATTAAAGGAGAGCACATACACAGTGTATTTCAGCAGGGGTAACAGGTTTGACTAAGGAACACCTATAGTCATTTTTAAGGAAGAAAATAATTTTGCAGTCCAACACAGGTGCTAGTAATTATTTTCAGTTTGGTTCAACTCCTTGAAACTTCACTATAAAAAAAAAAACACACCAAAACAACCAAACCAAAAGTCGCATATCTTAATCCTACTCAAGCAACATGTCTTTTTATATAACAGAGCAATTAAAGAATGAATGTCCTCCCCCAAAGAAAGTCATATCATTTCTTTAAAATTGTAGCATATTTTTACCTTAGTTTGGCTTTACCTTTAGATCTCACTGATAAACTGTATCGTAACAAAAAATTTCACTGTTCTTTGAAGGATAAGCACAGCTCAAATTCATGAAATAGTAATTTATTTCCTTCTGCCCCAAAAAAGCCAACAGATGCATAACTAAAACTGAAGGACTGTATCAGCATTGTGTCACATCTCCAGTGTCAATAGCTGATGTTACTGAAGGCACATGAGAAAGGAAAATAAATACAAAAGCTTTCTCTCTGTTATCAGTTGCAACTAAAAAATAAACTAAACACTGCTGTTGCTCATACAAGTCAAAAGATAACACAAAATCACTACCTGCACCCCAACAACGTACAGAGACTGTCACGCGTCTATTGTGCTCCAAAGGAATAGTCTTTTCTGGCAACTGTTTCACTGTATAAGGAAAATAACTGCACAGTAAATGCAATCTCTAGCACAGTATCTTAATGGGCAAAATTCAATGGGAAGGCTGTTAACAGGGGATACTTGGTCTTTTCATATGTTTTCTTATGAATCTTTTCATTCCCTGACCTCTTTTCATTTTCTGCCCAAGGTGAATCTCATCATGATGATGCTTTTTGAAATGCTAAAAGCATTATGAGTAACCTAGCACATTCCATTTCTTAACTTAAATTGAATCCAAAGAAGTGAAGAAGTGAGAGAAGCAGAAATCTGTGCCAAATTAGGTGCAGTTTTCTGCATCCACATAAGGAAAGCATAAGCATAAAAATTTTACCTCCCCAGTCTCCATGTGGGACAGAAGAGGATTACATTGTCCTGATATGTTTTTAAACAGTGATTCTTTTGCATGGCATTAGTTAGGCCTTACTTATTTCCGGTTATGTTACTAGTGGCTCTATTCATACAGCTTATTTTGAATCCTGCCACCTTACCTGAGCCAAATCCATTGATAGCTATTTTCTGTTATGTTTATATTTAGCCACTTTCACATGCTGCTTAACGCTTACCTATTTTGAAATCACTGCAGTTCATCCGGTGAAAAAAAACACAGAGAGAAAATCAAGCCTATACAATAAGAGGAAATCATAGACATAACATTTACACATGCACATACATATTTACACAACACACACAGATATATACAATTAAAATCACCAGTTATTTTCCATTCAAAGAAATGGGTAACCTGTGGTATTTCAAATCCCAACCCACAGTAACTTTAATAAAAAAATTTTTGGGAACCCTTGTAACTTACTTTCTCACATTCACTTCTGCAGAAATATAGTTAGCGCTGACAAGATAAAAGCCTTGTTCTATCAGGTTTACTGAGTTCTGAACAACTGTCCAAAGCACCTTGCCACTGTCCCACCTTCTACTTCTCCCAATACACATACAAAACTCACTTCATGTATTTGTACTCCTACTTTATGAAGCCAAATATCACCAAAACTAAGATAAAAGTGCTGCACTTTTCTCCAGATGATGGTTCATACACAGTGCCTTGCCAGGCTGCGAAATAAACCTAATTATATTGTGCAGTCCCCCAGCTGAGCTCTCTGCTTCCAGGAACACAAGCAGAAGCAGCAGGTATCTGAGTATTCAGATCATGTCATCTTCCAAGACTTAAAAAGAAAATAATTATCCTCTAGTAATTGAAAATACAAAATGAGGTTTAACATCATGTTCTGATCTTTTTATTTCATGCTGTGAGAGGATTAATTTACTGAAAATGGAAAGTGCTCCCAGACTGCTGTACCTGGCCCAATATATTTCACATAATCAGTGCTGATAAGTTGTTTGGGGAGCTGGATACAAGACTTCAAACCTGACCTACTTCAGTGTATACAGGACCAAAAGTCAGACTTTCCCATTATGACTGCTATACAGCTTTATTCAAGTCATTTGCTCTCACTGTGTCTGTTAATTATTCTGTGCACTAGGATAATGACCCTAGGCTGTTTTGAAGAGACTTCACATTTTTCTGGTAGTGCAGAGGTACTTTTCCAAATCAACAAGATTTCTCTGTCCTATTATCCAACTGTCAGTAAGCAAATCTTTTTCCTTCCCTACCGAAATGCAAGATTATCCCTTAGTTAAGATTCTTGTAACCCCATGAATAGGTTTAGAGAACACCACAAGTCTGCCAAAACTCTTGAGGAGATTCTGCTTTCAGAATTTCTTACACTGAGTAGCCTTCCCACCAGGAGCTTCATAACCTAGCCTCTTTCTTCAGGTTTGATTTCAGTCCAGCAGTTTACTGGCTTTCCAAATCAGAGGCAATTCTCACAGCCTCTTCTCAAGCTCTAGGAAACATCACTCTGCCACTTGTGACGTGGGGCTTCGTGTTTGCTCCATGTTTTTTCATAAGAGTACCTCAAGGCCCTCCTGTTTTGTCATGCTACATACCCCAAGCGTATGTAGCAGTTCTCAAGGGCAGAAACAACCTCTCTGTGCTCCAGAAAAAACAACATGTATCTCTAACCCATTAAACATTCTAACATAAAATAAAAAAACAAATACTATCCATCTCATAAGTAAATCAAAACATAGTTTCAGGGGTTTCATTGGGTTATAATTCGCTAACATAATTTTGTTAAATCAAAAGTAAATACGATAAACCTCAACTTGTAATGAAGCACAAGTCGTAAAAGCCATATGCAAAAATACGTAGAAACGTAAGTTGATGTCTTCTGTATTTTTACACATACTTTTTTAAATTACTATTATTATTATTAACGTCAGAAAGCTTTACAAAGCTTTGGTAGATATATCTGTGCATTTTCACGTGCTTTTAGTGTCTTTCATGCCTACAATTAACTCTTAAAAATTTTTTAACTAATCTCAGTATTTCTGACTTTCTAGAAATGTTTACATTTTCTGAATTCAAAACGTTATCTACAAAATGTTTTTCTGCCTCTGGAAAAATATTTTCTAGATACCTTTTCAGGAATCAGAAAAACTTTGTCACTCCTAAGCTGTCAAGTGAAAATGGTAGGCTTCCTCTCACTTTCAAAGTTGCCCAAATCAGAAATGGAGCTGTAAAGCTCAAGAAACCTGCTGGAAGCTCGACAAAGGTTCTTCAATGCTAATACATTTCTGAAAAACAATGTTGTTTTAACAAGCCAGCACTTACAAATCAAATCATGATTCACAAAATAATTCCCAGAAAGCCCTAGCAGCCTGATGTTACTCTTATGTAGCCTCATAGGAAGCAAACAAAAATCTATATCTTGCTGGCTGTCGTAGGTTCTCTAACTGCACTGGCCTTTCTGCCCTGCCTTTTTCGTAATTATAGGCATTTACATATAGTAATTTGTAATTATAGTTCAGAGTGATTTATACATATGAAACATTAAATCTCACTGAGCTTAATATCTCTCCAAAAGAGGTTCCATATGTAATAAAAAATAATGCTTTACATCTGTGATACCTGTTGTCATTTTAAGATGCCTGCATTTCTCAAGTGTTTTGTGGGTCTGACATATATAACTGCAAATGAAATTGTAATCTGGGGCCCCTGGAACATAAATGATAGATAAACCACTCCTCATATTAGAAAAAAAGTTTGTTTCTGAAAATGTAAGACTAAATGGGAAAGGCATTTTCCCCTAAGTTCCCTGGAGTTGTCCCTTCCCCCTCAGCATCCTGTAAATGTCTGCTAACCTATGTATTTATTCTCACAAGTAACTTTTCTCCAGATTACATAAGTAGGTTCTCAAGGTTAAGAGAAACTTGAAAATGCTTGCTTAAAAATATTTAGTCATCTGAAACTCACAAAGCCCTTAGTCACAGAAGCATGATCTCTATAAAATATTTCTCCCTGTAAGAATAATATGTGACTATCATTAGTTGGGGTTAATGTCCTTTTATTGCAGTAGTGCAAGCCTCCTGTCATTGTAATCTGGAAAAACATATAAAGGAAAGGAACTTCTGTCCCCACCTCTGCTTTAGTGTGTTCATATCTTTCTCTTCTCTCTTCATTGATCACTACCATCACTACCATCTGAATTCAATTACAGTTTAAACCCCGGCACCTTGCCACTGCCTTTTTGGCCCCGTATTGTCCTATTTTTCTGTAGCCTTATGAATACAGAATGCATCTTGAAAGCCTGCCCGTTTTACTTTTTAGATGGCTCAAAAAGATGTAGTGCCTATGACTGTCTTATTTTGTTCCTTAACCTTTGATCAAGAAAGTGCTATGTAAAGAAGAAACATCATAAAACCCCACGACATGGGGGGGCAGGGGAAAGGGGAAGCATTCTTTACCCGCTGGAGGGAACAGAAATGTTCAGACTTCATACACAGGTTACACAGGTTTGCTAATGCTGTTAAATCTCATGCTGCCAAAAGAAAAAGCAATGAAAAGTGTTCCAAAATCACAGGTTTCCTGTATTTTGAATCTGTAACATAGCTCTTAAAAGCTACAATCTGTTTCTCATTTCTTTTATTATCCAGGTCATCTCCTGAAAGATTATTCTACAGTAAGTCACAAAGCACAGGCTAAAAATGTATTTATTCATAAAAAGAAAACAAAAAAAAATAACATTGAGTCCTGCACAGGTGAAAATGTACAACTGGGCTTCTACTGGGAGTATCCAAGAACATCTCTAGAAAGAAAAAGTCTTAAAAATTTGAACTTCTTGGCTTTCAAGCTGACACAATTCAGAAGTATAGACTTTTCAGCACCTTAATCTATTGAAGTTCATTAAAACCCAGGTCTCCGAGAGTGGACAACACTTAACACATAGATTTGAGGAGTAGATGGGCACTTAAAGGAGTGTCTGCTTCTTAACTGCTTCAGTATGCGAATTTGTGGAAACCATCTTCAAAGCACATGGCACTCAACAGGTTAACAGAGGTCTGAAGTAGCTTATCAGTAACGATGGAAACCTACACTTCAATTAGCACGAGTTCTGTATACATTATTAAAGACAAGTGCTAATAAATTATACTTGGGTTACAGGTGGCAGCGTTTCATTTTTCCATTTAAGAATTCTGCACAAATTCTTATTTCAAAGCCACATGAAAATGAAGCAGAGATTTAACACTGTGTACCACTCTCAGACTGGCTGGCCACTGTCCCTGCTTCCCCAGCAGACAACAGCCTTGAACTGCAGCAGCCCCACCACGCACCCTGCTACCCTTAGTGTCCTATGGCCATCCTTGCCCCAAACTGCTCACCAAACATGAAGTAGAGCAGACAAAGAAGCAGACAAATACCAGAGAAGAATTATCTGTGGGATGAGGCTGCAGCAGAGGCAGATGTACCTGACAGTGAAAACCCATGGACATTAAAAGTGATATCAATCCTGCTCAGATGCAATTTGTAGATAACCTGCTAAGTTGGTGACAGGGTTGGAGAAGAGTACAAAAGCCTTTTGCTAGTTGCTTAAACAGCATCAGGATGAGTAAGAGTGCATGGAAAAGCTGTCAGAACAAGGACAAAACTCCACAGCACATGGGAAGTTTAAGTTTACAGTCAGGTTTAGATGTACAGAATAAAAGTTGAGCTAAAGAGAGCATATAAATAAGTTTCTAGTATTGCTGTACCTGCAGAGGTACAATTTCTTACAGTAAATCACAGAAGGACGTTACAGAGGAAGCCTATAACAGCCCTATCTTCTGTGTTTTTTAAGAGTTCCACTTATAGCTGATGGCAATGAAAAACAAAGAAACTTTCATGTTACCTTTAAATAATACCAGAAATTTTCAGAGACCAAGAGAACCTACAGCTGAAGGCATATGCGCATGAACAACAGGACAAGCCTGGTAGATTCTCACTGGCTTTAAACGCAAAGAGGGATTAAACATTTCTGCTAATGGCTGTTGGATTTTTCAGTTCATCGGGGTTTAATGTCAGGAGCTCATAATGCTCAGATAGGTGCATAGTCTGCTTTCTGTCTCTTTCTGAGTTTGCAGTTGGCTGGATTTGATAAGAATAAATAGCAGTAAATGCAAGGAAGGAAGGGAAGAGAAATGTCCCAGAGTTGGCTCAGACTGCAATAGCTAAATCAAATAATTATATATAGGTCAATGCAATTTCTCTCAAACTGTTTATCAGATTGTGCCATAAATAAAGTAGATCGCCCTGGGTTTAGGAAAGGCAGGTCCCGCTTGGCAAACCTGCTCTCCTCCTGTGACAAGACGACCTGCCTGGTGGGTGCGGGAAGGGCGGTGGGTGGTGCCTACCGGGACCTCGGTGTAAAGCCTTTGGCACCGTCTCCCACAGCATCTCCTGGAGACACCGGCTGCTCACGGCGGGGCCGGGGGGGCTCTGCGCTGGGTTAGAAGCTGGCTGGGTGCTGAGCCCACAGCGTGGCGGGGGATGGAGTCACATCCCGCCGGTGCCGGGCACACGGGGTGTCCCCAGGGCTCGGTGCTGGGGCCAGCCCTGGGTAATGTCTGTACCGACGGGCTGGGCGAGGGGATCGAGTGCCCCCTCAGTCAGGCTGCAGGTGACCCCCAGCTGGGGGGTGCTGGGGGGCAGGGGGCTCTGCAGGGGGATCTGGGCAGGCCGGGCCGAGCGGCCGAGGCCACTGAGTGAGGTTCAACAATTTGTGTAACAATAATAGTACAACATTCAGTAGCAAATATGATTCAAGTGGACTGCAGTTCTTAAGATGAAGGACAAACCTTCATGCTGCCATTCCCAAAGTAATGTTCATCTGTCTTACCTATTGAAGGACTTATGCATTCAACGCATACACCGTATACACCATACTCACCACTGCCAGAACATAACACTTTGTAATACTTAAAATCAAACTATTTTGCTTTCCTTATGGTAACATGGAGGCCAAAATATTATTCAAATGTACAGTATAAATAAAAAGGAAATTTAATGGAAATGTCATAAATGACAACCAAGTTTTGAATTCCTGTTGAAAAGAACACCAGCTCTTTTATTATTATTATATGTCTTCAAAAACCTCTTCCAATACTTTAACGATATGCAACCATTGACAAATTGTGATGCATTTTAACACATTCTGAGTGATTGTGATCACCCTAAATCATTCTTAGCCACAAAAGCAGTATTTGCATGTCAACACAGAGAGAGCTTACACCTAGTTAAAGTAGG
Organism: Falco naumanni; assembly: GCF_017639655.2. Lineage (NCBI taxonomy): Eukaryota > Metazoa > Chordata > Aves > Falconiformes > Falconidae > Falco > Falco naumanni. The sequence goes on from NC_054057.1 coordinate 73,592,098, forward strand.
CTGTAAGGTTATGATAGTCGTTATATCATCACTATAACAGCTACATTAGGTTAAATAAATCTGTGCTGCACGTGGAAACTTTAGTGTGCAAGACCTCAATTCCTAGTTCTGAAAAAGCCCTTTAGGAACTCTGAAAAAGGCAGAGCAGTTCAAGAAAGGACACAGAGCAAAGATATCAGAGAAAGAAGTGTCCTTTGTTTATTCTGTATCTCAAGCGTTTGTCCAGAGGCAGCAGTGTAAAACCAGCAGCATAAAACTTTCCTCAATCCATTTCAAGAATCACATGTCTAAGAAGAGATAAACAATTCTTATTCCCTTTCTCAGCAGAAGTATGAGGAATCAGTGCAACTAGCTCTGTAATTTTAAAATGTGGGCAATAAACTGATGAAGAAGTAATTATTAAACTGCAAGCTTGACAGAACAAAACCAGAGATGTATAGGACACATGAAGCCCTGATTCAACTATTTTATTTTCAGGTTTTATATTCCAGAAGCAAATATTTATTCTAGCCTCTGCCAGAGGCTGAACACCACTAGTGCCTCAGCAGTAGTCTGCAGAAGACTGTTTAAGCAGTCTATGGTCTGTATGAAACAGTTTCAAGTTATTTCAAAGTATTTCTTTATGGGATGGAGGTATAATGGCACTGTGACAAAAAAACATTCCAAATAGTCTTTTGATAAATAGTTAGACTAGTTGGTCACATCAGTTCCCCCAAAATATAATATGTTCAGATTCCATTTTAGTAGAAATCATAAATTATCAATATATATGTGTTTTAAATAGTTTCACCAAATATTCTTTGGTAAAAAAGCTCTGGTTTACAAAACAAAGACATAATTTGATTAATTTTTCTATGTTCTTCAAGAGGCAAGTGCCAGAATGGTATTACATTATTTGTACTATAGGCACATCTCAGAGCATTTTACAGATGTGCCTAGAACAGTATATGGATTTTTAAGATACAGTATGCTCACACATACACAAATAGTAGAAGCCAGATCTAATCAGTTTGGACCGTCTTGAAAAAAAGTAAAAGAAAAAACCCATACCTTCTTACTTTCCTCTTCTTTTCTTAAGATATAAACCAAAACTGCTGTGAAAGAACAAAGCAATTCATATTAAACTGTAGGAATCAGGTCAAAACTATTTAATGAAACAGGGGTTTTGTGGAAGTGAAAATAATGATTATTCTTTGCCACCATTTTTAGCAGGAAGGGTAGTAATCAAAAATTTGCCAAAAATGAACATTGCAACAGAAAGAGCATTGAGCAGACTTCTTTTTATCTTTTCCCTCTACATGGATCACCCTTTATTCTGTGCCCAAACTCTCAGATGCACGATCATCTCTATGACAGCTCCAGAAATTGAATGATCCTCTCTATGACAGCTCCAGAAATTGATTAAAAAAAAAAAACCAATAAAAACAACACACCAAAAAATTATTCAAACATTACAATGAGGAAAACAAGAGCTAATTTGGCTATTCATAGCTCACCAGCTCTCTCACAATTGCATCACATTCTGCAGCTTGACAAACAGTTGCTTTTAAGCTGTGGTTCTTTCCCTGCCATGATTTTGAAAAGTGCAACTGCAATACCACTTGCCACAGCCTAACAATATTAGTGAAAAGAATAAAAAAGAATCCTGGAAAAAGAACATGTGTCAGTTGTACCACACTGAGACTTTTCAGAGTAGAGGTGCTATGGGAATGAGTACAGCTAAATTATTACACAGTCTCCTCAAGTACCATGCTTCTCCAATGATTCCAGGTAATCATATTAACAGCTTCAAATGTTCTGTAATGACATCATTCGAACACATTGCTCCCAAAGGTTTGATATTAGATCAGGCAATTACCATTCATCATACATTTGTGACAAATCTAATAGTATGAAATGATTTGTTACACAATGCAGCTTATGTTAGTTTCTCCCCTAACAGCAAATGTCTTCCCTTACCTCATGCATCTAATCTTGTCTGGAGCTAAGATGATGTACAGGAACCCTTAATTTGATAACTGAATTAAGAGAAGAACTTTACCTGAGGTCAAGAACAGGCTACTTCAGTAGCCTTTCAGTAGTTGATGTATGGGCTGTATTTTTCAAAACCGTTTAAGAGCCTCAGGAATAGCAGTCTTTTTAAAAGTTAATAGAATTTGGGCATTGATATTGCATATTTGAAAAGCCAATATTGGCTGCTCATTTAGGAAAAAAAGATAACAAAACAAAAAACCAAAACCTGACAACATATGGCCCATGGATGTTTTAATATCCAGAGCAATAAAAGTGTGTGCATCATTAAATTGGCTGTGTAAGCACTAGAAAGCCATGTCTTGCAGGTATCTATTCAAAAAATTAATCGAAATTGCAAGCAGAGAAGCACCCAGACTGCCAAAGAGAATATGGTGTGCCAACTATCCACTAAAATACAGCTCTTGTGTCTGCACCTGCCCTAGAGATAGGGCATAGAGATAACATCTGTAGGTTTGGTGAAATTCAAAACTGCTGTAAGCAAAAATTAAGCACCTAATATTCCAAATACTCCGCAGATGTGCAGCACAGGCCAGTGTTCCTGTCAAAGGTAAAAAAATAATGAAATCTCAGGAGCAATTAGTGTGAGGACTATTCTTACACCTTTCAAAGATAGTGAATGGAATTGTTCAAAAAAATATTCCTAAGTAAACATTCAAGTATATAAATACTTTGCCTAATAACTTCTTTTTTTTGTCCTGGAGGGAAATATGTCCCTATTTCCCTCCCATTCCCATATCCTATCCCCCTTCTATCTCCATACATGGATAGAATGTAGGAGTTGATTCATACTTAGATAAAATACCTGAACAAAAACTTCAAAGTTCAAAATAGATCTGCCAGCATTACTTTTCATTTTCCAGGATCACTTTTCAAGTTAAATTATTGTTGGTTCTTTTTTCTAATTCCACACTTGTTGGAGAAGTTGGAGGCATTTTTTCTACCATTAATTTCTCCTTCTAGTCTATTCTACAATACTTCTTATGACTAGCAATTACTTTTCATGAGTTCTATATTTTTCTTTCACGTATCACACATGCCTATAAAAAGATGTGTGTATTCAAGCGAAAGAGAGGAAAGGGCAAAGAACCTGTACAGCCATTTGACCGTAGACTTAATTAACTGCCTCAGAAGTGACCTCCTTCCTCTGTTTTTATTTGAACTGTTGCCTCCTTGAGGACAGAAGTTTTTCCTTTTTGTATTGTGGCATGCTCAGGGCTATTCAGAAATGTCACCTCACAAACGAAAAAAAGAAAAGCAACAGGCAAGGAAAAGAAAGCCCACTGAAATTCAGATTATGACACTTCTTGAAAGCTGCAAGGAAATGATGATACTTTACCTCAAACTGTCAGATGCGCCTTCCAAAATCCCTCATTGCTCTGTAATACATTACCATAGCAACTTGTCTCTCCACTGATACAGTACTCCCTATGGGCAGGCTACACTTTGTCAATGCTGCTGCTTCTCTGATGATGCAAGGAACACTGAGCAGTTAAATAGCAAATCATTAAAGCAATGTTTCCCCAGTGACCACACTGAATCACAGAAGGAATGGATACCAAAATTATGGCAGGGGAAAGGGAGAACAGAGTGAGAAGAGCTTGCAGCACTTGGTGTAGGAGGAAAATAAATGTGTTGGAAAATAATAAAGCAGAGAAACAACATCTAATGTTTAATTTCCTTAAGGAAAGAAGAACACAGCATTACTATGTTGTAGAGCCTGATTTTATAAATCCTGTCACTGATACACTTCCTTTGCCAGTCCTCTGTCTCCAGTTTTGCTCTAGGTAATACAGACCTTGATTAATATTTGTCTGCTCAATGACAGTTGTCACCTAAATGGTCAACCACCGTATCTGTGACTTCACGCATCTGACTACGTATTTTGTTGGGCATGAAAAGATGATGAAGATTAAAATCTAGTTTTTCCTCTTTTGCTTTTTATATTTCTTAATCTTTCATCTTCTTACCTATGCACAGGTATTTTAAAACAGCTGATTTCAGGATCCAGCCCCACTAAACACAAATCAATTATCTCTTAAAAGAGAAACCCTGTTTATCATACAGTACAAATACACATTCTCCATATAGCTTGCATCCAATGTTGTCTCAATATGCCACATCCGACATGAAGAGAACTGAGTCTCAGAAGTGTTACAACACTTCTCCCACAATACACAAGGAACCAGTGACAAAGGTGGGGGGAAAATAATTTTCCTAATTCTCACTGTTTCTCTTGTAAAGTAATAATTGAAGTCATCGAGCTTGGAAAAATAAAAATGCCAATTAAGGGAATTTTAGATATCTATTACCTATATGATACAGACATGTTTGAAATATTTTGTCTTGTGTTTCTACATAATTGCAGAATCCAAGGTTCATTCTCAAAAGGGTTTTATTTTCAATAACTAGAAAATGTTACCATATGCTTATAAGTACACACAGTTTTAGTCATTTATACAGTTTTGAAAATACACACCATTTATCTGGAATGGGTAATTCTGTAGGTATCATAACAACACAGTCAGGATAAGGTTTTTCATCCTCCTGTGCTGCAGGTACTCCCTGTAACACTCTGTGCACTTAACATGGAAAGAAAGCATGTCAAGAAGTTGTCTCCGCTTTCACAGAGCGAGACTGTTAAGCATACGTAACAGTTGCTGCAGCTACAGTACACTTGAGCTAACAAACCTTGGCTATGGCAGTGGTGTCACATGATGTCACATGTGTGTTGCATGAAAGTCAATCCATACCCTCAACTGTTCCTGACCTACTAGGAAAAACAGATATAATTAAAAACATTGCAAAGAAAAAAAACTTTCTAATATCTGTAGTTTACATGCGTGAGCTGGGACTTCAAGATCAGACAGAGTGCTGTTTTAATAAAACAAAAAGGGCCTTTCTTTTTTGTAATCAAGTGTTCAGAGTGTTCTTTGTCACTGTAAAAGGTTGCTGCCAGTTTAATACAGTGAGGATTACTTGAACAATGGTGGTTCTGCTCTCCAAGTCCAAATTTGCCTCAGCCCCTTTTGCTTGCTTTCATTCTTACAAAGCAGCAGCTTGGTTTGCCCAAAACCACTAATTTGCTCTTTATTTACTTAGAAATAAAAATCTACCTAAGCTGAATGCAGAGCACCTCAAGGAAAAATTCAACACACAAACCAGAGGAACTGGAGGAAAGCAAATGTCACTCCTATCTTTACAAAGGACAAGCAGGAGGACCCAAGTACTTACAGGCTGGCCAGCCTCACCTCGGCACCTGGGAAAATAATAGAGCAAACAATCCTGGAAAACATCCCTAGGCATGTGAAGGACAAGGACAACAGGAGCAGTCGCCATGGACTCACCAAGGGGAAGTCACACCTGACCAACCTAAGAACCTTCTGCAATGAAAGGCTATCTGGGTAGAAAAGGGGAGAGCAGTGGATATTGCCTGCCTTGACTTCAGGAACACCTTCGGCACCATCTGCCCATCAGATCCTCATAGAGGAGCTGTGGAAATATGGGCTGGATGAGCAGACTGTGAGGTGGATTTAAAACTGGCTAAACATCCGAGTCCAGGGGGTGGTGATCAGTGGCACTAAGTCTAGTTGGAGGCCAGTAACTAGCAGTGTACCCCAGCGGTCAATACCGAGTCTGGCCCTTTTTAACAACTTCATTAATGATCTGCATGTTGGAACAGAATGTCTCCTCGAGCATGTTTGCAGAGAACACAAAACTGGCAGGAATGGCTGATACACCAGTGGCTCATACTGCCATCCAGAGGGACCTTGACAGACTGGACAAATAGGCCAACAGGAACCTTATGAAGAGCAATGCTTTTTTTACTGTGGGAGTGACCAAGCACTGAAAAGGGTTGTCCAAGGAGGTTATAGAAAACCCATCCTTGGATATATGCAAAAGCCATCTGGACATGGTCCTGGGGAACTGGCTGTCCATTGTGCTGCCTGAGCAGGGGATTGGACAAGATGACCCAAGAGGTCATCCAGCCTCAATTCTGTGATAAGCCAGGCTACACAGACATTTCATAACTCTATTTATCAGTCCTTAAGAAATATCCCATACTGAGCTCTGTCAAGGGCTGTGTCCTAAGGTACCATGCTAATTTGGTTGCTGATGTAATAGCATTGTGTACTTTCCTTTGTATCAGCCTGTATGGGTCCTTCATGAAAGCTATTCTGCCTCAGCTTAATAAAATGTCCTTTGTTAAAAATCCTGTCAGCTCTGGGTACTTTTCCTTTTGCTCTTTAACACCTAAGCACTAAGCACAGAATGTCATGATATTCAGTCACTTTTTCTAGAAAGTATCCACTAGACAATTAACACTGAACTTCTTCAAATGCTGAGCCCTGTGTGATTGACATTTTGCTTGTTTTAGCAGTTCCCATGCTGTGGAAAGACAGCTCGTGTGTACGGTACAGGAGTCAAGGGACTTACAAATCCATTTGTTTTGATATCTGGAAAGACAAAGCAGTCTTAAAATATTATGAGCTTCAATTAAAACACAGCTGAGGGCAACAGGCTAAAGCATGACTGTGAGAGCAGCAGAGCTGAATACTGACAGAAACAGGGATGGAGTGTTGGAATTCAAAGCAACTCGTGTAACTAATAAACACAGCCAAAGGCGTATTCCCTTCAGAGCAGTTCATTAAGTTCAGCCAGCTATTGCTATCTGTCTTCTTATGCAGAAGTCAGAAATTCCTTCTTTGTTTGTGGGCTGTTTTTATGTTAAAGAATTTAACAATACCTGATAGAGAACATCCCCTCCCAGAAAGGTCAGTTTGTAAACAGCATACATTACACACAGTATAGGCACATATCCAATACAAATATGCTCCAGGGACACCTCAGGCAGCAACCTGGACTTCCAACTCCAAAGCTTTTTCAATTACAGACTCTTTTCAGCTCTGTTGCAAGCTATTACATGACCTTCACCTAGTCAACCGTGTTCTCTTCCCCTATTTTACAAGCCATAAAAAGGAGCTCGGTTCTGACCTATTTCACAACTGATGTGTTTCTGTGTTCTTCTTTAGGTTGTAGGCAATAAGGTTTATGGATCACAGAGGCCTCCATAGACGGATTGAAATATTTTATTATACCCATTACCATTGAGCAATCCTTATGCTTGAGAAAGAAAAAAATATTTTCCACGTATGTTTGCAGAAAAGTCCAGCTGCAGAATACATGTACACCGATAATTTTAAAACTGAAATAATCCAGGAAGAGAAGAGAAGGCCTAGAACCTCAGAAAAGCACTACATCATCCAAAGAATGACATAACTATGTTTCATCTTGAATACAAAGCCGTCTGTACATGCTAGTGTGCATCAAGTGTCTGTTTCGACTGCATACTTTTACCTAATGATACATGAAAACATGTAATCCTCATGTACCACTGTAGATAATTATTAACTTGACTGTAATCCAAAGGTGTCAGAACCCATTTCCTACATTCACAGATGTCATCACTGTGATTCTAGTCCTTACTTAATGGAAAATAAACTACCGTATCAGGATGGGTAAATGGAAGTAAAACACCAATATATGGCGGCAATTTTGAAAAAGTTGAAATCCCTCTGCTGAGTCCTAACTACAAGACCTTTCTTCCTTGTAATCATGTACTGTATCATTACTACCTGGTTCATTTTGTATTGATTTCTGTTATAAGCCACACCAAAGATGAACAGAAAGAGAACATAAAGCATCCTGTCCAGAAAACACCTTTTGTGGCAAGCTCTACCTTGCTCCATAATACACATCACTGCTTTCAGTGGGAAACACTGAATGACGAAAAGGGCCAATGTGAACATGGGACTATTTCTGGTCAGAGCAAAACATTTATTGAAAAATCAGAGAAATGCATTTGACAAAAATGCAGGCAAGAGAAATAGTCATAATAAATAATGGCTCCTATTGTAATGCCATTACCCTGAAGGAAAAAGAAAGGACAGTAAAAGACTTCATTGTTTAAGCGACTTATTTCTTATAAAGATTTTTCTTCTCGTCTTTTTAACAAGAGGGACAGGGAAAAGGACAGCAGCTTACCTTGCACAGCCCTGCTCTGATCACCAGACTACTCAAGATTCAGAGTCCTCAGTCAGCAATGGCAAAGTCTGTATATCTCCCTAGTTCATAGTCATTATTTTTTAAAAATAGTCCAACGACTTTAAAGGGTAGGAAAGCTGTTCCAAAACATCCTGTTGCCCATCAAATCACGTACTCTCCTAGCTAAAGGAAAGGTGAGGTACCAGGTTCTTATCCTGTGATGACACAGGTAGAGTTTGTAATTATAACCAGACTGTCCCTCACAGCTGCTCCTTACCCAAACATCTCCCCTCCTTTGCTTGCAAAGATGGAAGACCATATACCCCAGGCCTTTTTTAAAGGTGTTACAACCGCCTGAAAAACAGGGGAGGGGGGGGGAGGATGGGACATGGCGGGGGGGAGGGGAAAGGGGCGGAACGACCAAGAGAAACAAGGTCAGAAATTCATTTTCAGTTAAAACAATTTAATAGTCTGATATTATGGAAAACTAACTTTGCTATCAGTCTAAACTATTCCCCTCCAGTTTTCTAGAAGGTCTTCACACATCAAACTGAATAATCAACCATCTGGATGGCTCTAATTATGCTCCACTGCTGAAAGAAATACAAATAATCCACTTTCACTGAAAAACACCTACTTTCAGAAAGCAGGTAGGGCCTGCAATTCGGAAGAATGTTGCTGCAAGGTGGCATTTAATACCCTTTTCACTGTATTTACTCATGCTGCACTAACTCATGCAATCATGCCAAACAATGGAATACAATGACAGAACATGCTCCTCTTGCTTAATACTAAGGGAAATACAGGGTGCTTATTCTCAGTACAGAAGATCCAAACTCAAAACTGTAAATGGTTCCTTGTTTTAATGATTTTTTCTATTTAATCTGTCCTTGTCATTGCAGCAGAAAAACAGTATTTGTGACAGTGATTCATTCTCCTTTTTCTGATCTGTTATCTTGTGACTGAATTAAATTATGGGAATTGTATATTTTCATTTTAAGAGCTCTGTAGACATCACTGATGTCAGTGAATACCTAAATTCTCCATACTTACAGATGATTAAGTGTTTTGTTTCTTTGCTCAATTTGAAAAGGTTACATCTAGTCGTCTTTCTGTATCTCAATTGTATTGCTCCATTTGAGAAAAATACCAGCTTCTCGACAAGACACTCAGGAGTCCTGTCCTATAAAATCAAAATACTCAATTCTATGCAAAAGTATTCAAAACCAAGTCTTTGTACAGTATGAAAAACAACTAACAGACTAGAAATCATAATAATAAATAGATGATCCTCTTATCTGCCTAAGACAACTATCTTTTCTTCTAACTTCAAGGGACCCATATAAACCAGGGACTACACCTTCATAATAGACATAGATACCCTTTTCGCCTCCTATCCCCCAAAAGGCTTACCAAAGTATAGCTGAATCTTAATGATTTTTCTATTTCCTCCTATCCCACGTAGTCCCTAGTACAGAATATGCAACTAAGGCAAAAGACATGACCAGAGCTGCACTGTGGTATGGTATCTCCAGTGCGGCGAATGAAGAGACGGGAAGTAGCTTGAAGCAAGCAAGATGTAGATTTATTAGTTGATTCTTTTACATTAATATACGTTTCTACCTTCTACACGTTAGACACTGATTGGTTAAATCTTTACGCAGATTGGCTATCTTCTAAGATGCATCATTTAAACAATAGGTACTGATTAGTCTGTCTTATCTTAGCATCAATCTTTATTCTAAGATTAGGGGTTTTCTTTCTACTTGACTTTCACGAATAACAAAGTTCCTTATCAGCACTATCCAGTTCCCTTATCTTGCTGTATGTCCCTCTTTTGTCCGTAGAGTTGGCATCTCAGCTGCTATGGCTCAAGAGTCTGCTGTTAACTTGTTCCTTTGTTCCCAGGGCTTATGCCCTACAAGTCCTAACACGCCTCCATTCATCAGGCTAACAGTGCTCAGACTCTCATCCTTGAGGCCTTGCCCTACACTCCAGGACCCTAGAAAGGATCTAAAAGCAAGGGTAGTCAAGTACAATTTAGAGCAACACCAAAACTATTCTTGGGTTTACCAAGGACTGAAGCAGACTCTTGACAAAGCAGTAAAGTACATAGTAGGAGTTGGGAATCGTCTCTCTTCGCCATACCTGGTCTTCAACTGCGTACAGCTGAGCTGAATGAGGCCATTGGAACCAGAAACTTTGGAAAATAAAACAAATACCAGCTGTATTTCTGTCACGAAGGAGCATCAGCTTGGGATTGGAGAACCAAGCCAGGTTCTCTGTTCCATGTGTCCATCATCAGTGCTAACTGCCCAGTTCAGACTTAACACGAGCGTACCGGGGTTTGCGCGTTGAGCAGAAAGACTCTGCTCAGTTTCATGAGAACTACAGGAATGAACACTTAAAACCTTTTTGGTTTCCAATGAAGAAAACAGTGATGCAAGATATGCCCAGGGATCTGCTTTTTCAAACATGCCCATTATTAGGAAAACTGACAATATAAAAAATAATAACACAGCATGTAATAACAGACAGCTAAGATTCTAAAATAGCTAGTAGAGATCTTATCAATTACTCATTCCATGGCACTGCCATCTTTACTATAGATAGCAAATCTGAGTTCTAAATACTACTGTGGACACCTTAAGGATGTGCAGGGAGAAATATACATTTCAAAATATCTGTTACTTCAAAGAAGATTTTATTAACTTATTACCGAAGTCTGGTTATAGTGTACTGTTTCCACTAAAAATAAATAAATAAAGGGGGGAAAAAAGGAAGGTTCTTCTCCCCACAAAGGGGCAAAATCAGCTTTGAGTCATCTTGAACCTCATATTCTGGACTTTTATAAGAGCACGTAAGGTTTTCAGCATAAAGTAAAGCGAGGGCGGGCAGAGGGGGACAAACCAAAACCACCTGTTAAATAACAGTGCATTTCCCTTTCAGGACTGCTCAGTGGTTGTTCTGCTACCTACAACAGCTGCCAAAGCACACAACTATAAGCAGCACAAAGGATTCATGCCTTCTTGCCGTCTCTGCTGAGGGGACAGTCTGAGTCATATAGGACAGCCTCTGGCTAGATACTGCCTGCACTCAAAGATGTTCTCCCCCAGACTATTAAATGGCTTTTATAGCTGCTTTAAAGGCTACAACAGAGGAGAAAATCCCTCCCAAAGGTATACTGCACTGTAAAATCACTCTATGATTCTTGCTTATAAGATGACAGCCATAGCTCTCTGTGTAATCGATGCTTCCTTTAAAATCACCTTGAAGAAACAACTGAGTTCTGTGGCCAGAGCACGCTGGAGCAAGGCTTTCTGAGCATTGGTTCGATTCAGTGAGCAGATTTCTATGAGATGTGCTAGGTAGAAGGTCAATGAGATGATCACATATAATGGTCCTTTCTGGCTTTAAGAGTTTATCAACAGCAATCCTTTACAATTCATCTTCTATATATACCCTTATTAATAACAGCAGAATTTAAGTAAAAATATTCTTATTTAATCTTATTGATTTATAAAACAGTGAAGTTACAGTCCCTGTAGGCAGGAACTTGAAATGCCAGAGGTCTGTGTGAACATTACACATCTTTATGAGTTCAAGTTTGTTACATGTGTTGATTTATGTGCAGTAGGTTATATTCTGCAGCACTATAAGCTTTATAAGTTGATAGAAATAACATTGCTGAGCCTCCTTCTCCTCCCAGTGTTTACAGCTAGATTTAATAGCAAGTGTAAGGCTTTTTCTGTATGTACACAGGATATTTCAGAGATTTTACTCCTGTCTCACTCTCCATTTGTCTCCATGTCTCACTGCTAATAAGTGACCCACACCCACAGGTATCAAGAAGAAATCAATTAGCAGTCACAGGACAACATTTTCCTGGTGGCTCAGACCAAGGTTCAAACCCTCAACCCCAAGCTCACCTCCACTTTATACCAGGCCAGTGTTCTTGAGGCAAAGAAGTGAGAAGGATAGTTCCAAAACCCAGAAATGCCAGTGAGGTTTCTTCCATTCAGCTTTCATGTTTTTAGCGAATACCTTCTAAAAAGATTACAAGGAAATAAAAATCTATCTGATGTGATTTTCACCAAGGTAATGTATTTTCCTGTGGGCAGAGATATGGCAGTGCCACTTAAGTGAAGATGCCAGGATTCAGCATCCATGCAGTGTCACAACTATCTAATCAAACAGTAGTATAAATTAAAGCTGTCAGATAGGATTCTTCCAATATTCAAGGCATCACAGCCGTAGCTCTGACTCTAAGAGGGGACCAGCTTTCCAAGGCAGCAGAAATGCCCAGTGAACTACTTAGAAGACAGTAAACTGGCTAAAATTAAGTGCAATATCTAGTTGATACCTAACCTTCTTGCAGTTTGGGTTGCATAGCAACATTTACATATTTATTGTACTATTAACCTTACCAACTGCTTGGTTTTGTAAGAACAAATGGTCTATTATGAGCATGTAGAAAACTGGCTTGATTTTAAACAACTAAAAGATTAACAACTAGTAGAATCATCAAAGCTATCATACAAATACATATATACCCTAACATTGGTGTTTACTGAAGCTGAAAACATAATTGGCAGATACAGCTATTGTGATAAGGTCAGATCCTCTTAGGTTAATCATTACATAGGGGTGAGGCTTTTTTTGGAGGAGGCACTTTGGAGAAAGGAAACATTTGCCTTGTGAAGTTTGATAAAACAAAGAACAATGTATGCAACGTGATTCATAGAAATTCTTCTGAGATGTACTGTGGGTAGAAGCACAGAACGTTTACTAGGATTTTCCTTGACATCTCCCTGCCTTATTCTAAAGGTGTACACCTCTACACATCTGGGTGTCCTGAAAAGGAACACTACCACTGTCCTCAGCAGCTTCTGTGGTTTGATATGTTTAAACTTTAAATCGGGCCAAATCTAGTTAAATCGATATTTTAAATCTGGTCTATACTGGCATAAATGAAAGCAGGTCATAGCCCTCTTTTAATCTTTTTTCCTACATGCCTGACTATAAAAATTTGTCTTTATATCCTTGAAAAATCTGTGCAGTTGTAATATATGACTGGTTAGAAATGAGTGAAAAATGACAACTTGTTTCTGTGAAAAATTTAGAAAAAAAGATGTTATTCTGTAGTTTTTATTTGTTTTTACTTGAATTGATTTAAATAAAAATATATTTTCAGTCCTTTTGTATGTCCTCTTTTTCCTCACTTTCGCATGAAAACACTGAGAAATCTTCCATGCTATAACTTCTAGAGCTATTTTCCATATTGTATTGGAATATGGAATAACATTGTATTAGTTAAAATATTATTTACCAGCCCCTCCCAAAAAACTCATAAAAGTACTAAACAAGTATTCCTTTGTTTTCGTGTAGAAAGTATTATTGATCATATTTGAGAATTGCAATTATGATTATTCTAGCTAATTGATTATATGTAACTATGCACAGTATCCCCACAGAGATTATTTCCTGTATGGATTCCCAGTCTTTCAGGAGCAACTGAGGAAGTACAGAAAGCCACAGGCTGCAGAATAAAACAACTCTTCAGAGGCTGCAGTATGGGATCAGAAGGGGATTAGTGTTGAAAACCCCAGGACATGAGAATCCGCTCTTGTGGAGGCAGGCATCTCCAAGCCATCTCAACCATCAGGCTAGACATCCCCTAAGGCCTCTGTACCGTAAGCACGGACCGAGGGTCAGCAGAAGAGTCCTCTGCACCTTTGCAACATGGGAGAGCTTATCATAACCATTATGCCACACTGCTCATATTAACCATGACTGCACACTGATGAGTGTTTCAGTGTCTACCATTGCCAATTAACACAATCATATGTGATGCAGTTATGATATTACCATAGACAAACATAACTGACAATTGTACTTGCTACTGCCATGCTTGAATTATCATACTTTTTTGTTACTGTCTGTATAAGCTACTAAAAGATCAGTAGCAATGTATATAGCCACAGCCATGTAGCCACAGTTTCTTCCTTTGACAGATAATACTGCTGCAGTTTTTTCTTCCTGCTAACACCAAGGCCAGAAAGGGTACGCGTGCCTAATGTAAAGTTATTTGCTATAGATATACACCAGGTACACTATAACATCCAATTTAAATGAGAACATAAAGTCTTAATGTAATACTATTAAGTAACCTACACTTTGCTTTTTCTCATTAATAGACATTCAAAAAGAAGCCATTAAATTTACCCAGGGTTAAAACCAATGAGAAAACTCAAACTGGTCACCCATTAATTCATTCACCCTTGTGCCTCCCAGGCCATTACTTCTCTCCTTATTACAGACTTGCAATAAACTTCTTTCTTTACTACCTGGCAAGTTGCAAAAATAGAATGATGGCTACAATGTCATCTGATTTATAAATAGGTGAAAGCAAATGCTGAGTGTGTATTACCTTGAGATTTATTTTACAGTTTTGCTAATACACAAAATTATTACTTCATACACAAATAAAAGTGTTCAAGTACAATTTTTTCCTGAGGAATATTATTCCTTTTATTGTGTTTGTAAAGTTGGTTCATTTATCTGTGAGCCCAAGAATATGGAGCCTTTTGTGTTCAAGTAATATTTAAAAGCAAGGCAAGTCTGAGTTACAACTTGTGAGTGTCCAAACAAGAGTATTTGCAAAGAAAATAAAGCTTACAAAACATTTGTTGAGTATAATTTACTGTATGTTATTTTCAAAAAGAGAATGATTTAAAACAGCTGTGTGCATATATATTATTTAGCAAAGAAAGCTAAATGAGTTTTTTCCGTTTCAGATAAAGAATTAGTGCTTTTACCTTCCTTAGAATTCTGAGAGTAGCCTACTTCACCTGCACTAAATAGCACATTTATTTGATTTCTCTTAAAATTAGACCTCTTAAAACCCCTCTTAAACATTGTTGTTCAGGATTAAGCTGCAGTCCCTACTTCTACCAAACCAAGAACCCACAGAATCTGAACCAGAAAAAAACACAGTAGCAATGGCAAGCTCGTAGGCTTTTATGTGGAACAACAAATAAATGTAGCATTGTAACCTATAAACAAGTACGTATAGCTACATTTATTTCTTACCTGTATCATCATCATCTGCACTGTGGCAGTGTTCAGAAATTGCAAGGGAAGGTCAGGATGACTGAGCTATGTGATATACAAAGCAAATAATTATGGTAGTTGCTTTAGAGAGTGAGAGCTTTGTTGTGAGATAGTAGAAAACCAGAGTAAAGGGATACATTTTGACTATACTCTTCTGTCCTACAAGATTGCTCTGTCTTTGCTTTTTAAGACTAGCTTGGTGTGGAATGAGAGAGGTTTTAAGGGAAAAAAATGAGAGGTATCACTTTGACAGTGATTCAAGAAAAATTTGTACTTGTTCAGAGTGGGTAGGATGACACATGGATCACAAATGAGAGAAAACAAGTTATAATAAACACCTTGTGGAGTTTAGTGAAAGTACAGAAAAGCTGTCTTAATGAATTGTTTAAAAACAGAAAAAAACTTTACTTCCAATTGAATGAAAGCACATCCCACCTACTACAGATTTGGACTAATTCTCTTGTACATGGGTTCATACTCTCCATTCCTACAGTGATCCATCATAAAAATTTGATTTTGAGTGGATTGCAGGGTAGCTCATTAGACAATTGAATAATGGAGAAGAGACAATAGTGAATTGATTTCTTTAGCAAAATGAAAGCTGACAACAAGAAATTAAACATTGCTAACTTTTCTAATAAAAGTGCTAGATCAATACCTCTGAACAGCGTGTTCCGTTTTTCAATTTATTTCAGCAGACCATGAATATTGTGATTGGTGAGAAGGAACAGAGACTGAGGTATGGAGGAAAAAAAGAAAAAGAATTGTCAAACAGGTTACCTGGAGAGTCTGTCTGACACTGCTGAAGCAAGCCCAGGACTTCTGCTCCTGGAAGAATCCTAGAAGATGCTGCCTGCAACTCTGAGCTGAGTCCCTGCAGCAATGCTTTATTGTGGTGCTTGCTTCAGAAGGATCAACACTTTCTGTAACATTACCAGGTCAGTGATGACCAATAAGCCTTCTCCTATACACAGATTTAATATCTTGGCAAGGGTGAAAGCCATAATAAAATAATCCTAGACATTAAGGAAAAATCCTTTTTAATTGTCAGTTAAAATGTACAGTGTATGTTAGGTATTTGCATGGCCTCCAACACTCCAGCATCACAATACAGGTTTTGATGCACCTAGCTCAGGTTTCTCTAATGAAATACAGAAAAGCCCTTAGCCTTGCTGCTTTGAAAGATGAGAATGAAAGTACAGAGTAATTAAGTGATTTGCTCAAAGTCATCCACCAAATGTCTGTGGAAGAGAGAAGGACTATGATCCCATGTCTGCAGGGTACTGGGCCACAAAACAGATTTTTGTAATCTGCTTAATTCTTTCCGTCTCTGAGAAGCAGTCACAGTCTACCAGGCCAAGACAACATTTGGAGACAGCAGCACATCACAATGATGTAACTTTCTCAGAAATTCAGGTACACCAAGTTCCTAAACTCCAATTATAGCAATAGGAGACAAAGCTAGCACAAGATTGCTATCCTGAAAAAATGAGACAGAGAGAGGAGGGGGACAGGGGATAGAGGAAGAGAGACTGAGGTGGGGGAAGAGAGAAGGAGGGAGACAGAGAGATTAGTGGAGAGACACAGGCAAAGAGGAGACAGACATGTAGAGACTGAGCTCTGGCTCAGCTCAGTGCTACTAGTCCAGCGGGAATGTCTCCTACATGGTGACAAGGTTAAACCTATCCAAGTGCCACAAATATTTAAGATAGTGAAACCTACTTCCCAAGAGAGGATGGATGCTGGCTTCTAGCTATGTTACCCCTAGAAGACTGACTAGATATTGAGCAGCACAGCTCTCCATATGCAAAACCACTCCCAAAGATGAAAAAAATGTATTTAAGCAAATTAAAGTACTTCTCCCATTGTCATCAGTAATTATTTAACATTTAAAAGCTATGATACTGTTTGTAAGAGTGAGTTTAAATAGACGGGTATTAAATAGAAGGTGGAAAAAAAGTAAGTTTTCTTTGTTATTCTCTGGAATATGAGATATTCTTTACTAAAGTTTTAATTCAACTTACATTAGGATTTTTACTTCATCCTCCTTTGACAGCAAAAATAAAATAATCCCATCTACTCTGAACAGTTTGTGATCAAGGTAGACAAAAATGATGAAGAAAAAGAAAAAATAATGTTCTTAGTCTCAAAAAGTGGAAGAAAGAGTTGCCTACAATTCTGACAGGCTTACAAGAGTCTTCCTTAACCAAGACAGGTTGCACAGTATTCTTTTACAATATAACTAAGCTATCCACAAACAAAGAGCAGAAAGTACTGAAGAATTAGATCAGAAAATATTTATTTTGGTGGACTAGTGGGATATTAAAACATCACCATGAACACAAGGAAAAACAAACAAATGAAATCCTGAATGAGGAGTTGAAAGGCTCTTGGCTACTTATAATGAATTTCTCCTTCCTGAACACCTTCAATAAGACTTTTTTCCCCTCCTCAAAAAAAAATAAAAGCAATTCATTGAAAACTTCTTCACATTAGACTTTTCAAACTACAATGAATATTTTGCCTCTATTCTGATCATTTCTTTCTTGGACTGGGAGAAAGAAAAAAAAAGGGGGGGGGGGGGGGGGGGGGGGGGGGGGAGTGTCACGACATTTTCCTGTGATTTCACTTGAAACTAAAATCCTCCTGAAGGTGATCCTATTCCAGTCTGCTTCTTTTTGACTGGCTGCTTTCTAGGTAAAATGGCTTAAGGCAAAGATATTTCATCAAGTAAGTGGAAAAACAAACAATTGCGCTTAAGCTGAAAAACTGTGGGAAAATCCAAACCAAAAGGATAAAGGCAGCACCTCAAAAAGAGAAGGTAAAATCAATAGTGAAGAGATAAGATCTGTAAAAGTGCAGGAAAAAAAGATATCAACAGCACACAGAGAATAAGAACTCACTAATGGTACAGATCAAAGGAGAACAGGAACATGAATAAGAGGGATTGAAGATGTTCTGAATGAGAAGTACAATATCAATATATAAAGTATGAATAATTGTAAAACATCAAAGTACCACTCAAAACTCACAAGTCTCAAATTTAGACTTGAGATTTATGAAGTGATGGGTAAAGGGAGAATCATCACAAGCAGAAAACTTCAGACTGAATACTAGGGGGGGAAAGGTAACACAACCAGAAACTGTTCCATAGAGTAGACAAGGGGGTCCTGGAAGCACTTGAGAAGAGCTAGAATGGAGAGTGTTTTACTTTCGAGAAAGCACATTTCATTAGGAGGTCAGGGATCAGAGGAGATCATAAAACATGGGTTGCTTCCTAATCAGTCTGCAAAACTTTTCATTTCTCTACCTGAACCCCATGTCAGCTTACAGAAGCAAGCGGCCCCCAAGCCACTACATAACCCTGGTTTGGACAGGAAAACTAATCCTGCCTGTCCCAGCCATCCAGCGCAACTGCCTTTTCCCTGCACCTTCATCACAGACTGTGAAGAGTTCCTAAGGCTCCTCTCCTGCAGGGAGGCTTGGCGTCAGCCGGTCAGTTGGCTTCAGCTGTCCTGGCTGTGCCCCCTCCCAAATCCTTGCACACCCCGAGCCTCCTCACTGGTAGGGTGAGCAACAGAAAAGGCCTTGACTGTGTAAGCACTGGTCAGTAATACTTAATACATCCCTGTATTATCAACACTGTTTCCAGCACAAATCCAAAACACAGCCCCACACCAGCTGCTATGACAAAAATTAACCCTACCCCAGACAAAACTCGCACAAGGATGCAGCAGGGTTTGCAGCCAGTCTCCCCAACCCACTGGGTTAGCCAAGCATGCAAGGGACACTCACTGCACATCCACGTGTGCAACAGGGAAGGCATACCAACAGGTCCAAAATCACTCCAGTTAATTTGCCTGAGAAAGAGACCTAAAAAGTTCCTTTCACGATTGCAGTATATTTACTGTGCCAAATATAAAACCACATGCTACTCTTAAATTCAGGTCTAGGAAGAGTTATGCCTGGAGCCTGGCCAGTCAGCAATCAAACCAATTTATACCTTAGATCTGGTTTAGGTACAGGGAGAGGGAACTCACTTTTAGTTTTAAGCTCGCAGAAGCTCAACAGAAGAAATTAGTAAAAGCATGCTGGAGAAATAAATATTGTTTTATGCAGCACCTGGTTGCTTCTAACACAAATCATAGCTCGTCAGTCATTCCTGAACTATTTGAAACCTTTCCCCTCCAATGTGAAATCTGAAAATTCAGGTTATTGTGACAGGTTTTATTACTTCACAAATGTTTCATGAGTACTCTATATGGAGTGGGAAATTATCAAACTAGCTTTTACATGATCTGTCTGTTGTCTCCTGAAAGACACAAATATCAGAGCTATTCTAACATTAGACAGCTGGAAAACAAGATTAAGATATTTTTAAAACCTCTTACAAGAGAGAGGCCTGACCCAACTCTCTTTGAAGGAAACTGGAATCTTGCCATAAGCACCGACAGATTATATTCAGACAGGAGGTGAATGCTGAAGTACAGAAAATTGTAAAAGACTAAGTAATCACTGCTATAGCAAATCCAAGTAGTAAACAAACACCCCTAATGCCAAACGCCTGTTCCTTGAATGGCTGATAGAATTGTTTTGGTTGAATGATTTTGTTGCACAGATTCCCCCTGTTACTTGCCTTTTTAATATTCTGTTCATTTAATCAAGTTGAGTAAGTAACTCAGTAAATATTTGGCTGCTGTTACTGACTCTGATAAGATAGGTTTCTTCCACTCACATGTCTTCTGTGCAAAACACAGAAGGATTGAACTAGTCATAGTGAGCTATGGAACAGAACTCAGATGAGCAACCTTAATTCTGAATTAACAAATTTAGTAAGTTGTTTGGTTTATTTATTTTCTTTTTAATAAAATTAGAAGCCTTATGGCTTAGTCCCCTATGTTGCTGGAAGTTAGCTGATCATAGCAAGACATTCAAGCTGGTAAAATCTGGACTGCAAGGAATAGGCAAATGGACTTTATAAATGCAGGAACAAAAAAAGCAATGAAATTCAGTGTTGATACATGTGAAATGATGCACGCAAGAGGAAAAGCCATCCTGAATTGATGAAATCTGGCAACCTACTAGCATTGGGGGGAAAAAATATCTTGGAGCTATAATAGGTCAATTAAAATGTCAGCTCAATGCTCAATAGCAGTGAAAGAAAACAGCATGTTAGGAATTATTAGGAAAGAGCAGAGAACAGAACTAGAAGCCTCATTATGGCACTGAATAATTCCATGGTGAGTCTACAATTTCAATATTTTTGGTAGCTTTGCTTCTCACCTACCTTAAAAGGATCTACTAAAATTAAAGTAGAGAGGAGAACAATAATGATTAAAGTTCTCTCAAGAATATCTAAATCAAATACACTTCATCCTGGGAACGAGCAAACTGAAGAGAAATATAAAGCCAAGAGCAGCGCAGACAGGTGGAAAGGAAGTAGTTGCTTACTATGGGCTGAAAAGCTAGAGAGGAAGTAGTAAAGTTATCAGCTTGAATGGTTAAAACAAACAAATGTTGCTTCATGCTTTACTCAGTTTCACTGTGGAATTCATTGTTTCAAGATGCTGCGGTTGCAAAAAGTCAATTTGACACATAGAAAAAAGTCTATAGACAGTTACTATTTTCCCCACCAAGGCAAAATCAGAAGAAATATTCAAACCAGGAAGTTATCAAGACTGAAATACGTATTTATATTCTTCTCTGCAAAACCTTAATGATGGACTCAGCCTTTTCTCCGTAACAGAACCTCTGGAATTCTTAGGAAAAACTCCTGGAACGGTGATTGAAAATTTGGTTCTTTTTAACATCTCCCCTAAACTGGTGAGCTACAGGAAAGGAGACCTGCAATAGAAATCACTGTTGAAGTAGGAAAAATTACTGTAATGCCAAAGATCTGATACAAATTCCCAGCTTTGCCTCAGCCTCCTTGTATAACCTTAAGCTGATGATTTCGTTTTTCTGTTCTCCAGTTTGACTTGTAAAATGAGAATAGAAATCTTTCTTCCGATCCACTACTCCTCATTTACTATGTAGCCTCTTTGGCTCAGGGCTGTCTTGCCTGCACAAAGTGCCTTACATTATCTAGGACAAAAAGGCTTCCTGGTTCTAGCTTCTAGATACAGCTGTAACGTAACACAGTATATTAAGATTGTATTTAAGTCATGGATTATATTACATTTATACCTTTACATTACATTTTGACTTACTGTAAATCAAAAATAAACACTGCCATTCATTTATTTCCCCAGTCCAAATGCTGTTCATCTTTACATCCACAGGTGTGAATCAACATGTTGCCAAATCAAGATAAATCAGACAAATGTCAAATGTTGTTTGGGTAATACCTGCAAAGAACACTGTGCTCTGCCTACTAACTTTCATGCGAGACCTACCTCTCAGTGAGGCTAGAAAGGAATACTAAAGCCATTCACAGTGCAGCCCAGCCCATGCAATTTAGTTTTCATTCTAAAATACAAAAAAAGGTGGCTTGACTTCAGACAGATGCAAGAGCTGCTTCCTTTATACCAGGCCTTGGGGAATCTATTTAAATAGAAGCATTTTACATGGATTGTTTTAAATAACACATTTTTATAGCATCAGGTTAAAAAAAAATAATAATCTTACATGCTCT
Organism: Falco naumanni; assembly: GCF_017639655.2. Taxonomy (NCBI): domain Eukaryota; kingdom Metazoa; phylum Chordata; class Aves; order Falconiformes; family Falconidae; genus Falco; species Falco naumanni. The sequence continues at coordinate 73,613,921 of NC_054057.1, forward strand.
GAAGGGCTCTGGTTAACTTATTAACATACAGATAAGTGTGGTTTACTTTGCTATGCTTCAAGAAGATACATTCTAATGAAGCCAGTGCTTTAAAAGTCCATCTACTCTGAATTACAGTGTAATTAATCTGTGCTCAGAAAGGCATAGAGCAAAACATGTCTACAGAACCCACAGAGCCAAGGGCAGACTGCTCATGAGGTGAAGGGCCAAATGTTCCCCATACAAATGGATCTGTACAATAAAAATCAAGCAAAAGTAGAACCAAAAAAACCTAAACCACCCAACAACAACAATCAGTCTCCACAGACACATGGCCTTTAAGTTGACATTAAATTGCATGTGGAAGTTCCAATAAAGGGAAAGTATAGTGGATTGTATGCTACTTTTATTGTTGCGGACTTCTGTGCAGGGGGCTGCTGTGGCACAAATCAATCTAATTTCCACTCGTCACTGGTAATACTGATCAAAAGTCAACATCACTTTAACTTTATCAATAGGTAAGACCTAGTGAAGGCAATGGAAGAAACATATTTGTAGTCATATATCTAAGAATATGGTCCTAGATTTGTAATATGTTTCCAGCTGAGTATTTCTGGGCCCCAGCAGGCTTTTACAGAGCCTATGAAGCATGCATAAAACCTAATAGCATTCCAACCATTGCTGGATTTTCTGCCTTCTGTTCTTTATCATAAAGTGGGTTATGATTTACTATTACCTTCTATGTGGACTGTTTGTCGCAATTAAATTCTTGATACTCTATCAATAATAAAGTTGATTGAGTAGGAGTGGCACAGGAAGCTTTTAAAAGAGTTAAAGCTTCTTTGATTGGCTTGTGGCTGTGAGCCCCAGGTTCACAATGCATTTTATTCTAGCAAAGGTGATTTGTAAGACATGGAAAAATCTGTTTTCAAAATATTGACACCACCTTCCCTTTCTATTCAAGATTAGCTTCAACTCAGTTTTGCAAAAGTCTTTAAGTCAAAACTATTCTGAATTCAAGCCAATGGTAGAGACTTGGCATAATTTGTATTGCTGCAGTGCTTGCAAGCAGAAACAGCTGCCTAATACCATTCACACTCAAAGAAAAAGCTGGTGCCTCTCCAGGGAGTAACAATGTAATTGTGGAAAAATGAAAGAAACAACTGGGAGAACATCAGGTAATAGTGAGCTTGCTATGAATACAACATCAATATAGGAATTGCTGCAAGAAACCTTGTTACCTTAAGTTGATCTTCTCAACTCACAGGGCACTCATTTCTAGGATGTTACCTTGAAGGTTATCCTGGCTGGATTTAGAGTTTTTGGAGGAAGTGTTTGAAGGATGGGGAAGGTAAGTGTGCACTTAAATAGAAGCAAATTTGTTTTCTTTTCAAGTGTACTATTGACACTATGGGCACTGTACACAAAGTAGCAGACATCAGGATGGTGAAAGAGTATATATTTTAATTTTATTGGATGGTCTTTAACATGACCTCCAGAGAGGGAGAGAAAGCTTGTGATATTAGTGTAGCCACATGCTGATACCAGGAAAGCATCTAGCATGTACTACTATGGGGACTGAACTTTTTTGTTTTCTTATGATGATATTCGACTTTTGCAGGGATGTCATATGGCCCAGTCTTTGCACACTGAGATGTCAAGTCTCAAAGACATCTCATGGTGTCTGTCAGAGGCATTAAAAAAAGTAAAAGAATCTCTTATGCATTTACAGTTGCCCTAAGGCCCAGACTCTCAGTCAAACCATTTTATCAAGAGTTCCTGCACTGTTTGAAGACATATCGAGCCTGCAGCACCTACCATCAAAATCAGGATCTTCATGGCAACACTTTTCCTCCCCACCAGTGCTCCCTGTGTATGGTGCATGCAACTGCACACAGTAATGGGAAAATCTACATTCTTCCTGACAACTACTCTCAATAAAATAACTTGGAAAGGCCTTAGCAGGCACTTCAGTCTGCAAGCCTGCTGCCCCTCTCTATGGTTTATGATCTCCAATACATCAATAGTGTGAAAGCATTCCAGTGATGTATTACTAATACATCATTAGAGTATTGTCACCTTATTGATGAATTGCATGCACACATTGCTAAAGTCCTGTCCCTCTGAAGACATATTATATAAAAACAATTTCCTCCCCCCCCCCCCCCCCCCCCCCCCCCGGACTTAAGGAGCACATTTGCTTTACAAACTTACTTCTCAGTCATTCTGATTCCTGTCTGGTATTTTATCCTGCACTACTGGATATACGAAATAATGAAGTCACTATAAAGCATTATTCCACAACACATAGAAATGACTGAGCAGGTGAAAGGCTGTGAAACCACTCCACCTCCACCCCCAGGAAAAAAAACAATGAGCAACAAAAAGCAGAATTACAACATATTAAAGCAATTATTGGCATGGTACAAAATAAAGGCTGCTTGAATACAAAATAAAGCTTAGACAATATGAATTCAGCATAAATTGTTCCCAACTGGCTCATCCAAAAAAAAGTTAAACCTTACTGCACATTCCCCTTTTTTACTACTTATTTCACAGCGAGATGAAGAATGGTAGTTATTCATGAGCAATGCAGATTTTGAACAATTTCTGAATTGCCAGACTTCATCCACTTTCTACACTCTGCATCTTATACCTCTCCATCATTTTGTGAAGAAGTAGGCATCTTTATTGAGACTCATATAAAGGAAAAGCAAGGCACAGAAAGGCCAGCTGATTCATGGAGATCTTCTGATAGCTGACAGTAAGAGTAAGGTCTCCTAAAGTCTCTTACCCACAGCTATCAAGACCATTCCTCAGATCTTAAGTGCTATTTAATGCTATAGAAAACATTTATTTTGACACCTATACCATTTTGCATTTGTCACAGGAAACTCCTCAAGACCTTGTTGTGGCTATGATGTTACTTTTTTGAAGTGGTATCACAGTTAGGGCAGACTCTTTGCCCTTCTGAACTGGCATAAACAATTACTTCCTAAGATACGGTTCTAAGGTAGTTTGATTTATGTGGGTTTGTATTGGCATTTTTTATTTAAGGCATACTTTCCAGTGTCCTTGAGAAGCTGAACTTGCACTCTTCAGGGTAGTTAGGGTAACTGCCTTCACACCATCACCTTCTCTTCCTTGTTTTACAATTCCCACCTTTCCCTTGAAGTCTCAAGTGCTATTTTTCCAAGTGATTATATATGTAGAATGCATAGAGAAGTTGGTACTCTCCACAAACCTTTCTGCTAGCCTCCTTTCTTTAGCAACACTGCGCTTTGGCTTACACAGAGATGGAAATAATAGAGAAATAATTTTGCAATCAGAAAAACATAGCAATGGCTACTCTAATTTACCTCCTTGATGCGATGTGGGTCCCTTTCAAGGCAACATCTCAACATGGGAAGGACATTACAGTTTCAAAAGCTGTGCTTCCCTTTTGCTTAAAAGTTATTTTTCCGTCTGTCTTCCAGACGGATTAAGAAGCTACTTCAGCAAGCAAAAGCAGTATGTCCAGCTAAAGACACCAAGTCTTAAAGGAATGAAGAACAGGATATGAGAACAAGGCAAAATCTAAAGCCAAAAGCAGGATGAGTAATTTATAACCAAATTTGCCTCAGCCTCCTAAAAATTGCATCAACTCTGACCCTGCATCCTTTGGCCTAAAGAAAGATTAAGATGAGGTTTATATTCTTAACAGCAGCGCTCAGTGAGATCTGTTAAAATAACCCATTTGGGATGCTTGGACACAAGAAAATGAAGCAAATACTGAACTAGTAGAAGTGAATATGAAAAATATCAGTCCCTAATAGCTGAGACTGAGATAGTCAGAAGATCTGCATTAAAAAGCTTGTCCATCACCTGAACATCCCAGAAAAGAAAATGACAATCAAATCCACTTAGTTATAGTTTACTGCTATCTTTTGGTGCCAACTCAGTAAAGCATTTAGTTAAGCAACTGGGTAACTTTCCTCCTATTACAAGCTCATTTCCATCCTATTACAAGCTCATTTACACAGACTTTCATGATGTTTTGACTCTTGACTAATTCGGAGGGATACCTAATTTCAGGAAATAGTAAAATCACTCTCAGGTAAACAAAAGAAGCAACTCTGAGAGCCTAGTGAGAAAGAAAGGGGAAAAGAACTTGAAAGTATTTTTGAATCTACTAAAAGCAACATTAGAAGACAAAAAGGTCTACTGCAAAAAGCAGCAGCAAAGCACTTAGAAATGCTATATTTATTCTGGGCAGAATACAAACTCTTCTTCCTTGCCAAGTCTCCTGCTTACATCAGACATCGAATTTTCCAAATATAGCTTAGTAATTATTGATGTTTTTTTCTTTTTTTTATACCCAAGATGAAAGACTGTCAGGGACTGTTTGAGAGCTCTTCCAAAAAAAAAAAAAAGCAGCCTAGAATTTTTACCCGATTTCTGGTAGAAGGGAAATGAACGGATGTGCACATGCAGCAGCACACACTAGAAAATGCTCCTAGAAAGATCCCAATACGTTAGTTTTATTTCTCCCAGACTTTTGTTTCTGATCCTTTTCAGAGACCAAATAGATCATATTACAACGGATCCAAACTCAAACAGCAGCTTCCATTCCCCATCAGTAAGATGCACCACCTTCTAAGTCAATCCATTTTTCTGAAGGTTCATACTCAAAACAGGCTTTTGCAACACAAATTGGTTAGGAAAGAAATGGAGCTATTTGGACATATTTAGGTTAGCTGTAGTTTTCAAATCAAATTTAGGCATTGACTTTAAAAGCTCACTTAAATGCATTCAATTTTCTCAAAGTCATGAAAGCTGAAAGTGCATTTTATTGGATCACAGACTGCCCTTTCATTCTGGAGACAGTTGAAACAAAAAAAAAAAAGACAACAGGATTGAAATGCGCAGCACTTGGTTCAGCACTACATTATGCTGTGTATTTGTGTGTCTCTAAGTGCCAGAAAAGATGGAAGGGGAGAGAAGGACAGGAAAATTATTTTCTTTTCAAGTTTCAGCCTGCAGTGCTGCCAAGTACCTTACTAACCAGAATTTTTAGGCAAGGTGTTCAATTAAAGAAATCCTGAATTTATCACTTATGGGCTCACTTGCTGGATTCAAGAATCCAATGGCAACTGAACAAGTGTATAAGGTACATGTGTTCTACAAATAAACAACCCTGATCTTCAAATGAATCACATAAACACATAATGCTGAGGTATGTTTTGTTAAGGAAAATCATATTAGAAAACAGTAAGATAATCATGGCTTCTGAATGCTGGCAAATAGTAGTTGCAGCAGTAGCTCTTGCGTAGAAGATTATATTGATCATTTAAAACTTGTTTACTTTGGCTAAGTAAATGAAGAGTTTTAGATACATCTATTATACTTCAATAAATTCCATGTTTAATAATTAGTGTTTATTTAGCACACAGTGCAATAACTGTCTAATTAAATATAGATTTGCAAATCTTGTTTTAAAGCAATACTGACACTGAAAGGACTGCCGAACCCTTTTTTTTTTTGTACCATGTTGATTTTGGTATCAATCTCTCTCAACTTTTGCATCAGTAAAACTGCTTTTTTCCTACATCTTAACATCATACTCAAGTCCTGAGGTTTTTCTGTCCGCTTTCTATTCCCTCCCACAGACAAATTAACAAAAGGAATCGGGTTAACTTGATTTTCAAGTCCTAGACTTCAACGTTTTGTATAGTTCCACATAGGCTTCATTATACCATGAGCACAGCGAAAGCCAGGACAAGGCCAACAGGGCAAAAAATAAAACAAGCATCAACTATCGTTAAGCACATACTGAAGCCATAGTCCCACAATAACAAATGCCAGTTCTGTGTGTTACTGAATCACTCACCAGTATAAATTTGATCTGAATCAGTCATATTATCCAGACAGTATGGGAAGAATTTATGCAGAAGGATAAACAATAGTCTGTCGGCAAAAGCTAGGTATTACATTGATGAGACTTGATCTGCCATAAAGCCTACTGATACAAACTTAAGCCATTGTGGTGTTTTGTTTGCTTGTTTATATTAAAACAAATTGAACAGAGTGATTCAACAGCGAACCAGCATTCTCCCTCAGAAGACCACAGAATTTTTTGTTCCATTAATATGAACTAAAACAAGATTTATTATAATGGCTGAAGGTATCCGTTACATTTCTTCCATTTCAGCAAAGGTACTACTATTTGCTGAGCTGAGCTTGAAAATAAGCTAAACTTTGCATTTCTGTTGTACCTCCTATCCAGAGATATGGAAGCACATTACTACCATTATTAGTCCTCTAGAAAGGAACAAAACGTCTGTCCCACTTAGCAGCTGGATGAGTTTACACAGCAAGTTAAAAGTAAAAATATGGTGATGCCTGGTAACAGCCAACATAGCTTCACTGAGGGCACATCATGCCTGACAGATTTGGTGGCCTCCTACAACAGGGTTACAGAGTTGCTGGATAAGGGAAAAGCAACTACCTGGGAAAGGGAAAGTTATCTACCTGGACTTTGTGCAAAGCATTGGACACTGTCCCGTCAACATCCTTGTCTCTAAACTGAAGGGACACGGATTTGATGGATGGACCACTGGTGGATAAGGAATTGGCTAGATGGTTGCACTTAAAGAGATGCTGTCAACAGCTCAGTGTCCAAGTGGACCCAAGCTGTGTGGTGTGGTCAAAATGCTGGAGGAGGGGATGCCATCCAGAAGGACCTTGAAAGGCTTGAGAGGTGGGCCCATGCAAAACTCATGCAGTTCAACAAGGCCAAGTGCAAGGTCCTGCACATGGGTCAGGGCAATCCCAAGTGCAAACACAGGCTGGAGGGAGAATGGATGGGGTGCAGCCCTGAGGAGAAAGATGTTGCGAGTGTTCATTGACAAGAAGCTCAACATGACCCGACAATGTGCGCTCACAGCCCAGAAAGCCAACCACACCCTGGGATTCATCAGAAGAACGTGACCAGCAGGTTGAGGGAGGTGACTGTCCCCCTCTATTCAGCTCTCATGAGACCCCACCTGCAGCACTGCATCCAGCTCTGGAGCCCCCAACATAAGGAGAGCATGGACCTGTAGGAGCAAGTCCAGAGGAGGACCAGAAGATGGTCAGAAGTCTGGAGCACCTCTTCTTTGAAGACAGGCTGAAGGAGCTGGGGTGGTTCAGCCTGGAGAAGAGAAAGCTCTGGGGAGACCTTATAGCAGCCTTCCAGTACCTGAAGGGGGCTTACAAGAAAGATGGGGAAGGACTTTTTACAAGGGCACGTACTGATAGGACAAGTGGGAATGGCTTTAAACTGAAAGAAGGTAGATAAAGACAAGACACTAAAAAGAAATTATTTACTATGAGAGTGGCAAGGCACTGGCACAGGCTGTCCAGAGCAGCTGTGGGTGCCCCATCCTTGGCAGTGGTCAAGGCCAGGTTGAACAGGTCTTGGAGTGACCTGGTCTGGTGGAAGCTGTCCCTGCTCAAGGCAGGGGCGTTGGAACTGGGTGATCTTTAGGGTCCCTTCCAACCTAAACCATTCTATGATTCTGTGATGTCAGCAATACACACAGAGCAGTCCCGCTCTGCAGCATGTGTCCTTGCCACTGAACTGTTGACTTTGACATGGCTAGTGTGAATTTATATCAATGTGATTCTAGCCAGTCCTGATCACTGCCTTCCAGCAGGTTTTTTAAGCAATTAAAATTAATGACATGCAGACACCTATAAAAATGTAGCAAAACAAAGGTATGGAAAAAAGCAAAGTATAACTCATGTTTGATCAGTGTAAACCCCTGACCTCTAACCTTACATAACAAGCACACTCTTCCTTCCTCCACCCTGCAAAAAAAGCTGCCCGAGTTTTACCTCCTAGTAACATACTGTTCATATTGGCATATGCTACACAGGCTTTTGCTTTTGACAGTGTTATAACAACCTGTATACACTATAATTTCCTTTTTTGTTTCATCACCATCATTCCCTTCTCCTCTGCTCTATAGAGACTTAAAGCACATATAAACCACCCAAAGCAAAGTTTCATCTATCATATTCCAGAGTCAAAAAGTAGAGTCACACTGTGCAGATCTGAACTGTAGGTGATTGCAAGTTGTGACAGTCACACTGTGCTGTGACCAAAGCTGAGACAAAGCTAGCTAGCTCACATCTCTTTCTGCATTAATGTTTTCAGGTCCCCCACAAATACCTCCCGCATGTCAGTGCATTGTAATGAAGGGATTTACAAGCTTAGAAAAGCACTAGACTCACTAGCACATAGAACCCACTGACTCATTTCACTGGACAGACATATCCTTAGGAACTCTGCTGACTGCATCTTACTTTTTTTTGCCAGTGTTTTCAGAGTTGCAGGTACTGTTGACTTACTGATGCACACGATGAAAGAAACTTTAATGAAAAGCCTTTGATCTGTATTTCTATACATCTCTAATGACTAACATCCAAACTATACTCATCAATATACCAGTTGGTGTAGTTTTGTCAATTGGTGTTGTGCAAGTGTCAGCTGAAATAATAAAAATCTAGGGTATTACAAAAGAGAATATTCCCCTCTTTAATTTCCCCTTGGTTCTGAAAGTGGGGTTGGGCTTGGTTGTGGGTTTTTTTGTTTGTTTGTTTTTGTTGGTTTTTTTTTTAACAAAGTCTCCTTTGTTCATGATCTGCAGGCTATATCATTCAAAACCCAATCCTAGGCCCTTAATAACAAGTAAGAGTAAGTGGCTTCAACAAGATTATTTATCCTAGAAAAGACTGCAGGACTGAGTCCAGGTATTTCCCCTCCCCCAACAGGTGTTCATCTCACACTACCTATCTCTTACCCAGTGAGACTACAAAGAACTTGTCAAACAGGAAAGAGAAACCAGATTTATGTTAAGTGCAAATAACTGTAATTGGCATTTTCCAGAAAATGCTATTATTCAGAATAAAAGCACCTATCCTAAAAGTGGAATTAAATGATCTAAAATAAGGCAGTATCCTTGCTGAATAAAAGCCTTGACATCTATGACATCTAAGCTCTTCAAGAGCCATCATGAACAAAGTCCTCACATATACAAGCCTTTACTCCACAGTGAAACAATGCACAGATGTTGAAAATAAGATATTTTGATGACAAACAAAACTAGGCTCTTACTTAAACTTGTAATCATTGAAGAACACATGCAGAGCTGACTGATTAGAAGCCTGGAGCTGACATATTAGGCAAAATTACACAGACTAATTAGAGTCAATTTAAACAGAACTGCTAGCAAACGAGAGACAGAACAAAGCTGAACCTAAGAAAATCCCTAAGCAATCCCTGTGCAACCCACTTGTGAAATAGGACACTCTGCTACTGCAGCACTGGTAGCACTTCAGTAACAACTAAACCCTGCCATAAGTTTTGGCATGCTGGAAACATTGATGGATATTATTTCACTTATAAATGAGATTATAATGCAAACTTCCAGTCATCAGAGACTGAACACCTCTGATGTTCCACTCAACTCCTCTCTACACACCAGAAAGTTCTATATCATCTTCAGAAGAATTAAGCTATGCATTTTGTAATTTTTGACCAGTTTAATCACTTACTAGAGGAGATTCCCTGGATAACCATTCATTTAATTTGCCAATTTATTCAAAATATTTCTCTCTCAAAAACAACATATAGAAATGTGATTTTGAAAAAGTTTAGACATCTTCATAGACTGAAGACAGCTACTCTCACAGAGTAACATGAATTACTCTTAATAGTGTTCACAGTTAAACACAAACTTAAAACACTCTTTGAGAATATAGCCCAGTAAACATATTTCTTTATAAATCTTAATGCACCTAAATGGTAAGATGAAAGACATCTGAAGAGACAATTAAAAGTCTTGACTTATGTTTAAATGATATTTAGTACCTTCATATGTTAAAAGCAAGCAGTAGCTCTGTGTGTCAAATAAAGCATTTGATAACAAGGCAAAACAAAGTACATTGAGCCAAGCTGATTTGTACTATCAATTTGCTTCGTACTTTTCAGCCTGTGGGAGCACTTCTTTCCCCACTTTTAACTCCAAAATACATGCATTGGTTCATTGTTTGGGGCATGTGAGCATGTTTCTTGTGGATAATTTCATTCAGTGGAGGTGGAATGAGATGGTTTAATCTCTGGACTGAAAACAGTTCCTTGTAAAAAGGAGTATTTTGTGTGAATTCTTTGAACTACTAATCACTGATTTACTTCCTCCTAAATGCAAAAAGGCACAATTTACACTGAGGTTTATTCTGCGGGAGAAAGAAGGAAGTTCCTTGGGAAAATATTTGGAAAGAACTGAAGTTACTAACATGGGTTGACGCCATTTGTCAACAGTGATTTTTTTGCCAAGAACAAAAATGGGGTTTAAAAAACAAGTGGCATGGCAGACCCATGATGAAATGCACGTTTTGGGGAAAAAAAAAAAAATAAATCAGTCTTTCCTCTGTATGACTGTACAGAACACAAAAATACTTCAAGTCTGCTAATCCAGCAGATCTTCATTTGTGAGAGCTTAATCTCTACAGGTATCACTGGAGCTACAGCCTGCATTCAACTCAGAAAAACTCAGCAAATTCTTCATGCCCATTGGGGAAGCTTAACTCAACTCCAGACAAGAAAAGGAAGAAATTGTGTCTGAAGTGGAGCAGAAAAGCTAAAAAATGTAGCAGAGGCACACAAGCAGCATGTATTCATGCAAGAAACGTGAAATCCAAAGGCTAAATCAAGATGCTCAAAGGCGGGACTATGGAGGAAGGGGCAGCTGCAAGGCAAATAAATCTCCCAGCTATCTTTGCCAGCAGGCCTCCGAAAGGTCGTGTATATAGCAGGTTTGACTTGTGAAAACCCGTTGCTTCACCCACTGTTCCAGAGGCTTTTTGGTGCAATGTAAGGCTGTAGACGAAATTCATTTCTCACTACACACCATGGCTAGTCCACAAAGCAGAAAATATTCTTTACACTGCAAATACTCTTTTCCCCCTATGTGAAGTACAGCAGATACATCTGCGCTCTGTAATTTGCCCCAGCAAATAAAGAGTTTTCTAACAGGTCTCACTTACTTATCCACCAGCAGAAGACCATGCACAAGGTGACAGATACAAACAAAAGACACAGAAGATTGAGACAAAGACCTTCGGTGCTTTTCTTATCCTCCCTTCCTACTGGCCAGCACGCAATTTCACATTATTACTTTGGAAAATATAACTTAAACATGTAGACATTTCCTCCTATACAAACATTGGAGTTGTAGTAGCTGAGAGTTTCAACTGAAATGAAAGATAGTAAAGAGAAGAATAGCTGCTATTGGAAATGGCTTCAAATCTCAGGGCAGTAAAGAACAACAATCCAGAAGCTGTTAGTATAGCTAAAAGATGGAAGTACATTTTTAAGTATGAATGAAGACATAAATAAAATTAATGGAACAAACTAGTGAGAATTCTTTGACTCTCAGAGCCAAAGAACATGAAGATCATATTTCAAATATTAATCTTCTATTTTTCCTCTAAGGTTTGCTACACAAGCACAGATGAAAACATACTGGGAAATAGTAAATAAACTGGATTTGATAATCAGGATCTAAGTTTCTAATAACTTACAGGTAATTCCATCCTAAATGTAGGGAACACTGAAATGCTTTAGGACTCAAGTTCAGATGTTATCCTTGTAAACCCCTGCTACGTGCTAGCAGCAGAAGGTATATGAGAAATTTTGCATTTACTCTCTTTGAGCCTATAGTATTTACAACATGTAGCTTAGATAGAAACAACTAGACTAACTGAATTACATTTGGAAATCATCACATACAGATATCAGATCTCCTCCATAGTCTCCTTTGCACTCTCAGAAGCAATAAAATCCTTATTACATTTAGGGATAAAAAACAGGGCAAACTGCCCTTTCCTTATTTTTCAAGCGTCTTTGCATTTACTGATTCCAGAACCAGACGGCAGAAAAAAACCAGATAATTTTTCCTGTGTTGTTTCTAGCTGACTGAGAAGAAAGGAGAACTACAATTAAAAACACAAGAGCCTGTTAGATCTTTCACTTCGTAATCTCGGATTCAGACATCTAAGGTGAGAGAGCTAACCCAAATGCTAACAGTAGGACAACTCATGACTTCTTGTTGTCTAATGTTACCCTGTCACCTACATACTTCAATTACTGTCTGCCTAAAAGCATGCAATTCTGTTGTGAATATTATCTTAGGACTGTGACCCTGCTTTGTAGAAGAGTAGAAAGAAGTGGGACAAGGCAAGGGTGCGCACATGAGCTTCTACTGGCTGATAATTTGGCTATAGAAGCCTAAGACAGAAATTCAAGTTTTATGCTGTAAATGTACAGAAGAGACCACTCCAGCAGGAATATGGACCAAATTTGCTAAACAATTTTATATTTCTCCAGCATCTCTAATTCTAAACCAGTAATTACATAAATTTAAGGCTACTAAATAATAAGGAGGAAAAGCAGATATGGGGGGGAAAAAAAAGTCCCAACAAATATGCTCTTAAAGCACAAGGTTTTGAATGGATGAACCTGCTTTCTTTAAGAACCCAAGTCACTAAAGGAGACTTTACTAACAGGAGACCAACAGTTGGACCGGTGTACATGTTCCAGTGTCTTCCAGTGACTCCTGGTGTGTTGTGATGTTGAGGTTCAGAAAGTGACCTCTGGAGACAAAAATAGCAGCAGTTGTATGTGACCTAGTAACTGAATCATTAGATATGGTGTTCCAAATGCACAAAACCATGAAAAATTGCAATAAGATTAATGTATTACAGTGAATTATTTTAGAAAACACTACAGCACAACAGCAGGATTTAAGAATGTTTTCTAAATATCTTAAGAGGCACAAGTTCTTAAAGTTTGAATATTGCTAATTATATATATGCTCTATTTGTTCTTTCAGGTCTAAGTATTTTAGCACTAATCACAGAAAGTGAGATCCTGTGTTGGAATTAGGATTTTGTTTTAAACAACAAAAGCCAGCATGGAAAACTGCTAATGCAATAATCTTTACAGCACTCTCAAACCAGATGTAGGCTTTGGTAAGCTATTTCCTTCTGCAAACAGAACTTTGTTTGGACAAGTAACCAAACATGCTCTGGAGAGTACACTGCTCCCACTACAGGGACCTGCATCCACTGATTTCTGTTAGCATCATACTGAATGCCAAATAGCCTTTAAATGAGAACACTAAATTAAGAAGTTCTTAGCCAGTAAATCTCAGCCTGCTTAAACAACTTGCTACATTTCTCTCTGGAAGAGCCCAATAGTTGAAATGATCAGTGGCTATATCGTTACAATCAAATGGCATCATGATACAGAAGCACAGCCCACCTGCTATTGATAGCAGGGTCGGAACCTCATTTACCAGCTTTAATGTCTTCGCATGACTGTGCTGTCTGTCCATCATGCACTAATCAATGTAAATATTTAAGTTATAGCTACAGTAAATTCCTGGACATCCTTTGCCTGTGCATTGAACAGTGGAGTCAGAGAGCCCCCAGTAGGCTGGGAACATGGCCTTATTTTACCTAACAAGCCTTAGGGTGCTATACAATATGGCAAACATCAATTTGAATCAAAGCTTACAGAAACTGGTAACAGCTACAGATTGTAGTATGAATTTTTTCAGCTCTACAGTGCACAGGAAACACAGCCTTGGGAATTCATCACAGGTTAAAGCAACTGAGGTGAGATAGAAGTGATTTTCCAACAAAACAGAACATTCACTTCCCTCAAATAAATTAACATTATTTCTTACTAGTCATAAGTTCTGAAAATAGTGTACCCCTCCAAGATGGTGTCCTTCTCACACCAAGCTTATCTTCATACAAAAGGTTTGCATCTGCAAATGCATTATTATCTTTGAAACTCAGATGCAAAGCTGGACTGTCTTCACTGGGAAATTAGTAACCTGCCAGGCAGCTTTAAAGGTAGGACCTTAATCTTTAAATATAAAACATCCATCTCTCAAAATTATATGCCAGTCCATTCAGAAGTTCTGTAATTAAGTGTATGTTACTTCTGTATTGTCCTAAACTATAATTTTTATTTGCACATTGCATTGCATGGCCAAGACTGCGAGTAACATTCTCTAAAAATCTGCTTCCTCTGGGCCAGATTCCTGGAATCGTCTTGGTCTCAGGCTCTTGCAGGTTACAACTCCACCGATAACTATTTTCTTCCCTTATACAATGCTAAAGAGCTACTAAAGGCTCAAAAGAGCATTAGCCTGGAGACCTGAATTCCAACATTACTTGCTACTTCTGGATGAGCTGAGCAGTTGTGCTTAAAGAATAAAGATCATGAGTTTTAATGAAGAGTTCCCACTTCTCAGGACAGCCAAATCCTCGATCAGTAGTACTTTGAAGCTTCACTGGCACTTCTATTCTATTAACTTCTTTTAGTGCTCCATAACAGAATCTGTTCAAGGACCATGCTTACTCTAGTATGGAGCAACAACAGATAGCAAAATGTTTAATAAGCAAGTAGTTGCAATGGCATCTCACTATGATGGGGGGGGGGGGCAGCAGACAACACAAAAAGAAAGAAGTCTGGTTGCTTTTGAGTTAAAGGCCCTATACACACACTTTTCTTTCTTCTCCCAGCACAGAATCTCCCTATAAAAAGGTTGCTCATTTTGTCTTGTCTATGGCAAACAAATTAGGAAAGTAGAAAAAAAAGCCAAACCACCTACTCCCCATCTTCTGTTCTCTTTACTGTGAAGGCTCACCTCACATACTGTCAATGCAGATTACTGCTACAAATAGAAAATCTCCCCTAAGATAGTATTTTTGCCTTTATATTTTCATGTTGACTCAGATTGGTTGAAAATGTGTCTGTTATCAACTTAAGACTGTAGGGCTAAGAAACAGATGATGCTAGCTTTAAATCATAAGGCTTAGAAAAACACATTTCAATGCAATAGGGGCATCTGCTATTCTTCATGCAGGAGTCTAACAGCTTCAAACCCTAAATGACAGCAGTACATGTAATTTGTACCAGCATTTTCATCTACCCTCCCTTGTTAATATTGCAATTTTGGCCCATCATATAAACAACATGTTTTTGTATTCTTTTAAAAAGCTAGAAAAACAGAGATTATAGCCTAGAGGGTAAGAGAGATACAAAGTCCCCCATCCAAAAGCACAAATGCTGACAGGCAGGAGAACAGAAATAAAACATCACAATCAACTGTGATAGACTAAGATTTCACCTGTCTTCTCATATACCAAAGTTATCCTCGAGAAGTTTTCAGTCACTTACTCAATATCAAAGAATTGCTAGCACAGCATTTATCATAGCATCTGATTGGTATTTCTTAAGTTGAAAATCCAAAAAAATACTAATAATATCTAGATTTTAAAAACTGGAAACATCTTAAAGATGATCTGCTGCATCTGCTGGCAAGGCCTTCTGCAATGCTGTATGTTTTTGTCCTTGAAGAGATCAGCAAACAGGTTCAGAAGAAATTAGAACAATAGCTTCCTTCTACTAGCCTAAATTTCAGGGTCAAGAAACTGCATTATTTTTTCCTTAGTTTTATAGAGATTTGTATCTGAAACATCTAACAAAAGGCAAAAATCCAGGTTGTGATCCAAACGGAACATTTATTTTTTCAGCAGTTTACCTGTGTTAACCTTTTCCGCAAGAGTAAATACTTAAGAGGACTCAACTTTAAAAATCAAAATAGAAAAAAACCTCCAAGCAACATTGACGTAAAACCTGTAAATAGCTAACCATTCACAGGCACCACCTCCCCTAAAAGTGACACTCACATCAATGATTATTCCAAACATGTTCTTTTACTTCTCATTTTCCAGTATTTCTTTGCTTTAATCACAGAGCATATTGATGCAGGTGGGTCTTCCCTTTCTCCTTTACTCAATATTCATCTTTAGCATTCTTAAGTGCAAAAACTTTTAGTAGCTATGTATTTCTTTAAGATACAGCCACGTGTTAGACCAATTCTACAAGCCCGCACAGCACTGGGCAAAATATTCAGCATTTCTTCTTCAGATTCTCTCCCGTTATATTCTATACTGTTCATTTCATAGCTGTTTTCAGAAAGATAGCTTGCACTCAAATCTGAGAAATAAATGCAATACTATAGACTGGACAGAACAGACTGGTACATATAAACAGGACCTAAAGATAAGTCACTTGGAAAAACCATCGTAGATGACACTGAAAAGGTTTTACCGGTTTGATTAAAACAGATGATCTAGCGGACAGAAGAAAAACAAATCAGTCTTTTTGTACCCCGCTTCAAGTTACACAACACAGTCTTGGCTATCATCTCTGTAACTAAGAGATAGAACATGCAACAGAGATTTATGGTTACTAAAGTTGTACAAACCTTCCTGTTTGTTTTAAGTCCCTGAATAAATGCACTCCTACAACTGTGGGTCCTTCTTACCAGGCAGGTGGTAAACATTACAAATAACATTTTTAGAAATGACTGAATTGTGGAAGTGCAACTCCATTGTTGGTCCAGAGAATCAGGAACTCAGTTCTCATTAAATGTGGTGGCCTACTGCCCATGACAAGGGTTTTATACTTTGTCTTACACAAGTATTTATCCTTAATTCAGTTTAGAGGGTTTGCAATGTGTAACAGAGCCATCAGCTACATGTTTTCTCCGGTTCCTTTATCTTATTTTCTTGTCTAAATCCTATCCACTGAAAGAAAGAAAATATCTTAACTATTTACAACATTTTGTTGTTTAGTCATACCATTACTGTGTAGAAAAATTATCAATTAGTCTGATGATTTAGACAGAAAAGCTCTGCAGAGCTTTTACCTGCACATACCATAGAAAGTATCTTTGATCAAGGTTTATAAGAAAAGACCTCTTCCCAGGGACACGCACTCCAGCTTCTTAAAGAAAAATCAATACATTCTGGGAGGAAGCATCTGGAGGATTAGCTTTTTGATTTAACAAAGCATCCCTCACTCCGGGACTTAGATCTGTTTGAAGCTTGCAGATCTTAAATCACATGTCAAATTTAAGAGTGAGCTTAACTGTTTCTCTAAATAGAAGTCCTAGGAAAGTGGTTTTGCATTTGTAACACAGGAAAACATTGTCACAAGAGTCAATACCCTTCAGATTTCTCTGGTTTCGGATTTTTTCCTGTTTTGTTATAGCTAAATCCAGCTCAACTTTTTAGTCCTTCCATACAACACTGAATGGTTGTAAAAAAAGCTCATAGAACTAAAATATTTACCTGCACTAATAGAATTAATGTAATTTGTTAACAGAAGGTCATTTTTCATATTGAAATAGCCAGCGCTTTCTTTCCAGTTGTTAGAATGCCTCCTTCTGCATTACATACTTTTGAAAGACATCTGCAGGACTGTCTGTCCCTTTTCTTTCCAGAAGGGCACCGACTTGATGTAGTGCTGAGGAAGTATAAAAAGGAACAAAATTATGTAACATCTATTGAAACCTCAGTGTTTAAATTCCCTCTCACCAGGGCTGTCAAAAAAAGCAATTTTTATTGAGCTATGGAATCCAATAAAACTGTAACATTGCAAAGGCACTGGGACTGCCTGAAGTAATAATGTATGTATGACTAGGAAGGCAGGTTTTAGACCATATAGGCTAAGGGTATTTTTTCTTTTTAATCTAGACTTTAACTTATCTTTTCTTCAGGTAAGAACTTCACAGAAAGATTGTTATCTAATAAGAAGTCAAAATCTTGTCTTACTGTCAACAGCAATAAGGCACTCAAATACAGCTGTAGGTCTGGAGCATATTGACTTAGGAGTACAAATTCAGCTACCTTCCACTGAGATTTAAGACCTTACATATCAAGATCACTTTTGAAAAGATGGCTGAAGTTTGTGAATCAGTTAGGTTTTATGTATTTATTCTATAAGTGAAACATAAAATACATTATTGTTAACTGTTGCCTTTAAAACAAACTATTTTATCTCCTCTCACCAGATACAAGAAACTACCTACTCGTTTTGAACATTCCTTTTTACACAGGGTCTAATTTATGGAGATATTCGAATGGCTTACAACTATTTGTGTCATACGGTATCTGATTGAACATAGCAAATCACCCATGCTCTGTGGTAATAACTGGGCTTTTTGCTGCTGACCCATAAAATACTTTCACTACAAATATTATGTAATCAAGTTTTATAGCAATGAGTCCTCCCCTAAAAAAAGTCTCAGTTTCAGCTGCCATGCATAGCAAACAGCACTGAAAAAAAGGTTGCAGTAGGAATTTATCAAAAAGGCAAAAACAGTTGATGCTATTTTCTAGTCATCAACATTTTCTAAAAGAAGAAAAGGGGGGTAAACTGTTATTGACAGCTTTTTGAGCAATTCCCAATTAAAATCTTTTTGATATCTTCTCCACTATGACACCATACTAAGTACCTGGGAAGCATGAAATAGGGAACTGTCTTCCACTGAAGTGCTACTGAAGTTTGGAGAAATTCTTCTCAGGAAAAAAAAAAAACAAAGACACCCACCCCCCCACCCCCCCCCCCCCACAAAACAACCTCCCCTTAAGGAAGGCACAGCCTGTAACACCATCCTACTCTTGCAGTGCCCTTGACCAACTTCTGCAGTTGCCCTCTATAGACATTTTTGTTTCAGCTGACTGCATTGCCTCTCTATTGTAGCATTTCAGAAATTTTGCCTATAAGGTTATCCAAATTCTATGCTGACTCCAAATTGCTTTTTCTTCCAAAACGTACAGCAAAAGAAGACCCAGATTATGGAACAAAAGCAAAGAGGCCAAGGAGTGACTGTTAGATGTTCATAGCATTGACACATGGAACCGGTTCTCCGCCAGATTTGGATGTGAGGCATTTTATTTTCTCTTTTTTGACAAAAAACTGCAGAAGTACAGCTCACACTCTTGAAGAGGTGTCTGTGGAAAGTAGGAAGACATCTCTCAAAAGCTAGCATGGGTAAATGAGCCTTAGGGCCAGCAGCAAGTAGCAAACTATAGAAATAAAGGAATAAAGATATATCAGCGTTGGCCTCCATGGCAGCGAAGGGGAGATGAGCAGCAGAGTCTGTAGCCTCCCTGCAGCTGAACTAAAAGCAGAAAAACGCCCATTTCCAAGCCTTTACATCCAAGTAGTGTGTGCAGGGCACTACTGTCATACACTTTATTAGTATAATAAGCATTTTCCTCAGCTTTTGCAAGTGGCAGTTCATGAAAATATTGTGCCATCCAGGATCACATGCAGATAATGATTTTGCTCACATCATCCATGGATGTCTAACAGAAAATCCCTGCAGTGACAACTCTGACCCTTCAGTAAAAGGGCACAACTTAAAATCTTCAGTAGTCATTCATCACATTTAGTCGTAATTTCATTCTGGGTTTAGTCTTCTTTTTTTTTTTTTTTCTTCTGCCGAGGCATGAGTTTCTTTGACTTTTCTAGAGAAATGATCCACCAAGGACAACACAGGCTATCTGTGACAAGGTAAAGTAAGTCACAGCACAGTGCATGTGCTTCACACCTGCCCCTTGATTCCATTCTACTTTAATTTTTCCAGTATGATGCAGACCAAAAAGCAACTTCAAATACTGTAGTTCAGGAGGGAATAACAAGAAGCAGCATGCAGCACTAGTAAAATTAAAAGGGGCATGAATTCTGATCCTAGCAAGCCCATTTTGACTTCTGGATGAGTATACAGGTGCGCTGCTTTCTGAGCCTTTGGCAGGGGGACTGGAACTAGGTGATCTTTAAGGTTGTTTCCAACCCAAACCATCCTATGATTCTATGATTACTGAACACATCTTAATAAAACAGGAATGCTAGAGGCAAACACTACCTCTCTCTTCCCTGAGCTAATTGGGAGGTGATAAACTCAAGCTATTATCATAGTGTTTGAGCTTGTGCTAATTACATTGCTCAGAACTACACAAGTTAAAACAGGGCAGCCAAAGAAGTGTTGCTTAAGAACAGTGTCTTGGGCTGAAAATGGAATTTCAAGACTAAACAAGAGAATCTACTGCCTTTTAACCTCCCACTCCGGGAGAAGTGCCTATCTCCCCCCAGGATAGACGAGAGCCAGATTCAGACCTTTGTCCTGCCTGCCGCAAGTCCACTTATTGGTATGTGTGACAATTCCAGCACAAAGAAGAATTGACTTGTGACAGCTAACTTGTGGCATTGCTTGGCATAAAGATACATTCAAGTACCTGATGGGAATTAAAGCACATAGCAAACACAGGCTTCCTACTCTTCAAATGCAAGTTCAAGTTACTGACTACTTTGAAGCACACCTATCTCTGCCCGCTTTTATTTAGGAGATATTATATTGTATATTTATATACATATAATAAAAATACAATATTTAGTATTTAGGAAATGACAGCCCACTACATTCCAAAAACAAATCTGGAAACAGCATTTATTATAAACTGTGTTCTAGCCAGCCCAAATTTCCAGGAAATCTAGCGCCTTAAATCAGAACGTTCAGGGGAACTGGGGTGGAAGCAGACACTGAATACTTTCATATGCTGGAGGTTTTTTTATCAGAATAACTAAGGATTCTTCAGTAAATTTTCAGCAAGGGAGTGGAACAAATTAGGTCACCCAGCAGACTCATGGCTGCAACATCAGTGGCATCACTTCAGTTTAAGTTCAAGACAACTTCAAGGAAAAAATATTTTTTTTCCCCCAGAATAGAAACCCATTTGCCATCTAACACTCAGAAATCAGCAGACACTCTAGCATATTTAATCCAAAGTGACTTGGAAGCATACACTAGCTCTTTTGATCACCACTCAAAAATTGTTTTAAGATCAAGATTTACACTGACGTATCTTGTCAATGCACTGTCCATGTCTTTTAAGAAAGAGAAGCAGCAGAATACAGATAAAAAAATCACAGCAGGAAAAGGTAACAACATAGACAAATATACTATGCTTTAAATAGCACACTTCAGCAAAAGAAATATTATTTTCTTTAAAAGGCAATTTATGCATTGTGATAGATCCAAATAAAAATCCACACCCTTTTTACCATACTGTATTCAAAAACCACCCTTAATATATTTGTAATTACAAATGTTATTTCCTCTGAGTATACAAATTCTGGAAGTGTTATTTGGATTACAGCTACAATACAGCTAAAGTTCCAGTATTTATAGGCTAGGAAAAAGTTCTGAGGGCAAGACTTCATTTTTTTCCCTTCTATATGTTTTTAAAAGTCATCATTAGAATCACCTAACTTCTCAGACAAATACAACATAGTGATCGTTATTTCGACTAATTCAAGAGTATCATAAGTATTTGCTCAGTGCCAGGTATGGGGCCCAGAGGAAGATACCAATCAAGCAAATATGGATCACATCGACTACCTGGAAAAGGGAGTTTATGCAGCTTCCATTCCAGATGTTAAGGTTGCTGGAGTTTCATACATGAACAGATTAGATTTGCAATTAGACCTTTCTTTTCCATGAGGCAACGAACCATTTGTGAGTTCTTGTAATTAAATCCCTTTCAAGCCACCGTATCTCTGGATTCCTTTTACAAAAAGTTGGAGGGAGTCATCTCCAAAATGTAACAGATGTCTGTTAAAGTACATTCCATGCTGGAAACAAAGGGTTACTGTTTAAAGCAATAATTCATGAAATATGGATCATAAATCAAGTCTACTCTCTATTCCCCTTACCTGCTATTAGCCAACAGGAAAAATCATGCTACATCTTGTTTTCTTCCATCCTATGTCCTTTCCTTTCTCCTTTCTTTGCAGCACAGTCACACAGATTAAACTGGAGATGTTGCTCATTCATACCCTCCTCACCCAAACCACAGCCTTGCCCATGCCTGCTGCCTAGGTGAGGAACCGTTTCTGTCTGGCTAAGACTGCTTCAGCAAAACTTTCAGAACATTATTTTGTCTCAACTCTTCATCTTCCCTTCTCCCCCTTCTCAAGCTAAAAATTCTGATAATAGCCTAACAACTAGGAAGTTGTGAGCTCTGGGATATGGACTGGCAAATGACCCTGACCATGGTTTCTTTTCTCATATACAAGCCCATTACCAAAAGCATCATGACTATAGGCAGCTCCTGCTCCTGACATACTTTGGAATGAAAGGCTATCTTTATCCAAGGAAAACATTGATTTGGCATAAGTTGAATTCAACTCCAAAAGGTACCTGAATGCTTCGGTGTTTCTAAAGTAAGTCAGTGACACCAGTGGGCTGTTAGCACTAACAGTTTTCCTCTAAAGATCCACCCTACCTGGACCTTGTTATTTGCTAATGAAGACATAGCCAAAACCAGCAAGTTTTCTCTATTTCTGATCAGTCTGATTGTAGCAGGGCAGGAGCTTCCTTCTACTTAGGTAGGCTCAAATGCAGCACAAGAAAGAATGTTTGAGTTAATGTATTAACAAATTTAGTCTAAGACTGTCTTAACATGTAAACTACAGGAAATACACAGAGGATTTAGAGCACCTCCCTTAGTTACAGAAGATTCTTTGGTTAGATCCAACAGCATTTCCAAAAACTAAATTCAGAGATGTTTCACATCATTGTAAGAATACATATGGAAACCTTGAATGCTCTTAGTTATAAAATAAGATAAGAAAACGGTTTGCCTCTAAAATACACTGGTATGATGCACATTGAATACAACTTCACTTACACTTAAGTCAGTATACCTATTGCTGCTTCATTAATACTTTAATATTGACTAATTAAGTAGCCTTTAAAATGCAGGCATAGTGTGATAAGATGGTAGTTGCTATTCATTTTGTGCAGGTCAAATACACGATTCAGTTCAGCTTCTAGATCACACTACAGAGCATTACCAGAGTAGCAATTGCTTTTGAATCACACATCCTCTAGCACAGCACTTCAATTACATTTAATTACTCGGTAGTTGCATTCCAATGAGTCTAAGCAAGATTTATGATGATGAAAATATATTTCCGTATGTACTTCAACATTTTCCAGTTCTTATGTATCAGAAATATAGAATTCAGGCTTTTGTAGCTCTTACTGAAGCATTTATGCTTATTTCTGTTTTGATATCTGGAGTCCCATGCCCTAAAAATACCCTTAATTCAGACTCCAAATTCAACAAATTCAGTGTTGCTCATAATTTATGAAAATTCCCAACTGAAAAAACACTAGGTATGAAAGACATGTCTAATTTTGTACAGAAAAATGAAAGAACCAACACCCAGAATCTGAAGTGGAACAAAACCAAACAAAAACCAGGCACGCCATACATGTACTTTTGAATAACCAGGGTGATTCTCCATGAGAAAAGTATCCCAAAAAAAAGTGAGGGATTCTCTATCCAGTCTGAGTTTCCCAACACAAAGATAAACACTGAGAACCTTCTGACTGGAAGAAACACACTTCTGTATCAAAGGCATCTTACCTGACTCAGTAGTTACAAGTACAAGGTAAAGGCCTATGATATTCAGAAGCTAACATGAAGTGATCAGATGTTTCCAGTTTTATATCACACAAAAATTCTAGAGTCTTTAACTCCATGAAGAAGTATTCATACTGGGATCTCTTCACACTTCTGCAAAGTAGTAATAAAGTACAATAGAAATAAATGCTTATATTGAGAAGTGCAGAGCCCAATTCTGAGAAGAGAAAGAAAACTTCAATTTTTATTTGAACGAGCATTGATGGATATATAAACGTAACAGGAATCTTGCCACTGACTTTTTGATTATGCATTAGGTCCAAAGTGCCTGTTATCATACAAAGGCCGTATTTAATTTCAAAAGGAGGGGATTTTTCACATACCAGCCCTGAATGAATATTAAATAACAAGGACCTAAACTGACTTTTCTATGCAACAGCAGAAGAAAAATCTCCAAAGAACATTAAATCCAGAGATTTTATTTGCACTGAGTTTTAAAAGTAAGTATGGTCATGTCACTCAAAGAAAAAACAAATCATACTTCATACCAGAACATTTGCTTAATAACGTGGTGAATGTCAGCTAGAGATTTCTGCTGCAATATTGAACCTGAGAAAAAACAGTAAATCTCTAAGCATTATTGCTCTGTGATAAAACTATACACATCGAAAACCAAAACTTCTAAAAGCAAGGCTGACTCACCATATGGCAACTCTAGTAATATTATAAACCACCTAATTGTGTGGCCATCCACCTTCCACTTCGCAGTGGATGATCATAACATTCAGGGAAGACAGAACATCTGTGAGCCTGAAGTCTGCTTTGAAAATCTGGAAACAGCATTTGAACCACACTAACCATATCAGATTTGATCTTTGTTTTATTTTTATGGACTACTAGGAAGCTTCAGTATAGTTAAATGCATGCCAGTTTTCAAAGCAGTATTTTGATAAATTACTTCTGCTAAGAATGTTGCAGTTGCTTTCCTGCATTTTGCTTCCCTAGGGAGTAAACTATGGCAAAGGATAGATTTTTGAAGAAAATGTCTATTGTTCTGCATGTAGGATTGGCCTTAATTTTCCAGATAAGAAAGGCTTAAATATTAGATCTGATAAGCCTATAAATTTCAGTTTTTATAAACCTGGGCCATTTATGCTGTCTTCTAGGTCAAAACTGAATGATTTCTCTATGATCAAAGTTGTTATTAGTCTGCAGCTGTCTCTAATAGGTCAAACTTACAAGCATGTTCACTTTTGCAGTATCTGCTGAACAAGGATCTTGGCAAAGCAGAACAGAGATCCAAACATTGTCAAGCACGAAGCAATTGATTTGCAATCTTGTTTTCCAACAGCACAGTTTGCTAACTAGATTCTACAGGCTCTATAAAGTACAACATTATAAATTTGATCTTTTAATATGATACAGAAACCATTAATACACATATCTGCATATTGATAGACACCTGATTGATAAAGTGGCTTCCTAGACTAGCAAAGATTGAAACCAGCTGGTATTTCTATGATCATCTAATGTATCATACTGATTTCTATACCTGTATGAGCACATTACACTCATTATTCACCTCATTTAGTCAACCAAATTTTAACACAGCCAAATTCTCTCCTGTTACCTGACTCAGTAACTACAGATTAATTTTAACACTAGATGAACACTAAACCTGAAGCTGTCGTGGTCTTAGACATGAGATATTTCTTAATAGCATTATGAAAGTTTATTTTGTCTCTACTCTAAATGTAGCAAAGAAATCAACCCACTGGGCAGAAACCTGCAGGGTCTTTGAAAAGGAAGACCTAAAGTTGCAGAAGGCAACTACTTAGAAAACTCTGTGAGTAGTTTTGTAACCATGGTTTGAATGCTAGATGCATTTACATCACTTTTTAAATAGCGGAGCCCCGGAAATCACCTCACCAAGAGCCTGTTTAGGTTTACCACCATTCAGATTCAAAACCTTCTTGATATTATTTTTCCCATACACCAAGCAGATGGACACATGATCCAAGATATGATTCCTTAGCAACACTCTGCTGCAGTTTAACACTGTTATATTACTTTCTTCACTATATGCATGACCACAGAAAGAAAAATTTGATTGTTATTGCATGCATGAGATTTTCTCTACTCTTCAGAAAAGCAATGCAAGAGACACCTGACTTAGAGGATGTGATTACATCCACCCTATTTTAAAGTATGTTTTTAGTACCACTAATTTAAGCAGAACTTACACAGTACTGAAAAGCATGCACAAGCACTTTCCTAGGCCAAATCAAAGCCTCTGTTTGAAGAAGGGTATCCTTTTTTCATCATGACCTTACAAATATGCCCTCATTAGCTATGGAGAGCAAAATTAAGCTGCATAACCATACAGAAGAACAAAAGCAAGAAAGAAGATCTTAGAAATGTCTTTATGTTGCTGCAAATAGCATAGAAGCAGACAATACACAGAAACCAGCAACAACAGGAGTAACTGTAGGAATTATTTAGTTTTAAAAATGTATTAGCATTTAGTATTTCATAAGCACATGAATTTTCAGAATGGGGCAAGGTGTTTTCTGTATATGAGGTCTTATTCTGAAAGAACAGCATATTAGCACTGCTGCCCCTGGAGAGAACAACCGCATACCCTACACAGGGCACGCTGCAGGAGACAGATCATAGCACACAGCTTTCACCTGTCCATACAATAGACTACGTGACTGTAGAGGAATGAAGGCAGTGGGTTGATTAGCATTGTTAAAATAGGGTTTGTCTCTGTCCACTTCTGATTGTTCTAGCGAATCTATGATCAATCTCCATGTTCTTAATGAAGCTGGGGCAATTTTGTCTCCTCTCATGGCAGCCCCCAAAAATAACAATCCAATGCTTTGCCATCTCTGAATGCTGGAGACATTTTTTACCGTAACTGGCAAATTATTCCTTTTACACCACCCTAGCAGAGTTCTTATTGCCATCTCATCATGCTTTATGCTTCTATTTTCAAATATGTCTATTAGCATTGTTAACATAGAATTTTCTTCTTCTGCACCCATATCAATGAGTCCCCATCTACAGTGGACACAAAAAGTTGCCATTTGAGTTAAGATGGACAACAAATATTGCAATACACCCATATCGATTAGCTGTCAACAGCTCACCTCTCACCATGTCTGTTATAGGTCACAGGTTCTCCCACTTGTCTCAGCTACATTGGGCACCAACTGTTGTAGTCAAGAGTCCAACTCAGGCAGCCTCACACAGGGCACCAGATGCTGCAGCACAAACAAGCTATCAAGTTGCAACAAGGCTTTTACCATCGGTCAGATTCTACTGTCCATGCTGTATCTCCTTCCTCCAGAGGTCAAACCACACTGCTGCTCCTCCACAGTCCAACCCCCTCTCCCACACTCCTCAGGGCTATTTAACCACTTAGCAGGAACGAGCTAC
Source organism: Falco naumanni (assembly GCF_017639655.2). Lineage (NCBI taxonomy): Eukaryota > Metazoa > Chordata > Aves > Falconiformes > Falconidae > Falco > Falco naumanni. The sequence continues at coordinate 73,640,729 of NC_054057.1, forward strand.
AGCTGCACATCATCCATGTCAATCAACCCACTGCCTTGGGGCAAGGCCACAGCTGCATGTTATCAATGCTGATCAACCCACTGCCTGCATTCCTCTACAGGTGACTAACTCAGTTGAAGAAGATGGGCAACCATGCCCTAAGGAGCTGTTTTTCTCAGTGTTATCAAATTTAGTCCATTTTTTATTTTATTAAATGCTTCCACCTACATTTTATTCCAAGAATTGCTTTTTCAAAGGATTTTGTTTTGATGTGCATAGCATATTCTTCTTTCCTTTGATAAATGGAAGTGTTGCATGTATATAGCAGATTCCTCTAAAAACTGTGAAGGGGCTAGCCATTTTGTTCCCCAAAAAAGTGCTATTACTGTGAATTTTTAAAAATGCTGATTGCATCTGGTTTACCACTTCATGGATGGGTGGAGACTTTTTTGTGAAGGTGAGGCTTCTGCATAACAAATCCATTAATGATACCACACATGCAGAGTGCCGTCTACAGGATCAGGCACAAAACAGTAATTTGCTGTTGAATGTGTTACATCTCCATTGTCTTGCTGTAATAGTTCCAAGCATTTGACAGGGCTTTTCAAACTATCTAAATCTTTTACAAAGAACAAGGGAAGAGAGAATGAAGAACTTCTGCAAAACAGTCATTCAATCTTAATCAAGAAATTAAAAAACATTCCTATAAAATGCTCCCATTCATCCTGCCTCAAATGTTCCTCAAGTTCCTAAATTATTATGGAATACTACTGAATGAACCAAAATGGCCAGCACTTACTGCCAGCAGCTGAGCATCCTGCATTTTGCTGAAATAGGTGAGACTGGAATGCTGTGAGCTCATCTGCCTGGCAAGCCAGAACTCAAGAAGTTTATTAATAAAGAGGGTACACAAAGTCATTTCTCACAGTAAATCTTGATCTGGCAAGCCATTTAAAACTTCCATTATTTCAAAAGAATTTTCTTTCTTGCAAGTATCAATGCTTCTAAATTTCCACTTTTTAAATCAAGACTCTCATCAACATTTTGGTTTATTCTTAAAATTCCGTACTGCTGAAGTGATGGAATTATTTCAGAAACTCAGCTTCACTAAAAATTCAGCTTTTAATTTACATTCTTGTGTAGCAGCTTACATTCCCATTTGCAGTCTTACAGATAAATCTGTCACTAAAATATCACCCAAACAGCTTAAAATGTAGAAGGTAACAAAAATTTAATCTAAAATTACTACTTTTAAAATATCGTGATTGAAGACAGATTCATGATTTTAAGAGAGGTTTACTTACAATTTAATATTTGGAGTTGTTAATACAAGAGTATTTTTATGATAAAAATCTATGTAGCTGTTAGAAGATTTAAAGTTTTCTGCATATATATATACACCAACACTTTTCTCATACTCATTGTATAATTTCTTCCATATCTTAATGTTTAAGCTGTTGGTATTTTTATTAAGGTGACATTGGACAGTTCAGTCCCCACAGATACAACTGCCTTTATTAATACAGAAACATATTTTTCCCCTCCACACACAATTGTGTAGCCCAAAGAACATGATAAATGATTGGAAATAACAGCTTCAGGATTATTCAATTTCTTTACTCTTTTAAGTATATTGTGCTGGATACTTTCCTCTCCCATTGAAACTTTTCAGCAATGAAAAGGTAAAATGGGTATCTAATATTTACAAAAATAAAACAAAGTAGAAGGAAAGCAAACTGACAGTAATATTTAAAAAAAAAGTTTTAAATTCAGCCTCTTTAATCAGTTGAGGAGATGAAAACACATGTATCTTGTAGAAGAACAGGCCATTGAGGTAAGCAAGTCAGTTCTTTAGTCAGAAGCTTTTTCTTCCAGCTACCAAAAGCTCAGAGGTGAAAGCCAAAACCCCGGAGAACTGTGCTGGCTACTATAAACCATACACACCTGCTAAAGAGGGAGATGGAAGGGCAGCGGAGTGCTGAAAAAAGCCAAGCAGGAAATAAGACCTAATCATAGGGGATTCCTAAATACCAAGATTCTAAAAACAACTACAGAAAGGACAGCCAGGCTGAAACATTGATTTCTCCCCTAATTGAAGGCAATGTGATAATGGCCTCAGCACTTTGTTTGGGTTTCAAAGTTCCTCATGTTATTTTGGGATATGACCTATCTGTGCACATGCACAGTAAGACATCTTTCACCAGCTCTCACAGATCTCTGTGTACTACTGTCAACCTCTCAGGCCAGTACTCCCCAACAGCACCCAGAAATTAATCTGAACAAAACAAGGAGACTTCCTGAAGTACCTATATTAAAACAACAACAAGCCAATTTCAATTATCTCATTTAGGAATTACAAGGTACTGGGACACTGACTGACTTCCACCACCACCCCAAGACAGTTAAGCTCATTTGCAATGAAAGCCTGCCATGTAAGCGGAGCATACACACAGAGATCTGTATCAAAGTCAGCAATAATAATTCAGTTACTGTAACAAATCTCCAAACCAATGACAACCTCCAGCCTTCCTAGATAAATTTTCCAGGGAACAATTTGTTTATCCTACCTATCTTTTGCACTTGTTGGGAAACATTTACTTGGGAATATGTCATCATGTCCTGCTTTGTGTCACTTCTATGCTGTATAGCTTCTGACCGTATACTACAAGGCACCTCACATATTACCATGAGGAAAGGACATGGCTTTGCTTTACGTTGGCTGAAAATTGTGAAAGAATCCCCCAACCCTGCCCCTAATCTATAAATTGAGGGAATCCACAGAAAAAAAAAAAACTAATTTGCTTAAAAATTAATTTGGGAATGAGGTAGAAAAAAGTTAAACACTTAAATACTTTATCTGAGTGTTACACTCCCTCTTTAACACTATCTTACACACACACTTAAAATCCCGTGCCTGTATTGGATGCCAAATTTAACATGCAAGACCGCCCACTGGTAACTTCCCCAAAGACATTCTTAGAACATTGGTAGAACTCAGATGTCCCTGATCTTCTAACAAACAGTATGTTATTAAGAAAACTAGCTATGATAAAGAAGAGACACCTTTAGAGTACTGCAAAGGCACTTTAACTCTTTCCTCTCAGTCTCAGAAGAGAAATTCAGGTCCACACTTTATCAGAATTATCTGCTCCATCTTCCCAGGAGGACAGAGCTAGAATCAAGGGGCCAGCTGCCCTTCCTGGAACAGCCACATATGTTACAAAACAACAATTTCCCAGAAGATGCAGTTGCCTCAATCCAGATCTGTTTTGCTTTCTTACTGAAATAATAGGTTTTCGGATTTTAAATGATATTAATGCAGATCTTGTTGATCCCTGTTTGAGAGGTGGGTTCAGTGCCTGGCTCAAGCCACCATTCCTGTGATGGAACAAATTCCTGATTCATACCTTGAATGGTTTCTTCCCCCAGATAACCCTAATGGAATACAAAAAGTCTGAGAACAGCTGTTGACATACCCCTGTAGGTTCTATTAAATTTTGTTCCTGCTCCAGCACAGCTACAATTGGTTCCTAATTTGACACTGGCTTGATGAGAGACAGGTCAGGGATGGAAACATTTAAAACAGTGCTTTACAGACTATTCCACTCAGTCTGTGTGGCTTCTCAATTTCCTCTTTCCCCCAATGTGTGTAATTTTGCAGAGATCTTTGCATAAAACTTGTGTGGTTTTAAGTATTCATCAGTTCCTGCTGCTCCTTCTCCACCCAAAAGCCCAATACCAACTCTGACACTGCAATCATTTAGACAGTAACTAATTGCAAATCAGAGAAAAGATTGTGCCTCCAGGTGAGGAATGAGCAGCAGGAACAGATGAACTCTTCAAGATCCCATTTTCAAGCAAATGCCCCATACAATAAAGAACAGAAAACCACAAGAAAAAACAAACTTCACAATTTGTTTAATGAAAAGTTTCTGTCAGTTCTGCAGGAGGTATCAAGGCTCTTTTAATACAAGTGCACTTTTACCCTAGTCTTAGAGGGCTTAAAGTTTAAGTTTAGAGTGCACATAAAAAACAGATTCAGTCTCAGGTCTTGGGAGATTTAGGAGGATCCCAATGTCACCTATGCAGTTTGCACTACTTGTTCATGAACATGTCTAACAAGTGTTATGCAGAAAGCTACCATCTCCTTTTGGCCTAAACTAAAGGAAATTTGTTACTGCGTTTGCAAATCAAGTTCTGCTGCACTCATACTGAAAAACTAATTTTGAAGGTAAAGGAGTCTGCCTGGTCTTTGGAGGGCTTCCTGGCACTGAATGCAAAGATTATATTAAATATGACCCCAAGTCACCTTCAAGCTGTAGCTTAACATACAAGCCCTTCGAAAGAAACTGGACTTTTATTATCAGCAATAATAAACACACTTCCCAAATTTACATAAGGCCTTTCATCAGAGAAACTCATGATGCTTTTCAAACTTTAATTATTTTAGGTGAACCTAATGGAGGCATGCATTTTAAAGTTTTATTGTTGCCATTTATAAAATTATTAATCCTAGAATATAAGAATTTTAACTACTTGCTTTATGTGATACAACTAACTTGGCAAATTGTACTAAGAAAGTCACTTTTGGAGTCAGGGGACCCTTGACTGAACTATTATAAGTACAGCTAAAAGCAAGGAAATTTTAACTTCTTTCTAAGTTAAAGATGTAGGAGGGAAATCACCATGCCAAGGGAGAAAACAAAACAGTCACATACACAGCTGCATTCTTTTTCTTGGTTTCCTAAAGCAAAATGCATCTTGGGACACCAGACATTAAAGCATTGGCTTCTGCCATCCATCTACAGAATAACATCCAGTGCCAACAAGGTAAAACCACAAAGCTCTAGGCATGACAAACATCACAAGTTAAACATCATGATGAATACCAAATAATTTGAACATTGTCAAAGACAAAGCAAAGCTGTTTAAACAGAACCTGACATCCAGCTCCAGAGAGACACACTCTTTAACAGGTCTCATCCTCTGTTGCTATGACTTTAGTGACTGATTTCTTTGGTCTCAAAGGGAGCATAAACAGTATCTTTACATTTTCAGGAAGAAGCATCAAGAACAGTGAAGTACCTCGGGAGCTTGATGACAATTCTTTGCATTAGTTTCCTCTCTTCTTGACACCTTTGAGAAAAGTAGATTGTTCCCACGGTTTATTCCCTTACATGTTATCTGTAGTCCCCCAGCAACCAACATCACCTCTTCAGCTGAGGGGCTTTACTTCACTAAAATACAATTTCCTTGCTAGGTGAAAGCAACAAAATTCCATCAACCTGACTCCAAATCCCCATTAAAGTCTCTGTACATAATAATATGTCTTCATAAGGAAGACTGTTCAGATGATTTTATATGATTTGTTATTACAGGGGAAACTTGAAGTTTTTGAAACTTGAAGCTGTTGGATACTTTTGTGATACTTGAAGCCTTTGGAATTCCTTGTCTAAAAGATACAATGTAGCAAGTGCTTGTTTATGGTTTTGCTTCTGTTTATGTTTGCTTGTTTTTGTGAAGAGAATGGTCTACATACCGACTTCTGCCAATTACCAGGCAGCAAACCTCACTGACTTAAGATGCAGACTAAGGCTCACTGAAACGTCCATTTCTTTGAAAAATTTCTTGGTGCTATTGCTGACTAAATGAACGCTGTGCTAAAACACATCTTGCAAGGGACTTAGGACAAATGGTCTCTCTACCATCTGCCAGCAGAAACCACGCTCTTCATCCCCAGAAGCATCCACACATCTGCTCCCGGTGGCAGAGCACACAGATTCGATTTCAAAAGTTCAAAGCAAAGAGGAGCAGAAAGAAAAGCTTAGTGAATTTTCAAAGTCCTGTAGACAACATGCACTTTCTTGAGATGATGGGAAACAGACCTTATACCTTGAAAGTAATTGTTTTCTTCAGGCAACAGTTCCTTAGCCCAAGGAGTAGGGTCAGTAATTTAAAAAGCTGTAAGCTTTTGTTTATAGGCCAGACATGCACATTTCCTTTCCAGGTTTCCTTAAGTCAGCATGCCAAAATTACCAATTAATGAAGTAGGGTATTTTGGACTTTGGGCATAGAAAAAGAAAAATATTCCTGGCAGTTATGAACACTGATGCAAGACCAAAGCAGCCACAAGGATGTATACACATTTGCACAGTCACATCATACATATGTAACTAATTCAATAATTCAATTCTGCACCCTCTATGAACTGGTATAGTATTCAAATCTTAATACTAATTCAGTAACCTGTAACAGCTACTTCTTTAGAACCTCCAGAAGAAGGGCCAAGGATTAGCATGTGAAAAATCCCCCTTCCTTTAGCAAACAGAATTAAGAGTAACGTGTTTAGCAATTACGCAGCTGGTATAAGAAAAAAATCTACTTTAGCAATTTAAGTAAATGCTCATTTTACAAAAAAAGGGTTTAAGAAAGGAAACAGATAATAGGATGCTATCACTTGCATATATGTGGAATTCCAATGAAAACTGCCATATACTGAGAAAACAGCAATTGGTATGAAATATCATTAATTATTGTATTTTTTTTTCTTTATTAGGTGGTTTCAGCAAAGAAATTGCTCTGTGGGATTATGATTTTTCCCTAATGAAAAAACAAACAAACAAGCAAACAAAATCATGCATCTGTCCTCAGCATTACCAGGCATCACACTTCCCTAACCTTGTGCAATAGTTTTTCCAAAAAACTAACTTCCTGATGCGCATGAACTTTTAATGTTTTAGTATAGCTCAATCTGTTTCAGCAGAGGCAGCTGTAAATTGCACAAACACTGCTAAGAGAACATTATCATGTCACAGGAGAAAATTAAGAAGTTGTTGCTGTGCCTTGTAGCCAAACTGCCACCACTCTCTAATAACACTGTACTTCATGCTCTTAAAAGGTATCGATAGTCCAACTCGTGTATCCAGCTCTCAAGTGAACTCAACTCTTCTGATTGCTGACAGTCCCTTACTGCTTTCGCTTCACCTTGTTCAGTGCATCTAGTGATGACTCCAGCCACCTCTGGAGGTGAGATTTCTTTTATTTAGACATCAGTTACGTATCTTCAGTGAACAGGTCACTCAGGTTTTTCTATGAATTATACAACAAGCTGATCACCTTCCAGCAACATCACACAAGCCCACTGCAGTGGGCAAGAACTTGAAGAGCACATTAGCCCATCGTTTATTTCAGACACACAGTTGGGTTTTTTTCTGGTTTTTGTTTCCTTGTTTTGTTTTTGTTAAAGGCTTCCCTGCTGTACACTGTATACACTGCATGTATCCCCAAAGGAACATCTTTAGCAGCTGCCTTATGTACAAGGTTATAGACATTGAGTCCTGAGACACCAAACAGTAGTTTGTGTCACGTGACAAATATATTTGGATTTTTGTCCAAACTGACCCATCAACTAGGAATATTAAGGAGCTTGGAAAGTAATCTTTGGAGCAAAATTCATCTGTCAACAGGTAACAAAAAGATATTAATTTAGTTTATCTTTTTGGCTCTGCTATTTAATGAAGTACTTTTTTCAAATAATCACCATTCAACATATTGTAAGGGTACAATGTGGCTGCCTAATGTTGCACTGATCTAGGACAATGAGGGAAATTAGAACAGAGCTCAGGATTACGTAACAGAATGACTACTGTCAACTGATGGTGTGTTATGGAAAATAATTACAGTCCAACCTGAAGTGATTTTTGATTGAAGTTTTGGAGTTCTGTTTGTAAAAACAATTATTTATAATATACATCTACCACTCTGAAGTACTAACATACATGTCCAGATTGGCTTAACTGCACAGCTATATAGCACACTAAAATTAACTTAAACATGGCGGGGGGGCGGGGGGGGGGGGGGGGGGGAGGGGAGGAAAAGAGCAGGGTCACTCCAATTAAGATGCTTCTAGAATTATGCCGCACAAGGATCTGTTCTTCCATGAATATTAGTCAGTGATTTTTTTTCACTTAATTGAGGAAAGTGTGTAGGGACAAATCAAGTAACTGGTAATTTTCATACAACTTAAACCAAATCAAAAGCAGTGATAAATTCTGAGCATGTCTGACAGAAATGCACTGCCATATGAACACACACAAAACCATTTGTGACAAAAGCAGCATGAGGGTATAGTTTTAACAGAAACCAGGGTCTGACGGTCAATTCTAGCCTTGAAATCCAACAAGGGTCTATATATTAGTGGCCAAGAACGTCATCCCGTTGTGTAACATGTGCTTACATAGCGACATCAGAAGAAAATCTTGTCACATAACCAAAAGCTATTGTGCCTGCAAGATTTGGAAACCAACCTGTAGTGAGAGGAAGAAATTTTGTTCTGTTGCTTTTCCAAGAATCAGTCTTTTTCAAAATCTAATGCAACAGCTTTCTACAATATCATTATTTATTTTAAATTAAGTAAAAACTGATTAATTGCTCAAGTAGCATTCTTTCCATTTTATATAGGCTCTTTTAATTCACACAAAAGTCAATGATTTTGCCCTCTGGAGACAGTGAAAAGATTAGGGGGTTTAGTTGAAATATATATTTTAGTTAAAGCAAAAAAAAAAAAACCTTTCAGCATCTCAGAATAGAGGTTACTTCACCAGTCCATTATTGATCAGAATGCTTACTTTCCTTTTAGTTATGGCCCAACTCAAGGAACTAATATAATCTCAGTGTGGTGACGGTTGGTAATTTTACATACTAAAACCATTTATATTTTTTGTGATTAGCCTTTTTGGGAAGTAACATTCACTGAAAATATTATGTGTTGAATACACAGTACATTTCAGCTACTAAACCAAACATTCATACTATGACATAAATTTATATACATTATATCAATTCAATTAAAAAAAAACCCACACTTTTTAAGACACGTGATTAAACAAAAAGCTTGCCAAAGCCTACGTAGTATAAGTGGAACTGGGATGTACACTTAAGTGAGACTGAAAGATTTAAATGTAAAATAAGATTATGCAGCCTGTCTCACTGTCTCTCTTTTTTTCTATCCTTCTTCCAGTGTACTTCAGCTAGGACCTATTTCTCCCCTATCATTCTAATCCTGTGTTAGCAAAAAGCCTGTCAGTGTACGGGGGCAGTTGTTCTTCCTGTAAGTTTATTCTTTACTCAGCTTCAGCACAACTTTCCATCCTGTTCAACCATAAAAGTACAGTTACCATACCTTACCAGAAACTGCCAAACACTTCTTACTCTTGCTGGGACTCTAAAAAGGGCTTGCCTATCACACCCAGTCATAGAGTAGCGACTTTGGATATTGCAACATAGGAACTAGCATAATAAATATACAATAATTTGATTTTTTTTGACCCACACAAAGCACATAATTAGTGCTCACCAAACAGGATGGCAAAGAAATCTACTCTGAACCACTGTGCTGTAAACTAGAAAAATTTACTGGATGAAATTCAATCCTTGCTGTTTATGCAAGTTTTATCCTGCCATGAGTTCACTTAAGGCTATGCATATATATTTGGTGTTTGCACTAGTAAGGCTAAGCCCCAGTTAAAAGAAACAAATGTTCAACAGAAAGCACTAAATCAGATTCAGGTCTCAACAAGAATATCAATAAGAAAGATACAACCAGCATTTAAAAACCACAGATCATCATCAGGGTAATATTTGACAATACATCGCATTTTTTACCTTTAGATATCTCAGAGATGGTCCATGCTATGCAGCCTTCCAACACCTGCAGTCATTCTGACTTACAGCAAACTCAGAAATAAGAATTTTAAATGGCTATGAGTTTACACATGTTATTTGAAATCCTCATCTTAGAGAAAACTTGTGAATACCATCTTACTAAAATCCCTAATCATTAATTTCAGAACAAGGAGACTGAATAGATAACACTGCTTCTCTAAAACAGGATTTACCACACTGTTCATGGACATTAACAATAAAAAAAACTTTGTGAAAACTTGAAGATTTTTCATCTCCTTACTATCAAAGGTAACCAATACCATCAAAATAATTACAGAGGCTGGGGAAATATAGAGCCCATCAAGTGTATGCCATTAATGACTGATCCTATGTTGTCTTCGCTCATCTATTCAAGGTCATTATGACCTTGGGAAAACATAAAGCCCTTTAAGTTTACGCTAGAGATGGCTGATTCTATGGTGTCCCTGCTCAATTATTAAAGGCCATTATGACCCTGCACAATTCTTGCCAGCCTTCAGGCAACAACACTGAGCAAGTAATACACCACAGATAACTCATCTTCACTCTCCCTTTGCAGCCTTTACTTTCTTATAGCGATGAGGAATTACTACAGGTTTCAGACGTTATCTCTGAGTCACAGCTTGGAAACCACAGGTCTTAACAGTTGAGGCCTAAAACCTGAGCAGCTTGAGCATTGCATATAATGACTTCCTATATAGTCTTGGACAAGTACCTGCTTCTCTTTTCCCTCACCTTTTGACTTGTCTGTCCAGTTGCCAAGTAGTTAAAGAATATTTTTTTTTTTTATCAAGGACCAGAGTTGTGTTATTTCCTAGGGATTCTAAACGACCTGTAATACACAGTAACATTTGAAGCGCAAGGATCCACAACACGGTTTACATTTCCTTGCAAGTACCTGAGACAGCAGAACGGAAACATTGCAATCTGTAGCGCTATCATCAGACACAACTCCACGTAATGGCCGGTGTAATATGGCTGAAATGCATTATATTGTAAGCATGCAAAAAGAAAATAGCAGGTAGAAGAAAGATGGATTTATAAGAATTACTGTGCTTAGAAAATCTTTTTCACTTTAAACAAGTTTTGCTTTTAGGACTAGAATGAAAGTATCCTTTCCAAGGACTGCCGTTACTAATATGTCCTCTCCCGCTACTTCTCATTGATTTGTAAATGTTAGATAGACTTTTATTAATTAAATCTCAGTACAACTAATTCAGAATTACTTCATTATCTACCACTTACAGTCAATGACATTAGGTTAGGTTACTCAACTGTTGTATTTTCCTACACTGAGCTATTAGAAGACTCCTGTTAGCAACCAGCTTGCTTCACAACTATTGAAAAAGTTAAGTCTATTTTAATAACAGCTTAAGTTGCCAGAAGGAAAGAGTTCAGAACACAAGACAACTATCAAAAGTAAACATTCTGTCTGTATTCTTAATTTAAAGGATAAATTCCTTTCTAGCATATACAAGACTATGCATAACTCCTTGGGCTGTTTAAGAACTGCATAGTGGACAAAGCATTAGAACACATTAAGTGCATTCTTGAGGGAGAAATTACATGGGTGGCAGTGCATCAGATACTACAGTCTAATTTAATGGAACAGAATAGGCAACTTCTTAGTAATAATGCACTCACAAATGAGTCTGAACATTAAGCACTCCACAGGAAAGGGAAAGCTGGTAAAGCACCAGCTTGCTTCTATTTTCAATTTTTGCATTGTTCCTATGGCATACTCCCCACTGTTTCAATCCAAGCTAATGATTAAGACAGCAAATATAAAAAAGCCCCAAACACCCAGAAAGTAAATAATTTTATTATTTTCTAAATCATAAAGACCTGAAATAAAAATATTTTTCATAATGACTGGGAGATTATTCAGTGCACAGTAACCTCTATCACATTACAGAAGGAGAAGGACAGTAGCAAATATGAGCGATGCATAACTATCTTAATTTCATATCTCCACTAATTCAACTCTGTAGATAAGAAATGTCTTCTATTGCACTTCAGAAGATTTTGTCGCATTTTGATTGTAATTTCAATCAAAAGTAATATTCCAATTACTCTGCAAAAATTATAATTGTAGGTAATTGATTATTCAAATTGAAATAGAAATGCTCCATGAATGCTCCTTATCAGTAAAATTAAACTGCCAATGGGTAAATACAAAGGACTTATGCCTTGGTTGCAATTGCATGTTAAAAATAGGCAGTCATTTACTGAATAAAACAAAATTTCTCCCATGTCAAAACAATCAGGCAGTCTATATGAAGTCTTTAGTTTTGTACACTTACCCCCTGCCATCTAGTGATCTGTCCTAATAACTACAGTAAAAATGTTAAAATAAGGTCATTCATAAGGGTCTATTTCTGCTGCCTTTAGTTGTCCTAGTCACTTCCTTACTCCTCAAGTCCCAGTGACACAGTTTACCAACATGGGTCTTAACCAGCAGAAGAGGAGGATGAATCAGTTTCAGGGAGAACTTTTCCATTGACTTTTCTAAGACCTGGAATCAAGTCTAAACTCATTTTTGAAGATCATTTATCCATACCTTTCTACCAAAGGTTCCCTTATTAACATTTAGCAAATATTCCCGTGGATGTAACTCCAGCAGCTTATATCATACCAACACTCACTTCTAAAGAATTATTATTTCCTTTCCTTGCATTTCTAAAGACAAATGCTTCTGTCCTAGATTACACTATATGATTGTGTTACAAATCAAAACAACACAAACCTTAATTCCAGCATATATCACAGCTTGCTCAACAAGTCAATAGACTAAAACCTTGTTATCCTCTAAATTAGGTAACCAGACCCAAAAAAAGGCAAGAGAGGAATGGCAGACAGACTGCTTTACACAACACATTCCAAATATCATGCTATTCAAAATGTTTCAGATCTGTGGTGTCCTCCTAGAGGAGGTCCATTCCTTTCCATAACTTCTGAGGACAAAAGGATTTCAATAGACTTAAACAATATTATAAGTAGGAGGGGAAAAAAGTAAACTGCAGCCTTGATAGTAGAGTACTTAAATCCGCTTAGGACCCTGAAAGTCAAAAATCAGCACCTGAAATTGGATTCTCAATCCAGTATGGACCCATCATCCCAAACTGGGTTGATGTTCTCTCTCTAAACATCATTCCCCTTCAAAGTAATATTCATAAATATGATCAAGAGCACAAAGCCATGGACACACAAACAAGTCTTGTTAATAAACCAACTTTAAAGAGCAAATAATTTTTTCTGAAAAAAATCTATATGAGAAACTGCATTAACACAGTGTGAAGTTGTGTGGCAATGCACAGAAAGGTCAAACTGTCAGACGTCAGATCCGCTTCTTAGACTTGACTCTATGTTGATGCATATATTTCATGAAATAGACTTGAGATATTGAGCCAAAACCTACTTCTTTTATTACCTGAGCTAACATAATAGATAATAAATTTGCATTTCATTTTCTAGATTAACACCATTCTCATATTCAATGCCTCCTTTTATCTTTGTTATTTACCTCAAGTACTTGCATGCCAGCAGCTCGTGCTGCTAGATGCACATACTAAAGCTTCTGCAGTGAATCCATATACAGGGTTCAGTTCCTGCATCCTCACCTGCTCTCTGTAGAGCTTTCAATTTGATACCCTGAACCCAGACCTGTGCCTCACGTGAGTGAATTTAATCTTGAACTGAACATTAGGCCTTTTAAGTTCCAAGTTCATATCTTTATTCCTAGAAAATCCTTCCTCTCCTCCTGAGAAATTTAAATGATCAGCTTTCCAAGGGGTGTTTTTCAGCTTTCCAAGGTGTGTTCTTCTACAGTTTGGGAATACCGATACACCAGTAAAGAGCTGAAGCAAAGTGTTTCTATCAAATGGGCCCAGTACAAGTTTAACGTGAAGCAGCAGACAGATGTTAGGGAACAATGAAAGAGGAAAGGCTTTTCTCATTCTTAACCATGGCCTGGCCAGCCCAGGCTTCTAGTATCTAGGTATGACATGATAGTGCCACTGTGGAGAACAGGAGGAAAGGCCACAGGGACTAGGGCGCATCTTCATTCCAAATGCCTCATGCAGGCAGTGATGAGCATGGGAGAAGAATGCTAAAATTTTAATCCAACATGAAAGGTAGTTTCCCCATACTCCAACTGACCCAAAATACCTGCTTTTAAAGATTAAGGAAGGAGTGGATCTCCCAGCACTTTTCAAAGAAGTAATGACAAGGTTCAATTTGTTCTGTATGCAAAGACAAGGACATCACATAGTATACCACATCTTCCCATCTAAACTGTATTTAAAATATCTATTAACATCTGAGACTTAGAAAGCTGGATTAGTCACATGCTACAAGTTTAGTGTAGCCAGTTCTTCACAGCTGATCAGCAAAACCAGTTTTCTCTTCTTACGAAAGTATTAAAGAATAAGTTCATATTCTTTTCTCAGATTTCTTTTATACCATGACAGTCCCAAAACTGCAATACAGATGTTACTTTTGATGTTAACAATGAAAAGTTGCAATTTTTCTTCACTGTACTTCTACACTTTCCTCTTTTCAAAGTCTTCAAAAGGCAATTTCTGTAAAAATTCGAAACAGTGCTTTAATTCCCAAATTCGGTAAGTTTTTCTGAAAGTTGTTTCAGAAGATATAAATGCTCGGAAGGGATAAAAGTTCATGCTTTCTCCTACACATTCCTGCACAGGTGACATTACAGATGAAAAATCAATTAAGATTGCTGGATGCTATATGAACACTAAAGAAGTCAAACCAAACCGGGGAATTCGGTCTTGTTCTATAAATTTTGCACAAAATTTTAGGGAGAAAAGAAGTTTGGTTTGTAGCAAGGCAGGCATTATGAATACAGAAGTATCTTTGCACCAAAATCCAAACAAGCTTCACCAGGTCATATGGACTAACAGCTGGTTAAAGAGAGACCAAACAAGACTGTATCCTTTAAGTATAAGGATACATGGATTACAAGGGTACACACGCTTGATGATCGTAACTCGTGGATAACGCATAACTCATATAAGATAGTCAGGGGAAGAACACATCTATCAGTCTAGGGGAAGAACACATCTATCAGCCTAGGAAAAAGTAATTCTTTGAATGCTTACTTCTTCACATGCTTTCTATTTCACTAAACTTTATTTTATACTAACAATTTCCAGTACGTATTGGAGCATTGGTAGGGTGACAATCAACCACAGGACATCATGTAGTGGACAGTTATGGTCATCCTCCAACAAGAGGTAGATTGAAATCTACAGAGACACAGGTTAAATACTTTTACCCAAACTTTTGAAGAAAAGGGGTAACTCACCAGCTCTTCCAAATGCTAGTTCCCCACCATCTATACCAAACAAGAAATTTCTCAAGTTGAACCTTACTACAAAGATTGCATTCCATTTTGTTTGAACAAAACACTTCATTCTTATACTATGCCAAAAAGAAATATTACAGAGGAAAAAATTACATGGCCTTAGACTATATAATTCACATCTCCTGTGTGCAGTTTCCTCACTGTAAATGAAAGCACTAAAAAGAGAAAGCAAGAAGGAAATTATTTTAATAGATGCCTAAATTAACAACTACAGTTTTACCCCAGGTTACTACATTGACTATCTACTAGTACTAAGTGAAGGAATCATTCCAGATACCACTGCAAACTAGTTGTTGGCAAATGCAGCCCTTCATTCCCATGGCAAACAAAACAGCTCTGTCCAGCGAAGCTAGCGGCAGAGATGTCCTTCTACAATCAACTTCTGCACAGCAGCAGCTACTGTTATAAATACACAATGTCAAGTGAATGCCCAGAAGTATTATACATCATTTCACAAGCATAAAATATAGATGGTGTTTGCATTTTCTCATAGTACAAGATTTCATTGTGGAGTAATGAGTTAGAGCAGACGACCTAGGTAAATTTCTTTCTTCTCAACCTAAGAATGGATGTTGAATCAGGCAAATAGCAGTGGAATAAATAAAGAAATAGCACACTTACTGTGCTGATTTTTTTATTACTAGTCCAAAAATGAGTCAAAGCCTATAATTTTTTTTAATGTCCTTCTTTAAAATAGAAGACATAATGGACTATTAGGAAATGTTCTTCCAATGCATGCATTGATTACCCATACCACTATGCCTATTAAAATAAAGATTCTTCTAAGCACAGAAATGAAGTCATTCCAGTGTTTCCTAAGGGCACACAGTCCATCTTTTCCAGCAACTTGCTCTCTACAGGGTGACAGGCACTTACAGCAATAGTTGAACGAGTATTTATCGTTTCAGAAAGAGTTTTATGTTAACAGAATTTCAAATGTCACATAATTTATTTCTAATAATGTCTCCAACTCAGACACACTGCTTTAAATGGGAAGGGGAAAAAAATATTGGAATTCTATACAAAACATAGTGCAATATCCCAAGCAAGAGTCCATTGAAGTGAGTGGAAAGAATAGCTTCACTGAGCTCCAATGAATTTTGAATCAAACTCTGTTTAAGAATTATTGTAAGAACCGTTACGTTATTACAAAAACTATTTAAGAGACAAGCAGTGACATAATTGCTCACTACCATATTGCTTTGTCGTTATTTTTAGCAAACCCCTGACAAAAAGTCAGAATATAGTGTTGGAGCAGATATACACAGGTCCTTGAGAGGACAAAACAAAAGGGCACGTATCCATCACCACAGAGTTTTCCTGTACTTGTAGAACATTTAATAAGGGAGTAATCCTAGCCTCACAACTGGGGCAGAGCCCAGTGATTCAGGTACTCACCATTCTAGTATGTTCTACATTCAAAAACTGATCCCTTAAAAGACAAAGTAAACTTACTCAATTAAGGCTTATTTTTCAATAACTTCCTAATTAAATATTATAGTAAGATGTACTATCAAAAACACTTTTACCCCAAATCATAGTATTCAGTTATGAATATTTATCATGAAGTGGAATGGATTTAAAGCCTTTATTTCAGAAAAAAACCCACAACATTATCATCTGACCAATTAAGTTGTCCATATATTGTATAACTTCGGGGGGAAAAATATCTTTACCAAAACTGGTATTAAAAAAAAGAGTGCTACTTTCATATCTGAGAGTTAAAAAAAAAAAAAAAAAAAATAAAAGCATGCCTTCATAAGCATTGAAAACCCAAAACACAGACTTAAACCGAAGTGCAACTGTATGGAGTTACACGGACTGATAAAAGAGATCTGACACTCTAGACACATTTTAAATAGTTTCGTGAGTCAGGAAAACTGTTGCATTTAGAGATGACCTTCCACCACAATGAGCTGAGTAAGCGGCCTTTGAAATTATTTAAAAATTTAAATCCTACCAAACTGTGGAGCATCTGCTTGACTCCTCATTCGAAGATGAGTATCTTAATTCAGGAAATGAATCCCAGGAGAGAAAAAAATACATTTCAGAAAACTCCTAGATAAAATCTGTACATTAAAATTTCCAGCAGCTGTTCTGTGAATTCTAGAAGCTACGCTCTCACTGTATGACAATTTAAACAGGAAACATCTACATCCAAGACACTGTTCCCACACACACCCCCTCCACTTCAGATTGAGGGAAGCAGCTAGTATGTGTCCAGGAAAAGTACCTGGCCCAAATTGCAACCTCGAGAGGAAAAGCTTCAGCTGGCTGGGAATCCATATGTTGGCGCCCTCTCACCCCCGTTTTCTGCTATGCCTCAGAAACCTGCTGACAGGCATAGCAGCTGAGTAAATAACCAGTCAGAAAACACTGACAAAGTTAACCTCATATAAAGATCTGGTGATGGTGATACTTATACAGGTAACTGTCCAGCAGCTCTATTTTGCAAAATCTCACAGATGACATTTGCTCTCTCAGTAGATGAGATCTCTAACCACCAACTGTCCTCTTCCCCTGGAGGCTGTGCCCTCACACCCAGCTGTAAAATAGTGTTCCACAACATAAATGCAGTTGAAAGTCTGAATGGACAGGCTGATAAGCAACCCAAAATGTCAAATTCAATGTACCAACTGTTATCCAATTTCCAAATACATATAGGGAGTTGAAAAACAAGCTTTAGCAGTTAATATTCCTTCTCCCCTCACACACACCACCCCCCCCCCAAAAAAAAAAAAAAAAATCACTTCTCTGACATACACATTTTGCAAGCAGCTAGCAGTGAGAGCCAAATTAAAATACACACTCCTGCACTAAAAAGCATGTAGCCAAGATAAGAAACTGAAGAGTAACATTCTTATAATCTCAGTGAGACGGGACACTTGATTGCATTTGTCCTACACTACTTGATGCCCAATTACAACTTCAGGATGACAAATAATTTCAAAGGTAACCTCACGGCCCTTCCCCCTTTCCCAGCTCAGAGCCACTGAAGATCCTTACTTACACTTTTGCCTTCACCACCTCCTTCGGGCACGGGCTCTTCTCTGCCTAAACAAGGCATTATTTCTTCTGCTGCTTCTCCTCTGTCCTTCCCAATGTTTCCTCCTTCATTCCCCAGCTTCAACCTCTTCCCCTCAGGTTGAGAATCATCCACGTCCTCCCTTCTCATCTTGCCATCTCTGCCTCGCTGCTTCACCGTGTCTTCGGGGCTGCCACAGGAATTTGACATTTTTAAAGTGTTACGGACTTTTTAAAAAAGACCGATGAAGCTGCCTTTTTTGAAGGGGATTTTGTTTCCGAGAGCTCCGATGTGCTCTCGCTCCTCTTAAATTTTTAAGTGGTGTTTCGAAGCCTTTGCAGGAATTGCACATAGCACTCCTGTTTCTCTGCCGCCCTCTCCTGCTCGCCGGCCAGCACTGTGCCCAGGACACTTCCCAGTGCACGCTACTCAAGCTTCTTTCTATATTCCACCCCCTGCACCTAACAAAAAGTAATAACCTTTCCTATATTGATTGTATGCACAAATCTGCTACTTACGCTGCCAAAACCTTTGTACTTCTCTTCTACCTGATCCAGGGTAATTGCCTTTCCTTAAAGTACAAAATATTTGCTGCACCTTTTTTAAATCCAGATGTACCTCTGTCCCCAAGGGACGTAGTGATTTTGGTTATATACTGTTACTGATGCCAAGAATGATTACCTATTAAAATTTAAAGGTTGATTTAATTCCAAACAACTTTTTTCGAAATTATTTCATTATAGATTATTTTTTAAGGGCATTCTTACTTTGTAAATAACCTTTGTTTCTTCTAAATCCATATTCCACATTGTCACATCAATTTTGCACAATGTATTCTGGTCCTACAGCTGTAACAATGAGGTTAAAAAAAGATTAGGACAACTCAACATGACAGTTTGGAGATCCTTTTTCTCTCTCAGTTTATGAAAACCACCAACACAAATAATCGAAGGATTGGTGTAGTATCTGGGCTTTTTTTTTTTTTTTTTTAATAACAGTAACCTAGTGCTTTTATATATAGACTACAATATGCTGCTTCACCTTATTCTTCCAATACAGAAGGCAATATGAAGTAGAGTTTTAAAAAAGGGTAATATGAGGTTTGTTTTCTCCTGCTTAAATGCTTCTAGAGTTAAATAAGTTTCCTTGTATCTCGCAGAGTGAAGTGAATCCCTAAGAAGCCCTCTGCAAATCCCTACATATGTTCCAGTCAGGGGCATAGGGACTAAGCTTCAGAAACAGTGATCAGTCAGTTGTGGATGAATGCATCTAATCAAACTATCCAGTATTTCCAGGGTTCAATAAGGTATGTCTTCCAAGAATATGACAGAGTTACAGGGAGTTAATCTTTGTCCCAACATTGATATCACTGACATTACAGAGTAGGCTTTAGTTTGAGCAAGTAACATTGATTATTCAAGAATGAACATAGAGGAGAAGAATCTTAACAGGCATCAGTCATTCAAGACACCCCAACCTGATCTGCAGAGATGTGCAAGTCTCCACACCCAGAACTAGAGACATTAAACATCTACTAATAAAACTCCTTGTCCTAAAGGAATGGTCATTTGCCTCAGCCTAACTTGCAGCTGTAAATATTTTCAGAGCTGGATGAGTACAAGCCAAGGCAGCTCAATGAAGGAAAAATAAAACTGCTGGCTTTTTAAATGGTGCTAGATAAATACATGCCTTGTAATCTGCAGTTGTTTAGTTCCACAGCTTGGCCTGCCTTTTTGAATCATGTCCACTTGTGATTAACCATCTACCAAAGTAACCTGCTTGACTGATAATTTTGCTCCTCTTCAATAACCCAGAGACTGCCAGCAAGAGCACAGCCAGGCAGCTACTGCAGGAAGAGTCTCACTCTAGATGAGCACAGATTAATACAGCTCATGTCCCACTTCCCAGATCCAGGAGTTCCTACACACATATAGCTCAGGAGAAAAGGAAAGCTTTAAAACACTACTCACTATCATCAATAGCAGCAGAAGTAGCAAGTAACAACTGGGATTTTGTAAAAAAGTTACATCCCCTATACAGAACTCTTGACTTAGAAAAACCCTTTACCCTCTTCCCCTGCTTATTAACAATATGATCCAATACTCCTCCAACACCTTCTCTCCAATCTTTCCCACCTTTCCCTCTGTCTTGGAACTCTTTCAAGAGTTCTGCAACTGTTCAGACCATGTCCCCCATAGTGGAAGGTGAAGCTCTAAACAGCAACAGTGGTCAGACTGCAAAAGCCTGAAGCTTTCTCCTTTCTACTGCTCATTCACCATTCATACCTGCTTTTTCCATCACACGTGTGCCACCAGGTCCTTTAATCCTGTTTTCCATTTCTGCTCAGTTTATTCTTTCTATACACTTCCCAACCTTACCTAAAATACTAAAAGACAGAAATAATCCTGAAACAAAAATGTTGTTTTAACTATCATACTGTTCAGGCAGATAGCTTATTTGTACAGTAAACTGCATCAATTTTGGTTGACAGAGTTCTCCATCCAAAAGCTTTGATTTCATAGAATCCAAGCGCTTTGCAAGAAATCACCAGTTCTACCAGTATTTTAGTTGTGTTTGAAGTGGGACCAGACAGCCACCCAGGCTGCCTCAGTGACCAGTCCAGCCACATCCCTGCCAGTGTGCTTGCCAAGCAGCTGCCTGGCTCCTTGCACACTTGTGACTCCAAGCTGTCTTGACCATAAGCTGAATCTGCTTCTTCCAAATTAAAAACTAAAAAATCCAATTCTTTGTTTTTGAAGCATAGCTTCTCTTTTTGAAAAAATGAAAATTTACAGAGACAGACGCTGTATTTTTGTTTCTAATTAAAAACAAACATTTTGGAAATGCCAACATTTTTGTGCAAAGAAAAGGAGAAATGGCATGATAACAAATAAATTCTCTGTTGGTATTCTGGGAGAGAAGGTTGGTCAGGCCTTTGCTTCCTGTTACTTAGCATGCAAATACTGTATGGCAAGAATAGTTAGTTGTTATATTTTTATGTTTCTACAGCATGTTGCACTAAAAGGATCCCTGACACCAGGCAGTTCCCCAATACATTAGCCTACACTATAAGTTTGCGTTGGAGCACCGGACTTTATGCATGAAACTCACCTCAGGAACGGGTTCCAAATCTTTCAGATCATTAGTTATAAATTTTAGAAGAGGACAAAGTGATCGACCTGGGAGAAGAGTCAGTGCTACAGACATATCTAGCTGCCTTCTTTTTTCTGTATTGCTACATCCCTTGCTTAATGTCAGCCTGATTTAGTTTCACCTTCCGACTTAGCTGAAGAGTTCACTTAACAACTAGTCTTGGCCATAATCACTCCCTTCCCTTCTTTTGACAGAAGTCACTTTATACCAAATGAGCATTTTTAGATTTCAAGTCCCTTGTTGGTTCCTCACACAACCCTTCACAAAACCAATCATGAGCCAAACAGAGCAATTAGCACAACTCACTAAAATCTAAGAGGCCATTAACTAGGATGGTATGCCAAACTGAGTAACAAAGTGCTTTGAGCCCTTGGGAATTCTTGCACAACCAGCTTTCAAGACGTTTCTGCTTGGAATCATTGCTAATAAATGCAATATTATCGACAGCAAAACAGAACAGCCAGGCTTTCATAGGTGTCGTACACAATACCATTCTCAGCAGCTAGCCCAGCTCTAGTCAGCATCTCTTCTTGGACCGTAAGGTATGCTAAGTACAATACAACTGGCATGTTGAGCATCCCAGGGCACTGCAATGAGACACCAGTGTTCAAACTGAGCCAGAGATACAAACACATCCTGTGATACCAGTTAACAAAAAAACAGCCCAAAAATCCCTCTGATCTTTCTCTCACTTGTTTACCCTCTCACAGAGGCATCCTTTGTAACAGCAAAGAAAACATAACATCAGTGCTTACCTGGAACCAAACAGGGAGCTGTAGCTGGGAGGAACATGGGGATAGCAGCTACAACTCTGTTTATCTTTATCTGGATACCTGTGCACATGTTGGTGTGGCCTACAATCTCAACAGAGAAACCTGTACTTTACCGTTTCCACCTTTGTGGAACAGCAAAACACACTGAGCCCTGAAGCAGCTGGAGGTACAGTAACTGTGAGGTCTCCTGCTGAGAAGCCTAGTCTCCACCAAGTGCCACCCAGGAGCCGCGGGATTTGGATGCATCCTGCTGAGTCTCATAACACTCAGATGTAAAGATGGTTTATTTCATTGTATCCACTTTATAAATAAGCAACTGAAATATCAAGGACAGTTGTTTCAGTTCAGGGGCTGAATTTCATCTCCTGTAGAATGCCGGGATGGTGCCTACCCATTGTTTGCATCCTACTTAATCTCTCAGTTTAAACTTGGCAATGACCCCTTTTTGTTAGGCTCTTCTAGGAAAACAACACTTACAGTGAATTTCAAGTTTCAAGGACAGACTGGCCAAGAGATTATATTTTTACCTAACCGTGCTCCCACTGAAAGTAGGCAGGTTCAGTGTAAGGAGAGTCAGACCATTCCCAAGTGATTTTGCAGTTCAGCTCAACCAGTTCACAACCATGATAAAACAGAAGTTTGGGATATTAACATATTTTAGTGTCTTAATGAGTAAAATAATGGGAATTATCTCAGAATGCTATTTATATGAGAGTTCTATTATGTTTAATTTAATGGAATACTTGTTGCATTCCGTTAGCTCACCTTAGTTTGCAAGCCAATGTAAGACTAATCTTCTGATTTAAAGCCCTCTAATGTATGCCTTCCTCACAGTGAAATCACAGGCTCTGTAAGTCTATTCATGTTGCAAGAGAACATAAAATGCCAGTCCTGCCAATGAAAGGCAATATAATCAGCAGTAAAAGCTTGGATCTCTTTTCATACGTGCTCTGAAAAAAAAAAAAAAAAAAAAAAAAAAAGGAACAACAAACAACTTACACACTTGTAAAATTACTTTCATGGGAGGAGAACAGAATTGTAAGTTTACGTTAATCAGGTAATTTGGCACATGTTCTTGCTACTAGGAGGACAAGTCATTTTTTAATAAGTCTGAAAATGAACCAATAGGTATGGAAAATTAATTTTTCATTTATTTTGTTATTGCTTCCAAATTAAACTCTGCATCTCATCATTGTAATTACTTCTAAAAGCTTATAAATATTTCATTCTTCTTTATTATTGTTTTATGTTCACTGACAAACATTGCAAGCAGACTCTGTTGTTTATAGCACATTGTTTATAGCTTCAGGTTTCCCTATAAACTTACTCTGCTCTGTACTAGGAGCAGAGAGAGAAATAATCTTTTTGCATGGTGGTTTCTATATTGCCTACATTTCAAAATCTAATTGCAAACCACATGTTATCATATAAACCAAAGTAATAACGTTGTCTAGAACTGTTGAGACATTTGGGTTTCTAGAGATATGATCCCAAACCTTCACAAAGTTCTTCAAGAGGTACTGGAACAGGCTGTAGGTATTGGCAAAGGCCTCTAGTGATATAGTGAAAAACCTGGAACTCTGCTGCAGACAGAAGCTGCATAGTAACAGAAACATCAACACCCGAGAAAGAGCCAAGGGCGGGAGCTTAGCACTTAGCATTTTGAGAAGGGACAGTCAGCACCGATGTAGATGAGCTCAACAAGAATGTAAATAAGGAGCCTTCTGATGAGGACGTGCTCTAGGTTAAAATAATTGTGGTAGTAGGTGATCAGCGACCTCCTACTCACATGGCCCCCATCCCAAAGAAGGTGGATCCCCCACCCGGGGATCATGCTGATATAGATTAAAACCAGCCCAGCGGGGCACGTGTTAGCTTGACATGTTTAGGGTGGACAATAAGGAAGGACTAATCATTAGCTAGCAGATGTTTTCAGAGAACAGAAACTAAATAACAAAGACTGCTAATGTATGCAAAGATAAACAAGAACTTCAGGTAACTGCCCAAGAAGATGAAAAGTACATCTTGAAGAGGCGCCAGAGGGAGGAGATTCTGAATGTTCAGAAACCTTATGTATATGCATGATTTTGTATAACAAATATCGGACTGCTTGTTGAAACGGTGTGCAAGTTAGGAGGAGCGATCCCCCATGTGCCCGGCACCACAATAAACATACCTGCTTTGTAACTCTCCTCGAGTTGTAGAATTCGTTTCCGCACATCACTAGCTTTTGTAAGGACTTTGGAACTAGATTCTTGCCATAATATGGCAGCTTCAAAATAGCCCCCTGCAGGTGACATCTAATAAATAAGATTTGGCAAAAGACAGATCTACAAAAATCTTCTGTCCGTACAACAGCATTGTGATACATCATCCCTGCAGGCTATGTGCACCTAACGATGGGGGGGCTGCAGCTGAGGAAGAATGCTTGGATGCAACAGTTGTATCTGCTCTGATGGCTACATGAAAAAAAAAAAAAAGGATATGTCGCTGTGATATGGAGAAATAGTGTGAAATGGGGACAATGGACATCGACTGTGATTGTATATGTCTGCTCAAGGAATGTGAATATGGTGACTAGTCATGGGTGCGGTGTCTGGTCACATAGGCACACAGCCTTGAGGAGACGCCTGCCCTTCTTCCTCTAACAAAGGGGAGACGGGGAGACGCCTGCCCTTCTTCCTCTAACAAAAGGGGCTATTTTAAAAAGAATGAGAAAAGGATGAGAGATATTCCAATGCTATCTAGAGGGAGGGAGTGCTAAGTTTCCTTGCTGAAGAAGATCGGATGGTCACAAGAACACGAATCACCTACAAACCTGCAAGACCACCGCATTCCAGGAAACGGACTGATAAGCTAATTAACATACGAAGCGGGGTTTAGGTAACGAATATGTATAGGCATTAATTGAATATTCATTTGTTTCATTGTATAAATGTGAGATGGTTCGTCACTTCTGGTATGCACGCTTGTGGAGGAGCGATCCCCCGTGCATCTGCGCGCAATAAACATACCTACTTTATAACTTTCGAGTTATAGAGTCTAATTCCGCACGTCAGCTGACTATTAAATCTTCCAGAACCAATCAGATATCAAAATATCCCCATGAAACTCTACCAGAAATGTGTCAGGACTTCAGTAAGGATTAAAGATTCATGTTTACCCACAGACAATGGAGAGGCTTGCTTTTTCAATCTGGGATCAAATGGTACGGTTTGTTTCTAACTTCTCCCATGGAAGATCAGAAACAGCCCAATGTTTATGCCCTCATGTTTCTCTCCACAGCTACAAGTTGCATTCTGTGCCAGATAACATCAATTTCCATTCCCACTGCCACCATACCTGGGTGGTGACAGAACAATGTCCCACCCTCAGGATCGTTATGCAAAACATGCACAGCTGGGTGAAACATACACGTGTGTTTTAATCCCCTTTCCAAATCTCCTTTCTTAATTCAAAGGGGATTAGAAAGAAAGACACTTTCAAGTTTATAATTCAATAAATTTAAGTTAAAACCAAAAAAGTATTTATTATTAAACACATTTATAATAACAATTTTTCCCTTTGTTGACGTGGTACTTTTCTTGCTTTAGAAAGCCATTGTATGGGTAGGAGTTCTTTCTCCAATATCCTTACCATGCCATGAACTCCACATGTAGACAGCAGACATGAAACTCCTCACAAGAAAGTAGATTATTCCTACATAATTTTCTGTAACACCTTGAAATCCTTCTTAATTAAAAATCTTGCCTACCACCACTTACCATTCTGGAGTTCTGGTTAAATTATGTTTAACATCCAAGTCCTGAGCATCTCATTACTGATAATCTTGAGCCTTAATAACGTTGGATCAGAGTAAAGTAAGCATTTAACTGGATGATCTGGTTTATTTTAATGTCATTAATAGGCCAGAATATGGCAGTTAATTGAACAATGGGATTAATTTTTAACCAAAGCAATTGCTGTCTTCTCTGTGGTCTACTTTAAGCATGAGATGTATTGTACCATTCACCTCCATCCTTCACATTAGTTTCAGTGCATCCAAATCTACTCACCCTTCAAATAAGCTTGTCAAACATCTGCTCAAGTGGGCAGTTATTGGCAGGAGCTACACGTGTCACCTATTGCATTGCCTGAGTTTTTGAGATCAAATTTCAGTCTTTCATTTAATGGATAAGGACATCTAAGATGTTTTGAGGAATTTGAACATCCAGTTGTCAAACTGCGGCAATAAACAGTCACTCTTTGGAGACTGGAGTAACAGCATTCCCGCTTAGGTGGCTCATATTAAAACAGGCCATAAAAAAATCTTCTGTTTCAATTTTTATGTTTCAATTTTTACAAGAAGCCATCTCAAATTATCTAGTTGCATCAGGAAAGTTACTCTGGATTCACATCTGCTGAGTACAAAGTCGATGATGCTGTTATCATCATCCTCCCTACCAATGCTTTCCATTTGTGTAACCCTTACAAACCAGAGTAAGTTTATATAGAGAATCTATTAAAAAACAGCCTATTACTATAGGTTTTATAAAAAACGGCTATCACATTTAAAATCATACAGAAAACATTAAAATCCCAGATTTTTCCTGTCTTTTCTTTGAAGAGAATCTTAAATGGCCAGAGAGTAACAAACCACTACTGAAAGACTGCAGGCACTACAGAGGGGAAATTTCTGGAAAAGATCTTTCCCTCTGAAAAAAAAGATATATAGAAGAAAGGTCTAAAAAATGATTATACTTACTTATTGTCTCAACATCTCGGGATCATAAAAGTCAGGTGAGAAAAATACTATACAGTAGTGAACAAAATACAATAGCTGACAGAACACAAAACCATATTCAAATGGCATCCCAGACTTACACAGATCAGAAGGCCAGAACTCATCATTTTGGCACAGCCATACCCTGTAAACCCACCACATGGATTTACAGTCTCCTAAGCAACAGACTGACAGGCAGGATTACACAGCACCATACAAGGGTTGGTGCAGCATGCATGAATAGCATCATTTTCTCCCCCTTAGCAAAGGCTTACCCAATCCACAGGATGAGGATGTAGACATAAAGCCTGAAAACATTGCTCCCAATTAATTTGAACCCATACACAAATAGAAAACTCCTAAGTAGATAATAAGCAGCTCATGTTTTTTCTCATGCTGTTTTAAGTCCTCTGGAGGAAAGCTTTTCTTAGTCTTTGTGCCTGCCTAAGTGCTTTGATGTCAGCCTACTGAAAGGACCCTGGCTGTGATGGAATATTGCTTACATGGTCACATTAAACATATCTAAGCACAAAGTTAATTTTCAGTTTATGTGCTCTAAAACTGTAGTATCTCCCTCATGAAAGAAGTATTTTGAAGTATTTAGACTACTTACTCAAAAACAAAGATAGAACAAATATACTGTAAGAACCTGAGAAGCATCTCAGCATTCTGGTTTACTAGCCAGCCATTTGTGCTGGTTGGTCCTGTACTTTTGTTGTGCCATCAGGAGTGGACGAGGGCACAAAATATGCCATTCATGGTTTCATAAAGACTTCTTAATTTGAGTTTGGACTTGGATATATCAGAATGATAGCAGTTTCATGTAGGTTTCAAAGTAACCTTCATATTGCAGCTATAACAACGTTTCCTCATTTACGTGCAGCTCAGACAACAGTATTCAAAACATTTTCACCCTCTTTTAGTCCTTGAAGGCAGCCCAGGCCATGTGCTAGGTACTGTGAAGGGTGCTTAGGTTTAAGGTCAACTGCTGGCTATTGTCAAGACTAAGTTAAGCAGAACCAGATGAAGAATCTAGTATGTTGATGACATCAGTGCTCAAGCTGATTAGTGTAAAATACTATTTTCATTGTTGCACAAGACTAGTTCACGGCACTAAAATACATAATACATGCTTTTCTGAAAACATGTGCTGTATGTTATCTCATTATATATTAAAGTGATAAAAAGTTGAAGCAATACACTCAGTACTTAAAAGTGCATTTAGTTATATTTTACAAGGCATTAAGCCATCTTAAAAAGGTTAAATTTTAGTTTAATATTTTTAATTGATTCTTTGGAGTAGGAGCTTCTGTCAGAGAAAGCATTTTCAGACTTCAGGCTGGCTCACTTCAAGACCCAAATTTTGAATTCCAATTAAAAGCTTGAAACTGGTTCACACTTTTCTTCAGCAAGTTGTTGATTCTAGGAAAATCAAGTTAGTGCAAAAAACACATAAACCAAATTCAAGGAAAACAGACCTGTTTTTGAAATTGTAACAGAGAGAACATCCAGACCTTGACTGTAATGCTATAAAGCTGCTTGGCACATCTCTACAGCAGGTTTCACGTTGACCTCAAGGCCAGCTGACAAACTGAACACTTTGCAATGCAAGTCCTTGATAACAACAGCCTCACAAAGATACACATCCCTGAAGAGATCATCCAGAATATCTTTTGGAGTATAGAAACCAGGCAAAAGGTACTTCAGCCAAAGAATGCTAAGTAATAGGAGATGTCAGTCAGAAAGCTTGTTACCTTCAAATACCCTTTCTTAAAAATGAAACACTATGCTAAATGTTCTCCAAATATTATAGGGAACTAGCAAGCTTTTTTGATTGATAATTTTCTGGAATGTGTATGTTGTCCTTACAAATTATTCAGACTGTCTCAGAACCCCCTGTACACCACCCAGCAGGTGGGAGGAGGCCAGCTGAGGATGCTCTGTGCAATTAAGGTCCATTAGTGCTCTCAGGGCCCTGGTGATTCCATACTGGAGGCAAAACAGATTGATAAATAAGGATCAGAGAAAAAAAGGACAAGGATGTATTCACATCTGTTTTATAGACAGGAACAGGGGTTTATAATATAACCAGTACAGGAAGTGATTAGGTTCTTCCTTCAGCACCCTTGGTCATAAAATAAATAAATGACTCCACTCAAGCTCCCAGTAGATGTAGTTAATGTTATATATCTGCTTCTCCTACCACGTGACTAAACCTTAGGCAAGAGGACAACTAGTTTTTGCTTTTTTCACCCTGTTCTCCTCCCTTGCTGTGTTTTAATACAGGCCATTTCCAGTGAAGTAACACTTGTCTCCACCACAAAAGCTTCCAACTAATTGTCCCCCACCCCAACCAGACAAGTACAAAGCAGAAAAAAAGGAAAGAAGATATTGAAAGGTTATTTGCTCTTTCCTTCCACTTGAGCATCCTTGTAAATTTTTAATAACCAGTATAAGTAAGAACATGCATAAATATGGACCAGCAGAGACCAGCTTCATGAAAATCTTCTTTCTAAATGTTAAAAATCTAGTTCACTTTAATTCCTTGGGGGGGCGGAGGGAAAGCAGAAGCAGCACACAGGAAAATTATTTAAAGCACCTATTAGTTCTGTAAGGATACAGAAATCTCCTGCCTTCTCCAGGTTTAAAGGTCACATAGGACCACCAAGAAAACTATTTTCCACAAAGTTGGTTTTTTTTTCCTAAAA
Organism: Falco naumanni; assembly: GCF_017639655.2. Taxonomy (NCBI): domain Eukaryota; kingdom Metazoa; phylum Chordata; class Aves; order Falconiformes; family Falconidae; genus Falco; species Falco naumanni. Next base: position 73,670,217 of record NC_054057.1, read on the forward strand.
ATTTCTGGTTTGTGGTGTTTTCTATCCCACCATCTGTGTCTGAGGCCTAATAATGGACTGGCAGTTCCAAAGCCTTAATTTCATTTATCATTAGATTTCATGCTAGGAACAGACTTCAGAGTTTTGGCAGCAACAGCTGTCATGCATTGAAATAAACTTATTTGTATTACCAAGGCATGTGTCTGAAGGAGCTCAGCCTTATAAAGGTGCCCTTTGCTCTCTTCTCCTTGGTCTTTGAACAAAAATTCACTTTGCCACTCTTACTATCTCCCAAATTCACTGGCACATCTGTGAACAGTGATAAAGCACAGGATTGCAAGGAAGTAACTGACAAATCAAAACAAGCAGCTTGAAAAATGCAGCAATTGGCTCTCACTAAATTCGTTGGGGTTTTTTTGTTCCTCTTTCCTGTATTATTCCAGTTTACAATAAGATCTTGATCAGTGAAGTCAAAAGAAATCTTATCAAGTGATTTCAGAGATAGTCAGCTCAAAAGCTAACATTATCATCATAATACTAGAAATGCTACTTACTAAAGGAGCGTGAGAAGACAAAGGCACAAACTAGATGGCTGGAAGAAATAAAAACTGCTGTAGCATTCAGCCACCATTCAGGCATGGTGACTGCCATCTGAATATCCTTCCAGTCCACCTAGCATCTCCATTTTATAACCTCTGCTGTCTTCAGTGCACCCTCCTTACCTCTCTAGCTTCAGCACAGCCTCATGCAAATTCTCCTTTAAAAAGCTTTGTTTCCCTTTCACACTTTGTAGCCCTTGCTTTGCTTGTATATCACATCCCTTTTCTTTGTCTGCTTTGTGTCTTTCTGAAGGAGTGGTGTCATGCTTCACGCTTTAAAGACCTTAATGCAACAGAACCTTGATCATAACTAGGGCCAACAGATACTACCATAATCCACATGTATGATACATGGAGCCCATCAGTCAAAAGCAATATTCTTTGTCTATACTGCAGGAGTAAAGAGGAAGTCAGGTCAAAAATAAACACACTAATGTCAGATAACCAGTTTAACCAAGTGAAGAGTTGGTAGTCTGAAAGCAAGGTCATCAGTTTAGGTCAACCTGGAACCAACCAAAGTAGAAATAACTGAGCTACAACATTCCTCTGTAGAAGAAAACAATCTTCTCATAGCCAAAGGAAGAAAATAAAGTGTAACCCGGGGTGCCTGTTACTACCTGAGTCGCAGAAAAGACCAAGATCCAAAGCAGGAGGTGAACCTCACTGCCTTTAGTGCAGGTAAGTTATTATCACAGGTACTTCAGCAGAAATAAAGCATATGATCCCAACCGGTTTTCAGCAATTTCACTTTCCTCCAAGCATCATCCCTGAAAGGAAGAGATCCTATTTCCTTCAGTCACGAAACAGAAAGAAGCTGTCTCTGTCTTTTGTGAGAGTGTCTTATAATTGATAAGGGTTCATCTTTACATGGGATTGAAAGGTATGTCCTAATCCATCAAAGCCTTTTATGACACAATTATCGAAAACGGTGTCTAACAAACATAGGTAGCTTATTTGCCTCTTCCTGTTCCTGTTAGCAAATGGCAAAGGCAAGGCTGCTATCTAGTTTTGTTTATACATGCATTATCACAGGTGCCTAAGCGCTGTGTAAGCAATTTATATTAGAGAGAGCAGAAATTTCAAGAACATACTATAGGCAGTCTCTAATCCAAGGAATAAAATAGAGGTTTTGGAGCCACAACTAACATCTGACTATCTGCTATTATGTAAAGCAGGCTGTGGGTTAGTAGTTTTAAATTTGCCAGAGGACAGCAGAAAAGATTAATGCATACCTGCTCATATCTGCCTCAAAATGAGTGTAGTATTTCAGGTAAAAGACTTCTAACCCCCTTAAGTGCCCATTGTTCATTCTTAGTATCACTTATTTCATTGATGTGTTATGCTCAGAATGTAGCTATGGTGAAATAAATATCTTTAAAGACACACTGAAGTAGAAGGTGGGAAGGTCAGGGGAAAAAACCAAACCTGGCATGCAAAGGCATTTTACACCTTACGCTCCTTTTGTCTCTCTCATTTGAGTATTGATGCTGTGTAATCACACTAGCCTTCATCTAGTTAATGCCCTAAACTTCCAGAGTGTATTCTTCTAAGCAACAGAATTATAATCTCTTGTGTTCACCTTTATGGAAATAAATCAGCCTAACATCCTCTGCAAAACAGGAGCAAGTGAAGGAGTGCCTTATTCGTTTCCCTTAGAAAGTGAAAAGGAAAAAAATCCCTGCTGTACCTCTGCAGAAGCAGCTACAGTAAAGGAAGCATATTTGTTTTACAGTTAATTCTAGGTAAAGCAAGCCCTGTATGGTACTTTACACATCACTGGCAAGCAGTCAGATAAGCTGCTGGACAGTGCACAGGTCCTACAATAAGTTAAAGAAAACTGCCGTGGGAGACAGAGACCAAGAAATGGTGAGATTATGCCAGTCTTTACATAGCTCAGATTAAGTCACTGGGGCTATCTTGATTTTACCTTAGGGACACCTATAAACCTAATTGCAAGAAAGCTGTTCCCAAGGGCAGACAAGCAAGAATACACAATTCAAAAAAGTGGTTATATTAAACCAGGGAATGGCTAACTACCCTTAAGACTAACAGAAACCCATTGACAATGTAATTTTTATCACTTACAGGTTCTTTCAACCACAGGAAACCAATGCTTCAAGCAGCAGCTGACATGTGTTGCTGCCATGAGGAGCCCGAGGTGTGTGAGTGACCAAGACGGGTGTGAGGAGATTTCCCTATCCACCATCACGCTCGGGTGCCATGTGCAGAGTGAGGGACCGGCCAGCAGCAGGTCCCTCAAAAGCCCAGAGTGCCACAGCCCCTGAGCTGGATCGATCTGCCAGAAGCCAGCTATCATCAGCCCCCAGGGAGTGGCAGCCATTTGAGGGGGGCACTGCAGCAGTTAGTGTGGGAAGGGCACCAATGGCACCATAAAGCATTCACTGGGCAAGATCATGCAGGACCCTAGAGCCCTGGGAGCATCCCCCTTCAGGGGAGAGCAGCCGAGTGATCTTTGTCTTGCGAGTCAGAGATAGGGGTGCAGGTCAAGGCATCATGCATATCAAAGCCTGGCTTTGTGGCTGGTGTCATTGTTAGAGCTTTGGATTCTATGATGATAGGACCTTATCTGATGAATACAGATAACTGGGGATCCGCCTGTCTAAAAGAGGAAGGCGAATCTTTGCTGGAAGATCGGCTGACTTGGCCGATTAGTTTAAATCATGCTTTAAACTAATGAACTTGGGTGGTGGGGTCCAAAGCTGTGACACTTGCGTGCTCACAAGCAACAGGGTAGATAAGCGCACCTAACACAGTAGAGATGAATGCCTCCCAACCCTCCAGAAACCTCTCCCTCAAATCCTGCCTGGCCCCAGGGAGCTGCAGCTGTGCTCTGAGCACTGACGCTAGTGTCCATGTTTCACCACACAGAAGGATGCTTTGCTGGCATCTGCCAGCACACTCTACAATATGGACAGTTTTATTCATTGCATTTTAATCAGACCTGAGTGATCTGTTTAAAACTGAGATATAGCCTCTGCATCTCACAGTTTTAAAGGTCTCCCCTTTATTTATCAACAGTGTTTAAGCAGCTGTACCTTTGTGGTGCAAACCACACAAGGAAGTAATTAAATGCTATAGAATTTGAAGTCCTGGAGAGAAGCCATTAAATTTAATAATAAAGCTGGCTTCTACAGCAGCTAAAATAACACATGCACAGCATTAGCTTTTATGTTTTGACTGATTATTTCTGCACCACCTAGGCAAACCATTAAGTTTAGATCTTAAGTTGAAAGATACTACTCAAAATCTCTTAATGAAGAATGAATGCTTCACATTTCAGCTTTAACTATTGAATAGCATTTTTTTTATTGAAGTATTTAATACAACTATAATGTTTATGTGCTTAAAGAGACAGATCTCACTTGCTCTTACCACATAGCACCTCCTTGCATGATTTTCCTGAAAGACCATTTGTTCTGAGAGACTGTAGTTATATAGCCACTATAAATTGACTCTGCCTTCAGTGCTGTTGAGGATATGGCCCAGCAGACCTGCCAAGACCAGAGGAAAAGATTTAAACATCTCATGGTAGTGATTCAATTAATAGAAATCCATCTTTTAATACCACAATTGTATAGAAATACAGTCGACCAAATTATCCTACAGTGCATTCACTGCTGCAAAATTTTTGTGAATTGCTACTAGTATTTTATCTATGATTTTCTTATATTCTTACATAGTATTCTTTGCTTCTAACTTTTTCAATGTCTGTTTTCGTGTATCAATAGAAACATGAGGACTCCTGAAACCCATCTGCAATTATTCTAGACAATTGTACATAAAGAAACTGAGGCATGAGTTAGGGGGTTGACCTGCTAGTCACTCCAGACAAATACCAAAGCAAAGAACAGAATCTAAGTTTCAAAAAGACGTTTTCTACATCAGCAACAAAGTGCTGTGTGAGGTTATATTACAGAAATACTAGGTTTTTTCTCCTTATCAAATGTTTTGATAAGTCTGGTACTTTCCCCCTATCTTTAAACATTACTTTTACAGATATGAAAAGCTATTACAGTCTTGAGGAGTATCAGTTTAAGACACTTAAAAAAAAAAAAAACCAACACATAGAAAAGGTTGTTGAAAAGGAGCCTTTGGCATCACCTAATCCCATCTCACACTTGAAGAGGAGCTATTTTAAGCAGTGTATCACATCACATCACCCTGTCATGGAAACAGATTTCTAAAGCCCAAAGTTTTGAAATACAACTGGGTGTTCCTTCTCTTGTTGCAAATCTGTCCCTAGCCATGAGGCACCTTGACCAGTAAGAGGTTTAAAGCATTTAAAATACTAGCTGTGTAACACAGTACAAACAGTTGCCATTGTAGTTCACACTAATTCTAAACCATTGCTCAAGCGGTTGCTGCTTTCAGCCCCAGCAATCTATTTCTATTTGCTTTTATACATTATACAAATCCAATTACATTAACGTAAGGAAAAAAAATGGGAGTTAAGGTCCTTCATTCTTGTTTTCCTCATAAACGCAGATTTACAGCTACCTGCTCTGCATACACCAGCTTTGAAAAACTGATCTATTTCTGATGGACTAAGAGAAAATTCACCTTTCAAGAGATACTTGCCTAATTCTCATTCATATAAAAAGCTGCCCCACACATGTTCTACAGCCATTTGTGACTGCAATATGTTAAGCTATGGCTTTTTATTTAAAGGGTGAGCTACCAACAGATCCTGACCACCTGTGCCGGTCCTAACCACTCTTACCTGTTTCTCCCTTGCACCTGTTCTGCAGGATTAAGCTAGTAGAGACTTTAATAGTCATAGCTCAACACCAGACACATCAGATGCTGTTAGTCTAAGGGCGCTTTACCAGTGCCACGGACAGTCAGGCTGAGTAGTCCTAATAGCTGTTCTATCCAGTGCAAAATGCATTTTGTGCTTCAAAATCTGAAGCAGAAAAGTTACTCTTTAACAATTAACCTCAGCTGTATATCATGGACTTGATTATTACATTGAGGAGCACCGCAGGGTCAGACTATCAACTACATTTGATACTCAGGTTTTTGGTGGAATAAAGAAAGAGAAAGAAATGACTATCCAAAAGTCCAAACCCTTCCACTATGAAAGGAATTAGTAAACTTTTCTTTTAGCTAGAGGCATTAATCATCATCTTGCAGTCCTTTTCCAATAACTTATCTTTTCACAGTATAAGAATAACAAAAAAGTAGTGGGTGATACCACTCACAGAGCACAATGCCAGCAGCTGAGATTTTTACCACAGGAAAACAAGCAAAAGATTGTAAAAGACCATCAGGCAGCTGCTGAATCTAGCCAACATTAGGGCTTAGAAAATGCTTAGCATGAGCACTTGAAAGCTAGCCTGTTGATTTAAAGCTTGTTTACCTAGTGGTAACAGCATCCATTTGTAGTGAAGATGCACTTTGGTCAATAAGCACAAATACTTAAACCACAAATTGGGCTAAAGGGATTTCTTCGGAAGAAACAATTAAAGACTTAATGTGTAATACCTTGACTAAATAATCACAGAGGGGAACAATAACCTCACTGAAGTACATGGAGGATGAACACACCAAGGGGGGAGATGACTCTTCAGGGACTAAGATAATAGGATTAAAATTTAGAATATCAAATACTTTAATAGTGTAACCTATTAGGCCATGGAATAATTGGTATCATAGAGCAAAGAGGCATTTTATTAATACCATATAGACAAAGTACTCACAGTGAGACTGTGGAGAAAAGCAACACTTTTAAGGTTTTTTTGTGGCATCATTTTTAAATAGACTTATGAGTCTATTATTGCATTCTTTTAAATATTTTAGTATAATTAATTTGAAATAATAGGTGAGATTTTCAAATGAAAGTAAGAGAAGACTTCTCTCCCAATTTTCCTTTAGGAAACTACTTCTTTGGCAGAATATTTTCCTCGCTCTGGTTCATAGTCTGTAGGCAACGAAATTCCTACCTTTGCAGGCAGCTGTACTTTTCCCCCACCCAACAGCTAAACTTCCAGCTTCAGCTAACACTGGCAGTACCGTCTTTCATTTCTCAATAAAAAGTAGTGTCTGCATCATTTCCAGAACATATCCAGTTATGTACAGTGATGGTAATGTTAAAGTGGTTTTTGTTAAGATCAAAATCTTTGTTGCCACATAAAACTTTGTAACTGAGAGACTCCAGTAAAATGAAGTGGAGTCACAGTTTGAATGCCACTCTCCAGGAAAGATATTGATGGCTTCTGGCAGGAAGTCCCACTTCTAATATGTAGATACCCTGCATCAGATTTATATGCCTTAAATGCAAACAAACTAGCTAAAGTTAATCTATTCTCATCACACTTGATTAAACTCAGTACACAAATTCCCCAAATCAATAGTTAATTAAAAAGAGATGGCAATTTCTACATACTAAATTAGCTCATATCTAGCATTATACATTCCCTGTTCCAGCTATGTGTATAATAGTGGAAGAAAGAAAACTAGTTCAACTGGAAACAAGTTATCTATTACATTTATGAGGCTGCCTTTTGTTTTGGGGACAAAAAAAAAACCCCAAACATAACAACAGAAAAGCCTCAAAGAAAACTTTTTATTAATGCTGAATTTTGAAAAACAGATCATTACTAGGTATATCAAGACTGACTACAGGAGGGCATTGCAAAGTTGTACAAGGCTTGGCCAGCCTATGCAAAGTAGACACAGAACTAAAAAAAACCAAACAACCAAACAACAAAACAACCCACAATAAAAAAGAGAACAAAACCAAAACAAAAGGAAAAAAATGTTGCCAATGTGTAAAAATATATACAACTCTGTGCCGTTCTATTCCTATACTTCCTAGAGAATGCTACTTGGGTATGGCAGTGAGTTTATGTACCAAACCAACACTTTGGTGGTGTACAGCCAGGACAAAAAAATAGAGCTAAGAAAAGCTGCACTGAAGCCTTTCTTCTAGTAGCAGGCTCTTACTAGACTTGTGTAGTAGACTTGTAATTGGAGCCATTATTTTCTCATTCCTCTTCCTTCCTACGCCCAACCCAAAGCAAATATCATCAGGCATTCCTCACCTCCTCAGGACTTTCACAGACCATGAATTCAGTAACTCATTTTATTCTTAGGGCCCAGCAAATTAAGGACACTGATTAGTCCCTGTTTCACATGAAACTAGCAAGTCCTACATTGCTCTACTGTAGTCTATGGTATTCCTTCACATGAAGCACACTGCAAAGATAAGGAGTTGTAAGAGTGAGTCATGAGTCTTAAAGACACAAAAATTTAAGGCTTTTCTATTTTTCACTGCATTTGACTTCCAAGTACACTACAGTCAGTTATGTGAACCTGCCAGCAGCAGAATGCCTTCATCCTATTAGGACATTTTTGCAACTTTCTTGGTTTACATATCTTCAAATTTTTTAAGCTAAAGAAAAAAATTATTATGTATACCAATCTGGAGCTAGCAGATGTGGGGATAGAACTAGTTATTTGTATTATGCTAATGTAAGCCTGTTCAAAATACACAATTAAATTGTAAGTTTGGTAGGCATGTTAGGCTTGCATATGCCAGCTACTCCACTAGGTCTCTCATGCCCAGCTAAGAACTAAGGAATGTTTGTAATCCAGGTACAAAATGTCCTCTGCTCCATGCAGTACATAATCCAATTTGAAGGAAGGCAACACTTGAGCAAGACAATAAAGCAATAAAAGCAAAGGCTAGGACTGCTCACATTACCTCCAGCAGATACCTCATAAGAAAGTATCAAATCAGTGGAATCTATGTATTCTGCAAAAACTTGTCAAAGTTTGCACTGGAAGCCAGAGGAGCTGATGGCATAACTAGCTGGTACTTCTGGCCTGCCTTCTTGCCCATCCAGCCTGCTCAGTTAACATGAGTGAGCTGTTAGATTTGCAATTGTCCAAACCATTCTTCACTGTAAACAAATGTTTAGATTGTAACAAGTGTAAAGGCAAATCTGAAACATGTCCTAATTACAGCCCAGAAATGACTCACCAGTATTCTTCACAGAAGGTTTTGTACAGCTCAGCAAGATATTCCATTACAAATGTAAGCTCTGCTTGGAACCTGAATTTTATTTGGGGAGGAGGCAGGGACAGGGGTCGGCATCAGTGTTTTGGGTTTTTTGGGGGCAGGTTTCTTGTTTGTTTTTTTTCTTTTTAGCTGTATGTAAGATAATGAATTATATATATGTAGCATATATCTCTTTCAATCTGTTCTTGACTATCAACAGTATGTTGAACCAAGTCTGGCTTCATTCCTTTATGAACCAGCAGTACTGTGACTGATTCCCAACAGATGTTCCTCCCCCAGCTTTGCTACTCCTTCAGAGAAACATTACTCTCTTTCAGAGGGCTTTTTCCAATTCTTCTGTATGTACACGCAAGACACGTCCTCCTGTGTAATGTTTTCCCCACAGAATACAGACGTTTTGTTACTGTGGAAGCAGACTCAGCTACTTCTCTGCCATGATCTCTTGCAATCTTGAGATAAGAAAAAGAAGAGAAATCAGGGGTTGGAACGATTCCTTTTGCTTATGCCAGTCGTGCTACCAGTCATTCCAGAAGAAATCAGTTGTTATAACATGGTGCTATTTGCCCCACTGTCACCTCACTAACATTTGTTCACCTTTGAATTACATATTTCTCTAATACATTCAGGAAACATTTTTAAGGTAACAGAGAACATACCCACATCAAAGAACATGAAATAAACAAGGGAAATTCCTTTGTTTGTTTGTTTCTTTGAACACATGGTAAGCACAAGGAGAAAGTGACAGACTGACTTGTCTACTGAATGGTTTAATAGTTTTAGTTCCTGCAGTTTCTCTGGAAGTATGAAACCCTTTTTCATAACACTTCATGGGTTTTTAGAAAAAAATGTCCTGGTACCCATATTTGTATACACATAGGCTAAAGTGTTTCAACTCTGAATTTAAAAGAAAAATATTTAATTGCTCTGGGGTAAATGTACTTCTAGAAGTTAAAGATGGGTTACAGAATATAAAACAATGTATAAAACCAGCAGCTATTATCCTGTGACATCCTTAAGCTATATAGTTTCTCATCTCAATGAACTGGCCTGAAGAATTAATTCTAAAAATAGTTCTTCCAATAGTTATTTCTCATTCATTGTACTTTCACTTGAAGGAAGATTATTAATTATTACAGTTACCCCAAATAAAGTTACACACCATGTGGACAAGAGGCAAAAACCATTTCAAAGGAGTAACACTGTAGTTTTTCTAGTGTCAATTTATGCCTTTGCAGACACAGGTAGCCGTCTCTCACTAACCCAATGAAAGAATGCTAATGGATGAATACATCCAGAAACACAGTTTCAAGTGCATGTATCATATCACTGAAGAATACATGGGTCTGAGAAGGCAGAGTAAGAGAACTGCAAAGGCTGGAGACTTGAAAGAGAGAGATACACTTTAAAAAAAGAGCTTAGAGATATTTGTTTTGTTTTCTTCATAGTTTGAACTTTAAGAAAAGTCTTTTCCACAGGACAGTTCCAGAGGAACTGTGGTAAACAGGAAATGGCAAACTTCCAGTCAGATCAATACCTGTGATGTGGGTCAACTCTATAGACTAGTTATGTTAATTTACCTACTTGTCACTCAATAACTGCATTTAAAAAACAAAATACATCAGATTCACTAAAGAAACAATTTGGAATTAGGATGAAATCCTGAAAAACACTGATCCCAAACCAAAAAAACCTATGACTAACCTGAACTGTAGTTAAAAAGTGCATGATAGGATTTGTATTTTTCTCTCAGGAACATCTGTGGTGTAATCCAGATTTCATCCATACTGGTAATGCCGGCACAGGTGGGTTTACTGATCTCAGTGGTTAGTGACTGCAGAAAGTGACAGCAGAGTCACTTCTCTAAGTTTTGCCTGTTTAAAAAAAATATAATTAAAAAGAACGCAATTTGCAATTTTCCACAGATAGTTTAAAAAAACAGTTTAGAAAATAATATTAACATTAACTGTTGCTAACACTGTTAGATGCGCCTGCCTCATGCTTTGCAGGGACCACACCAGAGGTCACCAGTTGCTAAAGGTTTATTAAAATAAACTATGCATCTAGAGCTGTATGAGCTCGGTACTACAAATGATCTCTTTACTCTTACCTGTTTACTCATCACTAAGGTTTGAAACAGAATAAATGAGGTTTTGAAAATAATTTTTTCTGATGCCTACTTTTCCCTTGCAAAGATGTATCCTTTACTTCTTCCTTTCTACTCCCATAGCTTTCAGGCTTTTCGAATTGACTAAGCCCATAAGGTACCTTCTAGACAGGAAAAATCTTCCAATTGCTTCTAAAGTACAGTCATGGACCTTTTTTGCAGTCAAAAGAGTTTGCCTGCCACTCTGGCATCTCCTTGTGTGGGATCCTGAACCTCTGTTCTTCCTCTGTCCTTGCCTGGCTGCCTGCGGTAAGCGCCACACTTTGGAAAGGAAATGTCACCCCAGGGAGCACACACAGGTCTCAGGGGTACAAGTGTCCTGCTCCTTTCCCAGAGTCTAACCTGATCTTGACGTGCGGAATTAGACTCTATAACTCGAAAGTTATAAAGTAGGTATGTTTATTGCGCGCAGATGCACGGGGGATCGCTCCTCCACAAGCGTGCATACCCGAAGTGACGAACCATCTCACATTTATACAATGAAACAAATGAATATTCAATTAACGCCTATACATATTCGTTACCTAAACCCCGCTTCGTATGTTAATTAGCTTATCAGTCCGTTTCCTGGAATGCGGTGGTCTTGCAGGTTTGTAGGTGATTCGTGTTCTTGTGACCATCCAATCTTCTCCAGCAAGGAGACTTAGCACTCCCTCCCTCTAGATAGCATTTGAATGTCTCTCATCTTTTCTCATTCTCTTTTAAATAGCCCCTTTGTTAGAGGAAGAAGGGCAGGCGTCTCCCCGTCTCCCCTTTGTTAGAGGAAGAGGGGCAGGCGTCTCCCCGTCTCCCCTTTGTTAGAGGAAGAGGGGCAGGCGTCTCCTCAAAAACTGTAGTTGTCTCCTCAGAGCTGTGTGCCTGTGTGACCAGACACCGCACCCATGACTAGTCACCATACCCACATTTCTGAGTAGACATATACAATCACAGTCGGTGTTAAGCGTCCCCATTTCACACTATTTCTCCATATCAATCTGGAGCACAGTCCTAGGACCTGGATACCAGAAAATCTTCCCAGTCACATTCTTTTTAACTGCACAGTAGCAAAATTCAAACAGCTTGTATTGCCTTTCACGTCTGTGTAACTATCCCTCTCACAGGCTGTAAGGGTTGCAAGGAATTTGAACGGACAACCTACAATATCTCCTTTTTCTCAGTCAATAAAATAGAGCCCATGTTTCTTGAACCTAATACCTAACTTCAGCAATCTTTTAATTGACTTTTGTATAGAGCCATTTCTTGTGGCTATTGAAGATGTTTTGACATCTTAGAGCTAGGAAACACTCTGACAAATAACAGAATTGCCAAAATATTTAGATTTCAGGGGACTGAAACTGTGACCAAGCTTGGTAAATAGTTAACAAAGAGGGAGAACACTTCTGAGATACTGAAAAGTTTCAAAATTTAGAAAGCTTTCACGTTCATTTTTTATTACCTGACCTAGAAAAATAATCACATTATACTCAAGCCCCTGTGACCACGGCTGATGGCACAGCCATTCACCACAATGACTTCTATTTTCTTTCAAGATTGCTCACTCATTCGATAGGTAGAAGAGATAATGCCCAGCTAATCTGTGGATTTTTTGTATTCTATTTCCCTCTTGCTGTTCAGTGTTATGCTGTGCATATTCTTGTTTTTCAAAATCCTGCTGAGGAGACGGAGTTACTTGGGCCTGTCTTTCTACCACAGGCAACGGTGCAGCACCCAAGCTCAGGAGCAAACACCAGGCAGAACACTGTCTGCTCTGTCCAAACACCTTTAATTTTTCTTTTCACACAGATTTTTTCCTTTTCATACAGGACACTACCCACTGCTGAAATACTCTTTTTTCTTTTCACATACAATCTTTAGTTTTTCACAGGGAAGTTTTGCTAGTCAGTTACAGTTTAGGTATCAGAGCTGAAATGAAAAGTTCAGACACATGTTTTTGAAAACATTCCAAATGTGATTGCTGTTCCTAGGGTGAATAAGAAGTACACTTCCATACGTTTGAAACAGTTTGTGTTCTGCATTGTATTAAGATTTCCCCAGCATTTCCTTTTGCCGGGTCCCCCCTTACGCAGGACCGCCTCGCAGCTCCCCTTCCTGCCTCCTCACCTCATGCCACCGGCAGCACAGGAGTGTGGCGCCACAGCTCTCGCGAGAGTTGGGTGGGCGAGAGTGGGGCGTGGGCCGTTTACAAGGCGGGAAGCCAAGGGGAGCTGGCGCCCTGGCTGTGGGGTTGCGAGGCTTGCGAGGCTCCTGGGGCTGTGCGAGCGGGTTTCGGGGCCCTGGAGGGTCAGGATGGGGGGGCAGGTGGCAGGCTGCTGGCTGGCAAGTGTGGGGTGGTTGTCCCTAAGATTGGTTCAGTCTTTGGGAAGCTGAAGCAGCCAGCAGCAGCAGCTCCTGCGTGCTGACAGGATGTGGGGTGCCTGGGGTACAGGAACATCTGCTGTTGCAAAGTTGTTTCACTTGGGAGTGGAAAAACCTGCGCTGAACAGAAAGCTTCATAATCAAACCCAGTAAATATTGTTATTCAGTGGCAATTCATACAAACAGGCTAAAATATTACATTTGTCAGAGCCTTTAAAAGTATTTACCCCCCTCAATATAAATGGGAATAGAAGCACAGAGTGACAGAAGTTAATGGTAAGGATAACAAGAGACCTGTCTCCTGAAGCTAACTTTAATGTTTTATATTTATTTAAACATAAACATTCTTAGCCTGATTGCAAAGTCAAGTGCTAATACCTGTCTGAGTTACTGTCATTTTTTTTCATTGCTTCTTTCTTGCTTTCCTCCTCCAGCACTGCAAAGAGAACCTTCATACTCTTCTGGGGTTTTGTTTGAAAGCACTCATTCTCTGAAGGCTTGGAATGGAAAGGTGGGTGGAGAAAAGAGAGTTCTACTTTTGTTCTTCATGTGCTGCTAAATTATAGTGCCTGGGGGGCAGCTGTGTGATGCAGATTAATGCTGACAGGAATTATGGGGCTGTAGTCTTCCACAAGTTTGAGAGTTTAATGCTTAACATATATTTTATCAGAAGGTCTGGTGCTTATTTTTATTATTCCATGTTTTCCCTTGACATCAAATCTCAAATAATACAAATCTAGTAAAATGTGTAGATAATGATATTTCACCTCAGTTTTACAGACTAACTACCAGAAAGTATATATATCCTGGAGTGGAAAAGGGAATGTATAACTATCAGAGAAACTTAGAAATTCTGTCAATGTACACCAAAGGGAAAAAGGATTACTTTTTCCCAGTAGCATTAAAATAAAGCAACCCAACAAAGTGCTTGATCACTACAAAAAGTAGTCTTAAAAGTTTTCAACAACCAATTTGTAACTTCATCTACTTCTACTGAAATGAAAATCCTCTTTTCTCAAAATATTCCTATGTGTCAGATGCATGTCTGACTGACTGAAACATGGCATGTCCAGGAGTGGTAAGGTACAGACTACTTGTTAGTATAAATTAAACAGTTTGACTGAAGGAGACATATTCATATACCTACCTTGCTCATCCTCATAACTTTTGTCTAAAATGCATTAGTTCATGTACTGAAACAGTATTTAAGAGAGATTGATGTGACTTAGTGGACTCTCCCTGCTATTAAAAAGTACAATAGGAGTACTGTGTTTGTATAGATACTATGAAAAATGAAAGAAACAAAAAGTATTTTGACAAAAGGTTATGTGAACTGAAGCATTAGTAGCTACAGTAGCAAAACACAAATACAACTTGCAAACCTTATGTCCTGATTTTAAAGACTTACACCAGTATTGGTGATACTCAAGGCTAAAGCTAGTCTAAGAAACAGGACTTTACAATCTGCTACAAGTGAATTTGAACATTGTGAAAATGAGCCTTTTCCATGGTGCATTACTAATTCTCACTGACATCACCTTTCACTGCCAGTTGCATTAGTTTGACCTGGGAATCAAGCTTTCAGATCAAAATGGCAAATGTAATGCTTCTGCTCTGATAAAAACTATTAGATGAGGAAAAGACATTTGCCTTTTTCCATGTTTTGGGATAATTTTACTTCAGAGAAGTTGTCATGTCCGGAGTGGATGTCATACATGACTGTGTATGTGTCAAAGGAGTTCCTCTCTTACAGAAGACCTTGTGTAACAGACTAATAGAAATATTTCTAGGTGAATAAAAGGGGATTACATACCATGATTTATGGAGAAGAAGCAAGTTTACTTAATCGCTGTAGTTTTTTTAAGTCATTACATTTCTTGTGATCCACTGAGCAAACCTATTTGCATAACTAGGTTTTAAATGCAAATCAGATAAAGAATTTTACTAAGTGGATGATTTGTACAATACAGCCTCTAGGTCTCTTGTAGAATTACTTTGATGAGGGAATGTTTCTTTAATTATACTGAGGGCCAATTACCCCATTACAGCCACATTGTTTTGTGGATTGCATATAATTTTGCTGTTTCCAAAGATTCCTTGCCATAATTCTGAAGAAAATGCAAACAGCAAGCAGACACTTGAGACACATTAGGCAAGAGATGAAGATGCTTTAGTGAATTCAATTTAAGCTGCAACATTAAAGTGATTTTGTTGAATAAAACATAATGCAATAATAAGCCTGTGTATGTCAACTCTGCAGAGAAGATAATGGCTGAAGAGCTAGCTTTCCTTTCCTCTTTTCTAGACTCTTCTCTTTTTAGACTCATTAGTCAGACAATGCTGCAGACAGAAACCTTTTCTAGTATCTGCTTTATTTCAGCTTAAGTAAATTTCCTACAGTTGTATTGAACAGTTGAATAAAGTGTTAAAGGAATTAATTTATGTCAGCTTCACAGAAGCACTAATGAAATTACACACTACATAATTTTTTATCAATTTATGCCTGATATTGAGGATAACAATGTATAGATCACTCTAGATCACTGAGTAATGTTTGCCTTTTTAGAGAAGGAGTATTTACAAATATATATAATTCAAGGACAATAAAAATCTCAGCTATGATCTGTCCAATTTTTTCTCATTATACATTCTGTCATCCTTCTTTATAGATGACTACACTGAATGCAACAAGGCCGTGATCCTGTTATGTCCAGAGTAAAGATTACACATTACATTAATGAGGCTTGCAGTTTGGAGCTCATGGTTTCTTCCCTCCTCTTGGAGGTGCTCAAATCTGAATTACATAAAGTAGGTCTTCTGTGGCTGCAAGAACATTCATCTTCACCAGAAACAAAAGAAAGATTTAAAAGTTAATATTACAGAAAATAAAAACTAACAGGGTTATCTATTCATTTTAGCTTCCATCAGACCTGTTCTAATTTCCATATGAAGTTAACCTATAACTTTGGCTAAGTACAGTACAGCTACCAGGTTTTTCTTTTAAGACCTACCAAAACATCTATAATCTGATATTTGTAAATGGAGATGTGACTCCTAACACTTATATCTGTACTGTTCTTAGTTATTTCTACCTTGAGCTTTTATAGACTTTATGATTTTAGAACAACCACCAGCTCTGGTGTCACAAAGCCCTCCACTACAGAAAACTCCCTGGATTCTATGATTGTAATATACTGGCAGCATTTCAGCTTTAAGAAAACTCCTTTTATTTATTCATGGAGTCATCATTTTACATGGAAAAGAATAGTAATAAATCAAAATCTCAGCCATTCATCATTTAGAGGGGTGCGTCACCTTGTAAATTCAAATTGGTTTAATGGTTTGGCACCACTTTATTTAATCTTCATTGAAGGAAGAACAGCTAAGAGCAGCCAAGCTTATACATCATTACATATATGAATCGAAGGAAAAACCAAGAAAAGCAACAACAGGAAATAAAAGAAAATGTTACTTAGAGGAAGGAAAAGCAGTCAGACAACCTTTTTTGCTTCAATTTAGGTGTTAAAAAATACTGTGCCTTTGTAAGATAATAAAAGCCCTAGGATCTGCAGGATACTGATAGTTCAGTTTGGAAGTTGGGTCGAGTGCTCCAGGGGTCTCTGGCATGCTTGTCTATGGCAGAGTTGAACCTTTGGGGGAAGTTTGTCAAATGTGGTTGACAGTGGTTTTGCCATTGCTGTGGTATGCTAGCCAAACACATTCAAACCTATTCCCTGCTCTGTTGTGCAGGGACTCTAGGGGAGCAGCAATATAGAAGAGCTTTAGAGCTGATCAAAGCTGTCCTTGCAGTCTTGTTTGCTCTTATCTCCAGTTCTGTTCTCCTCACAAGCCTTATTTCTTTGCTGTTTGGGGCTGCAGAATTTAATTTCATTAGAAAAAAAAAAAAAGTATCATTTAAATTCTGTGTTACTTAGAACAATTTATAACTTAAGTGGGCAATAGGAAATAGATTATGAATTCCAGGGGAGTTCTTAGGTTGTGCTAATTAAAAGAATGAAGATAAAGCACAAGAAATTATTTGCACTACAAAGTGAATGTTGTAGGGACTACAAATTCTACCATGTATGTTACTTCAGTAGAGGAATAAATGAGTCAGTCTATATTCTCCTATCTCTATAACTTGCTGCTCAATCCTTAATGAGGAACAGGTCATGCTAGATTGTAGAGTCAGATGGAAAGCATCCATCCCCACTTCTTGAGTCAGAAAAGTACTATGTTTTCAAAAGGTAAAGAAGGAACAATTTTCAAATAGATGTGTTTACCACAGGAAGTTTAACTAAACTACTTTCTACTGTGTTCATTACCTCACATTTTAGCAGAAAAGAAGCTTCAGCGATAGCATAATAAAGGGATGAGATCTGGGCATTAACCCCTTCTAAACAAAACGTTGGAAACATTGCTGTTTTCTGCCCTGTACCATTTTTTCATTCCCTGACTCTTCCTTTCTCATTGACCTCTTCTGAAAATCCTCGTGTTGTTGACATCCGGAACAGTGACTGTGTGCTTGTTACACACGCAATGGCTACAGCTTTGTTCAGAAATTGTATTTGGTCAAGTAAGATGGCTCAATAGCTACAGGACAGGCCATTTGTGTAATCCCTAAAATCCCTAATTGTGTGTGACACTTGTGAGTTGTGTCATTCCTGAACTGGCCTTATTGTGGTAGCTCCAAGTCAAGAATTATTGTTTGCACTTTGGTGACTGATAGTGTAGATCTAGTGGGGAGTTGCAAAATAATCAATTTTCCCATCTTCTAGCCATGCAACTGACTAACCTAATAGTGCCGTCTATCTTGTACTTGCCCCTGCCTCATTTTATCATTTTTTAGACCATTTCTCCAATATCCAAGATAGTTCTAAATTGCTCTCCAAAATCTTTGCAGCTTTATTGAACATTTCTTCCGATATTCAGTTTCCAATGTGTAGACCAGGAATGAAAACACAGTATAGAACCAAGGCTGTTTGAGTGTCCATCCTTTTGATATAAGCAATACAGAATGAAACCTTTACTAATAAAGTAATATCAACATACTGGATATCAGCAGCTTTTTCACAACATCATAAACCCACATTTCTCTTAATTCATTCACCCTACTGAAAATGCAGTAGTAACAACATTAGCATGCGTATATGTCATTCATTCCAGCTTTTGTGTGCTTTGCTGTTCCACCTGTGTTTTTCAGTCTCAATTATTCATCGGTAACAAAAGAACTAAACAAGATTCAAAAATCTAATATTAAAATAAAAACAAAACACAAACACACACAAAAAAAATGTGTTCAAAAGGAAAATAGTAAATGGAAAATAGTAAATGGATTGCAGTTTGTCAAAAAATATTTAGCAACATGATTTTTCTAGGAGACCTTCAAACTAGAGGGATCCAGTGGTTGTTAGTATTCTGCAGTGATATGCAGGCCTTGGCAGAATATAAAGAATTTTTAGAGACTGATTATGCATTCTTTTTTATTGGTGCCATGTTTGTAATATTTGTTTGTCCCTGGCTGATGCCACAGTAGGTGATATAAAAAGATGTATGAATTATTTATAAAAGAACTCAGTAGTCATCAAAGAGCATTGCTCTGATGGTGTACTATGCATGAAGGCCTTGGATAATAGATTACAGTGGAAGACACTGGAAGGATACATTTTGGTCTGCATGTTTTTTGCTTCATTTCTAGAGGTCTAGGTACTTTAGACATCTTAAGCTGCAAAAAGAAATTTTCCAAGTAAAAGCATGTTGAAGGTCTATAGTTTCTCCAAGTCCTTAAAACAATGAACTTTGTCATACAGAAAGGTCACTGAATGTATATATTGTGTTAGCAGGTTCACTTAGATATTACCTGAGGCCTTTCATCAGAAAGACGTCAATTCTGTTTGTAAATCAGTACAATCTGTATGTAGGTGATTATTCATAATGAGCGGGCTTACTTCTTTTTTAAAAAAGTCAATGTTATTAGCCTGATTTTAAAAGGGAAACAAAAACACTGGTGGTTTCAGTTCTGCATCTCCACATCAGCATTTCACAGAACAAACTGCTGCTGTCACTTAGAACAGTAAAAATGAGAAGGGATTTAACTTTTGGACCATTGAATGCAAAGGCATTATTATTTAAGATGAGAATCTGGCTGTGTATGAAATACCTTCCGTTGGGACAAAAGCAGAAGCTGCCTGGAGGGAGGTTCCTAAGAGTCCGCTTTCTGGTTCCCTCCATTTTGGACCATAGGAAAGAGGTGTGGCACAATCAAAAGCAGTAGTTCAGAACTTCTGAGATACGTTAAACGTAAGATGATGACCAGAGAAATAAAACTCTAGAGTCTGTATCTAGTCTTATTGAGAGGATGTCAAAACATTTCTCTGTGCTAGCACTGTTCCCTGTACCTTCAGAGAAGAAAACGTGATCCTTTCATTAATGATTCAAAGTGGCTAAGGCTATTTTGAAATAGATCAATGACCTGTGAAAACTGACACTTTGGCTCTTAGAAATTCAGGCTTTGCTCAAAGTTAAGTTAAGGTTGCCTTAACTTTTCTTTCATGCAAATGTTAAGAAAATTAGCAGGCTCCTTGAACAGAAGCACGAGGCAGAACTGTATTTTAAATTTTATTAAGGTCAGTTCCACGAACTTGAATATAATAATTCAATGTATATTGCCTATGCTCATTCACTTCCTTGTGCTCACATGCAGTAATAAGAAATCATGAAGTTTATGCTAATAGTATATTAGCTGGTGCCAAAGTATGTGCTTGTAGCGCAGGGTTTTAACAGAGGGTAAGGCACCTTGTGCCTATTGGCACCTTACCTATCTTATCCTTCCTCCTCCACTTCTCCACCCATTTATTTAATGTGTGGTGTCTCACCTTAAGTCAAGACTGCAGACAGACGTCGGCAGGTGGTGGTGAACCTGTGTAACTGGATCAGAAGTTCCCTACTGTGTACAGGCAAGAATGAGGTATCAAAAAAGTACACTGAGCTTCAGCGGTTACCACATGGTAGATTGCTTTGTCCAAGCTAGTAAAGTCAGGCAGAGGTCAGAGAATCCTTCTGACCTTCTCAAACACCACATGATGTATAGCAAAATGGCATTCCAGGAACTGTGGAGCATTGGCAGCTGAAGCTGGTAAAGAACAGCAACAGCAGAGAATTTAAGCCAATGTTTTTTGAACAAGTACGGGAGACCAGGTGAACTGAGAGACTACTGCCTCGGTAGCACCACATTATGGACTAGAAACTCTTCTAAGGGAAAGACTTGACAATCTAGAGAGCCTGTGATGATCAGCAGCGAAGTGTATGGACCTATGTAACAAACTAAAGTAGGAAAGGTAATTTTGAGGGGATTTAGTAGAATTAATGGTCTCGGTTTTAAGCACATCTTTTAAACTGTCTAGAGTACAATTTTTGAATACCAGATGGATTATTCTCACCTGTCACAGCTATGCTATCAGATATATTTTTTTTCCTCTTAATTTTGATTCCTGAGATATCTTCAGCACAAACAGGACTCTCTTTAAAAAATCTAAAATTCTCATCCTGAGCCCCGATCACATGCTGAGTGAGAAATGTTTTCTGAGTTTACTTCCATATTCATCTGCCAATATCTGACCATCAGGCCAAACACAGCATTTTTACAATAATGCATGGTGTCTCTCATAAACCTACAAACTTTAAGAGTCAGACATTCACGTGCACACTCCTGTGCCTGCCCAGAGTATTCAGTATGGATGATCTTACAGACTTCTAAAGGCAGTTACTGGGACCACACACAGACAGCTTTGGAGTCAGTCTCTATAAATTACTCTATAAAATAGCAATCTGTTCTCATCCATGGAGCTCCAGTACATATCATATATTGTATATAATCTTGAAATGTATACCATTTTTATCTTTTGAAAGCATAGAAATAAACGTAACTTTATGAGCACATTTTGCAGTTACAGAAGACATTCAATTGCCATAGCGCTGCATATAATGAGAGACTTGAGAATTAAAAAATTAGTATTAGTGATCTCACAATGATTTCTTCAGTCACAGGCTGTAACCTCATATGTGGAAGTTCTCCCCAGACTGACTTTACTGCAACTGTAGTGAATTTGGCTTAGTTTGTAAAGAAACAGAGAATGTAAGGTCTTGCTTTAGAAAATGACAGTAACTGGCAGAGATGAACTTCAGAAAAACAAATTTGCAGTTCCCATGTTAGTGTCCTGAGAAATAACCATATTTAATATATATTATATATTATACAGGTATAATAAAAATATATAATATAAAGATTAATTTATAATATATATTTATATTATAAATATAAATAAATATAGAATAAGAATTGTCCCTTAGCTGAATACTTACATATATTCTCTGAAGTCTAAGAGGCTTTTAATACTGCAATTTGGCTCCTACACCTGCATAGATATTTCAAAACACGCTTACTTCTTTCCTGCTAAGTCATTTTTTCTTAAAATCCTTCTACACTCAATTTCCTCTAACCTACACTCTCTTTCCTTATTTCCTTACTTCCGGAAAATCTAAGATGGAATTCATGAAAAGCAACCGCTATATACACAGCAAAACTCAAAAATGGCTCACCCTTATAGCAAGAAGGTATTTTCTTTGTTAACTGTAGCTCTGTTGTGTCTTTGGCAAGACTCTCTTGTTCACTTGTGCTTGAGATTCTTGGACTAGCTTGAATTATTTAAACATTCATCTAACCCAGAGATACTTTTTTCAAAGAGGAAAATATTAATCCTCAGTAGAATATACATTAAGCTTGTTTCCAAAGTCAAGACTTCCAGATTGTCTTTTGGCACTGAATTGCTGGATGTATCTGTTAGAGATTTCTATAATACATTCCACCAATTTTTTTCTTCTATAATGGTACCTTATTTTGCCTCTCTTACTTCTACTGAATTTTGACAAAACCCCAAAAATTTAATACACTGGGTTTTCTCTATTTATGGTTCTAGAAAACATACCAGACAGCAAGGGGTTTTAAGAAAAAAAAAATAATAAAATCTTGTGGACAGGGTTAACAAAGTACCTGTTTTTCTAAAGTTAATATTCTTTCTTAGCTGCATTAGCTGAGGATAGGTCTCATCTAGAAGTAACACAAATACATTCACAAGTATGTATTATAGCTTCCAAAGATTTTTTGTCTTTAGAAGTTGTCTTTGACAAAATAAGGTGCCTGCAGCCATTTTGTGGAGCAACAGTGACATTTAGTGGTCACTGAAGCAATTCCTAAATCCTGTTGACCCTTTATTGTCTTGTTGACCGCAGGAACATTTAGCATACACTGTCTCTCACCCTTTCTGTACTTCACAGCTAATTTCCCCTTCCTCCTATACCCATACTTTTGTATATTGTAATGTGATATTTGTGAAGGGGTAAAAAGCAATTTTCTGTAATAGATTACTACAGACATTTTAACGACATAATTTTTTGTTTTGAGGGTCTTGAAAGTCAGTTCTTCTGCATATTATGATAAAACACTTAATAATAATGAAATCCAAGTTGTATGAGAATCAGGCCAAAACAGCACATTGTACAAATCAAATTGCAAGGATTGGCTAGAACCACTATTTCCCTTAATTTTTCACTTGGTTATCACAGCATTCTGGTATTAACTCAGATTGTTCATTTGTGGGTTTGCTTTGAACCCTAAGCATGACATATTTGCTTCTTCAAAGTCCCTGTTTCCTACTTCACTTCATAGGAAGTCGCTTTTCCCAGATGTCTTGATACAATTTACAATTGTGTCTGCAGAACTCTGCAAATAAACTGGAAGAGCAGAGCTAAAGCTTTCCTAGCTGGCATGCTGTACCACCACAAGCAGCTCCCTTCCTGACCTTAAAAGCCACAGACTTAGGAACATAAGGCATCACTTACTCTGCAGCACAAGCCAAGCCATGGTCTGTCTATTAGCACAGAGTGAACTGCCAGTATGATTGTTCAAAGTTACTCTGTTTTAAAATAGACATAGGTTCCTTCTGATGTAGGTTTTAGGAAAACTTTTGCAGAGCACCAAGAGAAAAATGGTCAACGCTGAGTGTGTGCAGCCTAATGCTTCAATACCAGAACACTGAAGTACATTCTTGAACCTACATACTATTTCTCACATTTCTTATGAAAGTTACAGCCTGTCCAAATTCAGCATCTAACTAAATTTTCCCTCCCTCCTATACACTTGTGTGTACGCTGCTATGTATTGTTAGATGCCAGCTAGACTTCGCTAGATACATAGAAGCAGCTTCAGTGAAGGATTAATAAACCATTGCATGTGAAATTAAGCCTACGAGTTCCTTTGCGATTGGAAGCATTAAATAAATATGAGTGAGTGTTCTGTTTTGTTTCACTCTGATTTTAGGAATTCCATACATTTTAACAAAGGAGATCAAGTGTTTGCTAATGATCATCTGAACATAAACATGACATTTAGAGCTTTTGGCCCTATTTTTAAACATAATTATTTAGCTTAGCCCATTGACAGGATCCACATATCTACTGATGTGTAAACTCTTGAGATATCATCCTTTGTCCCATTCTGGGTCTCTAATACTTATAGAGAAAATGCTAGTTGAAAAACCAAAGGAGAAAATCAGGCATTGAGCTAAGGTAATTTTGAGTACTACAGCAGCAGCTCTTGTACTCATCTTGTCTGTATTACAGATTGCCATTCAATGGAAGGACTAAATTAATACCTACATAATTGGAAGCATTGAAAAAGTAGAGATGAGAGTCTTGGGAGAGTTGGACAGATAAAACAGACAGTTTTGCTGTTTGACTAATTATGGGAAACAGGACATGACTATCTCTTTCTAAGCATGCTCATTTCATTGAGCACTTAATTCCTGTTTTTCCACTTAAGGCAATATTTGCACTTAGTGTCCCAGTTTGGAGAAAGCTTCTTATTACCTGTATGCCTGAGCCCACAAGCATCTGTGAAAGCACAGCACTGCAGTTTTTTTCAGCCAGTACTAAAGTTATCTTTTGAGACTCCTGAATTTAAAGGGCTATTTCAAGGATGTATTGTCTGTCTTGATGAAACTTCTTCCCAATAAAGAGCTTTGAAAATCTTTTCTAGATTTAACCACAGCCAGGAGTTTCTTTCAGGTAGTGCTATAATTTCTCTTTGAAGAACTTAAAATTGTGCTTTAATATAGTACTTCTCCCTCTAGTCATTTATTTTCTTCTGTCAGCCTTGTTCCTGCTCGTAAACAACAGCAGTAGTTGGTATGCCACTGAAGTGCGATATAGACACATCTGATTCAGCCAGATCAACATAGTTTATTTACCAGCAGCAGGAAGCTCAGCAGCTTATTTATGCTGATGCTTGGGTGTGTTAGTCCACGCTGCGCTTTATGCATAGCTCAACTTGGTAACTACTTCTTCCCCAACATACTTCTTTTTTTTCTCAAGCTTTCTTAACTGGTTCTGTGCTTTCCACTCACCTAGCAAATCTGTTACACACAACAGCTAACCTTACAGCTAAACTTGTTGTGATTTACTAAGAATGTAAACAAACCAACCAGCTGTACATATTTTGCTTTGATATCCTTCTAACTTGGGTATTCCCTTAGGAAATGTTGGCATATCTATCAGCAAACCTTATGTTTGTAAACGGCCTTCTGGGGTTTGAGCAATTTATTTTTGGGGGTTTTTTTTTTCAGAATAGTAGCAAACAATTGAACTGTTTTCCTTACCTTCTGCATTACTGTTGATTTCCTCTGTTTTGCAAACTGAATGATCATTGTTGTAAATATGTTTGGCAAATGTCATGACCTATTTTAGAGTTCCCCTGTTCAATCACACGTATTAGAAATAGAACTACACTCACAGACTCTAGGGCAATCAATTTTTCCTTTTCTTGGTGGTGGCAGCTTTTTTTCCTCATGAGCAGCTAGAAAAATTGTTAAAACTCCATGGCAAATTCCAGTTTCTCAGTATGTCTTTGTCTTTCTTTTGCTGATTTTCACTTGCAAAGCCAAGCCTACCCAACATTAATAAACCAATTTATTGCCAATTTATTTTAGGGGTCCTCATTTGTCTCAAACATACCAAAAGCTCAACTCTGTTTACATATTCTGCCAATTTCCCTTCTGTCCAGTTTTCCACTATTTCCTGGCAAGGTTAAGCTGGTGGTTAACTTGAAGCACCATGTCAAAGGCTGTACAGTCTCTTTTTTTCTGGATGTAGATTTTGAGTATCATCAAACTAGTGTTAATCAAATTTTATGCAACAGAATCTCATTTCTGTCCTCCTCAGCCAGTGATTGTGATGCTGATGGTAAATCGTCTAAACTGACCACCCAAATATAGTTTTGCAACATGTTGGGTTGATTTGTATGAGCAAAAATAATCCAGAATACCTCCAAAGTAGGCAACTGTTGGAATTTACCCATAGTTTCTTACTGAAACTATGTAAACGAGCATTTACAGCTATATAAGCTACATGGAAATGTCGAATGAATCCTGTTTCCTCCTTAAAACATCTTTAATACACGTAATTGCTAAGTGAAACAAAGTCATGACATCTAGTTGAGCAGTTGCACAGACCTGTAAAGAAACGTTGGCATCAGATATACCTGGGCACTCCCTGGAACTACACCCTTACAAACAACGTGTGTGCGTCTTTGGCATTGGTGCAGGTAGGCAGAGAAGCTGTGGTTTGCAATATTCCCCTGGAGTCTTCACTTCGCTCACATCATGGCTGGCTCAGATAGGGCTCCCTGTCCAGGAAGGGAAATTTCTGAGCTGTGCAACAGGGTATGAATGTGGAAAAAGGCAACAAGAGTGAGCAAAATGTCATTAAAGCACATCTGCTTCTTCCTCTGCGCTCTGATTGCACCAAGTCTCACAGGTAAATGGCTAAAATATCTTCAGTTGACTTAAGTCAGAAGGCAAAGGGGTTGTGAGAAACAAAAAGGGTTTTGTCCTTTTGTTAAAAATGCCTCTACAAAACTTAAACCAAATAGTATGAGGTCAGGTGATCTTGCATTTTAATCCTTTGTCTAAAATTAATACTAGAAAAAGACAATCCATAAGTTCTATGTTATGCAAGTCAATTCTGAAATCTAAATGAGAGTTTCAGTTTGAAGGAAATTATCTTACTGACACTGTATTTTTCTCTGCTCTTTTGCTGTTCTGTGGGAAGCTGAACTTTAAAGTCCTCTTTCAAATGCTGATCTCTTTGAACACAGGGAGTGCCTGCCTGTGGAGTGGATGCAGGGTCAGAGAGGAAGGGTATGAAGTGTTAATTAATAGCTCAAAAATGTTCAGTGAGGGTCTCCTTCACCGTGGAAGGAGGCTGTATAATTTGTGATCTTCCCCAAGTAAATACTAGGCTTTTCTAGAAGGAGTTTAGCTTCAGATCTCCTGACAACACTTTGGTGATTTTGCCAGTCCTCTAGAAAGCAAACATGGCTTGCCACTGTGCTCAGATTTTTCTCAGTTCCATCTTTCTAAATGTGCCATCTTAGCTCCTGAATTCACATTGTGTCTTGCTCCATTTTGTTCTCTGCCTCAGAAAAAATAGTTGTATAGCTTCCTTGGCCAGCAAAACAATTTAGGTAATTGTTTATAGTTCTTAGTTGCTAGCTACGGAAACCACTGACTCAGCACCAGGTTGCATATGCTCTGAAAGTTTATTCTATGGAATAGGAAAGATTATGACAAATGTTTTTTTAAAAGATGGCAAAGCTGGGCAAGTATTCTTTAAAGAAATCTGGGTTTGTTTTTACTGTATTTTTGTTTCAGGTCTGGCTAGTTGTGTGATGTTTCTGCTGTGTGTAGCGACTGCCAGCCTTGCTCAGCTGCAGACACATCCAATTTTGTCTTCTACACTGAACAGTAGGAGAGAAAGGTGGGATAGCTGATATTGTGCCCCCCATTTTCTTGGTCTTGACCTGAAATATGAAAATTTGTGTCCTAGTGTCCTTTTTGAGCAAAGAACATCGTGTGATTATTTACATCTAAATCTGCCCTGCAGTTGCACAGAGCAGACAGCAGGTTAAGAGTGTGTTCCTGGCTAGCCTGGGAGTCCAGGCTTTGCATCCCGGGTGCTGGGGAGAAAAACAGTCAAGGGGGGTATGCCCTGGGGTCTTGCCTTTTGCAGCCAGTTTGTGCAGGTGGCAAATGGGGGAGGGGATATTCCCAGAGCCCTCAGGTTATATTTACAGCCAAAGAGATGGTTTAGCATAATTTACTACTGTTGTCTGAAATTGTCACCATTTAGCTTACAAAGAAATCCCTTTAGATTTTTGTGGTGTTACAGACATTACTCTGTTTTCTTGTCACCATTAGAGTGCAGAATTCTCTTGTCATTTGCCTCTTCACTGCAATTTCCTCAAATGCAGAGGCAGACAGTGCTCAAAGATACAAGAAGCTAGTGACTGTTGTCCTCCAGATTAGAAAAAGGAGATTAAATGGCACAATGCTTGGAAGTTAAAAGGCAATACTTACTAACACAGCAGTAAGGAGGGATTTCTCAGCCCTGTATATAAAAGTTTAAGGGTCGTGCCAGAAAAAGTACAGATGAGCTGAAGTACTTCTGAATGGTATGCAACACTGATTCTGGAGTTACTGTTTCTTCTTGTGTTTGTTGAGCCCCAGAAAGGAGAGGCTATTATGAATAAAGAGGTAATTTTATTAATATTTTTGCAGTGTTCACTTACATTTAACAGTAAGTAGTGGTGATAGTAGTGATGAAGTAACAGCAAGTAATGATCAAGTAGTAGTGATGAAAGATTATTGGGTTCTGTATTTACAGAGAAAGAACGGTATCAATATCTGTCCCAGAGCAATGGAATTTTAATAGAGTTTATTTAAGGTATTTTAAACTGAAAAAAAAGAATGTACTGGACTTGATCTTTTTTTTTTTTTAATTGTGAATTCTTTCAGACAGAGTAGAAAAACATTAAACAAAAGAGGTCATCACCATTCTAAACTGGAACCCATTCTTCACGTCACAAAGTAAATGAAATATACTGCTGATAGGGTAGGAGGCAAAAATGCTATTTACAGAGAAAATCTGGACATGTCTTTTCTCTGGCGTGAATGGACATGTTAGGAGTTAAAGTAGTATGACTTGAAAGACACCAGTTTGTTTTTTCCTGTGAGGCTATTTACATATTGCTTGTGAATCCAAAATAAAGTGGAACTGGCATGCAGCCTTGGGCTAACAGCTTTCTGGGTCCTGCCTGCTCTCTCTGTTCAGTTGCCTCCTGCACTTCATATGATTGCTGTTTCTTTCCCCTTCAGTATGTATAGACCAGAGTTAATGGAGTATTTTAGTACTGAAACAACATACTTCACCGTTTATACTCAGTGCTTTCCCTGTTTATAAAACCTGAATTGCCTTTTCTCCCAGTGTTAAACATGTATTTGCTTGCAATCATTTTGTGGGCTGTTGCAACAGACAGATTGAAGAAACCACAAATATAATTTATTTGGATATGACACAGGATGCATTATGTCTGTATCAACAGTATTTTGGAAAAGCACGAACCTCTCTTCCAAACTACAGCTTTCAGCATAGCTCTGGGTCCCAGGCAGAAAGCAAGAAAGTGCATTTTTTCTTTTAATGGTTAGGGACCCCACTTCATTTGTGTACTGGCTGAGAAGATCTCAGGTTTTAGCTTCACACCTTTTTGATTTAGTCCTGAGGTCTGGCCATTGTGTTTGCAGTAGGGCATGGTTATGCAGTTACAAACATCTCTATATGTACAATCGAGTGAGCCACACGAAAGCTGAATAGTAAGTTTCACTCTAGTGTATTTGTTATTTAATTATTTAACTTTCTAAGCACAAAATTTTATACTTATATATATACATATATAAGCTACACTTGCATACATATGTATACTTATGCCCACACAGACACCTCTTTCTATATTGTTTGATTATGGAAGGTAAATAATAACTTCCTCTAAGGATGCAGCTCCCCTCATCTGAAGGCAGATGTCCAAAGTAGTGCACTGTTGATGTGAACTGTTTGTCCATAACACTATACCTCATCACTACCATCTTACCTGCAGTGCTGGAGACTTGTTTTCTGTCACTAAATTGCAAACACTCCATGGTACTGAATGAACAACTGCTGTGTGCTGTGGTTCTGCCACAGAACATATGTGGCCCTGTAAAAATCAGCAAACATACACAAGTATTAGGGTTTTATATCTCTTATTTCTCTTGGAAAAGAGTTCTTATAAGTAGCAGAATTTGTGCCCATCCTGAATCTATTAATAACAATCAGAAACTTAAACCAGTGAAATTTTTTTTTATACAGGTCCACGGCACTTTCATTAGGCCCAGAGTTTTTTCTAATGAAAGGAAGAAATCTTAGTGTCTGTATCTGAGCTTCTGTGGTTCCGCTGAAGTGATGCAACAGATCTCACTGTGCCAACAGGAGAGTCACTGGTTTTGCCAGCAAACCAGGCAAACAGTGTACTAAGCCAGGCAATGAATATTGGTCTCAACCAGATAGAAAATAATTTTGGGGCCATTAAAAGGAGAATAATCCAAATCAGAACTATCTTCTGCTTTTAAAATTGGTTTCTAGGCAGTTTAATAAGCTTACTTAGTAAGTTCAGTACTATTGAACACAAAAAAAAATATATATATCCAAAAAGTCCTAAAGTCAAGAACTTAAAACTTTGGAAACACTCCAGTGCAGTTCACCCCTGTTCAGACCTGGAACATCATTGTGTGCATGAGTCATATGGAAAAATTAGTGTCTGTTGACGTAATTGAAGTCCGTTGCAGAATTCACACACTTAGGTATGCCAACTCCCCAAATTAACATGGGAACCAAGAGTACAAGGAAAAAATACCATAGAATCACAGAATGGTTTGGGCTGGAAGGGACCTTAAAGGTAGTCTAGTTCAACCACCCTGCCATGAGCAGGGACACCTTCCACTAGAGCAAGTTGCTCATCCAACCTGGCCTTGAACATTTCCAGGGGTCAGAAAAGTAGCAGCAAACAATCTAAATGTTGAGAAGCATGGACAATAGAGGAGACCAAATGGGTGTTTAAGCTGCAGAGTGAAAGTCAATACTTTTTTTTTTTTTTAAGACAAAACGTGCCTTGACCCTGGCATGGACCCTCAACCAGCCAGGAACAATAGAACTGCTGATATGGCAGACAGTGACTCTTCCATTATCTAAATGGCAAGGAGAGAAAAGCTGCTCATCCCAGAGATATCTGGCTTCTAATTTAAATAACAGCTGAGCTTTGTGTCAACATATCCATATAACTTATGCCAAAGAATCATTAAAAGGGTTGGCATCAAGATTCTCCACATCATTAGTGATTTTATAAAGATACGGATACAGGGAATATTCTAAGGGCAGAAAGAGGACCAATGTTGTTCCAATGCTTTAAAAGAATAATCATGATGAAAACATTGTTCACGGATTTGTCAACCTGGTTTCGATCCTGAGTAAAACAACTGACATTAAATGGTTAATTTTGTAAACACAGCTTAAAAGACACCCTCTTCTTGATAACACTTAGCAAGGTCTATTTTCCATTAGTCTTTAAGTGAAATAGACGCAATTTTAAAAAAAATCTTAGGAAATAATCTTTAGGTAACCTACATATATTGTGAAAGAACAGTTACAGTGTTTCTAGGAGATTGTTGAAATGACCACTGCTATGCTGGGTTGGTTTAACCTGCTCCATCCGTTCCTCCCTTCTGGTGATTCCTTGGGAACCATTCCCTGCTGAGCAGAGAAAACAATTTTCTTGGGACTGGAAAGTGGCAGAACAGAGATAACTCTGTTCCCATAGTGTAGTGCAGGGTGTGCCCATGAGGAATCCTGCCTTCTGTGCTTTGGTCCAAACACTGCTAAGGATTTTATGTTAAGATGCCATAGGATAAAATTAACTACACTGTAGGTACCAACCCATACTTATGCTTTGACCATCTCAGAGTAATGTAGTAATTTCATTTATAGTCCATTGAATACATCTATTCCATTAAGAGGCGCTTTGATTGCAGTCTGCAAGCACTTACATTATTAGAATCCTGCAACATGAAAAAAACTGTGCCAGAGCTAGGATCTTCTACAGTGTCCAACCCAGTCAAGTCTGGAAAGAAATAGCACTTTTCAAACCATAACATCCAGTGGAACAGTCTATAGAGTGCAATAGCATATCTGTTACTTGACTTCATTAAATTGAATAGCTTTGTAAAAGCTTGACTTTTTTTGCAGTGTTTTGCTGATATGAAAAACTGAAATAATGAAAAGGCATGCTTTGCCTTTCTGTAAGCAGTGCCAGCCTAATTGCTTTGTCATTTCCTCTTCGGTTGTCATTTCTTCTTTGCAAAACCCTTTCAAACACTGAAGTAACAGTAGTGAAATGGAGAGTGTGCACTTCTGATGCAAAACACAGTTTTGCACTGTTCTTCTAAGCTTTTTTTGTAGTACATTCATATACCTTTTTTCTTTCTTTTCTTTTACTGGGAATTTTAGGTGAAGATGCTTTGTTGCCAACACCTCAGAATATCTCTATTCTTTCTACCAACATGAAACACTTCTTAACTTGGAGTCCTGTGATCATCCAGGGAGAAACTGTGAGATACTCTGTGGAGTTTCAGGGGTAACTTCTGGGTTTTTTCTTCTTTGCTCTTTGAACACTGTTTACATAGACTAAAAATCCTGCACTGTTAGGATGTCTTGAGCACTGTTCAGTTCACAGGCATAAGAGAAGCTATATACTCCAGCACTGTTGCTCACAAGCTGGGGAGGCGTGGTGTCCTTTTGCTCCTATTCCGAGACTGTTTACAGATTAATAGATACCTAAAATTGCATTAAGCCCACATATGAAAACAGTCTCTGTCCAAAGATTTAAAAAGGTAGGAAGATTAGCAACAGTTTACTTAAAAGAGGGAAGAGAAAACATTTGAGATTTATTCAGTGTTAATCTTTAAAACATTTAGCACACATTACAGGAGGTTTCTGATACATCTTGAGCTATGACTTGTATCACAGTATGGTTTTGGAATTCTGTTTTACCAGGGATGATCAAGTCAAGTGAGTGGGCAGGATTTGATGCATCAACACTGCGTTTGCTATCCCCACCTCCTACAATATCACGCTGCATTTGGCTCATGAACAAGCTGTTTCTGGGAGATTTTATCTAGATAAGATCTAAAACACACCCATACTGGTTTCATACACTCCTGGCATTCCAGTCCCAATGTACCCCAGTACTGGTTTTACCTGGAAAGAACTAGCAAGCAGCCTTAGCCTATGTCACAGATAGATCTCTCATCAGACTGTTGTCTGTCTGCTTTCTTTTCCTTTCCTCAGTGAATATGAACGCGAGTATGCCAATGAGAGCTGGATTCCGATCTGTGAATGTTCACTCATCACAGCCACAGTATGTAACATCACAGAAGATATTTCAGCCACTGTGGCCTATAACCTGCGTGTAAGGGCAGATGTTGATGCTAGAAGATCAGAGTGGGGCACCCTGAAAGGTTTCTTCAATCGCATCACAAGTGAGTTCTGCTATTTGGCTTAAGCTACATTAGTCATGTTAATCAGAGTTCAGTGTTGAGGGATTGCTCACGTGCACATGTGTGTACTGTGCATGTCACAAAGCCCATAAACACACAGAGCACAGCCTACTCAGCTCCTCTCGTGCCCCGCTGGGTTTCACTCTTAGACAGCTACACTGTGTTCTTGGACATGAGTTCCTCCTGAGGCAGGGCTTGAATTTCAAGGGCTTCAATGATAGGGAAGACTACTCCAGAGATTTCTTTTGGCAAGTTGGCCATTCTTGCCTCCAGTTTTGAAGGATCCTGATCAATTAAGGTTGCTGTCAATGCTCCATCTATTCCATGTCACCTAGTCAGTTCTGAAGATCCAGAACTTGATCCTATGGAAGCACTCACTCTAGAAAGTCAACCATCTGCCTCATGCTGTCCTGGGAACCCTTCTCCCTTCCAGACATGATTTCCTCCTCCTATGTTGTCAGATCTATGAAGTAACCTCAGAAGAGGAAAGAAAAACAGAAATCACAGCATTGCTGCAGTCCTAGCAGTGTAGGGTATTTTCTCCACATCCTTCCAGCTCCAGGCAGAGCTTTACGCCCAGCTCAACCCAAGGATCACGTTGCAGCCTAAAATCAGCATATTATTTCCAGTGTTTCTCTGGAATCATTACCTCTGTTCTCTGCCATGCGGTCAGCTGAAAACTGTGGTGGAAAACCTCTGTTCAGGTCACTATTGGAGTGCAACTCAGTCTGGGATGAGCAGCAGGCATCAGTTTTAGCCAAGGAAGAAGTCTGAGAGAAACTCAGGAATTCAAAGCTCAGCCCACAGGTTCTGTATGTGGTTCATAGACAGTCAGGGCATCAGCGTAGCCCATGGTACTTCTAGACTAAATAGCTCCAGTATCAAACCTTAGGTGTAGAGACACATGAAATATGATAACACATGGAAAACACTTGTAAAGGTTCTTTCTAAAACTAACAATTTAGTCAGTCTTACTTCTTTTATCAAAATTCAAATAGTTAGTTGGTATTCAGTGTGCCAGCACAGAGATAAATATAAACACTCCTGTTTGGTTAGTAGTTGCATCTTGCAATGTCCATTTGTCAATACATTAGCCTGATATTTGTTGTTAACCTGCAAATGTTACCACTTTTCAAAATTTTGAGTCATAGCATCAAGCAGATGCTCAGCTTTTAATTTAAAAGTATAAAATAGTTTTACAGGCCTCCCATATGTGACACACTTATGAACATACTTGGATTTTATGTTTTCATATTGCTTAGTATTAATGACAATTCACTGGATGTAAAAGCAAATTCTGTTAAGAACATCTCTTCTGTATGCGGCTATATATTGCTCTCCCTCCTTTCTTGAAAGCAAGGTTGAAACCGGTTTCACCTATAACAGAGTGGTGAAGAGTGGCATAGATAAGGAGTGCAAATATGACCTCCATACTGCCTTGGTTCGCAATTCACAAACATACAGTGTGTAGTTTCATCCATGCTTGATTGATTCTGATTGTTTCACTAATACTCCTTGCAACAGAATCCCAGATTGAAGCAAGTTTTGAATATCAAAGTAAGCATAAAGCAAATCACTTACAGATTTACTTGCATGCATTTACAAAAACTTAAGTCACAGCAGGTCACCAGCTCAGGTCTTTTTAAAACTATGTAGATACTGAAAGATAATTAGGGTTCATGTGAACTGCCAGAGTTATCCTGAGGCTCATATTGCTTTTTCCTTCACCTTTGAATAACTGCCAAAATTCCCATGAAGAAGCAGTGGTTTCACAGCTCCTGTTCTGCATGTTAGTGCTAAGCTAATGCCCAGGAGCAGAACTGGCCATATCTGGTGCCTTGGCTTCTGGTCACCCAGCTGGTTCTGCTGCTGTTGATCACACAGGACCTCCAGGCCAGTCACTTCCTCCACTGGAGAAAATCCAAACCTTTCAAGGTCTGTGCAACTCAGCTATTACCAAACTCCTGTTTACAATGCTAGTCATGGTCCTCCTTCTGCTCAAAGTCTGCTACTGTATCTAGACATACTGGGAAGTAGAGCAGAGACAAGTTTCTGCCCCACTGAAGCAACCAGATATTATTCCAGATTAATATTACTGTGCTCGTGACAGCAGCTTCCCTTCCTCTCCCAGCTAGGAAAAAAAAAAAAGACAGTTTTTAAGGGTTGCCTGTGATGCAATAACAGTGCTCTCTCTGTGTTGGCAGCTTCCCTGACCCCACCTCTGATGAAGGTCATAGCAGATGGGTATCATTTACTAGTGGAGCTGGAAGACATGGGGCCTGCTTTTCAGCTCCGTGTGCTCTACTGGAAGAAGGGCCAGGAGAGTAGGGTGAGTTTTATCCTTGAGTTTAATAGGGAGCCCACATACTTATAGAGTGCAAGCATGCAGACATTACCCAGGGCTTGTTCGCCAGTCCAAGCTCCTGCTGTGAGGCTGGATGACCTGCCTGGAGTCAAGGTGTACCAAATTCCTCTGCACTTACCAGTAGGTTGCTCTTACTCCCATTGCCGCAACACTCTCAAAACTAGTAGGCTGCAACAAGGCTTTTACCATCAGGCAGATGCTACTGCCCATGCTGTATGTCCTCCCTCCAGAGGTCAGACCACACCACTCCTCTTCTAACCAACCACTTCTCCCATGCTCCTCAGGGCTATTTAACCACTTAGTGGGAACGAGCTACAGCTGCACATCATCCATGTCAATCGACCCACTGCCTCTGAGGCAAGGCCACAGCTGCATACCATCAATGCCAATCAACCCACTGCCTTCATTCCTCTACACCCCATGGGAAGCTTGTTTCTTTCCACATTTCCTTCTCTGGGAAGAGGAATCCCCCAGGGACCTCAGTTATTAAAAGAAACCAGAAATCAAGAATGGAAGGTGTTCATGCTGATTTTCCTCTCTGAATGTCATTTGGATACACAATTAAGGTGTTGCACTAAGGTGCTGACAAAGTTTTCTCAGGAGTTTTTTGTAAAACAGCTTGCCCGTGACAGCAAACTGTAACTTGCTTAGCTGAGGGCATTGCTTACACCTGGGTAATACTGAAGCAGTGACAATTTATGTTCCATTCAGGTCTTCTTGTTTTCACTAGACATATTTTTTCTTTTTCTCCTGGGAATTTGGTGCTTCTATAGCACCTAAGAACATAAAAGCATGAAAGCAGCCATATAAAGTCAGATCATGGGACTATAAAACCCCCCATCTTCCTTCTGCCAGTGGACAACGGATATGACCAAGGAAGATAATAAGGAGAGAGCCTGTGTGTAATTACACTTAGATTATTTTCTGAGATTTCAGAGAGACAGCTCCAGGAAATTCCTGAGGCAGACATGGTATCATTAATAACCCTTGATGAATTTTTGTTCAATTAATTTATCTGTTCTGGTTTTCAAGCTATGTAAACTTTTAGTATGTACACCTTTCTGTAGTCAGGAGTTCTGCAGGTTAACTGTTGTGCAGTCTCAGCCTTGGTTTAGCGGGGAGAGAAATAGTTATTCCCTATGTGCTTTCCCCACCACTCTAAGAGGTTTATAATGTCTATCTTTTTCCAGGCCAGGGACTCCCAGATTGCTTAGTTGTTGACTGTGGAAGCCCTTCTAGCTATTTTTGCCTTTACCAAGGTGGGCTGGGAGTAAACCTGCACGGTTCGAGGTGCAGGAGCACTGTAAGTTAGCACCATAAAACAAAATAGGTCTTCACACTCTTTTTCTTTTCCCAGTAATTGTTAACATGGGTGACTACCACAGAGCTGTTCCATGAAACCTGAACACCAGGTTCCTGTTTCCGATAAGGGATGCTCAACTAAGGTTCAGTCACTGTAAAAATAAAGGGGTAAAATTCTCATGAGCATCATTCTGCATTTATCTGTGTTGAATTTCAATTTTCATTTTCTTACAAGATCCTCCTGCCGTTCTTCACAGATGGCTGTCATCTTTATTATTCTGAAGTGGTGTTTTTAGTGTCATTAGCATGTATCAGTTTTCAGTTTTCTTCCTGATCCTCCGTAGCAATATGATGGTGATCACAGATCTGCATGGGGCTCCACCATGACTTCTACTCTGAGAAAGGATTAGCAATCTAAGCATACAGAACTCTTTCTCGTATCAGGAAGCAGCAAGAGTAGGGCTGCTCACTGTGAGCAGGCAAGCCAGGAGCAAAGGGTGATCCCAGTGCAAGCAGTGCCCTCCCCAGTGAAGCACAAACCCACAGAGTGTGACCACAGTGGACAGAACCAAGTACTGGTAACAGGGTCCATCGCCAGCCCCAGACAAGGCAAGCGCCAAACCAGGCCCAGGGTCTCTACAGGGACCCCAGCCAGGAGCAAAAGGAGATGGGAGCAGAGGCAGGGCTTGACGATGAGGCTGCAGTGTGCTTAAGGGTCCGTCCTGGTGACAAGCTACATACAAAGTATATCCGAGGTCCCTGCTGGAGACAGGTCTGGAGACAGGCATACTTCCATCATAACTCAGACTGGGACTGAAGGTCTTGGGCTGAGCTTAAATGGGGCTCCTGAGCTATGGACAGGAGAGTGAGGACAGGGAGGCAGACAGGGCTGGTCAGGACCATTCCAGCCTGGTTAGGGCACTCAGAGCTCCGATGTCTTTTTATCCCATGGCTATTAGCTTAATAAGCTTTTGAAATAGATCTTCTTGACTATCTTTTGGAAATGCAAGTAAACGAGATCAACCTTGTCCGTGAGCTTTCTGACACCTTAGAAGAAAGCATATAGATTTGTATGTGATTGCTTTTTATGAATGAAATGTTAACTATTCTTCAGTATATATTAGCCACTTAAATATTAATTCCAAACTTCAGAATACTTTCTACTAACTGGACTGTCACAAGCATCAGATTTGCTGGTCAGTTCATGTCCAATTCTCTGCTGGGGCTCTTAATTTTTTTTTTTAAAGTACTGTTGCATTTGACATGTCTGATTTGAGGTTTTGCAAGAGGTTACACACCTCAAGTAGTCGCTGACCTGATTTTGTCGTTGAAATCTTCTCAGACTAAAGGCCCTCAAGATCATGTTTCAGTGGAGAAGGCTATTTTGATGGAAAGAAGGACTTGCCCTGCCAGGAGAGCCTGACTGGCTTGTTGGAGGTGTCCATATGTCTGTGGTGCTGGAGGCTGATCAGGCCTTCTGTGAGGCAGGCTTTGCATCTGCAACACAGCAAGATTCAGGAGCAACTAGTTAATTGTTATCTGTCTCTTATGACTGAGGAGACTGGGAATAGCAATTTCATTTTGCTAGCAGTTAATGGAGTCCTATTTATTACAAGAAAATGATGTACTGGTGTTCATATGGTGTTTAAGGGTTGCTGAAGTGTTATAGTTGCACACACCAAATTCACTCACTCCTCACTAGCCTGGTCCATCTCCTGTCTGTGCTCTAGTCATGAGAGAGCTCTCACACCCCTATCACAGCATGGTTCTGGCACTCCTATCATACCATGCTAGCATCAGGATGATTTTGGTATCCTAGCAAAAACTTGGATCAGTCAAGATCAAGACCCCCCTTCCATGAGGGGAGTAGGTCATGGTCTAGTGTTGTGGCCCAACATCATCATTATGCCTCTTTGGCTCACAGCCCCTTGTTTCCATCCCCTCCTACCCTTCCAGACACATGTGGTCTCATTCTGTACTCCACTGTGCTTCCTTGTTTGCTGTTTTTCTCCCTCTCCCCTCTTATTCACACAGTCCTCTGTCATCTCCTGCTGCTCCTTCCTTTTCTCCCAGTAAAGTCTGGGCTAGCATCATGTTAGGACTCCTCAGTTATGTCCTTGCTCCATGTTCTGATGCTCTCTCCCCTGGGCTTGTGGCAGATGCAGCAGAAACTGGTGAAAGAGGTCAGCCCAGTCGTTCATCTGGACACCATGGAGGCAGGACCTGATTATTGTGTAAAAGCTCAGACATATGTCGAGGCAATCAACAGAAGTAGCAGCTTCAGCCAGACACAGTGCGTGAGGGCACAAGGTAACACCCAGCCTTCCTCCCCATTGCCCAAGACAGATACCCCAGCAGCTCTTCCTTTCATTTCCACCCAATATCTCATGTCTTGTTTGCAAATGTGCTGCCCTTTTGTTCCTTGGGGGAGGCAAAAAAGGAAGACTCAGGAGTGCAGCCCTCTGCACTGCACTGGTATCCTTTCCTGGAGTGTGCTAGCAAAGGATCTCACCAGGATGGGTGGGAAGAGCAGTCACAGAGGGTGTAGGCTGACTGCACTGAGTAGTTCGTCCTAGCAATCTCTCTGAGAAGTTTTGCTGCTTCTGTTATTTCTAGGTGAGACATCCATGTGGCTGGTTACTGCCCTCATCTCTGCTGGCTTTGCTGTGGCTGCTTTGGCCCTGCCTTTCCTTACCTGGAAAACAAGTAAAATCTTTCAGTATTCCTGCTGCCCTCTTGCAGTCCTGCCAGACACACTGGTAAGTTGTGGGTTTTTTATACTTTATTGGTTTTTAGGGTGCTGGGTATTATAGGAGCATGAGGTAGGCAGCGTGATGACCTGTGCTGCAGGGGTCAGGCAGCACACGAGCTGGCTGCGCAGCTGTCACTGCTTTTGGCCCAGAGCCCTGAACAGGGAAGATGCTCCTGGTGCTTGTGGAGAAGCATCTCGGGGGACATGGACTGACCCTGCCTCACAAGCTGCCACCTGAACAAAACAGCTGTGTCACTGGCAATGCTGCTCCATGTCCCCAGGTACCAGCACTGAGCTTCTCAACTTCTTTGTGAAGAGAAACCATCATCAAAAGCAACCTCTTTTCTCGTGCACTCAGGAGGAGTACGTTTAAGTCAGCAGCTTAAATGTGCTGTCCAATTCAACTGAGAATGCAGGCAGCAGCTTTTGTGTGTGTGTGGCTTCCTGAGCACTGGATCTCTGGGCAGTTGTGGCAGGA
Organism: Falco naumanni; assembly: GCF_017639655.2. Taxonomy (NCBI): domain Eukaryota; kingdom Metazoa; phylum Chordata; class Aves; order Falconiformes; family Falconidae; genus Falco; species Falco naumanni. The sequence continues at coordinate 73,709,787 of NC_054057.1, forward strand.
AGGATGAAAGGAATAGTTTGTGGGGAAAAGTAGAAGATGGACAGACCAGTTCATCAGCCTAAGTGCATTTGTTTTACAGCAAGTACCAGAGCCCCCCACCCAGCTGGTACTGTGCGGCAATGAAGAAGCTGAGCAATGTGATCTTATGGTGCGTGTGGTACCCTCAGAAGAAGTTCTCCGACTGTGGATTCAAGAAACACTTTAGAGCACCCCAGAAAAAAACAACCTGTGGGAACAGAACTTCTAAGCAGAGCCGCCAAATTTTGCCCCCACCGCTTTCCTCAGAGTGCCAATAAGTAACATGGTTTTCTTCAGGTCTAAGAGCGGCTGCAAACCAAAGGTGTTGTGTATGATGAGCATGTGGCCTCTTGTGTCCCCTTTGTAGCATCTTCCTCCATCTACATAAAAAGCAAGTGAAGATCACAGGTGACAACTGCATGTTTCTGTTCTCCTTCATACCCATACCCATGACCAGACATGAGTTAACTCATGTTCCCTTTACCTCTGTCAGCCACATCGACCGTCCCAAGGCAGAGCCCCCCCTTCAGCCACCAGGATTTCACCAGAGCAATAAATGCAGAGCCCAGTTTCTTACTTCCAGACAATTTCAGCCTCATGATTTTTGCCTCAGTAAAAAAAGAAATTAAGCAGCCAGTAAGAGCCTCTCACATGGCTAAATCAGCTGGAATGAGTAGGAAATTATTTTTTTTAAAGCTATAGGCCCTGACCTATGCTCATTTAAAAGGCATCTGGGCTCATTTAAAAGGATGCTGGGCATCCCTGTGGTTCAACACCACACCTGAAGCCAGTCATTGACTATGTCACAACTGGAGTGCCTATCTTGGCTAGCAGAGAAATATCAGGACATATGGATCAAGCATCACAGCACTGCAATGTTAGTAGCCATTCCAGGCCTGACAACGTCATTATCTTCCAAATATCTTGTCCTCTTAAGGAAGGAAATTCCTTCTAAATACAAGTAAAATATAGTTCGTGCGCATATTACAGTTATGGTTGTCACTTCGAAGGAAAGTAATTTATTACCTGTGAAGAAGAGACCGGTGTTAGCAAGGCATGAAAAGACTTCGAGCTGAAAAGCTTTTTGTGAAGGTATCAGTGGATCTAATGAAATGCAAGACAACGCTTAAAGAAGGTGCCTTTTAAAATTTCATTCTTGCAACCTTGCATCACGCCATCAGGTGGCAACAAAGCACCGTGAAAAAAGTAGAAGTGACAGGCCTGCTGGTACCTCTGTTCTCTGGGGAGGCAGCTCACGCCCTGGCTCCTGGTTGGCACCTCACTTTCCCGTTGCAGCCCAGTTGTATTCCTGTCTCGCTAGCTTCTGCCTGGACAATATGGGACTATAGTGCTTTGGTGTTAAATCGTAATATTGGTACTGCTGAATATGTAGCAAATTACAGGGTGAGAAAATCTGTGCAAGTCTGAGCATTGAGGAGTCAAGGTTAAATTTTACATTGTTGATACCTGTGAAGTGCCTGGTTGCAAACACCCATGTGATGCTGGGAGCAAAGAGGAGAAGGGCCTATGCAAGGGCTGATATGGCAAGTGCTAAGAGACCCAGCAGCTCTCTCGCCTTCCCTGAACCGAGCTGGGGTGGCCGTGGGAGGCAACAAGCAACTGGCTGATTCTGGCAGCAGGCAGAGGAGAGCAATAATTTTGCTGAGGACAGGCAGCACAGAAGTGCACTTCCTTGCACGGCTGTGCGCTCTTTGTCAAACAACCCCTTAAATGGCTTTGCCCGGTGCTTGAATTTTCAAGGCATAGCTCCCCACTACAGATGCCTTAGTAGTAAGTCTGGTTTAGAGAGCTCCTCTGCCTCAAATTTATTCTTATTTTATTCCCCACTGATTTGGATGAGTTCAGTGTCTTGGTTTCTGATGTGCGCCACAGGAGTGCCCCCATGCAGGAAAATGTCCTGTTGTCCATTCCATTGCTATAGGTCTGAAAAACCTCAGCAGTTCCTCCTGTATTTTCCCTCCCGACATTGTTACATTATGGCAGTTACCAGCAATTGTTCAGGAATACAGAGAAAAGCAGGGAAAGAAAAGGCCCTTGAATGTGAAGGGCTTTTAAAAATTATTTTAATGCATGTTTTCCACCTGCATATTAAGCATAGAGCATACGTTTCTTTCTAACCTGCAATAACAGATTTTATGCCCTTTCTCATTGCCAATAAAGCAGTTAAACTGTTGTACCAAACTGCGCAGACAATGTTAAACAAAAGAAATACCTGAAAAAAATTCTTACAATAGGGAGATGGAAGGGAATTGTTTAAGTGCTGCTACCATCTTAGCAAGAGCATATTCAGCTTGCATCAGGATATTCCAGTTCATGTCTGTGGAGACTTGAAGCCAAAAGTGCGATACTGATTGAAAGTCCCTCGAAAGCTGCTCACTTTGAAGTATGTGCTGCATTTTCTTAAGCCTGATAATCATGGTATAGAACAAGAGCAATTCCTTTGCCATCCATGTACACAGTACCGTGGTGGCATTGGCACAGGCAGCTGCCATCAGTCACTATCTTTAGTGCACTTCTGCGCACTGCAAGAGTTAATCATGCCTTGGCAGTCATGGCAACCGCTGCCTTTGATAACTGATTTTGCTTCCACAACCATGATACTACATTTCAAAGAAGGACCAGACAAGTAACTGCAGCAAAAAGCAATGTGTACTGATGAACTTTGGTGTTTCTTTCCATTGATGTGGTAGTAAGTGGCTCCATTTTTTCAAAATATACTTCTTTTTTATTTTCCTCAAAAAAAAGTTACATGAAAATAAAGCACAAACCTGCACCACCTCTTCAGTGGGTTTTGTTTCTGTGCTGCATGGAACCTGTGGGATGTGATTCCAAAAAATCAACTTTTTTTGTGAAGACTTGGAAGAACAGAAGAACAGGAGAAATGCTGATAAGGCTGGTTTTCAAAGGAAAAATGAGTCAGTCTATTAAATGCAGACCAGTAAAAAGACTGTTGATTACATGAACATTTTAAAAAAGAGTTACATATTACTGGCTTGACAAGAAAGCGAGGAATTCAAATATCTGTTCCATGACACTAACTGGCTGGAATACAGACTAATTTTTCCTGTGAAGTATATTTCCTTAGAAGTATATTAATGTTTCCAAATTGAAAGTGCTGATATTAATATATAGTCCAGCATTTCACTGTCCAGTCAAACTGAAATCTTTAACTTAATAAATTACCATTTTAAATATTTTCTGCATATGTATGTTTTGTTTCTTTAAAAGTTACCTTTTTTCTTACAAAATCAAAAAGTAACCGAAATCACTGCTTTGACTACAAATCGATGCAATTTCTTGTGAAGGTGGTACTGTGTCCTGCAAATGAACTGCTACAAAGATAATAAACATCTGAAACACTGCAGATAAAGATGTTTATTGTTTAAAGACTTTACGTACAGATGATTCTGTTGCTATTAAAGTACAAAGCTGCAGAAACAGAAAATTACCCAGTTCGGGTCTCTTGTGGTCTTCTCAATAAATGGAACTATAAAAAAATTCAAAAATTACTAAATCAAGGTATATAAGGAATTAAAAGATGGCAAGGTTAAGTGAAATTGCCCAAATAAATACTGCACACAGAGCCCTAATTTGGTTTCATTCAGCGTATGGGCTATAATTTAGCTATTACCACAGAAATGGCTATTTCTGAGGAGTTTAATGTCTGTGATTCGCTCGGGATCAAACTCTGACCTTCATTAACAGCCAAGGACGTGCTCTCACGGCGCAGGCCAGCAGGCAGTGATCCCACCCAACAACATCTCCTGTTCACCCCCACAGCCTTCAGTCCCAGAAAGAGGTTTGACAGGAGCTTGCGCTTGCTTTACAGATCTTCAGCGCTGGAATGAAAGAGAGAAATGAGCAAACTGGCAGCCTGAACTTTCCTGGTGCAGCTGTATTTAACGATGTTAATGGCTAACTTTGCCCACACCGGGGTGTGCCATGCCGCCCCGGAGTCTGTCATTCCTCACCACGGACCCAGGAGGAGAGCGACAGCTCTGCAAGGTGAGGTGAGCTAGCAGCAAGGTAGGAAGGGCTGCTATCTCCCAGCAAGGCACAGCTCCCCTAGTCCCACACAAGAAGGTCCAGAGGCAATGGTGGGGGTCAGGCATAGTCACTGGACAAGTCTGCAGTGATGAGGCTGGTGGATCAGGACTGGGGCATCAAACACGGCCAGGCACAGACAGAGCCAGAGTGTGGCTCTGGCAATGACCAAGGGCCAGGGCTTGAGTTCAAAGGCTCCCCCAGCAGAGGGGGGTCCTAGTAAGAATTTTCACAGTCCTCCCCCACAGCAGTCTGATTTCAGGTGACATGGGTGCACCATATCAGAGCTGGTCTTGGCCATAGGCCCTCCAGCCACTGACACCAGGGGATCTACTGACCTCCTCTACAAGTAAGCTGAAGGACCTGTGTCTTCATTGTCCCTTGGGACATTGACAATATTTGATTTTTTTGTCATTTTTTTTTACATTATCCTTCATTTTTTGATGAGACATCTGAATCAAGAGCATGAGGCCTATTTAAAGACACAGCAGAGGCTTAAAGTAATACATTCCACTTATTAAAAATGACTTTAGGAAGAACAGAGAAGCGATGGCAAGGTGAAATAGCAAGGTGAAGGATGATAATACAAGCAATAAGGCATCCTTCAAAAACCTAAAGTCATATCCAAATGAGAAAAAACAGGAGGGATCAAAATTTCCATCTGGTTAAATATAAGCACACACTAGATCAGGAGAAAAAGAATTTGAGATACAACTTCTTACAACTATCTAAACTAATAATAGATCCTAGAAATGGGATGCTTGCCAGGGAGTCTACAGGGCCAACAGATGATCATGTATCAAGGGAGCTCTCAGAGAACTTAGAGCAATGGCAGAAAAACAAACTAAATTTGTAACAACTTTGCTTAATGTGAAGGAATTTACGAAGGTTCCCATGCTGAATTTTCATGCCTGAAAGCATAGGATTACCTTTCACAAATGGACGTGCTTGGAATGTTTGTTCATTAGGAATGTTTGTCTACTAGGAACAAAATGGATAAATTACTCCAATATTCAACCTGGAGTTTCTCTGTGTGTGTGGGATATATGAATACTAGCTGTGGTGCACAGCTCTCCCATGATCCCAGGATAATCCAGGCTGGAAGAAACCTCAGGAGGTCCCTAGTCCAACCTCCTGCTCAGAGCAGGGCCAGCTCTCATGTCAGAGCAGGTCACTCAGGGCTTTACCCAGTGTGGGCTTGGAAATCTCCAATATCGGAAACTACACAACCTTTCTCAGCAACCTGTTCACCTTGGCTGTCCTCGTGGTGAAAAATGTCTCCTTAAGTCTGGACAGAAGCACTCTTGCATTATACTGGGCATAGTACTGAACTTGTTTGTCAGGGTCCCCAGTACTTTTGATCTAGGTGTGAAGTTAGCTTGGAACTGGGGATTGGATCAAAAGAACCCCAGTTAGCCATTCCAACTACAAATATTCTACACTTCACATTTGGCAGAACTATTTTAACTGAGTCTTCCTACCTCTATCAAATCATGCAGTCGATTCTGTCTTATGGGGGTTATATTAAATATACAGAATAACAGATTTCCGTGAAAACTGAACCATTTGGAGACTACCCGTAGAGCACATGGTAGAGAAAAGGGAGAAATCTAAAAAAATGCACAAGCCTTAGAAGCTAAGTAGAGAGGTGGAGTGTTCCCTACCTGAAACCTTGTAGGAAAGTGAGAATAGTGAGGGCTTTTCCCCATCCAAAACTCAGCCAAGGAAGGGCTTTGAAAGAGTAAATATTCAAGATCAGCCATGAGCCTGGAAATACAACCCCAGGCTCCTAGGCTAGGCAGGCAGTCCTTAGGCTACTGCTGAACTTCATCCCTCCTGCAACTTCATTCCTTTTTAAGTTCCCAGAAGATTTATTGCATTTTTCCTTTGAACAATTGCTTTTTTATTCTGCCCCCCTGCTGAGGCCAGATAGCTCACATAGTCCTGTGAAAGCAGTCTGTGATACAAACCAGCTGCAGCTCTATACTTTTTAACATATTGTGGTCTTTGAACCAACCTCCCACTGTATAATCCCTATCTGTTCACTGCTGTGCTTTCATTTTGGTAAGTACTGTCCTGCTTGTCCTCCAGGTTGCCCATATATCTCATCCCTCCTGCTGCTATCCAGACAGGCTGATGGCGAACATTTTCTCTCTTTTTGCCAAGTCCTGGCCTTGACTTCCTCTTCTGCCATCTGGTACAACTTCATTGTTAATTTTGACATTGTTCCCATCACTCTGCTGAGTTTGGTGCTACCTCAAATGTCCTGCAGTTTAGAGGATGTCTCTCACCGTGACACTGTGTCTCATTATGGGATAGTGTTACCCAGGCCTTCTCAGCTTCTCATATTGTCCATACAGTTTGGAATTTTCTTACTCACTTCTGCATAGCCATTCATTTTTCTTCCAATGCACTGTGAAATATTGTCCCCTGCTAGGCACAAGCTTCCTGTGCACCAGCCTGCCATCCGCCTGTTGACCTTTTCTCTTCTACTTGGAACAGTTATGCAATTACCTAGCTTTTCCATGAAGAGACATTTTTACTCTCTTGTTTTGCTTTTACTATTGATCTCTTAATTTTTACTTCTGTTGCTTTGTCTTCTGCTCCCTTCCCAGGGGGAAAGACTTCTGCTCAAATTGAGATTTGGTAGCAAAATGTTTTAAATCTCCTTGCTGTATGTATAAATTTGCTGTGTTCTGTAGCTTCTGCCTCAACGTAGACTGCAGTATTTTGCAAAATTCAGCTTTAGCTTCTAGAGCCAACCTGACTACCCTGCCTTCCTATGGTTGCCAAACTTTGCACTGACCTTCAGGATCACTACCCCGCCTTCCATTTGTCTCTGAGCCAGCAACACTACTTGAGATCATGAGCACAGCCTGGGGGCTCTTGAACCATTGGCTTGGAATATGCATTCAGTGACAGAATGTAAGCTCATTCTCTGCAAGCCATACTGGCCCCATCAGAAAGCCATCCCTGCACATAAGTAGCCTCTCCTGCTCTGCTCTGGTAAAGTCTACTTTCCCAAATGTATTTTGTACAGGATACAATTTCTGCAGAGAATATACAGAAACATGAACCCCAGGGTACAGAGCCTGCTCAAACAAAGCTGCCTGGCTACCCCTTTTTGAACTAAAATCTCATTTCCAAATCATATTCTACCACTTAGAATTCCTAGGCATAGAGATGAATCCTCATTATGGGAATAAAATACATGGACATGCAAATAAACAACATTATTCTTCACATAAATGACATCAAATGTACAGAGTTTACTCCTTTCCAAGCAGAAACTGAAAGCTACAGTAATTTAAATATTATAGCTTCTGTCCCTAAAAATATATTGATAATAGAAGGGGAAAAATGTCTTTTAAAAAACCCAAAAAACAACGGATGGGCAAGGGATATCTGAGAGGAGTTAAAATGCTATTTCAGAGTTTGAATCTATTTTGAGGAAGTCAAGTTTTCATTAAATCAGTCTTAAATCTGGTTGCTTTGCCACAAGGGCTAGAATGCAATGTTTCTGAGATCTCTATGATTTCAAAAGGTTTTGATCAACTGTCAGTGACCAACTAGTGCCAGTGTAACCTTAGCAATGTTTCAAAAAATGTAAGTGATATAAATGAATCAATCTCTAGTTAGGGGATTAGGCAATTCAAAAGGCACAGTGGGATATGACAATATATAACTTTATATAAACATGGAAATCAGGTGCCTGGATTATAAAAGAGCACGTTTGTGTAACTGGCCCTTTGACACTTCTCAGCACTGCTGTTTATTGTGGCTACCTTTGTTTTGTGGCTACTATTTTGCCAGGCCAAGGAGTCTACGAATATTGAAAGGCTCAAAAGCTACTATTAAGGCTTTGATGAGCAAGAATGCTTCTTTTATTGTAGCAATAAAGAATGTGAGTTCAGCTTCTAGAGTACTTAAGTAAGCCTGTAACTTCTTGCAAAAACTTAAACCTATCTGAGAAAAGTTAGCCTTAACAAAAGTACTAAATATTAATTAAACTTTCATCTTAATCCAATCCAACAGTATGCATCTTGATTGTGAAGAAATAATTCTTGTAACTCCAGGGCAGAAAAATTTTTAATTTAGGGTCAAAAGTAGGATGCCATTACATTTTATTCACTCCCAGAATAAGCAAACACATGTAAATGGCCTATTGGGAATAGTCACAGAAATATCTTACTTGTTCAGCCATGAAGCCATGACCTTTTGGACTGCCTTTTCAGGCAACTTAGCCAGTCAACTCTCCTGGACACGATCTACAACATGACTCAGGCCTGTCACTTCTTTTCATCTCCCTTCCTCTCCACCAGCTGCTGGAAGAATTAAATGCAGATACCAGATAAGTGCAAATCTGTTAGCATCCCATTCCTATTATAAATATATGGACCACCCAGTTCTTACGCAGAGAGTAGTGCTGGATGATTAATCTGACTCTGTTGGTGACAGACTGCAAATCAGATTGCTGCAGAGACCCCATTTGTTATCAGAGGAAAGAGTGCTTATAGTCTGAATGGCACAGTCCTGGTGACCAAGCAAGGATGAGCAACACCGAAAACTGATTAAAATAACCAAACCAGCTATACTGAAGAGCATAGTTAGGAGCGCCTTGTCTACTGACCAGTGACGCTGGGCCAAGGAAATTGTTATGGGGAAAACGTACAGGAGAATAAACATTTTTTTTTGCTGCTTTCCTTTCTGTCAAGACTGCTAAAGGTCTTCGCTACAGTCATGTCAGAAACCATTTTTTGCCTGGTCAATTTAAGAGGAGAAAAATTTTCCTGAGCAATCTTCTTGTGCTTGACTCAATGCCCACAAGCAAAGTGCATAAAAGACACACTTCAAGTCAGATGTTAAACTGAAAGACCAAGATTTCATATGGTATAAATATGCAGCCCACTTTCAGATATACACTAGTGGGATTGTCCATTTGCTGAAGGCTTAATTTCTGTAAAAAAATCTGTAATGTCTCTCAGCATCATCTCTGAGATGAACAGGATTGTACAGCTCAGCCTGTGGGCTCAGAGTGCTAAGCATCACTGCTGAACACAGACTAGTCTGGGTCAGAGTTCTGAGCAAAAACTAAAAAATGAGGTGAAAACAACCAAAGTTAGCTTATATATGGAATGGAAAGAAGACAAACTATGCATAGTTGACTAACACACACAGTAGTGATCTGGGGAAGTATATAGACCATTTCCATCCTAACCCACTTCTCCAAATAAAAAAATCAATACTGTTATGTGACTGAGGTAAGGAAAAAATTGCCATTTTGCTGGACAGAGTGGGGACGGGGTAAGTATACTGGGGGCACACTAACAATTCTTATTTGCCACAGTAAGAGATCAAGAAAAAGATGAGCTGTGCAGATCACTATTCCAAAGGAGGAAAATTCTGACCAGAAAAAGAGATTTTAAACCATTTGCAAGATGAATTAATTAAACAAGTGGTTTCTGTGGCTCTGTGGTGCTGAGAAAAAGCACAGATGAGCTACCAGATGGGGTCCAACTCAAGGTTGGTGGCAGAAGGAGGTGGGAAGCCCAGTCCAGTGACAGCTGAAAAAGACAATACAAACACATGAGAAAACCCAGGAGGATAGACCTGTAAGAAATGAGAATTTTAAGAAAAGCTGTAGGGGTTTTAAAATGTTGATTTAAAACCAACATATAATTCCATGCAACTGACACCACTGGTCTCAAATAAACAACCAGACTAAGCTCACCAAGCCCTCTGTCATCACCAGGGGACCCAAAAGTCAGGCTTCCTCTCATTTCAGTGAATGTTGCTTCTGTTCCCCACTAGTGAGAAAGGGCTCCCTTGCAAACGCTATCATTATTTTAAATCCTCTAGGTCAAATTTTTTTTGTACTTGAGTAAATACTGAGGAGTAACAATTTACACTGATCCTATAAGAAAGTAAAGGAAAAGGGGTTTAGCTATAACTCATGAAGGTAGTTTTTCTCACAACATCAGAGAAAAGCTATTGCTGCAAAAAGGATTTTAAAGGTTCTTGTAGCCACAATATGAAAACTGCTTCTCTATAGCATTCAAACCCTTCTGCTTTACTATTAAATCTAATACCACATAAATACAACTTAATCCAGGCATCTGAAATGCCTTCTGCAACATACACATGATCTTTCCATTTTTATACACAACAAATCTGATAAACAGATTATATAAAAAGAAGTCATCAGAGCATTACAGCATGAGTATAGCACAGACTAGTTTCTTTCTTTTCAAGTAATGCCAACATATACAGCCAGCGGAGTCTAATAATTGGAAAAAAAAATACTTAGGAAAAAGAAAAAATCATGTTAAAAAAATTCCCTGACTTTGAGCATAGTTTACTTTGTGCTGAATATTTTTAAATGTTTAAAATTCTAAAAGCTCTCTATCACAAAAGAAACTAAATTTCTGCTTTGTTTTGCTTTTTTTTTTTAAATATACTGACACCATCTCTATTCTTAACAGCCCTGTCAGCCTGAAAACCATGAATAAAGAAGATAAGGAGGAACACAAATAAAAATATCTGTTAGGATTAGAAGTAAAAACAAAATTATCACAGATAACCAAACTCCTGGATGCCCACCCCACAGGGAGAAGCAGAGTCTGCAGAAGTTGGTGCTGGGACCAGAATACGCAAGCCATGGAGCAGCAGAGAGAGAAGATTTGTGAGAGAAGACCTGCAAAGACCTGTAGTCACACTTGGAAAAGTGTGATGATTCAGATACTGACAGCCACTTGAAAGATAATCCTGAAGAAGAGCACTAGCTTTCTTTTGAAGGCATTCTGTCAGAGTTTAAAGTGCATTGTTTATTCCTCTAAGCAGGTAGATAAGCCTGAGAAACACACGAACATACAAATTCTTTTCTAAGTAGAATGTTCTGCAACATGAAAATAATTGAAGTAATAATCCTGTCGTCCTCTAAATAACTATCATCTGTATTTCTCGCATGCAATTAAACCCAAGCAAATAATGCTGATTATTTGGCTGCTAAGACTGGAACTGGGAGGGGGGTGGAATTCAAAGAGGACAAAGGAGACTGTGCACAGAGGCACTCTGCTAGCACAAGCCACTGGAAAAATCCAGCGCTGAGGAGCCAGCAGTCATCATGTACAAGCAGGAGTGGGCAAAACGGAGGCCACTCAGGTAGGGAAGTATCTGCAGTACAAAGCTATTTCACTAACCTTGTAATTTCGCCATCACAATTGTTCTCACAGAGCAGAAGTTTCTAGTAACTTTCTGGTTAATTTATAACATAAAATGGCTGAAGTCAAGCGAGTCGGTTTAAATCGTGAAAAATCACACTGACAGTTGGGACCACACATGCAGAACAGGCAGCAACAATAAGCATAATACGGAGTCCTATGGCTACCTGTGAGGAGGGCATCAGGGAGGCAGGAGCACATCCCTGAAGTCCTGTGTGGTGGCTGGCTAAGGAGAAACTTCACCTGGTTCTTGCTGGCTTTCTTCAAGGAGCTGGAGAAACTACCATGACATTTAATGTCTGCAGGCAGTAAGGCATAGGATGAGCTTTGCATATTGAGTCAATGTGCTGACTTAACAGAGTACAGGGTGTGAGGTGAGAGCATTGTCCCATCTGCTAGTATGAGCCTGTGTGGCTGCTTGGTTATTTCCAGGGCTTGCTGGAAACCCACTGCTGAATTGCTCTGAGAGGCCACAAGCATCCCCACAGCCCTTGCAGGGAGTCCAAACAAGGCTGGAAGGAAATGTCACTCAGCCCAAAGTCCAGGAGGTACGTGCAACTTCACCACAGAAAATTACATTCATCTACTATGGACACAAAACTGTTGTGCGACAAATGTGGCCAAACTCAGTGCTTGGATATGAGGTCTTACAGGTCGTACCACCACTACCATCAGGCGCCCTGGTCTCCCCACAGCACTCAGTATTCACCAGATAGCTCTGAGCAATGTGGAAGAGGTCATAAACTCAAGTCAGCCAACAAACAAGAATGGACGATAACTTCTCTCTGAAAATGTGATACTATGCAGTGCTCCCTGCTCTCACAGCATTGCCGTCTGGCAATGAGTAAAGGCCAGGGTTTGCTCTAATTAGTTCTCTCCTCCTGCACAAACCAGGACCCTCAGAATGTCCTACAGACCCATGTCAAACAGAACCTCCGCATGCACTGTGGCTGGGAACGAAAGCCTGAGAAAAGGACTCCACCTGGTATTGAGAAAGATGTGGGGTTTACTCATTACACACATTCAAATCTAAATTCCTCTGGGGCTTTGCTGACTGCCTGAGGACAGAGATTTACACCACTATGCTGACAGCAGAATCAACCCCCTGATTTACTACCCGCTAGCTCAGAGCAGGAATGTTAAAGTACCACTCCATCCCTCCTCCTCCTCCTGGATGAATCTCTGCCCTCTGGTATATGAAAAACGTATTTCACAGCTCCAAATAACAATTCTTTTTGGGACTAAGATGTGACGCCTCCCCCCAGCCCAACTCAGCCGTCAGCATGCTGCAGTGGTCCCCGAGGTCTGCCGAGGACGGTGGCAGCAGGCAGCAGCTGTCCCTGCCGCCTGCCTCCCACTGAGTTTCTCCTGCTTCATCCTACGGGAGCAGAGGACAGCGAGTCCCGCAGCCTGCAGGTGTCTCCCAGCGGAGGAGGCTGCGGAGCCCCTTGGGATCATGTGTGGTACCCGAGCAGATGTTCACTTGCTCTTGGTGCTGTTTGTGAGGCAGACCCTCTCTGATCCTGCCAGCGCACTGAAGCACACCAACTCCGAGAGGACGGCCGCGCTCCCGCGCCTGCAGCTGCTCCTTTAACATACAAAGGCAGGATTTCAAGTGAAGAGAAGAATGGGAGTCTGGGTGCAGCGTTTCCTTCACTGCTACAACAACAGATTGGAAGAAGCTGAGAGTTTTGATGCCTGGACAACTGGATTCTGAATCGTGAGAGGCTTTGAACGCTCCCCCCCCCCCCCCCCCCCCCCCCAATAAAACAAACCCCTTTGACTTCTTCTCTCAGCAGGAGGGGGAGGGAGGGCGGATTTACCATGAAGACAAATCGAAGATGCAGAGCCCTGCTAGCAGTGAGTCTGAATCTGATGGCTCTCCTCTTCTCTACAACAGCTTTTATCACGACCCACTGGTGTGAGGGCACACAGAGGGTCCCCAAGCCGAGCTGTGGGAAAGAGAAGAAGACAAACTGCCTCAACTACAGTGGGAATGAGACTGCAAATGAGACAAACCAGAATGTGGTTCATTATAGCTGGGAGACAGGAGATGACCGCTTCCTTTTCAGGTATTTCCACACTGGGATCTGGTACTCCTGTGAGGAAAATATCAATGCTGCTGGTAAGTATAAAACAACTTCCTTCCAGCTTGTGTTGCTTTGTGTTTGGCTCGGTGTGATAAACACACAGGCAAGCTGTTCTGTGCTGTATCTTAAAGCAGATTCGCCCTGCAGAGAGAGGCAGGATTTTAACAGTTCTTTGTTGAAAAGCAACTTGTTTCCAGTGAGGGCAAGGATTTGCTTGTTTACCTGCTGGCTGATGCAGGGTCTGTGCTCTAAAGCCAGCTGAAGCTCTGATAAGCAGTATGTCCTACCCTCCTGGGCACTGCAGCCAGAGACTGGTCAGTGCCTCCCTTCTGGGAGCTGCTCCATGGAGCGCACAAAAGACAGCGGCTGGTAGTTGTTAAGGAGGTTCTGACATCTAATTGTAATTGCTCCTGAAATATCCCCTAAGACAGTAGTCTGAATGACAGGGAAAGCACAAAGGTCACAGTTTTTATTATGCTGTAGCCTAGAGTGCCTCTTTTCTGATATCCTTTAGGTAAATGACCACCCACAAACCCTTCCTGGTGGCTGGGCTGTATGTTTATTGGAGTAGAGAAATCGCAGTTAAAGGGCACAACTGAGCACAAGAAAGCTCATTTCTGTTCCCTGCTCAGCTGTTTACTGGCTGAGAACCACTCAAGAAGACATCCCTCCAGCTTATCAGTGCCTTCATTTCCTTTGCTGTACCCTGGCACTTACCAAGAAATAAAACACCAGAGGGTGGATGGAAGGTAGCAGCCATGGGACTGATTTAAGTCTCAACAGATGCAAACTGACAGTCCCTACTCCCAGAGCTGTCTGTAGAGCTAACATCCAAGCTCTGCTTTTGAGAGAGCTTTTTTCTAGATTATGTGACTAGAAAATAAAGTTTACAAATGTGACACAGTATGAGATGATGATGGCTCATGGATACTGGTCCCTCTTTGCTGAGCTGTTTCTGTTCTATCCTGCCATTGCCCAAGGAGTAGACTTGGGAGTTGGTCCTTCAGCACTGTTGGGAAAGAGGAACAGTTATTCATCCTACATGTTGTGTCTTTGAGGACACAAGTTCCTCAATAATGGAAAGTTTATCAGACCCTGGTAAAACTACTCTGTAAGGATGTACTATCAAGTTGGGCAAACCTGGGGAGCAGCTCACAGTCCATTTCATCCCAAGGTGCTGTGTATACTCACTGGAATTTTTGAGGAAGGTGCTTCAAGAATTAGTTGGTCATTAAAACTCAATTTGATGTATGAAAAGGAAAGTTCATTAACTCCAACCTTGGGATTGTCAATAAATAAATAGCTCCACGCTGAAACGAGGGCACCAAAGTAACCTTCTTGATGTTTGAAAAATATCAAAAGAAAAGATTATTTGTCATACTGATTTGGAAATAAACTTAGGCCACAGCAACTTCACTGGGCAACTCTCAGCAAGACTCTCCAACTTTTTGAGCATCTTAGCTGGAATTAGGACAATCAAACATGACCGAATTTCTGGCAGACATTGAAAGGTTTCCAAGCCAAGATTTATGTGTGAGATAAGTTGTAACTGCATGACTCCAGCCCACTCAGAAAACTGAATTATCTGTGGGAGAAGAGAAATACAGTGATCTATTCTGCACTGGGTAAACAAAGCTGTGCTGTCGTGGGTGATTTCAGGAGATAGCTGGAAGCCAGCTTTAGAAAGTTATGGTGAAAGCAGGAGAGAACGAGTTGATTCTCCCTCCCACACCACCACAGCAGCCACATGTGTGTTTCATCTTATTTGAAACAGTAACTTGGTGAAAAGTATTCTTCAGTTAGCAGACCAGGAAGGACCAACCTTTGGAAAGAACCTAGCCAGGTGCAGGGATATATTGGCTTAGACAGACAGCTGCCTAGTTCAGGATTTACCATAGGTTTTTTTCGGGAAAAGACAGGAACAATGTAACGGACACAGGTCTAAATCTGTCCCTAAGAATGTCAACATGAAATAACCATGAAAGTTCTTCATTCAGAATACCAGACTGTCATTACGTTGTCATGGCCTTTTGCAGCCTGACTGGTGATCATTATCTGAGCTCCAGGGCAGTGAGGCCCAATCCAACAGCACTGTGATCATGCTTATACATACACCCCCAATGCTCGATATATCTGTGAGTAACCCATCTCATAGGCTCATCACACCGTCCACAGCATGCTTACTGACCACAGCCCTGTAGGTATCACAAGTCATTATGGCACCATGTTGTTAATACACTTCCTAGGATGTCAGGAGAACATCCAGAAAATACTGCTAACCACACAGATAGTAGTGTATTAAATTAGTCAGAATCCCTGGCTTGAGTGCACTTCATACTTTCAACAGCATCTTTCTTAAAGCTTTACCAATAGCATACTGAAAATGACTGCAACCGCATTACTCCAGGCAAAGTCCTTTCAGTAGCCATTTCCACAGCCTCACACCTCTGTCAGCAGAACATATGGCCACAGCCTATGGTCAGCACCATTCCTACAGCTCCTGTCCTATCCCTGAAGCCTTGCTGCCCATGTCTAAAGTTAAGTAACATGAATCCCACCAGGAACACATGAGTGCCAGTAACACTCTCTGTGGTTGTGATGCTGTCAAAACTCTCCAGAGACCCCTAACTTTCCACATTCTTAATCTAGCCACCAGGTCTGTCCCTACAGTCACAGTACTGTCAAAACTTTCTGCTGTCTGCATCGGTGCAGCTGCAACACCCCAGATATTGTAGTGCAGACACAATAGGACCAGTTCCCAGAAGGTTGATACTGCAAAGGACAGGATTGCAGGGCTTCCAGTCGGCTGGAAGGGCTGGGACTCAGTCATATCTTAAAATGACATTTAGGCTGCAATCAAAAAAATTTTACTGTTCTCCTCCTCCCATTGTTTATCTGAAATGTCTATTTTGATTCCAGAGGTTGAGGTGCAAAAACCATGCTATCCACTCTGTGCAGGGACTAGCAAAGTGGGCCTTCATCTTGTTGCAGATTTCTAGTTTTCACTGACATCTCTAACAGAGATTGAATGCTGCGATTATTTCTGAAATAATTTGCGACTCCAGAGTTTATTTTTATCCAGCATACCTAGGATGGCTAAAGAATCCAAAAAGCATTTAGCACCTGAGAAATATAATTGTGAATCCCCTCTGGGAATAGAAGGACAGGAGCATATATATTACATTGGTGGGTGTGTCCTGTAATTATTTAGCACAATTTCTGACTCAAAAATATGCTGATTCCCCATCTACCAAAAAGAGAATGAAGGCTCTCCTTTTCAAAGTGGATTTGATGCTTTGGATTCCACACAGGTGGAGGTACCATCTGTAAATTGAGCAATACACCTGATCTCTGGAAGGGGATGAAGCTAAAGCATACCCTGTGAGCTCTGCAGATATTGCTGGTCACGCATCCTGTTCTGCACTCACATGCTGCACAGGGCACTTGGTGCCTCATCCCAAGCCACAAATTCCTTGGACATGGCCAGGTGTCTCAGAGCCAAGCTCTCTATCATTTAATTTCTTTTTGAGTATGACTTCAAGTGCATATCTGATGTAACACTTGCAGTCTAGGTCTGTCCTTGTGTCAGTACTGGACACCTCAAGATAACAGGCAAGTGATGTATTAATAGCAGCAGTAATAAACTAACCAGTAGATTCCATGACTCAAGAACATACATGTCATGAAAAAATTAACACATGAAGTAGGTAAGGTGGCATACCTTATCCTAACAGGTAAGAGGAGTTTGAGAGCTGGGAAGCAATAATGAGTTAGTTTTGCTCAATAGTGTGTTTGCTTTGATTTTAATAGAAAAAAAATCCACAAACTCAGAGCTTGTTTTAGTTGCTAATGAACAGGCAATCTCAGTAATAACATCCACATTCAGAGGGAAAAGAAGCTGCCTTGATGTCTTATAAGAGTACTGTCCCATTAAATAAATGAGCATTTTCATGTTGCTCACCACACTCCATAGAAGTCAGGTAGATCAGGAATGGCTATGTGTAGTTCTATTCTTGGAATGATGTTTTAAGGGCAGGGGGTCTGTAGCTCTTTGCATGCTCTGTACCACATATTCCTTAGCACTCTAAATGGTAAAGAGGAAATGGTAGAGAGGAACTTGCGTGGTATATAAGGATGCATCCAAATGGGCTGTAAATATGGACATCAAATGCACATTTGTGAAGGGCCCAGAGAATAAGAGAGGTATACCCTGCAGAAATAAATAAATAATATAAAGACAAGAACTTGCCATACACTTTCACTTATCCAGAGCGGTACTGCATCACCCTTCTCCCCCACCACCGTGTGGTAATAAGCATATGTGATTCACCACAGGCGGCTGTCCAGAGAGGGGGACCGGGGAAAAACACCTTATTACTGTATAATTAAAAGCAAGAGGAATTGAAAATTCTTGCTGGATTATGAGAAATACAATATAATTGGCATGACTGAAACCTGGTGGGTTTATTCGCATGACTGGAATGTAAAAATTGGTAGCTATAAATTGTTTAGGAAGGGAAGACTGGTAAAACGAACTGAGGAGGTAGAGCTCTATATTAAAGATAAAATTTCCAGTGATGGAGAAACTGAACCCAGGGGGCCTGGATAATCTCCGTCTGAGGATGTTGAAATAATTGGCACATGAAAATGCAGGGTTAGTAGCAAGAATCTGCACATTGCTGTATTCAAAGACTGGGAAAAAAATTTATACAGGCCACTTGACCCAGCAACCTTAGGACAGTTTTCAGGGAAAGTGCTCACAGCAACAAACGGGTTTTATCAAAGGTAGGGTTTTATTAAAGGTGAATCTTTTAACAATATGAATCATTTCTTAGGGAAGAGTAATGCATTAGGCCCAGTCTCT
Source organism: Falco naumanni (assembly GCF_017639655.2). Lineage (NCBI taxonomy): Eukaryota > Metazoa > Chordata > Aves > Falconiformes > Falconidae > Falco > Falco naumanni. The sequence continues at coordinate 73,728,044 of NC_054057.1, forward strand.
ATGGATTTACAAAAAAAGCATTTGATGGAATGTCCCACTGAAAATTCTTTACAGAAGAACTACAGAGAGGAGAGAATGGTAACAACATGGTGATAGATGTAGGCATGCTTCCACACCAGGGAACACTAAATAGTCTGAGCCTCTTCAGACTGGAAGGAAGGCACAATGTACAGAGAGCTACGATATTGGTGGGGATCAACTGGGAATGGCAGAGCTCAGACAAGAAATAGCGTTGACTGCTTCTGCAAGCTAAGAACAATAAGGCATAGCAGACAAAAAGAAATACTCCTTCCTACAGAGCTCCCTGCCAGGGAATGCTGCGAAGGCCAAAACTGGGATTGCATGGATGCAGGGAAGAAATAGCCATTTGTGTTACTAACATTATGATTTGTGAGCAACCTCTGACAGGGAAGTCCTTGAACTACTGATGCAGTACTGATATCACAAGGGGAGCACATGGGCAAAATCACCCTATACCCACCCTTTTGTTCTCCCCTAAATATCTGTCATGGGATGACAATACAAAGATAGTGAAGTATGTAGATATTTTGCCTGAACCTGTAGTGCAGATTTTACTTTATTTATTCTAATGGGGATAAATAGAGAGATTGTAAACTGACTACAGAACAGTCACAAAAAGGCTGTGGCAAGTAATATTAATAGAGAAATTATTATAATGGAGATCAGCTATTTCTAGTTATCCTCAAATTTGGGTTTACGACTGATTCTGTTATTGCTGAGATTAGCAAACTAGGAAAAAAAAATTAGGGATACAATTCATGTCACCTAATCTGTAAAAAAAACCGCAACAAAAACAAAGGCAAGATGAATCCTATAGCAAACCTGTGGACATTAGCAAATGTAAATGTCTGTGCCTAAACTGATCGACGTCATTGTTACAGTCAGTGCGTACTTCCTGGGAAGATTAAATTCCTACTCATATGGGATGAACTGAGCCCTGGGATTATATTTTTTCCTCATTGGCCAAAAAGGAATCCATATAAGAAGTTGCCATTTCTAACACAGAAGTCTTAATTTGAAGAGAATAATCCTACTTTAAATGAACTCCTTACATATGCTGAGACACAAAGTCTGGGAATACTGGCATTACAGAGGAGAGATTTTTCTGCATAAGTAAAAATGTGAGCTGGTCTGATAGAGTTGCAAGAATAGTACTAAAAATCAAAAAAAAAAAGCACAAAACACTGAGGCATAAAATTCTATGAGGATACAGGTAGTTAGCAATTGCAGGCAAAAGATACAAAACAAGTTGTGGGCCGGTATTTGTCTGTGGGGTGACTAAGCTGCAAAGTGCTGTGATATAAAAGAAAGGTGTTATTCTAGGGAAAAATTAGCACCACTGCACAAGGTTCAGATAACACCGGTGCATTTCACTAACACTAATGCCATCGTGTATAGTTACGGTAAGAAAAAGGGGGAGGTGAAACAGATGCAGAGTGGGATTTCTAAGTAGCTAAGGAAAAGAGAATCTCCTTCAAGAAAAGAAAAGAAAAGAAAGAAAAGAAAAGAAAAGAAAAGAAAAGAAAAGAAAAGAAAAGAAAAGAAAAGAAAAGAAAAGAAAAGAAAAGAAAAGAAAAGAAAAGAAAAGAAAAGAAAAGAAAAGAAAAGAAAAGAAAAGAAAAGAAAAGAAAAGAAAAGAAAAGAAAAGAAAAGAAAAGAAAAGAAAAGAAAAGAAAAGAAAAGAAAAGAAAAGAAAAGAAAAGAAAAGAAAAGAAAAGAAAAGAAAAGAAAAGAAAAGAAAAGAAAAGAAAAGAAAAGAAAAGAAAAGAAAAGAAAAAGAAAAGAAAAGAAAAGAAAAGAAAAGAAAAGAAAAAGAAAAGAATAACTGGTCCTCTGTAGTATAACATTTAGTATAAAACTGAAGATCTAGAGGGGATGTGATGGTACCTTACCCGTATATATATATATATATGTATAAATATCAAGAAAACAATAGGACTTAAGTAACTTGTCATTGAGAAAAAAAGCGAAAATCCAAGAAGGGGTTCCTAGAGAGCGTGTCTCTGGACTTCACCTCCACAGAGGGCAGTGTGAACAAAGGAAACCCATGGGCTGAAATGGATACTTCTTGAAGTCACAGAAAGAACTGGACCAGGGAAAAGGAATGTTTCTGGCACGAGGAAGCTTGGAGTGAGTCCTGCACAGCTGATTTGTTGGTATCTTAAACGAGGTCTGAAAGGATTCATCTTGGTTTCACTGCCTTGCTGACACCATGTCTATATTCTATTACATGACATCCATGCTTCAGGGCTGCAGTGGGTCACCAGTAGGAGCCAAGAAAAAAACAGTTGCTGACTTGGTGCTTACCATGTTCTCTGGAGGGTTTTATGCCTTCTCTAAAGCATCAGAAATTGGCTACAAGTGGAGACAGTGTGTGAGGAGGTTGCTTTGCTGCCGTTGACATTATTACAGCTTCTCAGTATCTAATTGGTATGTCTGCTCATGCACTGAACATTAAACCGATGATCTAATTTGGGATCAGAAGGGAAATCTCCCTCAGGCTAGATAACAAGGATAGTAACAATTTTTTGCCTTCCTTTACAACATGGGGAAGGTCCATTTCAGAAAAGCACTTGTGAACTTCTAACAAATCCCTGGTTTTTTGCTTACAGGATAAGATAGGCCTGGCCATAGGAATTTAAGCTATATGAAAAGAGTCTTCAGATCTGTTCATGTTCCTCACGTTCACTTTTGCTTTCTTCTTGTGGTACATGATAGCTGTGGGTTTTGTGGTGGTGATTGTTTTATTATAGACATTCGGGTTTTTATAGGATGTTGGGGATATTTTGTGTCTGCAGTGCACTGGGAATTTTGGACTTTAGGTCTTCCTGATCTTGCTAGACAGACTAGCTATATGAACATCTATCATACATAAAATGTAGATATAAATCCCTGCAGGCTGAGACTCATAAGAGTAAAGGAAGGGACTAGGCAATGAACTACTTCTTTCTTATTTGATATGTTTCTTTCTACCTCATAAGCAAAACCTGTGTTTCTTTCTCTTTGGATGTGTCTGTCCTCAACCATTTAACCCAGTAGCTTTAAAGGAAGCATCTGAGGGGTTCTGGTATTTTCTCATAAACAGAATAAACTTCAGAGTGCTGGAAGACTAACACATAGGTCCCATATCTCAAAGAGAATGGAGATGCTTACTCCAGTGTCAGTGCAAAATATGAACAGACACATTCCTGGCTACAGAAACAAATACAGGATGGGATATCAATCATCATCGTATCCCGTGGTTTTTAAATTATACCAGGATCAATGCTGATTTTAAAACTTTCCTTGTATGGAATTAACAGACACGGCTTACTAACAGATCTCAAAATGGGGACTTACCAGGGAATAGGGCTGCTTCTAGCAGCACCCTCTGTTAATCATAAAGTGGCGTAATGCTTTTCAGTATTCTTGTTGGTAAACAAAATGGTAATATAAATCTTTCCTGATCCAGCTTACAAATGACTACAGAAAACAGTAAAACAGTAAATAATAAGAAACAGATGTTATTACTATGGAATGACATAGTTTGCAGAATAGTCACAGGCAAGCAAAATTCACTTTAGAGTGTTCTAGCTTGCATTTAGCTGCATTGGGGGTGGGGGGTGGGGGGTAAGGATGCAAACCATGCTTACAGTGTGGGAAACTGATTTAAGAAGCAGAGCCATTCCACCACATCTAGACCCACTAGGTTTGGAAAGACCGAAAAAAGCATCATATTGTTATTCAGCCGGACTTCACTGAGCATCACCTGGTCAGAAAAAAATCCACTAAATGAGAATTTCTTGCAAAGTTATTAGGTACAAGCTTGGAAATATGGTTCACAAGAGGAAATACAAGCACAACTTTTTTTCACTTGATTTCAAAACGTGGTCATTCATTTGCAGTGTAGTGCAGTGTACTTCCTTTAAAAGTCTGTGGCTGAAAGGTTAAAGTTATCTCAGTTCCCATACCTGAAGTTGGGTTTGTCTGCCTGGAAAACCAGGATGCTTCAACCCAAAAAGCAACTGAGTGTCGTTGGATTAGGAGAAGTTTCTGGAGTTCACTTTGAAACAGGCAGCCTAAATTGCAACAGCTGAGGAACAGAGAGCAGATAGACACACAAATGAGGGAAAAAATATTGTTACAGTGTCACTGTGTTAACAGTGAAGAAGGAATACAGGTTGATGTAGTACAGGCTCTGACATTCAAAGTCCCCTCCCCTCCAGTAATCCCTGTGTCCCTTACCTACAGTCACTTGCATGTGTTTCAAGCTGCAACCTCAGGACTCACGTTCACAGGGACGTGCCAGGCCACCAGAGTAATGCTCTGTCCCAAATCTGTCTTTCCCTCCATTTTGGCACGCATCAACTTTTGAAGTTTTCATTTTCTGGAGTAATCGCATCCGTGAAAAGAAGTTTTCTTCTTTGCTGTCAGTGACTTTCATATCTGCCTGCCCTGCTCATGTATCTCTGGAGCTAGGGCACCAATCCAGTACAAATACTCTGGTTGGGCATTATCTGGAGAGAAACACTGGCATGGATAAAAGAGAATCCATATTGATCCACAGCTAATAATTGGAAGGAGTGGGAGCTATTGAACCACATTTCTTCTACAGCCAGGACTTTAGGATATGATTGGTTACTTACTCTTTTGATCTTTGTTAATCACCAGTCTGAATGGAACTGCTAATGCAGTCACACAGAAGACTGCAGAAGGTATGTCATACTTGTACAATGATAGATTTCAGCTACATCTTCTGCGAAGAGCATCATTTCTAGTCTTTCACAGATTTCTGGGGAGAATTTATAGTCCCACAGATACTGGACTGCTGATAACTACCTTATTTTGGTATAATTACACCCACACAGAGTAAGCACAGTGTGACAGATGGTCACCTGTGGGATGAGCAGGTAAAAACCTTCCTCTTCCTGTTCCATGGTTCAAAATGCTTAAAGCAACTCAGAACTCTTTGTCTGATTTAATGTTTTCCAAATTATAAAGTCAGGTCTAATTTGACATCAGAATCATTGAAGGACTCTCTCAGCACCATTGTTTCCTTGATTCTCCCAATCATTTAGAAAGCTGAACTATTTTCTAGCTCTCCAAATGATAAATGTGTGCACACATCTTTCAGGCCTTACTAAGATAATCAGATGAGTCTTGTGACTTGGATGTGTTTCAATTAGATGTGATTTGAGAGCAGCCTGTGGAGATGTTTGCTTTCAGATACTGTGCAAGATTTTTCACATCAGGAAGAGTTTCAGCACAGAAAATGCAGTTGCCATGGCATATAATCCCAGTTAGCACGAACGCTCTGGGCACTCCCTGCTCTGCCCGCACCCTCTGCCCACTGCACAGCTATCTACTGCTCCAAGGAACTGAAGGGGAAACTCCACAGTGTGGATGATACCTCTCTGATAAAATTATTACCATTTCTTTGTGAATAAGTGAATTGAGGAGAAATGCATGCCTGAAATTAAAAAGTGTAAAGCTTAAAATTTTTCCACTTTAAGAGGTAGAAAGTTTTAAGAGTTTGAATTTGCTGAAAAAAAACTGTAGTATAGCATTCCAATCTAAAAGCAATCCCAAAAGGGAAAAAGGCTGAGAAATCAAACAAATTCTCATGTTATTTGGAAGTAAGAGAAATGTTGATGGGCAGCAGCTATGAATGACAGCTGTTAGAGTGAAAGACAGCAATTGTTTTCATAGTTCAAGACATATTTGGTGCAATTCTGGATGAACTTGTTTACTTTCCAGAAGAAAATATCGCTCCAGCAAAATCAATGTGGTCAACCAAAAAATGTTGATTTTGCAGATTAATACTCAATTTTTCATTAGAAAGAAATCAATTAAATACTCTGTCTGAGATCTGCTTAATCAAAAGTGGAATATTTCACTCACTAATTAACCTGATACAACGCAGCTTGAGTGAGCTCATTAACCTGTATTTTCCCTAATGTAGTACTTTATTTCACTGAAGTTGTGTTGGAGTCCTCAGCCTCGTCTAGGCTGGGATCCCTTGAGGGTTATGTCTTTTTTTAGACAAATACAATGATTTTACTCTCAGTAGATGATGTGGGATCTCATCAGAATCACATGACTCCAGATATAATTGGAGAGATAAAGATTTGTTAAGGCCTATTGGGAAAAAAGGGGACCTTGTCTTTCGTAGGCTGGGAGCCAGTGTTACTAAAAGGGAATGCTGTTTAAATGAAATGTAATCATTTAAATTTCCATCAGAACTGTACTTTTGAACTCGTAAAATTTTATGCAGAGTAAGTGAATACAGACAGCTTTTTCTTTTTTTTGAGATGAAAAACAGAGTTATAACAGAGATCGTTCAGAAATCACCAGATTTCTTTTAAGTCACATTATTTAACTAGAAGATTTTGAAACCATGTAGTTGGGAGACATACAAACTAGGATTTTTTAGAGTTGTTTTTATTCTGCTGCCCTGGTTGTTAATGAGGCATCTATCACTGGCTCAGAAAGGAAAGAACTTGGGAATGTAGGACCAGTAAGTACAATCCAGGACATCAACTTCTGATCCTTGCTATTGCAACAGCCACGTTACAAACTTAGAATACTATCTTAAAGCCTATGCTCTTTTTGGAGTGTTTTCTGCCCTCTTCCCAATTTCCAGTCTAAACCACCAGTTTACTGAGGTAGACTCTGGAAAAATCCAATCACTGTTGCACAGTGTGGGGTCCTGAAGACAGGCGCACACAAACCATACATTTTAGACAACTGGTGGAAGAAACGGTAGAATACACACGGGTCTCACAAAGGCTTACAGTCAGAGTGACTCCAGTGCGTACACTGAGCTTGGAAGTACATCTGTGCACTATAGTTTAGACCCAAACTATATGCACCTAGTCCTGCCTCTCCAGCTGCCTTATAGAGTTCCCTAATTGCTCCCTAGAGTCGTCCATAGACCCACAGCGGAATGGCAGCCTGCATCCACTTTGGAACTGCAGCTGAGCAGATCTGTCACAATGCAACTGCACTGTGCCCACGACAAGGAGCGCAGCCCGTAACAGGGAAAGTAGCCCAGTATACCGAGCAGACCTGATGGTCTATGGAACCTGTTTGTCTTCATTCTCTGAATGGACCAAATTTGAGGGATTTGGAAAAGCCACTTCCTTAGCTTTTCCTTTCAAATTATTGTTCAGGCTAGGGAGGTACAGATGTCTCTGAACTCTGCCTGAGGAAGGTAGGAGGAACAAGCATTTGCTTCCAGCACAGAGTCCCAGCTGTCCAAAGTATGTGTGACACCGAAGTAGGACTCTTCAGTGGATAAGGTAACAGAGCAGCCTCGCTACCTCCATGGGGAAGGCGAGGTGTCTGGGGGACTGGTCTACCTATCTGAGGTGACAGGACATGTGGGTGACCCCTCCACCGTGTGCGACTGCTTGTCAGCAGTGTCCTGCAGTGCCTCCTTCCCATCCCTACAGAAGTTCTACTCTTACCAGCTCATTTACTTTCTCCAGAACACAGCTCTGCCAGCACAGTGCCTGCTTTTCACACAGCCTTCTACTTTTTCCTGAAATGATTTGATTTTGAAGACATGAGACAATTTTCATGACAAGTATGTGCCACAGACTTGAAAGAGCTGGAAGCTCAGGACTTCCCTCCATGTTGCGAGCAGCAGAAGGAGAATAAAGAGCAGGGGCTTCAGGTGGGAAGCAGGACAGAGATCATCTCATGCTGCCACACCTTTCTCTGTGTCCCTGGCACTGACACAGTGATAAAATCCACATCTTCCTGTACAGTGATTCCTAAGAACACGCAGCAGCCCAAAGCTGAGCTTTCTTCAGTAGGAACTACTGAGGAGCTGGAAAGCATTTGACCTGCACTTCTGCGGGAGCTTCCACAGCTGCAGAGCCATGAAATGGGAAAAGTCTTAATGAGCCTGTCTGAGCAAATGCTGTGTGTGCTCCTAGGAAGCAGATGCCAGGAGACTTTAAGGCCCAGGGGATCTCTCCTCCCTTGACTGTTTGCTGCTGGTGTCCTTCCCAGTTCAGGCTAGGCGCATATTGAAGATGCAGGTGCACACACATGCACATGCACACACACACATGTGCAAGCATGCGTGACACTAGTGTGGCTGGCCACACAGGCCAACCCAGAGAGAGCTGTGCCTTTACCAGCACACACAGAAACAACATCACTCCCAACAGCAAGCTTGCTCCTCTTCCTCCTCTCTGGCTGAGCAGGTTTGCAGATCACTACTGAAACCTGCACATCCCTTCCCTCTGTAGATGCACAAGCACATCACACTAATGGTCCCTCAGATATTATCGTGGGCTGTAAGTTTATCTTCCATACCAAGACTGCAAGACTCTTACCCAGCCACTAGCTTGGGCCTTGGGCCTTTCCTGATATCTGTCCTCCCGCTTTTCGGCTGGTTAGGTTTGAAGCTCCCTAGCAAATTAGAAATACACATAAACATGCACGTAAGTAGTATTATATTAATTAATTAGGATTAATTAGAGAAAAACACACACAATTTTTGGGCTGTTGCTGGTATGCAGTCCCGACCCATGACCCCTTCTTGGGAAGCCCAGCAGAGACACAACTGAGCCCATGCAGTACCAGTGGTTGTGAGGGAACATATTTGCAAGGGCTTGCAGAGATGATGTTTCTACCTCACCCTTGGGAAGCCATAAAAGAAGCCAGTATCAAGTGTTACTGATGTTTAGGTGGTCGGTCAGCCCTCTCTCCTCAGCCTCCAGCAGCTCCCTGACAATGCTGAGCTCCAGAGAGCTTCACATACACTGTACACAGGCATTGCTCCCACGTGGAAGTGGAAAGCATTCAAGCCAGGTCATGCCTCTTCTTTCTTATGTGTTACAGGCAGGAGAGCACACTTCTTGGCTATCTCTTCTGTCAGAATCGCTGCCACAAATGGGTGAAGGCAGGACTATCAGGGGAATGAATCCTAGACACTGTTCTTGTTGCATGTCTAAACAGCCTTTTCTGTATTCTCTAAAGAGTCTCCAGGAGCCTGGTTATGAGGAGAAGATGCATCTGGAAAAGGGCAGCACAGCAGGATAAACTCTGCCAAGTCTAAAATTAAACTTAAGAGAGCTTAAGAGATCGGTTATACAAGATACCCAAAAATAACTTAGAATAAATCCTAAGAGGAACAGTGAAAGCACTGCTGACATCTTCAGTTCTCAGTGCGATGCCTGTCTGCATGTTGAAGTACGAATGTGGTCTATAAATACCACCAGTGGTTACCATTGAAAATGGAGGAGGGGTTTCCAGTGCTCCAGCAACAAGAACAATGGAGGGAAATGTTCTTTATCAGGAACTGCTTGTGCAATTCCTACCACAACGTTTAGCAATAAGTCAGGCCAGGCATTAACCACTGAAAATGAAATGACCTCCTTCCAAGCTTTTCTCTGTTTCCAATCTACAGTCATTTCTCGGTGCTACAGCTCCAAAAGGACTGCTGAACACTCCAGTATTTTCTGTCCATATTATTTAAACTGGAGGCCTCAGCCATGTCCAGCTGTCCTGGGAGAGGTGGGGGTCTGGGCAAGCTGATTTGAGGGAGGATGAGGATGCACATTCTTCCAAATAGCCTGTGATCACGCTCTACATCAGTCCTGCAGACAAGACACCTGCAGCCAAACACTATGGTACCACCAGCCTCTGCAGTACGCATGCAGGTCAGAAAGGCTTTGTACCTTGCCATGTGTCTGAAAGACAGCGTGTATCTCCAGCTCTCAGAACAGCCCGTGCAGTTTCTGTAGTAGCAAATGCCATTCCTCTTTGGCTGGCTTGGGATAACATGCTAGAGTCAGGTGTTTGTTAAAATTTTCCAGTAATAGGGCTTCAGATTCAGTGCAGCTTCAGGTGAGAGATGATTCAGTGCTAGCCAGTTAGCTTGAAGTCAGTTTAGAATAAAACTGTGGTAGACATAACATCTTACATCCGAAAAGAACAGCCACAATCCCAAACCACAGATCCATATGGCTAGAATGAAAAACCCTGATTAACCTGCTTACATCGCATCTGAATCTAAAGGTCACTCTCCCAATATTCCTTTGATTTTATGTCAATGCTTTCCTGACACACCTCACACCCTAAAACTCAGAGTCTGGATGAGAATGATTCCTGCTTACAGCACAGTATTTTTCATAGTCCACCTGTATCTCTGGATTTCTTGGTCAGGGACCTAAAGTACACCAAGCGTGAAAAGATACTGAGGGAGGTGGCCTTCTTCATGTCCCTAAAAGTAGAAGAAGGATGACTACAAAGATGACAAAGCAACTAGAGAAGTTCAGGTTGGCTGTGAGGAAACACTTTTCCTGAAGGGTAGTGCAGCCCTGGGACCAGAACAGGAGAGAAACTCCATCCTTGGAGTCACTAAATAATGGGTGTCACCATCCTTGAAGTATTTCAAATGTGGCTGGGAAAATTCACACCTGGCCTGGTCAGGTGTTAGTGATAGTCCTGCTCTGAAGGAGGCTGGACAAGAGACCCGCAGGCTTCTGTCAACACAACACTTCTGGGCTGCTGTGATTTCTGTGATCCATCACTTATCTTTCAGTCTGTCTGCCACAAAACTTAATAACTAACTCATCTGACATACCTTCTGCTCAGGTATAGACTGCCCTACCTACCTCTTTGGAAACAGAGATGGTGCTTTGATAAGAACTCAAGTGTCGCTTCCTTGTCTTGACTGTCCTCTTGGCCATGCCTGGATTCACAGAGTAGAAATCCTCTCCACTGCCACGGAGATATTTAAATGTTCATTTCAATGTCAAGTGAACCTTTTCTTTTAGAGCAACTTATTCATACACAAACAGGCTACAGTCTATGTACACAACATTTTTAAGCATATTTAGCATAGGTTTAAAACTGCAAAAAGTAAATTTAAGAAGTGGTAATAGCAGCATTATAATAATAGATTGTTATTTCAGCACAGTTATCATTTGAACGGTTATGTTTATCTTAATCCCACCAACAAAGACACCAGAAAGATTAACATTTTATATTGGTTTGTATATATAATTAATTACAACTAGGAAAAAAAATTACACACTGACTTCAACATCACTACAGCATTTCACTGTTTATTCTTTTTTAATGGCTTACATTTCCTAAATTGGTCTTTTGACTGTGCAATTAAAATTGAGAAAAACTAATATAAAAACCTACTCCTATAGCTGTCTGCATCAATTAATGTCTTAAAGGTCAAAATGGATTCTTCCCCATTACCTCTAGCAGGCATGCTGGGCTCTGATTTCTTGAGGCAGGCAGGCTATGGGTCACCCTGGAACATGTCCTACTGAAGGAGACACATGCACTTGGTGGATGGATGTACCTAGAGCAGAGGAATTGTTTTATAATCTCTGACTGCCTGAAGAAGGAATAAGAAAGGTCAAAACATCCACCCTTAAGATACATTTTCTGCTCAGAAGCACTAGGCTTCTCAAAAACGTCTGCAAAAATGGAGGTGGAGTCCTAAACAGAGAAAATGTAATTTAAAATGATAAACAGATGCAGCAGCCACAAAGCAGAGGGAGTGGCACAGGGCTCTGATGGTCATAGCAAGGCATTTGCCTGCTTTGTCAATTTTTTTTTTTTTAGATGCTATGCAATTGCTTAGCTTGCTTTGTGCTTCAGGTTTTGTCTGTCCTAGTCACATGTGTTGTATCTGTTTGTTGAGATGTCTGTGCCCATGGCAATGCTTCCTGGAGCAAGGAGGTTCGGTCACACCCTGGTGGGGCGCAGGCATTGTCCTGACCAGGAGAAGGAGAGCAGAAGCGTTGGTGAGAGAGGCCTGTGCCCTCCCAGCACCACCCCTCTGCAGTGTTTTGCGCTCTGTCTCTCCATCTGACGTGCAACACCATTCCTGGCCTTGGGAAAGAGTCTCACTGACCCTACAGGGATCCAGCCATCAGAGAGAACTTTTTTCTTCATTAACTGTATTTCATACTCCTGATGAAGGGACTTTAATCCTAAGGGAGAGTCCAGCCTTGTGAGCCCCACATTTTTGGTGCAGGATGCAGGCACAGGAAAATGTCTGCTCTTTGTGTGAGACAACCTAGTGAGCCTGTAGAGAGTCAGGTGGGAGCAATGACAGAAACACCAGTCAGAGAGAGGAGGCAGAGCAAAACCAATCAACTTCTGTCTCCTAAAATAATCCTTTTCTTTTAAAGGTGAAAAATGTCGAAGTTTTATTGACCTTGCCCCGGCTTCTGAAAAAGGTAAGACAAAACAGTCAAGGCTTCTTCCCATTTTACAAATTGCATCAGTATTGTTTCTTGTCATACTTCAGTGCCAGGGGAAACATTACTTCCTAAGCACACGAGCACCTACATGTCATCCAGATTACACACAGTCAGGTGAAACAAATGCCAAGGGTTTATGACAGCTGTTTACTTGGTTTATGCAGATCTGTCATTTCTCTGATGCATTTTCTCTTCATTCAGCTGATTTTTTTTCAAGAATATAAAGATTTATATTGTAATACAGACATTTCTTTTCTTCCTCTAGTGAGGAAGGACATGCTACATGGTTTCCTCAGGCCATGAAGACATTTATGGTCAGAAAGCTGCAGTCACAGTACCAAATGTCTTTTGGTGAAAGCAAATCATCTAGATGCTTGTTTGCTTGATTTACAATTGAAAAAAATAATATTCAAGCGCACAGAGACAGGCTGCAAAGATTTTCCTTGCCCTGGCATTGGAGTCGTAAATTCTCAACACCAGCTTAACCCATATTTCAAAGTAGTATTTATCAGGAAAAAATGGGTAGGGTTCAATTAAAAAAATGGGCAGCTGAGCCCGTTCTGCTCCCTGCTCACGACAGAGTGCTCTGCCCACAGCTGAAGAGGTGCACGAGCCTTGCAGTGCCCTTCATACTAGCAATGGGCTTCTGGAGAATCCAAAGGACAGATGAAAATTCATGTTTGTACAAAGAAGCGGTGTATTTTGTTAGATCACTTGAGACAATCACAAAACCTTTTGGGCATACAGTACCTCCATCAGGTCTGGCAGAGAGGCAGTAAGTGGTGTAAGGAACAGTTGTTCTTAGTTTGTCTGAATTGCTGATCAGCTGGACAAATTGAAAGAGAAGAGCAATTACCATTAATAAAGCAGTGGGGTATTTCTATGAGAGAAACAGTAACAGAGACAGCCTCTGTGAAATTCATTGTAAGTAAACGTAAATAAATTATGCACATAAGGGAAGAACGATCCTGGGATTACTGCCACTAAACGGGCTCTGAGTTAAGTCTTACACACACAAATGGGACCTTGGGGTGTAACCATTCTTATGAAAACACTAGCTCAATACTCAGCAACAGTCAAAAAACAATCAGCTAGAAAACATTAGCAAAGGATTTGAGAACAGAGCAGAGAGTATCCTGTTGCATGAGGACTGTAACCAAAGCTTCACCTTTATATAAAATACAGTGTGGGTTTTTGTCCTTTTTAGTCCAGAACACAGAATGGCATCAAGGATAATCATAGGTCTGGAAGGTTCTGTACAAGGACAAGACTAAGACTTTCCAGCCTGAAGGAGAAGCATGTGAGAAGAGATATGGTGGGCATTGATAAAGGCATAAGAGGAACTGAAAAGGCAACTGGGGGAATGGTAGTTCACTGCCTTTCCCAGTGCAAGGACTAGTGGGCATTGCAATGACACCTTCAGGAGACAGACTCAAAACAGGCACAATCTGTCTGTTGCAAAGGCAATGGGATGTTTTCATGCTTTATCCATCTTCTGTGAAAGTTCATTATGGTGCATAATGCTTGGTTGCATCACCCACACACTTTCCAAAACAGCATTTAGCGCTTTAAGCATTTCTTTTTGTTGTGTGAAATGCTGTCAGCAAATTTTTTTTTTAGTAGAATTTAAGAGTTACTGCACAGTGTCACTGTATATTTCCAGACTATTCTATTCTTCCTTTTTAAGGAAGGCAGGCCCTTCTGCTGTAGTGATGTCAAGAAAGTTGTATCTATTTCTGAAGTTTTCCAATAGAGTTGTAAAGCATATTGACAGAAAGAGGGGAGAATGCTCTGTCAGAGATGGAAAATGCTGACCATCTGACTCACAAACAAAGCCAGGATAAATTCCGCAACTGTAGATCGTTGGACACTGCAACATACTTAATCTTAATTTTTCACCATCAGTCTTATACTGTCCAGAGATACTTCCACCAGATGTGAAGAGAAAATTACGTCGGTGATGCCCAATTTACTTTCACTGCACAATTCTTTAACTTCTTGACTTATTTGGCTCTTTTCCTATTAAAAAGAACCTTCCACTCCCTTAATTTCTTCATCCCCTGTCAGCATTGACTTTAATGGCCAGAGGCTTGTCAAGTACTCAGTTACACCCAATACTGGGACAGATTCTCGATTTTTCTTCCAAGTAAACGAGATATGATAAAACGCAGAAAATATCACAGTTTGAGTTCAGTTATTCAAACATGTTGTGGTTTTCACAGTCCATTGTGTAACTGGGAATTTTTGGACTAAACATCTTCACAATGAGACTTCATCTTATTCAGTTTCTGTACATATTGTTAGCATCACTTACAACTAAAAAGTGGTTGTTCAAGCTTCAATTATCTAAAATGTCTCAACGAGTACATGCTCCATTACTGCAAAATGAGCACTCAGGTTTTCCAAAGTTTTCTTTTCAGTAGGTTTTCCCTGATCCAAAGAAGACCTCTATCTAACCAACTGTTAAGCTACACACAGGCTGTTGAAGCCTGGGCCTCCTTCTGAGCACATCATCTTCCACTTTTAAGACATGCTAAAAGGAAGCCTAAGAACAAACTTAGTCTAGTTGTACAGCTAGTCTCTTCTGGAGTCTGTCATCAACAGCAAGTCAGTACAAAACTCCTTGATAATATTTAAAACCTGCTTAGCATAGAAAAGCTAATCACCAGACCTCACAGTAATATAAAACCATTTATGCTAAGGCGAGCTACATCCTTACCACAAATCTTGCATTCATAAATGAAAATGTTTCTTATTCTTACTGTAAAAATGTAATAGCTTATGCTTGAGCTTTCTATCTTTAATCTGTTTGTGCTGATCTCTAGTGTAGCTGGATACTATATCTCTGATCAGTTATTATTCCCTTTGCATATATCACACCCATGACATCTACTAAAAGGAGGCAGCAAAATTTGGGGGCAAACAGACCCACAGTATGGTATAAATAAGCGTTTCCAACCCACACTAGGAGAGCTCTTCCCTGCATTTAAGGCAGCTGCCAACAATCTGTCAGAACCTTGTAAGCCTAACATTGAATTTATTAGCTATTGCTGGTTGTTAGTGCCAAATCTGCTTAACAAAATCAGCTTGGTGATGGTAGATAATAACTAGAAAAAAAAAAAACATTTTCTGTGTCCACAAATATTTCTTATTACAATTTCCATTTGCTGTTGATAAAGGATGATAGGGTAATAGCTGGTTATATTGGCCAGGACTTTTAATAGGCTCTCACAGAGCAGATGTTGTCGGATCCCATGACGTGTGCTATTTTCTAATGTTTGTTACAGATGTGAGTAGAAAGCTAGCAAGTTATTTCCAAAAGGAGTCACAAGGGAACTGTCACAGTAGGCTGGACATGATCTTTCAGTTCTGAATTGCTCCTGGGGTCTTCTCCACAAAACTTAATCATAGTTTTGTTCCTGCTGAGTATTTTGATATCCAAAGAATAAAATGATAACCTATTTAGTGAGGGACACTTACATGATACACTCGGTTTTCAGCTGCTTGGTCTAATTTTGGATGCGGCTTGAAACCTTTCCTCTCCCTTTGGGCTGTTGTAAGCCTTCCTAGAACATCTTTCTGCCATGCTCCCTGTTGCAGTGTCCAACCAGAACACTGAGGCTGGGACACACTCCACCACTGTCCTCCTCTCCCCATACCTTTTGGGTGCACCTTCTAGCTGCCCTTTACCATTGCATCAAATCTGCACCTGAGAGGACTTCCAAGAGGCCATGGAGGATACGTTCAAAAGGAAGAGACCAAGGCCAAGTATTACGTCTGGAAACTGTGGCACCACAATGGAAAGCAAAATGTGGCTATATGTGTCCCATCAAATGATCTGATAAATTGCTTCACTGACTAGCATAACACCACAGCTATAAATGTATATAGGTCTGTTCCTCCCCCCGGCCAGAACTGTGTGGGGATTCAAATTCCCACATCCTTCTATAGATGCATAAGTGTCAGCTGTCAATGACAGTGGCACCGTGAGAGCCAGAGGATGGGGAGTCACGACCAGCTGAACGCCTTGTGTAAGTGAAGGCTGGGATATATACAGTGGAAATAAGTTGGAAGCAGAATTTTTGCTGAAGAACTTTGCTGGGGAAGAGTGAGGGTCTACAGGAAACATGGGGCCCCCAAGAGTTTTGTTCACCGAGGCTGTGACTCAGGCACTTCCAAGTACCTGGAGTGCCTCCAGCACATGCTGAAATGAGGTGCTCCAGCCTGAGGAGTTCTGTTGCAAAGTTGCCTCAGGAACAGTCTCAAAGGTCAGCATTGGCCCAAAATTTAGAGATGGCTACACCAACACAGGACAGGAGTCACAGGACAGACTCCTTACAGGTGTGGTACAATCTGGTCTAAGTTACTCTAATGCTCTGTAGAACCTCACTTGCTTCAGCTGTGGTACTTATGGAATAATATCCACAATGAATGGCAAAGCAGCAGGTCATCAGCAAGTGCCTATATTGCAGTGCTTTCTGCTTATTTATAGGGAAATTCACATGTATAAAACAAACAAGACTTTTTAGGAACTATAGAGGTTGAGGCAAGGCAAAACCTTGCAGAAGGAAAATGTTCATTGCTAGTGAGCATTTAACAGTCCAAAATGTTACAGGGGACTTTTTAAAATTAAAGACTGTACTGGCAGAGGTAGGAGATGCCTTCTGCATGTCCTCTACACAGCTCATAATGATGCATCCTGTAGAGATGAAGCAATAAAAATTCTATATTATCTAAAGAGTAGCTGGCAAAACTAAGGTAGCACATGGCAAACAGCACATAAATAAAGTCTCACCTAAATACAGCACAGAAAAAGAGAAAGCTGAGCCAAATCTATACATGCTTCGAAGCCAGCACTACAACAGCAATTAATGAGAAGAGAAACTAGATGCCTGATTCTAATGGATACTGACATAATAGGTGTACCAGAAATTTGATGGGAGAAAGATAATTAGTGGGACAATAACGTCTTGGTACTGATTACACTGAAAGACAAAGCAGATGTCAGGTACTAAAGCTGAATCAGAATAACAAGGTAATGTCATTAATGAGCAACAAAATCTCTGTGGATGGATTCCATGCTCAGATAAAAAATACAGAATTATATTAGTGATCACCCATTGGAATAACCTACAGTAGCAGGGTTAAACTTGATATCAGAGAAGGTATAAGGATAGAAAGCAAAACAGTAGGAGCAGACTTCAAAACCCCATGCAAAAACTGAGAAAACATCATGCTTGGCACAATGCAGAGACTAAAATTAGGACAAATTTTATGAGCATGGAGAAAAGAGTTGCAAAACCTGTAACTCTTGACTTATTCCTGAGTGGTGTGGGGACCATGATTCAAAATGTTGGTAAGAAATACCTCGTATCCAGGACTAACAGAGAGAGATTCAGTTCCCTTGCAGAAGCAAGAAAAGTTAAAAGCAAAAACAAAAAAACAAACAAACAAAAAAGTTGCGAAGAAGGGTATGCAAGAAAAACGAGTTGATTAAAAGTAATTGAAAGGTTCAGCTAAAAGGACAGATGGAGCTTGAAAACTTCGACAATACTAGATATACTACAGCCATCTAAACTATTCACAATCCTTCTCAGTCACTCAGTGACTGAGAGAAAATGGCAGATAATATTTGGTGTTGGTAAACGCAAAGTGGCGAACACGAAGAGTAATCCTACCTTTACACATATAGTGATGGGTTCTGAATGAGCTTTTCCCCCTCAGGATAGAGTTCTTGGAGTGATGACAGACACTTCTATGAAACCATTAATTCACTGCTCTGCAGAGATTAAGAAAAGATAAAAAGAAACATTGGGATCATTGTAGGAAATAAAGAACAAAACAAAAAAGTCACCATGCCACCACATGTATTCATGATGCACCCACTCGCAGCACTCTGTGCACCTCTCACCCCTCCTCTGCCAGCCCCAGCTCAAAAAAAGTTATGATAAAATTGAAAGAGGTAGAGAGAAGACTTTGACAGTTATGGTTAAGGATAGGGAATACTTTTTTTTTTGTTTGCGGACAACGCAGAACAGATTTCAGGCTGGAAAAGAGACAAATGAAACTCGTAAGAGCCAAGTTAAAAAACAGACCTCCTTTTTTGGGAACTGGGTAGCTCTTCTTGAGAAGGAAAAAAAAAAAAAAAAGAGGACAGATTTTCTAAAACGGACCACTGAGAGACCTGCATCCAGTGAAAAGTAATGTAACTGGGTTTCCCACAGAATTGTACACTTTCCAAAACAGTTTCTACTGTCTTCTTGAATATTTTGTATTTTGATCGCATTAGTCTTAATATATCTGCAATAGGGTATATACATACCCACACAGACACATACCTGTGCACTTGTTTTAGGAGAGCTGTCATTAAGTATGCAGGAAAAAACGTGTTACTAACATTTTATCTGTGTTTTCTTACACATCTGTTATGAATCACTGAAGTTATTTTTAAAAACTCATCAGATATACAAAGATAATACCGTGCTTAGTAGCTGAATTCCTAATTCCTAAAAGGAAGCAAGTCCTGTATTTCACACTGGTGATGTCAAAGACACAGAGAATACTGGTTTTCTGCTGTGGACAATGACAGCCACAGGGTCTGAACATAATTTCTCAGCCCAGTGCTGAGCGGGGGAAGTACATCACATGCCCTGCACTGTAGGTCTTCAAAGGGAAACATTTAACCCAAATACATTTACTAAGGCATATGGGCTAGTCCTTATTTAGAGTATTTTTCATTGTCTTTTCTATTACATAACTCACTATATTACTATTACACCAAGAAAAAAAGAAAATAAGCACAAAGTTATTCCACAGTCTGCTCAGTATCATGCACAAGATTAAATTCAAAATCAAGCTCAATACCAGAACTATAAAAAGTCACAGAAAACACATCACCCTGTAGAAAAGATTCATTTTAGGATTCACAGCTCCACCTCATCTTTCACAATCAAGAAACTAATGAAGAACTAAAGTTAAACAAAATAAAAACAGCTGGCATTTCTTCTCTCACCTAAGCAGTTTCGGGTATTTGTCATATGGTCTCTTACGTCTGCAAACAGCAGTCTCTTCTCTGGGTGTCAGCCCTTTATCTATCTTGACCGTCTTACTTGTTTTACAACAACAGGTAGTTTTAGGTATCTCTGATAGCTTTTAGGATCATGAAGCTTCCATTCTTTTGGAGGAACGTCTCTCATAGCTCTGTGGTCTACTTCTCCCAGTGTTTTTACACTGCAGCACAAGAGGAGCGGGCAGATGGTCTGATATTATGAGACTGCATTAACCAACAGACGGGCTGACTGCTCAGAGCTGAGTCCCTATGCCAGCCACAACAGCATGCTCAATGTTTATTTCTTTCACCATTTTTTATTGATCACTCCAATATTTCTGGCTTGTAATTGCCAGTATTGGAGCAGCAGAGATGAGCAAATTACTAAAACAATCAGAATGCAACTGGAAGAGAAAGCATGAGATTTACATGGCACTTTCAAGCTTACTTTAATGCTTTTCCCAAACGAGATGCACATTTCTCAATGTGTACCCATTTGTATATTTTTTTCCTCTCTTCTCTCTTGCCCTGAACATGAAGAGGAGAGCTAAAAGTGAGAACCAGGTGTCAGTTCCAACATAGCATGTAAGTCTGGAAAAGCCGAGCAATGACAGCTAGAGTCAAGAAACATAAGGACACCAAATATAGACCAGGAGGAACAAAGCAGACAGGACCAAAAATGTGGAGAAAATTCCATTCAACATAGGTAAACAGAATATTTTTAAAATCAGTAGTGAAAAAAATCAAACACCCACTAGGTCTATGGAGCACTCACCATAAAAATCAGCACCTACTACACATTTTACAGCTGCCAGTCTGCTCACAGCATTCCGCTACTAGCTCTGGAATCAAGTATTAAAGAAATAACAAGATTTTCCCTGATGTGGCAGACCACTGTGTGGGCGCCACAGGCTATGGATGGTCAGCATCTTCCTGAGAATTAGATCTCGATAAGGAAGTGCAAGAGGGCTGTTGGGGCCACTCTTTTCACAGCTATCTCTGCTCCCTTTTGCTTCCTTTCCCAGGAAGGGTGACAACAAGGGCTGCAGTTTTTCAGTTACTAAGAAGTTCTGGGTCCCGCACACACTCTTTAGCTCTAACACAGTACCTTACAGAGAGAACTTTATCTTTAGATTTCCATCATCAAAAAACAAACCAAGGAGAAGGATCGATTCCCATCTAGCACACAGGTGCTCTCCCCCCATCTCCAATGCAAGTGTTATGTTCATAAAGCAGGACATACAGCCCTGAGGCTGTCAAAGGCAAGCGGGCACAGCTTTTTGTTGCTGGTAACGTGACCACAGGTAACAGCTTCCCATCTCCCTGGCTGCTGCAGCATGCAGGGAGACCAAGAAGAATAGTGAAACATTTTTGCACAAAGAAGGAATAATGCTTGTACCACGACTTCCTCCATGCAAACTCACATCACCCAAACCCAAGTTTTACCCTCATATGTGGTTCTTTTCCTCCCATGTTGGATGACATCTAGCTATTTGACTTGTCAGCCTCTTGTGGTTTCCCTGTGTTGTTCAGCCATTCAGGATCTTGGGGACAATGACTGTGAACCATGGGCTAACAGGAGCACTTTCTTCCTCAAGTAGCAGCATCAGTGTCTGGGGCTAGCAGCAATGCCAATGAGGAGGTAGGGAGGTTGCACACTCTCCAGGACAATGTTGCTTGAACACTTGATGTCCCTTCAGCTGTCCAACAATGCAGCACCCAGCTTGTCCTTCAAGTGCAGTGCTCTGGATTTCATCTCAGTCAGCTGAGATAATCCTAATAGTTATTTAGGAGCACACACTGCTCAAGCTCCACTGTTTCTAGTATACAGAAGGTTTTTGTCATATGATGAAACCTGATGTAGAAAAAAAACCAAAGCCTCTACTTGTTTGTATCAGAATTTCTCAGACAGGTTAAGGTTGAATTGACAGAGGAGTGACTTGAAATGATGCCTCACCATAGCTCAGACTATCAGGCTCTGACTATCAGAGCAGATGCGTAATGCTGAGTTATGAGGAATGTGGCAAACATAAACCTTTTCAAGATCTCTTTGCCTGCCTGCACCATTGTCCAGTCTGATTACTTGCTCAGGGACAGCATGGCAGCGTGACAGTTCAAATGAGGCTGCTTTGGTCAGATCCTTGAACTCATCAGCCAGGAGGGCCATTGTGCTATTAGGAAGGCTGGTAAGCAGCAACCACAGATCATCTTCAGCAGAGAGCAGAGACTGAGACAGTAGGAGGATGAGATCCCACTGAGGCATTCTGAATGTGAGTTTACCCCAATTAGGAAGCTAATTTTCTGTCTGAAAAGGCCCTCAAAAATCAATACAGAATCTGGACTATTGCTTTTTGGGCATTGCTCAGGGAATGCTGGGGCTTTCAGCAGGAAGCATCCCATAGCTTGGCAGTTAATACATTCACTTATGTGGGTTTTTTTTATAATTCTGGCATAATTTCCAAGCTACTAGCCAAAATGCCTGACTTAAATTTTCATGCACACAATTCCTGCCTATGCTGCATATAACATAGTTAACATGACTCAGCAATCTCCTTCAGGAATAGCAAAATTATTTTCCCAGAAGAGATCCTTTATGAGCAAACAGCTCATGTTTATGGATTAAAAACACTTTGAACTCTAACAGCAATTTCTCTGTTGGCCACCTCTTCAGTGCTGCCTTGAGAACATGTACTAATATTGGATCTTTGACAGTAATTTTCATGACCTGACCAGCCTAGAGAAGCAGCCAGGAGGGGATTTCAATATCATTATTTCATCTGGAGATAGGACCTCACAATCTGGCATCAGAAACTGTTAGCGTAGTAAGCTGGCACCAAAAATCAACTTTTCTAATTTGCCAACAAGTATAACTCCATGCCTGCATGTGAATGTAGGTGGTAGGAGGTATAGATGTGTATTTAGGCTCTCTAGAACTAGTTTGTCAGCTGTATTCATCTCCAAAGCTCAACAATAATCGAAATTATGGAACTTTGTCGTTCCAGAAACAGCAGTAAATGCTCCTTTATCATCCTGCTCATAATCGCATTCAGATGTTATCCACGTTCTTGGTATTTCAGCCCAAATTGCTAACGAGTCTAAGAATGGCTTTAATAATACGACACAAGACAACTAAGAATTATCTTTGCATGTTGTGGGGAAAGAGCACAGAAGAGCATGTCAGTAATTTCTTGACATTTCTGAGGTCAGTTTAACCAGAAGTCTCTCACAGAAAAGTCTGCATCAGCGACTGTTGCTTTTTTGTGACAGGAAATTGCAGTGGACCTGAACAAAGAATACTCGATATTTTGCTATGTATTTTTGCTCAGGATACTGTGAATGGCCCTTAGTGTTTCGTACTCCAGAGGAAAAAGGCCACATGGATACCAACAGAATAACCTGTGGCAACAACAGCAGTTACCCCAGTTTCATATTTATACTTCTTAACTTGGATACCAAACAGGCAAAATCAGCTCAAAACAACTGGAAGTCATTAACCACACCATTCTTTAGATTCCTTAATCAGGAATTCACTGAAACGTGGTACGATGCTTCGAGTTCTAAGCAGAATTTCTATGACATTTTTCAGAATTCCTATTTCAAAGGAAACTGGCATGGGAGATTCCTGACTCAGAGTGCTCCCTGGTGAGAGCTAATAGCGTGTTCATTTACAGTGCCTTTCCTGGTGATCTGGGCTGACTTGAAATAAACTCGGGTTTTGTGAAGAACTTCTGAGCCGAGACTCATTGCAAGCGGAGGTAAAGCTTCTTTACCTTGCTGTCAGAAAAATATTCGGTTTGTTTCATTCATTCAGAAGGTGTCTGCAACCTCCTTTTGTTAACACATTGTCTCTGGCAGATGCACTTAACATGTTCACCACAGAAATGCACTCAGTATCTATGAATCTTCTTTCAAAATGTTGATGCTGCCCTCCGCTGTCTGACAGAAATGCAAGGGACTGATCTTGTCAGAGGGTTCATGAAGTACTTGAGTTCCTAAAATTTCAGCAATCATGTAGGTAACAGTTATCTTTTCAGCCACAATGAAGAGTTTGTTCGCTTCACTTGGGGTTGCTGGAAATGAATTTCCTTGGCATGTAACGATGCTGATGCAGTGGCTAAGTCCATGAGGAGGTGACACTGATGCTTTTCACTATGAACTCCACAGAGAAGACAATCTCTTCGTGCATTGTTGAGGAAATAAAAATAGCTCCAAGGCACTAAGAAGTTTAGTAATGTCCCAGCTATTTTACTGATCTTGAAAAATCAGAATCTCTGGCCAATGACAGAAGCAAGAAAAATATTCTTTTAGCAGGGGTATGTTTTCATTTTAGGCAAAGCTGGTGATCATATAGAGTGCAACACATCTTGAGATAACATGACAGCGGTATGATTCCTTCTGAGGTAGGAATCCAATGACATCAGTTGATTTATGTAAGTTTTTCTGGTGGGTCCCAGCTTTGCCATCTCAAGTTCCAGGTGAGCAGCTCAGCCCAGGTCCTGTACTTCCAGTGTTTTCACTTCACAAGGAAGTTGTCCAAAAGATGGTGACCGCTTTACCTCCAGGAACAACTTCAGAGTCTGTGGTGTTCAGCATCAGAACAATCCCACCTGTGACATACAGCATAATATCTGTGGGGCAGGAGCAAAGATTCAAAGTGGTCCACAGTACACAATAGTAACTGTCATTGTCAGCAGCACTGTTGAGGACATGGTAGACTGGTTGGTGGAGAAGTACCAGAGTCAACAATGGCTGGAGAAGGTGTATTAGAATAGCAGGTGTTGATGGTTCCAAGATTAGTGGGTCATCAAGATCCATCAAGGCCCATCTACCCACACATTATCAGACACCAGGTTGGAAGACACAGGACAACAAGCAAATCATGATGTGTAACAGAGACATGACAGAACAGCAAGACAGATCACTGTCAGCTCCTAGCTGGGATGAAAAGGGACATGCAAACCTATCACATTTTTGCTAACCTACAAAAAGCCCAGAAGACACGAGAAGGACTCAACAGCTGGCGTCCTCTGTATTATTTCAGGGAATCCTGTGAAGAATGACTGAATGCATGCGTCTTGGTGCTTGCAAGCTGGATGGACTCCTTGCACACACTCATGATTGTGAGAATGTGTGTACAGGAGTGTAAGTGAAATTAGTTTTGATTTAGTTTTGTTTTAAAGACTGTCCTTTCCCAGGAGGTCTCATGTTGCTGCCACAATGGCACAGCATTATTTCCGACAAGGTGAGCAGGGATGACACAGCATCTGACAAATGCTGCTCATAGTGAGGAGGAGGCAGGCCAGAACCTGAAATCTTTCTGCATTAGGGAAGAATGTCCTTGACATAACAGGCACATCCCACTGTACACAAACCCACAGCACCTCTCTGCACATGTAACAGCCAATTTGATGAACAGGCAAGGAAAAAGCATAAACAGGACAAAAACAAACAAAAAAAAAACCAACAGAGAAAGCTGATGATTTATAAGAATACAGACCCTCAGATACAGGCCATCCAGGTAGGATTCTCCAAATGAATGGAGTGCAGACTCTTCTGAAGGAAAGTTTTTTCACAAAAGCTGAGTTAGGCCAGACAAATCCCTGGAGCAGAGGACACAGGCTGGTGGGAAATAAGACAGACAGAAAAGGTGACAGCAGAAAAGACAAGGAAAGAGAAAAATCCTCTGGAGAACTTCTTCCCTGTCACCTGGAATAACTGAGGTCTCCTCAGGAGAAGGAGCTCTCTACTTTGCAGGAAGGAGGCTGTAAGAGATTGTAAGTAGAAGTAAGTGATGCCAAGTGACTGCCTCATGAATCTCATGTTGAGAGAGGAGCAGTGGGAGATCACTTCACCATCAGCACAGAACAGAAAGACACTGTCTCCTGAATTAATAACCTGAATCAACTGTTCTGCTTCTGACAGACACAGGAAGATGCAAAACCCAGATATAGCTTGCATTTTCTGGATGTTATTATTTCAGATTAAATTCAAAATCAAAGCAGGCAGGACAGGACATAATCAGAACTATGCAAACTCTGCATGTGTAACTTACTTTCCCCCACACTAAATGCATTTTAAAAAGGCATAGAGCAAATATTCAAGGTACGCCAGGAAATAAGACAGAAGAGTTAGAGTTCTTTTCCAGATAGGAACAGGGTCCAAAAAAAGCAGAAAGAATTGACTATGTCTTCCAGGGGTAACTCACCTGGTCATTGTCTCATTGGAAAGAGGTTTCACAGGACAGCAAAACTCATGTCTCACTGAGTTGTTCCTCAGGGCCATAGTTCAACTCTGTTTCTACTCCTGTTATCCCTACCCCAGTTCATTTCCTTCCTCCAGCTGCTCCCCCAGCACAATAGACCTAGGAACTGTGAAATTAAAAAAATCATAGGATGATTTAGGGTTGAAGGGGCTTCTGAAGCCTTCAGTCCAAGCCTCTGCTGAAAGCATGTCCACCAGATCCAGCCACTCAGGGCCACGTCCAGTAGAGATTTTAATGTCATCAAGGACAGAGCTCACACAGCCTCACTGGGCCCCTCTTCCAGTGTTTGACCACCTTTTTGCTTAGCTCAATTCTGGAATTGTTGCAAATTTTGTCTCCTCCTACTCCTGGTTCAGCTGGTTCAGCTCCAAGGGCTAGGCTCTATTATCTATATACCTCAGTTAGGCACCTGTAGAGAGCGAGAACTTCGCCTCTTCTTGTACAGGATAAGAAGGTGAAGCTCTCTCTGCCTTACCTTGTACACCGTGAGCTCCAGCCCCCCAACGCTTCCTCACTGTCCCCCATGCCCTTAGAGGTCTTTAAATTATGTCAAACCTTCTCCAGCGTATCAGGTTTGAAGATCTTCCAAGGTTATCCTGCTGGTAAAACCACTCTTGTCCCATTTGACCAGGTAGATCCTATTCCTGTCACCAGCCCTTGTTCCTTGTGGTTAGAGAAGCCAGCGCACTCCCTGAGACACCAGCCACACAGCCAGGTCTTCCTTCCTCCTGTTCCTTTCTCCTTCACCAGCAGGATAAAGAACACCCACCGGGCCCCATACCCTCCACCCTCACCTCCCAGAGCCCTCCTGTCACTCTGAATGTGCACAAGGCTGCCTCTAGCAGCGTCTCCTCTCCTGCCTTCTGGCCACGTTAACCTGGAACCTCCCATAGAGACGTATGTGCATCCTCCAGCTTCCCATTATTTCTCAAGCACACTGCGCTTCTGTCTACAGTATCCAGCTTCAAGGACTATTTCATAGGTGGGCAATAGATAAAATAGATAAAAATTGCATAGAACCAAGATGTTCTAGAGATACCCAAAGAGGTCCTTTAGTGAAGCTGGTATCTTAGGCAGCAGCTTGTTCTTTCTGCAGTATCTTTACTGTGGATGTGGATCAACTGAACCCCCAAGACATCAACCAAACCCCCAGATCCCTTTCTCCAGGGCTGCACTCCAGCCTCTTGTCCTCCAGTCTATACATACATCCAGGATTATACTGTCCCAGGAGCAGAATCCATTATTTATCCTTGTTAAATTTCATCCAGTTGGTGATTTCCCAGCACTCAGATCTACCAAGATCTCCCTCCTCTCAAGGGACTCAACATCTCCTCCTAATTTAGAATCATCAGCAAACCTTCTTAGCATGTGCTCAACTCTTGTGTCCATGTCACTGATAGAAACATTCAAGAGAACTGACCTTAAAACTGAGCCCTGAGGAGCACCACTAGTGACTGGCCACCAGCCTGATGATACCTCACTAATCACAACTCTTTGAGTCCAATCCTTCTGGCCAGCTGTTCGCCCAAGGAAGCTGAAGACAGAGCCACACTGGAGTCACTACTACAGCACTGCCCTTGTGATACCAGCAGTGAGTATCCTCAGGAGTAGAAACAGAGCGATAAACATCTGGGCAGATATGTTGTCTATTACCCTTTCCAGTCTGGGCTGAAAAATGTATAGGACCACAGAGTCATTCAGGTTGGAAAAGACCTATGAATTAGAACTCGTTAGTTAGGGCTCCCTGCTGCCCCGGTTTATAGTCAGGTTTACATAATCTGATTCTTGCCAACTCAAACCATTTCATCATTCTCCTGTGACAGAAACTTCTGTTTGTGAGAAAATGAGGCAAAATCCCTTATTAATCCTGCTGATTCACAGAACACCACCCTTGCTGTCTCTCACTGGTATTTCTTTTTGGAAGCCTGTGCCAGTTGCCCTGATACCAAATTGCCTAACAGGAGTGAGGTAAACAGCTGTTTGCTGTTGATAGATGCAATATTACACATACAGTCACTGCGAGAAATTAGAAGGTTTATTTATTATAGTCTCTGTAGTATTGTTTAAAAACTCAAAAGGTCGGATACAGTGGCAACAATGAATAGCACATATTAATCAGATGTAATTATAAAGACAAATTCCCAGACAAATATGAGCTGGGATCAACTTGGTCATTAAGAGGACATTCAAATATTTGATAGAAGTAAGACTGCATATCTGGTTTGATATAGGCATTATCACACATATGTTCTTACCGCAAGAAGAGAATGTATTAATACAAGTGAAGCCTGTAGCAGTCTCTATGGTTACAGCGACAATTTCTAATATAAGCCATTGTCTTCAGATGCTTAACTTTCCATGTTTCGACTGCTTAGGCTGAAATTTTCCATCACTGCTCATTGTTTCCAGGTGAATTCTCTAGCAATCAGGTTAGCAAATGTACCAAAGAATTCTAGCAGATTCTCATGCTGAAACAGCAATTGGAAATTTGGCAGGGACTCAATATTATCATCTGTTACCAACCTCTCAGATTTACCCCATGGCTTGGTGACTTTAAAAGGCCCAGCAGATCGTGCAAGAGGTTTTGTGCTGAAATTTCCGAATGTGCTATCTATAGTGAGCGAATCTGTCTCAGCCAGACCCACTTACTTGCACACAGCCCCAAGGTCCCACAGCACGCGCAGTTCACACTTGCATGTCAACTCTGCCCTTCCTCTGAGGGATTGTACCTAGGGGTTGAGAAAACAGAAGGCAGTCCAAATTTTGTGTCTGAAGCTCTTCAACTGCGTGAGTTATAAATAACTGGCTCTCCCCCACTGGTATCCTGGCAGTTTTTGTATTAGTCCGAGCAGCAGAGACCTGTGCAGTGGATGCAAACACTCCAAGTCAGAACAGTCATTCGGCGGGACACCACTTTCTGTGAAAGAGTTTCTAGTAACAGGCCCCAACATTGTATTGTGATAAGAATTTTAAAACCTGGACTGAAAACATTTTCTTCGAACACTCTTGTGAAAAAGAGGTATCCAAACCTGTCCATCTCCACCAGCCCATACGTCATGAGGTATCATGTCCCATCACCACCATGTATGCTAGATTCTGCTCATCTAAACCATGACACAGGGAGGGAAAACAGATTGTGTGTCTTATGTTTTGGGTCAGAGGAGCCAAGAGGTTCTAGAGATACCCAAAGAGGTTCTTCAGTCAAGCTGGGATCTTAGGCAACAGCTTGTTCTTTCTGCAGTATCTTTACCACCCTGATGCTCTTCACATCTTCATTCACCTCTTTTTATTTTTCAGAGTTTGGGTGGTAGTTTGCTAAATTTAAGCTTTCTGAATACACAATTACTCCTAGATAGTCCTGATATCCTAATCAATTTTTACAAACTCTAACCTCTTAAAGTATTTACCAAATAAGTGTCTGGTTGCTGCTCTGTTGCATTGCAGGTGTCCTGTGGTTATCAGTAGTATCCGAGGTGTTATACATCATGCTGTTAGTCGTCGGATTCAGCCTTATGTGCCTCGAGCTCTTTCATTCAAGCAGTGTGATAGATGGGCTCAAGTTAAATGCCTTTGCTGCTGTCTTCACTGTGCTTTCAGGTATGAGCCTTTCCTTTCCCTTTTGCCTGAGGAACCACAACAAGACAAAATTCTAAAACTTTGAAAGAATAAAACCTGGGGGGCACAAGACTCTCTTATCCCCATTTAACTAGCATATTTTTCACCATGATTTTTTTGTTCCTTTGAAACAAGGACTGCATGATAAATTTGCCTCTTGCCAGGGAGAAGCGAAAATAGATATTCCTGATTTCACAACAGCGATGCAGTAATTAGCCTTCCCCCAGCCTGCACAGCCGTTACCGTAGCCATAGCCTGAGCCTTCCTTTTTCAGCATCATCGTACTGATTGTTTTTCATTTTCTATTGGCTATAGTGTTGATAATTTTTTTTCCTGTGTTAATCCTGAAAGTAGGTGAAGGCTTGATGCTTCAAACCAAAGAAGCCCATCTTGTTCATTAGCAAAACTAAGTATGAAAAGGGCTCTAGTAATCGCACTTAGCAGCAACCTCAAGAGTAATGTGGGGACATGTGTTTCAGGTTATTTTCATGCTTGGTCTGTACCTGGAGCCCTTCAGTGTCTGAACTTGAGGAACTCCTCTAAAAGAAGTTATCAAATCTATCCGTGTAATTAAGTGTCCCTTTACTGCTGTGCTGGCTTAAAAGCTCCACTTCCCAGGATTTACACAAGCATCGAGCCACAGCTGGTTTCTGTAAGCACTCCTGCATGAACCTCTCTGGCAGAAAGAACTTCTGTAATAAAAGGGCGTTTTATTCTGCTGTATTTCAAGCTGAAAGAGTTTATAATGGGCAGTGTACATTCTGTGAAGGAGTTTGTATCTTTAGAGATAGCTTCAAATTTTTAAATACAATTAGAGGTATAAAACTTAGATCAGAAGCAGAGCTGAGAGGACAAAAAAAATTCTGGTAAAAACTGCCAAAGCATGTATTTCAGCTTTGAATGTAATTTGGATTTTAAAAAAAGTCAGTTCAACTTTCAAAGTCAAAATACATTGAATTCTTCAGCATTCAAGCAATTATTTCCATGTGGTTTCTGTCTCTTCACCATTAACTGTGGTTTTAAAGTTTGTAAGAATTATGAAGTTTGCTTTCCTACACAACTTTCTATTTTTATTTTGTCCTTCCCTCTTTATAAACACATTGCCATGGTGTTCCAAATATAAATTTTAAAGTTTTACAGGGAAAAAAGGTAGAAAAATAGGAAGAATTGAAAAAAAAAAACCAAACAAACCAAAACCAAACCCCATAACACTGCTAGATTTTATTTTCAGTAACAGAGATATCAGAAGAAAGAAGAAAAACATATTTGTTTAAGTTTAGCATATTTATAATGACACAGCTCAATAGAAATTAAGTAACAAAGAGGATTTTGCCTTGGAGCAACACACCTCTCATTAAATCCATGCTAGAATTCCCTCCTAAAACTGCAATGGGATCCTCATATTCTCATAGCTCAACACCTAAAGGTTAGGAAAAATTATGCTGATAGTGTGGCCACTTACTGCAGTTTCTTAACCTCCTATGAGTCATTTAAAAAACAAACCCCAGAACATCATGATTTTGGTATCCTTTTTAACTTTATACAAATAAAAAAACTTACATATGTCTCTCATGTAATATTCATAATGAAGTATTTTAATTAATGTGATATATTTTCTAAATAATATTTTTGGTAAAGTTATCTGAACATGCTTTAAAATACCTTGTCTTTTCAAATTTAGTTCCTTAAGTTCTCCCATTACTGACACCTAGCAACAGTTCTGGTCCTGCAAGGCCAATGATCTTGAGCCAGCTATAAATGGTCAGTGTTTCTGCTCTCCCATCCACCCGGTCACTCCAGTCCACCAAATTATCAGGATTTTCCACCTGCAAGCGTCTGTTGCCCTGGACCCCAGGTGGGTGGGCAGACAGGCATTTTGTCCTCTTTGCCCAGCTGGAGGAAAAGATGACCTTGTAAATACAGCATTTGTTGATTTACATTACAGCTGTTAATTTTATCTAAAATCTTACAAATAAATGTACAACAAAAAAGTACCAGAGGATATCCCCATGGAGAACTTGGCAAGGCACACCTAAAATAGCCCACACCAATGGGTGGCATCAGGAACAAGCCAAATCAGAAGTGCATGAAGTAGCACAATGAAAGTAGGATTCGTATTGTTGTACATGGCATAATGGCACTGCCAGCGCAGCCTGGCACATGTCTGCCCCCACCCCGCCCCACCTGAGGCAGATAAAGCAATAAACACCATGTTTTTGCTGTGGTCCCCCAGTTGCAGCAGGATTTGCTGATGACCTCCTACTCACCTGTATCAGTGAACTGTCATGCTGGCCTCCCACACGGCAAAAGGCCTGAACGTTGCTGAAATGCCATTAAGGTTTTGCATGACAGAACAGATCAGCCTTGCTGAAGGTAGTGCTGGCTCTGTCAAACCTCCTGATGGCTCTGAGTGACTATGACATGTCTCAGGGCAGTCTGTAATATTTTATTAAGGTTGAAAAATTACTGACAGTAGGTACAGGAACAGCAAACCACAAACTTTAAGATCAATGTTATAACTGTCAGCTGGAGAAAAAAAAATCCACCGATTTAAAAAGTACAGCAAGCTCCCAGTGAATTCTGGAAATTAAATATAGCCAGA
This sequence comes from Falco naumanni, assembly GCF_017639655.2. Lineage (NCBI taxonomy): Eukaryota > Metazoa > Chordata > Aves > Falconiformes > Falconidae > Falco > Falco naumanni. The sequence goes on from NC_054057.1 coordinate 73,759,819, forward strand.
AACAAGCAAGGTGTGTACCAGTTTGCTGTGCTCCCATTAGGCCACCCACCTTGCTGAAATACCATTCCTTCCGATGTGAATTGCTCTTTCCACCTCCTAACTTCGCAGTGTGTCACACCAACATGAAGCAGCTGAGCAAACCATTGCAGCTTCTTGTAATAAAATGTCTTCTTTCAGCCTCTGCAGTTGTTTGCATCAAATATGACATTTGTCTTGCTGAAGGTCCTGCTTAACATACCCACAACACAAACATGACGTTCCCCAACTTCCCTCCCCCAGAATTGCCCTGAATCATCTACGTGTCTGGTGAGACTAATGAAGAGCTGTAGACTCTGAAAGTAAGCAGGAAAGAAAAGCAAAGAGTTGGGTCTGGGGAGGGAAAAATCAGGATCTTCCATATGGAGGAAGGGCAACCGTGGAAAAAAATAGATGGTCAGAGAGAACAGTAAATGGCAGCTTCGGTTAAGGTGCCAGTGTAAGGTGTGGGACCACATCGTACCCCACCGTGACAGAACACCAGTATTCCTAAGTGCCTTGAACTGCTGATGCAGAACAAGGGAGTTTTTGACATCTGTAGGTCCAAGGTCTATTTGGGATATGATGATCCTGCCCCACTCTTAGCTAAGTGCCTGAACCCATGCTTTTTGTGAGCTCAGCTGGGAGCATAATCTGCATTGCCAAGGGACTAAAGCACACACATCCCAGATTATTGTACCTAGAAAATTCTCCAAGCATCAGAGCTGCTCCTGGCCACCACTCCTTGAAAAGCAGGGTCTGGTTTTCCTCAGAGAGATGTCTAAATGTAAAATTCAGACAGTTTTTTCTGCTTAAGCTGAAGAACCATGCTGGCCAGCTAAGCGGCAGAGCAAACTCAGGCTACTCTGCAATTTATCTGCAGCCCTGTTCTTAACACCATGGTGAGTGGAGCATCTAATCTTCACCCAGCTGTCATTATCTCAGCAAAATATAATGGTGGCACAAAAGCAAGCATCATCAGCATTGTACCGGCAAAAGTATTCCTGTGGTGTCCTCTCGCCACACATCATCAGGAATACTGAGTTCATTTAACTTCCTTGTGTAACTTACAAGTGTTTTATGAGTGTTCAAATTTATAAAGTTTAGCAGCTGTTCAGATAAAATACCATTGTTTGGCATTAACACTTTGAATCTTGAATTGCCTACAGAAGTCTCTCTCCTTATTCTCTTACCTGAGGCCTGCCTGCGATGGGCTAAGTGAGATAGCTTGTGGGTGGCATACCCCTGTTTTGCAGCAGCAAGGTTGGTGGGGATGCTAATTGTGCAACGTTTTCTTCAACAATTTTCTTTCTTTAACTCTTCTCTTAATTGAGAATTCAGTATGATGTAAAATAATGAGTTCTCAGTCACACCTTTCCTCTGCCCATGCAACTCCCTCCTCCACAGTAGAATAAGAGGCATAAAAGTACAACAAAGACTTTTCTGGAGCTTTCAAAGCACTTCCAGCAGTAGCTATCTCAAGAATTATAAAAAACATTAGCACAAAAATTCCTGTTATAATCCCTGCTTCTCAGGTCTCTTGGGGATGGTGGCACACATGATGTATACTCAAGTTTTCCAAGTGACAGTCAGCCTTGGGCCAGAGGACTGGCGACCACATTCATGGGACTACGGATGGTCCTTCTGGTAAGTGTCACCACTGGTTAATATCTTTTCATTTTTGAGTTGTTCCACCAGTTTGTTCAGAGATTGTACATATCACAGATTTCCAGGAAGATGCATGTAAATTTCCAGCTGCCAAAATGCTAGGAGCAAAAAACCACCATGGCCGTACAGTTGTTGAGGTGTAGAGGGCAGTTATCAGTGACTGTGCAGCAGCAGCTGTGCCTATCAGCAGGTACATAGCATTTGTAAATAAACAGCAACCACAATTACCAACACAGATTGAGCACTCTCATTAAAGTTCAATTTAGGTACATAATTGCCATGGCATTTCAGAGACTTTGAGCTTTTTTTTTTTTTGCTTTTTTTTTTTTAATTAATGTCTTAGTTGAACCTTACACTGCAGCTTTTAACACAGCCACAGTGGAAGGCATAGTGCTCCTGGCACCTTAAGACTTCCCTGTGGATCATGGCAAGAAGGCTTGGAAAAATGGACAAGACATTTTGGAAACTGATTTTATTTTTACTTTTCCCATTTATCTTCTAAAATTCACATAAAAAATAATTTGGCCAAGATACGTCAACTGTGTTATATTGCTTGCAAGCTTATAAGAAGCTTACAAGGAGACCGTGGAGGATAGAAATAACTGCAAACAACTTTCACATCCCTCTAGAGGCATCAGCCTCTTTGCATGGCTAAGGAGAATACTTTTTCATTGCTAAATATAGTGTATTATTTTCAATCCATCTCAAAGCAGAGACAAGAACCTTTGCTAACACCAGTAAACAAACACAAATGCTTCTTACGCACAGCACTACAGGGAATTATTAGTCTTTCCTTCTCCCCTCACTGTATTGTGTTTGATGGGAGGAGTTACTAATATTGTAGTAACATGTTACAAAATATAAATTGCATTATATTTAAAATGCAGCTTATTTTGTGTATCAAAAATTAATATTTATTGCATGTGGTGATGAACTAAATAAACTGCAATCATATATTTATAATATTTATATAAATGTTCGTAGCAATTCTGTGGTCATAATTGTATAATTATTAATATCTTTAAATAATAAGGCATATCCTCTGTTAATTTGTCTTCAGAACTCTATTTTATAATTTACTGCAATACTCAAAATTCAGAATATTGTTAAATGTCTAGCATGATAAAGCACTCATTAGATCATTCCCCTTCATCTTGTGCAAGACAAGAAACCCTGTGTCTCAGAGCGGGCATCAAAGGCTTGCAGGTCCCGTAGGGCATCACGAGCCCACTCATCCCACCCATGCTCGGAGCGAGCTGTTCAGAGCCAGCATCCCACCTGCGCTCGCAGCTGGCAGTGCTGCCGCTGCCCTCACCACAGCTTTGCCCCAGAGCAGGCGCGCCCCTGCCCGCAGTTCTCCCCACGCAGCCACCGCCAGGGCACAGCAGGCATTGGTTTAAAGACCCTGGGGTTAGGCTTCACTGTGGAGGATGCTGGAGATACCCACCAGCAGACAAATACATGGAAGTAACCTCAGCTCTTCCCATATTCCTGAAGTGGGACCTCAGTTTCACTCTATCCAGTAACTGCAGGTTCACCCTGAGCTCTGCTCAAGCTGTTGCTGTCACAAAGTAGCTTCTCAGATTTGGGAATCTCCCTCCTTTCCACTAATACCTTTCGAGGCAACGCACTTACCTAGGCAGACACTGGGCACAGTGCAAACCGCAGCTCAGTCACAGCTCCCCCGCGGCAGACGTGAACAGCGCAGCGTTTCCAGCCGGCAGCGGTGCTCAGCAGCCAGGGGAAGGCCATGGGGTTCCTCATGCCACGTCAGTGACTGGGAGCAAAACTGGCAAAGGAAGGTCTGAAAGTCAAATGCAGCAAAAACAAGAGGCTTCTTCCTCCCAGCTAACACTGAACCACCACTTCCATAGGGACTAGAGAGCTACAACCCCTCCTGGCATCCCCAGACTTGAACACCTTCTTTAAGAAGGGTTAAAAACAAACACCCACCCAGCCTGGTGGAGTTTGGGAAAGCTGCACATGCAGGAATTTCCTTCTGCTCGATCTGGGTTCAGGTGATGGCCTGAAGCATGAGCTTTAAATACCCCTGAACCAGTAGTACAAACATCAGCATTGTTTACAGCCTTCTGTAAGAAGTACCACTGCAGCATCCTCCCAGACACCTGTCAGAGCATGGAGAATTGCAACGCCACTGAAACCTGGGTCCTGGGAACACTGTCCCCATGGCCAAGAGCCCAAGGGCATGAGTGCAGACCTGGACTGCCATTCGTTTCCCAAGTGCCAATGTGAAAGCTATTTTTTCCGTGACTATTTCCCCTCTATCGAAAGGGGATGACAAAAATACCCCCCTCAAATAAGGAAGGGATGCTCATGATCTGCTCAGACACCCCAGGGTTGAAAATGCATCACTTTGTCCCTGTTATCCTACCCCATTCCCAAGCCTTTGGCAAAGCCTGGAAGGGTGTTTGTGCTTTGGCACGAGCCAGAAGTAGCCCGGGAAATTCTCCACTGGCTCTGAGGATCAGGGGATGTTCAAATTTGCCCCCCCTAGAAAAAAGAAATATACAAAACCCTGAGCTGTTTTAGGCCACAGAGGAACTTGAAAGCACAGCCCTGAGCTCAGCTACCAGAGGCACTATAGGTACAGTCCCACCACATCTGGGGCACAGCTGGCACAGAGGGGCATTGCTGTTAAAGAGGCCTTCACCTAAAGTAGGATGGTACTCTTACAGGTAGGAGAACCACTTTTTACACTGAAATAACATTTAACCGAAGTCCATAAAAAATCTCAACCATATCAACCATAATTGTCTCATTATTATGATTTACCAAATGCCAGGCCTGAGGTCACATTAAGAGTCTTCATTCTGTATTTCCTTCTCTGAACCTTTCAGCATTTCTGAGTTAGTGATTAGAAATTATCAGAAACTTTCAAGAGAAATTTTTCTCCATATGTCATTCCCCAGGCACCAACCAGGCACAGTGAAGCATGTGGTTTCAGCTGGCTTCTTCCTTGATATTGTTTAGGAGTCCAGCTGGAAATATTTGGAGCTCTTGGAGGTTTTCCACACGCTCCATGTAGGAGGAAGACACTTGCCAGGATTCCCTGTGCCTGGACAGTCACACATAGCATAAATTTCCTTTCCACTTCACCCAGCTGTGGGAAATCTAAGGGAACTTCATCACCCCAGTGTTCGCTGTGCTTCCTTCTTATCTGACTGCATCTGGCAAAGGGGCTCAAAAATGCGGAGGAAAGGGGCTGCCTCCACACGCTTCACTGCCATGGGAGTCCCTAAAGGACTTGGTATGCGCTGAATTTTGAAATCATTGAAATGAGCCGTTTCTGTTTACTTGAACCATTTTTTTCCCCCAGATTTTTCAGTGCATGAATATGTGCTCTTTTTCAACTTTCATCTAATTTGAAATGAGAAACTGTTTCCTTGTCTGCAGATCCTTTGCAGAAAGGGAAAACAGCTCATGCTGAGGGCTCTGTTGATAATGCGTATTTATAAGATAATCCTACTGTGGCTGTATTCTTCCTGTTCTGCATAATTTATATCAGTGTTCAATTTGGTTATAGGAAAGGTGAAAGCAAGGCGCAGGTAAAGTGTGTAGCTGACACAGATGATTAACTTAATCCAAGTTAGTTAGGAAGCCACTGTGAACTGTAGCTGCAGCTGATGGGCTGAATGTGAAGCCAACGGGAGCCTGAACGCAGATAAGCTCTGCAAACAAAAGGAAGATTCAGTGCCTTTTTTGTAGCTCTATTTCATGCTCAAAATGCATCTAAACTCCGTGGGGTCATGAGTTCCTCCCCAAGCCACATCTGAACTGGAGATCAGGGAGATGAAGGCTGGAGGAGAGATGTGGAGGGAGGGCAGAAGGCACCTGGGGGAAACCCAGTCCAGAGCAGGGAGCAGAGCAGCTCCCAGCTGAACGTTCCTTGCCAGGAGACCCAGGACAACACCGGCTGCTGTTCCAGCCTGGCATTGGGACAGTTACTTTTATTTCTTCCACTTTCCTTCTCCCTCCATCTCCCCGTGCTTGCAGGTTGGTACTTGCAGGTGTCCTGCTACCAGCTGACTGAGATTGGCCAGCACTGCCTGTACACTGGGAGCACTGCCCTCAAATTTAATCTCTCCACAAAATGCAAGTGCTGTCTTCTATTCTGGTCAGGCTTTTAGAGACTGGATGTAAACCAGGAATGCTAGAAATGTCCATGAGCCAGGGAAGAAGGAAATACAGTAGTCTGATGAAGGCACAAAACCACAGAATCGAAACCAACCCTGCAGTAGCATTGTGCAGAGCCGGTCTCCCATGGATGCTGGAGAACTTCCACTGGTCCAAAAGATGTGTTCTTTGGGGTGGGACTCCTTCCAGGAGTTTGTGACTGCTCTATAGATTTTAGCACTTATCTGCAAGGGTCTGAAACATTTCAAAGGGAAATTGAGAGGCTTTTGACTCTTCTGTCAGAGCACACCGAGTGTTCACGTTAGCCACTCTGCCACACGGTTGTCCATGGGATGAAAGTTGTGCCCAGCCCCCAGCCCAGCATCCTGCCTGCATGCCTGAGCATGTGCCACAGGTCACTGGAGGTAAGATGAGGAGAACGGGTTTGTCACCACCGACTTACCTGCCTAGTTGCATCCTGTGTATGTGTGTCTCTTGGCATCAGAAATATAACGTGAGCTGCTGTCTTAACCCAGCTCTGTCTGCTGGTTTCTCTCTCCACAGTCTGGCATGGGGCTCTTTCACCTGCTGCATGGCGGCCTCCGTTACTACCTTGAACTCTTACACTAAGACTGTCATTGAGTTCAGACACAAGCGCAAAATCTTTGAGCAGGGCTTTCGAGAAGAGCAGAACTTCCTAGACCAGGAAGCCATCAAGTACTTCAGAGAAAGGTCAGTGCAGTCAGTCGCTCGATCAGTGGAGGTTGTCACGGACTCTGCTAGTCGCAGAAAATCCAGGCTCTCACCGATTTCAGCACATGTGGGCGAAGTCTCTGAGATACTTGGAGAAGATGTGTGTTAAAGACAAATACAAAAGATCCTCCTTGATTTGTTTTTTTCTTAAATTTTGTGATGTCCCAGTGCCTGCCTTTTCCTATATACTCACACAAGACTGACAAGTCCCTACAGTGTGCACCCGATTCATAGGAACTCATAAGAAGCTATGCTGCCAATACAAGCTGATTTTCCCTCTCTGGAAAGGTAAAATTGTGGGGAAACAAATGTTACAGCCGTCTTTTCTCAGCATGTGTAAAAGGCACCTCCCAATAATCCTAACAGCTGCTGAGACATCTTCCAGCCACTTTGGAGTTGCTATCTTCCATAGCCACATGCCTACAACTCATGCTAGGCTCCTCCACACAACTCATCCTCCTGAGCTTCTCCACACAAGCACAGCACATACATTATTTTGCACTGCAGAAACATCCACACAGTGCCACCCACGCTGCTGCCAGGGCCTTAGACAGGCTCTAAGTCCTGCCTGAGCCTTGAAGGCCCAGATGCTCCTTCACTCTGCCCATCACCACACGCTGCCCACCTGCCGCACCGCTGACCCCTTGCACTCTTAGCTGGCCCAGGTGGCTGTGCTGGGATACTTGCTGCCCTTATTCTTTTATGATAAGTTTAAGGCTTTGCTTAGAATTGCATAATGTGAAGAACACACAAATATTGACCTCACACAGCAGGGAAGGTGTGATGCACTCCACAGGGGTACCTTCATGGAATGAGGAGCTGATAAGTACAGAGAATCCTCACCAAAAGCCTATTGTTGGAAGTTACATAGAGATATTTCGGGGTCAGAGAACATAAGGAGGATTCGTTCTTGTTCTTCTGACCAACGTGGCAGTTTCTCAGTGGTAGAAAAGAGTGGTTGGGAAGCTCTGGGGAGACAGAAAATTTGAAACGATCAGACATTTCAGTAGTGAAGTGAGGAGCTCCCCTGAGCAGGAAGAACTAAAGAACTTCCATGCTTGTTACTTTGCTTTGGTTACCCAACCTAAACTAATAGTCCCTATTCTTACAGTTATTCCTTAGCCAACTTCCAATTTTCACTCTACGTTTCAGACAGTCTGGAAGGATGAGCGAAATGATTCAAACCACCATGATTTTTCTAATTTTGCATTTAGAGGTTGACACTGAATTTAAAAAAATTCTGTGTGTGAGAAAAAACCCTCAAACACAGTGAAGAGAAAGTGGTCAGCATGTGCCTCAGGAGAAACCAACACACAGTGAGGGAAAACACTCAGCCAAGGGAAAACAGTCAGACAAATTACTGAAGTGAGAATTGCAGATGAGAGACCAGCAGAATTGTAAATAACATGTTGAGTTCTATCTGGAAATGCTAAGGAAACTTGATAAAGTACCCCTGCCACCCTTTCTGGAACAGTAAACAGCGCAAAACATTAATGGCATAGAGGACTGTAACCCCCTTTATCTCACATATGCATTGTGTGGTTTGCTTTTGATTCCTCATGCATTCACCATGTTACACAGCCCCCTCTCCTTTCAGTCTGAGAGGGCTTCACCCCAACACACCAGATGAACAGGTGAAGGGCCCCAAAGAAAGACAACAAACCAAACACAGCATCGAGGGTTTTTCAGGTCTCTTGGAAGGAAGGTTTGAACTCAACCTACGGAACTAGCCGGCTATTTAACACACACATGCCCAAGGCGAGTGACAAGCCCCTCCTCGGCCATACAAAGCAATGTGTTTTTAAACTCTTCTTTCATACGTTTCATTCAAAACCAGCTCCATACAAGGCAACACACATACAGAACAGCCTGTTCCCTGTGACTGCTCTGCATACTGGTCAGAGCCACCCTGACCAGTGTACAGAGACAACGCTGTCTCTACCACTTGCTTTATGACTGGGCTGGATGTTTTGTTCTGTCCTTCCAGTTTCCGTGCTCGTTTTGAATTTGTGTGAACAATGCATTTATCGGTCACATCCTCCAAGCCCTTCCACACGCACTTGGCAAACACAGCTCAAGCATGTGGTGTTCCCAAACTTCATGATTATGACTTTCTTTTTTTATATCACATTATTTTAATTGTTGTATCTGAATACATAATAAGAAGCCCAGAGAGAGTGTTACCATGGGATCAATTTAGAGATTTAAACTGTGCAGCATGACTTTTTTTTTTTTTTTTTTTTAAGTTATCATACGCATGATCACCTTCACTACTGTGACCAGGGAATCCTCTGGGACTGCTGGGCGTCCAGGGGTCATCAATTGGCAACACAGTGTCGGTACGTGCTGTGGGTGCCAACAGTCCCAGCAAGCACACAGCTTCCCCTCGCTCCCATCATCCTTTGCACAAATAGCAAATAACTTCAATTCTCTTCCCTTCCTATGCTTATATATACCCAGGGATACTTCACATTCCTTCCTACTCCTACACCTCCATATTCCTTTTCATATCTCATAAATAAAACCCTGCAGCCTTTCTTCCTTCCAGGTATTTTGCACATTTTGCTACCCTCTTTGCATGTTCCTTTGCCTCAGTACACATCCAGCACCCACTGTACGCACGCATCTAGCCTCTGTGTTGAATAAACTTTGTGCAATAGGCAGTTTTCTAAAAGCAATATATTTCTAGTGAAAGTTAAAGCTTTATCATCATTCCCAATAGCTGCAGTTTATCTTCTGGGAGACAGGGAAGAAAAGAGTTAGCCGCATTTTAACTCAGAAAAGTTTTTTGTTGGAATATTCTTCTACAGGTCCCTGTTCCCAGAGAAGAAATTTACTTTATGAAAAATACTGACAGTAAAATAAAAACTGCTAATATTGCAAGTACTATGTCAAACATAATATTATTGTATTTCACTTAATTTTAATCGCATGTAACTGCACATAACAACAGAAGATTTACTAGCAATGTATTAGATGAAAGACCTGAAATGTTCCCTTGAGAGCTCCCAGTTCAACCAGTGTGCACCATGTTCACCACCCAGTGCAGGAGATGAGGGATGAGCCACATCAATGCCTGGCATGTTGTCCTGACCTGAGTTTCTCCATCAGCTCATCCCATCCCCTCCCCTAGCACGTCAGCCTCAGACAGTCTGCATTACTGCTGCTCGTTAACTTCGGTCTCCGCATCCTAAGAACTGCCTCAGTGGTGCAGAACATAGGAAAGACATTTAGAATTACATAAATATCTCTGTACACCCCAAATGCTGCTCCACTGCCTGGTTTGACTCCACCTTAAGCACATACAGTTATCCAGCCCTAAGTCCACATGTAAGCACAAGCAAGTTGTAAACAGACAGCTTACAGAGAGACAGCCAAATTCTCTTGACTCCCTGTGACCACAAAGACACAGACTTTGTCTCTCAATAGCCAAGCATCTCGCTGTTTCTCTCACTGGGAAAATATTTAAATGGCTGCTAAAAAAAATCAAAGATTGATGGTGTTATATTCAACAATCATTTCATTCTGAGGCCTGGGATACTTTGAAAAGTCCAGACAAAATAGACTGTAGCTCACACCATAAAATCAAAAGATCTTATATCTTTTCAGACATAAAAGCTATGATAGCCCTCAGAGTAACTGGAAGCAGAAAAAGTAAATGATACAAGATTGGAGGTGTTATTCATGCATTAAGTGTTCTATAACATTGTCAGTAGAATTATCTGCAATGTGTCAGCTTTCACTCTTTGTCCTGTTATTGGCTGTTCTCCCTTTTTCTCTGGTTTTTCTTTTAACTGAATATTTGTCTATAACTTTTGCTCACCTTTTTCAGTTGTTTAGTTTATTAGGTGTCGGCTCATAATAGGTTATCTCTCTTTCTTCCCTCTCAATTTCTCCTTCTCCATTTCACATGAATAGACTTGCCCCATATGATCTCGAGCATGGTCCATTGTCTAAGGGTTCACCCCAGCCAGCAGGGAAGGAACCTCCACATCTGCTTCCTTTGCTATGAGGCTCCTTCCAGATAAGTCAAAGGGACAAGAATTCTTTGTTCTCACCTATATAGTCTGATAAGCTGATTGTGACAGTCAGCTGAAGGGATGTCAGCGTGCTAGGACCTTCTCCTCTTCCACTGCCCAGCTATCTGGCTTCTGCAGTGCCCTGCAGCGTAGGTAGCGGTTCCAGGGCTGCCACCCCTTTGCCACTGCCGGCTGCCACCCCTTTGCCACTGCTGGCTGCCACGAGATGCAGCTGCTGCACAGCGGGGTCACACCATGCCATCCCACACTTTCCTCCCCACCCTGCACAAGTGTACCCGTAAGGCCCACAAGCAGGGGTCTGGGGTAACCTCTCCAGTGCAGCACTCACTACAGTGCACTCGGACTACCACATCTTCAGCTTTCTCAATGTAACATCTAATAGATGTGCAATCGTCTAGTTTGGGGGTTCTAAAAAGACAGTGAGAGGAAGGCAAGATGGAAATCAGCAGTAGATGCAGCAGTTTTAGCAGCTTTGTTCAAATGGCTGTGTAATAATTAGGACACATTCATAAGAACTGTGAATTTTGGACCAACTGGCTACACCAACATTACTGTCGCACCCATTCAGGCAAGGGACAGTGCAGCTAGGTGATTCACACTGAATGTCTGTCCCAAATTTGTCCGTGGTTTCTTGCCTTCCTTTTTTTATATATTAAAAAAAAACCCTTTCAACTGTTCCCCACCACCTTTCCCTGCTCCCAGAACTCTGGTGGACTTTGCTTTCAGGTAAAGAAGGAAAACTTTCCTCTCTGCTTCTTTGGTATGCTGGGGAAAGGCAGAAAGCATTAGTGGGGCAGATGGAGACCCTGGGGTGACAGCCACAGCTGCCGGAACAGGGATGATTGTAGCTACGGGGAGGAAGGTCTGGGGCAAGGGAACATAGAGGCTTGGGGTGACAGTACATGAGGATTGAAGCCAGGGGTCAGGGACAGGGGCCCTGGAAGGGTGCCAGTCAAATCCAGGTGAGCTCCTCGTGGAGACCTAGTCATCACCTTGAGCGGGGAATAACAAGTTTGTGAAGCGGTATGAGGAAACTGGCGTTACCCATCGCCCTCTTTTACTGCTGATGAGAGGAGAAAGAGCAGCAGCTTTTGGAAACGCACCCATATGTGGTCAGGCTGTGTGAGGCGGGGGTGGTGCACCCCTCTGGGACTGCAGCCGCTGCAGACGGGGGGCTAGCCCACCCAGCCTGGTGGGAAGGGGGACCCCAGAGCTCAGCACAGGGCTGTCCCCAGCCTGCCAACCCGCCTTTTTCTCCCTGAGAAGCAAATCTCACTAGGTGCTGTCAAACCATACAAATTTAGCAAGTAAATCTGGAAGATGCAGCCTTCCCCGTGCACTCAGCCCAGCGCAGCGTTTGCCAGCTCGCGGTGGCCACCCACGCCCGCTGTGGCATGGCAGCCGCTCCACAGCAGCCCCCTTCCCCATGGGGCCCTTGCTCTGGTCTGCAAAACCAACCCAATGTCAGGCAGATGCTACCGGGGACATTCTAGAGTGAACAAAGTTCAAACTGCCGTTGATACTAGTGCAGACAAAAATGTCTCTGCAGGGATGGAAAATGTCAGTTTGAAGTGCTAGGAGCAGTCTGAAACAGACGGCAGGTCCAAGGCTGTTGCAGAGATAATAAATCAGGACTACTCCCAACATTGTGAGAATCAGAACTTCTCAAATCATCATTCACATATGCTTTTTTTTTTTTTTTGCTTTTCTGTACCTTTCTGTAATATAGCTTACTCACAGCTTGCTTTCTCTAACTCCATTGTACTCATTTAAGGTGTTGTGCAGATCATACCAATGCTTTCCAAAGACATGCCAAACTTTTGCTCCAGTTTCCTCTTTAGCCCCCTAGATATCTGAACAGATTTTAAGCTACTGACCTACCATAACTCCCGTTTACAGAGTCAGTATCTTTTTGTAGGGACATCAGTAAGAATTTCCAATCTGACTATCCACCTTTCATTAGCACACAGGGATGACTATAATGTTCTGCCTTGGATTTGTTCTGTACTTTATTCTGCAACACAGGAAAGTTTATCTGCAGAGCCGTTCCTTCTGGAAAATTACACGGACTGGCACTTAAATGGTGTAGCACTACCAATACACCCACTTCCAACACACACGTACTGTACAATGCTGTTAGTCCCCGACACTTAGATGCATCCTGAAGAGTGAAAGAGTGGGAGAGACGCAGCCCTGAGCCCCTCATTTCTATCCCCCATGGCCTCTTTACATGAGCTTTCCCCTGAGAGGGGCAAAGCCAATGGAACCGAGTCCTTCCTGAGACCGTTACGAACTCCATAATGGGCCTGGCTGGCTATAGATGGAGGAGCCCAGGTATGTTGTGCTCATGTTGATTCTGACCCTTCCATTCCTGTATGTTTGGGAGCAGCCTTTGTTTCTGTTAAAGGTGCTACTTCTATATTCTCTTTTCCAGGACTGAGGAGGAGAGGGCTGAGGCTGGGGACCTGAGGTTACAGTGCCTCCATAGCTGCTCCCCAAATAGTAAGTGACCATGGCTCGAATATGTCCGATACACAATGGCTTGTACCATCCCCATGCTGGCTCCTTGGGGTTAAGAATAAGGCTTGGAGTAGGAAGCTATGGAAATAGAGGTTTGTAACTTTGCCAGACAGCATTGCCCAAATGATAATCAACTAGCATACGAACAGTGCAAAATTCTCCAAGATTCAATTTAGGATGTGCACATACCCTATAATTTTATGTTATCTCAAGAAGCTGTGACTTCATAGTAGTTTAAAAATATGCTCTAATTTACACCTGTATAACTTTCATTATCACTACCTTTTTTCATCTATATTTATCATCAATTCATGATGATGCATGCTATTGAATATAAAAATGATTGAAAGCAGCTTTGGTAGACAATAACTTTAGTGTAATTAATGCCATTTCTTGCACTTACTCAGAAAATTGCTATGCTTTTATTCAGCGTTTGCAAAAATTCTTACTTTAAGCTATGGGAATCAGTGGTTCAATGTACGGAGCACTATTGGAGCATGGCTCCTGCCCTGCTCTGAATACTACACTTTTCCTTTACTCTCCAGGAAAGATGTGGGCAGTTTCATGCATCTATTTCCTTTCAGAGAAAGCAAGCGATCCTTCATTCAGCAGGAGGGAGGCTTGGGAAAGTGACTTGCTGACTCTGTGCTATGAAAATTTGGAAACCTCATAGCATTTTGCTGCTTCCGTCTTGCTGAGATGCACGTCTCAGCCACATACGCATGGAAGCTTGGTGTCCATAACCCTAACAATTGAGGGTCCTGCTCCCTCATCAGACCTGCTGGAACAGCTCTGCAGTCCCATGTCACTGCAAGTGGTCTCCCCACAGGCAGGACAGGGCTAGCACTGCTCTCCAGCTTGGTTTGGCATCAGCTCACTTGGTAACTCCTGCTCCTTGAATGCCATGTCAGTTATGGACCTTTCGGAAAGCAGATCCACATCCTTCATTTTCACGGGCCTGGAAATGTCTATTAGTACAAAACGGATCTGGGTCATATTTCCCAAGAAAATTCCCCACTTGCCAAGCTACTGGCTTGTGCTGAAATATGCTCATTTCATTACAAAGACTGTCCAAAGGTCTTTGTTTCAAAGAATGAATAACAATTCTTGACATTAGGTGTTCCAAGGAATAGAAACAAGGGTCTATTGGTCCTTTGCCCAGCTCTGCCTCAGTACTTCAAGTTCAAGGACACCCAGCTTACCTCCACAGGTGAGCCGATAGCGCTGCAAAAGCAAACTGCAAATGAGAACTCCGCTATCAGGTTAAAGAACAGTGGCCATTCTTCAATATTACATCAGTTTCAGCTTCACACCAGCTACCTATCGTAAAAAAATCAGATCAATATTTATAAAGTGACATGAGTGAAGTTCTGCTCTCAGTTCACACTAGGTATGAATCCAACCTAAGCTTTAGAATCTTCATTATTTGTGCTTGTTAGGGAGGAAAATACATTCGTTACTGCTGCTCAGGATGGCACAAAGCCTCACAACCTTCAGATGAAAGTCTTCCTGGAACAAGCCCCATAACTGGCCTGTACCTGAGCAGAGGATCCTCCTTAATGTTGTTTTTAGCTTCCTGCACTCCCACTCTTTGTCGCATTACCCATGCAACGGGCTCATGGCCAGCAGAGAAGCGTTAGTGGCAGGAGAATGACATGAGAAGTGCTTTGCTAAAAGTCAGAGCAGCCACAAAGGTTACACTGGCCCTTTGGCTATCCAGGGGCCTGCTGGGATGGAAGAGGAGGGCACAGCACCTAGAGCAGACCAAGACCTCACCATTGCTTGGCCAACACACCACCTGCATTGCGCTAGCAGGGTAAATGCCAGCAGATCGTTCTGAGCTCTCCTTGAACACTTCACACGGCGGTGGTCCTGTACCAGCAGGACACAAGGAGGTATCACCAGAAGTTATTCATCTGTTCACTTCAACCAGCATTTCATTCCCTGGAGGTCTTGTCTGCTGCCCTCAGAAATGCTCTGAGGCTCTTCTGGTTTGAACCAAAGAGCATATAAGGAATATTCACTCATTCTCAGCCATCATGTCTACAAAGACAAAACAGAGCATCTGGTCCTTGTTGAGAGGCAAGGGTTTGGGGGGAGTGCTGCTATAGAGTGAAAGAGAAAAAACTTTAAATAAAAGAACAAGACTGAGCAGTCATAGAAGACGAACACCAGCTGGCCAGGTGATTTTAGAAGAGAGAATATTAAAGGTTTGTGAGTAGCCCAGGAGGCCTGTGAGAGTGCAGGTAGCAAGAAGGGCCTATGCCAAGCCAGGACCAGAGCAGGATCTCAGGTTCCTCTGTTGGCGAGAGTAAGCTATCCATTTTGAGAAGTAGCCTTAAATTATGAATTTCATCAGAAGCTTGATTCCAGAGGACCCCTGATCAGGGCAATGCAATATTCAGTCTTGACAATTCTGTATTAAACTATTTAATATCCATCACAAAACTATAATTTTCCTTTAACAGGGTTTAAACCTGCCTGAGCTGGGCTAAGAAGAGCATCAGGAAACTCTAGCTACAAATTGGCATCCTCCAAGCTGCCTTCCTGTGCAAACATATGGCACTGGCCCTTGCACACCTAGTATCCCCAGTCATATTTCATTCATACCAAATTTAGCATTTCCATTGCAAAGCTCTAACTTCATAACAAAGCTCAACCATTCTTAATAGTCTATTTGTTGTCATTTTTGACGTTGGAGATCTCGACTTTTTCCTTCAGATGTGCAGGGCTGGGAGATCTCAATGCACAGCTTGTGCACGGTGACTACAGGAAAACAACAAGTTTTACACTAGGATTTTTTTTTTTTTGCTTGCAGTTATTTATTACCAAGAAAAGCTCACTGTTATTAGGCTTCAGACAGCAATCGTACCTGATTTCAGACATCTGTATGTCCATGCCACTTCCACCCTCTCCTCCAGTCTTCTCCCAGCTCTAGGCATTCATATGGTGAGCTTGCTGCTTAGATCGATGTGCCTGGGACCCACCAGGTGGATGGGAGAGGCATGGGTGATAGCTGTAGAACAAGGGGTAAGAGAGAGGTGAGAGAAACATCACATAGGATGAAGAGGGACAGGTATGGTGGCAAAGCCAAAGAGGGGATGGGCAGCTCAGAAGAGCCAAGAGCTGAGCAGGAAACAGCAGATTCTTACCATCTGTGGCTACAAGACTTGGTTGTTATTTGAGGCAGATAAACCCAGGGTTTGGGACACCAGCTTTTCTTGTAGGACACTGAAAGACTATTCAAAATTAATTCAGCATTAAAAAAATAATAAGGTTTTGGCAGTGTGGGCATTATAGGACAGTCACCTGACAAAGAGGAGGCCTTGAAAAAAAATAATTTTATTCTCATATCATCACCCTGCAGGCATTTCCCCTGGGTCCATCCCACAGCTCTTCTACCATCCTCCCACCCTGGCTGTCTACAGTAAAATTTATGCAACCAGCCCCTCAGTGCTTCACTGTAAAACATATTGTCATTTCTTTCTATTCAGACAAGATCATGAGAAGAACTCTAGACTTAAAACATGGTGAAAATAATTCATAAAAAAAAAAATAGTATCCACTGTTTTTTCTTGGTCACAAGTGTCACAGAAGCAAAGTGGTGCCAGATTTACAGGCAACTTTCAAATGTCTCCAAATTCAGTGCTACAAAAAGCCTACTGCACAAGCTCAGCTGGAGAGGGCAAGGCACAGACGGCAGACAAGGTCACTCTGACAACGGGGAACATGCTTTATATGCTGAGCAGCACAGGGCTGGAAGAAGGCAGACAACAAGGGCTTGACGCATTTGAAGTGTCGCTCAAAGTTGAGTCAAGGTTTCTCCTTGTGGAGGTACCTGACAGCTGCAATCACCTTCCTATTTCATGTCAGCATTGATTGCAACTCCAGGTCTTGCAATTCTTCCTGTAATTTATTCAGTTCATAGTGATTCACTACATAAAAACAGGTGGAAAAAAATCCATTCTGATAAAGCACCATGGTTACAGATCTAAGATCCAGCCTTGCTATATTGAAAGCAATGGGAATTTCTTTCCTGTCTTCAGGCAAACCCTTGCCCACTAGACAACTCCAAAGTTATAAGTCTCAGCTCTGTCCTCATTTACCTCTGCTAAAATCCAAACTGACATTTTGCTTTAACAAGCTTCGTATTGTTTCTTAAGCAACCAGTTCCTCTGCTTCTGAGATAAGCGCGATGATAAAAGTAAGTTCAGGCCCATGTTCAGTGCTGCAGTCAGTGAAAATTAAAGAGTGGAAAAGGAAAGCAAAATAAAGTCATAGTTCATAATATTTTTTTGTTTCCTCTAGTGTACAGGTGAATTGGAAAAGTTTCTTACATAAATTTCAGTGAGATTAGTTACAAAACACATTTTCTGTCACACTTTTAAATTGTATCTTTCAATAAATGTTCCATCTCCTACAGCTAATCCTGGATTTATCCAAAAAATACCTACCCCAAAACCAAAAAACCCAAACTAAAACAAAAATTCCACCTTCCACAAAAAAGATAACCCTATCCAACACTGCTAAAGATGTGAAATGAAGTATTTGGGATTGTACATGCACCCAAACAGCCTTTCAGTTGCTGTGCATATTATATTTCCCCCCTGGAATGCAAGTAGGGATTGTTGCTCACTTAACGTTCAGGTAGTTTTACACTGTAAGATATTTGAGGACAAATACATATATTTTTAACAAAAAAAATTTTAAACATGCCTTTTTATTTTAGTTGCCTTAAAACGGGGTTTGCTCTTGTCAGAATAAGTTTCCTACACATTGCTGCAGCAAAAAAGTATTTCCTGAACGTGGGGTTTTGTAGTGAAGACTAACCAATGCCCGAGATTCAGCTCTGATTTAAATAATTTTAAGTAAATTTGTGTTATTTGAGCCAGAAGATCCCCCTTTTCCACTCCTCCTCTTGGTCCCAGAGCAGCCCATGTGCCAAGAGCCAGCTCTCCCCCGTCGCTGCCCTGGGGCGCGGGGACGTGCTCCTTGGGCCAGAAGCTCTGGCTCCAGGTCCTCGCACCTTTACCAGGTTTGTGAGACTCTCTGGAGAGAAATGAACAATCAGCTTCACACTTCACCTGTGCCAAATTCCAGCTTTCGGAACACTCCCACAGCACGACCAAACACGCTCTGAGCCATCATTCCCTGCTTTCAGGAGAGACTGAGAAACAGCAGCTCAGTTTCCAAAGGTAACATGAGGATGCCCGGATCCAGGCTCCCCTGGCCCGCAGAGCCCACGCCACCCGGGGCCGGACTCCTGCAAAGAAGGGGAAGCAATCCACCTGAGCCAGGGGGCTGCGAGTTACACGATTTTTCCTTTAAAACCTTTTGTATTTACAAGGGACTATCCTGCAACCAGCACTATAAAGTCAATATGGAAGAGGACAGCCCAGAGGCTCCAGTGGAAGAGAAGGATGGTGAGGTGGGACTCAGAGGCAAGAAAAGTGAAAGGAGAAAGGGAAACTAGAGGGGGAAATAAGTTCCTTTCAGAGAAGGCAGCAGACTACTAAAGCACAGAATAACACAGGGTGGAGAGGGCCTCCAGAGGTCTCTGGTCCAGTCCCTTGCCCACTACATGTCCATTGGACCAGGCTGGATCAGGCTGCTGGGTTCCTTGCCCAGCTGAGTACTGAACACCTGCAAAGGTGGATACCCCAGAACCTCTCTAGGCCTCTGTCCTGGTGTTTGAACACCCTCAGGGTGAAAAAGCTTTTCCTTGTATCTAGTTGGCAATTCTTGTCTTCCATCCCTGTTCAGCCAGTTTATGAAGGCAAGGCACTTCTGGGGACGGAGCCTCCCTCTGACATGTGTGCTCTGGTTTTCTCTCCTGCCTTTCATCTAACTAGTTTTATGCTTCTTTCTTGGTTCTGTTCTTATACAGTAGCTTTGCTTTCCCAATTATAAAACCTCTAAATTTAATTTAAACCTAATAATTACACTGTGATCTAGCAAAGGCCTTGATTAACCCTATTGAAGCCAATAGATGTGGGGCATGCTCTTTAGGACCTTAAAAATGTGGTATTTAATTGCATCCAACATTGAGAAAGGTGCAGGGAGGTGGAGATGTGAATATGTAGCTAATTCAAACCCCGATACTAACAGGACAGGACTTCATGCGCTAGATCTCATACAACCCATCCCTACCAGGATTCTCTGCTGTCTTCCACCACAAGAGACAGACGAATATACCAGATGCATGAGAAGACTCGGTTGGTCACTGGTACTGCTACAAAAGTTTGTCATGTCCTTTGGCTGTTAGAAATCCTGTATCGTGATCTGCACAGTGGGTATGTTCATGTTCCCCTTCAAGGTCAAGGCACAACCCCAGTCTACAGCGGTACATCTTCCTCTCTTGCCACCAGTCTTGCCAAACTAAGTAAAATTTAGCCATAGAAAGAAAAGCATTGGGATGTCTCCTGCCTGGCAGCAGCCAGGAAAAAAGTACAGGAAACAATACTGAGGAGGAGAAGTCTGGCATCCCACATGGCTGGCTTTGCCAGCCACCTAAAATAGCTGGTCAGCCCCGTACACAGGCTACAGCTTGGGGGAGGCAGCGGGGAGAAATGTCCTTAACACACTAAGCTGTATAAAAGAAACATCCTATAATGTCACTGCAGGAACAATGGTGTCATTCTGTGCTGCCCTTCTGTTTTTATCTTGCCTGTTTATGCATCCCCTGATGGACTGGGTAACTGTGCAGAGCCACCAGAAACCTGAAGCGCTTGGGTCCGAGGTGAAGGCGCATCTTCACACTTTGCAGAGAAAACCAAGGGCAGGTGCTGTGGCAACCTGCCAGCCAGGTTTTACCCTTTTGCACTTACTGGAATTTGTCAGAGTCAATATGCCAGTAGCTTGCTTCCCTTCCTGTCCTTCCCCCGCACTAAATCCTTGGTTCCCACAGAGCTGTATGGCTTTTGGGCAGGAGAACACTGATGTACCAGTGATTATCACACTGATAATAGCTGAAAAACGCTTGGTTAGCAACAGGGAGGAGCTGGTCCTGGACT
Source organism: Falco naumanni (assembly GCF_017639655.2). NCBI lineage: Eukaryota > Metazoa > Chordata > Aves > Falconiformes > Falconidae > Falco > Falco naumanni. Next base: position 73,779,962 of record NC_054057.1, read on the forward strand.
TACCGTGCCTTATTCTCAAACACTTTGTTCCTGGTCATGAGAAGCCAAGGGTTTTATACAGACATAAGAAGCAAATCAGCCTGTGGGGAAATGCAGTTATGGGAAACAGGCTTAAAATTGTCTTATAAGCCTTTAGCCCAGTCCAGAGGAAAAAGTGTCTGTTTGTCTTTCTTTAGGGCTTCACAACACCCAGCTCTAAATGCCACTAGCACGCAGAGGAACAGGAGTGACCATAACGCTCAGAAAATACCCTCATTCGCTACGCCAAGCTCTTCCAGCAACACATCAAGCAGCTCTTCGCTTTCATCAGAACCAACCAGCCAGATCTCCATGGTTCAGGATCAAACCCTGCTGGACATTACCTCCATCACTAGATTGGCCCTAGGAGAATCACCAAACCCTCAACCATTTGAGCAAAGAGATAAAAATGTAGCAATATTGTGTTCCAGCCCACTCGGAGCAAGGACTATTGCAGTACCTTGCCCGGCCAGCCCCAGGCTCAGTCTAACACCCAGCTCAGCCAAGCCACAGCAATACTCTGACTCCTCTCCAGGCAGCCCAGGGATCAATGCAACCTCCTTCTATACCTTTTGTCCTCACACAGCACAAAACGTACAAGCTTCAGCATCAGATCACACACTGACCCCAACCAGGAAAAGCACAAGGCCTCCAGCAACAATGACTCCTGAAGAGAGTTCCCAGTCTCCTGGCTATTCTAAAGCTGGATTAAAGAATACAGGAAAGGGTTTTGAATCAGATCTGGAAGATCCTGATCACGAAAGGTACGTATCCAGACCATACACATGTCTTAGGTCTTCAAATGACTCAACTTTGTATAGGGTCATTAAGAGCCCCTCATAAAGAAAAAAGTTAAGTATCTTTTATGACGTAGATGTTCCCAGCACCTGTTTTGCAGTAACTACCCTGTGCTCCCCACTAAACCCTCTTCTCCAAGAAGCAACATACCGCATTGCCATACATTCATATAGCTCTCCAGACCTGCCATCAGCCCCTCCAGCAGGGCACAGCCATACGGCACCTCCTTGCCTTCCACATGAGAAAGCCCACCTCTCCCTGTGCTAGCGGAGAGAAACTCTGCTGTTCCTGCGAAAGCTGGCAGACCAGAGCTGGGGCCGGAGCGCAGTGACGTGGCTGGTATCTCCCGGCCCGGCCCGCAGGCCCTGCGGTCTGAGCCCCGGCAAGCTGCGCCGATTCCACCCCTCTGAGCCTCTGAACTCCACACTGTGTCTGCCGCTTCTTTCCTTGGCAGGAGATTTGTAACCACGAAGGAATTCCAAGCCATGGAGAAAGAACTAGAAGATGTAAAAGACGAACTGAAATGCCTGAAGTGGAAGGTGAGACACATTGGCGAGACTGTGCAGCCCCTGGCTGAAGACAGCAAGCGCTACAACGGCTATACCCTGACGGAGCTCAAGGCAATGGTGCAGTTTGAGGATGACCCTTACAAGGCTGCACACAAGATCCTAAACGCGCTCTTCAGTGATGTCTACTTGCTACAGCACTCAGTCACCGAACAGGCCTGCAAGTCCCGGTCTCTGCCCAAGCCCAAAATAGACCCAGAGCTGTACACGGTGTACTGTGACATTCTGAAAAGCATATTCCCTGCAATGAGCAGCCAGACCTTGAGGGAAGAGACCCAACACGTGCAGAAAAGCACTCAGAAAGATGTGCAGTAACACCAGACCCTGCAAGATGTTCTGCAACGTGAGAAGCCTCCGCTGATTTTAGAGGACTGAACTGTGGTAGGTACCGCTGGTTGAGTCCATCCCTTTTAGGTATGAATCATCTGTAACGACGCTGGTGAGCTCTGAGCCCTTCATGCCACTTGCCCAATGAGACAGGGTGGGAAGGCATTCTGCATACTCCCTATGTTATAGAAAAAAATTGCCCCCTTAGTGTGTCTTTCAATATATGAACGTTTCCTTGTTTCCAGCAACTACAAATGCTGACAAAAGAATCCAGAGAAGGCGGTGTATGTCCAGGCAAGGGCCTTCTCCCACCCCCAAACAGACCAACCAACCAGCACTTGGGTAGTTTCTATTTTCTAGAGTATATCATTCATTAAATGACATTACTTGTTAGAAAATTGTGCCTGTTCTTCTGTTTTTATTTTTTCCCCTCTAAAAATGCTTTGCACATCTAATCAATCATCTTACCTTGAATACACACTGGGATGAAACCTGGACATGCAGCAAACCACCCTCCCCTGCCCATCTGCATTGCTGAGTTACACGGGAGGAAAACCAGGGCAGAGAGGTCAGCAGCTCCAGCACCCCCGAGCAGGTCTCCATTCCACCTCGCTGGGGGCCAGGACATAAAAGTGTGCAATATGCCCCTAAATCACCAACCCGCTAGTGAAACAGGGAAAGGTCTGTGACCTCCCTCTCTCCCAGCCTCTGACAACTGAGCTGACAGAGCAGCAGACACGTGTTACCAGCCGTGCTTTGCCTCCCCGTGACGATGATGCTGGAAGGCTGGCCCTGCTGCTGCGGAGCCTGCCCCAGGGAAGGAGGCTGCTGGTCATGGAGGACATGGAGGAAAATGGCCCTGGAGCTCCTGCTTCCACGTCTGGGACCCAGCAAAGTGCAATGGATGAGCAACAGTTTGTCCATCAGGTTCTGCTCACAGGGCTGGCCTTGCAGCCTGCTTTCTCTTTGTGGTTTCTCTTTGAAGAGACCTGGAGGGATGCGCTTGTGCCACTTTGCTTGGTACCAATGGAAGATACTGCTTCCCTACCCTACTGGTTCACCCAGCACCTTTCAGAGAGTCACTGACATTTCTTGGGAACAGTCACTTCCCTGGTCTCAATGTGACACAGACATCACACCCCAGCATGTGTCCATCCTGCACACTGCTCCGGCTCTCTGCCAGGCCACAGGACGGCAAGAGGAGCAGAAAGTAACCTGTGAGCTCAGCCTACCTTTCCCTCTGCCGGGATATAAACCACTTCTTAAGTTTATTCCAAAAACAACAGGGAGGGGGGGGTGGGAAATAAAATTGAAAAAATAATGAGCAGATCATTCCTTGTGTCACCACGGCTCCAGACATCTTCAGAGATGGGAGGGGCCGTCCATTCCAAGGACACACTCTGTACCTTCTGGGCTCTTCTGTCATTTGTATGAGCAATCCTACCTGTCTTTCAGCACGATCCATCTATACTGTTCTCTGCTGGGCTTATAAATGCATATTTTTAAGCTCCTTGTTACTAGCAATTTATGTTACTTGCAAGCCGATGTGCAGAGGCACAGCCCTTCACCTGCGTGTCCTCTCTGTGCCACACCACAGCCCAGCTCTGCAACCGTGCCCAGCACACCACCGGGCAGCCACGGCACGACGCAGGGTGGGCACAGCATGGCACAGCACCACAGCAAGGGACAGGGCACAGGACACCTCCCCGCGCAGCCAGCCCCTTCGCCGGCAGGCCGGGGTCAGGGGTGGGATGGATGGAGCCGCTGGAGGTGCAGCATCCCCCAGAGCAGATCACACACTCTGGTGAGCACTGTCAAGGTTCATGACAAATTGTCTGGAAGGTGCTGTGCACCATGGGGGGGATGATAGTGTCTCACACAAGCACTCCCTCCAGCAAGCATTTATATTCTGCTTTCCTGGATCTTTCTGTAGGAAAATGCGTCCCTTTGGTTCAGGCGGGTGCAAAGAGGCTGCCCTCCCCTCACAGCACTGTAGGTGCTGCCCCAGGCTTGCTTTTCTGTGACAGACCAGACCCCGAGTCACCTGGAGGCCTCTCTTCAGAGCTTTCCATCATCTCCAGTGGACACAGAACTGAGGCATCAGCCATATCAATCCTTGTATGTTGCATCGCCTGCCCTCTCTGCCTGTAACATCGTGACGCAGTTGTTCCTATATGAACAGGCTCTGCGGCATCCCATGTTCATGAGGCTGGACAACATGCTCACATTAGCTCTTTTAGCCTTGTTCTCCTCACGCCTACTAGTAACAAGGTCCAGCACAGGCCTATGAGTTGTTTATTACCCTGGCATCATCAAGGCCAGTTCTGTCAGATATTGTCCGTTCCAGGTCCCTTTCAGGTTTCAGTGTCCTCCTCCTGGCTCAGCTGTGGCACGATTCACCTCTGCCCATTTCAGAGATGTGCATTAGGTCTTTCACCCTGACAGCCCCAGCATTTAGCTGTGCCAGTGGAGCTTCCAGGTTATTTGCACCCAACTAGAGCTGGCCAGTCCTGCCAGATCTTCCACACGTCATTATCAGGTACCTGCAACTTCTGAGTCCTCTGCAGCCTGTCCCCAGCTCCTCGCCACCACAGCAGCCCGCGATCGGCTGCAGGGAACCTGGGGAGAGCAGCAGGGCACAGCCACCGCATCTGTCCTGCACAGGCTGCTCCTTCCTTCTGCTCCTCTGCTGTTTGCACCTCAAAGGCAGCTCTGCCTCTGCGAGGTCAGTTTGGTTTTCAGTTCCTATGTTATCTGCACTTTTGTGAACATCTCCAGTACTTGAGCCGCCTTCCGTAATGTTAGTACAGGGAGAAAAATCCGCTGATTTTCTATTCATTTTCCTGAGCGCTTCCTGCTGTTTGTGTTCCTGTGCAATACCACGTCCTTTCATCCTCTTACCAGCCTTAGCTCTTCCTGCCAGCTTTGCTTACCTCTTGTTTGCTGGGAAGAGAAACACAATTCTGAAGAGCTCTTCTGTGTCCAGTCTGTTGATTTTTAATGTGGTCACTCCTAAACACAGCAGGAGAGTGAAGGCTGAACGCCTACACCTGCAGAACGAGCCCCTCTCCTTGGAGGGTAACAAAACCGAGTCAGCATAACAGGCGTAAGCCAGCAGTATCTTAAATACACAGGCCTGAAAGCAATTTTTTTGCTTTCACTTTTAACATCCCGCATTTGCCAGAAATGTGTCCTGTTACAAGCATGCTCTGCCTTAAGACTTTAGGTCTTGCTGCCTGGTGTTCAGACAGAAAGGTAATTACACAGTGCCATTATTCTGACAGTTAAAAAGATTCAGCCATTGTTCTTCTTGGACAATTCATGCTGATGTGCACCGTGCCGGCATTGCTCCTTAGCCTAAATAAGCCTTCTCTCCAAAATGTTATCACCTTCACTTGTACAGACAGACAGAGAAGGCAATCAGACACCTAGTGAAAAATTAGTCTAAAAATCCATGTTGCATTCCATCTACCCTCCTTTAAACTACAGAACTATTTTTTTCCTCGAACACGTACTTTCAAGTCTGAAGACCCAATACTGGACTAAATTATTTTTTTTCTTTCCTTTCTGAACCACAGGCATTACATACATTTGCTATTCTCCAGTCACACCCAGAGCCAAAGATTCATTAGTATTACACTTATTAAGTAACATGCACTGTCTGTTATGTATTCATCCCTGCATATAACCCGAGGACCTAAGAGCCATGGCACAGGTTGTCTTCCCCTGTGCCATCTCCAGGAGCAGATGTCTAGCCAGAAGTGTGAGGACATGAATACTTTTTCCAGCCTCAGGCGATCTGTAGTTTGTACTGATTGATTGTGTTAAATAAGCAACCTATTAATATTCACCGTGCTGCGGCTCGGTAGGCTTCAGTTGGCAGAACAGATCCTACAGCAGATAAGTTATGTTAAACAGAGGGTCCTGATCCATGCTGGTCATAGAACCGCAGAATAATTCAGGCTGGAAAGAGCCTCTGGAGGTCAACTGGTCCAACCCCTCCCATCAGAGAGTATTCTAGTAAAAGACACCAAATAATAAGATCTGTGCTGCAGAAACGAAACCATCGCAGTACAACAAACATCTGACAACTGCCATGCACCCACCCCCCCAAAAAATAAACCACCAAAAGGCAGAAAAAAAAGCCAAACAGAGAGAAGCTGTACAAACAACCTGCGCTGGAACCATTTGCAGATTGGATCCACCATAGGAAAATCTGAAGAGTTATCATCTCCCAAAAGCACAATGCTGGGAGATCATCTAGACAGGAGCTCTCCACAGGCTAATCAGCCTGTAGAAACTTAATTTACATCTGCATTAGTGATAAAGAAGATAAATGGCAAAGTTTCTGTAGCGCTGTTTTGGAGGGCCCTTTACTACGGTTAGATCTACAGGCATTGCCAATTCACTTTCCCGACTTCTCATTAATATCTCTAACGCATAATTGCAGTCAAAATCAGTCACTGAATCACACATTTTATGACCTCATGCTTACCCCTTTGTACTGTTAATAATAATATCCCTGCATAATGTGAACGCTGTCTGCAAAACAAGTCCACCAGCCCTTCTGGTTTATGACTTAAAATATAGCAGAACCAGTTTTAGGCAACTGTCAGCATCTTTATATTAATTATCAGCATCATCTGCACTGAAATCTGAGCCACAAGGGTTTGGGCAGTACCATTAATTACCATTAATCCCTTCTCCATTCTTCCTACCTGAACGCCTCTTCTCACGACGTGTTCTCCATACGTGTATATATCTAGCTCCTCTTACACACTCCAGTTCTACTTAACTTTATTAATTTTCATGTTAAATCTTAAAATCTTTGTTTCCCAAGGTGAAACTGCCCCAGAGACCCTTTTCTACTTCTTATATCCATATGCTTCTATAGGTGGTTACTTTTTCACTATGAGCTAGAGTCCTCCCCTGCGGACCCCTCCTCCCTTGGAAGCTGACAGGCAAACAAGTGCCCCACAAGTCGCCCCCGACCCTTATTCTCAAACCACAAGCACATGACCAAGGTGCAGATCTCCCCAGGGCTTTAATGCTACTCACCCAGGAAAAACAGTGACACTGGGGGATCCCAAAGGATTTCAGACAGAATACACAAGGACAGAGCATGCCCTGATCCACCCAAGAACTGTGCTAAGAAACGCAGACCTTCGCTTCTTGCAGATTTGTTGTGAAGAGTAAGTTTTCTCAGTGCCCCAAAGAGTGATTAAAATACATATCAATGTCTTCTTGGGTCACTGGGTTCTGATCAGATCTCCCATTTTGAGTTAATATTCAGATACGTTACCATCCCAGAGAGATGAATAATAGGAGCTATTTCATTTCTCTGACAATATTAAACATAATGAAAAGTCTTACTATCATCCCACATCCTTCTCCATGAATTCTGGCCACAGATAGATCCCCTGTTGGTAATGGAAATGTCAGTTTGATTCATCTGTTCACCAACTAATCCTTACCAAACAATTTCCAGTATATAACAAGCCATCCAAAAACATTCCTTTGGAAACGAGCCAGAACCACCATTCGTTGCAGATTAGTTTTCACCACTGTTTAGGCTTACACCATTTCAGGTAGCTGTGCTACTTACTCTATTTTTAGCAGTGCCTCCAGCAGACCAGGAAAGAAGCAGATCATAAGACTTCTGCTAATCTGCAAATCTGAAATTATAGTTGGGAGATGAAATTTATTATTACACAGCTAGATGACGACAGCAGAGATGACCTTTCTGCAATGCCAGAAGCCTCATCCATGCTGATCTAGGCCTTTAATCAGTGGGGAACAACAGAGATCAGTATATACAGAGGAAAAACTTTTTCCCTATTAGGGCAGTCGCGTATTAGAACAGATTGCCCAGAGAGGTTGTGCAGCTTCCATCCCTAGAGGTTTTCCAAGCCAACCTAGGTGAAGCCCTGTGTATCCTGGTGTCCTGATTTTGGCTAGGATAGGGTTCATTTTCTTCCTAGTAGCTGGTGCAGCATTGTGTTTTGGATATAGGATGAGAGTAGTGTTGATAACACGCTGATGTTTTCATTGTTGCTAAAGTAGTGCTTACTCTAAGTCAAGGACTTCTCAGTTTCCCGTGCTCTGCCAGAGAGGAGGGGCACAACAAGCCGGGCGGGAGCAGCGCCAGGCCAGCTGACCTGAACTGACCAAAGAGCTATTCCATACCACAGACCATCATGCCCAGTATATAAACCGGGGGAGTTGGCTGGGGGCTGCTTGAGGACTGGCCAGGCATTGGTCAGCAGGTGGTGAGCAACTGCATCGTGCATCGCTTGTCTGTCTGTCTTGGGGTTTATTCCTCTCTCTCTTTGCCCTTTTCATTATTAACAACTATTTCAATTACTAAACAGTACTTAACTCATGGATTTTACCTTTTTCCAGTTCTCCTTCCCATCACCAGCATGGGAGGGGAGCAAGCAAGCGGCTGCGTGGTACTTAGCTGCTGGCTGGGGTTTAAACCATGACACCTGGTCTGATTATTGTAAGACTAGGTAAAGATTTGTAAAAAAAAAAAAAAAAAAAAAAAAAAAAAAAAAAAAAAAAAAAAAAAAATAAATGTATAATTGCAGAAAGCAGCCAGGAATATCTTCAATGAATGGGAGCACAGAGCCATGAATAGTAGGCAGGAACAGCCCCATCAGTGTTTTACACTTGCTAAGCGCCCCTTGTAAGCAAGCAGGGCTGACAGTCACCAGTGTCTCGTCTCAGCTCGCCATGCTGCCCGACTCATTTTCCTGCCAACCACTCCGTACACTCAGTAAAGCTGCTGTGCTGGTGCTGCCTCAGTCCTCGCCCTTTTTGATGAAAGATGAAAGCTCTCTCTTGCTCAAGATGAAAGTTCTTTCCCCAGCTTGTTACAGACAGAAACGTCTATTCTGGCAGCCACCTTATGCTGCCACCAGGCAGAAGAGAAATCTTAGTGAAAATGATAAAAGGGCGCAGCTGCTCCTAGTTCATTATCTTTACCACAGGGACTATCTCTCCTCCTAAGTACAATGCTCCCCTTGGGTGGAAAGTCATTTCCCTGAGAAACCTTCACAGCCATTGCAGCTTCTTGTGTATTGCCCCCTACCCTTATGCCCACCATGCTTACCTTCCATCTGAGCCTGTGACCAACATCTGTTTCAGCTCCAGCTGTTCTGATGGGGACACAGTTTGGCAATCAGTTCAGTCCATAATACCCAGCCATGCTCACACTCAGGAGGCAGCGGCTGGGTACCAGGCTCCTCCTGGCCCATACAACAGCTTCTTTGCTGAGAAGATGGAGACGTGGCTATTCCCAAGTTCCTTTAGCCTTCTCTGACATTCACCTCCACATGCTTAGCCCAGGCAGGAGGAACTTTCAAAACCCACTGTGAAGCTCCTCTTCCAGTTAGATCCTGGTAAGCTAAGGAACATGAGAAGCTGAGCTCTGGAAGAACAGATCACACATAGGAGTAATAGTTGAGCACAAGTTAATTGTGTCTATCCGATACATCTCCTTAGATTTCTGGTTCCCTGGAATACCCATCTTCTCAGGAAACCTGCACAAACTCTGTGCATTTTTTGAAGTCCCATGAGCAACAGAGCAGAGATGCACACTAAGAATTTGTGAGTCAAGTGGACTTCAGCCGCACCAAAGAGACCTGTTGAAAGCCAAAGGCGGGATTTCACTGTTGTCTCACTGTATAATTGGGATCTTCCAAAAATCAACAGCGTACACCTGGGGATGGCTGCTAGCAGATCACGAGGTGGTGGTTTTCCTCTCCTAATTAGAGCCAAAGCAGTGAGCTATGGCTGGAGGACCATGCAGTGTTGGAAGCAACAGTTCAGGCTGGGAAACTCCTATCCTGCTGACCATTGGGATCCTCAGCCCTCGGCTTCAACCAGGGGCTAAAGAAAGGAACACTAGAAAGCCATCAGACAGAAGGTCTGTAGCCTTGGTTTTCCCTTTCCCAGTATTTTCTAGGTTATTAAGAAAGAAGTTGCAAATTCCAAATGTTTCCTTTTACGCATAGATCTCAACACTGCAGCACTTCACAGGGTCCTGAGCTGGGGTGACAGGAGCTGATGCTATTAGGCAAGGGTGGAAAATTGATCTTTTCCCAGCAAGATTTAGAGGCCAGTCGGACAGGAAATTACTCCAGCTGGGCACTCTGTCCCCATCCCTCAGTTCTTCCTGCAGCTAGGAGATTCACTCTGTAATTGCTTTCTTAGTCCACATTTTATCCTCAGCTGACAGAATTCCATTAGGGTGATACAAGCTGTGTGATAAAGGGATGTTTGTGTCTCACATGGGCTGTAAGTCATTTCTCAGCAAACAAGCAAATAGTCACAGAAATGGGCAAAGAGACCACTGAGCCAGGAACCCTCTTTCTTTTGCTCTGAATACCAGGACCTTGGCACTCAAATGGAAGCAAACATTCTCCCAGTCCGTTACACTCCTCTCTGCTCCCCTCCTTGCTCTTTAGAGGAGACATGCCAGTGCCCATCTCAACGAACACTTATCTCTGCAGCATTTCCGAATGGACAATAACTGAGCAGGCAGACATGCAGCACCAGCACCCCTAGGTATGAGAGCCCCGTGCAAACAGAAGCCACTGTGCTGTGACCACAGCACGGGGGTTGGTGACACCACAGATCCCGGACAGGTGGGGGCCCACGTATTAGAAACTAGATGGCATGAAACTAACGCTGCAACACGTCTGAGCACATACGTCTGAAGAGCACAACAGGCTGGTCACACCGGCAAGACACAGAACAATGGTTCCAAACAGGACCTTCGGGACTGGTTTGGAAGACAAAAGGAGTGACCTCTTAAGCATAATGATGCAGCTAAAAGACATGACGAAAAAAGCCCAAAGGGAATACAGGAGGGTGCATCAAATGCGGCAGTGCGCACAGTTGCGATACCTACAGCACTGGTGAAGCCATTACCAGGCAGCTCCCGGAGTTCACATTTTTTGAAGACCGTTGGAACAGATTTGGCTACCTCAGCGACTCGTAACAGAATAGAGGCTCCTGTTAGAGCTCAGCCTCCTGGACCAGCAGACCCAGAGTGTGGAGGCCAGCCTAAGGCATTCCAATGCACTGTGTCTGCTCACACCAGCGCTAGTTCAAACTCCAACCACTTGCTATATTCCCCTGGGCAGTATAGAAATGTATTGAACAGCGAGCATTGCGGAGGCAGAGAGCAGGAAGGAACGGGAAATGCTTCTGTCTCACACAGTAAAAGCCACTGAGTCAATCAAAGGGAAAGCAGAGATCATCCCCCACATGAGCCACAATTCAGGTGTTGATACAGCACTTCATGTTTGCTCTTACCGGACTTAGGCTGAGAAGCGAGCTTTTCCTGGTAACGTCAGAGCGTTTAAAGACTCGACACTCACCCTCCCTCACCTGTGCTCTCATCCTCACATCATCACTGGCAGCAAGTTGCTTGATCTGCTGCGTTACCTGGTACACAAGATCTCTGTCCAGTCTCACACCACCCGGTCACCCATTGGCACTGCCAGGATCCCGCAGGTGCTGCCAGTCTGGCGCACATCCCTGAACCGGCGGGGCTGAGCATCCCCGTGGGGAAGAAGCAGCACACCGGGAACGTGGCAGAAGCCCAGCAGGACCAGGAGATCTTACAGAACACAGCATCACCTAAGCAGAATGCTGTAAGTGCAGTTTTATGTCCAGGCCCAGCCTAAGCCATGAGAAGGGCTTGGTTTAATTTAGGTGCCGTATGTAGCTGCTCATGTGGCTCTTATGGGTTCATCCTCCAAAAGAGAACGAGTCTCCTGATTCAGCAACACTCAAGCTTCCATGTCTTCTGTGCCACCTTTTACACTGTCTGCACCACCACTTGCTCCCTTGTCCACAGACAGGTGCTTCTCCCTGCTGTTTAAATTCTACTGGATTAAAGGACAAAAAGTCAGAAAATGAAAACAGAAGGTGGAGGCCTTCCCAGGCATCCCGGTTTTCAGATTACACCATTAAGACTGACAAAAATATATTTTTAGAGCCCAAAAAGTAGACAGCATGACATGTACTTCCTCACAGATTATTTCTCTATCCTCCGTCCTTCTCAGTGTCATTGTGGGACAAACAAATTCATTTCTGTTACCTTGATCCAGCCCCTTTAAAGCAAGTCACCACAGGTAAATGTGAGGAACTGCGACAGATTTTTTTGAGTGGCTCAGAAACCGGAACTGGGCAAAAGTTCAATCATTTACATCAAAGGCTTCAGCAAGAATTCATATGAATCCTTTTCTTTTGTCACGCTTTTGACAATGTTGAATTCCATGCACATTCTTGCAGAATCACTCTTGCTGAAACAGCGCCTGACATTGACTGAAGTGCTCCGTGGGGATTTTCTTGATTGCATGTTTACTCTTCCTCTTTTCCCTCCCATAAATGCTAGTCTGACATGAATGTACTTGTGAATAGCTAGTTAAAAAAAGGTGAAAAATGGAATAAAACTTTTTTTTTTTTTTTAACCCTGATTCGCTGTGGATGTAAGTCGAGTGTCTATATTTGAGTACGTAGGGCTGACTAGGACAACTTAATTATCTTTGGTTATATAAAGGGCCATTACATCTCAGCTCTAATTAGGAGGCCAAATGCTGACATCTCCTACCCCACAGAGATTAATGAAGTATTTTCTAAACATTTTGCTACTTTCTCTATATGACTGACTAGAAACAAGGACTTCATTAGGCCTTGCCTTGGTGGGTATGTCATGCCGGAGCAGACAGCAGGCTGGCAAACCCTTATTTCAGACAAAGACATTGCAAGGGAGATGTTCCACAACTTCACAATTTTTTTTGAAATATTTTGAAGACTTTCATGGTCTTTCTACTGTGTGGCAGTTGTGGGGAATCTCTTGAATGGGTAAAAGGAGCTGCTAGGAGAGGTTGGCAGATGGTACAAGCCAATACTCTGTGCCAGAACAGCTGCACTGGATACAGATGTCCAAAGGGAAAAGGTGTGAAAACCAGCTGCAGTTACCAACGGACCAGTGAGGAAGAGTTTGTGGTAGAGAAACAGAAACACAGAGAACTGTGACCCATCTGAGGTTGACCCAGTATTTTGCAATAATTTACAAAACCTGGAGTTATCTCAAAGCACTAGGGTTGAAAAATCATTAGTCCATCACACAGGACTTGATATGCTCCAGGCAGATACAGAGGAGACAGATGAGCATAGAAAGTTGCCTCCCCCTTGTACCTTCTCTTATCAAGAAGAAGGATGCTGCTCTGTGCCAGAAAACACGACAGATTTCATTCCTCTTCACATTCAATGCAATTTTCTCAGAAGAACAAACAATGCGACAGGCCTTATCTCATCTAGAGATTGCCTACACGATAAATCTGTGATTCTGCCTTGAGTCTTAAAAACCTTGCTATAGCCTCTCTGCTTCCAAACACACACATTTCTATCTGTTCTTAGCCCTACCAATAACTTTCAGCTCTGCCTCTTTTTTGTTTTGGAATTGCATGTAATAGTTGTCTGATTTGGAGCAAAAATTAAAACTGGATTCTTGGTAGAGCTACTAGGGGAGCCAGTTCTCAGAACAACAGAAGGTTCGTTTGTCAGCCCAGTTTGGAAAGAGCCTTTAAACAAAGTACAATATACTCACAACACTGTTTTACATTTAGAAGTAAAGTTTTTTGTATTTAGTAAAAAATACATTTTGTTGGTCCATCAGTACAAAGAGATCTGGGAAATCCATTGCTGTCTTGCACCTATTCAGTTTAGCCAACAACAGTTAAGAAGTATGCTTTTCATAAGCAAATATACAAGATATTGCACTCCTGACCTACTACAGAAAGGGAAGCAGCACATTTTGACTTTCTATCAGAAGCTGCAGTACTATCTCTCTGTTTCAGGTCTAAAAGCATTTACTGACTTCAGAGTGTTCAGTTCTCTTTGGAAAAAATGAGCAAGTTCTAAATGAGAAAGGAAGAATCTTCTATGGAAGAGATTTACAGGTTGTCACAACTGACAAATTTTCAGTGAAAAGTACATTTGCATAGCTACAGATCTTGCAGAATAATTATTTGGTTAGTTTTTGTTTAAACGACTGCATATGCAGGGCATTTTGTGTTTAAAAATGCAGTTCACTCCATACTTCCTGCTGGTTAAAATGCATTTACCATTTCTCAAAAGTGATGAAATGTTGCTGGCAACAGATCTGGTCGGTGCAGCACAGAGGTACGGCCTCCTTGTTCATATAACCAAATTCAGGCAAAGGAGGAGAGAAAAGCACCGTTCTGTAACAGGAGGACCCTGAAGGGTAGAGTGCCTGTCAATGGCACTTCAGGCAAAACACCTGATCTGCCTTTTTCATGGTAGTGAAATAATGAAAGAAATAATTATTTCACTGCAAAAGATGAAAGAAGTGACAGCTGAAACTTACTTATTAAACCCTGACAAATCCACTGCCCAACTTCAATTTTCTAAAAGCATTCCTCACCTTTCTGCCTGCCCAGTGGTACCTCTCCAGATGTCAGAAACAGTGTCGGCCCCTAGAGAGAGCCGTGGCATCAAAGCATACGGTGGCAGCCCAGAAACAGAAAAAGAGTATTTCCTCCAGTAAGTGCATTTCCCAAAGAACTATTTACAGGCATCAGAAACAAAGCAGACATTTCTTTCTAGTGAGAAGCTTCGTGACCATCCAGCTAGAAATTAGTAATTAAAGCTTGAGAAATATTCGAAAGACCTCTTGTTAAAACCATCCTGCTTCACCCAAGTTCTTGGTATTTGGCAGGAAGAGCTGTCAGTTAGCAATAAGGTTCTCACTCACTCCTTTATGTTCTTTCCTCCCTGGATTTTTAATTAAGAGACTGAGAAAAAAAATCATAATGAAAAAAAAAAGAAAACCAAGTTCATGCTTTAAAGTTCATTACTGAAGAAAATTTCCTGTAGTGAATAAAATTCCCTCTCATAAGACAGGAGGTGGTTCAGCAGCAGCAGAAACAGAAGATCTTCCATTTGGATGGTGCGCGTCTTGGAGATCACAATCCCTTGTTACCGTTTCCTCCTCTGCAGGCCTTTTTCATATATGCAGGTTTTCGGACGCAAAGCTGTTGAGGAAAATGGAGTGCTGTTTTAAGACTGTATCTGTATTAACAGTGAAGCCACAGACTAAAATGAGGAAGAAACACGCTCTTTCCATCCCAGAGTGATAGCTAAGCTACTCTTCTCAGTAACACTTCTTATCTTGACAATGAGTGCTGCCCCTTCTTTCAGTCCCATGGAATCACTTCCCTGTGGAATCTGGTCTGAATTCAATGCTGACACTGTTCTGCACAGGAGGTTGGACCTCCTGAGGTCTCCTCCAGCCCAAATCATTCTACAAATCTGATATCGACCACTGCGGCTGATACCAGTACATGCTACAGAGGAGACATGCGGCAAATGGCAACGGGCAACCCTCAACGGATCACACCAGAGGCATTCTGTGCCCTTAATGCTTAGACAATAGATGTGATAGCCATGGCCATGACCGCTGTTCTTTACTGAACATAGGGTATGTCTGCCCTGGAACCCAGGATGTCATTACAACAGGCACAGAGATGTTCAAAACACTTCTGACACAGCCAGTGCTAATACACTAATAACTTTGAACCTGTATTTGTACAGTCAATGGCATTTCAAGTCCTTCTCCTACAGAACTGTTACTAGAAGCCATCAAATACTTCCTGTAACATTTTCTAGAGGAACTAATTGGAGAAAGTATCATGCTCAGGAGAGAAAACCAATCATGAATATACCATCTTGACTGAGAATTTGTAATGTATTTAGGGAGCTATGCTGAGCAATTTACAATGAATGGCTGGGACTCTTCAGACTACAAATACAATCTACTCTTTCTCCTTGGGAAAAAGAGAAGTTGTCTTTTCAATTACCAGTTTGTAAGAGAGAAGACCAACCAGAAAGACAGTGGGAGGAATAAAGTCAATGTGTTTTCCCCCTTGTTACACTTACCATGATTTTGGATTTGCTTGAGGAGCAACAAGCAGCTAATTCTGAGATACAGATGCATCCTCTAAAGCTGCTTAAAAGGCCAGTAGGGATGCAATCAGCCTATTATTCCCAAAGCTATCTATGAACCTGCACAATTAACACCAGTTTTCAGTTTATCTTCAGTCAGTTTCTTTCCTGAGCACTTCTGTGTATGTGTTGGTATGACTACATGCCACAGCCATCTTTCATTCGTATCATTCACTTTCAGATTTAAATATAGAATAAAAATCCACTAGAGTATGACATTCCTGGTTTGCCTTTCTATGGTAGAAAAAGTAGAGCTAAATATATAAAAGAGGTGCAAATCTCCCCATTTTACCCAGTTTGAGTCTGTAACAATGTTCATTATCTATACTGTCTCTGTAGAAAATGAGCAAAAGAAAACTGTAGAAGACAGAACTAACCCGGATCAGCCACAACCTGCTTCTTTTTGCTGTTTGTGACAATCTCATTTTCATTCATCATTCGCACATCCTGATCTCCCACGTGATTGCTGAAAAGATTAAGATCAGTACAATAGCCAAAATAATCAACATTGTGAAAAGTTATGAGAGTCATGGAAAAGGTTACCAGAGAAGTTATTTAGGTCCTGGGGGCTAGACAAAGCCACATTATATGAGACTACTCAGAAAGGAAAGGCATTCTGTCTGCATCCACCTGAAGGATTTCTTGCCGGCTTTTATGTGGCATTCATTCAGGCACACATTCAAATCTAAATATCATCATATCCACTCTACAGTTTTCATGCCTGCCTACACAGCTTGAACCACATTAACCAAAGTGAGACTTTAAATCAGCGCTGAACAAAAAGGGTATAAAAATCCCTATATGGAGCTTAACACTGTTTTGTAATGTTAATATAGCATTATTTGAAAGTTTTCTGAACTAAACAAAATTAATTTACTGTTACAAGTTTTGTTTACAGGCTGCTGCAAAGTTTTAACAATTTCTTTTTGGGAAAGAAGTACTAACTTCATCGTTAAATTAAATCAGACAAATTACAGATAAAAAATGTGAACCGAATTGAAAGTTAAAGAAAATATCTCTAATAACATCTCCCTTTCACATAGACAAAAACAAAACATCCATGTCTTCAGAAAAAAAAAGTGTATTTTTCCTTTCTCTACAAATACTGCACAAAATAGGTTTCTATTTTTGGAGAAAAAAGCAATGTCTCGCAAACTGTCCAAGAGAAACAGGGGAACCTATACTGAAGTAAATCAGAATTTACACTATTGATGATAACATCAGATTCAAGTTCAGGGTTCATAAAGTACTGAACAGTGACACGTGAAAGAGAACAGGCCAAAATCAGAAGTAACAATACATAAAAGCTCAAGAGCATTTTTTAAATGGAGGACTATTATCCTGCATGTAGTAAAGGATTTGTCTTCTATTGCTGAAGTACCCTATATTTTAGTAGGGTAGTAGGTGAAAAGAAGATTGCAAAACAGGTTAAGAAGAAAGACCAAGAAATCTCCTGCACAGAAGTCTAGAAGAGAAGACCTTGCATGTTCTTGACTGGAAAACAGATCATACAGTTTGCATGACCCCAGAAGTATACCCTGCTTAAAACTAAATCAAAGGATCTATGTTTTGTAAAAATATGTGACAAAAGTTACGTGAAAAAGATCTATGATTACAGCTGGTGCTCCTCTGCTTCCAATAAAGTAACTTAACTCACAGAAATATGTTACGCTGAAGAAAGTAAAGGTTCATTTCTCCTCCTCCTCTTTATATCCCACTGAAAAAATTCTCAAAACTCGTATTTCCTCAAGACATTCTCAGTTTAGTTTCACTTGAAAAATTGTTTACCTCCCAATTTTACTGTGACAACACAGACACTTGTACACAAACATGATTCTAACACAACACATCCAAACAATAATAATTTATTGCAACATCTGACAAGCACCAGTGGCCAACAGCCAATACTTTAGAGAAACAGAGGAAAACAAACCCCGTAGGCAAATGTGAATTTCTGTTCTTCATCAGGACAGCTTATGTTTCTTCTACTTACTGCAAAATATTTGAATATGCCTCTGAATGGGTCATGTGCTATTCTTGAATGCAAAACTGTCGTCTTTTTTTCCAAGTGATGTATGTGCAACACATTCTACTTGCTAGCTGTGCAATGTATAAGAAAGTGTTTATTTCTGTAAGCTTTCAATTTTTTACTTTTCAATCTCATTTAAAATAAATTATTCTTTCAATCTTTATTTTCCTTGCTAGGGACTGTTTTTTAGACTCTATCAATCCTGACCTTCTAAATATAACTGCATTTTTTCACTGCTTTTCATCGTATTTTCTGTGCAATTGCCAACTTAGTGGTTTCAAAGTGTCATTCCTTTGAACACAATTCATCTCTCATTTAAGAAGTTCATTATTTTAGAACGTTTACAAAACAGTAGAATTCTGGTTCCTTAATTAGTATCTGTGCCAAACCAGAGGACTTTCTTTTCTTTACTTCTGATGTTTTGTTCTTTTTCATTAACTTTATATTTTTATTTATTTTTCCTCTGTGTAATATCATTGGGATTTATTATTTCTTCTGTAAGGAAGCTTAACTTTTTTCTTTTGTGTTTATTACTATAGGCTTCCATAAAAACATATGTAAACATGAATCATGAATCCCAGAAACTGCTAAGAAATGCTTACAAATAAAGCTGGCAGTTTGTCCTAGTATCTAAGAAACTATTGGTTATTTCTCATTAAGTGAGGCGGAGTATGCTTTGGAAGGGAATTTTCTATAGCAATATACATATTGCTGACATTAGTTACATAAAAACATTTTCTGAAAACAAGATTCTTTCCTCCAGTCAAGATCCACTCACATACCTAATAACAGTTCTCTTCTCCTGAAGGCAAATCTTCTCATCATCTGTGAAGAGAATGGTATGATGCGGGACCACTGGATCACAGGTTGGCAGGATGCCTGATACTACATGGTGCACCATATCCAGAACGCCATTGTAGACAAGCAAGTCATCCACCAGAAGCTAAAGATATTTAAGAAAGAAACAAAACATGTAGAAATCAGGCACTGCTTTCACCACTTGTCTCTATCAATTCACCAGAAATTATTTGCCCTATTTGTTCCCCAAGTCTGGCCATTAGTTTAGCTTTTGTTCCTTAAAACTTCCACTTCTCTCTATTTGCTGCTGGGTTTTGATTTTTTTCCCCCCAGGTTTTTGTCTTCTCACTGATGTTTCAAATGCAGCTTTCAAGTAGGCAATTAAAAATGTATTTCATATTTTACATAATTGCCATTCTACCAACTAGAGTGAATCACACTCAAATCTAGGAATTAATGAATCTCACCACACTTCAGCTGTCTAAAACTTGGGTTTGTAGTTTAAACTAGTCTTCCAGGCCTGCTCTACACTCAGTGGAAAAAGGAAAGCATTATTCTATCTTAAGACAATTATCCAAGAAAAATATCATATAAAGTGTTCTCCCCCCGGACAAGAAAGGGAGAACAGATGACTGGCATAGATTAGTCATTTTAATACTAAATGCAGAGTTAAATGAGATGAATCCCATCCTTTGAGATTATATGGAATCACACTTCAGTAAACTGTGAAAATAAGTACAGAAATCAAGTAGGCTGACTCACCAGAACATACAAAATGCATCCAAAAATTACTTACACCAAATTCTTTCACACCTCTCTGAGGTGTTTTGGCATAGTTCCATAACTTGATCATTGACACAGTAGTAGGTACATCAAAAATTACATACACCCTATTCACCTGTAAAAAAGAATTAATTTATATTTAACAGCACAAACTGCCCAAAGAAATTAAATTCTCATGCATGTTGCATCAAAAGGGGTGCATATTTAAAGAGATATAGCTAGGAGACAGACAACTGATGCGAGGGATTTAAGTTCTGCTATCATCTCTGCTGATAGTTCACAGATGTTGTGCCTACCCCAGCACTGCCCTCGCACACGTAAGTATAACTCCTCAGAGCACCTACCCCGAGCCTGCCATCCTGGGCAGTCATGCTGCTAATCAGCTGGAGGAGAGGTCGAGAGACACTTTTGACGACTATTTCACATCAGACATGTGCTTCGGGATATGACAAGCTGGTGTCTATTCCATTCCCCCAAATACAAATGGAATCCACCTTTCTATTTGCAAGGCTGAACTTTCTCCTGTACCCTCTGACTTTGAAAGCTCTTGCACAAGTTTTGCAATTTTTGTCTGAGGTACAGCAGTAGGAATGTAGAGACAATTCTCTAGATGCTTGCTAAACAACTACTGCTAGAGGTGTTACTCATTTCACTTTCAGTGACATTAACGTCAAGATGTAAAGACCAAGGATTAGGCTGTAGGAAACCAATCTTGCCTGTTACAGTTAATTCAATGTTATTCCTTTTATGAGCTACTAGATCAATTTTGGGCCAACATATCTTCAGCTTCATCTCTAGCATCCTCTGAAGTTGTAATCCTCTGATGCACTGGAGAAGATAACTGTTAGTTGTATCACATCACTATGCTCTTTTTTTTTTTTTTTTAAACTGAAGAAAAAAAGGGAGATGCGATCAATATAAATGTTTCTGCCTGTGATTTTCCAGAAGACAGTCTGGGCATAGCGTTCGATGGCAATTGCTAGTCTCACATCAAATGATAGATTTGATGGAAAATACATTCAAACAAATAAATAAAATTACAATCAGTAACAGGAAACAAAGAATTCCAATTGTGCTTGCATTAGTAATAAATTTGCAAAAGACAAAAACCACTTTTAGAATTAAAAAGGAAGATATATTTAGAAAGGAAAAGAAAGGCTGTAATATAAAATTTCCTTAAAGCTTTCGAACCTTCCAGTATAGCACAAACTTAATTCAGCTTTCTAGGCAACTGGCATGTTTCAAAGCAGCTTAGCAGTGATGATGTAAGTATACACAAGCTTTGGATCAGCATCCCAACTACAGAGGATGATCATGAATAGGCTGATCACTTAATCCATTTGCAATTCCTGGCTGTACAACCATACCACGCAAGAAAGAAAAATATTATGTGGATCTTGAAAAGGGGTAATTTGCTACAGTTCAAGGACAGAAAGCATCATGATATTGCTTACTCTTTCCTCTTGCATAACACACTTTATCAATTTACCCTTTTTATACTGCTACCTTATGTTTTTCTACAGTATTTTGGTGTCAGACACAACACCACAAAACAGCGTATGCATCTATCTGTGCTGGAACTCCAGGTACTGGTATTTTCCTGTTTGTCAAAATGAAAGAGCCTCTGCGAGCATGTCTTTCATAAGGACATGAGCAAACCCAGACTCACAATGTTATAATGGATATCTGAGCATCCCATGAAATTAGTTACCAGGATTCAAGATGTGGGATCTACACAGTAGGAGCCTCAAGCATTAATTACATAGACCTTCCGTTTTCCTAAGCAATGCAAGTGGTCAGTATTCCCAACTATACTTAAAATTGTTATCTTTATTATACCCACTGCATTACAACATACAATGATACATGAAGTATTTTCAAAATTGACTTAATTCTTTGCTTTTAATATTCTAATCAATAACTCTAACATATGGAGTAAGGATTTTTCCAACACAGTAAGCTACAACATATCACATGTCAGGTTTACATTTTGTTACTTTTGAAATCCATCCTCTTCTAAGAAATAAACACATCTTGATGAAGTTCATAACAGGCCCCTAAAAAACGTCCTCTCCTAAAACGAAGTCAGAACTCTAAGTTTATCTGCTCTTCCTGTTTGTAGATTTGATATCCCATAATTTAAACATGGTGCTTCTAAAAGGGCTGAATCATTTGGGGCCTTAGGACATGAAATACTAAACCTGTCATCTCTAATTTATGAATTTGAATTCAACACAGATAATGAGATTAAAAAAATTCTCACTGCTGGAACAATATTCATTGCTTTTTGTAAAAACGAATTTAAGATCCTAGTCTGCTCCCATTTGAAAGGTGTTTATTGCACAGAACACACATATTAAACTCCTTTGTCAGTATCTTTATCATAGTAACTGAAAAAACATCTAGCCTTGGAAATTCTTCTGCTGTTGCACCATGGAGACAGGAGGAGATTACAAACCTGGGAAATCTATACTGCTGCTATCTGTGCAGTGAAGAGAAACTGGAATAAAAAGAACTTCTAAAAGGCACTGATTTAGCATCATTTACTAATATCAAATTTACCTAAGAATTATGTATGCTTCTCCTTTCCTTTATGCTTCTAGCTACATCTACGCACATCACTAAAATGATATGAAAAGAGAAAATGTACCAAACCAGGAAGAATGGGTGCAAGCCACATATGTCTGCCATCAGTTGTGTCATTTACTCTGTCAATTAGTTTGTCTGGAGTTCGGATGTCTCCAGACACATCTTCTAAAATGTTGACACTATCTGGAAAAGCAGCAATATCTGAAAAAAAAACTTTAAGCGCAAACAACCGAAAAGAGCATTTCAGAAACAGCATATTTAAAAGCTCACGCTTGCTCTTCCAGGTTCCATGAGCAAGTATTCACCATTACCACAGTAAAACTTAAAAATACTCTGAGCACTTCACATAGGTAGATGAGAAGCCTGGAGGCACATTTTTAAAAGCAGGACAACCCTTATAAATTCTGGCATTCAAAAAATTATTTTTAAAATAGGAATAAATGACCTAGCTGCATTTATTTTCAAATACGTATCTTTGACTTCATGGACAAAGTTCCCTCATCAGGAACATGCACCTCCCAGCTTTTTTGTGACGAAGCCCCATTTTCTTAGAATGAACTTGTGAAAACTCCTCATATAAAACATGTCTCAAGAAAAGCTTCCTTGCAGGAGGTAGCCATCTATCAGATTAGCTTTTGCTTGAGTTCCTCAAAGTTTCTGATAAAAAGCAGTAATTGTTTAATAAGGCCTTCTTTCAGTTCTTTGAGAGGGAATGATTAAACCTCCTATTGAACAGGCTTTCTAGACAACTGCTAACCACATTTTCTCTATAAGAGAACATTTGTGTAAAAAACATATGTATGTTCAAGACATGCAAAGGAATGTGAATGGATGACACTGTCTTCAGAATTATAAATCCCTAGCAATCCAGTTTGAGAGACACTAACTTCCCCTTCTCCTGCTTTCTAAAAGGCCTCAGTCTGTAAGTATTTATAAAGAATTTAAGTAACAACATGGCAATGCCTCAACTGTTTAAGAAAAGCTTACTCCAGACTCAGTACTGAACTATCACATCTAGTACTGCACTAAGACAAATATCCTCTTTTGGAGATCCTAATATATCTAAGCAACGCTACTGTACAGGCAGAAACAGGCCATCATTCAAAACAAGCGGAGGTATCTTTACCTGGCATTGCATTGTACTGTAAAGACATACCATTTAAAACCCAAGTTAAAGATCCTTTGTTCTTAAAAACAATTTGTTACCACTTTTCAATTTCAAAATGCTTCTTCTCCGTTACAGATGTTTCAACTGCATCATGTATCATACAAGATACACAATTTTTTTTAAAAAAAAGCTTTTATTACCTATTTCAATGCATCCTCTATTTATTAGGCAATGAGGATCCTTAGAGATGTACAATTCATACAGCATCCATGGTTTTTACCCTTCCTAGTTGGCTAAGAAACTGTTTCTTCCATGTGACTGAACTACGTGAATTGTATGTTGGTGTATGAAGCTTTTAGCTCTTAAGAGACTTCAGCTGATACAGAGCACTGAAGTGTAACCCTGATGACTATGAATCTTTCAAACACGCCCTTTGTTCCTGCTGTCGGTTACCCAGGGAACACTGTATCAAATTCAAAGTCTCAGCCCTTATCTTCAAGACAGGATCGGATGTCTAGAATAGCCTAAAGCTCCAGAACAAGAGTTATGAAAAATTTCTTTCTTGTGGTACAATGAAAGATTCCGTAACAAATAACTGAGTTCAACCTTTCCTTATGAAATTATAACTCATCAAACTTCCTGGTACCTCCACACCATAGAAGAAATAAATGTTGATAGCAAAAACACCCATATCCTTCTTAAGCTTTCCCTTCTCTAACCTTGCCTTGCTTTGCTGGCGCATCCCATTCAGAGAAGAAATGTTCTGAAAGTATATTGAATGCATTAAAAGATGGAAAGAAGTATCATCACACAAATATAGAGAAGTACAGCCAGAGTAATCATAGGGGATAAACCGGCAATTTGGAAAAAGCAGCAAGCAATGCTATATGATAATTTGCCAGGGAGCAAGCAAGGATAGAGGCACTTGGTCATTAGAAGGATACTGTTTTCCGTCAGTACGATTTGGTCTCCGTGTTCATTGAACAACTCAAGTCCATTCAATCCAATGTAGTATGGATCGCCCCAACTTGTCAAAAGCTGAAACTGGAAAACAACTGAAAAGCAAAAAGCTGTTAAGGAAAATTTCAATACTGATACTTTGTCCTAAGAGACTATTTAAGTTGCAGTTTCAAAAATTATTGTGCAGCCCATATCTCTATGTCAGACACTCTTATTAGCAGTTTACAGGAGCGAAAAAAAATATGTTTTTCACTTCTGACTTTACTATGTCTTAAAACTCTCTGAATAAAACTATTTTAAGAGAAGAAGACTGCCTTTTCTAACACTGATAATACATGTAGAAATGATCATCTGCAGGTGACACAACTAGGCAGAAGTCTGTAATTGTTTACACATATACAAGTTCATGTATATGTATGTTCATATACGTTCTTCCATCAGATGAACTACTGAATCTTTTCAGTGTGTGTCTTACCTTCTTGTACACTGCAAGTTTTTAACACCACAGCTCCCATGTGGAGCCTTAACTGCCTTAATGTTTCCTGAATGTTCCTTTGCCTGGTTTTGAATTATATGGGTGATAACTGGGCAGAAAATACTCCCCTACACTGAATGGCACAACAGGTAATGATGGAGCCTGTGCTGTCCATTTCTGTAATGGAGCAGTCATTTGTACCTCTTTGCTCTACCCAGACACTGATTTTCATGAAACCAGCAGGAACTTCATATTGCTGAGACTTCATTCTCTCCACACTTGGTTAGAATAATCTAATGGATTTAAAAAGCCCATCAAATAGATTGATGACGTAACAGTAAGTATTATCAGAAAAGGCTGTACTTATCTAGGAAAACCTAGGCTTAAAAAGCCACCAACATAAAGAAAAATGGCAAAAATATTACACAGTTCTGGTCAACTTTAATGAAGATATAAAATGAGACAAACGTTCAAACATACGCAAAAATATGAAGACTACTTCTAGCTTTGATAGGCTTGCTGGATACTACACTAACTGAGCTTTAGCTCTAGCTTGGGTGGATTATAAAAGGCAGGCCAAAAAGCTACCAGGATATCTGAAAACAGTTCATACATATGTTATGTTTTTATTTATTTATTTATTCTTAATCCATACTTAATGGAAGCCTTTCTCATATTCTTGCTATCTTGTTAATTTCTTAAAGCACCAAAACCTGTTGGATTCAAAAAAGGTCAGGACTGATAACCACAGTATATAACTAAAATATTCTACATAACAAGTAAGAAAACGACAGAGAAGGATACAACCACATGGCATTAATGGTGCTTCATAGTCCATACTAGCTTGTTCCATTCTCTTTGAAGCAGTCCTGCCAAAAAAAAAAAACCCAGACAAAACAGTTTCTTTATGCACCTTTGGCTCATTCAGAAAAGAAGAGAACAAAACCAAAGAACTAAGCTTTCACAAACACCACCCCCTACCCCACCACCTGCAATTATGGACTAGCTTGTCCTCTAATCTCAATGAAATCTTGTTAACAGTATATAGTTAAAACCCAATTAAGCATTTTTCTCCAAATGCTCTGTATTTTCATCCAGGTGCCTCATACAACTGGTTTCAACAGAGAATATGAAAAAATACTAAACAGTTAAGAGACATTGCGTGGTTCAGATAACAAAAACATCCCAGTTTACCTCCTTTGTACTTTATTAGTCAGCTGGGGCTGCAGATAGTCAAGAAAGATAATTTCTTGGGCAAAGTCAAAATGGCAGTTGCCTGGTCCCTTGCGGATAAGAAAGCCTTCTGGTGGGGAGATGCTGTGACCATCCAGCAACACATGCACTACCTTAGCCTTGTTTAAAATAACATAACATAACATAAGATTACATGACATGAAATGATATTACATAAAATAAAATAGATCCAAAACAATTGCATTCACTTCACAGGCTGAAATCATTTCAGTGATTTTGTTATATTTGTTTCATTGCTCTGTAGTATGACTTCCTTTGGCAAAAACAAAGCCCAAACCAGCAGATAGCAGTTGCAGCCTGTGGTATGCAATTCAAAGCATCACAGCTGACACTGATGGGGATGGGAGAGGTGAGGATTTGGGGGAAAAAGGGAAAAAAAAAAAAGTATTGAAGAGATCCTTCAATTACTGGGTCCCACTAGATCTCAACAAACTGAAGCTTCAGGTTGTTAAGCACTGGAACAGGCTCTGCCCAGGGAAGCGGTTGAGTCATCATCCCTGGAGGTATTTAAAAGACATGTAAATGTGGAGCTTAGAGACGTGGGTTAGTGGTGGGCTTGGCAGGGTTAGGCTTATGGTTTGATTTGATGATCTTAAAGGTCCTTTCCAACCTAAATGATCCTATGATTCCAAGATTCCTGAGCCTGCAGCAATACATACACACATCAACAGAATGGACAGACAGCTTTGAGGCCAGAACATGTCACAAAGGTGATTTGAGGAGACAGTCATCATGCACCTGAACACACTGCTAGATCAGGTCTGATTGCTCAGCACTGGCTGCAGCTAGCCTTTAAAAAATCATATAACTTGGGGGTCTCTCAAGAGCAGTTTCTTTTTGTATCTCTGTTGCATTTAGAGAAAGTCAGTGTTTCACCAGTTCTATTTATCTTTGTGGCAGGTGGCACTTGGACTTTCCAGGATGATGCAAACTCATCTGCCAAGCAGTCCTTATGCAACCTAAGGGCATATGAATAAAGAAGAGGTACCCATACCAGGCAGAAAGAATTGAGCCTTGTCCACGTCATAGATGCATGCAGGTTTTATGCAATCTCTGAAGATTAAACTAAATAATTCAGGCATACTTATTCAGATGATGCAGGAGTTCTGGCCCCTTCACCCTCCCCCATTAGCACCATCTGGTGTATGCATGATCCCAGGCACATAAAAATTCAATCATGCAGCAATAATTATCACTGCATCTTGCCCTGAAATATGTTAAATATAACTAATGTTAAAAACAAGCAGCATTTATTGCACTGAGTCTTCCACTAACTACTGGTTAAGGAAGGAACGATACCTGTAAAACATAACAAGATGACCTTAAAACTGGCACTGTGATTAAAGCTTGCTGATTAATGGACTGAACCAAAATTGTTTCACTTAGTTAACAAAAGACTTAATTTAGTCTAAAGGTAATATGAGTCAGTTTTATAATCTTTGGATTTTGTACTGACTGATGTATACGTGATAATTTGTGGTTACCTTAGTTTTGTAGCCAAATACTTAATTTTCATTATTAGGATTTCTATTAAAAATCTATATGCAATATTTATAGTTAAAATTCCCATTTCAGGTGTCTATCTAAGGAGAACTTAAAAACATTCAGTGTTTTCTGTAGTCTATATATTATTATTTGCCTGATACTCATAACAGTTTTCATACTTTTTCCATTTGTAAATGATTTTTTTATTCAGTTACAATTTCAGTAACTTACACATGCAATTTCCCAAAAGCAAATAATTTTCAGTATTTTTTTTTTTTTACACAAAATTTTTCTTATTTGCAAACCTTAGGTATTGTACTAGACTTAAGGAGGTGCTCAGTTCATTTTCAAACAGCATGAAGATTAATTAGGAGAGAATGTGTGAGTACCAAGCATGGAGAAATAACGATTTCTGGTTTCGCTTTTTATATGCTTGGGAGCAAAGAAAGGAAATATCTTTTTCATATCAGAAACCCTTCTGCATGCTACTTTCCAGCTGAATCAGTCTGCCAGGCTAAGGAGAGGTAGTGAAAAATCCACTGAAATACACTTTAGTTTAGGAAACACGTATTGAATGGGAAGTCTAGAGACTTAGAGATGAAATCTTACCTATTATACCACAGCTGCTTATATTTATGTGCCCTTACAGCCCTCATTTCTAAGTAATTTTCATCATCTGAGAAGGCACTCAACCGTCACACATAGCATTTTACAAATCACATAACAAAGCTTTCACAAGGTAATTTTTCATACAGCTGGAAATAGCACGCAAGCCTTCATTTTGACAGTTCACTGCCATTACCCTCTCATTCTAAAGCTGTGAATAGAAGCCACCAGTCTACAGCTGCCTGGCAAAAGCATTATATCTCATACCCAGGACTGTTTCTTAGCAGGAACAGCAATACTTCAACAGACAGATGTCATGATGCCCTAGGTTTGCAGTCTAAAGCCTCTTTACTGTGACCCAGCAGATACCTTGCATCTTCAGTTTCCCAAATAATTTATTTCATCCTTTTACAGGACTGAGGGATGAACTCCTCATCTAAATTGTAAGCACTAACTGTTACAGGACTTCCAGGTGTGCCACCTGCATGCACACTTCATCAGACTCACCTCTTTTTTCTACCTAGCAAAGTAAACTGTGAAAATATACCTTCCCTTCTTTCTTGGTTTGGCCTCCAAAGACCAAATTCCATGTTAGGGTTTAGGGATTTAGCTGTTTCTTTTCCTCCTTTTAATAACTGTGACACACACACAGTTTGTTGATTTGGTATGAAAATTCATGTTCAAACTTTTCTCCCCTGTTCTGCCTTGGAGAAGCTTGGGCTTACAACAGTAGTCAAAAACATTCCACATCACCACCTAAGAGACAGTTCTTCATATTGCATTTTGTACACAGAATCACAGGAAGATTTAGGTTGGAAGGGCCTTCTGCATGTCTCCAGTCACAGCTCCTGCTCAGAGCAGAGCAGCCTGAATAGGTAAATCAGGTTGCTCTGGGCTTTGTCAAATTTAGTTTTGAAAGTTTCTTATCACTACATCCTGTCCCAGAGCTGTGCCACTCTCACAGGGAAGAGTCCTTTCTTTATGCCAAATCATACCAAGTAAGTAACAGATTGTTGTGTTTTAACCCAGCAGGCAGCTGAACACACAGCCGTTCACTCCCTCTCTCCAGTGGGATGGGGGAGAGAACTGAAAAAAAAGGTAAAATTCGTGGGTTGAGATAAAACCGGTTTAATAGGACAGAAAAGGGAGGGAAAATAATAATAATGATAAAAAAATATACAAAAGAAGTGATGCACAATGCAATTGCCTACCACCCGCTGACCGACATCCAGCCAGTCCCCCAGCGGGGGACTGCCACCCCCCAGGCAAGTCCCCCCAGTTTTATGGTTCAGCATAAAATCATATGGTCTGGAACATCCCCTTGGCCAGCTGGGGTCAGCTGTCCTGGCTGTGTCCCCTCCCAGCTCCTTGTGCCCCCCAGCCTGCTCGCTGGCAGGGCAGCATGAGAAGATGAAAAGTCTGAGACTTGGAGTAAGCACTGCTCAGCAACAACTAAAACATCGGGGTGTGACCAACATTATTCTCACACTAAATCCAAAACACAGCGCTGTACCAGCTACTAGGAAGAAAATGAACCTCATCCCAGACAAAACTAGGACACAGATTTTACTAAAAATCCCTAGTTGTTATACAGGGGTTATGTTTAGATGGGCAGCTCACCATGCTCCTGAACCCTCCCATGTGTCAAACATGTTGGGTTAATGCAATGTATTACAAAACCAGGTGCCGTATGTTAAAATCTGTAGATCATTTGTGGCTTAAATTAAAGAACTTACACTCTGGCCCTCTGGGAGTCTTTGGCCAGCCTTTGGCACTCAACACCCCATGCTGATACTAAAAGATGACAGGGCTCTGTTGTGGAGAAGAAACACCTCTCCATGCATTTATGTAGTTTTCATATTAAAGCAATTCCTGGAAGGTAAATTTACACAAAGAAGCAGTTCTGCCACTTTTGCCACTATCTTGCCCAATCATATGAAGGATCTGTGCCTCCAACTTCAATTCTAAAATTTCTTCCAGAACTTTAGTGACCCTTTTTGTCCTTGTCCTGTCTCTCCCTGGTTTAATACATACCAACATTTTTCTTCTTATCTACTGACTGAGTCTAGACATCAAGAATGCAACAGTTACACATGAAGGGGAAGATCTGGAAACAAATGGATTCCTAAACTGTCTGTGCTGTGAACAGCAACTACTTCTTCATTATCATTACAAGCGTACGTATAGCTTCTGAGAAAAACCAGAGAAATGAGGGACAGCAAAACTCAGAGTGCCAGCAAGATGTAACATGACCTCTACCAGGTATCAATTGCCAGTCAATTCCCAGTATTCAATAAGAAAAAAAATACAAACCAAGCTATTTGGAAAAAGAAGAGAGGAGGTATGTGAGACAGTTTTAGCTAAACTACTTCAGCCAAACCGTTTGAAGATGTCAGCTTTCCCTAATAAATGTTAGGGTTCTAGAGACTCTTCTTGCTTCTTGGAAAAGACTGATTGACTGGCCTTCTGTAACTTACCTAAACAGAATTTCTGTTAGAGAACCGTCTGTGCTCTCTCACTCCCTGTGTTCCAAGAAATAAAGAATCATATGGTAGGCCTAAGTACTAGATACCGAGGGATACCACTTCAGAATCATGTATTTTGAAAATAATATGTGCTGTTGTATGTGTCTCTTAGAAAAATCAGCTGTGAAGATTTCTTTAAACTATCTCTGGCTTTTTTTCAATATTTGCTGTTTGTGGAGACAGAAATGCATTACACCTGCCACAAAATTCAGACTCAGACAATCTAGAAAGATTTATGGTGTTCCATTAAGGCAGCTATATTCATTTATCACAGTACCAATTTTCCAATGCACTGTCGTATATTTTTGCTGGCAGTGCTCCTTTTCTTTTACTTACCCCTCTATAGGTATCCTCTGGAGATTTATTATAGTTCCAAAAGCGAAGCCCTGCAATACTTTCAATTTTATCAAAATGGATTGTGAGCAGATGATCTTCTCCAAAAGAGAAGGGAACAAGCCACATATGGTCATCTTCTACTGTGATATTAGTCCCATCTATTAACCTTCAAAGAGAAAAATCCATTAGCTGCAAAAAAAGGAAAAGCCTGCTTTTCTCATGAAAATCAGGTACTTTACTAGGTGTTATTTTTTTTCTAGATCCTGCTTCCAGGGCTTAATGTGCCCATGTGTACGCAATTAAAAAGCACAGTAAACATCAAAAATAATATGCAATTGCTGAACTAAAGACGTGGGGTGGGGTGGGGTGGGGAACAGACAGTATTTCCTTTAGTTGGGTCTCCCTGAGGAAAAACAGAAAAATCCTTAGGTTTTCCCTGTGTGAACAGGAGCCGGTAGAGGAAAGCTCAACTACCTTTGTACCAAAATGGCCAAAGGCAAAACTCTAAGGCCCAGACACAATATAATTTATTAATATAGTACCATGCCTGAACTGGTGTGTGTTACTATGCCAAAGCAACCACACCGAATCCAACAAGTTGCTGGATGGTAGCTGGATAACCCAGAGAAGGAGCAGAGTTTCTTCACATCCTTCTTCATGCACACAGGTTGGCACATTCCTACTTTTCCAAAAAGCTTTGTACCAGGATGACAATGTCTTTTCATAATAGCACAGACTTCAGGCTGACTAGATAAAGTTAATTCCATTATTTCCTCATTTTGGAATCCTGACATTCTCCTACCACAAACTACAGCATACAAAGATGGAGTAAAGGAGAATATAAACTAATTGTCCTCTGTAATTACTTTGGTACACTGCCCTGTGTACTTACTATTTATTTAAAAGTTTAATGGAAGAATGAGTGCCAGACTTGGCAGTTCCTTAAAGAAAAAGATTTGAATAATTACCCTTTCAGAGAGGAACTGATTAGGGAGCCCATGAGAGAAGATATAATCCTTGACTTGGTCCTGAATAGCACACAGGACTTACTCCAAATGCTAGAGCTGAAGAGCACTGCAGTGCACTCAAATTCAACATGCTTGCAGAAATATCAAAAGTCAAAAAAGCCCCTATTTCTTGTGCCCAAACAGGTTTTTACACAAAAATGATGATGTAAAAAAAAAAAAAAAAGAAAAGGCAACAAAATAAAATAAAAACGTTACACACAGCAGGGAGAATATTAAGGGATATTATACTGGAAACACAGAAAAATGAATCCCACTTACTAAGAAAGATGTTAGAAAGAGGGAGGACTTGAAAAATCAAAGCCAGCCTGGCTCAGTGGCAGGATAAAGAAAGTTATTACACGCCATCTTTCAACAAAATTCATGATCAAAAAACCCTAAATGGATAGGATCATAAACTCTGGAAGGCTAAATGCGTATGCACAGGCCAAAAAAAGAGTATGAAGGCTAGCAAGCAAAAGGTACCATAAATAAAATTCCTCAAATACATCAGGAGCAGAAAGCCTGCCAGAAATTCTGTAGGATCAACAGATGACTAGGCAGTAAAAGGAGCATTCAGAGAAGATAAAACACCAACAGAAAAGCTAAATGAATTCTTTGCATCTGGGTGCATCACAGTGGAGTATGGAGAGACTTACAGAGACTCCACCACCAGAAACTCTTCATCACAGGGGATCTCATGGGATGATTTCTTAGATCTTGACGTCTACAGAAGACTTTTTCATACAAATAGGCAGAAGAACCAAGGAATTACATACAAGTAAACTTGACATCTGTATTAGTCAGATTGGCAGAAATTACAAAGAACTGTGGATAAATACAGCATTCTAAGGAAGACTCAACAAAGATCTTGAAAAGAGAAGCCCTAATTCATAAACTTATTCACAGACCATAAATATGCCAGAGGACAGGATTACATCTGAGAATACCCTTTAAAAATGGAGATATGACTTGGAAACAACAGGATGCAACTTCAGTAGCATCCAAATGCTGAGTCCTCTCCAGACCCATAGCATATGATTTCTGTACTGCTGCCATTCAGGAGGTACAAGTTAATTTGAGGAAGTATACTGTCAATGAATAAAACTTCATTTTAATAACAAAAAAAATTTTACAAAAGCTGCAGAATTGCCAAAAGAATGACACCTTAATACACCCTCACCCTTGGCTAACTTGAAAATTTGTCTTGAAATCATCCAGAAATCCTGCCTAAATATCACTGCATATGCACAGACAGATGCTACAGAGCACCCACATTTCTGCCTGGAAAGTTGTTAGCAGAGATACCAACTGGGCATATCACAATCTCCTAACTCAAACACAGTCTTTTGGAAACATCTTATTCATGTTTCTACAACAGGCTGTTCCCGAGTAGCATTCCAAGAATGAGCAGTGACGGTATGAAAATCATGTTCACATTAACATGTGTTAACATAATAAAAGCTTATATAATTCTGTCACTTTAAAAAGTCTCATGTAAAATGCTAAAATTGATAAATTTCCAAAACTATTGGTGGAAACAACAGGCACAAAGAAAAAAAATAAAAGAAAAAGAATGGTGCCGAAATGCTTGGACAATCTAACTCTTTTGCTACTTACTTTTCTAATGTTCTGGAATCTCCTGTATACTCCGGAAGATCATTTAAGTCTTGGGGTGAAGCAGAAATCTGTTCTGTATTTATTTGTAATGCATGACCATTCTTTCCTATCACTTCAAATCCTGTCAGTCCAAGGTAATGAGAGTCTCCCCAGGTCATGGTAAAATTCAGTTGCAGGCCTATATAAAAGAATATAAGTTTAATATATCTATACACATACTTACTAGTTTGAAGTAAGGAGACAATATAAGACTGCATGCAAGCCCCAGTGATTAACATTATATGTACTGTGTTTAGACTAAATAACTTTATATGCTGTATTGGATATGTCCTGGTCTGCACACCTGCCTCCACATGTATTAGACCCCTTTAGTGGGGCACCAACATCTTGTTCACTTGTAACTGTACAGCTCCTGATCAAGCACATTACCAAGTGTCTCATTACTTAGATTGTAGACTGACGGTAATTAAATGATAAATTTAAGCAGTTACATGAAAGATTTTGTGATTATGCAGACACAGAGAAGACCTATTAGTCTGAAGCCTATCCATCATCTTTTGCCAGCTAAGTGACTACATAGATTCATATAAATCCAGTCTCTCATAAATCCATAAATTGTCAGAGAACATCAACTCATAGTTGGTTTACTAACGCATTTAAGTTACTATCTTCATGTCAGAAGTGGACACATGGATGCATTTTAGTGGAACAGCATTAGTGAAAACAGCAATGTTGATTAGCCTGCATCCCCAGAAAATAAATACAAAAGAAAAACTGGGCAGACAAAAGATTGTATGTGTATCTTCAGATCCACCTGTTTCACACCTTACTGAAAAAATATAAATAGCATATACAGATATAACAAGTAATATTTCAATCTGGTCAGGTTCCGCAAAAATCTATCACTGTAAATTAAAAACATCTTTTGTTTCACACATTACAGAAGCCCAGAAATAATCAGGTTGGATAATGTGTAAAGAAGCACCAGTAGTCATGATGCCCTGTAAAACAAACAAGCATTAAACCTATTAAGCCATCCAGCCCAATTACCTCTAAATAGCCGTAGCAATTTACGCGAGACTAAGCCTTGATATGCACATAAATTCACTTGGGTGTAAGATCTCATTAGCATTTGCAAGGACGCTAAGAAATAAATAGTTCTATTAGCTGACAAGTCTGGAGCTATGGCTACATTGCTATTAGACGCTATTCCCAAGGCCATTGCTAAAACGAAACTCAGTGTACGAGCATGCAAGAGTTCTCGTATATTTAGAAACAAAAGGGAAAAGACTGAGTAAAGCAGCTACACACAAGGTTTATTATTCACATCACCATGCCAATGCCTTCATAGAATCTCAGATTGATGCAGGGTGGAAGGGACCTCTGGAGGTCTCTAGTCCAACTCCAAGCTCAGAGCACATCCGTTACATCAGGTCTCTTGGGAGCTTATCCAGCGGAAATCTGAAGGTTCTCAAGGCTGGCAGATTTCAAAAGCTCTCTCAACCCTACCCTCAGGGTGAAAAAGATTTCCTAATACCAGTTGGCAGTTCTTGTCTTCTACCTCATTGACTCAGCTGCCTCTCAACCCGATCCTATGTCGATGCCTGAGAATGGCCTGGACCTCTCCTTTCTATGCCCTTCTGATAGGCTATAGGTAGCAAGAAGATCTCCCCTCACCTTATCTTCTCTTCTGCAGGATGAACAAACCAACCCAGCCCTCCCACGTTTCTCTCACATGCCAGGTACGCCAGCTGCCTGACCATCTTGGTCACCCTCCTCCACTGGACCCACACCAGTAATGTCAAATTTCTTCTTGTTCTAGGGAGCTCCATACCGAACCCCATACTCCAAACGCAGCTGCACACAAGCAGAATCCCCTTCCTTGCCCTGCTGGCTGCACTCTTATTTTTGCATCCCAGGAGGCAGCTGGCTGCCTTTACTGCAAGGCGGCACTGCTGGCTGGTTCAGTTTGTGGTCTTCGAAGGACTTTAGGCCCTTCAATGCAAAGCTGCTTTTTTAGCTAGCTGGCCCCCAGCCTGGCCTGCAGCACACATTATTACCTCCCACACTTTGCACTTGCCCTGAACTTCATGAGGTTACGCTGGGTAACATGTTACCATTTCTCCAGCTTGCTGAGGTACCTCTGAAGAACAGCCTTGCCCTCCAGCATATCAACCACTCCCCTCTGCTTGGTATCACCCACAACCTTGCTGTGACTGTACTCTATCCCATCAACCAAGTTCTTTCAAAAAGAAGACACTGAGCAGTGCAGACTATAGTAGTACTGTTCCCTGAGGGACACCTCTAGTAACTAGCCACTAGCTGGACTTCGTACCAGTGACCATCACACTCTGAGGCACTATTTCTCCTTTACATCATGACTGGCAACAGGATGAAAGAGATGAAAACTACCTACAACAGGCCAAAGATATAAATCCTCAGTGACTCCATGCACAATTTATTACCAGGATTCCCAGATGAAAAGGCAGTACTGATCCTAAGTTTTGCACAATTTCCAGTAATTTCCCAAAACAAGAAGCAGCAAAAGGACTCTCACTCCAGGTCTAAGGGACCACCCCACAAAATAAGAAGAACAAGGAACAATATACACAGGCAGGGCAGGGTATGCAGAAATCATTGGCAAAAATGAGGCTGTAGCCTCTAGTTGTTTTTGTGCAAGGTCATTTACATAGACAGGCCCTTGTAGCAATTAATGGCGGTTTTTTCTGTTTAAGAGACTAAGTTGGAGTTTGTTTTGCATTTCATAAGGCATGGAAAGCCTCCCTTAAATGCAGCTAGCTTTCTTCAGCTCTTTCCCTGCAAGAACTCATAGAACTCAGGACCTATGTGTGATAGGGACAAGTTAGTCTGATTAACAATGTCTTGTCAGTGTCACAAACTATACCTGCTGAGCTCTGAATCACACCCTCACTACACTTTTTTCACCCACTTTGAGAAATGGGAGGAGGGAAAGGCATCTTAAGTTCACAGGTATGAATTGCTCATAGACATGCTCATAGATAAAAAGTTCACAGATCCAGATATCCTTCATGGGTCACAGATCACAGACGTGTGACTAAGGCACAGCACTGTGTATATTTGCAGAGAGCACAGCACAGGTTGCTGAGGACTTTATGCCAGGCCCAAGAACCAGATTTCTCTTGTGCTGGTCGAACGACCAGGAGCTGATACCAAAACCTCTGGGCTGTCCAGAAGTTCTCTGGCAATAACTTAAAGGCCCACATAGATCTGTTTTTGTACAGGATAAAGAAATCAGGTACTTTAAGTATGGATATAACATTCTGGTATAGCTTTACTGTAGGGTTTCCGTTGCCCATCAGATCTGAGAAATTAAGTCAGTGTACAGAAATATGTAGGATTGGGAAAGAATTACTGGGTAAGGGACACAGCTATTACAAATCCCATTCAGGGACTAGGCAAACAGCTAGTGCTATTTTTCTGAGATTAAAAGCCAACTGTTACGACATAATATTCTAAATGCCATAGTAAACAAAGCTTCTGCCTTAAATATTCAATTACTCTTCTTTATACTAGACCTGACATCTGTCACAAAGTTCCGTACAGCTCTGACAAATCAAATCCTCCTTGATAACATGTTAAGGGGGAGGGAGATTAAGCAAGAAGTAAATGTAAGAACTTACATTTTCCAGTAAATATTCCTGATTCCTTGGGTATACATTCAGAGAGAGGGTCTGGCTCTTGAACCTAAGAAGTAAACAGGTGCATCATATACATATAACAGACATACTGTTTATAAAGTGTGTGCGTGTGTGTGGACTTGTCTGTTTCTTTAGTTTTGGGCAGGTTTTTTGCATCCAGCCTTTTGTATATCAATCTCCCCTTTGCCCCACCATCCAGGGTGTCCTGCAAATAATGGGAAATATGCCCCAAAATGTAGATCATAGGGCTCCTTATAAAGTCAAAACTGTTAGGGGTTTTTTGTTGTTAGTGCACACTGAAGTGTTAAACAGGAGACTCCCTAGTGTGGGCTACCTGTTCTCAAAGAGGCTGAAATTCTTAAGTCAGTCTCACTTACCTGCAGACTGCAATTAGCAACTGATAATGTGCTGTATTTGTAACACATGGCAAATATGTTGCAGAGACAAGAAGAACCAAGAGGCAGAGCAAATAAGCAAACTTGCCCAAAAGCTTACATTTGTTCTTTGACAATACTAATTAATAATAGCCTATGTTATTCAAAATGGCAAACCAGAAAGTGAATAAACAGATGACAAATTCTGCTGATCATACTGGGGCAATTAGGGTAGTAAAGACAACTGCAGAGGTTGCAGACTGACTTCATTTCATTGAGTGAGCATGATGAAATGGCTAATTATATACACTGTAGGTAATTGTAAAAATACTACATATGATGAAAACAATCTTTACAGATACAGTACTGGACTCCAAACAAAACAACAGCAGATTAGAATGAAATCTTGGCATTATTATAAGTAATCCTACAAAAACATCAGTTCAATCCTCATTAGTAAGCAAAAAGCCAAACAGGAAATTAGAAGTCCAGACTCATTCTCTATAGCTTCATTCATCGTTAGAAGTAGACTTCCTGTCATCCAGAATACATCAAATGGATCTACATTGTGCCTAAAAAAACCAAAAGGCTTGTCAACGCTTTTCTCCTACTGTTATATTAGAGCTGTGCAGGATAACCATTGACATCCTGGATCTTATATGTGTATGTTCCCAGACTGCAACATATTCCATGTAGTAGCAAATGTCCTTGTAATTAAGTGGATGAAACTGAACAAGAAGTGTGCACTGAAATAAACACACACAGACAACCTAGAGAAGATGGAAAAAACCCTTCTACTGGGGGTACCTGTCCTGCAAAACTGTGACTCTATCTTAGATACTTGATGCCTTCTCCTCAGAACAACTTCAAAAGACCAGCCTGGGAATTAAAATTTGCAACTCCACTGAATATCAAAACCCATGGACACAATAAAGCTAGTGGTTTTATGGAATGCAGAATAACGCCCTCCCTTGCAGGCAGTAAACCATCTGTGCCAAGCTACCTTATTACCTTTTCTCCCTCTTCCCCCTTTCTTGACTATTCAGATCTTTTCATTCCACTGGTGCCCACTATCTTTTCTTTCAGATATTGTTTAATTTTCTACAATTTCAACTATGCCTGCTTGCTCCTACCTGTGACTTGCTTGCTCCTACCTTATGACTAGAACAAAATACCACCATAGTACAGGAGTTGTTGGAAAAGCAATAAAAAGTAAAAAGTATTTCCCTGGTCCTACATCTGACCATACTGTATAGCACCTTCCATGTGAGGAATAACTGAAGTAGGACTAAACATTCTGGAAAAGAGACTTAGTGTGACAGAGGGGCATAAATCTTTTGAGTGTCTTGAAGAAGCAAATGGAAAAAAATTGTTTAGTTTCTTCCAACACAAAAACTAGGGGACATTAAGTGAAGCTAGAGACAACCAGAAAGAGGTTCTTTGTGCTACACAAGTTAAGCTGGGAAATTTACCACAGAGCATGGTTAAGCTGTAGAAGTGCACTCAGGTTCAAAAACCTAGTGGATGAATTAACACACACAAAAAAATAATCTATGGCTGGTTACTAAACACAAAGGCTAAGTCAAGGAGTCCTTGTGAGACAAATTTCGAAGGGCTGGATGAGTGTTTCAGAGAAACACCACTGCATGTTTGCGCTGCTCTTACATTCTCCGCAGGCATCCACTATCAGCCACAGTCAGAGTTGGGTCAAGTGCACTAGTAATAGCTCTGACTTGCTATAAAGGCTGACATGTTAAGGATTACTGAATTCATGGGAAAAACAGATGACTGTGGATAATATTGACAAGAAATTAAGATGCTCCCGTAAGAGCTTCTGAAAAGTTCTGTAGACAGTGCAGTGTAACTCTGCTTCATCCACTGAACATGCTACAGGAAAAAAGGGTGCATGATCGACAGGTAGACTGTTCAAGCCCAATACTAGCCTGAATGCCAACGTAATGCTGGGCAAGACAAATCATCTAGTAATCTGCATCATTCTGATAGCATAAGCATCCGTCTACAAAATCTTGATGGTACCAACAAATACAGAATGTCAGGGAGATCAATGGCTCAGTCACAATAGCTTCTGTTATCGCATTGCTGATACAGCATGTTTCAGAGTTAGAAAAGGAGTATGAAGGGCGTCACAGATGA
This sequence comes from Falco naumanni, assembly GCF_017639655.2. Classification (NCBI taxonomy): domain Eukaryota; kingdom Metazoa; phylum Chordata; class Aves; order Falconiformes; family Falconidae; genus Falco; species Falco naumanni. The sequence goes on from NC_054057.1 coordinate 73,819,497, forward strand.
AGAGCAAAATAAAAGGCAGAGGCTCTGAGTAAGGACCAGACAGGCCACGTCTAGGCTTCTGCAATGTAAGAGTTTCTGGTGAATGCTCACAATAAACAAGCGATCAAGAAAAGAACAGTGAACTTCAATTTGTGTTCATGGAATCCTGCATTGCGTAAGGTGCCTGAACAGTTTAAGATACGACAAACAAAGATGACACTGAAATTACTGTTGCCAGTGTTAACCAGCACTGAAGAAGTCAAAAGGATTAGAGTCACTGACTCATGATCTTAATAGTGAGATCAAATTCCAATGTCATGGCATGTCCCTTTGTCTTATAAGCCACCAGGAGAAGAGGACAAGATAGAACAGGAAGGCTTAACAACAGCACAAGGCTCATTAGGAACCATATATCACTGGGAACACTTCACCTGAACCAGCTGGAATTTGGATTGATTCAGCTTTGGATCTCCTCACAGACTTACACGTAAGAGTGTGACCCCTACAAAAAGATAACATCATTGAAGCAGCAATAGGTGCTCATGAAAATTCTAAGGTAGAGGATTTGATGGAAATCAGGTCAAAGTCTGCCCCACACCATCCTGAGCAGAAAATCTTGCAGGATCTTAGCTCAGACATTGGACTGTTGGGCTGGAATGGTTTGAGGCAAGACTCCAGTGCTTGAAAATATGGCTTTCCTCCAAGCAGTAAAACACCTACTGTATGGAACAGTAAAGTGGCATTTTTATGCTGCAAAATGCACACAGACCTGCGGAGATGCTAGTCAAAAAAGGGAAGAGTAAAAATTAGGGGACACTTGACAGGGGGAGATCCTTCTCACCTAGGATACTTAATTCGTGGAGGAAGGAAAAAACAAGTAAGAGTATACTTTGTGTGGAAAACACAGAAAAGTCTTTGGTTTGGAGTGACAGGGAGCACAGCTACTCATTACATGAATAAATGTATGATAAAAATCACGGACAGTGGCATAAACCTGCAGGAGTACCTAAATCAAAAAGAACTTCCTCTAATCTCTGTCCAAGGAAGTAAAGAAAAAAAACAAACCACCATACAATCTGGTATAATTTTCCTTGTAGTTTTATTAATTAATCAGAAAAACAACAATTTGAAGGACCTTTTGGACCAAAAAAAACGCACATAAATTATTGAGCTGGTGAAAAAAGTAATCTTCAAAACAGACAGATAGCTGCATTAGTTCTTCTGCAGAGCTTTACTCCATCATGGAAATCAGTGTCTACTGCTTCCATGTCATGTTTCAAAAAGACATTGTAGGGAGTTCTGAACATGGAGGCCCCTACCTGTAGATCCCCTGTTCTTGATCCTGCTTGTGTAAAAGGTCTTTCATCTCCTTCCCTATCAGCAGTTGTTGGCCTCTTTAGTTCTTCCTCATATCTCAAGGAGCTGGCATTTTCCATTTCTCCATGATAAGTTTCATCATAGCAGTACATTGCTTCAAGAATGTCATCATCGGTAGTAAACAATATGGTATCCCCGAAGTGCTCTGGAGCTGGAGGCAATATACAGAATTAAATGGAGAAACCATACAAAAGAATATATAGAGTGATAAAAACTATTTTCAGTCCTTCTTTACATTTAATTTGCAGTAGTGTTTAAAGATAATATATGGTAAATTGATACTGACAACTGATATAATTAGTATGTTCATTCCCAAACTTATACTGCACAGCAGAATAGAGAACTCAGTCAAATTTCAAATACATATAAAAGAAAATGGGGAAAAAGTTTCTCCATCACCTTTTCCAGAAGACCGTATCTGTGCGAACAAGTAAAAGTCTGCAACTTTTAAATGTCTAGTGACTATATGATGTTATTGATATATGGTCTTGTCGCTAAGACATCGTTAAGAGTAGAGATTAACTCTATATGCTGCTAAATTCACAGTATCATTGAAGAACGCATTACTGGGTTTTGCATTATGTTTTGAAATTAAAAGGACTAAATACTATACAAAGTGCCACTTACTTTGAAGTGGAAAGTGATAACAAACAAGCTAAATGTATTTGTATTGTACTGCTGTTTCCACAAAGAGAACAAGAAATTATAGCATACCTCCAGACAAGGTTCCTGAAGCTTTTGCAATTTCTCCTTTAAAGATGCATTGTTCATCTAACAACATTATAATGTCTTTCACACCTCTGAAAGAATGTATGCGAGATTTATTATAATTCCAAATCCTAATCATAGCTACTTGACAGGAATTCACAAAGTCAATAAAGATGAAGTGAGGTTTTCCAGGGGTAAATGGTGCGAGCCAGAGATGCATATCATCCTGGGTCCGATTTACCCCATCAATTAGGTTGGTTATTATTCTGGGATCATTGCCATAAGCTGGTAAAATATTTATATCAGGTGGTTCAGCTGTTATTTTTGAAATCTGAACAGGCTCTCCTTTAGAACTGAAAACTTCAATTCCATTAAGACCAACATAATGTCTGTCTCCCCATGTTGTTTGAATGTCTATCACCAAGTGCTTTCCATAAGGTAAAACAGGAATTTTAAAATCATTTCCATCATGTGCCTCCACAGAATTTCCTTCTTGCCTTTTCAGTAGCATTTGTAGTCCCTCTTTTCTCACTTGCTGATATTCTCCAGGCCGGTTGATTTTCTGTTGATGGAGAAACTCATCAAAAATATCCCCTTGAAAATCCATGTTAGAGATTCGGCCACGATGGGAATAATTAAACTTTACCAAGGAGTTCCAGGACTCCTGCAGCGTGTGTTCTTGTTCATTGTGCCACTTTGCTCTAGAAGTTGCTATATCCTTGATCGAAAACGCTTCATCTGGAAAAAAACATTACACAGGCATTTAATGTATCAACAGGACTGGAAGCAAAGCACTACAACACGAACTTTCCAGAATTACACTGATCATACTTGTGTTCCCTTACTGTGAAATTCTGTTACAGCAACACTCTTATGTTGCCTCCCTATTATGAGGGCTACATGTTCCAATTTCCCTTCCCCATTTAGACATAACAAAACCAATCGTTTTTAACTATTGAAGAGCAAAGCACATGCCAAGATACAAAATGCAAGTTTGAGATTGCAAATCCTTGACACAACGCTTACAGAACTTGGGATTTTGCCCAGTGATACTTATTATGTGGCTGTCACGACAGTTTAAATCATCTGTCTGCATTTCTGCAGAACATCTTTCAAACAGCTGGAAATGGCTGAAGTGGTGACGTTTATAAAGCATTACAGAGAAAAGGTAGGGCTTCCTGTCAAAATCAGCCACGAGTATATAAAGAAAAGTGATGAGAAAAGACGTAGGTTCAGCGTACAACAAGAATGAGGTCAGCATTGCATTCTGTGCAGGTAACACCCAAATATTTTTCTCACTTTTCAGCAAGTGAGATGTAGAAGGGGGATAATGACAAAGGATCTAATGGGAACGCAGTGGAGACGACAAATTAGAGGGGCACAGTGGGAGCAAAGCGTGCTCTCCTTGTGACTGCACTTGGGAGCTGCTTAATTTCCACCTCAAAACAATTAAGAGCAGATAATAACAAAGATTTTCAATAAAGCTGTCACTTATGTATTTTCTTCAAATAAATGAAGAAAAGCAAGTGGAGTACTAAAGAATTACAGACCCATGGGCTAGATTTTACTTCTGTACAATGTCCTTGAGTGTATACTAAAACAAATGGTTATCAAGAATAAATGCCAATAGCTGTAAAATGCAAAATAATAATTTCCCAAAAGACTTCTCAAGACTAACTTTCAACTTTCTTTCTGGAAAGAGGCAATGTTCCTAATCTATCTGTGGCCAATAATCATTTACAATACACAAGCGAGATAAAAATAAGAATTTTAAAGCAGATGGGAAACTACCTAAAAGAGGGTTGTTTTCCAGAATGAAAGGCTGGAGACCAACCTGGCCACTCCTCCTTACCCCACAAGGGGAATACAGATAGGAAGCAGAGGTACATACTTCAGAGAACATCAGACTTTTTAAGTCACTCCCTTGTTCAAACCATCATCCATATGGATACTCATGAGGTGGGTGATCCCAAACTACTTCCCAGAGCCTCACAATTTACCTGAAGAAGATGACACTGTATATATATTTACCACTTTAAAATGTCAAAGTTTGAAAATTTCAGAATGAGGATGTACAGAAGAGTATTTGACATCCACTGGTTTTCCTTGTTTTGGAGGTTTTTTCCCTTTTTTTCCTTTTATTTTAAACATTACATACTTCAAGCAGTACAGAGATTACAGCTTTGAAGCACTTCTACAGCAGTTCAACAGGAGTTACTGTCAACGGGAGGTTAACAGGTTTGTTAGCTATGTTAAGAAGTGACAACAGGAAAAGTGGAGCTCTGAAATGAAAGCAGAGAATAGCCCAAAACCACAGGCCAATGGCTGAAGGCTTACAGGGTTTGGGTGGTTTTTTTTTAGAATCTAAAATTTGTTATTTTTATTAGAGCCACGTGAACAAACTCTGCATGCAAAACAAAGGTATCCCGCTTGCAGATGTTACAGATACATTCCCAGTCTTCTGCATGCCTGAGAGGATTGTTTGGTGGATGCTATCCCAGCATCCAGAAATGATGACACCTGCAATGTGCACCTCCCCTATGGGTTTAGGGCAGGTTTCTTGAATCACCAAGTGCCTTGCCCTGCTTCCAATGGCAACACACTCCACACAATTCCTCTCAGAACTTCAGTAAACTACATTTGAGGCAACGTTAGCTTGGAAAAAAACTACCTTTCTTCTCCCTCTGTTGTGTTAATCTCATTTTTACTTCCTGCAGTTATAAATAGCAATCATATTTCCATGCTGCAATCACACAATTCATTACCTAAATCATTCTAAAAGCTCTCTTCTGTATCTGTTCCACTCTGTAATCAGCTTTCCTGAAAATGGATGATCAGAACTGCAGTTTTGCAACTGACATCTCACGAGTGCCTGTGTTGAGATATTAATATTCCCCTAACTAACAGAAATGCCTCTGCTGATACATCCTCAGAGTGCATCACTATAATCATGCCTGCGTCACAGTAGCATTTCATAGTCAATCTGTTACCAACTACTCAACCAAGATCCTTCTCTTCCTCGGTCATTTTCAATTGATGATTACTCAGCTTACAACTTAATTTTTTGTTATTAGTCCGCAAATGACCCTGCTAGCAGTACTATTGAATTGCATTCCAAAGCTATTACTCCAGTTCTCAAGCTCATCTTTCTGTGCCGTTCTTTAATCTTAACTCATAACACCCCAAATTATATGTTATTTGCAAATTTGATCAGTACACTGCCATCATTTCCTTTGCACATTAAACTAGTTATCAAAGAAAAATTGTATGGTTTTATAGCAACATTAACTCGAGCCAAATATGCATGTATGTGCTAGTTTTAATTTCTGTTGTTCTCATTATTCTTCATTTAGTGACCAAAGGCGGGCTGTGACATTGCATACGAGCTTGTGCAGCCTCCCCATTGTCACATACTGCTACTGGGAAACTGCAGTTCCCCTAGCCCCGTACCAATTAGAATTCACCACTCTTAGGGAAACGCTTAATACTGTTTCCCTGTGGTTAATGCTCACTCAGCTCCACTGCGAAGATGGCTTTACCATGCACAGTACAGCACAGAGAGAACAAAAGCTGCTCGATGGCATGCAATTTTCCCAGGGACAAACACATACTGGGAGTTTTAAGCACCAGAAAAACCTGCTCTGAGCAACATTAGAGAACAGTATAATTAGAATCATAATAAGCCTCATCTTACAGTTTACATGAAAACTTCTCAATTTTTAGCATTTTTACAACCATACTAAGGTGGGACTTATTTATATTTTCCATAATGTTGACAAGTTTTTAATATAACAGAGGTACCGTGAAATGTGTGAAACAGCAAAAGGGCTGTGGTGAGTGGGTGGGTGAAGGCAGTTATTCCAACTACTTCCGTACTTTTTTCTTCTTTGAGGTATAATTGCAGACATACTTATAAGATTATTGTTTTCTTCACAGATGGGCAGAGAAGAAAAAATTTAGATATTCTAAGTTTAGAAAGAACCATTTTCCTCACCTGTCTGCAAAGCTGTTGATATTTGAGCTGGCATTCCTGCACTTATGCATATTTCCAGTCCCTTACGACCATAACTTTAATGTATACACCAAGCTACACTATCATGTACATTTTTCTGATGCTAAATCACTCCCAAAATTTCAATTCGTATTTTTGTAACCTCTTCTTCCATTTCTCTGGGGCTTGTTGTCCTTGTTCTGTCAGACTATCTTCATTTGAGTCAAGTCTTACAGGATGCCAAAGAAAAGGTATGAAGGGTCCAACAAAAATAAAAAAGTCAGTGACACATGGCTTGAAACTGAACAGAGGAGATTAAAAATAGATCCTGAGCAACAGAAACGCAAAAATGTTAGTTAAAAGCAAGACGAACTAGAACTTGTGGGTAAGAAATTCTATTCTTGTGTTATTTATAGTGGTTAAGCACAAAAATATTATCCCCCACACAGAAAATTTCTTAGCCATGAATTGCCAAAGGTTGGGAGAGAGCAGGAACTTCACAACTTGGCCAGTTCTCATACTTTTCCCTGGGCACACACTGTTGACTGCTGCCAGAGGTAGAACACAAGTACACAAATCTGGATCTTCCACCTCCAACAGGATCCAGACAAACTAAAAAAGGTTTGAAGAAGAATGAAAAGGATAATCAAAAGCGTGGAGGAGATAACAGCTAAATTTACAAGAAAAAGCTTCATAAATAAGCAGAGGTGTCTGAGGGAGAGGTTTGAAAGAGGTATGTGATCTCATGAGCAGAGAAGGGAAAATAAGGGCAGTTTTCCAATCACTCTGAACAAATACATTCAGCATATATTCTCACTGAGAAAGACACAAACCTACTACACAAACTGTCAATTTACTCACTACCTTGAGGTCACACTTCCTTATCTTTTTGCAGATTTCCCATGATATTAGCAAACATTTGCTGTCTGCAGGACTGTCAATTTTAGCATATAATTTACTGAAATATAGTCTTCAATCTTCTCCCAGTAAATTAAAAAAAACTAACTCAGAATGTAAATTTGTCAGAAAAGCATTTCACATCAGGTGTAGGACAAGGAGAGAGACTGAGCACTGTCATAGCATGAATGAGAAAAAACTGAATACTGTAAATAGCAAAACTAAAATCCCCCTGCCTAGGCCTTCAGGAATGTCAAGAGGTGCCTTCCCACCTAAATGATTCTGTGCCTCTGCAAAAGGGAGAACATGTCAGCACTTGTACTACGGTTGCTATTGTGAGCTCTTACCTTTGAGAGCAGAATCATCTTCTCCAAGATTTACAGTGCTTAATCCTATCTTTTTTGCACATCTAACACTTCTCCTTCCACTTGTAGGGTACTGTGAGCTGCAGGAATTTTTGTTAGAAGGTTGCTCCAAAACGTCCAGGCCCAAGTCATCCTCCTTTCTGCTTAGCATTTGTGATCTCTCACCTCCATTTGCATTTCTACTACTGGATCTTCCCAGTCCATTTCTCTGACATTTGACACCCTCAGTCAGATCAGAAAAGTTTTTCATGATTCCATCTGACTGTGTTTGAAATCTCAAGCCTAAACCATGTTCTGTAGCAAGCCAGGGAGGCTTCTGCTTACTGGAAATAACTTGATTACTCTCTGTTACTTGGGAAGATGACTGTAACCAAGAGGGAACTGCACCTGTAGAATCGGACAATTTTCTTCCTGTTAGCTTTTCCATTTGCTTGCTCAAAGCAAGTTCATCATCAGACTGAAGAAGATGCGTAACTGCTTGTGCTGTTGCATTCTCTTTAGTATCTTTTATACAAGATGGTAAAACTTTTAGATCATCCTCTAACTCAGACACATTTTTCTTCGCAAAGCTGTTTGAGTTCATCTTACGCTCAAGATGATTGTCCTCTGGCAGAGATTTCCAGTTTAGCGAAGTACTGTTTGACTGTAAGCATTTAAAATTTAAGTCTGCTCTCTTCTGGGTGACTGCAGGTGCGTTTACGTCTTTCCCTTCATTTGAAGAATATGCAGAGGTATTTTGCTTGTGATCTGTGAGGTCAATTGTAGTGCTATGGTCAGTGCAGAGATCTCCAGAAGCTCTCTCTAATTCACCATCAAATACAAGGTTCTCATTGATATATAACCTCACCTTCCTTGCTCCAACATCAAGGTCCTACAAAAATAAAAGGATGAAGGTTTCAGTTAAGCTGTTCAAGCATTAGATATCACTGTTCTGGAACTCTTGACACTTGAACGTAATCAATAAACAGATGAAAAACTATTAAAAACCCATATCAGTAACATGCTTTTGACTACTTTTTAATCAAAAGCTCAAACTACTGAAAATATCATGGAATATTTAAGATTTTATTTAAAAGGACTAAAACCCCTGCTAGACGCTACTCTGAACCATTCTGGCTGACAAGGCTTGAATATTTAGAAAAGCTTGAGCAAAGAAGTCTAGATTAAGTATGCTTATATTTGATCAGGATATAAATTCCAGAGGCACATTTTGCTTCAGCATCTTTAAGATTCATGACTTTTATAACATGTTCCACAGCGAACCACCACCCAGATCAAAGCCGCTAGAGTTAAAAAGAGTTATAAAGAGTTATAGAAATACAGGGCTGGAAAGGACATTAAAAAGAAAAAAAAAATCATTTGGTCCATCTCTTTCTAACTGGAAAAAGTAAAATAACCTATACCATTGTGAAGAAATCTGTTTTTAACAGTTTCAAATGATCTGCCTTCATAGCCTATTCTAACACTTAACTAGCCTTTTAAATAGAAAGCCTTTATCTCAAACACAACTCTGCCACTCACAACTTTATGTTCTTTTCTGTGCCACTCACTAAAACCTTTTTTTTTTTTTTTTCATTCCCCTGAAGTTGGAACTAATGTTCTTTCTATACTCTTTATCATTTCCATCTAACCTTTTTCTCCTTCTCATCAAAAATACCGGTATCTTCAAAGAAAATCTCGAAGATAAGGCAAAATCCATCTCCTTTCTGCCCTCTAAATTTCAGTAATGTGTCCATCAGTGTAGAATCTTTTTAGATTCTCTGTTCTTTCCTTATTTTCATGGAAAATAAGAAGCTTTTCATAAAAGTAAGAAGTTTCAGTTTCGTCCCTCTTGCTCATCTCCTGGGTGCACTTGAATGCGATTTAAACTTTCCTCTACTCCCAGCCTAAGCCAGTTACTCCTTCACCTTCAGGTACAAGTGGCTCCAGTTCTTCACTCCTGCACACACTCTTTACAGCTTACGAGTCTTTATAGCTTCCATTCTACTGCCTTCCAAACAATAATGAGTATGAGGTGAAAAATGTAATACGGACCTACACAGGGGGAAAAACGGAAGATGCAAGCATAACAAGAAAGGTACAGCTGAGGGAGGGGAGTAGGTGTGGCAATGCAAGACACATTCCTGATAGAAAAAGATAACCTTCACTAACTTCTCAGAGAACAGCTGTAAACCCAGTTTAATTGGCCATTATGACATGACTGCCTGTGTTATTCCTAGAGTATCATAAAGTGCTATATGTCTGTACTGATGCATTTGGCCATAAAACATGATATTTTCTCCCCTTGAACAAGGACACTGCTAGGTTAATCTAATTGGGGATCAAAACACTTTAATAATTATATATATTAAAAACTGACTACATGGCTTTGCCGGAAATGATGATGGGGAAGAGAAAGACTATCAGGATGCCCAGTAATGTTATTTTTTTTAATCTCTCTACTTCTGGACTGTTAGTGTACTCCTTAAATGGTAGAGATATTGGATATTTACAGTTGAATTTGGGATACTTGTACAATTTTTACATAGTATCCTAGCCCCTACTGATGTCAGAAATACTCAAACCTTTGGTCTGTATTTTTTACCTGGGAACAGATATAAACTGCATGAAACCATGGAAATATACACAGGTATATTTTGAAAAGTGTTTGTCAGTTTCATGTGTTTTAATTAAAATCTGCAACCTCTAAAGAACAACAGGATTTGAAATTAATCTTCACCCACCAGTACCAGAGGAGTAAGGTAGGCAGAGAAAACATTACAAAATGAGATAGATGGTGGAGCTTACTCTCCCTGAAAGAGGGGCAGTCAAGCACAGAAAAGGGCCGGTAACCTCAAAATTACTATCCTAGTCAGTGGGAAATGACTTCCCAATCTCTGGAATATCTGGGATAGGTATTGTAGGAAGCAAAAGAGGTGTTCAGATTGCACAAAGATGAATCAGGCAACCCTAACAGACATTTATAGGACATTAGAGACAGACCTAACTGGGGCAGGCATTAATAAAGCCGATAGCTCAGAAGAACCTTCTATTAATGAAGAACTAGTAAAAGAGCTAATGAAAATCTCACGCACCAAAATTCTAAGCAGACCTAGGCTCAGGGAGGAAAAATATGAACAGATCTCAGGGACTCCAAGAGCAAACATACGCAGACACAAGACTACGAACATGCCCTCCCACCTGGCTTCTAAACTTCCAGTCGCCTAGCGATCACATGTGGTGTGGAAGATCGACAAAACGGTTAGCTTCCCTAGTGCCACCACTTAACTCTCCTCAAGCATGAGGAGGCTGGAGAAATCCCTTCCTCATGAGTAATTCCATCAAGAAACCACCCTGTAAACTAACACTCAGTACTTCACCCAAGGCAGGGTTCTTTCCTCCCAAAAGAGTAATCAGAATAGCACAATGTCGTAGAACAAGCAAGCAGGTATGATCAACATCAGAGAGAAAAAAATGAAAGATTTTGTGAAAATAGTTCTACAGTTTCCCTCGATGTTCCTTCCCAGCATGCACCTTCAGCCCTCACAAAGTGCCTGCTGGAATGGTGCTTTCTAATGGAGCAACGGGGATGGTATTTCCAGCCATTTCAGTGATATTTGTGCATGAAGGACAAAGCTTAAAAACAGAGGCATTTTCCTGTGAATTAAAGCTGGACAGAAGACCTGAAGTTGCCTCTGCCTGACTTCTCACAGAAGCGTGAAAATGAAGGAGCAAGAGATAAGGCGGCAAGAACTAGAAGAAAAAATTTCTTCTACAAACCTAACTCTGCTGGCACAAAGCTGCTGCATTCTTACAGAAAATGCACCCCGGTGGCAGTCCAGCACTGAAAAAAAATCTCCAGCTCAAGACAACGGCCTTGAACATAGTCACATGAGGAGCACGTATACAAGCAATCACTCGAAGAAGAAAACGATCCAACTGGACAGCAACAAAGACCTTCATGCATTGAAGCATTAATTCCATTCACAGATTTGTGAAGATATACAACAGACATTTTATCGGAACTTATGAAAAGAGTTTTAATAGCACCAAGTAACGATGCAATTTCAAGGCTGTAGCAAGTATTCACAAAATGTCTGAATATTTCAAACTAACTTGAAAATAACTGGCTGCCCTTACACTTGATCTCTTCTTGCAGACTAAAATGACCTCCTTTTCCACAGACCTCATCTGAGGTAAAGGCAGGCAAGATGAAGCATTCTGTGAGACCTTCCTTGTAATCCAATGAACCAAAGAACCTATGACAATGATGTAATCTGACTTTTACAGCTTCCTTCAGACATATTTTTTCTACTTTCAGACTCAAGTTCTAAAATTCAGACGTACAAAAGTACTGGCCTGAATTAATTTTTTGCCTATTTTTTTAAGAACTACTGGGGTACCTCGCACTTATGTGGTTTTTGAAGAAGGATGTTAGAATGATTACCAAAAAAAAGGCACAGAAGTCTGGCTCTGGATTCACACTAGCAGGAAAAGAATTGTTAGCCAATTATATTTTGGGGTTTTATACTTCTCAGACAAAACTTCCTCATGACAAATTACAGAATTGCGCAGAACTGCTTGTATTATTCTTTCATCTTAAGTATAATGAGACATGTCTTTAGTTAGAGTAGATTGCTGCATTGCCACCAAAATCCATGGGATTATACACCTAATGGATTTTACAGCTTGCCTCACAGCAGTTGATTAAAAAAAACGGTGCCTTGAAACAGAGAAATACCTTTATATGTATTCCCTGCATTATATTCAATAGGTTTGGTAACAAATCATGCCATTACCTCCTAAAACAGCAGTCCTTTTCACACTCTGTAATGATGATGGAACATTTTGTAGCCCACATTTTAATAGAAAAAGCTATTAGAATTCCAGAAAATAAACATAAATCAAGTTATAGTAAATTTGTTTAAGCTGTCCCTTCCCTGGCCATTTCCATATGTATAAATTACCATATGTGCTTATATAAGAACATGGATGAGAGCAAAACCAGAGAGATAAAGCCTCTTATTTATAATCCAGGACAGCAAATCCTCTTTGATCTAGTACCTGGGATTTTTTTTCTTAACATTGCAGCGTACAAACAAGAATAATTTTCACGGTGACTTTCAAACACACAAACAAGAGACCATCTGCCGTGAGATGTCTCTCTTGTAACACTAGACTACTTGTTTTATTACGAACACACAGTTAGTATACTTTTCAATTTAAGTGACAAAACTGAAATCGAGCAACAGTCAGCCTATTTATCCTATACATGAGAAAACACATATTGATACACGTTTCTTTTTATTGTGATAAAACAACTGAAAGTACTGAGTATTAAGATGCACTTACCTTTGTATCTTTATTTCTTACTACAGTAGAGGATTCAGTGACAGAATATGGAAGCCTTTTATTAGGTCTTTAGAGACTTCTAATAGCTTTGAAAGAAAATGCTCATTGTGCCTATGTAAACATTAAAATTACATTGCTACCACTTACAATTAAGACAAAAGCAAATCTTACAGTAGACACGGACCCCTCCTAGCTCCCTATTTTATTAGGGAAAATGGTATCTACTTTTATTTCATACTTTCAGAAAGAAGATCAAACTGAGTTTCCCTAGACAAGGTACAACATACATAGAGTTGAGAACAGACTACTTACACTGGGAGTTGTTGTGCTGTAATTCCAAATCTTGATCTTGGATATACCAAAGTCATGTGACCGGGTGGGATTGCGGATAACAAAGTAAAGTTGGACAAGTGGATGGAAAGGGCACATCCAAAGGAAGCTTTTCTCCGTGATCTAAGAACATGTACAAGCAGACTGTCACTAATACTCTTTCTCCTAAAGCAGGATATTTTAATTAATTCACCACCCCACAAAAAATATACAGCGATTAGAAAAGTAACCATTTACGAAAATCTACTATGTTAAGAGCAAAATCTTAACCTCGTTTCCAAACAGTAAATCCGACCCTCTTGCCTGTAAGACAGCTTGCAACAACCTGACAATTAGATGAAGGTCAGCTGCTCGCTGTCCCAGTAAGACATCTGCACGCTCACAAATGACAGTCTGCCATGCTTTGTAAATGCAGGGTCAGGGCAAGCCCAGTTTATTTTAATCAAATTAATCAGCTTTGCAAGCACTAGAGGGGATCACTGAGCACAATGGACACTGCATAATCATTTTACGATTTCTTAAAGTGCTTACACTTCTGTTTTGCCCTCTAAAGAGGGGAATCTTATAGAATTTTATTTCACTGCCTCTGTTTTAATCAGGCTTTGTAGGCATCTAATTTCACTTCTAGATCTCTAGAGCTATATATAGGACTCTACACTTGAGATTTTCTAACATTTTCTAGATGTTTCTAACAGAAACTCCCAACATGAATTTTACAGACCACTGACGATCAAGACATTTTAAAGTACCAAAGAATGCCTAAATCTGAATATTGCTCAGAACAGCCACCCCTACACATTCAGAAGTGGAGGGAAAGGATGTGTGGCAGCTCAGAAAGAAGCAAGAAGTAAAGAGTCACAGAATCAAAATGTTGAATATTAATATACTTGATGTCAAATGTTACCCCAAAAATGAGACAAATGAGGGCACAAAGTAAATATGCATGCAGACAACATTTCAGTTATCTGAGATTAGCAGATAAATTAGCTCCCTTTCTGTTTTCAAGGATACATAGTACATAGCGTCTAGTCACACAGTACGTACACAAAGTCAGTATTTTTCCATATCCTTTCACTTTGAAATGAGTCTGTCAGTTTTTCCTGAAGGCAGTAACAACAAAACTTTCCTACCGAGTACTTAGATGTGTGCCTAATGATGGAACGGACAAAGCTCTGCCAGTCTGTTCAAAGAAATCATGAACAGGGCCACTTCTCAGAGTGGTCATCTTCATTCTCCAAGCTTTGATGGCTCACAAAGACTCTGCCCCACAGAACTCTTCAAAAGCTTTGGGAGACTGTTGTTGCTTTGAATGTCAGTTTTGGGCATAAACAGCCATACGAGTGCCAGACAGGTTTAATCCTTTCTATATAAAATAAGTTGTCTCTTAACATTGAAGACATGAAGGATAGCTCTTCAAACTAGTGTAAACCCAATTCCAGGATCAACTTCAAAGCTAAATCATATTACTGAAGCCATACTATGAAACAAGAATGATTAAAAAAAAAAATCATTTTCCAACAGCAGACAACATCTGGTAAGCGATCCATTTCCAGACCTCTCCAGTCAGGAGCTGGTTCCCTAGAAATCAGTGGGTTCTGGTGTGTACTGAAATAGCACCAGAAGTGCCTTCACAGGAATGCACCAGATTCAGCACCAAAATGGACTTTGAAAAGACCTGTTCATGCTTCTCACTACTTTCTCTGGAAAGTTGCACATGATTTTCCAAATAGAAGGCATATCAGAGCCAGGCCAAGTATTGTGTTTTGAGTGAGAGGCAGCAGTAGCAATTGTTTTGTTTATCAGTGGAAGCAATTGCTTACAACTGAGGATACACAAACTCACAGGTGTTACAGTCTCTGTCAGCATGTCAACCATCTGACACCAGAAACTGAAGGCACCTTGACTCCATGACAAAACTCACTAGACTGGGGAAGGCCCATGTTTTATCACCAAGAGTGAGAGTGATGTCCGTGCCTTCACATAACATACTCAAGTCTGGAGTTACTGTCTTTGCAACTAGCACTGAAAAATCTAGCCCAAAAGTTCTTTGAAGCATCAGGGTGATATATAAGGAGTAGGAATTACATTTGAACTGGATCAAGAGAAAAAAAAAGTAAGCGTGGGAACCTTTGGTCTTAGATTCTGTGGGAGACTGGCTCAAGACACTGCTTTGTGTGGGCACTGAAGATATACCTGCTGGAAAGTAAAGGAAGGCTCAAGCACTGTGAAGAGGAATGACATGGGTCTGAGGGTTCACCATTGTGAAGAAGTACCTTTGTTAGTTATGTCTAGGATTACAATTACCTGTCCTTGTCATTCTGAGGTTTAAAAGACCTATATATGCATGTAAGAATCAGAAAGGTTTACAGAAAGCAATTTCAATGAAATGCCTATTTTACATTTCTCTATATATATAAATAATATAATGCCTTATTAAGCATTGTATCCATCAGGCACCATTTCCTTAGTTGAGAGCACCTGATGTTCTGCTGGGCGTTTTTTTCTTTCACAGCATATCGCAAAGGACAAGGGAAGCAGCAATTTAGATGTTCTTCTAGAAGTCTGCAAAGGTAATAAACTAATAAATAAATAAATATAATGCCCAATCTTCTATAAGAGTATGTCTGTTCTCAAAGACAAATGTACACCTAAATGATCAAAGATGGAAGTGTTTTAACTGTGGTAAAGCAAGTTTTCCACAAAGTAAGTTTTTATATTAAGTGTTCATTGTGTTGAAAATACTAGACGCTTGGAGAGTCATCAATTTGCAATTTTTTCTAATGCACCCAAAAGCTTTCCTGTATGATCTGAAATGTACACAAACTGGAAATGCTGCTTTGACTCCTGCAGGAGTAAGCAGTTCAGTTATCACATATCCACATTCTATGACCATATTCCCTGTCCATGTTGCATCTTCTCTGATGCAATATCTTGCCAGCTTCAAGAGAGGAGATTAAAAGTGTCACAAATCAAAAGAATATATTAATCAATGAAATACAAAACCTCATTATTTAAGAAGAATGGGATATATAAATACATGAGAAATGCTAAGAATAACAGGTTTATAATGGCTTAATGAATATATTATGACATAATTTATAATTATGTAGAAAGCACAAGAGTCACTACTGCTACTACTATTGCTACCCAAGTCTCATCTGCCAGAGAGCACAGACATAAATCAGAATGGGTATTTACGACACTCAAACTACAATTTTCAGGAGACAGTAAGAAAGATGGTTCAAGTGAAAATATTGCTCCGGAAATACTACTCCACACTAAGTTTCAACTAAATTTCAGAATACTGCATATTTGTCCTCTTTCTATTCTCATTCACCCTGCAAGCACAAAAGTATCACTAGCATGGAATGAGTTTTCATTTATATTTTTTCATACACTAAGTCATTTATTATCCTCATCCACTAAAAACATATTAATTTTTACTAGAATCCTAGCTTTGAGGAACTATGGAGACAAAGGACACACAGTGAAAGCGCAGCACAAATGAAATTGTGACTGTATGAAGGGCTATGGACATTTGTTCATCTCTTCAGGAGCATCAAAAGTTCCTACCAGTTATTGTCTTTAGTATGTAAGCACTTCATGTCTCCTCATCTTACTATCTCACAGAAGAGCCATGAAATATTTTCACAATGCCACACATTTTTCTTAGTCTCTTGTTCAAAACTAGCTATCTACACATTCTTATTCTTCTGTGATTCTTCCCTAGGTAAAAGGATAACAAGGGGATGGAGGAAACTACACATTTCCTCCTTACGTTTACTTAAATTCATATTAAACGTCTGAAAGAAGTTAGCAGTGAAGCTCCCACACCTTCAGATCACAAGAATTACTTAAGTTTATCAGCAGACATTCTGTAAAAGTATGAAATTTCCTGTCCTTAAAGTTTTATGATCTCATTCTACAAATATTATGATTACATTAGAATATTATAAAAACTGAATGTGTTTTATCCAAGACAATACCACAGAGTTAAGATAAAAGGAGGCAGAGTTAAAGCTGCCTCCTTCCAGTTGCTCAGTTAAGTCAGTCAGGCAAATTAATCAAATTTTGTTCTATAGCAAAATTATAACTGAATACCAACATCTTTGGACAGGAAAGCTGGATTTGCTAATAATAAGCAATCTTTGTATTTTTTTTAAATTATCATATAGTTGTTATGCAGTTCAGACAAAATGCAATCATGTCTCTAAACAAAAAACCTAGTGACAGAATATTAAAGACATATTCTAATGAGAAATTCTCACTTCCAGGACTAAGCTGTCTTACATTTAAGTTCTTATTGACCAAGCAGCACAAATCCCCTGAGTTGTCAGCATTTCGAATGTCCACGTCATAAGGAGACACAAATATCTTTTCATTGTATAAATCAAAGAATTCCACCTCACTCAGGCCCACGTTTACTGGATTTCCCCAGTTAGAAAGAAGTTCCATAGTCACATAAATGGCATCACATACTTCCATACTGGTCGTCGTCTGGAATGAAATGAAATATGGTATAAATGTAAGTGACAAAACAATAAAACACAGAAGAAAATTAAGACTGTTAAGGCTACATTACTGATGGATCAGAAGCAAAAAGCTTGCAAACTCCAGGCTATCTGGACCGCATTCAGTCATTCCAGGTTGCACCAGTGCTGACCCACATCAACTAATAAATCTATGGCAGGGTAAGAGAAGAGAACTTATGACCCTCTTAGAAAACCTAAGGAGAAAACAGCTCTCTGTTCTTTGTCATTCTGATGAACAAAGGAATGGTGACATTCTCTTCTCTTACCCTGCCATAAGGTGGAATCGGTGGAATACAGGTCATTCAATGTACTTTTATTTCAGTAATACTGGCAAGCATCAGTAAAGGTGCATGTAAACACAAACCTTCTCTCTCAACATGACATCTACTTCAGGTTTGTCACCAGACAGGAATATGTCATTATCATGGGCAGAATGGCTCTCAGGCTCAGCAAGGACTTTCAGGAGATTCTCCTGTTGTCTGAAACATACATATTATTTTACATGTTACTTCCTCAAAATTCTTGTATTTTTAAGAAACAGTTTAGCTGGTGCAAAGGTGAAAAGGTAAGGTGAACACACACACCCCACAGAAGAATCCTGTGTACCCTCACACTGAACAGTAACTGTTGCAGCATCCCACCTTCGATACACAGTTAGGTTAAAAGACAGGGCTCGAGTTCTCAGCTGGTTCTACAGCAGTCTGACAAAGCAAGACATAGGTAATATAGAGACAGAGGAAGATGTTGGCACAGAGATTGGCCCAAGGCTGGAACTTTCTCCCTGATTTACTACCACTTGCATTATGGTATCTAAAGATTGTCAGGTGTAGCAGTACTACACTACGCCAGCTGGTACACTGGAAAATATCTCCTCAAAAAAGGAAGGTAGTCTTAAAGGAAATATATATACCTGTTTCCAAAAGGACAAATTCTCTCAACAGCTTTTATGACTGCAGTCCTTGGCTGACTTTTTTCTGGAGGTTCAGCCATTGCAGAAACAACAGATGAAAGAGAAAATTCCCTCTAAGTAAGAAAAAGATGAACATGTTTAATTCACATTGTTTTCCACATACCAATGAGTATCAATCTGCATCTCTGGAATAAATTAATAGTTTGGGCCTAGCACTGGTCTCAGTTAACCTTAGCTAATCTGTAACTCTATAGTGAGTTGAAGCACATTTAACAGAACTGGTCCTGATTTGCAATGAAAGAGCTGAGCTTGGAGTTTGATCTGTGTGAAAGAAAAGTAATGTAAAAGCATTCTCTGATGACTATTACATATACATATATATGTCTGAAATCCCATTGTATACATTTGGTAGGACTCAGAGTTGGCCAGAGCTTTGGCACAGGTCTGCTTAGTCTTCTTCCTTCTCCAAAAAAAGGATCATAAAGACTTTTAAACCCCAAAAAAGCTCATTTCATTAGAATAAAACCTTGATTTATTTTTTTAAAGATAGAACCATCAGCAGTGACTATCTAAAAGAAAACAGAGGAAAAGTCCTGCAGTTCTTACAGGGTTATAGGCTCTTTCTCTGCCTGTACCCCACTTTGTAAGAATATCCTGCTCCCTTTGTTAAAATTTGTTGGTAATTTTTGTCACAGACAGAATACTCAGCATCAGCAAAAAACTAGTCAGAAAAAGAAGAGTCCTTCTATTCTTAGGTGAACTCCATTTCTATAAATTTTTAAGACTAAGAGAACTTTAAAATGCTTATAAGTTAATTACTTTAAGTAGTAAAAAATCTGCATTGTTATACATTTAAATATTAAAGGCCAAGTTCAATAATCCCTTAATTGTGTAAGCAAAATTAAATTACTTCTGAAAGATCAGTTAGGTCAGCTTTAAGACTGAGAACTTGCAGGGGTTTTTTTGAAACTCCATCTCAAGTGTCAGGGCAAAATTACATCTGTTTTAGGTATTATTTAATTATTTTTCATTTAAGCACAACAATATTAAAATCAGTCCTAATGTTAGCAGGAAGATATATTATATGAGAATATTCAATGGAATTTGTTCTCTCAATCACAAAGCTATATATATATCTCAAAACCAAGAGAAATAAGATTGAAAACTTTACATATGGTTTCACTATCTAGGTCAAGTACTTACCTATAGTAAAAGAATGTTTTCACCTTTGTTCCTAACCAAAACTCCCCAGAAACCTAATGTTAGCTCAGAGATGACAGTGGATATTCATCATAGCACCAACTCACAACTTCAGAGAGCATCAGCTCAGGTTAAAGTTGTCAGCTGTCTTGGAAACCCTCAGTATTCAAATGAGCACCTCCAACAATGTCTAGGCATCTCTCTTCTCCTTCCTATAAAAGTGAGTCTCTTAAACACCAAACTGGAAGCAGACTTTGAATCCATGAACACTGTCCGTAACAGAGAGTTTTGTAAATTTGCTCAAATTTCTTTATGGACTTTCTCTCTGTTAGGAGAGCCAAAATACTGGTTATGCTCAAAGTTTAGCTAGAATTGTCCATACAAACTTCCTTATTCTTTAACTTAAGAAGGAATAATGGTCTGACCTGAATAAGAAGGGAATGGATTTTTGTGGTTTTCTTTGTTTATGAGTTTTTAAATGTTTCTAAACACAGTTGTTTGATCTAAGAGATGTACACACATTGGTGCTGGAAACCCACACCAGCTCCTCCTCACTAAGAGGTAGCAGTGTACATGACAGCTCTGCTCCAAAAGCAGAGCATGTATTAACAGGCAATAGTGCCCATATTAACAAGCCCAGTAAGAAGGTAAGATTTATCGGTACTGAAATCACATTATCTCATTTAGGAAGCTTCCAGAATGAAAATGGCTCAAGCCATATGTCTATACATATCGTGACTGGTCTATCAGTTGCTCAGTGATCCCTGAAATCAAGAGAGCTGTGGGATGCTATCCTGGGGAAGCAGATTAAAGAAAATCACCCTATGGAAGAACAATACAAATTCAATTACACTTAAAGAAGCATCACCATTCATTCATACACAATCTCAATATGTAAGAGATAGTAATTCACTGAGATTTTGCTACTTGATCAAACAGCCCTCTTCTGTATTTCACCATACCTTTGGAGAGCTTGTGGAAACTGTCTGCCTTTGCCAATCTCTCTGCAAGACTTCATTTTCAATTTGCATTGCTTTAACCACAGCCATAACTGAGAAATCGGGATCCTCCTCACACACATTCTTTCGAGTTGCTGAAAGCGGTCGCTCTGGTCGATTTAATGGTCCTGCCACCAAAAGAAGGAAGGAATATTCATTTGTCCAGACATACAAGTACGGAACATTACAACAGCACGCGTTTGAAACATCCACTTCAGTTACTGAGGCAGGGCTTTGCTAGCAGTCTGTAACTATTCCAAGCGAGGCTGAATTGCTCTAATTTGTTTTTATTGAGATTCCAGGTCACATCTACTTTAGACAACAGCTGAAATGGTATCATAAGAGGAGAACAGAAAAGTGAAAAACATAGGGTTTATGCCTTAAGATTTTCTGTACTTGCTTTGTTCTGGTATTTAAAGGAAATGCATCGCAACAGTTCACTGAAAAAGTAGTATATATAATTTCAGCACAGAAGAGTTTTTCAATGTATCTGGGGTGTTTAGCTATTTTGGAGGAATCCCCAGAGTTTTCTAGAAAAACAAGGGGAGTCAGGAGTTGCTGTTTGCAAAGCAAAATAAATTACCTTATCACTTAAGTAGTCATCAAAAGGCCCAAATGCATCCCAATCCTCCCAAACACCACAGAGAAATAGAAACATCACAGCCTATAAACATGTTTAAAAGAAAGGAAATAAAATTTAACAGTAGAGGATCTGAGACTGGACTGAAAGAGAAGCACAGCGGTTACATTCAAGAACTTCAAAAGTCAAGCGAAGAACAGAGACTGAAGTTGTGCAGACATTTAGATCAAGTAAAAATATTGAAGAACAGCCTAATATGCAAGTGTGGTCATAACGCTGCAGTGAGGTTTACTAAGCAGGAGAGTAAAATGGCAGTGGATGCTAGTAACATGAAGTCTACTTTGAAAAGACAGGAAGTTAAAATTGAACTGAGATTTGTATGCATTCACACTCTTTAAGCCCTATGCCATCTACACCCATAAAAACTTCAACGAGTATTAGTCACCTCTGCAAACACAGGGACAGAATAAAGTCCTTTTTATTTTTCTGTACTATAACACCCCCCAGAAATGCAATTAATGTAAGGATTTAAAGTGATAGTTGGACAGAAACAATTCTAACAAGCACTATTATAACCTGAGAAAATGCTACACCCACCTTTGGAAAGCAGTCAAAGCAAGCATCTGCTCAGACAGATGGTGGGTGAGGGTCTCAGAAGCTACAAAGAGGATTTATTTTGAAGCCAAAAAGAATTAAGTTTCTTTTCCTCAATTTGGTTTCCTGCCAATTTAAGAAATGAATATTTTGACTTTTCAAAACTCTTAGCTCTATTGCTTTCTTGGGACATGTCTGGATTTTGCTTTTTTGAAAAAGTGTCTTAACTACAGACTATGGTAAGTCTGAAAACTTTATCTCAGACCTTTCAAAACTCAATTTCATTGGATTTGTTCAGGTAAGGACTGCATTGGAGTAACAACTGCAGCCATGATTTCAGCCCCTAAGATTTGGGGTTTGGTTGTTTGTTTTTTTTTTAGCCCAGATCAAGACGGCACATTAGTAACAGATTTCTAGAATAAGCAGTGGTGCCTTCGAAATGGTGTTCTCCAGTCCAGGAAAAACGTTTTCCAGTATGGTACTAGATACCATCATATCTACCCAGCACTGGAAACTGATCTGCATTGTTCAAGGTGTAATTCAAGTACAGACCCAAGCAGCAACAGAGCTAGTTTTGCTGTGCTGTGGAAAACTATGCCTTTATTGCTATAAATGCATTGTGTTAAAGCCTTCTACCAAAGCGTCAATTGCTGATTTTGAGAAGACACACTTCTCTTGATACCACAGGGAACAGACCTCTGTGGGGAAGGTGGAAAATGCAGAACAAGCGCAAGGACTGAAAGGGAGAGGAAAAAGTTTTATGCTGTGGGAGCAAGAAGAGAAGAAAGGTAGTGAAGATGTAGCAAAGACTCAAGTATACAGGCTGTGGACTTTCTCACGATATTACTCAAGCCAAAACACTCAAGGTGGTAACAACAACAACAAAAAGAAGAAAGCTAAGAAAAATCACATAATGACAGATGTGTGCTGAAATTACATTTGAGCCAGAGAGGGAAAAAAAGCATGAAAACTTTTCTTATTGACATTAAATTTTCTTATTTCTTACTAGAACAAATCCTTTCATGTCTTTTCTGGTGCAAGAACTCAGCAGAGAGTGGCCGAGTGATTTTATTTTTTACCACAGCTGGTTTGACAGGAATGTACATTTCAGCATTATCTTTTCTTTTTGCAGAGAGAACTCGTAGTGGCTTCCCTTCTGCAAGATAATAAGGGAACAGAAATAATCAACTTCAGATGTATTTAGCAGCTGCCAGCCAGGGAAAACTTAGTGGGATCTTAACTGCTAAAATTTTGCCACTTTAATTATGCTGGCATAGTTAAAGTGATAACCTCCACCTTCCCTCCCTTTCATTGACTCTGTTCTGTTGATGTAGAAGTACATATGCATGGCTGGCACTGGATTCATGGAATAAAATAAAATATGTTGTTATAAGGTACCAATATCTCTTATCCATGCCAGATACTTACCTGCATTACTGTCAAGAAAAGCAAAAATAAAAAAGTCCTGAGTCACTTATTAACATTGTTATACCAAAATATATTCTTAAAATACAGACGAAAATGTTGTCTTATTTAGAAGTTTCAAAGGGGGAGTGGGTTGCCTAGTGTAGTTCATAAGAGTACTTTTTCATTTTTTCATTTGAGAATTATTAATGCCTCCATTGTTTTCATCAGGCTTTGAAACTTCTCTCTGGAAAAAAACAAATCATGTACTCTACCAAAGATCTTGTTCTCACTGCGGCTCCATCCCTTGTTCCCCTACCTCTTCTTCTGCCACCTCTTCACATTCACACTCCACTCACCTCTGTGATAATGAGGAACACTCCTTTACTCACTTTGTTCAAAGATTGTTCCTCTTAACTTAAGCAATTAACTATGAATAAGGAAAAGGGGGGGTGGGGGTGGGGGTGGGAAGAGAAAAACAAAACAAAAAACCGAAACCAAAGAATGTACCTGAAATGAGTGGGGAGGAAATTCTGAGAAATACTGAAGGTAGACCAAGGTCTGGTTTCTGCCTGAACTCTCTACCTTTAACAAGCTAAACATCTCTGAGACCTAGTAACTCATTTTGGGTTTGGACATTGAGGTCTCTTAAGAAGATGACCTGACAAAAAAGAAGTGGCTCATAGCCAGATATGTTTGCTTTCTCATATTAATACATCTTTCACCAGGGGTGAACAGCACATGCTATGACGACAAGCATCCAGCATGCAGGATGTGAAATGGAGAAAGCAGAGACTGGGAAGATTTGGCTGCCTGGATTACTGCAAAAACAATTCAATAATATGTTAAAAAAATAATAACCTTTGGAGAAATCTCACAGACTGTCTGAGACAGTCTTAATTCAAGTGTCTAAGGCTGGTAATGCAAGTGTGTTAACCAGGGCTATATATTTGTGCTTGCAAAAAAATTCTTAATATAGTATTAAGAGGATGCAAGTCTCTCAAGTCAGGAGATTAAAACAGGTTTGCTGAAGACTATGAAAGTATTGAGTAACCATTAACAATTAACCAGCAGCGATTCCCTTAAAAGTAATGCTCTCAAATAATATTAATAATTATTATTATTCTAGTACTGTAGCAGCATATAATAGACAGAGGCTTACTACTTTGATCCTGGTTGAACTCCAACACAGTAAGGGCACTGGAATCAAGGCCAGAGCATCTCCCAGCATCCTGATGTTCAGAAGCTTCTTTCTGCAGTGATCTACTGCTACACAACTGAAGGTCTCCAAAGCTTGTAATTGTTTCCTCAGTGGGAGATGGTTCTAAAAACACATCCTCTTCAACAGAATCATAATCATCACTAAGAGAGTCTTCTTCCATCCTTTTCTCTTCTGTACTGAGTTGCAAGCTTCCTCTCAATTTCTGGTACAATTCAAACAGATTTATCAGAAAAGCTCAAACATATTTTAAAATAAACCAATGTGGCTGCCTCTCCCCCACCAGGAGAATCTTCTCATGAACTCAGAGCCCTGATGCAGCTAAAAATATTCACATTCCTATGTCGTGTCTTTACTCCTCTGATGAGGACTTGTAAAGAAAAAACATCCTACAATTCCTTTATTCATTCTCATTATCCTTGCAGGAAAATCCTGTAGACCAAGGAATTTTTATGTACTAAACCAATTTTTAGGAACAAGTTACAAACAGGAGGCAAACAATGGAGAGAGCAAGGGCATATATTTTTCCAGTCTCACACAGCCAGATTACTGTCTCTTTTGACTTGCTATTTGAAGACTAGCTGCAATCCAGATTTTCCAAGTACCTTCACAAGACTGCAATAAGCAACTGGATAGATAATAGTCCTGTCCTGTACACATCTGTGCTTCAAAAAACAGTAGGAAAGAGCTGTATTCTAGTGGACTAAGCTTCCAGGTTGCACAGATTTTTTTTTAAGTGGGTACACTGTAACAGGATTTTATGCAAAAATTTATCTATTTTGAAATTTACTGAGGAAAAAACTTCCATGCCTCTCAGCATATGCCACAAACAGCACAGATGATGCTGGGGAACCTTGTGTTTTTCTGAATGCAAAAGGCAAAGACCTTGCATATCTTCCCTTTTTCCCTTTTTTCCCCCTACTTAGTTGGTATTGGAGTTTTGAGATAAGTATAGGTAAGCAAACTGTACGAGTAAAATGAAAACCTGAAGCTATCTTAGGTACAAATGAACTGTGACAGTGTATGTTTGGATTGCAATGAAAGCTTCAAGCTGCTCTTCTGCTACAGATACACTTGTTAGGAAATCCATGTTGACAGAAACATATTACAAAGAGCAGGCAAGCTTAGGTTCAAAAGAGGGTCTATAAGCAACCTAAGGCTTGATATTGAGCGTGTCTTTATGACAGTCAAGAGTCATATTTCTACCTATTTGACAGGGAATTGTACAGGTTTTCTTTTTGTTGGAAACCTCATAACATCTGCATTATAAGACAACATTCAAGAAAACACATTATAGCTTCAGGAAAACCAAAAGTACTTCCATCTGGAATATGAAGAAAAGTGGGGGTTTGGTTTGAAATTATTAGTTTATTACTTACACATAAATGATTATAAATATCTATCACTGTAAACAAGTTACTGCTTTGTAGAGCAAGAAACAGTAATCACAAGCTCAAAAGCAATGCAGGAAAGGTAGAAAGATACAAGCTAGGAAAACATGTTTGGGAAGTTTGTCTGATGTCAGTGGCAACATCTGTAGACAGTTTCACATATAGATGCTACTCCACTACCCAGAAAAGTTTTACTGATGTCATTAATTGGTTAGGCAGAAAAACATTCATGAATTTTTGTTCATTTTTTTTTTAAGAACAAGACATTTGTGAAGTGTGCTAGAACAATTAGTAATCAATTGAAAGGCTGAACTGTCAAACAATGGAGCCAATACAATAACAACCCCTGATAGAAAGCAGCTGTATTGATTTTATCTTTAAAACTTTACTCTGACTTCTGTTAGGTAAAACAATGACATACAATAATTTTAGCATGGCTATTCAAAACCGTAAACCCAGAAAAAGTTGTTGTTTAAGCTTTCTCTAACCCAACGAGATGTTCATGTGGACAACCATTAAGTGAACTGAAAGAGCCTACCTGCATAAAGCACCTTGGTTCTGTCCAACAAAGACAATATTCATTTAAATTAGGACTTAACATGTTACAGCATTGCTGACTGAGATTAGATTTTCCAAGTAGTTTTATTTTATCTTTTCTTTTTTTCTTTATGTCACATCTTATCACTGCAATAATCATCTAGTAAAAGAAACACTATATACTGGGTTTGCATGGTCTTGTCAAGACTGATACCTGGGCCCATTCACATTTCAATTGACAATACCATGAATAGAAAGCAACTGCCAATTGTACCTGGGAGCAACGGAGAGGATCATCACCATTTGTCTCCACACTCAAGCTTTCATAAGGCTCAAAATCCTCTGAGTACTCAAAGGGAGGTTTAATGCAGAGTTTAGACCCTCTTTCTGTTTTAATCACCACAGTTTTCTGTTAAAAGCAGCATTCAAAGAAATTAGACATCTTTTGTGCCATCAGCTGTACAAAAAGAATAATCATCACATTCACAGAACAATACCAGATCAAGCAATGCTTTTACCCTCTGTTCTCACCTTCAGGTCCCTGCATTACGGTGTAACTGCCCTAGTCAGGCTCCCCACCTGCTGCTGCTATCCCCAGAGCGGCTCAGGCCCAGCTCACACTATGTGTTTGGCACCAAAGTGAGTGCCCATCAGGGTTCACCCCCTCACCTCACAGGTAAGTGAAAAACTGGTATGAGTAGGGACAAAGCAATCAACCAAATAGCTGAAGTGGAATCACTTAAAGCAGAGACATGTAAAGAGGTGCTGGTGGAACAACCTTATGGCGAAAGCTCTTCAAGCCTCTTCTGAGGAACCAGCATGCTTGGGTGCTGCTCTGAAACGCACCTGTGTGGATAACTGGCTAGCTGAAAAGGGTCACATAGACATAGTCCAGCTGGCTGGACAAAAATGCACATCGCTCTCAGCTTATCTGAAGTAAAACAAAAATACACTATCCTTGGCTGTTCTTGTTACACAATAACAGGAAGATTTCGATGGGAAAAGAATGTTGCAGGTGGGAACAGATAACTACAGAAGAGAAACTAGGGGTGGGCTTGGTATTTAGGCAACTAACCAATAATGAGCTTAACTTTTGTAATATGTATGAGCTAATTATAACAAGGCATAAAAGGTGACTGTAAGGTACAATAAACGAAGTCTGCTGATCACTCATATTGAGTGACTGTGTCTTCCCTCCGTCGCAACACACCTGCACTAATGGAGAACAAGCACATGGGGAACAAACAGGATGAGTTAGAAGCTTGTATCTGGTTACAGGGCTATGACCTCACTGGGATCACAGAGATGGTGGAATAGCTCACAAGACCAGCGTGGTGCGATGCATGGATGCGGACAGAGGTTCTTTAAGACAGGCTAAGAAGGTGACAAGGAACTGTCATCCTTAATGTGAGAGAGCACTGGAATGTACGGAGCTCTGCAAGGAACAGGTCAGGAGCCAGTCAAAAGCTTCTGAGTCAAGAGTAGCTGGCAAACCAGCATGGGTGCTGTGGTAGCGGGTATCTGCTATAGACCACTTGATCAGTAGTAGATGAGACCTTCCTCAAAAAACGGGAAGAATTTGCAAGTGCAAAGACCCATGTCCTCAGGGGGTACTTTAACAAATCTGATATCTGCTGGAAAGACAACACAGCAGGGCTCAAGCAATCTAGATTTCTGAAGTGCACACGGAATTGAGGAGGCGACAAGCAAAGGTGCCCTACCGGAGATGCTGAGAAATCTGGGACTTTTCAGCCTGGGAAAAAGGCAACTTTGGGGCTTCTCATCAATGTGTATAAAAACCTGATGGGTATCTGCTCATTGGCAGGACAAGAGGCAATGAATGCAAATTTAAAAAAACCCATGAAATTCCATCAGAACAGTAGAAAAAAAAAAAATTACAGTGAGGGTGATCAAACACCAGAACAGGTTTCCTGGAGAGGATGTGGAGTCTCCATCTGCAGAGTATTCAAACCCTGATTGGACGTGGCCCTGGGCAAACTGCTTTAGCCAACCCTGGTTGAGCACAGGAATCGGACTAGGTAATCTCAAGAGTTCCCTTTCAACCACAATAATTCTGTGATTCTGTAACGTCTATGCATGAAAATGACTACTTTAAGTAACTGCAATTTTTTGAAGATGCATTATTCTTGTGTATAATATAACGAGGAGGAAACGTTATGTCATAAGCATTTGAGCATAAAGATATCTTTGTCTTTGTAAATTCAGACACGGCTGTGAAAGTGGTTCAAATTAATTTGTTTTACTTCATAATTAGGATGCAATCAAAGTATGCACGCTATCAGTTACTCAGGCATGGCTAAAAAGGTGTAGAAGATTTGAGAAACTCATCTTCCCATACCACAGAATTTTAGTACTCCAGAAGATGACAAACCAGAAAGCAGGAAGTGCATATACCTCTCTCAAGGAATAAAGTTATCTGTAAGTAACTTTCCCCCCACACACTTTTGAACTCTGCCACAAACATATTCCGTGGGGGGAAGTCTCATAAGTGAACAATGTTTCATGATTCAATAAAGGTAAAGTGATCCAAAAGTCTGTGCAATGATATTAAACTTGGTTACCTGGTGTTCATACACTCCCCTACCATTTTAAGTGCCGGGAGCAGCAATGTCCCAGAGGGAATATCCTAAGGCAACTTGGCTTTTGACAGAATGTGTTCTTTCAATAAGCCTGTCTTCCCACCTTATAACATACTTTAGCACAGCCTAAGTTTGACAGTTTTGATCATTAATTGCTAGGTCCTCTAGCTATCCAAAAAACCCACAGGGAAAATTATTGGGTAAGTAAACTGCTGTCTGGCACAACCTGCACCTTAGTGGTTGCATGTCACAGCACTCTCCAAACTATCAAGCTGCAACAAGGTCTTTTACCATCTCATACCAACACACTCTTCATGCCAGTCCCTCTGCTGCTTTCTCCTCACCCAGAGCCCACTCTCTCTTCTCTTGCTTCTTCCTCTCTCTGCTCCCTCTTCATTGGCTCTCAACCACTTAACAGAACCAGCCACAGCTGCACCTTATCTACATCAGTCAACCCACAGCCCCTGAAGCCAACCCACCGTTGTATATTATCAATGCTAATTAACCCAGCTTCATTCCTCTACAGTTGCACATTTCCTTACGTGTTAAATAATTCCAGTTGGTCACTGAGATGCTATAACTGTTATCCTTCCATCTCACTGGATAAAGACTTAAGGTATCATTCTAAGCTAGTCTCAAGTAGTAGCTAGTTTACACTATAGCTACCTATATTTGGCTAACTTTTCCACCCAGCCAGAGGAGATACCTTCATTTGGTTTTTGTGATTAGAATGACGTAGGTTATGATGAGTCACATGTTTGGCAAATTTAGCAAACAAGTTCTGACAGGCCAGTATGTAAGCAGTGACCTATTGAGTAAACAGCTGAGAAAATTAATTCATCTAAGCAGTAAAGGTAATAAATAAAGTAATACAGCCTTAAAACCTGAATATGCAAAATTTGCTGAAAGAAAAGAAAACCTGCATGACACAGACCCCTTATTCCCAGTCACTCAAGCATGGACTGGACATCCAGCCAGAGCAACCGCTAATCAAGTAGTGTAATTATTTGGGTGACATCTCAGTTGTTCAGAATTCACATTTGTTAATTCAGTCATACTCCTTAACAGATTAAGTCAGATCCTTCATCAGACCAAAAGAAAAAAAGACCACTGAGGTTGTCCAGTGAACCAACAACTATGTAGCTCATGGCTCCAAATTTGTTATTGACAGGGTATTTTTATTACCTACATACAGTTTCTTCTCTACTCATCTACAAGAATCTGTCACAAATTACAACTCAAGCTATGCAAATTACACCTCTGTATCCCTTAATACTATCACAGGGTGGAAAACAGCAGTGACAGGGAGGGATGTGTCTCCAAAATGAGGTTCTCCATCCTTTGCACTAGCTAAACTCTAGGCTTGCCAGCAGAGATGTCATGCAACAGCTCTTCTGCTGGAGGACAGATTGAGCCAATCATGTCAAGACTACAAAAGTTTCTGTCACAGATGTCACTGAAAGCAGACCCTTTCAATGAGATTTGCCTCTTTAGGCATCAAAGTAGATACAAAACTGGTCAGGATATCACTTTGCATTGTCACTCAGTATCCAGACCAAACCAAGAATCAGATTCTACAAGAATCCCAACTGCCTGCTATGTACTAGTTGCAACAGATTGTCCCTAAAATCATTTACAATCTAAGACTTACTTCAAAGATGCAATCTTTCAAAATGTTTCTTACCTGAAGCCAACCTCTGCGCCGTGTTTTCCTTGGTGCAGTCGGTGTGCTGCATTCACTCTCTTCTAGTTGGGCTGCTTTTTCAGAACGTAGAGAAAAGAATGAGAAGACAGAAAATAGAAATATGCTATTTGACAATAAAAACCCCAGGAACTAAGGTGTATGTTTGGTTGGTTTTTTCTACAGATGAGGACAGAAGAGTAATTCTTTGACATGTGAATGGTATCAACAACTGAAAAGGCATTCCACTTCAGATACTGCCTAGTTGTGCATTAGTAGCAGGAGTTTTGAACCTCTTTGATGACAGTCATGCTTACATGTATTCAAGAGAATAAATTGTTTAACGATACATTAGCTTAACAGCAAGTGAAGCCCCACATTCACTGATATGAAAGTATAGAAATATGTTCTAGAATAGGGGCACACATCATTCTAACTCCTAGCTGGGTAGACAGTAAGCTGTCTTAGGAAGCCAGCGGAGCCCAGAACCCATGCTACCGAAGGCAGTCTCCAATAGATGGGGTTCTGGTGAACAACAGGTAATATGCTTGCTGGGTTTACAAAGGAATTGTGTGTATTTACTCTCAAACTAAGCAAACATAACATACTGGCAGCTTAAACAGAATGCATTAGGTATTTAACATACCATGCAGAGAAGGACTCTTCATGTACAAATCATAAACGAAGGACAATAATTTTCTTTCATTTATAAGGCATGGAAGAGCTGGTTCCCGAATTTCTGCAAAAATCCTGTGTATGATCAAGGAGACCTACGGGTTCCTGTGCTGGAAATGGTCCCAACTTACAGTGGAACAATGGATTGCTGAGAAGACACTTTGATTGAGACAAAGAGACAAACCTCAGATCACATCAGCATCCTCAGTGGAGCAAGGACAGCACCAACACTCTCAAAGGCATCCTAAATAAAGACATCTCATTTCCTATGTCCAAGACAGATTTACAGCTTCCATTTCTTCTCAGTGGAGAAAAATAGCTGATGCAAAACCTTTTTTCTTTAAGCCATAATTTAATGGTCAACCTAAGGCAGCAGAAACTGGCACTACCAATAAAAGAAGCAATTGTCCTACAAAGGTCATAGAATCATGAGAGACTTCATTTGGAAGGAACCTCTGGAGGTCACATAGTCCAACTTTCTATTCAAAGCCGGGCTTACTTCAAAATTATGTCAGGTTGCTCATTACAGCTCTCAATACCACATTTTCTTTTTTGGGTTGGACAATCCTACATGCACCTTGCAAGGAACCGTTCAGTGAACTGATATGGGCAAATTTTAACTGAGGAAAAACAGAAAATAAAGATTACTTTTAATTGTAGTCATTTTTGTCATCTAGTTTACCAGGAGATTGCAAAAATGCTGGTACAAGCAGAAAGGAGAGGACAGGGACAGAGTAGGATTGTTCTTGGGGGAACAGTGTATGCTTATGTCAATTCAGAGTGATCATATAATAACAAAACAAGAAGTACAAGATGTTGTTCTATTGCTTCAGCAAAGTGTCTGTCTCTCAGGCCTGAAACAGGACTAAAAACAGAGGGGAAAAGGAACAGAGCACTCCAAGGAAGAAAAACACAACTTCCAGCTAGAGCTCCTGTTACTCCACCAGGCTATTCCTAAGTAGCTCCAGAAAGACTTTGCAGTCACCACCACTGCTGCTGATTGTTGTGGGGCTCTTCTGGCACTGAGAGTGAACTGTCCTGAGATTACAATGCTAGAAGCATGGTCTGATTATTCAGTTACTGCTTTGGGACAGAACTGGAAGCATCTTTCACTTTCAGCTCCTAAGCAACTGCCCAGAAGGCCACTCGTTTCCTACAAATACAAGTAGGAAAAGGGAACAGGGTAGGACTCATGCTACCACTGCTGAGTACTCGATTCTCAGAATTGTCCGAGTATTTTGTGATGGATTCATGCGACTAGGTCTCTCAAAACCAGGAAAAATAGTGGTTCAAATCCCAGGCAGAAGTTGATGCAGCTGAGCTAGTTGTCTGTACTACTAACATTACTTCAGAACAAAAACATCCTTCTCCATGGGATGGATGGGATGTGAATACCAACCACTGCCTCTTTTGGCACACAAAATAGGTCCACTGGTGTCATTCCCATGGAGACTTGAGCTGACAGTGCCTATTCTAATAGCCAAGAACTGAGCAGTACATCACCAAAATATCATTCATAATCAAAGGAGACCCCATGTTACCTTTAAGCCATGTCTTTGTGACCACACCAACATTCACTGAAGGTACACACATGGCTGTGAAACTATGTCTGGGTTATACACCCAAAGAAATTACAGTATACCTAAAGACCCGCTTCATTACCTTATGAGCTCATCATTTACTTTAATTCATTTACCAAGCCTAAACATAAAAATTTTATCAATCACTACTATCATGAATTACTCCTAGTGAACACAGACAAAGAAAATAGTCCAGACAAACAGAATTATGATGACACTTTCAGGAACCACAAAGAGGCATTTGTGCCCATTCCGTATTATTAAGTATCACACATTCCTAATTTTTCAGTGAAGACTAATTCTATAGACGAATGCTTTAGAAATAATAAATGATGCAATAATTCTCGTGGGAGATGGATAGGGAAGAAAATTCAGTGCTGTATCTCAGCGAGAAATCATTTCTGTAAGTAAAATCATATTCAATCATTAGGAATAAATGCCTAGAAATGAAACAGACCACAGAATTGCTAAGGTACTACCCCCAGGCAAGAAGCTTATACAGATCCCCAGTGACTCCCACTCTGGACCCTAGTGGCAAAATCAAATGGAAGAAGAAAAATGACAGGATGATGATTCAGTTGATATCTTTCACTGCAGCTACACGTGTCTAAAATAACAACATCGGATAGGTAAGAAACAGCAAAACACTGAGTTCTCTTCTGCAGAGAATGCTACTGTCTCCGAGTTGATGAAGTTGAGGAGAGGAACAGTGACTGCCACTGAAGTCTTTAAAAGTCCCTAAGACAAGCTGAAGTATTCTGCCTTAACTGAATCACATGGCATTAAGCAACCCTAAAAATGAACAACTTCAGTTAAGCTTAGAGATAACAGCTGCACAGCAGAACTTTCAAGAGGAAATTTCTCCTGACAGAGTTCTATTACAGCTGCTGCCGCAATATCCCTGCACAATTTTTGGAGCAAAAAGTCAAAGATGTTGGTTCACACTCTCTTTAGCTATGTAAAGGTATAACATCCCGGTGTGACAGAGCACACAATCTCCTCCATTTTCCAATATCCAAGAACATGAACTTTTTTGCATCATTACACATGAGATTTTACTTTCACACAAAACGGTGAAACTAGGCCAATAGCTAATTCCCCACCTCCATCCATACAATCTGCAAGAAATTACATAGTAGCCAGCTAAGCCTGAACACATTTAAACTTGAAAACAAATAGTATGGGTCCAGTGTAGCAGGAAAACAAAGAAAAAAAAAATCAAGTCATGGTTAGAACACTTACTGAAAATAAAGTTAGCTTCCAGTGTTGTTGAGATTAATAAACTTTCAACCCTAATATATTATTAAATAACTTTTTAAACTTTGTCTTCATTTTTAGGTGAAAATAAAACTTAAGCAGACACTATCTACATAGCAATAGATAAAAAAATAGACTGTAAAATAGACAGGTTGTAGCAAGTGTGAGAATAACAGATTACAGTTGGTGAACTGCTTTACACAGGGATTTAGTGAAATCAATTTTCATTATGCTAAATAGATTAGGCCAGCAAGCTCAGACTTTATACCTTCATACATGCAAAATTATTCCTGTCACATTGCTCTCTATGACAGACAGACTTAAATTAGAAACAAAACACACATTTTTAAGTAAAGTCGGCTAATCACTGGCAGTAAATGGTAGATTTTCTTTACTTCAAATATTTAAAGAAAGATTAGCTGTCTTTTTAAGACAACTATTATAGCTTAAACAAAATTTATAAGCTTAATGCAGCTATTACCGGATATAAATGATTATAGTCTATGTCATCAAATGTCATTTGTCTACAGGGCAACAGACTTAGATAACGTTGAAGTCCATCAGATTTTAAAGCCTATTAACAGTATTACATATCAGACAAAGGTATAGCATTATTTTACACTGACAGTTTATATACATTTCTAACTAGTTTTAGTTATAATCGTTTAACAAACGGAGAGGTGGGGAAGTTAAACTTCAGAATTGTTCAGAGACCAACTGAGAAATTGATGAGGTGCTGCAGAGATCTTTCCTTACATACAACCAGCTTAAATACTCTGATGAAAGACTCCCATGGAATTTCATTCCACGAAGCTCAAATGCTGCCACCTCTTTATCACAGCCTGATCAGTAACCTCACTGACTGAATTACAGCTCTGATGAGTAAATGTTTCAAATAGTTCTAGACTGCAGCCTTTGTAAAACTCTCATATAACTCACCATTTGTCCTGGTGGTCTTTGTCTCATTTTTAAGGTAGCCATGTGACTTGATTTTTCTACGGTAATTTCTCAGCTCTGAATTAGCTCCATTCAGATACAGAGAAAATCCTTGCTCTAACTGTTCCAGTTTGATTTGTACAGGATCCTTTCTTTTTAAACGTCCCAGTAGCCTGAGTAGAAAGGATAATAATTCATCCTTATGTAGTGCATATACAGATGATCAGGCTAGCAATAAATACAAAAACACACAATATCAAAGCTGAAAAATATTTTCATAGTTCAAATAATTTCAGAACATAGCTTCCAGGATCTGTTCCTGTTCAGTAATGCTTGTATGAGTACCCACACACTGTGACATATGAAGTTTGACCAATTCTCTCCCTTCTGAGATTTTTTTTTCCATGTTCCTTCTCATTTCCCATTATCTTTTCCATTTGGTATTTAGCACATTTAACCATTCTTCTTGACAATTTTTAAGAGTTTTACTCAGAACATTAAAAAGCTTAAAAATGGTTGAGCTCTTTTCAAGACAAAAAAAGGATTGTGTTTTGAAACTTAAGAAAGTCCCCAATCAATAGCGCAGTTAGAGATACCGGGAAATTAAAGTCTGGTTAAAATAATATTTAAATAACGCCCACCCCAGGCTCAGCTTCAGTGAAACACCTACCCTCCCTCTTCCAGTCCTCATCTTCCCTACTTTCTCCATGGGTTATACTCAGTCCATCCTAATTCCTTCAGTGGGGTGACATGCAAGCCAGGAGGTTGGGGCATGTGTGTGACAATTTGCACCTGCCCCTGCAGGCTGCTTCCTGGTTTCCCTCTGACTCCAGGGTGGGTCAATCCACAGGCCAAAATTCCCCAGGAGTGTATCTGCACTGACATGAGTGTGTTCCCAGCCTGTCCCCAGCCATGTGGCCAGCAGCCCTCTAGGCAGCATGCCTCCACAGGAGCACCCTGTCGCCACCACTCTCTTAAATCCACGCCAGGCTGCTCTGACTGATGATGTTTTGGCACACGATGGGCTGTTCCTGTTAGTTTTGATGCAGCAGGAACCAGCCATGACTGGCCCAGGGTAGTACCTGACCTGCTCCCACACAGGCTACTCTGCAGCCCCCACTACCCAAACCTGCCAGTTATGCCCAATACATGAACACATCCAGCATGCCTCCTCTGCAAGGTATGGTTTGCCACCTGCTTGTCGTGTTGTAATTCAGTGGCATTTGTTTCCAACAAAATTCAGTATTAGGGCTCTGATAACAGGGATGCAAGTTGTTCCAATCATTAAATATTCTGTTTTATGCTTTTCTAAAAACACTTTAGGAGACAATATATGAAAGAAACCCATGTTCACAAAAATTGGATGTTGATCTAACATAATTGTGGCTTTTGTAGGGGGGTTTTTTTGTCTTTTCACCAAACCATTCAGTTTGTTATAGAATTTGAGTACAAATCTTATGACCTGTGGTAAAAGGGGGAATCCAGCAAAAAAGTTCTGTAGACTTTTCTTTTTTTTCCCCTTCTGAATTAACCTGTGAAAATTCATCTCTCTAGGGTACAATGACAGGAAGCTTCCTATGAACAAAGATTAAAATAAATGTTTTAAACTTGTCTGAAAGATACTGAAGTTTGCAAAAGTAACCTAGATGTCCTTGTCTCCCACCTCAGCAGAACCTGACTTTGCACATTTAACTTCAGCAACTTTTGCATGCAATTTTCAGTATTTCTGACAACCTAAAATCCTTGCCTCATAACATCCTCACACAGTGTGAGCTGCCAGTTACTTCTGGATCTACCTCTTGCTTTAGAAACAAAAATCTTCCCTGTAAACCTTGGAAACAATTATAGTAACAAACTTATTTGTATTTTAAAGTATGCTGAAGAAATATTCTGAACACCTCTAGAAATAAGAACTTTGACATACTTGGCAAACAAAGGGAAGAAAAGAGAACCAGCTGAATGTTTTAAAACACAGCAAGTCAGACTTTGCATCACAAGTTCAAAAACCAAGGTTTTAAATTAATATTCACAACTACTGATATTAGCTACTATGTTAGGTAGTACACAACAGCTATTACATACTCAATGGTGGTAACAATTCTGTATCTTACCGGTTTCTCTGCTGAAGGTATATTAAGTATTCATCATGTTTTTCATCAAAATTAGTCACCATGTCCTTAACTTAAAGCTGCAATGAGAATGTAATTGTCACGCTGAAGTATAGAAATTATTTATTATAGAGTACTACTGGTTTTGCACCCTCAATAAACAGAAGTGCTATAAACTGAAAAAAGTTCCTCCTTCAATAATGTGTAACACTGACAGCGTAATAAATAAAGTTCCTGAAGAACAGAGAAAATATTACTTGTTTTATTTTTTTTCAGAACCCTTCACAATCTACTGAAGAGCGTATAAATATGAAAAATGGAAGGCATGTGCTATAATGAGTTTGCAATCCAAGAACTGACGAGCAAGTCAACTGTGAGGCGCCAGCTGAAAGGGCCATGCCCGAAGCCCAGCTGTGGGCTGATGTTCCTGAACTGCTCACGTGGGCAGTTAACTGTTGAATTTATTCACTGCAGAGGCTGTACACATTTAAGGTGTTCATTTAAAGATTTTTGCTTGCCTTTGAGGAAACATGAACTTTTCCAGCAATTCCCACCGAAAGTATCCCAGAGTCGCTGCTGCAAGTTGTGATACGGTGCCCTCTTATATGCTTTGAAGTTTAAAGTTACCACCGAAACACTTAATTTAGCTCTTTACCAAAGAAAAAAAAAAAAAAACAAAAAACAAAACAAAAAAAACCCGCAACCAAAAAAAGCAAACCCTGTATTTTGCCTCTTACCGACCGCAGAGTATCTTTGCTTAAACGCTGCCCTTTCCCGCGCCCGCGCCGAGGTCAGCAGCCTCAGGGCTGAGCCAACAGCTCTCCCGAAGGACAGAGCAGGGCCCGGGGCCTTGCCCCCGCAGTGCCGGCAGGCCCCGGGCTGAAGGGCGCCCCCGGGGCCGCGGACCCCACAGCAGAGCAGCGGAGGAAGGAGGTAGGGAGGGCCGGGCCGCGCCGCGCCGCCGTTGCCCTGTTTGTGCGTTCCCTTGGTTACCGGCGCGCTGGTGACCTCACTTCCGGCGCGCCGGCCCCGGCCGGAAGCGGTGGCGGAGATGGAGGCGTTGTGGGTGCTGCTGGACGAGGTGGCCCTGGAGGGGCTGGACGGTATCACGCTGAGTGCGCTGTGGCACCGCCTGGGCGCCCGCTGGCCTCCCTTCCCGCTGCCGCTGGAGCCCGCCACGCAGCAGCTCCTCTGGGCCGCGCTCAGCGCCCAGCCCGACGTCAGCTTCTACCTGCTGCCCCGGGCGCGCCCGCCGCTCCGCCTGCACGACCGGTGAGGGCAGCTCCGCCGGGCCGGGCCAGAGCCTCCCGTGGGGCTTGGGAGGGGCTGGCGCCTCCGCTGGGGGCAGCTGAGGGCTCTCTAGCCGCCCCGGGGCTGCCCCCGCCGCCCCTGCCCCGCCTGTAGGGCCGCTGGGGTTTGCCCCAGGCTGGCTGGCGGCGGGCAGGGCCCAGCGGGGCCGGAGGCCTCTGCAGGTGTCCTGGTGGGGCTGCAGCACTGTTGACCACGAGCATACAAGCAGAACTTATATATCCCCGTTCGTCGGGGTGGATGTATCTGTATTTTCTGTAAACTAGTGTGCGTATATGTTGCCTTTATTCCCACCACTTCAACATCCTTGAATATTTGAAGATCAAATAACGTATTCACTGCCTCCTGCCTCACACGCTGCACATTGATAAGGCTTGGTCGGTCTCAGGAGTGCAGCTCTGCTCTTTTGCGTTTTTTCTAGTTTTGAGGTTTCAAAATAATTTAGTTTTTCCAAGGTATTTCATAGAGTTATCAGTATTGTTTGTGGCAATCTTATATTTCAGTTCCACATTCCCCTTGCTCGGTTAAATGTTGGCTCTCTGCTTCTGTTTCAGATATGAAGAAATAGACCTTGAAACAGGAATACTGGAAACCAAAAGAGATCCAATTCCTTCAAATGATATTTATCCTGTCCACATGATTTTGGATAATAAAGATGGCATACAAGGTTCCTGCCAGTATTTTAAAGAGAGAGTAGATATCACTGATCAGATAAGGAGAAAGGATTTGCAGCCATGTTATACTTATACAGAAGCTGTTGAAAAGTGAGTGAAATCCTTATATTGGGCATTAGAAGATTTTTAACTTATGTTTTAAAATTTAGTTCTCTTTGCAGATTATATCAAGAATGGTGTTTCTGAGGGGAAAGTGGTTGATCTCTCTGCTTTCATGGAACTAATAATAATTTATTACTTGCCCTTGTTTCTTAGGTGGGGAGAGAAACTTGTCATTGTTGCCTCCCAAGACCAGCGTTACAGAGCTTTAATAGGCTGGGACGGGGACCCTGACTTAAAACTGCCTGACTTCTCCTACTGTATATTGGAGCGCTTAGGTCGTGCTAGGTGGCAAGGAGAGCTTCAGAGGGACCTTCACAGTGGGGCTTTCAAGTAAGTTTATGTCTTGCTATATGAATTAAATCAAAGCTAATAAGTTTCCACTGGTTATTTATAAATTTCTTTCCACTTAAGAATTTCTGTGTGTTGATTTAAACTCCTGTCTATATTGGTAGTGTCTCATCCTTACTACCATGAGCACTTGGTTCTTTGAGCCCGTATTGCTGGCAGTGTACTGTTCTCTTCCTTATAATAATTATAATTATTCCTTATAATAATTAGAATTTATATATTTTATATGTAAAAGTTCCTATGCCTATAGATATCTTTCCGTCTTTCCTTTAGAGTGGATGCTGGAAAAATTCATTATCACCGAAGAGTATTGGACAGAAATGGTCTCATAACAATGCAGTCCCATGTCATAAGGCTACCAAGTGGAGGACAGCAACACTCAATTCTTCTACTTCTGACTCGCTTTCATGTTGATAGGTATGTGCCACTCAGGCATTTCAAAATCTCCTGGGTAGACTGGGACCATTTACTCTGATGAAAGATTGCTCTGTTGTCACAGAACTATCAAAGTTTCCTGGTAATGACCCTTGTCCATTGCTTTATTAACTCCTCTTCTGAATGCTGGATAGTTTAAAACTTACTTGTCTGGGAGCTGTAAACAATAAGGTATTCTAGTGTCTGTCACCTGCCTACGTAAGTCTAACTCCTCTTGTTGTAGCCCTAATCATTGTGTTTATTTTGAGTGTTCTCACTTCAAACACATTTCTAATAGATTTTTTTTGTCTTCCTATCTTGTTTATGATTAGAATATGTACTTCTGTGGATTGCCAATGAAGTAGCAGCCTGGGGTTAGTCACTGTTCCCTCAGTTGGGTTCTCTTCTTAGTGACAAATTCTCTCATGTGCTATTCAC
Organism: Falco naumanni; assembly: GCF_017639655.2. NCBI lineage: Eukaryota > Metazoa > Chordata > Aves > Falconiformes > Falconidae > Falco > Falco naumanni. The sequence goes on from NC_054057.1 coordinate 73,859,961, forward strand.
AGAGGGAAAAGAAACTGTAATTCCTAAAACAATCTGAGAGCACTTCCTCTAGTGACTGACATTTTGTAAAGGTACAACTCATGTTTATAAAGTTATATGCGTGCTTATGTGTAAAATGTTTTCCTTCTCTTGGTTAGGAGGAGCAAATACGATATTCTGATGGAGAAGCTCTCAAGTATGCTAAGTGCTCGTTCAAACCAGATGGAAACATTAGGAAACTTGAGGGAAGAATTGGTGAGTTCCATTACTCTTTCAAATTCTCACTCATGAGGAACATAGATGATTAGTGTCAAAGGCAGTCATTCATACTGCCTGGGGTTTTTTAAAGTTGCACAGAATTTGGGGGTAGGATATTCTAATAGAGGATCTTAAAAACCTACTAGATCAAGTTACTGTTGCTGTTTAATAAGGAAGGAGTTCTGTTTGATCCACAGTTTCAGAAAAGTTTTCTCAGTGGATCTCATCACGCAATTTTTACTTGCTCAGTGCTGCTGCTTGTTTGGATGGTAGAGTTGGAGGGATAGAAAACACTCCAGAAGCATTTCACACTCTGCCTGTGTCTGCCATAGTAGGCTTTTATGATCCCTCTTTGACATCCTACCCCAAAATACTGCCTTTTAAGAACAGGCAGTATGAATGTCTTTGGTACTAATCACCTACAGGTGAAACTTTTGGGCTACAGTGGCTTTTGTGATTTCTCTTTTCATTAGGGTCTTTGTGAGAGAACTTTCAAACGTCTGTATCAATATATGATGAATGCTGGCCTAGCTAAGGTAATATCCATCCCATTACAAGATATACACCCCAATGGAGGACCCTACAAGACAAAGAAAGGTAACTAGAACCATATTTTTGCTTTCTTTTTGTGTAATGACATCAATGCTATTTTATCTGTAAGCTTCAAAACTTAAATCACAAGATGCCTAAGTGAAAATCTGTATGCAGTTATGTGAAGAAATATGCTAATTCAAGTGGGCTGCAGTGTTCTAGCTTTATTAAGCATGTGTTTCAGGGTTTTTAGAAATGGATGCAGGCAAGTTTGTTGTATATCAGTGTAAGCTGTTTGAGTGGATTGAGGCTCCTAATAATACTACACGAGGCGATACAGAGTGGGGACAAAGAGCAGTCTGCTGACCTTTCAGGTTCAAGTTGAATGACAAGTCAATACACTTGAAAAAAACATATAAAAAGTTTCATAAAACAAAAAAAAACATTACAAAATAAGCTAAAGAAACAGACCATCTTAGTTAGGGCTTTTGCTAAATTATGACTTTTGCTGGAAGTCATGAGAATACAAAGTTTCATTTCAGATTATGAAAGTAAGCTTCTCCAGCACTACCGTGAAATTCTTGGAAGTAAGCAAGATAGTCAACAACTACTATTCAAAAAAGCTGTAGTCTGCTGAGGGACATGCATAACCAGCTCTAAATTCAAATTTAATGGGTTTGCAAGAACTGTTGATAACTTCCAAACATGTAGTGGAAAGACAAAGAAGAGTAGAACTCCATGAAGAAAGGGAACGAAAGAAAGGAACTTCTCTCAGAAGAAGATGCAGATAAAACTTGCATGGGGAAAATATTACAAGAAGTAATAACAGAAGGTATGAGGAGGGATGGTATCGCCAATGGAATTAATGCAATTGCTTAAGGAATCCTAAGCCAAATCTTTTATCACAGAAAATCCTAAGAGGCAGGTTTGCAATGGTTAAAAAGAAAGTCATTCTAAAGGATGAACAGTGTGTTTTTCAGAGATGTAGCGAACTGTTTGTGAAAAAATAAAAAATAAAACAACTAAATCTGATATGATCTAAACATTACAAATGACATCGTCTTTGCAAGTAGGAGTGATCATGAAGAAGTAAAGGAGCCAATAAAAACATGACAACTTCAAGAAGGCAAAAGTGAATGCCAGCTACATGGAGTTGGATTAAGGCCCTTGATAAGAACAAATTCCTTCAGTCTTTTAAGTCTGAGGGAAGGAAATCTCTCTGTCGGGAAATTGTATCATGAACAAAGAAAAGCAATGGCCAAAAGTAGGTACAGCATCTAGCGCGGTTCAGAGAGAAATCTCCCACATTGCACTGAATAAATAAGGGAGTGATTGAACGAGTTCATTTGTCATGAAATATACAGGTCTGCCTCCTTCCCATAAGAATATCAGAGGGAGTTTTATGCAGGAGAATTCTTTGAAGTTCACAGTTTCAAGAAGGCAGTGGAGATCCTCAAAAAATATTCTAGAATAGATCAGTATACAATAAAACATATGGGGAAAATGATCATCAAATTTTTACAAAATATGTATTGTACATAGTTAATGTATTTCTGGTTTGAGCAAGTGTTTCAACATACAGTGGCTTGTATGGCAGGGATAGCTTTAGTCACACCACTTGGCATTGGCGTTGACGAAAACCTAGATTCTGTCTTACGCTGGCTTTGAGTAGATTGCACCAGTTACATTTGTTTATACTTCCTCATACTGACTTAAGTCTCAGAGGCATTCTAATGAGCTGAAGACACTTGTAAATAAAGCCCGAGAGACTAGATAGTATTCCTGAAATGTAGAGTTTATAAACAGCAGTAAAAACATCTTAACTTCCAATTGAAGTATTTACTTAGAAGACAAGAAAATACAAGTCCATTTAGAAACTTGGTGGCAACTACAAGGCAGTTGTTGTTTCATGTTTTGTCAGATTGGCACAATGGCAGCTGCATTTACTACTTAAATTTAACATGAAAAATGCCACTTGATGAATCTTTCACTTGTATGATAATTCCATCTTACAGACATAAAAGCTGAAAATCTACAAAAATGCATTAAAAAACACTAGGTATTAAACTAGGATAAATTAATAATAGCTGATTTTCATCAGAGATCAAGATAGTTTAATCTCTGGAGTTACACAGGAAAGCAGATACAAATATGTGGGACATGCTGAAGATGAAGCCAGAGCATCTGCTATTGGAAGCATATTAGGCAGCAGGAGCTAAAGTAAAAGGAACTGGTTGGTTGGTTGGTTTCTTTGTTTTTTCCCCCAAATACTGCTTCAAGTGAAAACTAACAGGGTGAAGAAATACAGAGGATGTGATAACAACGCATGCAGCCCTACCATAATGTCAGCACTTAATTACTATCCTAAGCAGTATCCTAGGATACTGCCAAGGAAAAAAGGATTCAGATTGAGGAAAAATAATGGAATCATCTGGCCTAGAGCTCCGTCTCATGGTTAAGTTGCTGTGGATTAACTTCATGTCAGCTAGGCTTTGGTAACTGATTGTATATACACATAAGATAAAACTCATCAGCTGAAACCGTAGTGATTTCAGCTAAAGCTTTCACCTGGCATTTTTCACAGCAGGGCTGTACCAGAGGAGTAGAGATGGCTGTAGATGTTCCCACCACAGCTGCAGGATGAATTAGCTACTTCTGCCCTAACTGCTGAATCACTGCAACTTGATAAGCTGGCAGTGTACAGTAACCTAGTTCTAGTTTACCACTGGTCTCTTAAATTGTTCAGCAGGAGCTAGATGATACTGGTGATGGTAGGTCATCTTTACAGCAGGGAGCAGGATTACTAGAGCTCTCCTGAAGTCGTATGTCCCTACTTTACCCTTCTGGGATCTCATAGAAAAGTAGGTGGAGAGTTACTACAGCACAGCCAGTGCCCAGTAACATGTTAAGACATGGAATTCAATCATGTATGTGACTGGTGGGTGGCAGTGTGTTCTGTCCTTGTATATAACAACTTCAGATATTGTATCTCCGTTTTCATTGCGCATAATTATAGTACACAATACATGTTAACAAACCTAGCCATTCCCTAGCTGCAGAGAGTAGGTGAGGACAGATTTTGACATTCAGATACAGGGAAAACTGTTGCAAACCTTTCCTAGAAATAAACGTTTGGTTTTGCTCGTTTGTTCCCCATTTTGCATCCCTACTTGTTCATGCTGCTGAAAGAAATAAAATGGTTTAAACAAGTGCACGCACTCTACGTTTTGTTAAGAGTTGTTACTAACGTTCATGTTCACAGGTACTGATGTGATGGTCCGTTGCCTTAAATTACTAAAGGAATTTCGGAAGAAAATGGAAGACTATCATGATGATGATGAAGAAGAGATCATCACAAAAGCTGTTCAGCCCGTGGATATTGTTTGTGAAAGGGATATGCTCACCCAGGCTTATGAGCTAAGTAGGTCATATAGTAAGACATCCTAAGATGTTTTTCCCATTGCCTTCTTACTGCTTTTATATGTAAAAGAAAGGTATATATTGTGGGAGGGGGTTTAAGTTTTGATTGCTTTTTATGTATCAAAGTGTTAATTTTTCATGAAAATGTTCATATTAGACTGGAGCTATAGGTGCTGTCACCTGTTAGCCCTCCCTGGAAGCTTATGAACTAATCAGTACCACCCAAATAAAACAGCATGGTAGAACGAGGATGTTGTGGTGGGATGAGAAAAGATGATAAGGAAAACGGTGTTCTTTCTTCTATCTCTTTTCCTTTCGTGATAGAGAAATTAATATCTAACTGTGGAAAGCTGGTGGGAGAAATTGACTCTTGCTTTTAATCTGAAGCTGTCACTTTCAAACCTCATTCTGCTGGGTCACTGCTTCGCATAAAATTGTGTTTCATGACATTATTTGACTGAATGTTTTATAAATCTGTGAAAATGTCATTAGTTACTGGGGAATTAAATTTTATATTCAGAGCAAATATGAATGTATATGTAATTTGGTCAGATTATTTCCCTGAAATATTTTTTGGTTTTCCTTTCTGAAACAGTTGAAAGTAGGGGAACCAAAGGTATTTCTCAGGCAGAAATTCGCTTGGCTATGAATGTGGGGAAGCTAGAAGCAAGGATGCTCTGTCGTCTTCTGGAAAGGTACAAAGTTGTCAAGGTAAGATTAAAATAATTTAGATACTTATGGAAACTGGAGATGCAATTGTGGTTAGTGTGGTAATATGTTGTAACATTGTTCACCTCAAATGATAGAAACAGTGTGATTTGAGAACTGACAGTGAAAGAATCCTGGTAAGACTGAAAAGAGTATGACTTTGAAGAAAATGTATATAAGACAAGTATTCAAAAAATATAAAGATTTTAACCTGCTGTATTCTGAGGACTAATCCTAGTTGTTGGAATGTAACATATCCACTCTTGTAGGGTACCTTTTCTTTATTGTTTCCTGGCTGGCTGCCTTGACATTTAATAGTTCACTAACCCAGATACAGGGGTATTTTACATTGGTTTGTGACTGGATGCTTAAGTAATAAAGATTGTGGAGAGAAATGCACACTGCCCCATTTTTTTTGTCTCTGTGGAGTGCACGTTCTGGTGATGCACACCAGCTGGTGGAATTCTGCCAGGCACTGTTTCGCAGCATTCCAGAGAAACACTGTTCTGAGCACCATGATGCAGGTCTGCCCTCCAAAAAGAGACAGGGCAGAGAAACTGGCCTCGGCCCTGCTTCGCCTGGCTGCGACAACTTGTCTGAGTCATTCACTGTAATCAGTGGTAACCCAAGCGGCCTGGAAGCTGGTACTTTATGGAGATGAACATAAATGTCTCTCCACTCAAACCAGCCACTCTGCTTAATTTTTGACTGTAAGGCAACTTCTATTTTGCAAGATCCTTTACTAAAGAATCTATTCAGAGATCCTCTGTTGAAAATTATCAATCTACTGCCAGTAAGTTCTAGAAGAAAACAGTTACTTCTGTGGAGGCTATGGTGATTAAACTCCTTATTTCCAAATACTTCAATATTTTTTCATTTCAACAAGACAAATTCAGCTGTCATTTCTTGCATGTACCCATCTGCCCCTTTTCGCAAAGGCATGATAATTGACATCTTCCCAATAGAGAATTTTTTTACTAAGATCTTGTCATTTGGTAAAAAGTTCTGTAGAATTAAAAAGAAACAAACTATACGAACCACTGGAGTATCTAAACATACTTTCTCCTAAGTCAACTGTGAAAATGAAATCTTCCCTTATTGATAGACTAAGTGTTTGAGTTTCTGGATGCTTGAAAGCTCCTGTTGTAGTAGATGGGGCAACAGCAGTTCCAGTTAAGTCTGATTCACTCTGGTGACTTCTGTGTTGTAGTTATTTCAAAGGAAGAATTTTCTGAAAAAAATTTATTTCCAGCCTGAATAAGTATAGTTTGTTCTTTCTTAAGCTTTTCTACATCCCATATACTGTAGGTGTTTCATTCTAGTATGCAGGTAATGCAGGTTTGTTTATTTTTCATTTATTTTCATTAATTTTCAAAAAATTCTTTTTATTTCTGTATGTTAAGGTTGATGAACATTTTTATTTAGAAAAAAGGCAGAATAACATGGGATCTTTTGGTGTGAGGGGAGAACAGTTAAAAAATTTTCCCACTGCTGTTGCTGGAGAACACTGCAAGAATGGAGAAATAAGGTGGTAAAATAACATTCCAACTATTTCCTTAGGGTTTTATGGAGGATGAAGGTCGGCAAAGAACAACAAAGTATATTTCATACATTTTTGCAGAGGAGAGTGATTTAAACCGTCAGTTTGAGAGAGAGAAGGCTAGGAGTGAGCAGTTAGCTACGGTTACTTTGGCATTGGTGCCAGAAGGTTCCCCACCTGTGGAGGATGCGTCTCCTGGAGAAGATGATACTTTGGTCTCAGAGTCTGACAATGAAGAAGAAGGGAAGGATGGCAAGAAGAGAGGAAAAGGTCAGAAGGCCAATTCTGATTCTTCGTTGAAATTAAGCTTCCAAGTTGACACCCATCAGTCGACAGCAGCTAAAGGTAGATCATAATTTTGAAATTTAGAGAGAACCCTACCTTGTCCTTATGGATACTTTGATTAAAGCAAAAATAATATGCTATTAGCTTTCATTAAAGTTTTTGGTCAGATATTAATTTTTACCTCTATTTGATTATTTCCATGCGTTTTTGATGTTCTCTTTTTCCCAAAATTCTTATGTTTTGGAATACTGTAAGCGTGGTAATCTCTGGAGATTCTCAGAGCTGAAGGTTGCTCTGGTGTCTGTATGCCAAGTAGTGGTTATCACTAATCACCGAGAAGGTAATCTGCTTCTCCTTACCTCTGTGTCGTTTCTCCCCTTATTTTCCATGCAAATGAAATGGGTTTGCACACCATGCTCCTTGGATATTCAGTAATTTTTCTGGTGGTTTGAAGGGCTGAAATAATGCTGCAGAGGGTCAGACAAATTCTAAAACTGTTGCAAGGAAGGAGGCAGGACCATGTGGCTGAAAACCAGCATAGTGGTGAGATTGTGGTAGCTAGCAGTCAAGTTGGCTTAAGCTGCTGAGAGAAACAGTATCCTTGGGTAATTTTTATGACTGCCTTGAATGTTCTGTAATGAACTGACAAGGTATGTGTCATGGGCTCTGTTTTTCAAAATAACTTACAGTTCAGGCTGTGCCCATTAGAGCGCACCATCTTGGCAGAGAGCTTTAGCTTTTCAAGTCCTTGAAGATTTCAGAAGGGATTTGAAAGCACATGGTCTTGTATTTCCTCCACACTAAGGAAAAAGATGGGCTGTGCCTCTCATTAAAACACATAATTTCGTTTCCATGGGATGTTTAAATGTCATCTTAGGTGTGGGAAGTAGCACAGGAACTGACAGCCGAGCCAGTTAACTTATTTATTTAATTTTAACATATAAAAATTCTTCCCCTTTTAGCAGTGGGTTTTTTTCAGATGAAAATGTCTGGTATCGAGCCTTAGAGTCTGTGCAAAATATGTTCCTGTACTGTTTGAACTTTCAAGTGGGACGAGTATATGCAGAGTAATACTGACTCCTTAGCTGAGACCAGATAAGGTGGTAGTTACTTTCAAGCAGCCATAGGCTTGGGATGACTTGACCCACAGCCTTACTCACCCAAGCACATTGTAATAAAAATGCCTTGTCCCCTGAAGCTAATTGCTTCATCTTTTACCTACCAGCCTTATGGGGACATTATTTTCAAGAGCATATGGTGGTTTAATTTTTATTTGATTTATTTGAACTACTGAACATTCCTACAACTTCTCTGAAAGTCCAAGGGAAGAGAGAACAGATCTCCATTCTGTATGTATATTATCTTCAGGATAATACTAAATCTTTGTTCTCATTTTGCTTTGTGAGAAAAGCCAGGTTTCCAGCAGAACTTGAGTCTTTCTGACTGAAACCTTCCTTCCTTCAGACAGCATTTTCTGGATAAGCTAATCTGGACCTTCATGGTCTTCTAAGTCTGCCCATGGAGAGAATTATTTGATGGCAGAGAGTTCACTTTGTTTTTTTAACTTTACTTTTAGAGGCTGAATGCGATCATTCATGGTCAAACCACTGCTTCCAGCAGGGTAGGAGAATATGTGAAAAATGTAGCAGAATGCTTTTGAGTACAGTTATCTGGCTGAATGGGGGAGTACCTTTTACAGAGAGAGAAGCTGAACACTTACAGGAAGCCAAAAGCAGAATAATTACAAAGCTGTTTGCTCTTTAAACCAGTCTCAAAACCAACAGCTGTGAAGTCTCAGGGGAAGAAGCTGCCTTCCCCTCAAATTCTTGAAGAGCCTGATGAGCTTTCAGACAACATTCCAGGGGAGAATTCTACTTTGGAAACTCTAATGCAGGAGTCCAGTCTTTCCACCTGTGCTCATTCCCCTGGTGAAGATGGGGATGGGGATGTGGCTGTGGTGGAGGAGGTCAGACTTGAAGACCCTAAGGTAAGATCACATGTCTTAACATTTTCTTGTTGGTACAGTTGTTTGAGCTAAGCTATGTGTTTACACAGCAAGGCTTTGAACTCTAGTTTTTGTGTTCATTTATGGGATTGGTTTGCTTTTTTAAATTTAATTTCAAAATACATTCATATTTTGGCTGCATTGTAGTTCTAAGTGAAAATTATTCCAGGCAATAGGCAGGTAGATCTTCAAAATATAGTTCTGGGTTAGTTTCCTGGTGCTCTCCACATTCCCTGTGTTGACTTAATACATGTCATCACTTAATGTCTGTCTGTGCACCCAAGTGCTGCATATCATCTGGTCTGCCTCCCTGCCTGTGAAGGGGCGGTAAAAGATAATTCTTGACTGACTAGTTTGTTACAAATAAACACATCAAAACTCTGAATTCCTCAGATGCTACTGTGTGAGGAACCAACATCAGGCTGAAGACATTGAATAGTTCATGTAAAATTTTTGTTTTGTCCATACTGTGCACTAGAAGACATGTGGCCAAAAGAAGGAAAAGCGTTCCAAAGCTACAGCAGTGGAGAGATCTCATGAAACGTACAGGCTGCTGAAGCGCCGCAATCTCATTGTGGAAGCTGTTCGAAATCTCCGGCTAATTGAAAGCTTGTTCACGTGAGTCAGTCTGAAAACAGTCTGGTGGGGCCTGATGCATTTTGGTAGCAGAAGCACTACTTGAGTGAGCAGTCTGTGTGCTCATTCCGTTGTTGGCTTTTCTTGTCCCTGATGGCACTATACCCTATAATGTTGGAGAGGATGGCATACAGAAGGTGTGGAGGGTTGCAGTTCTACTGAATCTTGACAATCTGTCAGCTGTTTGGAAGTATCTGCAGAGAATTGTTAATTACACAAGTGAATTTTATACAGTATGTGTCCCATAAATAGAGACCAGAGAACTTTTTTTTTTTCTCTCTGTTTGCAGTAGGCCACAGTGCTTGGGGCCACATAGTAAGATATAACACTTCCCTGCTTGAGGATTCTTTCATCTGCATAAGTTTCATTTCTGCATGGTTTCAAAAGTTGTTTGTGTGTTACTCCATCATGGACTGTAGAGACTCATGACTTCATGTCAGTCAGTCATCATTGGTCACTAGGATTCTAGCAGAGTCCTGGAAGTTCACTTTTCTTTGCGGTTTTATGTGTAATGGTTATATGTTTTCTCCTGACTTGCCTTGTCTGGGCTAAAGACACTTCCCTGAACGTTGTGATGCCTTTCAACCTTTTAAGATTCGCCTCCAAAGAGAAACTGAAATTTTGGTGCTCTTCTGGAGTCCCAGCTTCCAAATTGGCAGGACTCTGTTGTCACAAATAGAATTGCACCATCCATCTTCTGTATCAGCACATAAGATCCGGGCATTTCAATACACACAGGGCTGCCTGCTATTGGAATTTAGTAAGAAATCATGGCCTTATTCTCCCCTGGGTGTGACAATTTTGAAACCTGCTGTCACCTGGTTCAGTTGCATAGTGGTGTAAAATTAGAGCCTCGTCTTCTCTGGCACCAGCCTCATCGCTGATTGACCAGGTCATATCCAAGTGGAGGCTCAGAAGGTATTTCAGGTCTCTGCTGTTCCCTTCAGTGCCACCAGTGGGTAGCTCACAGGTTCCCTCAGCACTGGTGAAAGTTCTGCCCCTCCCCAATCTCTGCCAAGAAAACCTGCTGTCACTCCAATAATTTTAGTTACCAGGATGTGGTAGTCTTTTGAAAAAGTTGAAGTCCGCATTCCCTTAGTACCCTTCCATATCTTTTTCAGAATTGAGTCTCTGGGATTGAAAGAGTCAGAAGTAGGCCCTGAGGCATTTGTGACAAGGTGCATGAAAACAGGCATTAGGAGAATAGGGTGTGAGCACGCTCCTGCAGACTGCCACAAGGGAAGAAGTGAGCTGGCTTCAAGTGATGGGATATCTGTATCTGTATTGTGAATGTGTGTGTCGTTTCTGAGCTTAGAATGCCACTAAACAATTTCTGCCTTGAGGGGAACTCACAAGTGGAAATATAAACTGTATATGTGTAATCACAACTTAAAAAAGCTGTAGGTTACCCTGACCTTAGGAAGGCTGGATTTGGAACTGCACTATAACCATACACAGAGAAATCAGGCATTGAGAATTTGCTGTTATCAGAACAGCAGCCCTCACCTGAAAAGGAAAAGCTTGATTACAAAGAAAATACAGCTGAAATGTAAAGCTAAGTTACTGGTTGTCTACAGCAAAAGGGAAAATGAGCAGTAATTGCTAGAAGCAGGGGAATACCTATTTACCCTACATCCTCTTAACAAACTTCTTAGGCAGTTTGGAGCATTGCTGGACTTAAAATGCAAGGTATATTTTGCATCTTTTAGACTTCAGAAGATGGTCATGGATCAAGAGAAGCAAGAAGGTGTCTCCACTAAATGCTGCAAAAAGTCTATCATACGACTGGTACAGAAGCTTGCGCGAGAAGGACTCCTCAGACTCTATCGTACTACAGTCATTCAAGATGGTATAAGTAAAAAGGTGACTTTACAAACCCTGGCAGCAGAAGCAGCTTTTCTCACAACCTTCTAATCTATCAGAAGGTTTTGCACCTTTTTACTGAAATACATGGGTGATTTCATTTTTTGTAGCAGAACCCACAGTCAAGCTGCCTAGAAGCTGCATGTCCCAAACTAAGCTACTGTGAAAACCAGATTAGTGCTTTTAATTATTGTGCTGCAGATAATTGTGAGACGAAGGAATAGTCTAGAGATCAAAGTCTCCGAATCTCTCTTCTGAGAGGTTCAGCTGCTTATCAGTTATGCAACGCATGGTTCTCTCTCTGCACTGTCAGGCTGCAACACAATTCTGTTTAATCCCCTTTGGAAAGCCAAGAGTATATGAGAAATCATAAGTTAGCTTCTGAGTTGAAATTTGTAGAACATGATCTGTTTTTTCCAAAAACAAAAATCCATTGTTATTGAGGTTTATGAAAATAGCATGTTTGTAGTTGTAAAGCTGAGACTTCTTATTGTAACTGTAGTGTGAAGTGCTCACAAGCGGGGAGAAAATCTACTGAAAATTGGCTGCTGCACAATTACTGTAGAGCATATGTGAAATCTTACTAATCTGAATTTTGTGTGTACTTTAAACAACAATATGTATTCATAGCCTTATGAGCTATGGCTTTTCATTTATCCCTTTCAGCCTGATACTTGTAAATTGAAGTGCTTGTTCCCCAAATGTTTCAGATTTTAAAAACCAAAAAAATGTGATGTTTCTAGAAATTATCTGAACTGTTTATTGTTACAGAGACCATACAGTCTGGCCTTCTGCTTGATACAAATTAGCAATGGGAGTTTTTCATCTGAAAGCGTTAATATTCTGTGATGTACTAAACCTTCATAGGATCAGTCCATTGTGGCTACTGTTAACTGTCTGTGAATCACTGATAATTTATGCACCTGATTAAGAGCCAATATCTTATAAATACCTTTTCTTTGTTTTCTGCTGCTCTGAACAGGTAGAGTTTGTTGTGCACCCTTCAGTGAGTCCTAATGATTCCCTGGTAAAAAGTGCCATCGAGCAGGTGCGTTTCCGAATCTCCAATTCAAGCACCGCAAACAGGCAAGTTGCAGCGGCGGTTTGGATGGCTTGTGGGAAACTTGGCTTTTCTAGTGCGTGCAAAAAATATGCAGAGGAAATAAACACAAAGTAAGCAAAAGAAAAGAAAAATCTTTTCTTTAGCAACAGAGAAATGGAAGCACAAAGATGAAGGAAGAGGCTGAATATCTCCTGAAGTCAGGAAAGAAGAGGAATTGAACTCTGCTTAATTTTTACCAAAGTGCTGTGTGGTTTTAATACAGGATTAAAGTTCCCCAGGCACCGACATCCCAGGACCACACTGAGGAAGAAAATGCAGGGCAAGAGGCAGCTCCTGATTGCGGAGAAACGCAAGAAAGCTCATGTAAAGCTGATAATAATAGTCGGGCAAGAAAAACTGATGAAAAAATGGGCGTAACACAGCTAAAAAACTATCACCCTGTTACAGGTACAGCTGCCTTTGGGTTTTTTGTCACCTTTCACTTTCTCATTCATTGTTAATGATCACTTCAGATGAGTGGGATTTTCTTTTACAGAGGAAAAATTGGGTTTACATTAAAGCATTCTCACAATCCAACATTTACTTGGCTGCCTTTTCTTTTTCTTTACAATTGTGAACTGGAGTATTTGTATGCACTACTACCTTTTAACTATTTGTAAGTTAATATTTGTAACTTAGATTTACTTACAGCTGCCTATCTTTCTTTCTGCTTTTCTTCACATCAGTTTTGCAGAGGTAGCTGTTTCTCCTGTTCTGACCCTCCTTTTATTTCTGTTTGGTACTAATCTTCCCTCACAGTTCCAGGACTTGGGCGTTCTCTTGGCTTTCTTCCTAAAATGCCCCGTTTAAGAATGGTCCACACGTTCCTCTGGTACTTAATTTATGGACACCCTTTAAATGGAACACAGCAAAAAGGAGGTAGTGATGGTGAGAAAAAGGGCAGCAAACAAGGGCTGGATGCGAATGCAGCTGTACTTGAAGCGCAACCAGATGGGACCTTGGAAATTATCACAACTGTGGTGAATCCCGAAATCTCTGCACAGGAGACTGAAGTAGAGTTGTCTAATCAAACAGGTGAGAAGTGGCACACCCTGACTTTCCTACAGACTTTGCCATGGTTCAACCTGAAAAAAAAGTAAAAGTCCACTTCAAAAAAGACTGAAAAATCAGCAGTTCAGATGATTTCCAGATTTCTAGGCTATGAACTGCCAAATGTGTTCTGCTTGAACACTCACTGTAAAACTATTAATGTAGCTATTAGGTTTGTCCTCTCTGAATCTAAGCCAGTGTTCTTGCTCCTAGTATATGTGGATGATGTGTCATGGATGCGCTATGTCCCTCCTCTGCCAGTTCACAGAGAGTTTGGATTTGGATGGGCTCTTGTTAGTGACATTCTTCTCTGCTTGCCTCTCTCACTTTTTGTCCAGATAGTGCAAGTCAGCTACAAGGTATGGTGCTTTTTTGGTTTACATTTGTTTTACTTTAAAGTCTGATGATATCAACTGTAGCTATAAGCAGTAAAAACGTTCTTTTAGTCTGTTTGAACAAAACGTGCTATTGGAGAGTAGACACTTTAGTTCTTGAGAGTCTTTTACAGAAAAGTTAGTTGCTTTTACAGCCACAATGAAAAAAAATGTATAGCCCTATAACACTGCAAATTCTTAAGCTAATATTTTGCAAAGAGCTTTTTATAATCTGAATGAATCTTCTGCCTCGTTGATTAACAAGAATAATGTTTAAGCATTTTACAAAAGCAGTAGCATTTGCTTAGAAAATATTACAGTGGACAGTTCTGGTAGCAAAGCTTAAGACTTTAAAGGCTAGTTATATTTTGCATTTTGATGAACTTCTAAAATAATTCTAGGTGGATGGTCTGGAAGATTTTTTAAATGATCCACTAAAAAAGCACACTCTGATCAGATTTCTTCCAAGGTCAGTCCGACAGCAGCTCCTCTACAAAAGGTAAGCAGACGAGTCAAAGTAAATGGCTTTAGGAAGGAAACAACAGTGGTTGACTGTTTTCTAAGTTATTTCCTGCTTGTGTCAAAGAGAACTTTGTTACTTAAGACAAGGATCATCAGTCTTCTAAGGATAGTGTGCCAAATTGTTTTTTTCTCTCCCAAATAGAAGGTAATAAGAAACTAATAAACAATATTCATGCATGCTGTCAGGCAGTGTTTGAGAGCTGGGAGGTTCTGTCCTTCATAACTCATCAGCAGGATGTTACTACCGTATAGAACACGCTCCTGACTGCTGCTGAATTCAGAATTTAATAGAGTCTAAATGTTGCTGTCCTTCATAAATCTTTCAGAAGATGCCACATTTCCCAGTTCTGCCTCTCACACTTACCATTCAGTTTCTACTCATGCTCTCAGTGGCACATCTGCCCCTGTTTGCCATTCTTCGTCTAGGAGATTTAAAAATTGAGATTGGACTGAAGACGGGAAGGGAGAGCAACAGTAAAGTGATTTGAATATGCAGAATCCACAGCACCACGTTAGTTTCCCCAGGGAAGTCATTGCTAACTGTATGGATTTGGATGGTTGGAGGCTTATACAATATTTTGCAAACCTGCAGATGTGTTGCTGGTGAGCGAATAGTGCTGAACACTCTCAGGTGTCAAGACTTGTGGTTAGTTCGGGTTTGCAGTTCCTAACCTATTAGTTGCTACATCTTAGTAACAGGGAAACTGGATTTATGGTTATTTTCGGAAATCTGCAGGCTCCATCTCATAGTTTTATGCAAAACAGTATGACATGTAACCAAGTTGTCTCTTTGCCCCTTCTGCCCGCCCCAAAGCACTATGACTTCTAACAGCCAAATTGGCTGCAGTATTTCTAAGCTGGTCAAATAATCTTTGAGAGCCCCAAAGAAAGCTCCTGCCAAAATATAATTCTCGTTTAGCTGCACAGAAAAACTTTGGTCTTAGTGAAGTTAAATTTGGGCAAAACTAAGTTTTTAGAAACTCTTTCTAAGAAACTAGGGCTTGCAGCAGTTTCCAGCAACTTCTAGATTTTTGCCATTTAAGTTGATGCGCAGCATGGGAAATGTTGCATTTCCTGCTCTGCCAAAGCTATAAACAACCAAAAGCAGTTTCTTGGCGCAGTAATTCTAAAAAACTTTAACTATAAAGATTGTTGCCCAGTTCTTCGTATGTACACATGTGAAGGCTTATTAGCCCATATTTAGCAGTCATGTTTTCTTAATCATGTTTTCTTTTCATTACACAAAATTGTCTGCGGATCTGCTGGTGTTCAGACCTTGTTTAATTCGTTTTTACATATGGTATTTCTGGCTAATTTTGTTCTTTGATTGCAAAATTTTAGTTAGTATTTGGCTAAAACACTGTTTGTGATTTGAGGAAAGGAAATTTTGAGCTTTGGGTTATTATATGTTTTCCATAGGCTGATAATTCAAACAAAAATACCACTTAAGAAATTCTGAAACTCATTATCTCAAAAAAGAGTGGTTTCCTGAAAACATGACGTTGCTGCATGAAAATGGCATGGTTTCTGGTATCATTTTTACTGTATTCATGAGTGCTAATTGTAATACTCCTCATGTTGCTGCAGGAGGTACATCTTTTCAGTGGTAGAAAACCTTCAAAGATTATGTTATATGGGACTGATACAGTTTGGCCCAACAGAGAAGTTTCAAGACAAAGACCAGGTAATTTAAAAAAAAAAAAAATTGCTGTTATTTTTCATGGGTTTTGTCCAGTGAAATAAATGCAAGATTTGGTGTTTGTAATTTCCTTTAATAATTAAATACTGATGTTTTAGATGTGTATGCAGACCTCCAGATCCAAGTGACATATTGCAAACTGTACAGATAATTTTTACCCCTTTCTCTGGAAAGATACTACTCAAATGTGTAATGCTGAACGCTGCACACAGTAGTGATCTAGGAGGTTCCAGGCCGGCAGCACTTTATGAAAAATGAGCATGTCACATTCTTTTCCATCAAGGCGTCAGGCATTGGATGTGTGGCACAGATCAGAGTAAAATAATGGCATTTGTACACATCTTCTTGTAAATAGAGAGCATGTGCAATGGAGAAAGCAGTCCCAACATACACTTTATGAGGGTAAGAAAGATAGTAAGGCCCCAACACACATCTATTCAAATGCTGAATGAGAATTTGTAGTCAATAGTTGCTCTCTGTGGAAACTTGGAACGTCCTGTGCACAAGGGGAAAAAGAAACTGTTCTAAATCTGGAAACGAAACTTCTGGATTGCTGGCAAGGGAAGTTTGGGAATACAGCGCTGTAGGGTGGGGATGGGTGTGTCTGCTAGCAGCATACTGGCTCAAAGCAGTGGAGTCTAAGAAGATGCTAAGCAGTCCTAAACTAGATTAACTTGTGTGTCCTGTAAATTAGGCAGTTTCAATGACTTTTCCCTACCAGCCTGAAATACACTGTATTTGACAGGTCTTTGTGTATATGAAGAGAAATGCTGTGATTGTTGATACCACTATCTGTGACCCCCACTATAACCTGGCGCAGAGTAGCCGCCCGTTTGAGAGACGCCTGTATGTTCTGAATACCCTGCAGGATGTGGAAAACTTCTGGTTTGATCTGCAGTGTGTCTGCCTTAACACACCACTGGGTAGGGTATAACTGTACCTTATCATCACCTTCACTATTCTGTCTGTGTCATTCTATGAAATTACGGTCCACTTGAAATTTTCAGAGCAGTTTTCATGGAAAAGCATTGCTGTCCTGTTAGAAGTAGCAAATTTGATAATAGCCCTGTTAGATTTTAATCCAGTTGTGAAAAAGTCTTTTTGAAAATGGTTACTAGTATATTTTTGTTGTAGCTCTCTACTAGTTTGAACAGAGATCCCTTTTCCGTAGCAAGATGTTGCTAAACCTTGTAATAGCCCAAGTAAGATGAGATGTGGAAGTCAAGAGAGTTTAGGCACCCCCGTTTTTTGGTGTTTATTTTTGTGCTTGGTCCTTTTACATTTTAAATAGGATATGCAGATACAAAAAGTATACCTTATTAAAAAAAAAGAACTGGAGGAAACCCTAGACAACACTATTCTGTATTTCTGCAGTTTAGTCAGCAAGGTAAAAGGATCTATTTGTAATTTTGTATTTCTTTTGTATGGAAGCAGCTATGTGCAAAAGGCTCCTTACACATTTGTCAAGTGGTAGCGAATCACAAGTCTGTGATCGTTGCAGCTTTTGTAGGCTGGTCAGAACATTACTCCTAGCCCCCAAAATATGGTAATGATAGTTTTTCACCAGTTTGCGTGTTTGTGGAAGCTTTGTTGTGTTCCAGTTAAGTATTTTCCATGTTGAGCCTTGAGGGGAAAATTGCTCAGTGCTAGATTTAAATTTATACTGAGCCTCTAGATCAGATGCTTGCCTGAGATCTGGGCCTGCCCTGTTGCCTTTGTAACATGGGCAGCCAAAAAGCAGTAGTAAGCCAGAAACTGGGGATTTTACTACCTTTGAGTTTTGTTACTATAAAGCCATCACATGACTCCTCTGCTATATCCTAAATGTATCTCCAACATGAAGGGGTCAGACATGCAAAACATTCACACTGTTTCAAACTGAGCTGCAAACTGAACTGAAGACACGTTCGCAACCTGCCACAGTGTTTCTTGAGGACTGTTGCCACATATGAGTATCTGAAAGGATGTGATCTGTGCCTAGATCACTGAACTGCTGATTTTTTTTCCCTGTGAAGGGTACCAGCCTTCATTACTTCTGCCCTGAACACAATTTTGGACAAGTTAGTGCCTTCTAGTGTTAGTTAACGAGAACACCATTAGCCTGTGTGAGCAGGTAGCATGTTTTATCCAGAAGTGGTAAAAAGTTAGTACTGTTTAGGAGCAGTAGTTTGCTGCAGCAGGGTGGTTTCAAAATGGGTTGAAGTCTTCTTATGCTGATAGTCAAAACCATTTGTATGTTTAGGAGTTGTCCGCTGTCCTCGTTCAAAGAGAAGTAATCTTCAAGGGGAGGAGCCTGCACTAGATGTAGAAATGGAACAAGAGTCAGCAGTGGATAAACACAATCTGGAACGAAAGTGTGCAATGTTGGAATATACCACGTATGTCATCTGCATTCTTGCTTTGTTGCTTGAATAGTGGAGGCAAAGAACTGGCCTGGTTTTGAGGATGTTACTTAATAGCAAAAGCAGTTTAAACTGTAGCATTTCAGTTGGTGTTGTGGGGGTTTTCTGTGTAATTCAGAGGCTGATTAAAAAGACTTGTAGTTATGTATCATGTTCATGAGTAGCTTGCCTACCAAGCAGGTTTTTATGCTACAGGAATGAGAAAAACCTGATTTTGATTTCCTTCCAAAGTAGTACAGATATGTGTTGCAAGAGTCTTGGGGAAGGCAAAGTTTAGAGGGAAGTAGAGTTAAGGCAAAGGAAAAATTTAAAAATTCTCTGTTCCTGTGCTTTATATTGTGTTATCTCAAGTATGCTGTAGCTTCAGTAGCTCCCCAGTGTCACACTCTGAATTGTGTTCTGTGTTGCGCTTTGCACATTGTTTCTAATTTAATATGTTAATTTCTAATATGGTGCTGGTGCACACTGGTGAAATCTGGAAGTGATCTCTGGAGCACTTTAATCTTCTGCCTAATCACAGCCAGAATACTCAGAGATTGTATACCTGTGACAGCCATGTGGAACGCCAGTTATACTTTTCATATTGTGTTGTGCGCAGTGATCTAGTTTTGTTTATATTCTGTTCTGTCTTAAGAAACAGTCTGTTTAAAAGTATTTTCAGTAGTTCAGTGTTACACGTAGATGTATCAAGTCATCTTAAAAAAAGATCAATGGAGTTGAGGCAACCTAATTCCATTGATCCTCACTGATAGCAAAAAATTCTGTTCAATCCACTTGTCAGCTTTTGCTATGGTCTCTGTTCCATGGTGATGTATCTTTTAGTTTGGATATACGGTGTCTATTTGCAGTTGGGCTGAAGATGACTGCACCCTCTTTAAG
Organism: Falco naumanni; assembly: GCF_017639655.2. Lineage (NCBI taxonomy): Eukaryota > Metazoa > Chordata > Aves > Falconiformes > Falconidae > Falco > Falco naumanni. Next base: position 73,879,214 of record NC_054057.1, read on the forward strand.
GTCAAGAAACAAGTTTTGGATTTAATTGATGATGTGCTGTTAAAATGAAGGAGTGGTCTATTGAAAGCTTGACTGAAATTTTTTTCATGGTAGCTTTCAAACAATCTTTCATAAGGTGAAACGGGATTTCAGAAATACTCTTTGCTGTTATTGCTGGACTGTCAGAGCTGTCATATCTACTGCATACACAAAGCTCATTCATAGTTTGGGTTTTGGGGGGTTTTTTGGTGGGGGAGATTTTGGTAAGTATGTTTGTCTCCATGATTTCTTGCAAAGCGTCATATTTATACAGAAGAAAAAAATATTTTTTTCATTCTGCACTGTAACACCACACTAATTATTAATAGTATCTCATTCATGAAGGATACCAGTTCATCCATTATGTGCTATTCATTATTAGTTTCATCCTCTTTCCAGGGAGAGAATTGCAGTGCATTGCTTTCCTGGCTTGTATGTGTATTTAAACAAGCTTTAATGTATTTGTTAGAAAACTGGAGAGACCAGTGCTTGACAGGCAGTGTGAAGAAGGGTTATGATTGCCTTTAGTTCCTGTGCGAGATTTTCCCCACACTTGTCCTGAGAAAGTGTTTCATCTGAGCAGGTATTTTCTCTAGTTCTGTGGTAGGAGTAGTACTGAGAACAGAGTTTAATGTGGCTGTTGGAACTTAGTTAACAATAATGAAGTTGCTGTGGGTATAATCTGTAAACTGAAAGCTCAGTCATGAAATAGCAGGGATTAAAACTTAATGGAAAAGGATTGTTGTCATGGTACTTCTGGAACAGGGTTAAGGGAAGGAGTATCTCTCCTTCTCTTCTTTCCCAGCCCTATCTAAATTGGGCGGGCAAGGAAAGAGTTCTGCACAAGGCACACACATCGCTTCAGAGCAGCTGAGAAGGCACTCCCTACAAAATAATTACTGTATATTTTGTTACTCTTTCTCTTAGAGGCAGCCGAGAGGTGGTTGATGATGGAACTATCCCTGGAGATGGGTTAGGAGCTGCAGGTCTGGATTCCAGCTTTTATGGGCATCTAAAACGCAACTGGATCTGGACAAGCTACATCATCAATAAGACTAGGAAGGTGGGTATTTCAAAATTTGTATACTGTAATGACTTTTCCAAATTTTAGTATTCTTAAGGTTGAGGTACTGATAGCAAAATCTTGCTGCTTGCATGCTTTCTCAGTTGTATCTCAGTAAGGCTTTGCGTCACTGGAAATAAATTAATGCCAAATGTGGTAAATCTTGGTGCTGGAGTGAGTGAAAGAATTGGATGTGAATTTTGTCTGAACTGAATTTGATACTATGTTCAACCAAAGGAGAAATACTTTATTAAGCAAGAAATTTAGATTACTTAATGGTACCTCTTGCCTTTCTGGAACACAGAAGTTTTCAGACAAAAACTGAAACATCCAGAATAAGGAAATACGCACAGGAAAAAAATAAAATAGTTTACTAGGAAGCCAAATACTGGCAAATAAGAATGACCATCCTAGTTCTGGCTAACGTCCTGTCTGTGGTTGCCAGTAAAAGATCTGTAGGGAAGGTTGTACAAGCAAGGGAGTTTTATAGTGGTACGTCCTCAGAATATTCTCGCAGCTGCCTGCAGGTTTGTCTCCAGGCCAACTAAACCTGGGGGTGGTGTTTCAAGTAGTTAATAGCTCTTTCTTCTGGCATTAATTTGTCTGATTAGACACAAGTAACAGTATCTACAATGTAGCAAAGTGGGTCAAAGTCCTATTAGGGATCACCACTTCCTTTTGGTGGTTTAAGCTCCGTAGTAATTGTAGTACTCAGGGAAGCTGTGAAAAATACCATTCTTCATTACCCTTTCCATTTCACTTGATTTTATAGACATCTCTCATGTTTCCCTCTCTCACCTCTGGGTTTTATTTATTATTTATTAATTTTTTTAAGACTGGCATCTACTATATTACTTAACGGTTCCCAGTATGGAACCTCTTCTGCCTTTAATCGTTCTTCTTGATTTTCTTTTAACCTGTTCTACTATATCCTTTTTAAGGTGGAAATAGAATCACATAGTGCTTTCAGGCTGTGGCCACCCATGGATTTTTACAGCAGCATGGTGTTGCTCTCCTTTCCTAAGAATTCCTTACATTTTGTTTGCTTTTTGACCATTACCAAGCATTGAACAGGTACTTTCACAGAATTGGTTGTAATTACGGTACCCTAAGTGTAGTGGTCAATTAGAGCCTGTCAGTGTATATATAAAACTAGTTGCTTGGGTTTTTTCCCTCAGGCAGGACCATTTCACTCTTAATTTCATCTGCTGTTCTGTCACTAAGTTGTTCAGCGTTTACAGGACCTCCAGCAATTCTTCAGCCTCAGCTTTTGTCTCCACATCTGTGACCAACTTCTGTCGCCAGTGAATTCTGCACAAGAGAAATGGGTTTTGCTGAGAATGTCAAAGCTCCTAATACATTGCAGTCAGTTCGGGCTCAGATTTAGGATGGATAGAATATGGTGTAGGAGGCATGTACTCAATGTTTGTGTTTGCATTTTGGTTTTGTGCTTTTTAGAAGTCCCTTTGGAATGTAAAATGCTTTGAAAAAATACTGTTGTGCAGAAAATTCTGCTCGGCCTCTGTAGCAATGAAAGAATTAAGCATTTCTTTTCCAATGATGATTTCTTTTAAACTTGAGGAGATTTGCTGCTTTTTTTTTAACCTTCATAACTTAGTGGTCATTACAGTATGATTTAAGAAAAGCTCTAGAGCTGTTCAAATATGTGGTAGCAATAAGGAAAAAGAATTCTTCATCGTAGCCAAGGATCTTTTCCTTTCAACTGAAAATCTTATTTCTGACAATACACAAAGGATAGAATGTATAGTGTTGCTAAAACCAGTGTGCTCCTTTTGCATATCACATTTTTTAAAGCTGTATTGTCTTAGGAAAGTACAGTTTCTGAAAACGGACTGACGGTGAGACTCCAAACCTTCTTAACAAAGCACCCCCTTCAACTCAGCACTGGAGGTAAGGTGGTGATGCTGGTGGTGGGTCTATAACAGTGTAATAGGTGTTACTGTCTTTGTCAGACCCAGTATGGAGGATGTAGGGTATTCCTGTTTCCTTATGGTAATCCAGGATGCTTCTGGGGCAGTAAAATAGATAAATAATTTCCTTCCCTATTTCTGGATATATGGGACAATAATGGTTTTTTATCCAGTATTGTTGACATGGTTTGTTCCTGTCTCCTTAAAATGATCTAGCGTGTTTCTGTGGTAGTAAAATAGATATGTAAATAATTTCCTATAGAACAATAATTCTTCTCCTTTGTAATTTTTGATGTGCAGTTTGAAGAAAGTCTAGAGGGACCAATATTCTGTATGACTAGACACTTAAAACTGCATAGCCTAACATTTAAGCTAAGGAGGAAGAAATGCTTCAGTTGAAACCTCAACTCAGTTCCCTTCTGTTTGTGCACTGTACACTAGACTTAGCAATTACATGATGATCCCTCAGCTGCGTGGGGTTTTATTGTGTGAGCTGCTGAGAAGTGGCATGAAATGACACGACTAACAAAGGACAGGTCTGAGAGGGCATCTCTTTTCATATACTGAAACTTTGGCATTTTCTCTTTATACATTAATATTGTGGAAAGTAATTGTTGTATAAGCCCTACTACTGTAAATATGTGTCATTTTAGGTAACAAAATTAATATTTTGGGAGAAGCAAAGGTAGGATCTGAGTCACTTGTCCAGAAAGAGGAATGTATTGAAATAAGTAAAGAACCAACCCAGGATCGAACAAGACGAGTGCGAGGTGGAAAAAGCCAAAAGAGGAAGAGGCTTAGGAAAGACATTGGAAAGAAAACAAAGAAGAAAAAGAAAGGTAACTAACACATCAGGAAAAAGAAGCATTCTTTTTAATGCATAGGCCTGCTGTAAGTTGCTTTACAAAAGCTGATGTGACTGTCAAGTAGCACAGGGAATGGAAATGTACTGGCCCTCTCTCTGGGTTGCCTCTTGCAGTGGAGGTTTGGGTGTCCTGGGGCTCTGTACTAGCTCTGGAGAAAAACAGCAGTGTGCTGCAACTGTTACCTGTGTGTGAATCATGATTGCACCACTGTACTGTACAAATGAAAGAAATTCTCATAGTGTCTGCAACAGATCAACTCCTTGCAGTTCACCATCAGCTTTGGATAGCTGGCTTAAAGATTCTCCATAGCGTGATGCTCTAGGTGCTTGTTTCCTCATTCCTAGGAGAGAGATTAATGAATTTTACTTTCTGAACTGCTACTTCTCTGCTTTTGTCTTTCATTCTTACAAACTCCAAATGGTGCTCTTACTGCTAGTGATAGTTTGAATTAATCAGAATATATAGCGCTGAGAGAACTGTCTTGTCTTTTTTTTTTTTCTGAATTTGTTAGAAGAGGATTCTGTAGAAAAGAGCAAAAGACTCCGCTACCACGATGAAGCTGATCAGAGTGCCCTGCAGAGAATGACACGTCTGCGTGTCACCTGGACGGTGCAAGAAGACAGTCTGCTCATGCTGTGCCGAATTGCTAGTCATGTGCTAAATGCAAAGGTATTTAATAGGCCTATTAAGTAGAGGTCCTATATACTGAGCACACATTTCATCGGTCCTAAGAATAAATCATGGTTTTAACTATCATTTGTGTACATAAAAGCTGAAGTTTTAACTCCAGACATAGTGACAGGACAAGGGGCAACAGTTTTAAACTGCAGGAGGGCAGGTTTAGATGACATAAGGAAGAAATGTTTTACAATGAGGGTGCTGAGGCGCTGGCCCAGGCTGCCCAGAGCAGCTGTGGGTGCCCCATCCCCGGCATGTCCAAGGCCAGGCTGGACGGGGCTGGGAGCCACCTAGGCGGGTGGGAGGTGTCCCTGCCCGTGGCCGGGGGCTTGAACTTGATCCTTTTTGAAGGTCTCTTCCAACTGAAGCCGTTCTGTGATCCTGTGTTCTTCACACAGGTGAAAGGGCCCTTTGTTCCATGGCAAGTAGTTCGGGACATCATGCATGCCAGCTTTGAGGAGTCCCTTGACAAAACTTCTCATTCCGTTGGACGAAGAGCTCGTTATATTGTCAGAAATCCACAGACCTATCTTAATTACAAGTAAGAAGGTTTCTCTCTATGTTCTAGGTATAAGCTAAATTCTCCTGAAATTAACTGAACATCAGATATGGTCCTCCCATTTTGTCTTGTTCATGTGACTGATAAATTGCAACTTTTCTGCACACTAGTGCTATCAAATCTGTATTGAATTGGCAAAAATTCAACCATGTACAACACCTTCAATTGTGTCTGTTGCAGAGTTTGCCTTGCTGAGGTTTACCAAGATAAAGGCCTTATTGAAGATTTCATGAATAGAGAAAATAATTATGAAGATCCACAGGTAGGAGAGTATTCTAAAAGGTCATAGAGTACGCTGTTTGGATTACTGAGTACTTGCACTGTTTTGATTATTGTGATTTCATATCTTATCTCTCCTGTGTGCCCTTAGCTATTTTAAAAATAGCATCATCGTAAAAATGCAGCATCATTGCTGTTTTGGGAGTAAGGTGGACACAGGCAGCTTTCCAAAGGCACATAAACAGCACTACTGTGCAACAAAAATTTTGTTTTTTCAATGTGCTTGTTCATAAACATCCATGACTGAGCATCTATATGCACTGATATTTTTTTTTTAATTTTCTCAGTGTCCTTGTTATCTGAACAATAAAACGTTTTTGCTCTGTAATTTCTTATTTTTTATTCCAGTTGCATGTTAATATATTGCCTTAGCCTCTGTGGATGAGTGCAGGAATGTAAGCAAATTTTATGACAAAAGCCTTGATTTGATCAGTCGAAAGATTTTAATTAATTTTTGAGCTTTTTATGGCTTAAATCAATGACTATTTCAAATGGAAAAGTTGTTTACGCTTTCAGTGCAAACAATTCCATTTTGAATTTCAAAACTGGGACAACATCACGGCAAGATTTTTTTTTGGTTTTATCCAGGAATGACAATTTGCATTATTGTCAGAAAACTCCAGTCAGTTCTGTTGTTATGTTGCTCACTGGTGAGACATTACTGAAGTAAATGCATGTGCCCCCATCCCCAAAGCCTGCCTCTGGAAGCAGAAAAAAACTTATTTCTAGAGAGGTACTGGATTGTTCCTCTGGTGTAACAGGTGTTCTCCAAGCCATAATTGTACAGAGTTAATGGAGAACGTGATAATGCCTGAAGGGTATGAAGAGAAAAAGACTTAAGCAGAAGCTTAAACAAAGCTCTAGCAAGAGATCTTACGCTGTTAATTCAGTGTAATTGTTTTTAGAACATATGTTTGTGGTGGGTTGCTTGTAGCTGTGAGCGTGATTACAGACAGAACCTGCAACTGTTAAGTAAATCAGCAAACACAACTTTCACGGAGCTTTTTTGATGCATTCCCTTGTCTGCTGTGCTGTTCCCGACTGATTCAAACACAGCTATTTCTACTAGAATTTTCCATGAACGCTTTAAAAGTAGAGGGTCTTTTCCCACACTAAGAAACTGAGGCTGATAACATTTCAATCTCCTCTTTCCTAAGGTTTGTGCAAAGGAGTTTAAAGAGTTTGTGGAAAGACTGAAAGAGAAATTCAGTTCAACCCTGGGGAATCCCAAGCTTGAGATTCCTGATACTTTGCAAGAACTCTTTTGCAGGTACTTCAGTTATGGTGCTTTAGATTCTGCGTGTGGGTGAGACTGTGAAAGAGGAGGGCAACTCAGAGTAGACCTCTTCTCTGCTATGCGTTATTTACACCCTCTGTTACTCATACTCTTAATATAAAAAAAAAAAAAATAATTCAGCAAATAAAACAAGCCACACTTCTTTTAAATCCATGCTTCCTAAATACGTAGAACTGATTTTCAGTTATTCGTACAAGCTTGCTTATTTTAAAACATTCCTGTTTTGCTAAATAAGACTTTTCATCCAGAAATTCACAATGTCAGATTTTCTTAAATTGTCAAATCCTCAATTCCACTATTGGAGATGCTGGCACTCAGGTGTAACATTTTAATGCAATAGAAAATTTCCCTTTACCATTTTCCAAATTAACTGGCCCCATTTTATATCACAGTTCGTAGCTGGTTGCTCAGCTAAAATCATCTCAGTGCTGCTAAAACTGTTGATTCAGAAGAGCACTCAGGCTTGTATAGCATTCTTCAGCCCCAGATCGTCATGCTTTTTTGTGATGAGTAACACTTGGAGAGAAGTGTGAAAATTAGGGTCTCAAACCATTTTATGATAACAAATTTAGCACCTGTGTAATTTTTTTTACTTTGGGAAGAGCTGTATGTTACAGCAAAAGTGCTGCCAATGGTAACTGGAAGTCCAAAACCTCAATAGAACAGGAAATCCATGCAGTTCTGCTCTGTGTCCTGTCAGTGTGTTTTATCTCATAGTCAACGGGTATCTTGGTGAAGTGAAGGATGTCGAGCTGGACAGGTCTTCTCATTTTTGACACTTGTGCTGACGGCTGCTGGAGCAGATAGGAGCCCTGCGCTGGTTCAGCACTTGCCTTATTAGCAGTTGCACTTGTCAGCCTCTGGGTTTCATGGCTGATATAAAATCACAGAACGTTACGTTTGTTTCAGTGTTTTGCTTTCCCTTCCCTTATCTAGATTCCGAGTTTTGGCAATCGGAGAAGACACAAATCAAAACACAAAAGAGGACAGCCTAAGCAGGTGAGTAGCAGTAGCACCGTTTTTCCCACATTAGGACTCCAAGGTCATGTCAGCCCTCACATCTGTGAAAGGAATATACATATAGTCTTCTAATTCAGTACATTTTTCATCTGTTTGTTGCAGCGTATAAATTTATTGATATAAAAATACTTTTGCAGGGCCGTAGAGACCTCAGACATAGATTATAGATTTGATGAATAAAATGACAGCAGCAATGGCCTTGTCAGAATGGTGGTCTGTTATCATTAGGACAGCAGTGTATGTTTTCTATGTGGGTGCTGGATCTTGAGAGGAGGAGATGTTGTTCTCAAAGAGAACTTCTTGTGTTAGATTATCTGGACTGATCCAAAAATTCAGAGTGGAAGGTAAGGGAAAATGTAACATTACATGAATGATCCTCAGCTGTAGTAATCTCGTGCCTTTATGCATCTATTTCAGAAGCAAATAACTGAGTTTGTATGTTTTTGTGCTAGTTTAATAGTTAGGTACCTCATGCACAAAAATCACTGTGAATAAACTCTTTTCGCTGGTTTGTCTTTTTTTTTTCCAGTGTCTATGATATTCATTTTCTAGTGCTACAGAATCTGATTCAGAGCACGCTGGCACTCTCAGATAACCAGATGAAATCTTGCCAGTCATTTCAGGTACAGTATCTGGACTGGACTTTACTGGTCATAAAATCATTTAGGTTGAAAAAGACCTTTAAGGTCGTAAAGTCCAACCGTTAACCTAACACTGCCAAGTCCACCACTAAACCGTGTCTGAGTGCCACATCTACACATTGTCATACAACCCTAAAGGGTTTCTCCTTCCCACCTTGACATATGCCTTGTTCAAATGGGAGAAAAGAAACCCAGAAACTTACATTTGTGTCCGTCCTGTGGGACACAATTCTCTTCTGCTTTTTGCAAATTACATATTCTAGGCAGACTTTCAGCATGTTCAGCTTTTTTCTCTAAGGCTGAGATTGCAAGATGTGAAGTTGAAGCAATCCCCAAAAACCATATGAAATAAACTCCACATCCCTTCCATTGGGTCAGACTGTATCGTGATTTAGTGCCCACTTGAGCAGTTGGAATTATGCTCTGGAGGACTCGTTAGAAAGACAGTCCTAGTATCCAGCTGACACTGGTGTTGGGGAGCCTGTCCTCAGAGAGGCTGTGGGGTCTCTGCTGGAGATACTCGAAATTCACCTGGACACAATTCTGTGCAACCTGCTCTAGGAGAACCTGCTTTAGCAGGGAGTTGGACTAGATGATCTCCAAAGGTCTCTTCCAACCCTGACCGTTCTGTGATTCAGCATTGGGGACAATGAAAATATATCATCTATCAGTCAGGCACTTAAAAAAATAAAGTTATAAGTTCAAACAGAGTTTAGTATCTTATCAGCAGGCAAGAGTGGAGCCTAGAAAGCCAAGCTTATAGAAGCATGTGTTCCTGGTAAAATGATGGAAAGAATCTACCAAAATGTGTTGCAGATGAGCATTTTTTACATAAATAATTCTAGTGGAAGCCTGATCTCATTTTGAATGTCAAGCGTTCTATAGTATTTAGTTAATTTAATTGGCATTTACTGTGAAAAGCCTAAAAGCCCATAAAAGGAATGTAATAGTGTAGTTTAGTAAATTTGTATCTATCATTTACATTCTGGCTTCTAGCTTCATGTGCATTTAATTAATGTAAACCTCAAGTAGGTGAGTCTAACAGTGGATTCAGAGCTAACGCTGCCTTTTACATTGAACGGGGGTTTTTTGCAGACATTTCGTTTGTACCGGGAGTACCGGGACGACATTCTTGTGAAGGCTTTCCTAGAGTGTCAGAAAAGAAGCTTGGTCAATCGCCGTCGAGTAAACCACACGTTGGGTCCAAAGAAGAGCCGGGCTTTGCCTTTTGTACCCATGTCCTATCAGCTGTCTCAGAGTTACTACAGGTGGGTCTCAGAAAGGTCACTCCAAATTTGAGCAAATAAAAATCTATCCAGGCATGCTTGGCATGGAGGAGAGAATATGCATCAAGTATCTAGAGCAAAAAAACCTGCCCATCTCAGCTGAAGCTGAAGCCACAAAGCTAACATCCATGTATGTTAGCCTTTTATTCCGTTAGTAACTAGAGCTGTACAGGGAATAGAGCCAAGTTTGCTGGGCAAGACTTTACAAAGACATAGCGGAGAGGAGAGGCAGCTCCAAAGTTTTAGAGGGGGTGGAAAGAGTTTTTTAGCGCTCTGATCATTCTGCTGGTTGCTTGCTTTTTCTCTCCAGTTACTTTGTGCTGCCACTGTACCTGGATGTTGGAGGTGGGGGAGGACACTCAAACTCAAACTGTAAATGTATTGAGTCCTCAAGCAGATAACTGCTTTGCTTTGTATTTGCTATATATACCTGACCTTTACATGGTGCATAAATACCTAACGTTCTGCAACTAGTACAAGGACTGTGAGAGCAGATGTAGAAGGTACTTGGTCACCACCTCTAGCATGGAACTTCAACTGTTTGCCTGCTCTATGCTACCATGCGTCTAAAGTTCATACACAGTAAATTAGAACAGATTGTGAAAGATTTATGTTTCATTGAATTTGTCTTTTTGTCCAGAGTTTTTACATGGCGGTTTCCCAGTACAATTTGTACAGAGTCCTTTCAGTTCCTCGAGAAGCTCAAGGACACTGAAAAATCAGACCAGCCAGATAACTTCTCATTTAAAGATCAAGAAAACAAAGCATCAGAAGGCATGATTGCATTTCCTATGGATGGGCCTGGTGGCCAGTGTGTGGCAATGCTTTCCCTATTCTCCCTGGGACTTGTATCTGTGAATGTGAGAATCCCAGAGCAGATAGTTGTGGTGGACAGCACTATGGTGGAAAATGAAGTGATAAAAAGGTAAAAACTGTTATTTCTATAGTAAATATGGTTTGTGGGTAACTGGAATGAAACTGGACAGGCATTAGCATTTCCTGCACTGTACTGTGGCACGTGATGTTGTTTAGATTGTTAGTTCTGAGGGAGCAGTCTGAAAACTTAATGGCACTTCAGTTAGTGCCTGTCATTATAGCCTTGAACTGCATTTGTCTTCACGTATGTGACATTTAAATTGCTAGGCACTTCATTGCCATCAGCGCTAATGGGGAAAGGAGAGCAGGGTGTGCTAGAGGAGCATTTCCATCAACATTGTACCTTCCTATTCCAAAGACTAAGAAGCATTAGTAACAAGGTTTCAGCTTTATCAGTGAAGCCTGTCTCCACAGTATGGGTTCCCTGTATTGTCTCCTCTCTGACTTTTTTTTTAAGCCTCCAGTAATTGCATACCACAGAAATCGAAACTCTCTCCCCAGGCAGTCTAATCCTATGAGTAGTTATCTTTACAATCATTATGTGTTTTCTCAGAGTGCAACTAAAATGTCTTGCTGCAGTTTAACCTGTTGTATATATACATGGAAAATACTTTGTTCTTTTTCTCTTTAGAGCAGCTTATTACCTATTTGAAGACTGTTATCATAGTCCCCTTTCCATAATATGCCACTCTTTAAAATGAGCAGCCTCAGTTCCTTTACTTGTGTTTTTGGTATGTTATTTGTGTCATCTGGATCTCTGTCTTTCTCACTGTTTTCCTCTGCACTGAAATGTGAGGTCAAAAACCAAATGCCACGCTCTTGCTGGCAGGTCTGTGCCAATTACATCATGTTTTATAGGTGATATGCCTGCTAATACATTGCAAAATGATGAATGGCCATGGTCTTGCCAAAAAAAAAAAAAAAAAAAAGCAGCCAAAAACCCCCAGTGCAGTGATTCACGTACAGCTTATGATTCTTGTGATTCACTCTAACAAGTTTCTTTTCCTTTACCTAGCTAATTGTTTCCTCTTAGTGTGGAAGGACAGGTGCATAGTACTAGAATATAAATAGCATGCATTTGTCCATATGAAATTGTTTCCTGCTCCTTTCCAGACTATTTCTCCAGTTTGCTGGAAACATTCTGAATGCAGATCCTGTCTTCTCATATACTTGCAGTCTCTCCAGTTCAGTGATCCTATGCAAACTTAATAAGCTATTTTATCACCCAGGTCATTAGCAAAAATAAACTGAACCCTCGTCTAGCCCCATTTCTCAGTACAGGCAGAGTCCAGTTTTCCAACTGGTTATGTACTTGCACTGTTTTCTTAAAATGTTATGTTCTCTTTTGGTTTTAAATAAGTTTTAAGAGAAGGTACATAATCTCTAACTCATTTTAGACAAGGTTAGAAGGAAGCTTTGGTTGTCTCTGGCATAATCTGCTTAAAACATAGGCAACCTCCGAGTTAGATCAGGTTGTTCAGAGCCCTCACCTTTATCCGTAATGGCTCTTGTCATGTCCTGGAAAGAAATAGTGTTGGTTTGACAAAGTTTGTTTCTGGGAAATTTATCCTGGCTGCTGCTACTATTCTTTACTTTGAGGCTGTCTGTAGTTTGTGGTGGTTTTTTGGTGTTTTTTTTTTTTTTTTAAAGTCACTGAAGTCTTTGGTCTGTAATTCTTTCTTCTCCTTTTCTCCCTTAAAAATAAACCCTGTCTGCCCTATCCTGCAGATCCCTTTTGGTCTCGGCCTCTGTGCTGTGACAGATGTTCCCTCATGATGAAGTGTCTGCTGAACCGTAGAGGTTCAGCACTGTAAGCTGAGATATTCTGGGTTTATTTCAACATGTTTACAAAAAAGAGAGTGCTTCCTTTTCCAAGGACCTTTTAGTCTATTTTTTTTTTTGTAGTTGCTTGTTCTCAGCACTTTAAACAAGCCTGCTATGGACAAACCCGCAACTGTTTGCGACCAAATACCAGAATGCAGAACAGCACGTCTTCTCGCTCTGCTCAGTGTCATGAGTCACTTTCTTATTTGGGGGGGGGGGGGGAAACAACAACCAACCAAAAAAAACCCCTCTGTTTGCTCTAGTTTGGGAAAAGAAGGACTTGAGGATGATGATGACGATGATGATGACTTAGATGACAGCTCTGGAGGCAAACGGAGAATAGAAGTAAAAGCTCGTCAAGCATCTCATACCAATTACTTACTGATGAGAGGCTACTATGCCCCTGGAATTGTCAGCACACGCAATCTGAGTCCTAGTGACAACATTGTGGTCAATTCCTGCCAGGTGAAGGTTAAGCTGCGATGTACCCCGGTTCCAGGAAGACTCAGCTCTCCAGGTTAGTCTGTTTGGCCTAACTTGCAACAGAAGTGGGCTGGAGCAGGAAAGATGGTGAACTCGTCAGCTGAGGAACTGATTTGAACAAAGCCTTTTAATAGGAACATTCTTTTGTCGTTACACATGCAGTTTGCCTTGTAATGCTTTCTCTCCTGATTTAAACAAACAATTGGTTGGCTCAGAGGCACCTTTTGTTGGTGACAGGTCCTTGCCTGTATTTCATGTTGTGTGAAACTATGAATCCAAAGAGGAAGTCTTCCTCTGCTCTGTTACCCCTTCTCCAGTAGGTTTTTCAGTCCCTTCTGCAAATTAAAATACTGTATTTTGTTACACCTAGGCTTTCTCTTCTGTGAAAAGAAAATCTTTCAGAACTCCTTGAATGGAAATTCACATTTACTTGTCTTATGCAAGTGCCTGAAATAGTGGTGTCCGATCTCTGGCCTTTTACCTACAGTAATTTAAACATTTGGGTAATATCTAGAGCTTGAATATTTGTAATTTATCAGCACTTCCCCTTCTTAAAGAGCAGCTTCCTTTCAGCTGTAATGCAGCTGTATCCAGGAAAGCCTTTAGTTATCTATCTCTTTGGCTAGAAGATCTAGTGCTGCCCCTGGTCATTCCTATTGCTGTTGTGGTAGAGGTAAAATAGAAATTCTTTCTCGTATCTCTGCTGCCACATGTGCCCCCCAGGTGTGCTGAGCTGACGGCTCATTACAGTTGTACTCATTTTTCCTTGGCTGTCAGAGAAGCGCAGCTGTCATACAAGTGTCCCACAAGCATGATGTAAAGGCAGCCTGCAGATAAAAGGGTGGGGAGCCGATAAGAACAGTGCCAAAGCTGCCCTCTAATCATTTGGGACTGGCAATAGGTGTCACAGTACTTCAGCTTCTGAATGCTCACTACAGTGAGGGTCAGTTTTGTGCAGTGACAGACCTGCTTCCAAGCACAGAGATGCTTTGTTACACTAATTGTACCAAGACATTGCCAACTTGTGGTTTATACCGTATTTGGCCAATATTTCTGCAGTGGATCAGCCGCTTCCAGTTTTTTGATTAATAGGGTCCTCCATAGCGTTTCCTTGCCCTAGACTTTTCACTTGACCTTCTTCAAGAAAAAAGGAGATGATTGCCTCACAAACTTAGAGTTAAGCTGACCCAGTGTTAGAGAGCATACCAGTAAGTCTACGCTGTATTTCAGCGGTACCTCACTTTGATATGAGGGCGAGCCCTTGTAAACCAGCTTGCTGCTCTTCTGCAGGTCTTTTCAGAGACAAATATGTAAGGCAGAAAGCAAAAAGGAAACTGCAGCAATGAAGATGGAAAACTGAGCTCTGTTTTTAATTGAAATAGTCTAGAATACCTCTGATCTGTCTGTCTCAGAACATTTATCTTTCTGTAGCATATTGCCTAGTAACAACTGCTTCACAGCTTATACATTTGGGGTTTTTATTTGCTTTGCAGTTTCTTCTCTGCTTGATAACATGGTTGTGGGAATCTCCTGCCTCCCTGAAACTTTTACCAGGCTGATAAAAGTCCAAGAAGAAAACTACGAGGTTGATCAGTTTCTTCGTGAGTGTACAGAACATTATGGCTATAATCCCAGAGATGTAGCTGCTGTTTTGCAGATTCGTAATGAAATAGAGGCAACTTCCCACTTTGGAATTTGCAAAACTGAGCTGAGCAAACGTTTCTGCAGCTATGAAGAGGAGGAACCTGAACGCACCAGGAGCTTGGAGCAGTACATTCAGGTGATTTTACAGCCAGCTGCTTCCCATACATTAATGTTTGCATGTTTAGTGTTCCCCTTGAAGAGGACAAGCTTCCAGGCTGTAGGAAGCAAATATAAACTGGACAAAACTATTTATATTAGGCAAGAGATCACATACCAATACCTGATAGCAATCTCGCATCAAAGCTAGGAAGGCCAAAACTTAAAGTAGCACTTCCTCAAAGATAGGAATGAACTGTTTCAGAAACCTAGAGGTACAAACTTTGTACCACCTTTGGAAGCAAAATGGTCTTTCCCAGTTACATTTTGACTTAGTTTAAGCTGAACATAAATATCTTGTGTTGTAATTTCAGAAAAGTTTAAGGGGTAATGCATCTTTTCAGCTTCAGTGCAGCAGCACATAAAACTGAATATTCTACTAAGATTGTCCTCTTCCTTTGCTGACAGTTAAAGATGGCAATTCCATGTTATTTGGTTAAACTGATGTTTTCCAGTGAAAGCTCCTGAAACAATTTTTGTTGTGTTTTGTTTGTTTGTTTGTTTTTTAATAGGACCTTATTGAAATGCAGCAGGTTTTAGAAGTAGGAGGCCACTCTGTAAGACTGGTTGCAATAGTATTTGCCAAGCCCTGGCTCTTGCATTCAGTCTGTCTGAAAAATAAACCAGATGATTCTGATCAGCAAGGTGCAGACACCACTCCCCCAGATGTACAACAGGATTGCCTGCCCTCAGAACCAAAGAAGGGAGAGGAATGTTCGAGAGAAGAGGAGCAGCTGGGAAAAGACACACAATCTGTCAGTGATGAAGAGCCCCCAAGGAAGAGATGTAAGACTCAAAATGATGACCTTCAAGATGGCAATCAGTTCTGCCAGGGTTCACAGAGTGATTTGAAAAGTGCAAATGAAAATAACTTTGATGCAGGTGTTCCTGATCCTGTTACAATGCAGGAAGCTTTAGTCATGGATGAAGAAACGGGCTCCCTGGGAGGGCAGACAGAACACCTAGCTGAACACCCAGCGTGTGCCTCAGACGCTGTGAATGTGGACACTTACAAGGAACAAGATAAATCTTGTTCTGAGGACAAAGAACTTGAAGTAGACAATGATGAGCTCAGCACTGAGCACAAGCAGCAGATTCCTAGCCTTGAACAATCAGCTGGTGAGCAGGATGATGATCTTTCCTACTTACAGGAGAACCCAGGAGTCTTTAAAGGTATGTAGGAGCACTCTACATCCAAGAAATCGAGACTAGCTCATCATCAGTTGCTCCCAAACAGGTAGCTCCATTTTATAAGCAAATACTGGATTCTTTTTGAAGCTGGACCGGGGAGAAAGGTTGTCATTTCTCATAGACAAAGTGGCATAACACTACTTAATCTGGGACGTCTTGGAGGGTTCAGATACATAAAGATTCCTTCCTATGCCTGTTGCTGGAATGCTCATGACTAGTTCAGAAATGTGTGTTCTTTAGAAACTCATTTACATCTCTTACTTTTCTCCAAAAACATATTTAGATCTGAAGCTTCTAATCTCTGGCTTCAGTCCAAAGGCTGGACATCTGTAAACCTGGAAAACACAGTGCTACTGGTGTACAGTTAACTAGAATGCCCGTGACTGAAAGTTGTGAAGTCATTAAAGCATTCACCCAAAAGCAGCACATGCCAGTGAGAAGATCAATAATCTTGTTTGTAACCCAATATGACTTCATTTGCATTTCCTCTTTACTGCCAGGTTGGGGTTTTTTTGATAGCTAGCAGTTCTTGCTAAGCTTTACGTTAAGTAGGTTGTTGGGGATTTTGTTTGCTTTTGTCTTTTATCGGCTCTGGTTTCAGATGGAATCACAAGCTAACTGCTTGTGTGGTATTTTGCCAAGATCTGCCTTTACCCGGCAGACTGCCGTGTGAATCAGTGCAGATGGATCCAAAGCGTGTTAGAGCTTGCTGCTGTTTAACTGGAGCCTTCCTGCAGGAAATGGACTGTCTAAACAGCATAGACCTCAGCAGTTCCTAACGTGAAACTACTAAACACTGGTTTGGATTTAACTTCTCTACTTGTTTGTAACACAGGAGGGAAGAAATAGTTATGTTATCAAGCACAGACTTCTTACTGGTCCTGCTGACTGAAGGCCAGTTGAAGGGTTTACGTGTGCTTAAGCCAAAGCTGTTAGCCTCTGGGTGTGGTAGAAATACCTACATTAAGTAATCGTATAATTAAAACCCATGACATAATGCATAATGGAAGTTGCAGAGGCAGCCTTCACTTTGAAACCGAACCCTGCTGAAATCTTGAGTTTGCATTCTCAAGTCTACAGCTGTGTGGGCTTCTGCTCAACTTCCGTAGGATTAGCAGGAGCATTAAGTGAAACAAGCCGATGTGAGTGCTTACACACTGAGACCCTGCGTAGCTCCCTGTGTAAAACTCCGTTCTTTCAGTTCATAGAACTACCTGTGCTTCAGCCATGTCAGCAGACTTCTAGGAATAAAACTTCTTGCTGTGCTTTGGGAATGGAACCATAAAAAGCGTGGCTGGAGTAGGCAGAGGTGGTTGCAAGGTGAGGTGTGGAACGGAGTATGCTGCAGATGGGTGAAGGCAGTCAGAGTGGAAGCTTAGAGCTCCCCGTCCAACTGCAAACACGCGGTGTATCACTGAAGGCTCAGGGCTGGAAGGGACCTCTGGAGATCTAGTCCAACCCCCCGCTGAAGCAGGGTCGCCTAGAGCAGGTGGCAGGGTCATGTCCAGGCAGGTTTGAATGTCTCCAGAGGAGACTCCACAGCCTCTCTGGGCAGCCTGTGCCAGGGCTCTGTCACCCTCAAAGTTTTTCTTCATATTAAGATGGAGCTGCCCGTGTTGGGGTTTGTGCCCGTTGCCCCTTGTCCTGCCGCGGGGCACCGCTGAAGAGCCTGGCCCCATCCCCTTGGCACTCGCCCTTAAGGTGTTTGTGGGCATTGGGAAGGTCCCCTCAGCCTTCCCTTCTCCAGGTGAACAGGCTCAGATCCCTCAGCCTTTCCTCACAAGGGAGATGCTTCAGTTCCCGCACCATCTTTGCAGCCCTCCGCTGGCCCCTCTCCAGTAGCCCCCTCAAGCTTGTTTGTGTTTGCACAGTTTGCTGTTGCATTTTACAGCTTAGCTGCCTTTTACATTCCTTCCGGTAGATAAAAGAGTTTGGGTTAATTAAAAACCGTATGTTCTGTTCTTTTCAGGAAGTTCCATGACAGATGTATCCCAGGCAGCCAGGGACCGGTGAGTAACAGAGATGTCTGCAGAATAAGCTAAACACTTGGTACTACCGAAATCATACCTGGAACAATTTGGAAACCTTAGTTTTATGCTCTGATGAGCACTGAGCATTGATGATGGAGAAACCCCATGTTACCCTCCATTGTTCTTGTTGATACTTGTGCTTGTACGCATGCTGAAAAAATTCTTCTGTTTTCCCAAAAAACAACTATCTCCAAATATCAGAGGAACAAAACTAATTTTGTTTCACAAATAAGTCCAGTGCCAGAAAGTCTCAGCTCCCACATGCCCAGGAAAGGCCTGGAGAAAACTGCAGTGTAGGAAATGGGATTTCTACGCAGGGTCTGTCTTTTGCCCACAAAATGCTAAAAATAAGGAAATTCTTTCCTGCTGAGCACTGTTGCTGCATGTTGCAGACTGAAGCAGGTCTTGGATAACTTTTGGAGGATATTGGAGCTAGTACCAAACAAAGCTTTCCTGGTTGTCAAGGCTCAAGGTAACTGCTGGGTGCTGTAGTGGTGCTAGAGGTGTTTCTCAGGTGGTGAACACGTAGTGTGAAATACTTCAGGTCTGTGGAACTGTCGGGTAGATCAGCACCCGTCTCTTCTCAGAGCAGCTGCAGAATTTACACCTAGCATGTGAGTAAACGTCAGCAATGGATGAAGAATCTGTATTATGCAGAAATTATGATGATTGGAAATCTAGCTAGAAAAGTGATTTCTGACAGAGCTGCACTTAAATCGTCTTTTGCAGGGCCTGCGAGAATGTCTGCTTCATTGGGAGACCGTGGAGGATTGTGGATGGGAACCTGAATAAACCTGTGTGTAAAGGGATGATGGAAGCCGTGCTCTATCACATCATGACAAAGCCAGGCATCACGGAAGGCATGCTGTTGCAGCATTACGTGGGGGTACTGCAGCCCGTTGCCGTCTTAGAGATACTGCAGGTATGTGAAACACCAGCTTTAATCAGGTTCAGCTTCCACACATCCGCAACTACTTTGCTAGAGGTCGCAGGAAAATGGGACTGTGACTGAACCATGAAAAACCACCTTCTGCCTTTAGTGTAAATTACCCAAAGCCAGAGCACGTTCCTGTTCACCATGAGGGAAGGAAGCCTGCTTTACCCATCCCTGACACCACCATATTATCGATATTTTAAATTTGAGCTTGCTTCTGAAGTGGATGTACATGCAGTTGAAATTCCAGCTGGTTAACAACGAGTGGTGGCTTGTCACTGTAAAATATGAAGTTGGACTGTTTAATGCAGTGTTAATCACCATAGAGTTTATCTTCGTTTTTCCCTCACATTCGTTTTCAGATGGGTGGTCTTTGACGTAAGAATCAGACTGAAATGTCTGTGCTAGACAATACCATAAATGACCTTGTCCTGACAGACCTGCTTACAGGCATTCATCCTTACATATAAAACTGCACGTAGGGAGAAAATGTGAGTTTCCTGGGGGGCTTTTTCCCCACATCTTGAGGTTTGATTACCACCAACTGCTATTTGCAAATGAAACCTTGATCTGTATTTTTTTTTTTTTCCTATAAGGATTCGAGATCTTAGGTATAGCAGTAATGTTGCGGTCCTTCCCATGAGCATGACTTCCCCTACTAACGCTGAAACGAACGCTCCAGTGTACGCGTGCCCCGCGTCTGTCCAAGGGCTCGTAGGTTTTGGTAACAGTGCAAGCTGTGTGTGCTGCCGATGAAGCACTGAGCAACTATCCCGTTCCCTGGGTGTTCAGCACAGCCCATCCGTGTGTCCTGTGCCACAGCAACCCTGCCAGGAGGGTAGCCGGGATCGGGGACAGGTTTAAGACCGCAGTACAGAGTGTATAGTGGTGAGGCATGCACGTGTGGGACAGCAATAGATTCCTAGGCAATTTTAATTCAAATCCACAAAACCAAGCATTTACCTGTACATTTTACAGGCATAAATTGGAGAGCTTGAATCTAACTGGTAACAAATTTGATAAGAACTGGTTTTGAAACCAGAGACAGAGCTTATATCTCTAATATGCCAAACACTAGTAAATCTAGGTGCACTCCTGTGTTAGATCACTGAATACACACCAGATGTCTTCAGCAAACAGAGCACATGAATTGCCTTGCTGGGTGTTGCGGTGGGAACGAATGCTAACCTATTAGCAAGAACTGACCCAAAAATCTGGGATTTATGTCTCTATCAGCCTTAAATTATTTGTAACTGATCCTAAATGTTGAGATCTGTTGTTGAACACAGCAGCAGTCAGATGTTAGCCACTGTGCCAAAAGTAACAAATGAGCATATATCCAGCTACGTGAACTTGCTTGATTGTGCTGCTGCAATCTTTGCCATCCCCATGGTCACCTGAGGGCGCAAACCTGCTTTTAGTATAAATCCTCTAATCTTTCTGAGAGCACTGTAGGTAGAACAGCATTCAGCGCATATGTGTTTTTTTTTCACCGCAGCTGCTCAAGCTAAAATATGTGAATTTTTCTCCAGGGTCTGGAAACTCTTGGTTGCATCAGACGATTCTACATGAAAAAGCCGTCCTTGGTGTCACTCTTTTCTCAGCCAGTTATAGAAGAACAACTAAATAATCCCAAACTGAGTGAAACCCCAACAGTATACTACGAGCCTACGATAGACTGTACTCTCAGGCTGGGAAGAGTGTTCCCCTGTGAAGTGAATTGGAATAAATGGGTGCAGATTATCCCTGTATAAAAGAGGTAAAGTTAAGTCATGTTGAACTGGTTTAGCCTGTAGGAGTGAGTGTTAATGCAGATTAAATGTTACAATTTGTGCTCCATTGAGTGTTTATGATGTTATTTATCCTTTTTACTTTTGAGCATGTTGAAAGTGAGAATAAAGCTTAATGTTAAAGCGGGATCAAATATTACTTCTGCCTTAAGTATATTCTCTTTTTACCAATAATTGCTTGTAGAGCATATAGTTCATAGTTTCTGCTTTGTATTATGGTGTTTTCACAGGTCATAGTAAAGGCCCCTTTTTTTCCCCTTCCCCCTAAGGCCACAGCAGGAACACTTTACTGCTGCGTTGCCTTCTGTTCTGCAGCCCAGCAGCTGGCTCTGAGCTAAGGTTTGGTACCTGCTCTTTTAAACACTGGTTGTTCAACATGCGTGGTATTAAGTTTATTCTGTGTGCTTTTTCCAGCACCCCTGCACTGCCTGAAATAAGACCCCCACCTTCCCCCCGTGCTGTGGCAGTGGGGAACCACCCCTCCAGGGCTCGGGGCGGGGGGGTGTCAGGTTTGAAAGGAACCACACGGCAGCCGGTGCTTCCACCCAGTGACACTTTATTGCAGGAGAAGCACCCAGCCCCATCCCGCGGGGCCTGCGCTCCAGGGCCGGCCGCCACCGGCTGCCCCCTTCCTCGGCTTGGACGGTGAGCGGCCCCCGGGACCCTCAGCGCCCCCCGGGACCCTCACCCCCCCCTCCCCGGGGCCCTCAGCCCCTCCCGGGGCGGCCGGGGCAGGGCCGTGCCCCTCAGTCCCGCCATCGGTGCCCGCACTGCGCGTTGCAGCACTTGTAGAAGGTGGTCATGGGCTCGTCGGCCGAGCGCGTCTGGATCTGCATGAAGTAGGCGCGGGGGTGCTCGCACTTGGGGCAGGGCTCTGCGGGGCGAAGCACCGTCAGCCCCGGCCCGAACCCCCCGCGCCCCCCCGGCCCGGCCCGGCCCGGCCCGGCCCTACCTGCGGTGGAGTCCACGTTCTCCCAGGCCGCGGCGCCGCCCAGCACGTCATCCACCTCCTTCAGCCGCGGGTACTTTCTGCTCGTCACCTGCGGGAGGGCTCGGTCAGGCCGGGGAGGCCGCGCTCGGTCGGGGGGGGGGGCGGGAAGGGCTCGCTCGGACCGGGGAGGGGGAGGCCGGTCGGTCAGGGGAGGGCCCGGCCGGTCGGGGAGGGCTCGGCCAGGGGAGGCCGTGCTCGGCCGGTCGCTCAGGGGAGGGCTCGGCCAGGACGGGGAGGGCTCGGCCAGGCCGGGGAAGCCGCCCCCGCCCAGGAGGCCCCGGCCGCCCGCGCCCGCCCCCCGCTGCCCCGGCACCTTCCGCGTAACGTTGCGCACGTAGGGGCAGGTGGTGCAGGCGAAGCGGTGGCAGCGGGGCCCCTCCTCGGCCACCAGCACGTTGCCGCAGGCCGGGCAGAAGAGCAGCATGGCCGGTCCCGCGGCGGCGGCCGCCCCTTCCCCTTCCGGCGGGGCGATGGCGGCGGAGCCCGAGGAGGAGCTGGCGCACGCCGAGGTGCTGGAGCTCTTCCAGGCGGCGCTGGCGCGGCTGGTGCAGGACCCGCTGCTCTGCGACCTCCCGCCGCAGGTGGGGCCGGGGCCGCCGGGGGCCGGGCGGGGGGCGGCGGGGGGCGGCGGGCTCAGGCCCCCCTGGCTCGCCGGCCACGGCCTTGCCGCCCGCAGGTGACGGCGGAGGAGATCGGCTCGCAGGTGGCGCTGGAGTACGGGCAGGCCATGACCGTGCGCGTCTGCAAGGCGGACGGCGAGACCATGCGTGAGACCCGGGGCCGGGGGGGGCTCGGGGGGGGGCGGCGGGCCCGGCGCGGCGCTGACGGGGCGTCCCTGTGCCCCCGCTCTCCCCCAGCCGTGGTGGTGGTGCAGAACGCCTCGGTGCTGGAGCTGAAGAAGGCGCTGCGGAGGCACGTCCAGCTGCGGCAGGCGCGGCAGGGGGGCGTCCAGCACCTCAGCTGGTGAGCGGCTCCCGGGGGGCTCTGCCTGCCCGCCCCCCCCCGCCGGCAGCACTCCCCGGTGGCCGGCGGGTCCTCCTGCCGCGCCCCCTGAGCCTTCTTCCCCTAGGAAATACATATGGAGGACGTACCACTTAACCTACGGCGGAGAGAAACTGGCAGACGACAGGAAGAAGCTGAGAGAGTGAGTGCGCGACTGGGGGCTGGAGGGGGCCCGCTGGGGTCCGCACAGCATCTGCGCGGGCTGGGGCTTCTGCCCTGGCCGAGGGAGGCCCTGCCCGGGGCACTGACCGGAGGATGGGACAGGCCCTGCCCTGGCAGAGAGGCCACCAGCAGCGCAGGAGGGTTCCTCAGCCCCAGCCGTCCTGTGCTGGGCACGCTCACCCCATCCCTTCGAGGCCCACGGGCACGTTGCCTCTTGGCCACCTGCAGAATAGGCTGTGCTTGCTCAGCGTATACCCGAGGTGTCCTGCAGGGACAAGATAAGTGAGAAAAGGCGTTGAGCGTGAGGGGTGTGGAACGCAGAGATGGCCAGGGATGGTGTCACACACGTGAAGCACATCCATTCATCTCCAGGGAAGGTGGGAGCACTTGGGGAGCAGCTACTTGGCAGAGGATGGGGTTAGGAACCGTTATGTGGTGGAGGGGATCCTCTGGGAGTCATCTAGTCCGACCCTCTGCACAAGCAGGGTCAGCCAGAGCCAGTTGCTGAGGGCCATGTCCAGCTGGGTTTTGAGCGTCTCCGAGACCGGAGGCTGCACAACCGTTCTAGGGAAGCCTCTTCTGCTGCTCGGTCACCCTCACGGAGGGCCTGGAGCAGCTGAGGTACAGAGGTAGGAAGGAGGATGGAAGAACACTGAGCAAAGAGCAAAGAGTAAGTGTGTTGGGCTCTGGACCTGCTCAGCCACCTGTCAGACAATCCAGTAACACCACTGACAAATGACGCCCATGTTTCCGTGCCCATTCTCGGGGCAGGGAGGCAGGAGATGCTTCTGAGCACTCTGGCTGTTGCATACAGCCGTGCTGGGTATGCCAGCCTGTGTGCAGGCCAGTAAGAAAAGGTTTGTGGGAAGTATTAAAAATTTAGCAAGACAGCCCGAATCAAAGCTGTCCTTGAAAGACTGCGCCACGAGTGATAGATGTTGCATTTAAGGGGGTGTTGCAGTTAAAAAGGCAGTTGATCAGGTGCTGGCAGCATGTTCTACGTAGGCAAGTAAGAATTTTGCCTTGTCCTGCCTTAGAGCACAGCACGGGGTGGTAGGAGTCCATCTCCCCTTGCAAAGGAGGAGGCTGTAGGATTTCAAAGGTTTCAGTTCCTGGGAAATGCGTATAACAGCATAAGTCTCTCTTCAGGTATGGCATCAGAAACCGGGATGAGGTCAGCTTCATAAAGAAGCTTCGAAAGTAACCTGTCAGGTAAGTCCTGAACACCCGTTAAGTGCTACCAATTCTTCCTCCTCCCCAGACCTTAGTGTTCAGGCTTATAGCAGCTGGTGTTGCTGCTCCCCGCTGCGTAGCGCGCATTTCTGAACGCTGGGTGCTAACTAATCCCTAGGACAGAGGTCTTTGTGCTACAGGCCATTGCCATCACCCAGGTCACTTGGGTCCGTCTGCGTGCCTCAGACTGTCATACCCCAGTGACTGTTCTCCCACCCCACTCCTAGTGCTCCTGCACCACTCCGAGCACCTGCAGCTAACAGAAAGGTCCCACGGGTGCACTTACGTCAGTGCAAGAAGCACTGTTTTTGCTGTTCCACAGTGGGTGGATGTTGAGCTATTTCTCTCAGTTACTGCAGGCTGTAAGGATTTAGGAAAAGGGGACCTCAGCTTACATATCCTGTAGGTTTTGACTCCCAGTTTCTCCATTTTCCAGTTTATAGAAACTTGTGTTCAATGGATTCATTGTTCGCAGAAGACAGGTCACACCACTAGACAACTTTTAGTCATGATATTTCTGTGCAGCTGATGCATTTAAGAACACTTCCAGCACAGGAAGCACTAGTACCACATATAGTTACCTGTTTGTAACCTGTGTTGACATAATTCTGGTATTATATTGCTATTTTTAGAAAGTCGTAAACATAAACACAAGATGTGGCCAAGTACTCTCAAGCTTAAATTTAAAATTATGTCTGCTTCCCCTCCACACCCGAAAACACAATTGCAGTGGCTGGAGAGCAGTGGTGGTAGCAGCTTTTCCATACTTGGGTTTTTGTTTTGGCTCCAGCTAGCTGGGTTAGAAACTGTTGCTTTGAACAGTAACTTTTTTCCCCCCCTCTTTCTTTCAACATTGCAACACCCAGCGTAAGGAGATGGGTGCTGGAACACAGGCCAGCGGCCCCATGGTGTCAGTGACCAGCAGTCCCCAAAGGCACTGGCTGATCCCCCTGGGCTTTCTGAGCAGGGAGGGCTAGTGCTGAGAGCCCGGCCTGCAGGAACTGTTGTCACTGCCAAATATTTTCTTTAACAGAGGGAGTAGAAAATCCAGCCCTACCAAGACCAGACTGTGGATTCAGCACTTTCCTGGTGGAAGAGGTTGTACCATTTCAAAGAGAAACGCACTCCAGTTGAATGGACATTCTCACGTGTTTTTTGCAGTTGCTGTTTGAAACATCCGCCTGTGAGCTGTGTGTGGAATGCCCTTTCAGTGATTAAAGAGAACCTCTTGTTTTCTGATGCTTTCAAGGCCCTTATTTCCAGGTACAAATCTGTGTCTGACCGTTTTGGGTGCTAGAAAAGTATTGATTCTACCGGTACGTGAAACAGCACAGGGGAGATAAAGTAACAAACGTAGGCACACACTATGCAGAACAATTAACAGTAGCTAAAACGCTACCTTACCATTTAATCACCACCTTAGCAGTAGTAAACAACTCTGGTTAAAAATGTAGTATTGAAACTAGTGTAATAAAAATAATGGCAGCAGAAAAGGTTCAATACAATTGAACAAGGCACAAACGTTCTGTATTCAGAGTCTTCTGGGATAAGGCAAAACATGCCAAGTGCTAAGGAGACAGTTTAAATTAACCACGGGCAAGGTTAGAAGTGTCATTGGATTAGAGGCTTTGTCCACATGGAACTGGCACAGCAAACGCAAAGACAGTCCATCTCCAGTGCCTGCTCGAGAAGCCAGTCTTTGCCTTTCAGTGGAGCTGTGCGTCCAGGTCGTATTTCTCGCAGAATTTGTCTGTGAATGGTATACAAGTAAGGAACTCACACCACTCGCACTTGATGGGGTAGAAATAGAACAGAATAACAAGTCCTGAGAAGAGTGCGATGAAGATGAGCTGGAAAACTATAATTTGGCATCGCTTCCTATATAAATCAAACTTCCCAAAGCTAATGTAGGGCAGGAAGGCAAAGGAGAGGAAGAATCCGCTGATAAATCCTGAAATGTGAGCAAAATTATCAATCCAAGGCAGGAGGCCAAAGGCAAAAAGAAAGAGCACCACAGCCAGCAGCTTGAAGAAAGCCCTCCATGGGCGTGCCAGGATTTGCCAACTCTGGAAGAGCTCCACAAAGAGACAGGCCAGAATCCCAAACTGGGATCCTGCAGGGCCAACCTGCAGAAGAAGAGCATTACAGGTAACGTCAGACACGTGCCACCTGCCTGGCCTCTGCAGCCAGCTCCAGGCGTTGCAGTTGTGTGTTATTCAACTCATCGTTCAGTGTTTCTTGGGGAAAAAGACGCCGCAGCCTGCAACTTTATCCTTACAGTGGGGTTCCTAGAGTAAAGGGGCCTGGTTTGATTTAGGATCAAGGTAGGTGTGAGGCCAGCAAGCACCAGAACAGACTTTATATTTAAGGAGGACAGATCTGGTTTTAGTCACCAGAGGGGAGAAGCCTTTGAAGGCAGTCTGGCTCCCCCCACCCGCCGTGTGCTTTTCCTTATTGAAGGACCTGGAAGACAGTCCTCCAGGTCCTGCCATGCAGCCTTCTGAAGTGAAGCTGGACAGTCACATCCGACTTACCCAGCTGTGGCATGTGGACGGGGCCAGTCCTGGTCAGGCTGTGGGGAAGGTGAGCTCTGTTCTTTGCCCCTCTCCCGCCCACCACTCACATGCAGAGGGCCTCTGGCACCAGCTGCAGCTCTCAATTCCCATCCTGCCAGGGGCCTCTCTTACCCGTGGCCGGACAAACCCCCCACTCATTACAGGAGGCAGCCTTCTTACTGCAGCCAGACTGGGCCGCTCAGTTGGAAAGCCCAGGGTACGCGGGGGGGGTGTTACTGCTCAGCAGCTAGGTGATGGTGTGGTGCCATCTTCTAGCTACAAATCGGCACAAGGCACACGCTGCAGAGATGAGCCCAGCTCTGGCGTCTCTGCCTCTGCCAGAGAGGCACAGGGATACAGAGAAGGCTTGTGTTTGGGGCAAGTTACCAGGACCCTAGTCTGCAGGAGACCCACCTCTGCTCTGTAGGGTAGAAATATTGCACTGGCAAGGTTCCCAGTGATGCCACTGAGAAGGTAGATGATAGAGATGCGATGCCATCCTGCCAGCTTCTCTAGGTCCCGCAGGATCGTCATTTGGAAACAGACCGAAACCAGACAGTGCAGGATCCTGCCAAGTTGAGAGTACAGGAGCTGAAGCAGCAGCCCCTGAAGTCACCACTGTGCTTGTGTTCTTCGCTGAGCCTTGCTCAGCTCCTGGTCTGGCCTCACCCATGCCTCTAATATCCCTCTCAGAAAGTGGTAGACTTCAGCAAGAACATCAGCTCAGCACCCCCGTATCCCCCAGGGAAGGGACAGCCAGAACAGGCCTCACCGCAATCCCAGGGTTCAGGGTTCCCCCACCCAGCCAGTGGAAGTCGTACACCTGTGCTCACCCAGCATGGAGGAAAAGCGAGAGCCACAGGCGGTAGAACTGGTCAGGGACTTCTGGATTTAGGAAAGGAAGGAGTCCACAGACATCATCCATGCAGTGCACCTAGGGCAGAAGTGGGGTGGTGAGGTGCAGCAGCCAGCACGGCCCTTTACCGAGGCCAGGGCAGACTGCCATTGGCTCTGGAAGAGGGGCTCTCCTGCCTCGCCTCTGCTCTATCAAGTCCCAACTCGTTTCCAACACCAAGTTACACGTGACCCCACCCGTTCCCTCTGGCAGCTTTATGCCCTCACTCTTCACCCCAACACACCACAACTGAGACATCCACACTTGCTCACCAGTGGAGCAGGAAGGTTGCGTTCCCCACTGCTTCCACAGTGGCCCTGTGCTGGGCTTTCACAGCTGCCAGCACAAGCCCCGAACTGGCCTCCAAAGAGGGACAGACGCAGCCAGCTCTGCCACTACAGTTGGGATCAGCAACTTCCCCCGGGCTCAGGGTGGGACAGGACACAAGACTTCTACCTACACTGCAGCACAGCTGCCCCAGATCTTGCCAAGCTGCTAAGAGGAACAGGAGGGAGAAGGGCAGCCACACAACCCCCCTGCTGCGCACTCACCTGAGAGCAGAGTGTCGCCTCCTCATGGAAATAGCCCCGCATAAACTCACAATACTCCCGGGAGGTTATTTCACACCTGGAGGAAGCACAAGTAATCAAAATTAGGAACAAGTCACACGTGGAAGGCGCAACAGGCCATCCTGTGCACTCCTGGGCCACCCACCCGCCCCGTCCCATCCCAAGTCTGCCTCTGAGAACCGCTACCTTCAGCTGCCCCTGAAGTGCTGTAGCGTCTCTGCAACAGATGCGCAAACACATTCCCATCAGCGCCACTCTCCATACACCCCTCTTGCCTCTCTCCCACAGGCAAGCTTGTGTCACCTCCACAGACTAACACCCTGCACACAGGGGTTCCAAACCAGGTGCTAAAGCCGAGCTGTTAACAGCTGAGGAAGAGCCACCAAGCTCGGGGAAGCTGCCTCTCTGGGCTTGGGGAGCTCTTGCGCCTCTGCAGCTGAGTGGAAAGGGGGGGCTAGGCCAAGAGCATCCTGGTCAGGACTTTCAGGGACAGAGAAACTCCTTGGGGCAGCACTGATTTTTCTCCCTAGCAGGCAAAGCCAGGCCCAAGCACTAGGTAACTACTCGAGCTGAGGAGCAACGTGAGGAAGAACAGCATCTTCCTCCTTGGCAAACACAGAGCAGGTGGTTTCCTGACATCTCCTTGAGCGCCCAGAGACTCCAGGCTGGGGCTAATGTAGCCTGCCAGGACCAAGCTGGCCATTCCCAGGGAAAAGCGCAGAACTCCCCAGCAGAAGTATTTAACCCCTTGGGATCTGAGTCCCTCCAAACTGCAGGACCAGTTGAGCAAGATACCCTGCCGCACCGAAGACTCAGGCTGGCTGTTATCTCCTGCTCATCCCAGAGTCCTGCTCCGTCTGGGAGACCTGTCATGGCTCCCTGTCCAACTCCGCTTCCCAGCAGGGCTCTGGGCTGCATGTGGGAAGGACAAGGAGGACAAATGGCTGTGTCAACAACCTGAAAAGGCCTCCCCATGTCTCACCCCAATACCCAGCCCCTCTCCACACAGGTAAAAATTCATTACCTTCCTTTGGTCCCAATGCAGCAGGGCCGGCCCGTAATCACACAGTCCATGTGAAGGTGGTTGGTGTAATTCCCAGCACTGTTTTTTGTGCAGATCTGCAAAACATCAACAGGCTGCAAGTCAGACAGCCGTGGCTCTGCCTGCTGCCTGGGTAAAGTCGAAACAGCCCCCTGGGAAGCAACCAGTCTCACAGACATGGGCCTCCCAAGGTCTCCCTCTGACAGCAGAAAGGTGCTTGCTGCCTGAGCCTCCACCAACACCTCTCCGACAAGGAATGAAAACAGCGCCGAGGCCGAGTCGGTCTCCATCATGCTGTTTACCCTGGCAGGGCCCAGGGCTTTAGTTGGCACAGGGCAACTTTTGTCGGTGGAGGGTGTTGAGCCTTGGCTAGACAAAGCTATGGCTGCCCTGATCTGCTACTTGTCACAATAAGCAGCTGCCGGCACCAGAGGTTCTGCCCTTCCACCATACACAGCTGTGGCTCTGCACAATGAGATGCCAATGCCATATTCCAGCTGCCCGTACAGGCTCTGTGCCACGGGCAATGCTCACCGGCCATTTGGTGATGTCATCTGGCCACTCATGCGGCTCCATCGAGGCTGGCTGCTCACACACCCTGCAGCAATAGAATGCGGAGAGCAGCCTGAGAAACAGCTTTCCCCAGCACCGGGCAGGACCCCCCAGGGAGCCATCACGCTGTCCCTGCCCCCAGGCTGTGACCCCACAGCTCTCCTCTGTCCCTGGCAAGGGGCTGATGACAGGCTACACCAGATCAGCCAAGGCTGTGCTGATCAAAGCCACAACCTCCTTCAGTGAGCACAGATCACCTTCAGCATGAAGGCAGCGGCTCAAGAGCACACAGCTGCCCAGCAACTCACTGGCTCCCTTCCAGGTGGGCACAACCCCAAAGGTGGGCATTCAGCGGGTCTCAGCTCTACATCAGCCCATGGTGACTGAGGGCAAGGGTGCGCCACGGCACCCAGCAGCTGGCAGGGCTCTGGGGCAGAGGTGTGCTGGGAACGTGACTGCTGTACCCCAAGAAGGGAGCTTGTTCAGGGAGCAGGTGAGGAGGAAGAGAGGGATGAGGAAGCTCACAATAGGCCACTGTGCAGGTGGGCAGCCAACAACAGTGGAGACTACAGGCAAGCAGAAATATGATCAGAGCTCTGCCTAAGCCTCCTCTGCAGCCACGGGGGCAGGCAGGGACATCACTGCCCCCATGTCTCTTGGTCTGCAAAGCAGCCACTGTCCCACCCAGCAATCAGCTGGCCTGGCACTCCACATCTCTCTGACTCTGCTGTCACAGCAGCCCTGACCCCTCCAGGATGGCAGCTGGGCTAGGCAGGACCTACCTGGGGTCCTGATGACAAACAGACCCAAACTGTCTCTTGCTTCCTGCCAGCATTGGTGTGCTGGGGTGATGGGGCCACTTCACCCACACAGCCAGCGTGGACTGCAGGAGAGAGGAGAGGTGTCACCATGAAGCCCAGGGTGGGAGAAGCAGAACAGAAGTGGCCCTGAGCCTGCAGGGACAGCACAAAAGGGGCCACCGCACTCACCGAGCACTCCTCCTCTGAGGTCTGCACGCAGCCTGACTTGTCATTCCGCACGCAGCAAGCTGAGTGCTTCTCCTTCTCCCGCTTGGCACTGATGAAGCTGTGCACTTGCTGGTCCTGCCTCATGCATGGTGAGAACTTGGCCCCTAGGTGGATCAGCGCCTCCTGGCAGAGATGGAAACACTCAGCTCAGCCAAGGAGCAGGCAATGATGGCCTGGGGCTGAGCAGGCTGGGAGAACTGCAAGGGATACCCCTGTCAAGGCTCCACAGAGCATGGACAAGTCCTGCATGATGAAGCCCAACACACATCAGGCATACTTCCAATACTTGCTTTGAAGAAGGTAAGCCCAGAACAAAAGTTCAGGGATTTCCTTGCCTACAGCTCCAGAAAGGCCAGCGCTGTGGCCAGGAAACAAAACTCTTGGGGCATAACAGCCTTTCCCAAGGGGAAGAGCATCAAGAAAGCTGTCACACACTACACAACTCTAACCCCATGCTTGGCTTCGTAAGCACAGGGTGCAAAGCAGAAGTGACAAGGTCCATCCCAGCCCCTTCTGCAGGGTGGTTGGGGCTGGGCACACGGCTGCGCCCTGCCAGTGAGGGCAGAGCCCCATGGGGGGTCCAACCGATACCAGCTGCCTGCACCAAGCTCCAGGCAGCAGAGGGCTCCAGTCCTCCGAGTGGCACGGCTGCAGCACAGGGTTCCCCATCAGCCCACCAACAGTCCCAGCCAACATCACTCACTGAGCTGGGGCCAATCCAGAAGTTTTCCTGCTGAACGTATTTGACATTTTCATAAACCCCTCTGTTTCGCAAGACCTGCAAGGAGGGAAAGCAAGAGCCCCATGAGCTCATGTCCACAGGGTCAGCAGGGCAAGCAGCAGCGGTTGGTGAAAACAGCACCTAGGACGAACAGAAATCCCCATAGCTGGTGACTGGGCACACCATCCTCTCAAACTGGTCTTTTGCAGGATCACAGGTAAACCCCCATCAAGGCGCGGGCATCTTCATCTTAAGATTTCATTTAAAACGTCTATCGCCAGCTACTTCAACTTTCAAGAAATCCCAGGGCCTGGAGACCTGGGAGTGGCTTGACAGCCTGCAAAAAGCTTCACACAGGTCTGAAGCATAAGCAGCACCTGCCGGCAGCATAGGCCCAGGTGCTGGTGACAGCGCTCTGAAGCCCGTCAGACACGTAGGTGAGAAGCTCCCCAGGGCAGCCCCTGCATGAAGCTGGGATATGGCTGCAGAAACACGTTCCCCAGAGACCTTTAACATGCAGAACGGCTACGAACAGCTTCAAGATCAGCTCTCAGACACATCAGTTTTGCAGAAGCAAAATCCTGCAGCTATTGTGAAAACTCAACTCAGGTTTGAAATATTTCCCTGCCATGAACATCCTCCTGGTCTCCACCAGGAGGGGAACCAGTTGTTTGAAAGGGCTCCCAGCACAGACACAAGCAGAGCCTGCAAAGCATCCACCATGCTTTGTGCCGGATAGAGTTTAATGTCAAGAACAATGCGGCTGCAGGAGGGACAGAAGGCAGAAAGGCAGCATTGAGGACTCACAAAGATGCTGCAGGCAGCCCCCCAAGGCTGGACACCCAGTGTCCAGCCATCAAGGCCCTCAGGCAAGTAGCCAGTATGCTGAAGACTAAGACACAAATGCCAGCAACCAAAGGCTGAGACACAATCACACTCGAGGCAAGTCAGGGGGATTTACTTACTGAATCAACCGTTTCATGTTGTGAGAACCCCACAGGGGCAATGCCATAGATGCACACAGCAAGGATGGTGATGAGCGAATGCACAAAGGTGACCCAGTAAGTGAAGAAGGGCCTGGATGGAGGGAAAGGGAAAAGATGAGAGGCAGAAACCCAGGCATATTACATCTACTCACAGAACACAGGAGAAAAGCTGATTTTTTCTCCAAGAACCTTGGCAGAATCTAGGGTACAGGGCCAGGATGACCTAGAGATTGGGTCAAGATGGGAGGCAATGACCTAAGGTCTTGCTGACAGACAGATCCTGTTTACTCTGACTCCTTCATTGCACTGGACAAGCCACACTTTCCCAAGAAAACATCCATGAGAACACATAAGGCTGAGGCCAAAATGTGCTGTGTGTCTAAAATAATGACTTTAGGGGAATGATCAGAGGCAGGGATGGATACCTGAGCCTTCCTGTTCATCACAGGACAGTGGTGGTGGTGTAGAGATCTGCAATTCCTCCAGGTAGCAGAGATACAGAAACCCAAAGCAACGTGAGGAGCAGGATGAGCTCCCAGTGCATGGTGACAGGCTGCTGTCTGCCACAGTTCGCACTGTACTTCAGGGATAACGACTGGGGGCAGCTTAGCAGCAGGATTCGCTCAATGACCTCGAGGCAGTGACCTGAGCTGCCAAGCGGCAACAGCAATCACTCACTCGGTAGTTTTGTTGCTGTCCCTTCTATGACTGCAGCTCTCACCTGTGATCATCCATGTCTTCAATCTGCCGCTTGACATAGCTGTCGATGCGCTTGCGGTAAGTACGGTTCGTCAGCTTCCCCACCATACCCAGGCCATACGGCCTCTTCTCCTTGGCGAAGAGCTTCCTCACAGGGACCGCGATGCGCTGGCCACGCTTCTGTGGGCTGACACTCACCACCTCCTGCCGCAAGCGGACCTTGGGTTGTGCCAGAGCCCCATCCTTTTGTTTCCTCCAGCCTCGCTCCAGTGGGCTGAAATAAAAAGCAGGACAGCAATGGTTTCCTTCTGCATGGCACAGCAACAGGGACCAGATGTCCCCTGGTCTTTGGTGGCAGCAGGCCCTCTCTCTGTCTCACCACAGCTGGGCTTAGCAGCAGCTGATGGCAGACAAGTGGAAGCTGTATTTCAAAGGGTTAAGCACCACCAGTTGATGAAAGTGCAGGACTACATGCAGGAGGTGGCACAAGGTGCCAAACTAAGCCCCACTGATGAGGAGCTCTCAAGGCTTTAAAAAAATGTTCCAGCAGCAGACTGAAATGCCAGGCACATCTAAAGCCTCATGCACATCTACTTCCTCCTTTACTTCATTCCTCTTACTCTACTCTCTACTAAGAAATGGAAGTGTAGTCTAGCCCAGCAGTGGAAATCCCCGCCCTTAAAGCACGTCACTCTCATCTGACTGGCAAGTCAAACCCCCATGCCCACCAAATCACACAGAGGAGAAAAGCAGGAATCCAAGCAGCTTCCCAGACAGAGAAAGTGACACTGTCACATGCTGCAAGCTGTGACAGTTATCTCTCACAATCTGTCTTCCATTCCTCCCTTTATTTGCACCAATGCATGCATTTTTGGGGAGAACAACAAAACCAGGCTTCAACACCACAATAAAAATCCCAAGCATCGCTGTCTAAAGGAAGGCTTTTTTTACCGGAGTAAGAGTATGTGGTGAACATTGCGCAAGCCACTGGTGAACAACAGCACATGCTTTGTAAGTCTCCATCATATTCAGATGGTTTTGTATCTCTTTGCTCTTAAACAGCAGTCTGGAGGTGAGGACTGCAGCATTCAGACCCTAAGCAAAAAGAAAAAACCCTACCTACCATTTCGCCCTTGCTCACTGCCCAGCACATGTCCCTCACATGTGCTCTAGTCTAGTTTACCCCCTCTGGCTTCCTAAATGATCGCTCCTGCACAAAGGCAATGGTTGTCAGAAGCGGTCAGAGAATTAACTTTTTTCTGAAAGATCACCAGAGCATCTTGGAAAGATCATGACAGCTCTGAAATATGGACAAGCAACAGAATGAGGGAGAATCTGAACCTCTTTAACCAAATACACTGCTGT
Source organism: Falco naumanni (assembly GCF_017639655.2). Lineage (NCBI taxonomy): Eukaryota > Metazoa > Chordata > Aves > Falconiformes > Falconidae > Falco > Falco naumanni. Next base: position 73,913,580 of record NC_054057.1, read on the forward strand.
GAAACTTCAGCTATTTTCAATATTGCACCTTGCAGAAGATGCATTTTTGTAAAGCTGAAAGTCCCAGCTTCCCCTTGGGAAGTCCTTCTTCAACAGAAAGTGCAGATTCCACTGCAGCCTGCTTTTGCCCCAAGAGTTCAAGTAGTTTCTGTGTTAGGGATGTGCTGTTTCCCAGTATTTTCAGTGCTGAGCTATCAGCCTGTGCCAAAATAAACACCTGACCACCTAAAAGGACACCCGACTATGATTCTGATAACAGTTCTCTGAAGTGTGAAGGAAATCTATTTTCCTCAATAAATAAAACTATTTAAGGAGATCCAAATGGAGCCAAGAAGTCTAAAACTGTCTCAGAGGAGTGACAACAAACTCCCACCATTTGCTGCTTCCACTTATATTAAGACTGAGTCAAGTTCTTGGAAACACTTGAAGGGAAAGTGCCAACACAGCAAGATGGGCCGAGAGTAGCAGAACCACAACAAGGACCTCCCTGTCTGCTCCATGTTCACACCCAGCAGAGCTCTCTTGCCGGGTGAGCTGCCAGCTAAGCTAGAGCTGACTCGGAAACGACACAGAGCAATTCAATTACTCAGTACCAGTTACTCAGGTGGAAAAAATCTAGGCATACAGTACAGTACCACCCACATATTTGTAGGGCTCTCACCATCAATGCCACACCTTTCTCTTATTTCAAGTGAGGAATGTAGCCCAGCTTGACACTCAGCAATGCTTCACACTGCTCCTTGGAGCAGGACAACAGTTTCTGGTGACTGTAGCAATGGCAACAGTCTTCTCGTCTTTGCTACATTCTCCATAGCCAAAGGCTGGATGCCCAGCACCCTCACAGCTGATCTAAAATGTCTTTTGTTTCCTCAAGGCATGATACAGGCTCCAAAACACACCACATGAGGCTAAAAGTTGCTGGAGAGACTGCAGAGGTGGGCTCAGAGTCATCCTTTCACATGCACAGGTAGCTGGGGCAGGAGGTCTTAAGCTGGGTTTAAAGAAACCCCATCACTGCACTTCTCTGAGCTCTGCACCAAGCACACACAGCACTCAGATCCCAGCTTCCTCCATGCAGGACATCCCACTCTGAATGGGTTGGCCACCACATGTCAGGCTTTGGCAGCTTCCAGGAAGATACTCACAGTAGCAAGTGGCTTCTTTCAAGCTCGTTTTTGTCCAAGGCACCTCCTGTGAGATCTGTCTGATCCAGAGGTTTCACCTCAGCATCTTTGATTGCAGCTTCTGATGGCGACTCGAACACTTCATCTGGATAAGTAGAGAGCTCCTCATGAAGGACTCCTTCCTGGGCAGAGAAACAGAAGTCCCATCAGAAGAAGCCAGCATCACATTTGAGACACCAGCCCTGGCAGAAAGCAGTGCCACTCTCTGCAACACAGTCCTGCCAGACCTAGAGTCTCGCACTGCCTCTGGGGCCAGTACCATGCCAGAGCTCTGCCCCTCACCCGAGCAAAGAAAGAAGTGTCAAGCTCATCTGGAAAATCCACCGTGTCCTCCTCCAGGAAACTTGCTGGGGTGAAGCTGCGCCGCTGAGCTCTCCTCAGAGTGCTGTCCTTCACAGAGCGCCCCTGTAGCCAAAGAAAGTGGCATCGAGTCACTGCCAGAAACCTGAACCCCAGGCACATGCAGGGCCACCCCAGTCAGTGCACAAAGAGCCTAAGTGCTGAGCTGGTTCACACTCGTGTACGGAGCAGAGCAGACCTGCTGATGTGCGATGCCTTCCTGGCGAGACTCACAGGTGCTACCCACGTTGCAATCCACAGTGCCCACCTTCCCTGCAGGTGAGGCTTGCAACATGCTCCTCTACCTTGTATTGTACAGTGTGACTGGCCAAACCACAGCGATGGGTGGTACTGAACACAGCAAAAAAGGTCACTGGGCCCAGGAAAGCAGACACGTGGCAGGATGAAGAGACTTGCATAGTAAGAGCCTCAGGCACTTCTGCTCTTCCATGACTTTCTGACCAGGTGCAGATGGACCGCCCAGAGGTCCAGGCAGGCTGAACTGGACCTGCTGGAATGCTCTGAGGATGCTGGCTGTGAGAATCAAACCCCCCAGGCCAATAAAGGGAAAGCAAGACCTGTACCAAAACCTAGCCATCATCCCTGCTTCTCGCAAATTCTGCCTCCTAGACATACGGCTGAAACAGAACAGGAGATGGCTTGATTTCTTCCCCTCTACCACTGCTCTTTTCCTATCCTCTCTGCTCAGCAGCTCCTTCCATCACCCTTCTCTCAGGGCAGAGCCCCACCCTGCTGCCAGACTGATCCCTGCCCTCCCACAGACAGTACCTTCACCAAAGCCGCAGCTGCTCGGAAACTCATTTTGGCAACAGATTCCCGTTTCCGCCGTCGTGGGAGGCGATTGAACCCTGAGCGCGAGCTGGTGAAAGAGCAGAGCGACGTGGCACCTGGTGTGATCGGTGTGTGCGGGATGCTGCAGCCATCATTGTCGTCAGCCATACGGAAGGCTCGGCCACGGGCCAAAGGGTCTATGATCTGCCGAGAGAAGGAGTCCATCAGTCCACTCACCCCCAAACGCCTCCCTGCCAAGCCCGCCTCCCTCCAAGCAAACATCCTGAGACCATGACAGTGGCCTGGCCCCTGGGATTGCCCAAGAACCAGGCTGGATGAACCAACAAACAATTCCACAATAGTAATATGGAATAACTTGTTGCAAGCTAAGCCCTAGCTGTAAGCCTCAAACCTAGTCCTCAAACCTCTCCCCCAGACTCTTTTTTTTTGCTTCTTTTCTTTTTTCTTTTATTGGTATTGACTATTTTCACGCAGAACATTTCTCATGTTTACACGAGACATCAAACCTCCTTTAGCCCTTCCTGACCTTCCTTCCTTCATCCTCTGAGCCAGTGAGCTCTACAGAGAACATGGTGTCTGAATAGGAGTTTGAGAAATCCCTGAAAACAGCCATGCTTTTTCTCCAGCTAGTTTCCTTTCTGATACTGGGCAGCCCAGGACATAAACAGTACCCTGTTGAAGCTTAACTGTATATTTACATCTGCTTCCATTAATGAAGCTGTAACAGCTGGAAAAAGCAGGCAAGCTTCCAGGAGCTGCAAGCCCTTCTTTGGGACTCTTCAGGCCAAAGCTCTCACTTCTTCCAAACATACGAATCAACCTAATGAAAATATTGCCTTCAGCTACAAACCTTGCCTCTGTCCTTACATCATCACAGCTGTGGTTTCCATAAGACTTCTATGCTTTAACCTAATGTTTTATGAGCTTTTTTTAATCCACAGTTGCACACTCAACTGGAAGCCTTATGGGCTTACACCTACTGATACCATGTTCTGATTTAATGTAGCCTGCATAGAGCCCAACAATATTTCTGAGTCTCCTGTGACCAAAGACTAACTGCAAGGCACTTCAGCTAGTAAAAAACCAGGAAAGAGCGTAAGTGAAACATGACTGAAAGATGCACACTATTCTCCTCTGCTTCAGTACATAGCCAGGCTTCAGGTCACAGACTAGCCTGCTTTGGAAGGAATCAGTTTCCCCACTTGCCCAGGTTGCAGCAGTGATCACTAATGCCCAGTAATCAACCACATCGATTACTACCTCTGAATGGAGCAAAAAGAAGAGCTAGGATATTGTGGGTTAGTTCTGCAGTGCTGGTAACTGGATGTGCTTGATTGGGTCTTGTCCCATGGGGTCACGCTTGAAGGCAGCAAGTAGGCGGCTACCAGATGCCCTTTGCAGACACTCAAAACTACTTCTGAGGACCCATGAGCAGAGTTGCAGTACTGCTGATGCAAGAGACACTTTTCAAAGTCCCCATACATAACCAGGTTTCTATGAGGACAGAAGCTGTGCCACTGCCTGCATTCTGTTTGGGACAAGGATCCACTAGCCAAGTGTCCTGCATGATACCAGGCCTGTTACTGCGTACTGGGGTCCAGGATACTGGCTACTCTGTGTACAGCAGAATTTTGTCCTTGAAAAATGGGAGCAAAAAGCCCAACCTGGGAGCCCTTGGACATGCTGCAGACACCTAATCATCACCATAATCATAACATGACAAACATGGCTCTGAGTCTATCACCGAAACAGCTGAGGGATCTCAGGCAATGAGACTGGAGAGAGGCTGCTGAAGGAGGGAGACTGCCAAGCTGTATCTGAGACTTGACAAGTGTCTGAGCATGGAGCCCAGGCATGTTCAGGCAGAACTAAACCCACAGATAGGTCACAGCTGCCAAAGTGGTAAAGACACTGTGCAGGAAACTCACAATGGCCTTGACTCTGTCCCAGGTTACTCACTTTTTGCATGCCCAGCTGGCAGGGTCCAACATAGAGCGGAGGAGGAGTCTCTGTGCTTGTTAGAGAAATATTGTCCTGACTGGGCAAGTCCATTTCCCGGATGACCTGAGGCTTCAGCTTCCCATACCGCAGGCTGCAGTGGCGGAGGCTCTTTCTCTGCCATTTCTGAGTAGCGTCGCTGTCTTTGCTCACCCCAAACCAGTCCGCTGTGCCCCTGAAAGATGCCAGCATACAAGTGCAAAGAAGCATTATGTTTGCTTGTACTATGCACATGAAAAGACAAAACCCCTGGTGGTCACTTCCAGCCCACTCTGATTCAAAGACAGGCAGAACTCTTCCCCACAAGCACCTCACAGCCTGTCCTCAGCTGGTTTTAGCAACGTGACAGATGCTGGCCAGAAATGTTCAACCATCAGCAACATTCTGGCCCTTAAGACAGAAACAAAATGACAGAAGAGATTCACCGTGTATAAAGGACAGTTTGTCCTGAGTTTTTCTAAAAAGAAAGAGATGGAACAGAAATTCAGAAATAACTTAAGGAAAGTTGGAGGTTTTTTTCCTTTAAAAACCATCTATTGAAAACACTTACCATCTTCAGGCCAGCTCTAGATCCCCATTGTGGGATAGTTTCACGGCTCTGTTGCTTCTCCCAAGAGCCACCGGAATTCACTGTTCTCTCCCAGCCTCTCCCCACCCTCCCAGGATACCCCTAACTTCTCCATCTCATGCTGCAGGATTTCTATCCTCCTCAAAGGTAACATTAATGGCAAACATTTGCTGTGGTCCTGAGCTCTGCTAAAGCACAGCAGTTTTAAGCTGCTCGTTGCAAAGGTAGGAGCACAAGGCTGCAGCCACAAGGTACGTTTGCTGCCAAGTGGCTGCTGTCACAGAAGAGCAGTGGATCAGAAGCAAAATCCCAAGGAAGATGGAGATGGATCAGGATAAGTCAGACAAACAACCTACTTCAAATGCTGCAGGACAGCTGGTACCCTAAACCTACAAAGATCATCGTAGCCCTGCCAAGCCTTTCCTACTGTGGCTGATCCTTCCTCAGAAGATGACAAGCTGTGTCAGCCTATAGCTGTCTGGCCCACGTGCTGAAACCTGAAAGTCCTTCCAAGCCAAACCCAAAAACCTGGCCTCAGACCTCCTGCTCAGGGGCAGGATTTCCAGCTGCTGAGAAGCAAGACCTCACAGATCACTAAGGGAGTATTAAAACATACACTGGAGTAAAGGTTAAGTTAAATCTAGAATTAGGTCACATGGGGAAACTGAGTCAGTGCACTGGAGACAGGAAACTAGTCCTGTGTTTTGCACCTTACTGAGCAAAAATACCATCAATGAACAGGTGAAGGTGTCCAGCCACAATGTAAAAAGATGTGAATTTGGAACCCACAGCCTTTCCAGCTAAAGCCTCCAGATGCAAACAACCACACATTGCCCTCACCTTCCCTGTTCTCCCAGCAATCCAGAACAGACTTCTCAGCAGGCATGAGGTCACGTGGCGCCACTGCTAGACCTTACCTGACCTCACTGACCCAGATGTCTCCAAATGCCTCAGCAAGTCAACAGCGGCCAGACCTCAGAGATGGGGCTACGTGCATGTCTCAGAGCACTGCTCTGCTCCCATGGACCCACACCTCAGATGCTCTTGTCAGAGCAACCTTCATCTCTGTTCAGAGCAGATGGGCCTAGGGTCAGCACCTGGCCTGACAGACCCAAACCAAGCCTATAGAGGTAACGCTCTGGCCATGCAGATGCACAGGCACAACACGCACCATAAAAGTCTTCTAATTCAGAGAGCTTCTTCATAGACCACTGTAACCAATACTCCAACACCAAGGTGACCTTGGATGACAAGCCCATACAAGGGGCCACTACTCGAAGGGCGAGGACTGTGGGTTGTTTGTGCCCATACGAGCCTGCTGATGAATGGCCCATTGGGCCAACAGCAGTGCCTCAGAGCCCTCTGAAGGTGTGCTCCCAGCTAGGCTGGAAGAACAAGCCACCACCAAGCTCTTTTGCACAGTGAGGACCACTCCCGAACTGCCAGATACCACTACTGGTCAAGGCAGTGTAAAGAGCTGTCCTGCACTCTAATCATAGTTGAGATAGTCAAGGAGACCCAACTAGAGTTTAGGGTACCTGGAGCACCCTGGGAACATGCTGAATGCCCCTGTTCAGGTGGGAAGCCCCATCACATCCTACAGACTCCCTGGAGCACTCTAACAAGCAACACACCAACGTCAAAGGTCAGCTCTTGCTCTTCGATCGTGTTGAGCTAACCAGCCCTGAAAGCCCAAGACCAAATGCAAAGTCACCAAAGGTGGACACAGTGCCAGAGTGGCATCTGGCCAAGTGAGGAAGGCAGGACAGGAAGGGACTCCTGGGCATTAGGTCCAGACCCTGCCATGAACAAAGTCACATTGTCTGTCTGATTTAAATGTTTACTGAGCTCCAGTCTTGGGGTGGTGGTCGATGGGCCATTGTGCCCTGGACTCCTGGAGTGGCTCATCTCCTTGGTGCTAAGTAAACGAAGACCTCGACCTCAAAAAGAAGACAGTCACATTTGGATTAGAAAAAGTCACGACTTCAACAAGGAAAGAGTGAATGCTCTATTCCATTGACCCGCTTCTGAGCTCTGTCTGGACCAACATGACTAGCATCTGTTCGGTGCTGCTTCCCTTCCTTCCCCTTCTGCCCCAGGGAGGCTTTGGGGCCAACATATGCATATGCCACACGTTGCATTGATGCTAGCAAAGGCAGGCTGCACTGTGGCTGCCCTGGGGAGATATTCCAGCTACAGTGAACACCAGGAAGTTGACAGCTTGTTAGGAAAGGAGGGAGTGAGGCTGGTGGGTGGACAGCTTGTTAGTCCATGCTACTTACTGACAGCTGCCTACATATTTAGTAGGAGTGACAATTGTTTTTTGTTAGAAGCACACATGAACTTTCTCACTCCCGCCTGTTTGTAGGCCTCCTGGCCAGCCCTGGGAAGGCAGCGTGGTCCCAGCAACAGCCAGAATCTGTGCGGTTCACAACAGCCCTTGCACACACATGCAGGGGTGGGTTTCACACTCAGTGCTACCAGTACCTGAAAAACGAGCGGGGCAGGGACTGCCGCTTTCTCAGGGAACTCCTGCCCACCCGGTGCCCATGAATGGGCAGGGTCTGACTCCTTTCAAACCGTACCTGTCTGCTGCAAAGAAAAGAAAGCTGAAGGGAAGGAGCCTGCAGGGCTGTGGAGAGGAGCATCCAGCATCTCCCCATCTCCTTCCATAGCCCCATCGGCAGCAGCTGAGCCACGCTGCACATGACAGCAGCCTCCAGCTGAGAGCGTGACCTAAGAGAAACAATCAGACTCAAGCCACACAGCACCATCTTTGAACCCAGGAGGCTGGTGAATCTTTTTGGTGCATCTGCACCTCTGAGGTATGTCTCCCATTGCTCCTGAAGATACCAGGATACTGCAATCCCCCTCAGCCCCAGACCTCTGTGATCTGCTGCCTTCTGCCCAGACACCCAGCTACATAGCCTACTGGCTGGCTTTCGATACCAGAGTGTGAAACCTGGGAGGTGTCAGCAGGACAAGAAATGATCTGATTCGATATGGGTGTCTGATGCCACTGGAAGTGTCCTGGGCCTGTTCTGGTTGACCCTGGCAGGATCTTTGCCTGGTGCACTAGTCTATCTGTGCCGCATCTGCTGTCTTGCATGGACATCTCAGACATGCCAGGAGACTAGAAGTGGTGTTAGATGCCTGCACTCAGTGAATCACTCCCATGCCATGTTCTGGACCACACAGACTTCACCTTAGGCTCACACTTGATCTGTATCCTCCAAGCCCAAGTTTCCTTGGTACTTTCCAGTCTCCTGTCCTTGCTTCGATCCACTTATTTCATGCTTTTATTGCTGGTGTCATGTCACGTATGCATCTCCTGCAGTTCTGCCCCTTGGAAAGTCCTTCCCACTGCTGCCCCCGCTCTCCTACCCACATTCCACAGCACTCTGTAGAAATCACCCGCAAGTTGTGAGTCCTCCAGGAGGAAGAGACCTGGCCACCCCCCACACTGCACAACAGCCTGCACGAGACAACTCAGCACTGCAAAATAGCATTGAACCCCCCATACATACTCTGAGCAGAAGACTCCCAGGACTCAAAACCATTTGTGTATCTCTGGGCTACTCCCTGCAGGACCGCATGTACTCCCAGGGTACAAAATGCCTACACAGACCATTTAAGCACAGGCAGGGACGCAGCCACCAACCTGAGCCCCAGCACTTCCATTACAGCCTGGGCAGACAAGAGGAAGACAAGTCACGGGGTCTGTTGGTGCAACAGCCACAGGTGTCTGCCCACCTCCCCAGTGTTAGGCAGGACATCAGCATCTCCCTTGGTGTCTGGCAGCTTCACCACCACTGTCCAGCGTTCCTTCCTTGCTCACTGTAGCTCCATATGCCTTGTCTGTCTTATAGTGTAGCAGCACTGGGGAAAAATTCGTTCCCTCAGCACCAAACTGGTTCAGTTCCCCAGCTAATCCACCCTACACACAAACTGCATGTTGTGAGGACCTCTGGGGGAGAAGGTTACCCTCGCCCTCCTGCACAATGCTTCTTGCCAGGGCCTTTGCAGCACCCTCCCAGGGTATTCCCTCATCCTTGACATGCACTTGCCTAACTGTCCTGGCAAGGAGCGGGACAAGGGCAGGGAGGTGAGAGAAGAGGCAGTCTAGGTGTGCAAGGACAGCCTCAGCAGGCCCGGAAGCCACCCACAGCCCTGAAAAGAACAGACACTGCTTCATGGCTCAGCCCTCCCAACCTTGTAAGAAGCAGGATCACAGATTGCTGCTGTGGGACAGCTTCACCACCATGGCAGCTGGGGAATGTCTGAGGCAAAGGAAAACAGTGCGTGGGAGGTCAGTCTCTCCCATAGCTGGAAAGTTGCTCCTCTGTGAGTGGGCGAAGCCTAGCTGGCTGAAAGTGCCCCTGACCTGTGGAGCTCCAGGGATGCTCCTGTGATCCAGGCAGGCCTGACACATTGCCAGGGATACAAGCCAGGCATCTCAGAAGAGCAGCTGGGAGAGCCACTCCCTTTGGACAAACGGGGATAAGCCTTTCCCACGAGGAGGGAAGGAGCATCCAGCTCTGTGGCCATGTCTCAGAGACCCTGTGAGTCGTGAGGACAAATGATAATGCCCTATGCAGGCATGGGAGACGAGACCAGAGCAGCCTCTCCCTACTCTCCATCACCCCCCACGGCCATCTCAAGGACCTGCCAATGACCCAATGCTAGGAGCCAGGCTGCTGAGAGCCCTGGCCCGCTCAGGATGGGCGTCTGCCTCCCCCAGCAATCATATACTTTCAGATACCGTACCAAAGCAAGGCCAACACACCACATCATATAGTCTCAGCTAAACATCAGGCCCTGAGGCATCCTGTTAGCCAGAAACAGCCAGCTCCCTCTGTCATGGGAGCAGTCAAAATTTGTCTCTAGGTGACAAGAACCATTCATAGTTCTGATGACCGCAATCTGCCTGCCAGGACTTGTCTCCTCACTTACTAAAGATAGGCTATATCGCACCACTGGGCTAACATAGTGGCGACCTATCTGCACCCACCCCTCATCATAGATAACAAGGGAGACAGCCTAATCCTGGTGTGACAGCATGCCACTTAAATGCCAGGCAATGGGACAAGCAGAGGACCATAAATTCACAAATAAAGGATGGCAATGGATGGCAGAATCCACTAAAGCAGGCTCTGTGAACTCAGCATCTCACCTCTTGATGGTCTGGGTGATTGAGGTCTGTCGTTGTAGCACCGGCCTCCTCACTTCATTAGGCAGGGAGGGTACACGGCTATTGTCAGCGGGCATGCTCACACTTCGCAGAAAGGCCTGCCGTCTCGTTGGCTGCAAGGAAAAGCAGGAGGGCTGTCAGTGTTCTTGGAATGATGTTCTCCAGGGCCAGTCAGGTTGTGAAATGTCTAGTTAGCAATTCAACAGCAGCTCAACACCCCAACAACAAGTGTGCATGCAGTTGGGCAACAAAATCAGGCTAACAAGGACTGTGTTCATGTTAGCCAGAAATGGCTTTGCAGAACAGAATGGTTAACATCAAGGACACAGCATCTGTGTGTTGTAGTGGGTCTCAGCTCAGACTGGCTCTAGCCTGGCCCATGGACTGATATCCATTTGTAGATGGAAGTATATTACACGAGCTCCTGCAACATATCCTCCTGGCTTTTTTCTAGCCACAAGGAACTCAGGTCATACACTCCTAAACCACTCCACGAGGTGATGAGAAGAACAGTAAGTGAGATTGCTTCATAAGTGACTCTGGATCAGCTCTAAAAGCCTGCGAGAGATGTGGGTGGGTCCGCGCTGTAGCTGCTGCCTGGTGCAGGCTATGCAAGCTGGGAAAGTCACATCAGCTTTGTTCATAACCTAATTGTCTGGACACACTCAGGTCTGAAAGCTCCTAGCATGTCTTGGCTGAATGTCACCTACCAAACATGACAAAGCTCACCGGACCGCTCTCAGCTCATACAACTGCCTCCCCAGGGCTGCTCCAGATTAATTTTTCATCAGCTTGGCAGAGACACCATCTCCCATTTGTAAAATGCAGGCGGAGCAGACTGTCCCTCTGGCAAGTGAAGATCTAATCAACTGTTTCTCTGGTCAGACACTGTCTCTGTCTCAAGACTACTTGCTACTCCAGCCCCTCTAGCCCAGAAGGCTAATAATTTCCACTAATCTTAACGTTTTTGTTATGTTTTATGTGAAAACAATACATAGATACTCAGGTTGTAAGCCAAAGGAGCCCATTACACACTCTTAATTTGACAGCCTGTGCTGCACACACCGGCCCTGCAGAGAACCTCTGCCAGCTTCCATCACAAGTACAGAGTGCCTCTGCAGAAGGTGCCCCGCTGGATTTAGAGATTTCACACAAGAGAACATTCATCATAGCCCTAAATAAGTGATTCGGAAGGTTTCAACCTGCATTCCACTTAAAAACACTCCACAGTTAAAACACTGCATTCCACTTCTAATCCCTGCAGACTAAACCCTGATCACTTTCCTTCCAGGGGAAAACCAGGAGCAAGATTTAACTGCCAGAAGCTGTCACATAACTGCTGGAACGGCAAAAAGGCCAGTCTTTGCTATTCCAAGCTCAACATAGGTTTCCTCTTAAGACAAGCTCATCCTCAACTCCCCTCCAGGGAAGCTCTATAACCCTCCATTTCTCTGATGGCTAAACCATTCTTCCACACAAGCAACTGAACCCGGGCACTGCACCCCACCCACAGAGCCGGGCAGTAAGAACCCTCCTCCAGCTCTGCCTTTGGTGCAGGTAGTCTCTGTTCCTGCAATACGGTCACACAAGCAGCCAGCAATCTTCCTACCCAGGTCTCACCTGTACATGAGAGTTTTTGCCACCTTGTAGCAGAATTTTCTGTTATTCTTCCTATTGCCAGCACAAATACCTATGTTTTCTCTCAGTTTGCGCAGTTCCTGTTAACCTATCACCCCATCTCTGCTTCACCACTCTTCAATGTTACTTATTTCCCATCCCACATGATTTTCTTATGTTTCTCATGCTGGTAAAAGCACTGTGTTGCCAGTAACTGTTCTTTCTCTGCTGTTACTGATGACAGCCTGTTATTATCTTGGCTATTCGTAAGTCAGATTCATTCCCTGTTCATTTCAGCATGAGGTCCAGCACTTCCAGGGCCTCATGTTTGTCTAGGTGCCCTTCACTCCTCCAGTCCCCTAAGAAATGCTTCTTTGAATACTTCACTCCCATATCCCCCAGCCAGGACACTTTTCACAATCCACACATCCACACAGTCACATCCACTGATCTGAGCACATCAGCAACCCACTCTCATCCCTCCCACATCCCCTTCAAGAAGGAGTTAATTAGCGATCATAAATTTACTCAACGCCTCTGCCCCTTCTCACATGGCCTCGTGACCTGCCATCACACACTGCCTTTCCCTCAGCCAGGACTGCTGGAGACCATGGGCACAGGCATGCTCTCGGCACAGTGAGGCTCTGCACACCCCCTCCATGGCTCTGCAGACCCTTCCTCCTGCCCCCAGCCTCTATACCTGTACAGGCTGGGGCTCTTCTGGCACCGACACAGGCACCGGCACCGGGATGTCCAGTTTTAACCATGGTGGCTTCTTCCGCTGTAAACTGCTCGTGCTGTCGTGTCGCACCTCCGCCATTGTCCCACGTTTGTCCTCAGGCCTAGAAGAGGGAAGAAATCAGAGTCAGGAGCAGGCAGGCTCATCCCCGACATACATGCCAGCAGGGTCAAGCACAGCACTCTCCTCCAGGCTGTGAACGATGAGAGCCAAGCCCCACATCGAACAACTTTCCAAGTGCCTTGTGAGGCTTCAGGCATCACAGGTTGTGTCTGCACTGGTCAGCCAGGACCAGACACTCAGAGGACAGGGTGCATTTCTAAGGCCTGCAGGACCTTGAGCCAGGTGCCAGTCACAAGTTTGAGAGTCACCTCCCATTAAGTTTTTTGCTGAGACTACTGTCAGATCTAGATTCCTTAAGAACCAGCCATGAATTAAATCTTAATGAGATCTGGATCCAGTCCCAACTGAATAAGTAGCTGCAATACCAAAAGCCACTGACCTCCCTCTAAAAACAGTTTGTGACTCACAGGCACCCTTGCCCATCCAAAGCAGCACCAAACTTTCCTACCTAACTACTACTTAGCAATTAGCAAGTGGCCATTTCTCATTGTTGGTTCTGATCTCTTTTAAATGTAGTCATTTCCCAGAAACACAACATAGTGCACAAAGTAATACAAGTATAGCATCAACATTACAGAACTGGCACTAATCCTGAACTAAGAGTGGTTTTCATACATAAATAATAATGATAAGGTATTTAAATAGAAACCGCTGTGTTACCAAAATTCCAGAGGAACCAGAGTGACTTGCTGTCATCTTGCCCCCTCTACTATACTTCAACTTTCTCTTCCTGTTTAGGTTGCATGCAGTGGGACAGGGACCATGCAACTCCTTCAGGCTGGCAGAGCACCTACTTTACTGTGCACGCTCAGAGAAACAATTAAGAAAATAGATTTAATTGGAGGAATCAGCTCAAATACCTCCACAGGTACTTTCCAACCTAAGTTATTCTACAAGCTCCTAGCACAAATGCAACTGCAAGCTAGCAGTGGGACACGTGTGCTGAATGGGACAACAGATTTAATTCCCTCCTAGCTCCTCCGTTGCATTGTCCTAGGCCACACATTCCACAGGGGACAAAAAAAAAAAAAAAAAACAATTAAAAAAAATAATATCAAGAGTCCCAGCCTCTTCTCCCACCATGGTGGACAGATGGAATAAGAATCCAGTTAACTTAGCAGGCACACATGATCTGAAAGGGAGTAGGAGAAAAGCTCTCTGTTCCAATTGAAACTCAGTGCTCTTACAATGTTAACACAGTCAATTTATTTTAAATGCTTAATGAGTGTAATATGCAAGGATTCTTCCTTGAGAGTGGCCAAGTCCTAAGACAGGACCAGAGGCAGAGGGACCTCCATCCTTGGAGACTTTCAGCACTCAACTAAATGAAACCCTGAGCAGCCTGAATTATCCCTGCCTTGCACAGTGCCTGAGCCAGATAACCTGCAAAGGTCCCTCCCAACCTGTATTAGGCACCGGTACCCTGACACACGCGCTGCCTTTCACGGCATTTCCACCATATTCCCACAGCTCACTGCAGCTGCTCTGGAAAGGGAGCTGCACAAGTGGCAAAGCTTACCACTGCAAAAGAAACACGGGGGGCCGGGGGGGGGGGGGGGGGGGGGGCGGGAATAGGTCAACAACAAGGAGAGGGGGATGATCTGGATTGGGTTAGAAGAGAATCTCATCTAAAAGGAGCTGAAGACCAGCTGCTAGCTCAGTCCTGCAAGCTGGGCTGGCTGCCAGCAGCACCGCGCTCAGCTGAGCTGGAACGACAGAGAGGGAGGACTCAGCTGTAGGTGGGTGAAGGTTGGGTTTCAGCAAATACCACAGGCCCCCAAAAGTCTGGGAATTCAAGTACAGACATGCCCTTCATATATGCACCACAGTCCTGTGTGCAGACAGTGCCATACATTAGAGGGACACAATTCCTTCCTTCCCTCCACTCCTAGTCACAAGGGTGACTAAATGCATCTGTTCTAACTTCCTATAAGAAGAAAATAAGAGTATTAGGGGAACTCACATCTGCTCTTGGTAAGGGTAAATCCACTACAAGACAACTTTCAGTCTTGCATACAAACAGGCAAACTCGCCTTTATGGTGAGGTCAGAAAGCAAAGCAGATTTCTCATACCTGAAAAACTCCCTTGGTGTAATGCAAAGAGCTCCAGCATTTACCCATGAGGATCACGAACACCAGGTCTTCTTGAGATGCTCTTAATCAGACAAGCAAAGAGGGACAGAGCCACCAGTCTAGCATGGCCAAACAGAACCTATTTCATACATGCCCCTCATGATGCAACTTAAGAGCCTCCTTTCTGTGCCTTCAAGGGCAAATGCAGAGCCTCTGAACTAGCAACTCTTCTTTTTCCAGTATCTCTTTAATGAGCAGACATCACTCAGCTTCCTTCCTGTCCACCTACAGAGCTGCCTTTGTGAGCAGGTGCTTTGGGTGTAACGCATACAAGCGTGTAAGGTTTGCAGCTTTATCAAACAGTGAGACCAAGCCAGGATGGTAGTGACTGAAATGTCCAAAAGCTGGCACAACAACACTGCACTCTGTGAAAGACTTTCAAGTGAAATCTGTTTTCAGTCCCCCTTCCCAAATTGCCATGGACAGGGATGTTCACCTATCCATCACGCCGGCTTCATTGCAACCCTTGCAGACTAGTGCACAGGGATCTTCAGCAGTGTGCTCACACGCCACATGCAATGAAGAGGACAGAGCATGCACACACATGGGGTCAAGCCTGTGGCCTTATCATTATCCCCAAAGTTGACTTGAGTTTGTACGTTAGGCCAAAAGAAGATCTCAAGATGAAATTCACATAGCTGACAAAGCAATGCACTGCTTTGTCCCAACATCAGCCATTAAAGAGCTCTGTAAATAGAAAGCATTAAAATGCATATATAACTGTGTAAGTGCACCCAAGTGTTTAAAAACCAGGTGAGTTTCAAGAGTGACTGCAAACAGAGTACTTGGGAGCAAGTTCTTCTACCAGTTTGACCTTTCTTACTTACTGAAATGTTCGTTTCCCAATAAAAAAGTACAGTGAAGGCAGAGCTGTTCAGCATTCCCAACTACATGTGTGCATTTGGAGTGGCCAAGCCTAAACCTCACAAACACATAAGATGAAACTTGCAGGGCCTGATCCTCTGCACACTGTGGATACACGGCCACAGCACAGGTCAGCCAACTGCCTCTGACCCAGGGCACAAAGACTGGGATTTGGACATAAGAGGCAGGTCTCCAGCAGATTAACGGCGAGACTGAATGTGGATCCAGCTGTATACATAGACATATAGTTTAGCTGTACATAGGTGCATAGCTGCGTACATACATGTACAGCTGGATGGTTGAACATAGGCTTTGCAAGGCAGGTAACACCCCTGATTTATACCTGGTCCTCACTCAAAGTGCTGCAGTCACTAATTTCTGTCTCTAAAAGCACATGCTAAGTTTCACACTAACCCCTCGATTATTTTCAGGGGTTAGTATTTCAGGATACAACGTCCACATATTTGATTGGGCCAATGGGTTTTGTTTCAGAGTTGACTGCATTGGTACATATTTCATTTGAATGGCCCCATATCCTCAATCCCAATTTCTCAGTACTGTTCCAACAAGCTTTTTGAAGAGGTCACTGACAGCAGAAGGATAGGAACATACACAGTACAGCCATGCAAGGTCAGGCCTAGCGTCCATCTAAAGGCAGTATCTCATTTCCAACAGAGGATGCCTGGCAATGGGTACAGAGTACAGGATCACTCGACAGTCATTATCTCCCAGGACAGAGTCATGGCATGTGCTATGAATAACTCGGAGGCTTCTGGTGCCAAAGACGTCTTCGCATTTAATGGTTCTGCATCAATCCAAAGATTTTTCTTCCAGAATTTATTCAACTCATCTTTTAAATCAAGCAAACTTCTGGTATTCGTAATTGCATGTAACAAAGAGCTCCACAGCTGAAACATGTACTGGGTGACAAGCCATCTTCTCCAGTTTGTCTCTAAACCAGCCATTTCCTGTGTTCACTCGATGCCCCATAGTTCTCAGGCCTGGGCTAGAAGAGTGAACAGCTTTTCCTTGTCCTCTTTTTCCATGCCAATCCTGACTCTACAGATCTCTTCCATGCCCTTCCTACCATCCTCTCTTCCCACAAGCACAGCAGGATCCACATCCAGCTGCTCAGTCCTTGGACAGGAGCTGTTCCAGACCTCTCACTTGTGGTTTGCAGCACCTCCTAAAGTCCAGAAAATGCTCCACCAACCTTGACATATACTAAATATCTTCACCCTGGGAAGGTGGAAATGTTCATGCTTTCAAGCTTTTGTGACCTGTCATTGGGGCTTGAAACTCAGCTTCTGGGAACCGTCAGGATACCAATTCCAAGTGACACCAAGAGAGAAGTCTATTACCAAAATCACGTAAGAGCCATTGGAGACATGGGTAAGGACACTGTCTGAAGAGACTGGGAAGAGGTGGAATGGCCCCAATACTTGCCTGGACTTCTCATCCCAGTGCTGGCACAGTTCCAGTCCTGGTGCCACCACCTGCACTGCCCAGTCAGCTCAGAAGCTGTTCCCTCAGCATCACTGAACTGAGGAATCCAGAAACACAAACTCTTCTCCAGCACACAGGTTGATCACCCAGCATTTGTAAATCTAGCTTCTTCCAACTGATCAGCTGCATGTACAACTGCTGTAGCAGTGCAAAAATTATTAATGAAGTCCATTTCAATGCAAATAAACAAACAAAAGGAAAAGGTGGTATATTGCAGATATTCTGGGAAAGTCATCTTCAAAAGCTTCGTGCCAAAGCAAGGTCACAGTACCAGAACAAAAGCCAAATCCACTCTGCTGTGGGTCAGGCTAAGAAAGAGGGAGAGCGCATTAAATTCCAAAGTTGGCACATGATCAAGAAAAGCTGCTTAGTGAAATCCACTGACCCAAACAGAGAAGGAAAAGCCTTGTACAGAAGCCTGAGTATGCTCCTAAAACTGACAGGCATCTCAAATACATTCAGATATTTGCACAGTCATTTCAAGGACAAACCATCCTTCCATTTAAACAGACAACTGAAGCTACTCCCATGCTGTTTTTTTTTTCTTCCAAAGTTTCCATTTTACCAGCATTCCCATTTAAAATAAAGCTTTTTTTTCCTTCCAAAAACATACAAAACAAAAAAACAACTTCATTCAACCTTGCCACACAAACACACATTATCTACTTTCTCCAGCAACACTGCTCCCCTCCAGCACAGCGTGTGCACGTAACAGACACCTGGGCTACTCCATTGCAATCTGATCACCACACCCCATGGTCAGCCTCCAGCTGTTTTCTTCCACTTTTTAAACTCCCATCACTGTAGCAGCTGTATTTGCCATGCCTGCTCTGCAGAGCCCCAGGCAAGGCCAGTGTACCTGAAGGGGTCTGCCCATGCAGCTGTCTGGCTGAGGCACATGGGTAGGCATCCGGGTGGAGGGACAGCAAAGAAACCGGGATCCTAAATGTGTTCTCCAGGCAGAGTGAGCCAGGGGAGACAGTGGACTGCTGGCTGTGTCTCTCTCTCGAGGAGGATTTCTGCTGGCACAGCAGGGAAAAGGCAGGAAGCCCAAGGAGAAGAGGAGCAGTGGGGTTTCAGTCTTGTGGCTGCCAATAAAACCATCTAGCATGGAACAGACCCAACAAGTTACAAATAATATCTCAAATACCAGGCGCAAGCCAGACCTTTAAAACAAGCCAGATGGAGGGGCTGAGGGCAGGCAGGGATGAGGAAGAAGGATCAGGCCTGTGACCCTGCACTCTAGAAAAGGCTGTTGAGGGCACAGCAACACCCAGGCTTTAGCTGAGACCACCACCATGTCTCCCCCTAAGAACTACCTCAGAAATGAAACAAGGCCAGCAGCACTGCTCTGCCAGCAGCCCTGTGCAGGGTGCTCTCCTGCTCTCCTGACCCTCACTGCTGAGCTCGGAGGAGATGCCATGAGGCTTTGCAGACCCACAGGCTGCCAAGCAGAAGGTGGGGTCAGAGCACCCCAGGCACCCCTGAGCACAAGCCTGGCAGCAAGCTAGGCAGACACGCTGCCCTTTTAGCCCTGCACAGCAGGGAGCTGGCAGGACTACCATCCCCATGCCCACTGCCCCTCTCACTGCCCTCTCCCATGCACAAGCTCTGTGAGTGATGGTAGGGACTGATACTGCCTAAAACAGCCTGCACCAAATCACACAGGCAATGGTTCCCCTGCCTTCCGCTTGCAAGCAAACCAACCTGACAGCTAGCTGCTGCCCAAAAAGCAGTCTTGCCTTACTGTAGTGAGCCACTTCAAGGTGTTTTACCAGCACAAAACTAACCCTAGTAAATTATTTCCTGTTGATCTGGCATCCTGAAGAGGCTCAGACAATTTCAGATAAGGTCTGTGCAACCTGAGAGAGGAAGGGTAGGCCCAGCTTATTCAGTGATAGCTCAGCATGATAGCAGCTGAGCTGAAACATCAAACTACAGCCTGAGCACCTTTGTCCCCCGCCTGTGTGAAACGATGTTCCTCCATCCCCAGCCCAGCAGATCAGTGCTCGGGGAAACTGCATTTGCCCCTGCCAGCACACACACAGCACACTGAGCCCCTGTGCTCTCCTCTGGAGAAGGACCAGACAGGAGGCCTGGGGAACAACCAACCTCTTATTAAAAGACATAGCTATCCTGCAGGCCAGTGTGGCACACTGGAAAGACCTGTCCCTACCCAAACTGTATTAAAACTTTATGTCAAAGCAGAACATGGAAGAATGGATCTGAGGTGCCGAAATCCTTTACGTGGGCTTCAACGGAACAGAGGACTTTGCCTTGTAGAGAGTGAATTAAAAAGCACACAATCTTCCACCTGAGAGTTTTCTTTTCAACCTAGAAAGAGCACGCTTGAGCAGGTGGCCATAAAACCAGCACGCAAGTAAATCATGGGAAAGCAGCACGCCAGCATCATTGCAGAGCTGCGCCAGCAGGAACCCACCAAGCTGGGGAGCTTGCTATGGAGAAGGTCTTTTAACTTCTGCGGCTACCCAAGCAACCAAAGCAGCGCGGAGGGATCTCACCGTGAACCACTTCATTTAATTAACTGAGAAATACCAGTGGAAACTTCCTGGCTTGGAAGAGGCCAAGCAGACAGGAAACGGGAAGCTACACTAGCAAAAACCCAAGGGTTTTGATTCAATGCAAAGCCTTGTAGAATGATACTGGTATGCAAGAGGCACACCAAGACTGCAAAGCTTCAACTGGGACCCACTGAACTTGGAGAAAGTTCAGCTATATACAGAGCCAGAGGGTTTTAAATACAGGTAATAAAGCATCTGCCACTGAAAATCGAATGTATATGAGTCAACCTCATGAACAGGAGCGCAGATCAGATGTCCCTTTGAGCAACTGATTTTCTTGATTTTCAGAAAAAGCTACAGGTCATGATGGAAATCAATAATAAACAAGTTCCTACTGGAACACCAGCATTAAAACTTTTCAAAGCAGCATCACATGGGACCCGAAAGGTATCCAGATCTGGCGCCCTTATATAGAAGACAGAGAAAAAACAGGGAACTCAGAAAACTCTCTGATTCCCATTAGTCCCCAGATCTGTAGTTCAGCTTCTCCAAATACAGGTTAAAAGATGACCCCCAACTGCAGCCTACAAACAACACTCACACAGGCAACTGACTGATCTTCAAGGTCCTTTTGTCTGCTGCAACAAAAGGCAGAATAGTAACAAGAACGCAGAAGCCAACGCTCAAAATTCAAGCTATAAAGATGTCACACCCACTTGAAAGAGATGCAAGACAAGAGAAGAAGCAGTGCCCCCAGCCCTGTGTTGCCCCCCTCCTCGTGCTGGCACGGGCATCCCTGCAGCTGTTGGGTGATCCACACTGGGAACCGACCCACATTAGCTCAGCAAAGAAAACGGTTTGTTCCAGCCCAAGCTCCTTCCCTGATCCAAGTCACCACATGGCTCCACAAACACTTGTGCCAGCAGAAGGAAAGGGGAACAAAAAGCAGCTGGAGCCAGACGACTGGACTGCTTCTCAAGGCAGCACAGTTTAAAGCGATCATGAAAACATGGCCAAAAACTCACACTTGCAGCACTGTAGGAAGCTAACAATTATCACAAGGGAGGTGGTGAGTTCTGCATCTCTTGAGGCTTAAATAATCTTCTGAGAAGTGCCTTCACTGCAGGTGCTGAGTGCAGCAGGAATAAAATACTACTGTACCACCAGAGGCAGAGCGAATTTTTGGTGGGATCAAAACATCCAAACCATCCACAGATTTCTCCAGAGCTGACAGCCGAGCCTCATGCATGGGGAGCTTCCATAGAAGGGTTCCCAAGGGATGAGTTTCCCCTGCTCATCTATGGCCTGTGGCACCCACAAAGCAAATAGGTGGAAAGGAGCCAAGTAGAGCAGACTGGACAGAGGGGCTGTCTTTTCCATCTCCTAAGCATGTGTGACCAGATGACAGAAGCAGGTTCACAGCACTAGCCAGCATGCCTGCACCCCAGAGTCCACACAGGGCCCAGGCAACAAGCGATCGGCATCCAACTCCACCTTCTAGAGTAAACCCAATACAGAACCATCTACAGCCCCTAGATACCAGATACCAGCGAGGGGAACAGTCTGAGTATAAAACATAACAAACAAAGAGGAGGGAGCAGTGGAAATCCTTCTGGAGTACTTTGGCATCTTCATCCTGTTTGTGCCTCTCCATGAACACACCCTGCAGCTTTGCACAGAGAACACCAGCCTGCCACCACATGCAACAGCCACATCTCCAGCAGCCACATCCCAATACCCTGGTCACAGCACGCCACTTATAGGCTACGTCTGGGCACAGATTGATGACAATACCTGCTCATAGCTCCAGTCACAGTATGTCAAACATAGGGTGAGAGAAGCCAGCACTGACCATCACTCCCATTCCTTAGGGAAGCTGGTAGAGTCAGCACTGCCTGGTTCTCAAAAGGAGAGGCTTCCCACCTAGAGATCCATTACAGCTACCAGACAGCTGATGCTTCTCAGCATGCCTGGGCAGGAACCCAAGGATACTACTGGTGGTCCGGTGCCACAGTGACCATAGCCAGAATGGATAACAAGTATAATCACATTAACAACTCAAATATTAACAATTCCAATTATAAACAACTGACTGCCAGCACTGGAAGCGTATCTACAGCAGAATCACTTACACAAGCCTTGTTCTTGCATGCTACTCCAAGGTAGCCACAGCTGCCTGTTGGGTTAGCAGTGCCTGTGCTGAGCTGGCAGAGCCCTTTGCCCTGGGGTCCCCAGCAGCCTCAAAGCCAGTACTCTGCCTGGGTCTACACGTTCTTCAGCTCCTTGTTAACAAAGAAGCAGGAAAGCATGATCACAGAAACTATTTTAGTATGCATTTAACTCATTGCAACAATTAATGGGGCTGCAGAAGACCCTGTTCTGGATTTATTTTCATTACTAGTAAAACAGATGTGCTGTCAAGTACTGGCTGATCCACAAGTACCATGGACACAGTTATTGCTTGAATTATACAGCAAGGTAAGACGCACAAAAATGCTTTTGTCAGCGAAGCCATGACCCCACATAAGAAAACAAAAGACAAACCCAACAAAATCCTGCCACTGTATTTTAACAAAGGTACAATTTTTCACTGGAATTGTGCATTTTAAGTTTTTTCCACCAGCCCTCATATGCATCACAAGTACTGTAAGTGTTCGGGACAAGGAAAGCTAGGAACACAACACTGGTACGACTCTCAAGACAGCAGTAAACACTGGCTCTGGTTGCTTTTGGAATAGCTGCTGCCAGTGCACCCACCTCAAGAGCAATTTTCTTGGCAAAGTAATGCCTCTTAGTGATTACAGCATTGTTCGTTTAGAAAATATGACATCAATAAACAATCAATGGAAAAGCAACTGCCAAAACTAGCAAGTTCCCCTAAAAAGATCACAATACTCCAAACCAAGAATTATGTTAGACCAAAAGCCACCCAACCTCCACGGCAAAAGCTCTCTGTACTAAAGCAGCTAAGAATCACTGTTTGTTGTGCTAAATAAAAACGCCCCATTGGCAAATGAGATCAAAACTGCCACAAATGACAACATTTCCTATGGAAAGTTACATAAAACCATGCTGAATAGCAATCTAAAAAAATCTTAGAGGAAATAACAATAACAAACACTGGAGCCACCAGAAGACGGACTATATTCAGGAAGGATGGAAGCCGCAGCATCTGAGCCATTCAAGCCAGCTTTCTTTCCACGTTCCTTTGAAATTCAGAGCATCTTCACTCACCATCACACACCTGTTTTTTCCAACACAACCACAGTTCTGTTCACCTGGATCCAAGTGAGAGGACAAGCCTGCATCCACCAGCAATGCCCACAGCAATGAGGCTCAGTGGAGATCCTTCAAAGCAACAACTAAATAGCCAAGGACTCAGAGCAGAGCTGGTTCAGCTGGAGCTGCTCTTCCCAAGCATTAGCAGATTTAGCAAGGGACACAGGAGTCTGACTTCTACTCTTGCTAGCGCTCGACAGCCAGCCACACACCATCTCCTACTTTGTCTAACTGGAAAGCAGTTGCAAGAAGAGCTTAGTCTTGCTCTGCAGGTATGTGTACACATGTGTATGTTCATGTGTGCCCAACACACCAACTCATTTATAACGCAAATAGAAACAATCAAATTCTAACTTTGTTTTAGCAAACCAAATTAAAAACCTAAGTGAACCACACTTCTTCAATCTGAGTGAATGGCACGTTCTCTCTCACTGCTCTCCCTGAAATTACAGTCCCAGAGTAGTCAGAGAATAGGAAGGTATGCTCACACTTTCTGGCAAAACAACTCACAGCCTGCTGTCTTCTACAGTTCACTTTAACGCACTGGGCTTTGAATTTGACAGAGAAAAGTACCTCCCATGTGCTGCCTGCAACAGGGCAATAACTCCTGAAATACGGAAACTCTAGTCATCAATGCAGCTGCCTGAGCCCTCAAGATTTTAAAATTCAAGCTGTTATAACTTTCATTGAGTCAAAGCCAAGTAAGCGTTGGATCTGTAGAACAGTAAAAGCAGCGTCCTGCACAGCTTCAGGATGACCTCATACAGATTGTTCCTTTTTAAAGAAAAAAAAACACCACCTTCAAAGTAGGGATTGCTGCTGACCAGCAGAGCAAGGGGCTGTCTCTCAGCAATGTGGAAACAGGAAGGGGAGGAGGCGGCAAAGGTAGGCTTTCCAGAAAAGGCAAGATCAGGCATGTCTTGATATCTCTTCTCCCCTTGGGAAGGCTGTACTGTGCCAGGGAAGTGTTTTGTAATGATACTTCTTAGTTCACTGAGAAGAAATTACATTTCCTTTAATAATCGCTGTGTTTTAGAGATGCTCTGATTACTAGGGCAAGGTCTATTTGTTGCTAAAGGCCCCAGAATTTGAGAATTTGAGTATCCGCTGCTCAGGTCTACATCAAAATAGTTCTAACGCTTCCAATGGTATGCAAAAAATAGCTTTAATTATATTTGAAACAAATGGTTCATCTACATAGTTGAAGAGTGCACCCAAAGCAAATTTCAGCAAGAACAAGCCTTATGTCAATCTGACATTTGCTGTCTCTGCAGCAAACAGAGCACACAACCAATGGAACTCGCACTCGGTAGCTTTAGGAGATTTAAGTTAACCTTAACATGAAGAGTAAGCTCTCCGCCTTCACCAAGTAGCAAATTACCACCGTTTGTTATTCAGAAGGATTGACCATACTTTGGGTGATTTATTCAAAAACTCAGCTACTCATTTGCTCATTGTGACATCCCAACACACATTAAAAAAAAAAAAAAAACACACTTCCTCGTTCCTACTGCAGTATGGACTGAAAACAGCAAGTATGAGACATGGGATCTTAAGTGGGCTTCAACTACTCCTGGATGGCAGCTAGATGAGCAGGACCAAAAAAAGGAGCAAGCGATCAGAAACCCCTGAAGTTCAGCTAACAAGGACACGACAACGGGCAATCTCAGCACAGACACAATTTCCACTGCTCCCTGTGGAAATGCTACTCTCACAGGGTTGCCCCTAGACCTTCCCAAAGGCACAGTCAAGCCAGCCTGTGAAAACAGAGTGGTTGGCAGGCAAGTCTTTCCCCCCCCATGCTGTATTGGAGTGAGGGCCTCTATGACTTCGTGCAAGCAGGCCTGGGCGGCAAGAGCACACATCACATACCAAATCAGTTTGGGGTTCTTCAAGGACACAGAAAGAGCTGCCAGCATGACAATGGGAAATGCTGTCTAACAGATTCATTTCCCTCCAAGGTTAATTCTTGCCTGTTGCCTCCCTGATCCCTTGGGACTAATATCTGCAGGACTAGGATTGTCCTTTT
Organism: Falco naumanni; assembly: GCF_017639655.2. NCBI lineage: Eukaryota > Metazoa > Chordata > Aves > Falconiformes > Falconidae > Falco > Falco naumanni. The sequence goes on from NC_054057.1 coordinate 73,938,485, forward strand.
TAAATATTTTTCTGTCACTTGCATGGTGGGTGCTGACCTCAGAGAGGAATCACTGGACACTAGTGGAGTAAGCAACAGGTCCTCATGTTCATTCAGTTCAACTGGTTTGTCTGCTGGTTCTGAACAAGGCAAAAAATAAGCAAACCAAAAGATAAAAAAAAAACCACCAAAACAACAAACCACAAAGATTAAAAAAAAACCAACCACTGAGAAGACCACTACCCTGAACAGCAGGGCTTCCCCTCCTTTGAAGAAAGAAACCATCTTCACTCTATTTTCCAGCAGCATTGGGACATTTTACCCACAACACAAGTCCCACTAAATTCAGGCTACAGCACACATTGAGACATTGTCACACTCTCAGCAGAGAGGATCCAACACACTTCTCTGAGCAGGCAGACAAGACATGCGTTCTGTGGGTTACTTAAAACTACAACAGGTACATACCCAGCATCAGGGAGGCAACCTTACAATAAACCAGCTGGGATCTGCACATTTCATGTCCATTTCATTCCAACTAGATGACGATAAAGTTAGACCTGGAGCCCAGCACCTCTTCAGCTGAAAAGACAGGATACTAATCCACATCTCAGTTCAGGGAAAATGTTTAGGAAGGAACCCATCCTTGAGTTTTAAGTGTTTCTACGAAAATGGGTCATATACCAGCAACAGGCAGGTGGCTGCAGGAACAGCAATTAAGAGAAGTGTCACACTGGGTCACAATTAATGCTGGAACCTCCAAGAAGAGCACATGGTCTTCATGGGATGCCAAAGCATCCAGGGAAAACTAAGGAAGAAAGGGAAAACTAAGGAAGAAAGGGAACAACCACAAGGGAAGAATCCTGTCAAAGATTGTTCTGCTAGAGATACAGAGAAACACCAGGATCTTCAGCTCACAGCCAGTCTCACTCAGTGGGCAGCATCCCCAGCAGCACACGGAGTGCTCTGCCAGCCTTTTTGCTGGATACACTGAACGGAAGAGGAAAAACTGGGACTCCTGGTCATGTTTCCCACCTCAGGCCTTCAGCACTAACCAGGCTGTGTTTGCACTGCAGAGAGATCTGACACACTGAATGGAATTAAATCTTTACTAATTATATCTGAGCATGTGGGCTTTGTGCCCAGAATCAACTGTCCTATCATGCCACACTCAGCAGACCCTGCCTCTTTCAGGGCAACGTGCTGGGACTTGCTGACTACTCTCTGGGTCTGGATTCCAGAAGAACAGGACTGATGACCCCAAAAGGAATTCCTATTCCTGCCTCACGACCTCTCTCAGTTGCAGGCTCACTGCAGTCCCCACCACAAAAATTAAATGAGCCATCTGCCAAGTCCAGTGACGAGGCGCTGACCCTCTCCGAGGGACATAACTCCTGACTGAGGTGACACGTCAGGGCCATGCGCTCTCAGCACCAAGCCACAGGAAGGACGAGCTCACTAGAGAAGAGGTGCCTGCTCTGCTCTGCAGGCAAGCAGCACTCTTCACATCCAAAGCTCATCACCCTGGCTGAAGCCTACCCAGGCACAGAGCAAGACATTCCTGAGACCGGGGCCAGCCCATGGCTTTCCCCAGAACCTGAAAAGCCAGTTTGTAGGAGATCTCTTGCAACTGTATTGCTTAAAAAAAAAAAAAAAAAGCCTGTCATGGGAAGTCCCAGAGCAGAACTAGTTTTGTGGGAGTTGCTTTTACGCTGCGCCGCATTCACCTCCTTTCATGGGAACACACAGAATCAGGCACACCACTGACAGATGACCACGCGTGAGAGCCGCTTGCCTTCCAGGGGGGCTCAGGACCGATGAGCACAGAAACCACAACAAAGCTGAGGACCTGTTCCAAATCCACAGCACCTCTCGGGAGGCTGGCAGGGTCCCAGCTCAGGAATGGCACCAAACTCCCCAAGAATCCGCACACAGACAGTGGAGACCTGGGCTGCCCAGCAGTAGCCACGAGGATCTAAGGATACAAGAGGGATGCAGCAGGAGAGGGGGATGATAGCAGTTATTAGAGCAACAGAGTGTTAAAAAAAGTAGACAAGCTTTCAGGTAGGGCCTTTCATAAAGTCCTTTTAACAATGAAAACTTCAAGGAAGTATCTGAAAGCTTATCTGTTTCTTCTAACTATATTAACCAATCTAACACGAGTTATCACCTCCTCTTGCAAAACCTGCACCACCAAGACAGAAGAGCTGGAGAGCAACATATATCCACACACTGGAGTGGAAATCCCATTCTCCTTCCAAGGGTCAGCTCCCCAGCTGGCCTCAAGCCAGCCCTTTTTACCGCTGTGGTCATGGCACAAAGGCAGCTACTTGTCTATGCCGGTCTGTCAGCATTACTGCAGTTAACACCCTGCACTCCTTCCTCGTCCCATGCTTCATTCAGAAGCGCCTACAACTTTGCTGCCTTGTCCCTTCCCGTTACGTGCGACTATTTGTTCCTTTACTGCAGAATACACAGCTTTCTTCCCAGAGGAAATCAGCAGCTATGGGGACAAAAACAGGAAGAAAGGAAACAACTTCCTGCTCACTCCAAGACCCGGCCTGGAGGCATCCCTGACCAACACCGAGCACCCCGCCAAGCCAACCTGGCAAGAGAACCAGCAGCCAGAACCATGCCCGTGCACAAGGACAAGCACCAGGCACAAGTCATCTGTGTTGCCGCTCGCCTCTCCCGAGTTACAGGGGAGAAAAGCACAAGCTGCAACGTGCACAAGGGGCTTTTTGGCCACAGCGGGGCTAGCGATGGAGGGGAAAGACAGTCGCTCTCTGAGGAGCCTGAAGGGACTCAGCACCGAGGACACAATCCTGCAACAACCTTACTCAGGCTCCAGTTGGGCTGCTGTGATCCTCTGCTTCGTGCCAGCAGCGCATAGTGTGAAAAGTCAGTTGAGGGACTCGGTCCTGAGGAAAACTAACCTTTACGTGTAAAAAGCAGTATGTTTTCCACAAAGTGGCTGCCGAAACAGCGGTGACAGCATCAGGGGAAGGGCGGGTGGCAAACGTGTGGGAAGAGATGGGGGCGGAGGGGCCATTTCTGCTCCAGCGCGGACTTGGATCAGCTGAAACACGCCATGACCACGCGCCTTCACCTACGGCCGAAAGCACCAGGGTCACCAACCTCCCGATGTCCAGAAATCCACGGTCAAAGCTGGGAAACCCCGCTTCTCCTCACAGATCCTCTCCACAGATCCAACCGCTGCTACTTCCAGCTGTCACTGACAGGGCCGGGCTCTCCACCTGAGGTACCGGGAGGCGAGCGAGGGCTGCCCCAGCCCGCGCTTTACCTCACGACGGTGGGCGGGAAGGGGGGGGGGGGCATTTTCTCAGGGCTGACAGGGGTCGGCGCCGTCACCTCAGGGCACCGGGCTCAGCCCCGCGCTCCGCCGAGGGCCGCTCCCTGCCCGGCTGAGGCGGCGCGGATCGCACCGCCTCAGCCGGGCAGGGAACGGCCCTCGGCGGAGCGCGGGGCTGCCCCTCACGGCCGCGCCGCCAGCAGGGGGCTGCCGAGCCGCAGCTGAGGCGGCCGGGCCGCGGGACGGGACGGAGCCCGCAACTCACGTGTGCGCCGAACCCCGGGAGCACCCCCGCCTCGACCCCCACCCACCCACCCACACACCCCTCAGCCCCGGGACTCACCGTAAAGGCGGGTGGAACGCAGCGGCGAAGCGCCGCTCGGGTCGGGCCGCCCCCCAGTGCGGTTTAAGGGACCGGCTCCGCCGAGCTCGGCCCGCGGAGGGCGCGGAGACTCCTCCCCCGTGCCAGGGGCCGGCCGGCCGGGCACGCCATTCACAGCCGCGGCATGCAAATGGGAGACGGGAACCGAGCGGCGTTCGGCGGCCTGAGTCCCGCCGGGGAAGTGCCAGCGCCCGGGGCCGCGGGACGACGCATAGCGCCGCGCCGCCGCCCTGACTCACGGTGCAGGAATGCGCCGCGCCGGGCGGAAGCCACCGGCCCGCCCGCGGCCCCCGCAGCCCCGGCGTGGAGCCCCCGCCTCCACCGCCGGCGTTTTGGGGGTCGGCTTCACGGGTGGCCAGCGCTCCCTGGGGGCTGCAACCGCCCACCCCCGGCCGAGCGGGGGGTGCAGCTCCAGGTCCCGTTAGTCTCGGGCTGCTGGAAGCTGCGTTTCCCCGCAGCGCCCGGCTGCGAGAGCAGGCAGAGCCGAGGGAGCCCCGGGGGGAGAGCCGAGCTCGGCACGATGGGACACAGAGGGGCCGGGCACAGCCAACTGCCAGGCCCCTGCTGGGCCTGCCCAGGCCCCGCTGCCGCCCTCGGCGCCGGGGCTCTCGGAGGGGTGGCACACAGCTGCTGGTGCTGGCCTGGGTTGCTCCCAGTTACCTTCTCGTCCTGTCACTGTACTTTACCTGCTTTGCCTCATTCCCCTCCCCATGCTTAGCCCTGTGTTTCCCATCAAGTTCTTCACACCTCCTCCAGCCATGTGGTTAGCGTATCATCCCTTCCCTAAGCTGCTTCTTTCCTCCCAGCTTCAACATTTTCCCCTTCTGGCTGGCATCCTCCCACCCCAATTGCTCAGCTGTCCTTGCCTTTGTCCTGGGACTGTTGCCGAAGATTTCTCCATCCCTCCTCTCCAGAGCGTCAGTCAGAATGTATTGTTCACACAGAGGTTTGCTAGAGCTCCAGCAAGGCCTGCAGCATGCAGGTCCCTGACCCACAGCTGCAGATGCTTTTGATATTAGTAAGAACCGGGGTGGTAGGGGGGGTGTGCGTATACCTTGCCATCTCACCGTGTCTTCCCTGCCAACCCGCAATCGAGACGAGTGGGAAACCTGTTGCTGGGGCCAGCGCTCCCCACGAAGGCTGAGCTCATCGGTACCGCACCCACCCCTGCACGTGCCCGTGCACAGCAACGGCAACTACGCGTCGAAGGCAGGCCCCCAGAGAGCCCTGCTAACTGCATTGCATCTCATTAGCTAATGAGCAAATGCAGATCGGCCTCAGCTAGTCCTGGCTGAGGTGGAGACCAAATTGCACACAGAACCCCAACTGTCCGCAAAGCTTAACAGGCACAAATTATTTTCAGATGTTTCTACCACATAAACAAGGAAAAGTGTCCAGTAACGTAACAGAGCAGAGATGAAATCACAGGGCCCTTCAGCATCTCCCAGGAGGAGCACTCTGGGGCCAGAGTGTGACTCTGACCCGCCCCATGCTCGCTCAGCCTCCTGCCAACAGTACGTGCATTTTGCAAGAAAAACAAAGCTCTGTCACTGAAACATGATTTCTTGCTCCTGTATGACACTCTTGCAGACAGCACTGCTGACCCCATCCCACAAGCTCTCGTTTCCCCAGTGCTTCCCTGCCCAGCCCACAGGTCTGTGGGGTAGGATTCTTTTACCCAGCTGCAGGCATCTCCACTTAGTTGGGTAAAATCTACCCTCTTGGTTAAGAATATGCCCTCCTTGCTCCCAGTGCCACACAGGAGGGTGTTTCTCCTTCAGTGCATGGAGTCTTATCAGACTATACATGGATAAGGTTAAGTTAAGGCCAGCTTCTCGCTGATGCTCTCTTGAGCACAAGCTGGTGCACAACAGCAGTTTGGTGTTGAGGACCCACCAGTCCTGGTCCAGAGTAGGTCATCCAGCCCAACAACCTTGTTTATTTTTTCCCTCACGAATGCTTGCAGGGAGTACTTCTGTTTGAAACGCAGCCTCTGAGGGCCAGCTGAAGGAGAGCTCTCTTCTGGTGCTTGTTATGTTTAACATGAACATGTGATTACATGAATTTGCTTCGTTCTTCTCTGCTGGAAACTGGAATTTCCTCCCTTCTACTTGAAACCCATGTGAACCTGTGATCTTGCCACAAGACATGGTTAAGACCCAGTGAAATAGATACCCATCAGCACGTGAGGTGCAGGACTTCTACTGCTGCAGCTCGCTTTAAACTTCTTCAAAGCCGGGTGAGCCACACACCTGCCCACTTACAGTCAGGCACTGGTGGGTCTGCACCAGCTGGGAGCGGTGTGGAACAGCCCATCGGTACCTCACACGTTTGTTCAATACCTCGCCTTCACCAGCACGCCGCGGTTCTCCCCGCTGCATGCAGATTTGTATGCAATGCTCCTTGTATGCGATGATCCTGTGTCATCAAGCATTAAATTGGGCTGCACTGTATATTGATTATACACCCGAGTAGGCAAAAGGTGGTGTTGCATGTGCTTATGGCCACTGCTGGACATGCAGCACCGGGGAGCTGTGCAATGCTCTGAGCCAGCACAGCCCTTTTTCCCTTCTTAGAGCCTGCATGCATTGCCTAACAGTTATGTGAGGACAGCTGGGACACACCAGGAGCACAGAGCTCTATTTTTATCTGGATTGACGGTTATCTAGACAGATGATTTGATTTCGACCCGCTTGCCAAAAAAGCATCCCCGTATCCGGCAAGCACAGCCTTCGTGGGGGAAGCAGAGCTCCCCTTGCCTTCTGGAAATGCACGGGCTTTGCAGTGCCTCCTGCGCTGACATGAAGCAGCGGCGCAGCCCTGGCAGCTGTCCTAGCAAACAGGGAAGAGGTCCAGAAAGGACTGGGATTTCTTCTGGGGAGGATTAATAACACAGAAACCCAAAGTCCCACAGAGTTTCAAATGCAGGTGGCCTGGCCAGGAGCCAGAGAGGGAATGGCTAGGAGCAAGAGGACGGGGATTCCCCTTGGGGAATGCATTTCCAGTGCAGATCAGAGATCACCTGCCTCCCCTCACGGGAACAAACCAGGTTCCCGGGTACCAGCCGCAGGTCAGGTTATCGCCCCCTGCCCCATGTGCAAGCAGATCCTGTGGACAGAAGTGAGATTGGTACTGTGGGATCCATTCACCAGAGCTGCTAGAGAAATTCTTTCCTCTTCCTTGCTACCCTACAGCTCCGGCATGTGCAGCTGGCATTGCTGCTTTCTGCCCCAGCCTCATGCCAGGAAAAGCACCGCTGGCTGCTCCGAGCATCCAGCCCCAGCAGTGCCCTTTCTACCGCAGCGCCATGGGTGCTAACAGCCCATCGATCCAGAGTGTTGGCTCAAAATGGTTGGAGTGCAGATGCCTCCTCTCCAGATCGGATGCCAAGCTGAGAATGGTGCTGCTGATCTGCAACAAAAATATTAATGCTTTTTGGAGTGCAAATGAAATAACTTTTGCTTTCAGAAAATCCCCAAAAAACCTCTACTAACAAGCAGCTATGTTGCAACTTCAATTTCTTCTAATCCACTCAATTTACATTAAGTTCAAAAACCTAACACTGGTTAGAAAGTCTTTTGAAGCCCCCGTCACCCCCAGCCACCAGCAGGCATGGCAGACACTGTTACACAGGATCACGCTGTGGCAAGGTGGGACACAGTGGTGACTTCAGCCTGGCAATTGCGTGTGCCCAGTGACGAGCTGGATGTGCTGCAGGCTGAGCTGGCGGCGGGCTCACAGGGCTGCGCATAGAGCAGGGCTGGGGTGTTAAGCAGGACTTAAAGCCCAGGGAAGAGGCCCAAAAATAAAATCAAGCCCCACTGTCCTAGTCCGTTGCTTGCTCTGCCTAAACCAAGATGGATAATTCACTTCACAGGCGTGTTCAGCGAGTCCACATAGGGCTGGGGACCATAACCAGGAGATGAAGTGGGAGAGGAGCCAAAATGCTGAGGATCTGGGATGGTGATGGTACCCCAGAACACTCACAGCCACAGGAGCTGCTGCCCAGCAGAGCACAAGGATTTCACATTAAAACTCAGCCCCTTCATTTTCTGCCCAGATTAATTGCAATTGATCATTCCTAGCTCTAGCCACAGGGAATGTGTGTGTTTGTGGTGCCAGGAGGAGGTGGAGGAGTGGAAATAACATAAAAGTAGGATTTTATGGCCAGCCCTTACAGAAATATTTATTTTCAACTGTATTTCACCCAGAAAATCCATTTGGATCAAAATGGCAATTTTCATTTTGGTCAACCCATTGGGGGAATTGACAAAAAAAAAAAAAAAACAAACATGTGTAAAGAAGGCTATTATTTCCAACGTACTTAAGAAATGTCACTGAGCAAAATAGCTTCCTTCTCTCCAGTTTACTCCAACAAAAATATGAGCTTTTAACATACATATATATATATATATAAAAAACATACATATATGTGTGTTTCATATGGAAGGAATAAAAATGTCATGGAATAAGTAAGATGAAACTCCCAAAATATCTGTTGTGTAGCCTGAAAGACTCTTATCGTTTTCCAATCCACTATTGGCAACAGATGAAATAATATCACTTCAAAATTTCAAAACTAGATAGATTTATTTCCAAGAGGCACATAAGGACTCTTGTAAAGCAATCAAATACGGAGCATAGTCACCAAGCGTGTGATCAAACCTTGCCATCAGAAAGCAGGCATGGAAGAGGCAGAATTCAAATGGCACAAATTAGCTTTTTGTTGGTGATTTGGAATTCTGGAGTGACTGAGTTTTGAACAGTGACTTTCATTTAAATGCCTGACTTCTGCTATGGAGAATGGTGCCAGAAGGGAAAGGTGAGCCCCAAGGAGCGTGAGCTCTGTGGCCAGTAGCTGAATGCCATGGTGGTGTTTGGGGTTCCTGCTTGCCCCCCTGCCAGGGCTGGTTTAGCAGCTACTGGTGCTACACTTCCTTCTGGTACAAAGAGTTATTCATGTTGATGAAGAAGAGGTACACAAGAGGCAGGAATACAGCACATCAGCTTGACAGATGCCAAAGAAGCCAATCCTCAAAGCACTGTGAGAAATGATGTCAGGTGGATGAGCAAGATTTTGGTAGCCTGCAGCCCATAAGCGCATCCCTCCAGGCTAGCCCAGGTGGCTGCTAACCTGCTGCTGGGGACAAGCCTTGAAGGGCAACATTCAAAATTGGCAATAATGAATTATATAGTTCAGAAAGGAGAGCATCACGGAAAGGGGTTCAAGCACAGCATTAGCCACAACAAAGTTCACCATCTTGTAAGTCCCCATATTAACTAAAAGGGAATTGTATTAAAAAAAAAAAAAAAAAAGCAAACACAACCACAAACATTTCCAGTTCAGTTCACAAATGAACTGAAGGAGTTCATAAAAAAGCCAAGGAATTTTGGTTGGTTTGTCAGAAAAAAACTACATTTTTGCAGAAAGAGCAGAGATACACTATCTCGATGTAAAAATATGAACTCAGTAATTGGAGAAAAAAATAATAATGCAGTTACTGACAACAACCCTGTAAAGAACTTGCTCAGCTAAAATAACAGGGCTTTGTGTAAATCCAGTAAATCTTTAAACAAATCTTTAAGAATAGTTTTGGCATAGGCAAGTAAAAGACAAAGTAAAAGGCTGAAATTGCAAAGTAAAATCCACTCTCCCTGTTTCAGTAACATAGATCAACTCTCCAGTAACAAATAATTTAACCATGTGATACTGCAGTTATCTCAACTTAAGGAACAATAACATTTAATGTAAAAACTATTCCAAACAATCTACTTTCATGGGTTCTGGTCTAAACTTTATCGGTCCCCCTGTGCTGCCTGGTAAATGGGAAAAGGCATGGCTGGAAAGGTGGCTCTTCTGCTTGGTCTGTCACTGCTTTGCTGGTTTGGTCCTTCTTCACTATTTCTGATTTTTCAGGTTGAAGCAGGAGCCAGGGAAGAAGAGGGGCTTACCAGCTTCCAAAGGTTTTATGAGCTCTGTCTCTGGCACATCTAGGCAGTGGCTTTGCTGTAGTATTTTGAAGACCTCAAAGAATGGAGGTCCCACCAATTCTCTGGGTCCTGTCCCAGGGCTGCACCGCTCTCACAGGGAAGAGCCCTGTCTTTGTGTGCAGCCCGTTTCCCTTGTCCCTGCTGCGGCCTCCTGCCCTTGCAGGGTCCCTGTAGCCTCTATGGGCCATGCAAGGTGGGTTTCATCCCCCTCCACCTTGTCCTCCAGGGTAAGCAAGGCTGCTCTCTCAGCCTCTCCTCCCCAGCCCCAGCCATCCCAGCGGCCCTTCTCTGGGGTCTCCAGTTTCTCTGCCTCTCCTCTCTACTCGGGATCCAAAGCAAGGTGCCACAATGCATGTGCACTGAAACGCCAGCACTATGCAAACAGGAACAGGTTTACTCGTAATTAAACCCCATCAAGAGTGAGCCTACAAACATCTGTCAAAGCACACTGAGCTGTAAAGACTCCCCGTTTTCCTGCAGACTTAGGTGCAGGAACTAAAGAAGCTGCTGCCAACCTTAAATGAGGAAGCACCGGTGGAGCTGTCTCTGTCTTTCCAGACCTTCTGCAGGACGTGGCAGAAAGAGGAAGCTGCCAGCAAAGTTTTTAACCAATATTGTGTTTATGCTTGTCATAAGATGCCAAACCAGGGGAAGGCAAGAAAGGAACAAAACCCAAGAAGAAATCAACTGTTAATCTTGACTTTCACCCAAGACCCATGCACGTATTACATTTTATTACAAGCATTTCTTACAAAAGGTCTGCACTTGAAGGAAATTATCCCAGTGGAGTGACACAGTTTGGCACTAGCCAACGTACAAGTATCTGCCTTGCTTGTTTTTCTTTTTTCCTGGCACGTGAACCATTTTGAAATCATCTGGAGCTTCCTACTGCTTCAGGACTTGTGAGGTCCCAAAGCCAGTCATTCAGAAAACTCCTGAGTCAATCTTTGGAAAACTTTCGGGTATACGTGTCACCAAGCTGTCCTCTCAGAGCCTTGGCTAAGGCAGACTGTCTGCCCCAGAGACCTGTTCCCTCTTTCCCTGGAGGTGACAATTGCACCAGTGAATATGGTCAAAGCTTCAACAAGCCAGAAAGCAGAAGGCCAGCCTCCCAAAGGATCTGATAAAACAGAGCGTGTCTTCATTCCAGATTGCTACAAAGTCCCTGGATTTCAAGTTGTCCACAAAAGAAAGATCTGTACAAAATATCTAAGCCTTTCCAAAAAAGAAACCCACAAATGTTTGGACATAGTCCATTTTTAATGTAACGTACAGAAACTTCTCAAAAACTGGGTGGGGAATTGTTTCAAAACAGGGCAAAACCTTCCAAACTGCTTGCTTCCAAAACCCCTCCGAGCCCTGTGGAGGAGACGGGCAGATGTTTTGCTGGAGTCCTAGCAAAATCACTGCAGGGCACACACAATCATCCAGGAAAGGGCAGATCTGGAGCTTCACTGCCCTGGTCTGATTCCTCCTGGAGCAGACAGGCTGCAGCCAGGGAGACCAGCTGGACAGGCTCCTCACTAGGCTGTGCAGCTTCCTTGAAGTGGGGGTCTCTCCTGTGCTCCAGCATCCATGGTTTAGTTTGCAGCCCTCAGTGCCAGCAAGAGAAAGAAGCTGCTCACTGTCTCGTTCCTATTCTCCCCTGAATAAAGCCTCGTAGGAAAGGGAAGGGATCATTTAATTTCTTAAAGGGCAGCTGACTCCCCTCTAAATGGCCACATTCTTGTCCTTCTCACAGAGTGTGGCTGGTGCCAAACTTGGTCACAAAGGCGTATTCACGGCTTTTTCCTTCCTACACATTCAGGAGTTGAAAGCCAGTTTGGTACAAACTCCCCCAAATGACTTATTCAGCAGCTGCTCACCAGCTTCCTGTTTGCACAGCGGCAGGGCCGGAGCCAGGGCACGAGCCCTGACACCCTGACACCACGCACGCTGCTGCGGGGAGACCCTGCCCCTCCAGTGGACCCTGAGCCATCACTGACAGGGCTCAGCTTGGGCAAAGACCCCATCACGAGGCTGGCCTTTTCACCTCTGCTTTTGGTTTCATCACCAAATTTGCTTTTTCTTGAGGTCACTGATCCCTGGGACATGTTCCAGCTGTAATGAGGATCTTTTCCCCAGTAAATAATTCCTGCTCTTTCCAAGGGAATGGAGCAAATACTCAGCCTCAAGCTACTGAGCACTGAGGGCAGCCAGCTTCTACCCTTGCCAACAGCCATGGAAGTGATTATCCTCCCTGGGATCAAGAGACTCAATGTCTTGTCTAGAAATCTACAGGAAGATATTAGGGGAACAGGGACAAAGCTGCCCTTCAGCTCTGCTGTTCATTTACAGCAGGAAAATCAGGCAAAATGGACAAACTTTGCCCAGCACAATGCCACCTTCATACACCTTCATCTGGCACCCCCAGATCCTTCCTGATATGCTCTTAGCTCCATCACGCTTTGGGGAAGTATAGGAAAGACCAGGTGCTTTTCAGCTGGGAGCTAAGCTCCCAGGAGCAGTTTGGGGTGGCAGAGTGCTCCTACTGCAGACATCATAGGTTTACCAAGGAGAAGAAACTCTTGGGTCTGTGCAAGCTGACAGAAAAAACAGTGTCTGCTGTGAGCACATCAGTGGTGGTTCCTGGTTGCAGGGGGAGGTGATCAGGATGTTTTCCCAAGGCCAGTCCTTGGTTATGTGGTTTCTTCACTGTCTGTGGCTTCAGTGCGATTGCCAGCAGTATGGTTTCTCCTCTCAGCCTCCTACATGGCCTTTTGCTGGAAAAAGCCCATATAGTGTCTGCAGTCCCTGCAGCCAAGCTTTCTGCTCAGCTCACAGGGAGGAACCAAGAACATCTTTGTGTTCACGACACCTCCAGGAAAACAACTTGCCTCAGACAAGAGACAGCCTTCCCAAAAGCATGCCACAACCTATGGGAAAGGATCCCTGTGCTAATGGAAATAGGCATATTTCTTCCACAGTGCCACCATCGTTTCAACTCACGTGTTGTTAACTGAGCAAGCTGGGTCCTCGTGGCCTTTCCCACCAGGCTGGTGGTAAGAGACAGCAGAATTCACTCCAGTAGCCCCATGCTCTTTTACAGCTGCACACTGGTAGGCTCAGACTGTCCTCAGCTGGAATTACTTAAGCAGCAACGTGCTGATATGCTGACCACCAAAGCTGGCTAATGACTGCACAGATGATAATTTGTGGCAGGTCAGTGCTAAATGAGCTCAGACGTGGTTTCCTGGCAGCAAGGAGACCCTTTCTGGTCACTGAGCTCTTTCAGCCATGGCTATTTGTACATGAACAAAAGTGTTCACACCTGACCCTGGTTGTGGGCCATAAACGTTGCCTTATTGATGGTGGCAAAGGAGCCTGGGGCTGCGGCCACCTGCGCTGGGGTCCCTGCACTGGCCATGGGAGTGGGACAGCTGCCCGCCCGCCTGGCTGCATCATGCTCTGCCACGGTGCACTCCTGAGACAAGGGTCAGAAATGCCTCTGGCAGGAGCAACAAGCGCTGCTGAGGGTGGATTAGGGCAGGAATGTGGAAGGATTTGACAGCTCAGACACCAGAGACGAAGGATACAGGCACTGCAGGCAGGGAGCCGAGGCATGTCAGCGCTCACTTCTCCCTGACCAGGCCTCCTGTCCCAGGACAGGAGCCATCCCAGCCTTCTTCACCTGGAAAGTGTGGATGCCTTCCTTCTGGAAATGGACCTATCCCTACCATCACCCTTTCCACATGGCTGCCATGGAGAGAACAGATGTTTTTGTGCCTTTACTGAGTTGAAGTTTGGATCTAGCTGCAACTGGGGTTGATTAGCAAAGGTGACTTGATATCTTGCTCAGTGGATCCACAGGATAACGCTCCAAGCCCCAGGTCTGTACACACACCCCCTCTGAGCTCACTGCATCAGCCTCACTGGCATGCAAACAGTGGCGTGGCTGGGATGTGCAGGAGGGATCCCAGGCTACTGGGACACGGCTCCTTGACCAGACACACCTCCAGCATAAGGCAGCTCTTCAGCCTGGGTGCTGAGCTGAGATTCACCTTTAGCATCTTACGCACTAATCCTATATAAACCACTGGCTCATACACAGGCTCTGCTACGCACAGGGACTGATGGTGCTGATTCCAAATGGACATTGCCAAGGAAAAATGCCTTTGGCAATATAAATTCCCAGCAGTCCCCAGAAGGATCAAAACCAAGTATTTAAATATCTCCAGAAGAAGCATCTGAAGGGCAGGAGGGTGCCGGCACAGTACTGGGCATACTGGGGCCAGGGAAGATAGAGAGACCGCAGCATCCAGTGCTGCTGACTCAGACTCAGCAATCACAGAGTCTAGTATAATTTTGTTGCACATCATCACACCAAAAGAGCCAGAATGGTAGGTGAGTGGTGTTGCAAGTGAGACCAGTTTTGCACTGTATGTGCTGCAATTCTTACAACCACTGATTCAGCTAAAAGGATGTTCTGCCCTGGGGCTGGGCAATTACAAATTTAGCAGCTAGAGTTATATGTCCATAAATACCTTTGTGGTAACCTTTCTCATTGCATCTGGGAAGAGCCCAAACAGGAAATCTCAGGTAGAAATGGGAAACAAAACCTCATAATTTGAGTCATCAATCATATGGTAAACTTAGGAGAGGAGTTAGCTGGAGTACAAAGGAGCTTGTCTCTGGCAGAGCTTCTAGAAATAGAAGCAGCAATTTCTTCTGGTTTCCTGGAAATCTTGTATTTGAGCTTGCCCTTAATTTTCCTGCTGGAAAAGGAATAAAATCTGACCTACTTTTGATCAAAAGAGCCATTGGGATCAGACTCCCAAAATAGGCCTGGGCATAGATGCTTCCTTGGTGCCCGCTGAAGCTGGTGGTTTGATGCAATGAGATAATGCTTCTCTGGAAGAATTTCAAACAAAGAGTTGCTGTAACTAAGGCTTCAAATAAAATTATCTCCCTTGTTGTTTAGGACTAAAGAGTCCATCATAATATTGAAAGGCAGTTGTGTTTTCTGTTTAGAGCTTGAGTTTTGTCACAAATTTTAAAAAAGCATGGCCCTGGTAACCAAATCGATGAGGAGCCACTGCTCAAAGTGAAGTCAGACTCTGAAATCAGCCCTCACAAACAGTTGTTTTTCTGGCCTTTTGAAAATAACTCTTTTCATATGTGCAATTGGGAATTTGCCAGGCCGCTCCAGATATTTCCCCAGAGGTCCAGATGATACCAGAAGACATGGAAAATAAGATATGTCATTCTTAAATGAGATTATTGACACTCTGCCTTGCTGTAAAGTACTCTCATTGTATCAGGGTAGTTTGGGTGTATGACCCATAGCTCTACAGTCTTTTGCAAACAGAGGGTGTTGTGCTAAGAGGGAGGGACTCGTGCAGGGTTGCATGTGTCCATGGGGTTGAACATAGCCAGGTCCCCAAGCAGTCCAGTCTCACTGGAGGAGATGAGAAGCATCTTCTCAATCAGTACCATGATTTTCTTTAGCTGTAACAGCTAAAGCGGTGTTAGAATGAAAATTCAATCGGCCACACAGCAAGCAGCGGGCCCTGGCCTCAGCCCCTCAGCAGGGTAATCCTGAGAGCTGACCTGTGAACAAAGATGCCTGAAATCTGCCATCCTCTTTGGGTGAGGAATTCCAGAGAAGGAGGGTAGGAAAAAGTTGCCATTTGGTTTCACAATGAGGACCAGATTTTCAAGAATTCCTACTGAAAGGAAATTCCAACACATTTGGAAACTAATTTTGGAAAAAAAAATATTTCCATTCGTTCAGGGGAGGGATGCAATATGTGTCCCGCACAGAGCACTATCCCCAGCACAGCTCTGAGCACCAGGGGTTTCACGATGCGCCTGGAGGACAGGGGATTCTGGCCAGCCAAGGACACCTCCCAGTGTCCTGGGGAACACGTGGAGATGTCCAAGCAACATCCTGGTAACTTGGCAGCATCCACCTCACAGTTTTGTTTGTATATCTTGTTTCAGTCTTGAACAAAAAAATGAAACAAGACCAAGCCCTGAAGAACATGTGCTCAGTGTGTCTGGGCAAAGCCACGGTAAGCCCAGCTTGGCAGGCTTTGAGAGGAAAAGCTAAGCCACTCCCCAGACTCCCCATCTTCCCCACAAAATGTTCCCAGAGCCCCTCAGGACGTGGATGTGGGGTTTAGCAGCACTTCAGGAGCCCTGTGTGGAGCAGGGGGCTGCCCAGCAGTGCCAGCAGACTTCATCACCTGTACCAGAGGTCCCTGGAGCACAGCGTCCAGCTGCTCTTTGGGTGTTGTGGGAGGGCCTGGACGGCTTTCCAGCTGCCAGAGTGGTGGAGTGGTGGAGACGAGGGGCCTGACTCATCCCTCTCTGCGGGATGGAGCTGGGATGGTAGGCAGCCGAAAGGCCACTGCTGGCCCTCACCCCCCATGCCCTGCTGCAAACCCAAGGAATGTTTCATGGGATAATGATAGTCCTGTGGAATGTGACTGCCTGCTGGACTGCTGCACGCTGCCGCTTGCAAGATACTATTTCTGGCACCATTGCCAGCCTAAACCCCAAACTGTAACGCTGCAGCCGGAGACTGCCTGATTCCCAGAAATTCCAGCAATGGATGAGGCAGGGGATTTTTTTCACACACCCACACAGGAACTTAGAAAAGGAAAAGCTAAATACAAATGGAGAAACTATTGCTGGTGGTCACCTAAGCCCTACATAAGCATCCAGCCTGGAGAAGCTGCTGTCTCCTGAAATGTGAAATTCTCTGAGCTTTCCCCTGGCCTCTCTGACTGCAGCCTCTCCCCAGCTGATGGAGGTCTGGCTTGACCCACTGTCACTGAACTGAAATATGCCTGCCATGTTGTGAGGAGAACAGCTCACTGCGAAATCGAAGAACCTGAGTTTCTCTAGGGATTATTCTAATTAGACACTGGCTATTTTTACGCCATATCATATATTGGAAATAAAACTTTAAAATCACACTGGAGCAGCCAAGTTAAATACTGTAATAACTTTGAAAATAGGGTTAGTGAATTTAATGGCTAACAACATTTCCAGCAATAATGCTAAACCAGAGGGACTAACTGCCATGCTTCTTGGCAAAAGCTGGACACCAGGAGAATCAGGAATGAATCTGCAACCCTTGACAGAAGCTCATGGCTATCTGAGTCCATCAGCAGAAGCACTGTCGTAGCCACTGCGAATGATAGGTGGCTGAAGTTGCTCAGATAAACACTGACAAATCCTAGAAACAAATTGTATTTACAACAGCTTCTATATTCACAAATGTCATTACAGCAGGTCTTATAAATTTTCCAGCAAACCAGTGATTATGGCTAACGGGAAGGAGGCCAGTGGCTTAGTGCCCAGAGTAGCTTGGGAATCCTGGGCTCACTCACAACTCACACTGGGACGAGGAAGGAGCAGTGCCAAGTCCTGCCTGACCACAGTCCTGCAGTGCCATGATGCTAGGCAGCTCAGCAAGCCCCGGACAGCCATAGGCCTGCAAGCATCCAACACCAGTATGCTTGACCAAGGTTTATTTTTCCTGGGCCATGTAGCGAGACCCTGTATCAGGACCCTGCTGCCTAAGCTACGTCCTCACACACAGAAGCTGAGGTTTGGCAAAAGCTCTAGGGAAAAAATTCCCTTCTTGTTCCCAAAATATCATGTCTTCTACAGCAGGCTAGTCTGGCAGACCTCCAGTTACGTGAACACAGGTTTGGAAGGACTGGGATGAAACTTAGTTCCAAACATACACAGAGTTTAGAGCTTGTTCTACAGCTGTAAAACTCCTGCTTGGTTTAAATCCTGTGTGCCGTCCCTCAAGGCCCTTATGGTGCCCTTCAACCTGCCCCTTTTCACATGGGGTCTGGTCCTCCCCAGGGGGCACAGAGGTGCTCTCTCTCTGCAGTCAGCTGAGTGGTGGCACCACACCAGCTCAAGACCTGCATCCAGTTTGCAATGTTAGATGGATTTTCTGGACAGAGCAGCAGGTACGTGCCCATTCTGCTCCCCCAGGACATCTCCCTGGCACTGGGGAACCTTCGCACCCAAGTTGGCAGTGCTGCTTGGGCAGAAAGGCTTCCTGAGAAAAGCTCCTGGGGATGCTCAGCTGCAAAAGTCCACAGCAGTCAGCCTAGAGGGTCCCATGCATTTCACCAGGGTGCAACTTGCTTCACCTAGAGCACAGCTCTCTGCAGAAACCCTGGAATTTTAAAAATATTTTGTCCAGACAGGTTACCCTTACTTGTGCAGGGTAACACTCTCTTTCAAGGCAAGTGACAGGTTTTGATCTCAGGGCTGTATGAAAGGTGATTGCGCAGGCATTTGGCCTGCAGTACACATTTTCCATACACCTCTTAGAAAATATCTGCTACCTAATCCAAGAGCACACCTGGAAAGTCCCCGTCCTTGGCCTGCTGTGTGCACAGCTTGTAGGGGGTCTCTGACATATGGGATTTTCCTGCAGACATCACAGTGAGAACCAAGCAATTTTGACAGCACTGGGATGGTTAAAGACAAAGTTTGGAGGGTTTTTTTTTGGGGGGGTTGTTTTGCCTTGTTTCCCGTGGTCTGCAAATGCAGTGCCACTTGGGTATCTGTCCTGAACTTTGGAAACACCAGTCCCACAGATACCAAGTGGGTAAAATGGTGCTCAGCAGACAGTTTCTTTAATCCCCCAGGTTTCTGGCTACTGTGGCCCACTCTGCCAGTGCCAGTAGCTCATTTCTTTGTCAGTGTGGAACATCTCTGTAATCCAGGTCTGTGGCTGCAATCCCACATCGCTGGTCCCACACCCCTCTCTGCTGGTGTCCTCCCCTTTCCCCATAGCTCTGAAACTCCCTTGACCTTCCACCCAGCAGTCCTCAAAATAGTTTAACTTCTTTCCATTTCTAGAGGCCAGCCAGGCTCAAAACCCAGGGCAACAGTTTCTCCCAGCAGCACAGACCCAGGTGCCAAAGTCAGACGATGAATCCAGACCCTGGGAGCACCTCACCACACCATAAGGGACGATTCTTCTCAAATGAGACCATGGGAGTATGATGGCATGGGAGCTCAGCTTCTCACATTCCTGATCACACTGAATCCTGGGTATATACATTATCCCAAAATAGTGGAATCAGCCACATGTATGGTCTTCTGGGAAAGGGCAGACAAACAGCACGTTGCAGGATGACAGGGCAGGACAGATGAGTTACAGCAGCATTTCCTTTCTCATGATCACTCAGTTTATCTTTGATTAGAACAGGGGTTTTTTTTAAAACTTCAATCAGTCAGCCTGGGAAAATAGTATGGCAGTTCTTCCAACTGTCCACCTAACTCCTTGTTGAAACCATTCACAAGGGCTCATCTAACCCACAGAAATGGCTCCAGAAAGACAGCGCTGACTCCAAAAATGTATTATACAACATTTAATTTCTAATGCTCTTAGTCAAAAAAACAAAACAAAACAAAACCTCAGTTCCAATGGGAATTAATAAATGTAATTGATTTAGTGATACCTGAGTGAGGTCTGTAAATAGCATGTGTAAATACCACCTTAGCTCTTTGCCTGTAGGTCACTGTAGCAAACACATCAAGCTATTGTGTTTCCTCTACAAACCTGTCATCACACACACCACCCCAGCTGGCAAATTCTCTGCCTTTTTTTTTGCCTCACCAGACATTTCAATCTCCAATTTGAAGCTGACATCTGGAGAAGTGATGTTGCAGAAATGCTACACATCAGCAGGCCAAATATGGGATATGCTAAGGAAATTAAAAGGTAGTGACAGAACAAAATTAATGGACTTTCAGATGCAAGTCAGTAAGTGTTATAGTGCCTGTCAATAGTTTCCTAATGCAAAAACAGGCGAGAAACCTTGTTTATATCGAGAGGCCCCCCAAGAGAGACGTGACATCTGGCCAGACAGAGTTTCTGAAAAAAGGCACTCTGAAATCTGACTCGCCCCCAGTTAGTCAACATCTCTCCAGTGCCTTTCTCTGCTCATCACTCCCAAATCCTCGTTAAGCTGCCCCAGTCCTCTCCCATCTTTTCATCCTTTGTAGCCATTTCTGCCAAGACAAAACCACTTTTGAAATACCTCCTCCATGGTATTTTGGGGTTTTGGCCATCTCAAGAGATGAGACTGCAGGCAAAGTGGCTTACATGGTCATGGCAGATGGAGGTTTTATCTGTGGATCGCTCAGCGTCTGTCTCAGAAGCTGGAGAAAAAGCAGAGAGGCGAAGAGGATAGGAAGACCTCCTTTAAAGAACAGGTTCACAAAGAAAGGCTTAGAGTAGCCCCTCAGGAAACAAGCAACTGCTCCTTTGAGCTCCACTGCAGGCAGAAAGAGCAGATTTTCTGTGCATTCTTTATAAGAAATCTGTGCTCATCAGGCTTGTGGAAGATGAGCATTTCTGCTAAAGCAGCACTTATCTTTTTGGTGAAACCATGAAGGAAACCATTGTTGGGATTTTTGCAGTGAAAGGTGTGCAGATCTGTGTGCTTTGAGTTGGGCAAAGTGGTCATTGTGTCTGACAGTAGCAATGGACTGCTTGATCCTTAAGTCGTACAAAAAAGATTACTGAAGGATTTTGGTGGAACAGGACCCCTGGAGGTCTGCAGTCTAATGTCCTGCTCCAAGCAGGGCTGGCTGCAAAGCTACAGTGGGTTGATCAGTGCTTCACCCAGCTGAGTTCTGAAAACTCTCCAAGGATGGAGATCCCACCACCTTTCTGGGTACTGTCTAGTGCACGGGAACCACAGCTTCCTTTTACTACCTGTGGCTTCCTGCCCTTACAAGGTCCTTGTTACCCCCATGAGCAGCACAATGAGATGTGATCCCACTCTGTCACCTCCTCCAGGGTGACCAAAGCCAGTCTCACAGCAGCCTTTCACTGGAGCCTCAATTTTGTCTTTGTCTCTCTTGTACTGGTTGGTGTACTGTCTAGAAAGGTGGAGAGAAAAGTGAAACAAATCTGTTGGCTGCATTAAGGCAGTTTTCAGAATTATTTTTTTCTCTGTAGACATGCAGATGAATTCTCCAGCAGCTCTGACCAAAAAAGAAAACCCAAAACCCCAATTCTGGTCATTTTATTTACACAAGGAGGAATGCAGGAATTCTGCCTTACTCCAAAGTATCTTTGGTTACCCAGTAACACTACAAATTTGTTAAGAGCAGAACAGGCTAACCCACGATCCCACTGCAAGTTTTAATTGAAACGACTACAGCAGCCCACAAAATGTAGCAAGACACAGGTCCTGCTGCACTTTCAGAAATATGTCTGAAATGTCAGAGAGAAAACAAGAGATAAGTAGGAAAAAGCCATGAGCTAAGCAAATGTGATAAATTTTCAGGAAATAGGAAGAATAAATTGGGAGCTTAGCTACTTTGAAAGTAATTCCTATTTTTTCAGTGAATATTTATATTGGCTCTGTGTTGCTATCTTTCCAGTCAAAATTCTGTTTCTCACCATGTGACAATGTATTTTAACATAAGGCCAAAAGGGATCCGTATTCCAACTGAAGCACACTGTACACACATAACTCGCCTTCAGTAAGCTGCCTGAAAAGGGCAAGAAAGTTTCAGATCATTGCAACCAGATGTGGTGTCTGTTTCAACCAGCTCCTAAACTAAGAAGTGAAACAAGCCTTTGACAGGCAGCAATCTGCAGTAAGAGAAAAGGGGTTCCTACCCAGAGAGACAGCATAGTCTACAGTCCCCTATGGGAGTGTATATATTCTGCTATGGGAATACAAACTGCTCCTGACTTCAGTTCTCGCATATCTTCTTTGGCCACCCATGACAGTGGAAGGAGCAGAGCTAGACTCAGCAGTGCTGTTTAAATTGGCTCCTTGGTGAGTGTCAAGACCTTTGGTGCAGGTAGACAAACTCTAGGGGATTGCTGATTTCAGTATGATCACCCCCAAACTGCACAGGAACAACAGGAGGGGTTGCCTTCGCAATAGCATTGCTTGGCACAGAAGGTGTCTTCTATTTAATCTTGGTTATCTAGCCAAGGTCATTGGAAAGTTGGTTGCAGAGAGGCTCAGAGGCCCTGGAAGAGCTGGAGGCCAATCACCATAATTGCCCAATTTCAGGAGCCATTGCTCAGCAGAGATGATTCCTTAAGCACTTGACTTAGCTTCAAAGCCTGTTAAAAAACACTTATATAGAGATCCAGCTTACACTGCCAAAAAGTGTTCCTAGTAGTTCAGAGGAATTACTACCTCAAACAGAGTAAGATTCCTTAGCAAAGGGACTAATTTTTCATTATTAATTAAACCTATACTGGGTTTTTCCCAATATAATTTTATTGGTCAGAGTATGATCTTTGTTTTTTCTTTCTTTTTTTTTTTTTTTTTTTACATTCCTAAAGTAAAAGCCATAGCAGAGCTGCAACACAAACCTGTCTTGACTGAAGCAGTGGGTAAGGACAGAGATGTTAAAAATAAGTGAGCACTGAGGAAAGCATTAGTGATTTACATACAAAAGCAAACTTTACCTATGTTGTATTTATGCCCCCAGACCATTTTTTTCCCTGGGAATATCTGAGTTCCCATCTCTTCAAAAGGAGGAGTTTGTTTTCAGTGGCAGTTCTTGGAACTGGAACACTAAGTCCGATGCCAACTGAAAAATTGATATGCAGAGGGTGCACCCCGCTGCTTTCCAGTTATTTGAATTCTCACTCTGGAGCTCAGGCTGCCTGTGTTTCTCTGGGAAATCCTGCAGCAGCAAATAATCACATCAAACTGAAGAGATTTGTTTGAAGACAGATTTGAGTGTTCAAGAGCCCTTTTTTTTTTTTCAAATAGGACCTTAGAAACTGGAGATCCTTCATGTTTAAGTTGCTCTTTGAGCAGTGGAACAAAGTACAGTCTCCTAGGCTCCTCTGTGTCCCACTTCCTTTCCACAATAACCTCCATCTCCTCTTGTCCTCCTGAGGATCTCATAATGCTGCCAGCTCCCCTGTTTCCATCCCCCCCCCCGCCCCATACACCATCTACCTCCTGTGTCCCACAAGCAGCATGAGCTGGCTGGACAGTACATCTGTGCTGATTGTCTCGAACATTTCAAACAGTGAAACAGTGTAGGGACTTGCTGAGCACATTCTTGGTTTTATTGTAAGGAGGGACGTGATTCCAGATCTTTCCCCTCTACCTAGAAACTAGGTTTTATAAACTCTACAGGAACTCAGCCTGCAGATTCAAAAGGGAAGGAGAGAGATATATAGACAATGTGAATGTGTAAATTTTCTTGCCCTGGGAAAGAAGGTTAAAAGGGAAACATAACAGCAATTTTAGTTAAAACTACTAAACTTGAAACACAAACCCCAAGAGAGGGGGGTCTCTGTCTCTTGTTCTGGCTTGTGAACCCTAAGATCATCT